>NC_080756.1:6750000-8000000 GCF_020826845.1 Diceros bicornis minor
TTTTTCCTTGCATAATAATAAAATACAATATAATAGTAATAAAGCACTACATATGTAGAACATTTATTGTCAAATATTTAATAAATGTCAATACTTATAGAACTTATATGGTCAAATATATAATATACACCTTCAAAACTTCTTAGAGTAGCAGTAACTAAATCCAATAATAATATCATTGTGTAAAATACCTTCTGTAATTGTCTTCTGAATTTTTGGAATCTTGTTTTGGCTATTCACAATGGTGGAAATTTTTCTCCTTTGGAAAATGGTTATATTTCTGTAAAAAGTTATTCATAGCCAGGCACTGTGAATGCATTGAGTAATACAGTAGGGTATTATTACTTTTTAAAATAAGCAGAGTTTGATTTTAAGACTCTGTCTTATTGCTTAAAGCGGCTCATGAAGTAGTTTTAAGGTGATTTCAAAAGAGGAGTTCCAAAATTATTTTGAGTAAAGGCAGCATTTCCTGAATAAATAAATACCTTTATAAAGTGACTGATTGGAAAGTGTATGCCCTTTCTGATTGCATAAATGATAGTAATGTTGTTTGTAAATCATTCTTCATTTAACAGCCGTGCCCTATTCCTCTGTGAGTGTATTAATAACAGTAGCTGATAATTATGGATTACTTACACCGTGCTAAATACTTTATATGTATTAATCATCAAAAAGTCCTATTTACAGGGAGGAAACTGAAGTACAGAAAAGTTTAGTAAAATCCAAAAGCATTGGGTTAATTTGTAGCAGACTCAGAATTTGAACAAGGGCATATTTTGCATATATACTACTGCATTGAGCCGAACTAAAGTGGCAAAGTTTGAAATATGCCTCATTACGTGTCAAATTCAGTATTTTCAAGAACATTTAACCAAAGATTTGTACTTATGCTGAAAAGATCAAGTCCTTTTTTGGACTTTTATACTCTATACCGTATATATTGGTTCCATTCAGTTTCAATAGCTCATTTTCATATTTAATGTAGCTCTTGAGTTCAAAAAGAATGTGAAAATCTCATGAGAGACGTTAACTCCGGTTTTGCCTTTAAGTGTATTTTCAATTTGTTATATTTATATATTCAAAATAATGGACAGAAAGAAGATATAGAAAAGCCTTTGAATTCTATTAAACCATGCATAAAAAACACCACATACACCTAAGAAGGAAATAACCAGCTTCGAAATCAGGGAGCTAAGTACCAGTCTTATTACATAGTCTTTATAGGCTGCTTTGTGTAGAAATTTCTAGTTACAGGAAAATTGTAATTGACATCATTCTTTGAAGTCTTAGAAATAGAATATAAA
Organism: Diceros bicornis minor; assembly: GCF_020826845.1. Lineage (NCBI taxonomy): Eukaryota > Metazoa > Chordata > Mammalia > Perissodactyla > Rhinocerotidae > Diceros > Diceros bicornis. Next base: position 6,751,305 of record NC_080756.1, read on the forward strand.
TGTTTGGCCCTGATTTTGAAGAGTGGTACAAAAATGTATCCCAGAAGAATAGCCTAGAAATAAGATTCATTCATTCATTCACATTCTTAATTCAATAAATAGTTATTTAGGGCACTGTATGTGAATGGTAAAATGCTAGGGGATGCAGAGGACACAAAGAAGTAAGAAACAATATGCCTGCCTTCATAGAATTTGCAATCTAGTTGAAGAAATAAAACATGTGCATAATTAACCAACTTCACTGAGCACTTGTCATGTGTCTATGTTTTATTAGGCACTGAGGATACAAATATGAGTAAAACACCTGTTGTAATCAAGAAAAGTTCTTGGAATAAAGTTGGTCTTTATGAGGAATGACTGTGTAGCATTTAGTTTGAGGAAGAAGTAAGTTTCCTGTCATCAGAGGTGTGATTCATAGGCTGGTGGTGACATATTGGGGATATAGCGAAAGGGAGCTAAAATGTAGACTGATTGGTTGCAGTATTTGACTGTTACATACCTTCAAATCGTGAGATTCTAGACTCAATGACTTTAAGCTTCTCTGTGCTTTAAGCTTCTCTGTGCTTCTTTCAGAGGTAGATAGGTGTTTCAGAAATTCTCGAGTCATCACGTGTCTGCAGTTGCCTCTCCAGGTTCAGATGGAGTCTTCCTGCTCTGGAGGAGTTGAAATGTTCCTTTTGAAGTACTAATCAGTGTTTTTAAACATAGGAAGTCTTGTCAGCCCAGAAAACACTGTTGTTTCTTCTTTTCTTTTTTTTAAGCCTCATTCAAGGATCATGTTTCTTCACTTAAAAAACTATGAAGTAATCACAAAGATTGATCAAAATTCAGTACACAGTCTTCAGCCCTTTTAAAAATGGCTTCCCACAGTTTGTCCAAAATCAAAGCTTTTTTCTTGAAAGGATCTGACTCACTTCAAGTAGCATGCAGAGTGCTGTACTTGGGGGCAACTAATTGGATTTATCAAATGTGAAAGGGAAAATGGAGATCTGTTATAGCAAAAGCATGATGTGGCTACAATGCTCTTTTTCAAAATACGTTTTGACGTATTGGCCTCTAAGTTGGTCTGCTTTCTTATTTTGGTTTAAAAGTTTGAAACTAATGAAAATAAAGTATTTCCACATCCAAAAAAGCAATGTAAATTTCCATTTTGCCTTTTTTCTATAAAATTAACCTGGATAATTGGATTAAAAAAAATTTTTGAGATGTGGAATTTTCTTTATTTAATTTTACTTCTTAGTCTTTCTCCTAAAGGCTTCTCCTATAAAATTTTATCTCAGAAGAAAGAAGTCTTTTCCAGTGATTCTAAAACTAGAATGGGTTTCTACTGAGAGTTTTGTTCTGTCATGAGCCATTACCACGCATCTATTGTGGCAGACGGTGCGGATCTGGTGGCAGACGAAGAAATCTGTATGAGTTGGAGCTATAGAGATAAATGAAACAGATGTTCAAATCATCTTAATCATGGTCTACATGGATAGAACCCCAGAACCATCTGACTGGCAACTAGGGTTGGTTTGTCTGCTTACAGATGGAAGGTTAGAATGGGAAAACCATTGAGGAGCATGTTTGCTTTTGTAAAGTGAGTATGAAAGTTTGTTGCTGTTTTAAAATAATTTTCAAAAAAGCAGTGTGGGGTAGCAACTAAGACTGTTGATTTATAACCGGATTGGCTGGGTTCATATCCAGACTCCACTGCTTACTAACTTTTCATTTTCTCTTTAGACAAGTTTCTTATCCACTCTGTGCCTCAGTTTCCTCACCTTTAAATTGAGGATAATATTAGTACCTCAGTAGTTGTAAAGATTGAATGAGTAATACATGTAAACAGCTGTGACCAATGCCTGGCATAGTAAGCACTCAATAAATTCTCAACCCTGTGAGGTAGGTGTGAGGGTTAATTTTATGAGAATTTACATAAAATTCTCAACCTAACTGGCTAAGGGATGCCCAGAGAGCTGGTAAAATGTTGTTTCTGGGTGTGTCTGTGAGGGTGTTTCTGGAAGAGATTCGACTCAGTAGACTTAGTAAAGACGATGCTCTTCCCAATGCAAGTGGACGTCATCCAATCATTGAGGTCCTGAATAGAACAAAAAGGCAGAGGAAGGGAGAATTTGCTCTTGGCTTGAGCTGGGACGTCCATCTTCTCCTGCCCTCAGATATCAGCACTCTTGGTTCTTGGGCCTTCAGACTTGGACTGGGACTACACCATTGGCTCCTCTGGTTCTCAAGCCTTCACGTTTGGACTGGAACTGCACCACTAGCTTCCTGAGCCTCCAGCTTGCAGACTGCAGCCTCCGTAATCGCATGAGCCAATCTCTCATAATAAATCTCCTTCTATATATCTATGTATAGTCTACTGATTCTGTTTCTCTAGAGAACCCTGACTAATACTCATATCAAAATCCCTACTTTATAGATGAGGAAGTTAAGGCACCAAACAGTGAAGCAATTTGCCCAAGAGCACACAGCTGGTAAGTGGCAGAGCTGGGATTTGAACCCAGGCACTGTGGCTTGAGATTGTATACAATCACTCCAGTATATATGAGAAATTTTGGTTAAATTTTAGTGGCACTGTCAAGATGGGGTCTCAGTTTGTTGAAATATTGAATACTACGTAAGAAAAATGCCTTTAAAATACTAACTATTGCTAATAAAAACATAGTTAAGCCTATTAAGCCTCAAGAGAAAAAGAGCAAAAGTATCCTACAACTGTGTAACTGAATACTACTTTAACAGATAAATGGAGAATGTTGTTGTTAAGGCCACATTGAGATGAAATTTGAACCAGTGGGTGAAGATGAGTGGCTTATTGTACAGCTCACTCACTTAGGAATATTAATCTAATAAAATTGAATAAATTATTTCCATTATTTTTCTTGGCCCCCAGGAAAGTCAATAAAAGCTAAAGTATGATAGGAGTCACATTAGGTCAGATTCAACTAAGAGTAAGGGTCTTGAGGAAATTGAATTTTTGCAAATGTCTTTTTGGCTTCTCTGGGCTGGCTAGAGTTGTTTCCACTGAACTGACTATCTATAAGTTCCAGTTTGAAGTATTTGCTTCCTGAAGCCACCTGCTTTCTGAAGCACTTGACCATGACACAGGACAGTGTCATGGTCACTGCCATTGGGAAATTGCCATTCTGACATTGCAGAATAGCCCAATGATTTAAGAGCACAGATGGTACGATGGAGGAGTCAGACCAAGGGGGTTCAGAATCCAGCTTTGCCACTTCTTGCTATGTGACATTGGACAAGTTACTTAATCGCTCTATACTTCATTTTCTTCATATACAAAAGGAAGTTAGCAAAACCCACCTCATGGGTCATTGGGAGGATTAAATGAGATAACATGAGTAAATCTTAGATGGATGAGCCACACATAGGAAGAATATTGGACAGGCTAGCTCTTGTTAATGCTGTTGCTGATGGCCCACAGGCTGGCTTGTTCACCTGGCTGATGTATTCACCAGTGATGAAGTTGCATGCATCTATACTTTAATTGCAGTATATGAAGTAGAGGAGAACCTCAGTTTAAGCATCATGAGGTTAATCAGACCTTTTAATTAATATAGTTTTAAAAACACTTTGATTTTATAAGGAGAAAGTAAATAAAAATAATACCATCATGTTTTAAGAACTAAGTAAAGAGAAAACAACAGTGTTTACACAAAACCCTAGGAAACTCCCAATCTCAAACCTTTCAGGATATCTCCTAGATCAGTTCAAGTTCAGTCTCATTTATAATAGCTTCTGAATCTATCATGTGATGTGCTCATCACTGATAAATTCTGACAATATTCCTCATGTATCCTAGGTCAGTCCCTTAACATTTCTGAGCCTCAATTTTCTCATTTATAAAACCAAAGTACTCTTTGCCCTGCTTGACTCACTGGATAGTTGGGAAGGAGATGAGATGCTATACCTAAAACAAGCCCACTGTGTCTAAAATATCAAGCTATTATATATTGGGCAAAATATGGTATTACTTTAAGAATTATTCTTAAGTGTTACAACATCCTCAGGTTTAAAAAAGCAAATTAATCTAGTCCCCTAAAATGACAAGGACAAAAAAATAGACTAAAATCTTATAAAGATTTTCTTTGTGTCAAAATGAAAAGATATACTGATTAAACTAAAAATGAAACACAAAATGAAAAGACATACTGATTAAACTAAATCCCTGCCAATATTTCAACTAGAGAGGATGTTACCGCTCCCAAATTTTTAAGGCTGTCGCTCTTCTAAAGAGGGGATAGAGAAGGCTACTGAGCACTTTAGTTTACACTGGGAATTCCAGGCTTTAGGCAAGCCAGGGGAGAGGGGAGTTCTGGCCAGGAAGGCTTTTAGGGACACCCACACCATAGTAGACGGGTACCCCCTTCTCTGCCTGTGTGTCCGAATTCCTCTCTCAGGTGCTAGACCTTGGAGAGGTAGGAGAAATCCGGCTGCAGCTGCTGCTTCTGTCTTTATGTTCACAATGTAAGAGAATACATTGACCCAGTGACTCTTCTTTAAGAACTGGTCCTACAGAAATACTTGCACTAACATGCATTGGTAGATAAATTTACCATGCAACATTGCTTGTAATACTGATAGCTAAAAATTGGAAACAATCTAAAGGCCCATTGATCGAATGTTCTTTAAATAAATTATGGTACATTCAAACTATGGAATATTTATTCTATGTATCCAAGGCATTTCCATGTAAGGACATGGAATGGAGTTCACAATGTATTACATGAAAACAGAGCTATACTATGGAATGTGCAGTATGATCCCACTTTTGGAAAGAAATACAAAGCTCTTTCTCTCTCTCCTATACATATGTAAACATGTAGACATACGTAAAAGCACAGAGAAAAATATTTGTGAAAATGTATGCCATATGTTAACAGTGGCTCCTTTTGAAGTAGGACTTGGGAGAAAGGAAAATTAAGTGTTTTTTTTTTTGAGGAAGATTGGCCCTGAGCTAACATCTGTTGCCAATCTTCCTCCTTTTTTCCTTTTTTCTCCCCAAAGCCCCAGTAGATAGTTACATGTCATAGTTGTACATCCTTCTAGTTGCTCTATGTGGGAAGCCGCCTCAGCATGGCTTGATGAGCAGTGCGTAGGTCTGCACCCGGGGTTCTGAACCAGTGAACCCTGGGCCACCAAATCAGAGTGTGCGAACTTAACTGCTACGCCACTGGGCCAGCCCTGACAATTAATTTTTTACTTGTATTTCTGGATTGTTTGGATTTTTTTTTACATAAAATGAGTGTTACTTTTCAATTAGGAAAAATATTTAAATACACACGCCCACACAACCACGCACACAAAACTAAAGTCCAGGTAAACGCTGGAATCTCTCTCTTTAGCGCCTTCCTATTCCTTCCTTCCCATTACCCTTACCTTGCCTGAAGAATCCAAGTCCCGCTCTGGACTATGTGCGTAGGTTCAAGGTTTGAATATTGAACCAGGTCGATCCTTCAAATGTAGACTGGTGTGGGTGAACATGACCACCTCCCTCGCTCTGGGACAGGTTTTATTAGTAGCAGTTTGTGTAATGCTCCTTGGGAGCCCACACCGAGCTTCAGTTTTATTCTCGTCTCATAATTATTACTTTGGCACTCTATTGATAATCCCTTGCACCTGCTGAGATTCTGCTTTTAATTTTCCATTGTTATATGTGTGTCTCGTCCAATTTAAGTTTTGCTGCTGGGTTGAATTTTATATTTTTTAACTAAAGAGGCAACATTTGTATATTTTTTTTCTAAAATTTTCTTTGTAGCAACATGTTCTCTTGGTCCAGATTACCAACTACATTCACCTATAAGTTCTGTTAAATTGGTTGAGCATCTGTTGAAACTGGCACATCTCTTATACTTACTGGGCCATTGCCAACATTGGACAGCTACGTGACAACCGAGTGTACCAGACTGAAAGCTGTGCTACCAAATATGCTCACGGTTTGTCTTCTTCTCTTTCCCTTTTAATGCATGCCTTAAAATTTTCTCATGATAGATGAATGCCTTTTTGGTCTAGAATCAAGAGATTTCCTGGCATTTAAATAAATAATAGCACGAACTCCTGATGTTGGTAAGGAATACATTTTAGAATGTTGTAATTCCCAAACATGATAGCAGACAGTTTCCCCCATAAGATGCAATAAGGCATCAGTAAAAAATCTTAATAATTCCTTCAAATCTCTAATAATTTTATAAATACAATACTGAAGTTATGTTTGAATCATTTGAACTTCTTTCTTTACGGAGGTTTTTATTTTTGTTTTTTGTTTTTGATTGTTATGCGTTTTTATCATTCTCTAGAAGTCCCCATGGACAAGAAGACAAGTAGAAACAATGAAACCAACTCGAGATGTGGATACTCAGCAGACAGCTGGGCTCACTCACCAGTGAAGAGATGCACTCCTGCATACGAACCTCATAGTACCTTGAAGCAAATTTGCAACCTTAGCAAGTCACAACCTATCGTGGGAATCAGAGTCCCTTATAAATGGTTAAACCATGAAGGTTAAATTTGTGCATGCTAAAGTCCACTGTATTTAGGGTGAATTGGCCAACACTAATTAGCCCTTCTCTTTGTTGCTATTGTCACTTTGTGGAAGAAAAGTGAGCCACCTTCATATAGCTCCATCCCTGCTAATTCCTTCAGTCTCCAGGTTATGCACCCAGACCTTTACATGCAGCTTAGTGGAAAAAGGTGCAGGTGGGACAATATATTTTCCTTGTTTCAAGGTTCATGTTTCTGTTGGAAAGAGCACCGGATTTGGAGTCTGGATATCTGCCATTTCTAAGCTAGGATCTTGATCAGGCCACTTAGTCACCTTGGTCTACTCTTTTTACATTGCAGCACGGCATGTTAGGGCAGGGAAGATCTATAAAGCTCCCAGGTTCAGATTTAAACGTCCACCTGCCTATTTGATAATTCCACTTGGGTATCCTCTGCATATCCATTAAACATCTCAAAGATAATGTGTCAAAACAGAACTCTTAATTTTCCCCATCAGATTTGTTCCTATCTTAGTCTTTATCCATTTCAGTTAAGAGTTTCACCATGAATCCAGGTTTTCAGGACAAAAACCTAGGAATCAGCTATCACCAAGATGGTAGCGTAGGAGACCCCAGCCTCCATCCCCCAACAAAGATCAACAATTAGACAGCCATCCATGAACAAGAACAGCTCTGGGAGAGCTTGGGAGTCCACTTAAGAAACTTCAGCAGCACAGAGGAACAGAAAACCTGAGAACAACTGCACAAAAAGGGAGGGAAGAACAGCTTCATTTTGATTGCTTCTTCAAATGTGCAGATATCTATGCAAGGATCACTAAGAATTAGGGAAACATGACTCCACCAAGGAATGTAGTACATCCAGTAACTGACACCCACAACGTGGAGACATGGGAATCGCCTGACAAAGAATTCAAAACAATTGTGCTAAATAAGCTCAGAAAGCTACAAGAGAATGCAAATAAACAATTTAATGATAACCTATGGAATAGGAAAAATATTTTCAAGCCATATATATGATAGTGTTAATATCCAAAATATATAAAGAACTCATGCAACTCAATGGCAAAAAAATAACAAATAATCCAATTAAAAAATGGGAAAAGGACCTGAAGAGATGTTTTTCCAAAGAAGATATATGAGTGACCAACAGGTACTTGAAAAGGTGCTCAACGTCTCTAATCATAAGGGAAATGCAAATCAAAACCACAATGAGATATCATCTCATGCCTGTTAGAATGGCTATCCTCAAAAAGACAAGAGATAACAAATGCGGGTGGGGATCTACCACATGATCCTGTAAGGAACTACCACATGATTCAGCAATTCTACTTCTGGGTATATATCCAAAGGAAATGAGAGCACTATGTCGAAGAGATACCTGCCTTCTCATGTTCATTGCAGCAATATTCACAATAGCCAAGACATGGAAACAACCTAAGCCTTCATCATGGATGAATGGATAAAGAAAATGTGGTATATATACCCACTAAAATATTATTCAGCCATAAAAAAGAAGGAAATCCTGTCATTTGCAATAACACGGATGAACCTGGAGGGCATCACGCCAAATGAAATAAGTCAGACAGAAAAAGACAAATACGGTATGATCTCATGTATATGTGGAACCTAAAAACACCAAACTCAGAGACAGAGAGTAGAATGGTGTTTGCTGGGGGCTGAGGGGTGAGGGAAATGGGGAGATGTTGGTCAGAGGGTACAAACTTTCTATTATGAGATGAATAGGTTCCAAGGATCCAATATACAGCACGGTGACTCTAGTTAACAATACTGTTATTATGCACTTGAAAGTTGCTATGAGGGGCCGGCCCCGTGACTTAGCGGTTAAGTGCACGCGCTCCACTACTAGTGGCCCAGGTTCAGATCCCAGGCGCGCACTGACACACCGCCTGTCCGGGCATGCTGAGGCCGCGTCCCACATACAGCAACTAGAACGATGTGCAACTATGACATACAACTACCTACTGGGGCTTTGGGGAGAAAAAGGGAAAAAAAGGAGGAGGACATTAGCTCAGGGCCAGTCTTCCTCAGCAAAAAGAGGAGGATTGGCATGGATGTTAGCTCAGGGCTGATCTTCCTCACAAAAAATAAATAAATAAATAAATAAAGTGGCTATTAGAGTAGAGCTTTAATATTCTCACCATAACGATGACAACAAAATGGTAATTATGTGAGGTGAAGGATATGTTAACTTACCTTATTGTGTTAAGCATTTCACAATATATACGTGTATCAAATCATCACATTGTACACCTTAAATGTCCACGATGTTATTTGTCAATTACATCTCAATAAAGCTGGAAAAAAAAAAAAACCCCTAGGAGTCATATTCAAATCAGTCTGTTGGTTTTATCAGCTTTACCTCCGAAATACATCTGATCACTTTTCATTATCTCCACTTCTCATCATTTCCAGTGCCATCACTGTTTTAGTAGCCTTTGCTTTATTCCATAGGTGAGGGAGGGATTTCCACCCTAGAGTTATAGGGATGGACGAACCCCTCACACCCAACTCTGGACAGATGAGATGGACAGCAGCTTATTAGTCACACTTACTTACGGCCCAGGGGACACCACATACCATGCAGGGTATGGTACTTAGAAGTTGTACGTGGGAACAGAGTGAACAAGCAGAGGCTGAGAGAGACAGGCTTTGTAGCAAGATGGTGGGGTGCCCCATGGTTCCTGCAGAAGGATGTGACTGTCTTATTTGAGTAGTTCTGCAAGCTGGTGGGGAATCAAAAGTTGCTATTCTGGGATGAGCAGGAATTGCACCCAGTCTGTTTGCCAAGGAGGGATGTTTGGCTAGGAAACCTTATCTGTGGGGGCAGAGGGAGAGGGGAACTTGTGGTTAGGCTGTTTGATGCCCTTCTGATTTACCAGATGTTAAGGCAGCACATTAGTTCATACACCACAGTCAACCTAGTCCAAGGCATCATAATGTCTTACTGGAATTACTGTAACATTCTGCTTCCTCACAATCTTCCTAAAACCTATTCTCCATACAGCAATTAGAAAGATCTTTCATAAGAGATAATCAGATTATAACTCTCCCTGCTTAATGCCCCTCTATGACTTCCTGTGATATTTGGAATAAAATTGAAACTTCTTACCGTGGTCCACAAGTTTCAGATGATCTGACTCCCACTTTCTTTTTCAGTCTCAAATACAAACGCTTAGGCTCCTTCCCATCACCCACACTTGAGCAAAATCTCTACCCTTTGAAAACACCAAGCTCCTTCCAATCTTAGGGACTTTGCACCTGTGGTTATTTCTACCTGGAAAGCTCTGCCCAAGAGCTATATTTGAAGGCCTCCTCTTCATCATGCAGGTCTTTGTCAAATGTCACTTTCTGAGAGACCCTACCTCATCACTGAGCTAATGGTGGCCTATGCACTTTCCAGTCACTCTCTGGCCCAGCGCCTTGCTGCATTTTCTTCATAGCACTAATCACCACTAAAGTTATCTTAAGTATTTGTTAATTGATTTATTTGTAAGTTTCCCAAGGGCGAGGATTTTGTTTTGTTCGTCATTGTATCCCTAGCACCTACAGAAGTGCCTGGCACATAGAGGGCGCTCGATAAGTATTTGTTGAACAAAAGAATACAACTTAATGTGTCTTTAATCTCTGCTTAAACACTTCAGTCAGATACTCTCCCGCAGCCCAGCACGATCTTGGGAACTCAAGGATTCTGGAAATGCCAACCTAAGAAAATAACCTTTTCTATCATTCTCCAAATATCCCCGCACCCTGAAGCTGACTCTTTTATTAGTGGCTTTTTGAGGGCTAAAAAAGTATTTACTTTGATGACTTTCACTGTTGGTTCTTTCAATACGAGAACAGTCCAGTCCTGGCATCACACTTGTTTTATATTGTGGGAATGCTGCTGACAGTCCCTACTGGATTGTTAATGCTCCTCTTGGATCATGAGATGAGATCCAACTGGAAAGGAGGCTTAGCTGTCCGTTGCTTCTCAATATCTCCTCCCTTTTCTGCATCCAAACATGAAACCAACTACATCATTCTCCACTGAGCTATAAACTCACTCTTTGCTGGCTTTCATAATGATCTGTAGGATCCCACTCTCAGAGAGCTTGAATCAGCCTAAATTTATTAAGAGACCAGGCAGGGTTCTGAATGGTGCGTCACCAATGGTATGAGAAAAGACTTGAGAGAACACACAAAAAAAGGGTAATTTGTCACAGGACTGATTTGCCTTGGAAGGAAAAATTTATTTCCCCTAAGAAGCTGAGAGCTCTTCAATAAGCATTAGGTCCACTGCTGACAAATTGGCTTTCCAATATTGTTTTCTTTATGACAACACAGTCAAAGTGGTGTACTTCCTCCCAATAACCATGATGACCCTAACAAATAAGGAAACAACTATTTTCAACTTTCGATTCTTCTTTGTTAAGCAATAAAGGATGAGAGAAGAAAGTAATGTTGAAATTCAATTTTATTTCCACAGTCTGTAGGTATTTTATTTTTACATTCTTAGATTTTCTTGCCCAAATCAATGGTATTCTATGATCATTTAATTTCAAAAGTGTAAGAAAAACAGCCACAGACATTCCCACTAGTATTATGAGACAATGTGCATACCCCTTTTATGATAATATCCATTTAGTATATAACACTTCCCTCTTATTATTATTCTTATTTTTTATTTTATTGTTTTATTATTTTTATTTATTTATTTATTTATTTTTGTGAGGAAGATCAGCCCTGAGCTAACATCCATGCCAATCCTCCTCTTTTTGCTGAGGAAGACTGGCCCTGAGCTAACATCTGTGCCCATCTTCCTCCACTTTATGTGGGACGCCACCACAGCATGGCCTGACAAGCGGTGCGTCATTGGGCACCGGGGATCCGAACCCAGGCCGCCAGCAGTGGAGCGTGCGCACTTAACCGCTATGCCACGAGGCCGGCCCAACGCTTCCCTTTTAGTGATCTGAAATTCCTATACAAATTGACCCAGTGCTAAGTCAAGCATAAATATAAATTTATGGGTGAAAAATTAAAGCAGTGGTTATAAAGATTGCCAATTGTAAATATGGGGAAAAACTGTTCTAAGGGAGTAAAATAATTGGACCACTTTTGTGTCTATAGTGTTGTTGCTGAAGAAAGACAATTTTGGCTTAACCATTGACATGTTTAGAATCCAACCTGTAGTTAGGTCAGCTGCATGGTGATTAAAATAGATGAAAACTTTAGTGTTGTGGTGTTTAGGTAAGTTTGGACTTACCTCAAACTAAAACAACCAACCAGCCCACTTAATGTCTGGCCATATTGGTTTTCTATTGTTGCCATAAGACATTACCACAAACTTGGCTGCTTAAAACAACACACATTTATTATCTCTCAGTTCCGTAAGCAGAAGTCCAGGTGGGTTCTTCTGTTCCGGCCTGCACAAGGTGAAATTAAGATGTTGGCCAGCGTGGGCCCTTATCTGGAGGCTCTGGGGGAGAATTCACATCCAAGCTCATTCAGTTGGTGGCAGAATTCAGTTCCTTGAAGTTGTAGGGCTCAAGTCCCCGTTTCTTTGCTGGTTATCAGCTGAGAACCTCTTCCAGCTCCTTGAGGCTGCCTGTGTTCCTCATCAGGTTGCGTCCTCTCTGACTTCCCTTCTGCCTCATCTCTTCACCAGCCGCCAACTGGAAAAAGCGTTCTGCTTTTAGGGGCTCATGTAATTAGATTGGGCCCACCTGGATAATCCAGAATAATCTCTCTCTCTCTCATTGGGTCTGGAACCTTAATTACATCTGCAAAGTCCCTTTTGTCATATTCACAGATTTCAGATATTAGGGTGTGGACAACTTTGCGGGACCATTTTGCCACCACACTGGCTTATAAAGCTCCAGCTGATATGGGATCTACCTCATTCTCTTGATGTGGTATGTTGCATTCACACTAGCCTATTTCTGTTTCTTAACTATGCCATGTCTCTTCTCTCCTCAGGACCTTTGCTCTTGCTGTGACTTTTGCTGGGAATGCTCTGCCCCAGATCTTCATATAGCTTCTTCTTTCTCCTCTTTCAGGTCTGAGTGTAAATGTCACCTCCTTCGAGAGGCAATCCCTGGTCCTCCTTGTAAAGTTGCCTCTCAGTCTTTTAGTCACTCTCTCCCATGATGGTATTTTATTTTCTTTATAAATCCTCTTTATTACTTGTTTGTCTACCTGTTGATTGTCTGCCTCCGCCCACGTGATTTAAGCTTCCTGAGGCCAGGGGCGGTGGCTGCCTTGCTTACTACCACATCCCCTGTGTCAAGATCAGTGCCCAGGAAGGACTCAATATTTGTTGCTTGACCTGTGTTTTAGTTCTTTCTTTAAATGAATAAAATTAACAATTTTGTACCACTTTACCTTTTAGTTATTTATTTATTTTTTCTTTTTTTTTTTTTTTGTGAGGAGATCAGCCCTGTGCTAACATCCGCCAATCCTCCTCTTTTTTTTTTTTGCTGAAGAAGACCGGCCCTGGGCTAACATCCGTGCCCATCTTCCTCCACTTTATATGGGACGCCGCCACAGCATGGCTTGAAAGCAGTGCATCAGTGTGCAACCGGGATCTGAACCGGCGAACCCCGGCCAGCCGCAGCAGAGCGCGTGCACTTAACAGCTTGCGCCACCGGGCTGGCCCCTACCTTTTAGTTATTTTAATGAAAGACATTATATGTAATAAATACAGTTCACCTGCCATGAAAATAGGTACATGTCTAGCCAAAAACAAAGCCGGATTTCAAGGAAATTGGGCAGTTGACCTGTGCGATCAGGCTCAGAGCAGGGCTGTTCTGCCCCAGCTGCCCCGTAGAATCACCTGGGAAACACAAAAAAGAAAGTGATTTTCAGGCCCCGCACCAGACTGATTGAGGCAGAATCTCCGGCAATGGGCCTCTGGTATATTTTCAAGTCTTCCCAGTGTCCTCCCGTGATGACCAACAGCTGTTGCAAGAGCTCCAGAGTCTCAAGGCAGAGCTGAAGCTGGAGAAGTGTGGGGTGCAGGACCCCACCTGGGGAACCTCAAGTAGAGGCCAGAATTCACAACAGGGGCAGAGATACTGGTGCTGGACATATTGTCCCACAACAATGTACTAGTTTGCTAGGGCTGCCACCATAAAGTACCACAAACCGGGTGGCTTAAACAACAGAAATTATTGCCTCACAGTCTGGAGCCTAGACGTCCACGATCACAGTGTCATTAAGCTTGATTCCCTCTGAGTGAACCTCTATGATTTTTTTCTCTAAAAATTATAATCCTGATAGAAAGAGTTGATGATTTCTAGCAAAACACTTAATCTCAAGGCAAATGTGGCAACTAAAAGAGAATAATTTAGGGTTATAATAATTTCTTTCAGGTATCTTCTGACTCAGACCTTCTCCCCGGAAGACAAAAAGTTTCTCTCATTAGAATTATTTTATTTCTAAGAGACTCAAGGCAGAGAAGGGATATGGGGATTGACTGGTGAAGGTACGTTTTTGGAGACTGGTATTATCCGGTTTCCTGCAGCAACAGTACTTCTTGTATTTGTGAAGCACCACGAGGAACTCACAAAATAAGGACTGTCTTGAAGGCTGGTAGGAAGAGTATCTCAGTTGATTGAAAGTAAAATAAAATAAAAGCCTGACACTTAACTGTCAGACACAGAAATAGCTTAAAAAACAGAACAAAGACAGACTTCATGCCATCATCAGCCTCCTGACTCTCCTGATCCTTCCTTCAAGTTCTTCCCTGTAAGTTCAAGCCTGAGCCAGAGTTCTGAGTCATCATAACGGGGTCTCTCTCAGCAGAATCAGATCTATCTCATGGTGGGGTTCAGAATTCGTTTTGCTGCCATGAACCTATTTCTTGCACGTCTAGGAGGATCTCCACGTTCTCGAGGCTCCATATCCTTGCATTCCCTCTTCTTCTCCATTTCTCTGGAGCAGCCAGCTCAGCCCAGCCTGTCCAGTTGGACTTTGTTGACTTCTTGCCAGTAACTCACCTCTCTTTTTGATAGCCTGTTGTGCTTAATCTCTTGTCAGTCCTTCACGTGGCTTGCTCCCCACGTAACCCTGGGTGAATGAGCTAATCTTCTGTCCTATTCTCCTCAGCTACTATGCCGTACCAGCCAAAGTGAACACCCATCCACCACTCCACTTACCCTATAGATACCTGACCTATACCACGCAGTGGCCTCCAGGTGTTAGCTTCTGTAACAAGGTTAACCCCCCGATTGCTATCATACTGAGTCTAGATTTCTCCCTCCTTCCCCATCAATCTACATGCACAAGAGGGCTGAAAACTCCTACAAGCAAAGGATCTGATACCTTGGCTCCTCAGTTAAATTTGTGTTGAAACAATGTCTAAACAAATGAAGTGTGGCACTGTGCAGCCTGCAATGTAGAAAACTACATATCAATTGTATTTCTTTCTCAATTATCTTAGTTTTTCTTTTGAGAAAATGAGAATTATCTTAAGATTTGCATCTGAAAGGTAGTTATCTAGATCAAAAATTCTCAATAGTAGAATCTTACATCTTTATATTTGAATCAACAACTATTTTTAATATAATATTAAAATATAGCATCGGTCTTATAGTGATCTTTGAAATGTTCACTTCCTACAAATGTGCCACTGCTTATGTTGATTGTTAGTATTGTCTTTTTATTAATTGAAATAATAAAATATCTTGGATATAGGCATGGATTGGACGATGTTAATAAGGTAGTAGCCAACTGTAAATTCAACTCTGCAAAGTTCAAATTTCTCTTTCTGGATGAACATAATATAACAAAGGTCTGAATCTTTTGTGCCAGGTGATCATATAACAAAGAGACAGCTTTGAAAATCTGAAACAAAACAAAAGAAAACCAGAAAAGGGGGGAAAAAAAATCAGAGGGTCTACAGATTTCCACGGCTGTAGGTGTCACCCATCTCTATACCCACCAGAAGCTACAGCCATCAGGAGCTGGCCAAACTGAAACCATGCATAGAGCACTGTGCCTAACGCAGCTGATGGGCTGATGTGACTGGAATTCTCTAATGGTCTCTGGATTCTAATGGAATTTGGACCTTGCTTTTTGGTGCCTTCCATAAACCTGTAATCTTGGGGCCTAGCACAACCAGGTGGCTAAAGACAGTCTGATAATTGCTTGTTCCAATATATCATTGTCCCTATATCAAGGGTAGCAACAAACTTTCAGAACCACAGCCATGAAGTGGTTCCTGCCTCCAGAGTAATGACTTGGAAAGGCAGGTAAGGAGTGGACTGCACTACATGCTCCATTCTGTCTGCTTTATGTCTTCAAACAGACTTCTGTTTTTAAAAGGTTTAACTCTCAAAAATGCTTCACGTTTACTTGGCCTCATAGAGGTCAGGAAGGACTTTGGGAATCCCTGAGAGCTCTGAGAGTGCTAATTTTCTACCAAGAACCTGGATCTAACCTGTGGCCTGTCTGGAGCAAGTTTCCCCAGGATCCCAAGGTAATTCAGTTATGGCCTAGATTTATTTGTTATTCTATACCCTTCTTCCCAATCTGAACAAGTTTTATGGATCTGTTTTCTCTCAGGGAAAAAAATTTACTAAAAAGGTTATTACATCTTCTTTTAATCTTGTAACACGGAAAACCCACAAATGCCTCAAATCCCATAAAACTATAAGAAAATTAAATTTTCATAAAAATTATTAGAACTTCCCAGACCCTGTGTTATAGCCTCATATGTATTATCTCTGATCTAAAAAACAAACAAACAAAAACACCCAAACATACAAACAAAAAATCTTGCGAGGTAAATATTAGTCCTATTTTACTAGATGAAGATATAGAGATATGAGAAAGTTTAAGCAAACTGCCTAATGTCACAAAGCTAAGTAACAGATTTGAACATAGGTTCTCCTACATCCAAAGAATGTGCTCTCCCCTTGAATTGTAGAAATGCACATTAATCATCTCGGTGGAGTTTCCTTGGTAACATTAATGAAATAACATTAAAACTCATTTAATTAATTGTTTCGGAGTGACAGAGATCAATTCTCAGTCCAAGGATATTTAATAAATTGAGTTTTCTTTGTAATTGAAAGGTTGACATTGTCTATGTTTCATGACAATATATATCCTAGAATAGAGTTTAATCAGTCATTTGGCTAAACTGGAAGAAAACAGATTAAATATTTACCTAAGAAACAACCACAATGGCTCTGCTAGGAACTCCCCCAAGCAATTCTCATATAACAAATACAATTATCCCCCTCTGGACTACCAGATACATACAATTTCGGAAACTACAATAAATTTTAGGCTCTGGTTTATTATTGCTATAGGCCAAGAAAACACATTTTGGGGCTCTACAGTGAGACTATATTGACAAAAACCATTATATTTAGTCTGATTTCTCTAGGGAGCACAGTAATTCCTGAAATATTAAATAAGAAGTACATACACAGGAGAAATTAAGTGAACTACATGTTATTAGAAAAAAATGCTTGACGTTCCAAATTTAGTTGTGTCAATTATCGTGTCTCTAGATAAATTGCAATTTTCTTAATATTAATAAAAAACAAACAACCAAAAAAATACATGAATGCACATGAATTCAACTTTAAGGAAAACCACAGTGTATGACTGTAACATTTTTAGACTTAATGTTTGGAGAATTGATCCCAATAAAGATGATATAACTTATTCAAGCTCACATGATGGTTAAATAAAAGAGCTGAAAAAGGAACAGTTATTTTGTGAGTTTTCTTGGTGCAGCAAATGTCAGAATCTCAATTGTATGATTTGGGGGATATTGACTAAAATTCAGTGATAAAAAATAGAGGCAAAATCAATACCTGAATGAGAATTTTGTCAACATTCCAGGGAAAAGGAATTTGAAAAGGTCATTTGTTATTGGTTAATGATGACACTAGGAGAGAAGCCAGGAGGGTCAGTTGTTAGCATATCCTTTCCCACGAGATACTGTGGGTAACTTGATCACGATCAGCCTCTCCAGTTATCATGAAATATAATTAAATAAAGCAGGGCTCCCTTCACTGCTCTGAGTCTTTCACTGGATCAAAGACAGATTCCCAGTGCTCCCTCAATCTTAACCTTGGCTATTTGCACACAATCTTATCATATCACCTCTGCAGAAATAGAGGTTCCTGAAGCTCCACTCCTCAGAAGAGAACCAGGGTAACCGAATCTGTTTGGTGGCACTGTGCTACCATCCATGAGAAAGGTACCCTATTTGCGGGATAGAATGTTTAATTCTATCAGGAAAACTGGGTAGTAGAGAAACCTGGAGTTGAAATCATCTTGCTGGAACAGGGTGGACATTCTTTGCAAGGAGTTATAAAGGCAGTCAGGCGCTGCAGGCAAAACAGTATGCTGTTAAAGATAATTTTTTTTTTAAAAAAGCTAAAACTGGACTCTCAAGCAAATGTGAAATGAACACATGTCAAAAATTTTATTTATGTCATTAATTAAAGGAGGGAACCAGAAAAGATGTCACAGCTGGTTCAAAGGGAAATCCAAAGAACAGACACGTTTACGATCAGGAGTCTTGAAATGAACTTGCAAATGCATCCCAAACTTTCCACACATGGGAGGGTTGTCTCTCTGCTGGACAGAGGCCATTTGCATGCAGATAGAATCAATTCTGGCAAGTTCACTTCAATTTATACAGATTTGTAAAATCTTCTCTTCAGAGACAAAGGTAGATATCCTATAGGTTCAAATAACCCTCGAAGCTCCCCGCAATCTGTTGGAAGGATATGCGCTGGTAAATATTCAATGATCAGCTCTCCAAAAAACACTCAGAAACCCAAACTCCGATTTGTAGCAGCTGTTGATTTCCGTAGTGTAAAGGTTCCCACCATGGCTTATTCCAAGCCACCAGTGCGTCATCACTGGAGATGAGCTGGCAAGATGTGTGCAGAAGCACCATTATATAGTATCTCCTTCGTAGAGATACAATAGACTTAATACATATATAAATAAGCTCAAGAACGTAGATGACAGCAAAATGTAGTAAAATAATTGGAAAATGATAGGATCTGAGTATTTATTACCTCTGCTTGTTTGTTAGTTTGCTTACTGGTGTGCAGTTCTATGAGTTTTAACACATGCAGATTTGTGTAACTACCGACACAATCAGGATACAGAATAGTTAAAAAACCTCCCTCCAGTTGCCCTTTTATAGCCACACCCTCCCAAACCCCTAGCCCCAGGCAACCATGGATCTGTTGTCTGTTACTATGGTTTTTCATTTTCCAGAATGACAAATAAATGGAACCATACAGTATGTAATGTTCACAGACTGGCTCCTTTCACTCAGCATAGCACCTTTCAGAATCAGCCAAGTTCTTGTAGGTATCTGTAGTTCTTTTTCATTGCTGAGTAGTATTTCAGTGTTTGGATGTACCACAGTTTGTTTATCCATTCACCTGTTTAAGGGCATTTGGGCTGTTTCTAGTTTTCAGTGATTATTGATAGAGCTGCTATCAATGTTCATGTACAAGTTTTTACGTGAACATGAGTTTTCCTTTCTCTTAGGTAAATACATAGGAATTGGATTTCTGGGACAGGATAAGTATCTATTTTTTGACTATTAACCAGTTTTTGACTATTAAAAATAAAGTTTCTATGAACATCCACATACAAGTCTTTGTGTGAAGATAATCTTTCTTTTCTATTGGGGAAACATGTAGGAGTGGAATGATGGAGACGTATGTTTGGTGTATGTTTAACTTTTTAAGAAACTGGCACACTGTTTCCCAAAGTCATTGTGCCATTTCACATTCCAGCCAACAGCTGCTCCTCATCTTCACCAGCGCCTGGTATAGCCAGTCTTTTTACTTGTAGACCTTCTAATATATGTATAGTAGTACCTCGTTATGGTTTCAATTTGTGTTTTCCTCAAGACTAATGATATTGAACATCTTTTCCTATCTTATTTACAGTGCAAGTATCTTATTTGGTGAAGCGTTCATGTGTGTTCGAATCTTTTGGTCATATTTCAACAGTTTGTTTTCTTATTTTGAAATAAGATAATAATTCGCCAATATTTCCTTTCAGGGGCTTATGTTTTCTGTTCTAACAGTGTCTTTCAAAGAGCAGGCATTTATAATTATGATTAAGTCCCATTTATTAATTTTTTCTTTTATAGATTGTGCTTTTGGTGTTGTATCTATGAAATCTTTGCCTAAACCAAGGCAAACCATTAAATGATTTTTGAGTGTTCAAACTCTTGGGAGGCAATTTTCTATAAGCTTCTCACATTTCAACACAGTTTTGGGAGCAGGGGCACTAAGTGCCCTATGGCTCTGGACTATCTTTTCAAGGATGTTTGCACAACAAATGGTCTTGGAAGATAGAGATAGTGTGTCCCACTGGAGTGAAATTCAGGTTTGTTTACTGACAATGTTTGGGCATGTTTTGTTATAGCCAATTGTAAAAGATTAGGATTCTCTGAGTTCAGGGTTCCTCAGATATGATGCAAACCCACTTCATGCCCGTGGCCCTCTCTGAAACACCCCTGTAGGACTTGGGAAGCAAAAGAAACTGATGCTAACAGGAAGCTTATGGTGCTTGCTCTGCAGTGAGTATTAAAGTCTTTTGTCTCTGATGGAGGAGTCTTGTGTCTCGTGCCAGCACCCATGAAACTGTGGCAGGCTAACTTGTTCACTTACGAGTAGGGTAAAATCTAATAACTTTCACAATTCTTGACAAAACCAACCCTACATTTCTGGGGTAAACCCTATTTGGTCATGAAGAATTATCTTTTTTATGTAGTGTTGGATTCAATTTGCCGAAAATTTTGAGAAGAATTTTTGTAACTATGTTTATGATGATATTGATTTGTAGTTCCTTTTCTTATAACATCCTTTGTCTGATTTTGAAACCAGGATAATGTTGCCCTCACAGAATAAGCTGGAAGTATTTTTTCTTCCTCAAATTTCTTCAAGAGTTTGTGTAGAATTGGTATTATTTCTTCCTTCAATGTTTGGTAGAATTCACCAATGAAGCCATCTGGGCCTGAAGTTTTATTCATGAAAAGGTTTTTAAGCTGCAAAGGCAATTTCTTTAATGGATATAGGACTATTCAGATTATCTATTTCTTCTTAAAAAGAGCTTTGGTAGTTTGTGTCTTTCAAGAAATTTGTTCATTTTATCTAAGTTCTTGAGTTTATTGTCATAAAGTTGTTACATATTCCCTTGTTATTGTTTAAATACCTGTAAAATCTGCATTGATGTCACCTCTCTCATTCCTGATTTTATAATTTGTCTTCTTTTTCATGCCTAATGATTCTGGCTAGAGATCTACCAATTTTATTTTTATCTAATGTATTAATTTTCTATGCTGCAGAACAAATTACCACAAATTCAGTGGCTTCAATGTGTGTTTATTATCTCATGGTTTCTCTAGGTTAGGAATTTTGGGATGGCTTAGCTGAGTCCTCTTCAAGGCTGTATTCAGGGTTTGGCCAGGGCTGGATTCTCATATGGAGGCTTGACTTGGGAAGGGTCCACTTCTAAGCTCACTCATGTTGTTGGCAGAATTCATTTCCTTGCAGCTGTAAAACTAAGGGACCCAGACTCTTGCTGGCTGTCAGCTGGAGGCCACTCTCGTCTCTTAGATGATGCCCTCAGCTCCTCGCCACGTAGGCCTCCTAACATGGCTGCTTACTTCTTCAAAGCCAGCAAGGTAAAAAGAGAGCAAGATGCAGAGTTATACAATGTAACAGAATCATGAGAGTCACAGCCCATCATCTGTGACATATAACAATCACAAGAGTGACAGCCCATCACCTTTGCGATATACTGTCAGTTAGAAGCAGCCACAGGTCCCAGCCACACTTAAGGAGAAGAGTTACAAAAGAGCATGAATACCAGCAGGCAGAGATCGTGGGACCACGTTAAAGTCTGTCCACCACATTTTAAAACAAGCTTTTGGTTTCATTTAATTTCTCTATTGTTCTCCTCTGTTCCATTTCTTTGATTTCCACTCTAAATTTCATTATTTCTTTGTGTTTTATTTGCTCTTATTTTTCTAGTTTCTTATGATGGCAGCAGATGTCCCTGATTTAAGACCTTCTTCCTTTCTATTATAGCTCTTCACTGCTATAAATTGCCCCCTACGTAATTCTTCTGTGGCATCCCACTAAGTTTTATTTGCTGCCTTTTCATTTCCATCACTTCAAAATACCTTTTAATTTCCCTTTTGATTTCTTCTTTGACCCAGGAGTTTTTAAAAGTGTTTTTTTATTTTACAAATATTTGGGCATTTTCTAGAGCTTCTTCTGTTGTGATTTCTAATTTAATTCCATTGTGATCAGAGGTCATACTTGAAAAGAATATTTATTCTGCTGTTGGATAAAGTATTCCGTAAATGTTAATTAGGTCAGATTGGTTGATAGTGTTTATCTAATCTTCTATATACTGATCTTTATCTACTTGTTCTATCAGTTATTTAGAGAAGGATGTTAAATATCTGAGTATAATTGTAAACTTACCCATTTCTCCTTGAGGTTCTATTAATTCTTGCTTCACGTATTTTGAAACTCTGTGAATAGGAGTGGAAGGGTGTAGGATTGTTATATCCTCTTGATAAATTGTCCCCTTTATCATCATGAAGTGGCCTTCTTCATCTTTGACAATATTCTTTGCTCTGAAATGTACTTTGTCTGCTATTAAATATGCGCTCCAGTTTTCTTTTGATTTTTGTTTGCAGGGTATATCTTTTTCCATTCTTTTACTTTTAACCTATTTGTGTCTTGATATTTAAAGTGTGTTTCTTATAGGCAACAACTAAGCAAGTCATGCTTTTTAAATTCAATATGACAATCTTCACTTTCTAATTGAAATATTTAGAACATTTATATTTAATACAATCTTTGTCTCATCTGTTCTTCCTTCTCTTTTTCCTTTTTTTCAGCCTTCTTTTCTATTAAGTTATCCATGTTATCCCCTTTGTTGGCATATCAGCTATAACTTATGTCATATTAGTCGTTGGTATAGTATTTATGGTATACATCTTTACCTTATCATAATCTAACTTAAGTGATATTACCTCACTTCTTGCATAAGAACCTTACAATAGTGCTATAGATAGAATGTTTGTGTCTCCCCAAAATTCATATGTTGAAATCAAATCCCCAATATGACAGTATGTGGAGGTGGGGCCTTTGGGAGATGATTAGGCATTGAATGGCATAAATGCCCTTATGAAAGAGACCCCAGAGAGCTCCCTGGCCCTTCCACCATGTGACGACACAGTGAAAAGATGGCAGTCTATGAACCTGGAAGCAGGCCCTCACCAGACACTGAATCTGCTGGCGCCTTGATCTTGGACTTCTCAGCTTATAGAACTGTGAGAAATAAATTTCGGTTGTTTATAAACCACTCAGTCTATGGTATTCTGCTATAGCAGCCTGAATGGACTAAGACAAATAGTGTTCCATTTAAAGCCCGTTTGCTGGGCTCTGCCTATATTCTCCTGCCCTGCACTACAGTCTGGAAACTCTGTCGAGGCAGTAAGCTGAGGCAATTGTAGGGCTCTTTTCAACTGTTTTTCGTCTCTTTGAGATCACTGTCCCTCACTGCCAGATGTCCAAGGTCTGAAAACATTACTTCATATATTTTGCCCATTTTTTGTTGTTGTTTCACGCAAAAGGGTAAATCTAGTTTCTGTTACTATACGTTGACCAAAAAAACCGAAGTCCCTAGTTAATTTTCATTGAGTAGCAGAAATTATATATATATGAAAAACTACAAATAATTTGAGACTTAGTATATTCTGTTTCCTTCCAAAGAGATTAAACTTTTTTCTCCTGTTAGGTGCTTGGGGCAATGGAAATCCCGGTTCACCTCTATGCAATTTCCGGAATTGAGATGATTCTGGATGGGCTTCACTTTTTGCAAGGATCAGTTTATTTGTGGTACACCCTCACTTTTGAGTGTCACTCTTTGGCGTCCTAATTCTAAGTATCAAAGCTTAGTAGGCCCCCTTGCTGGGCTCTGGGCTATAATTTCTTAGCCCCATGTAAATGTAAAAAAAATTCTTTTCAGCTTCGAAGCCTCTCAACAACGTCTATCACAATTGGCTGATGTCCTTAGGATGAGAAGTGCCTCTGTGTGTTGGACTCAGCTCTCAGGATTTCCTTCTTTTCCTGTGTCTTCACTGATGGGTTAGCTCTCTCATGCCATCAAGCAGAATTTAGAAAAATATGTCATACCAATTCTCTAGTTGTTCTCAGCCAGAGTGTTGGTACAAACGACCTGATGTGTCAGTACCAGAAGTGAAAGTGCCCTGATTTCCTGTTTGTTTGCTTGTTTTTCCATGTTGTCTCCCATTTTCCCCTATTGTTAATATAAAAAATTTTAAATTTAAGAAAACAAGAAAGAATTTTGTATTGAACATCTGTATACTCACCACATAGATTCCATACTTATAAACTTTTTGTATATTTGTATACTTTATCACATATCTTTCCATCTTAATTTTTATACATTTTAAAGCAAGTTGTAGACATTGGTACGCTTGACTCACATACAATTCAGCATGCATATAACTAAAGTTTAGTGTTTTGCTTGTAGTTTTTAAAGTAAAATTTACGTAGAGTAAAATGCACAAACCTTTACTCTTTCTATGATTTTTGACATATCATACACCTATGTAACCCAGACCACTATCAAGATAAAGAACATTTCTGTTGTCCCGGAAGGCTTTCTCATGCTCCTTCCCAGTCAGTTTCCCACTGCCATCCCCAAGGCAACCACTGTTTTAATTTTTTTTTCCATCATAATTTAATGTTGCCTGCTCTGGAACTTCATATGATAGGTATCAGATAGTAAAAACGTTTTTTTTTTTTTTTTCGCTAGGGCTTCTTTTATTCAGCATAATTTTGGGGGCATCCATCCCTATTATTGCATGTAGCAGTTCATTTCTTTTTATTGCAGAGTTGCACATCATTGTATGTATGTACTATATTTTGTTTATCCATTCTCATATTAATGAACACCCAGGAATGCTCTTAGTTTTAGACTATTATGAACATTCTTGTACAAGTGCTTTTGTGGACATGTGTTTTCATTTCTCTTAGATAAATACCTAGGAATAGAAGTGCTTGATTATAGGGTAGGTGTTTATAAGAAACTGCCAGACCTTTCTACAAAGGGTTGTACATATATTTATTATTCTGAAAAGAATGCATGAAAGAGGCCTTGCTGATGACTTCTTTTTATTGGAGGGAGCGGGAGTGAGGGTATTGGGGGTGGGGCAAATGCCTCAGGGTACAGTAGAATCTGTTTCCCTGTCCTGTCCTAGACTGCTCCTTTTAAAACCTTCCTTCTTCAGCTAGAACCATGTAGTGCTTGAGATCTACAAGGGGGAGAAAGGATCTCAGCCAATCCATCTATCCCTGCTGTTACCTGCTTTCTATCTCAGCCCGATTCTAGTTTCACCTAATTTTTTCCAGCCCTCTCCTGGTATGCTCTGAATTCCCCTGCACCCCCTTTTGTTTAATTCATGGTGGCACAGGGGCAACCCACGTAGTCCACCCAGGGCTGTGTAGTGGGGAGAAAGAAGCACACCAAACACTAAATCCTCCGTTCCTCCCCGTGAAGGTCTCCCCTCCACCAGGGTGCCTGGCCCCCTTCCACTCTCAGCTGCTAGTCCCAGCCCCATCCCCTTCCCCACACTGGGACCTAACCATATTTTGTTGGCTCAAGAATTTCACAGAAACTTTAAAATTAGTTTGACATATCCATCAACTTCAGCACTTCCAAGATGGCTTCTGAGGTGTGTTCAGGGGAGGGAGGCAGGAGCTGCTCTAATTTTTCATCATTTCAGAAACTAGAACAAATACGTATATGTATTTTAAGTCAGATTTATTGGCATATAATTTATATAATATAAATTTATATAATATAAATTTATATAATTTAGTGTAACCACTCTTTTCAGGTGTACAATTTGATTCAAAGTTTTGCCCAACATATAAAGTCACGTAACCAGTACCACAATGAAGATATGGAATAGATTTATCACCTTGGAAAGTTCCCTCCTACCCCTTTATATTCAATACTTCCCCCATCACAGCCACTGGTCTGATTTCTGTTCCCATGGCTTTGTGTCTTCTAGAACGTCATATAAATGAAATAGTACAGTGTGTAGCATTTTGTGCCTGGTTTCTTTCATTTATCGTGATGCTTTTGGAATTTATCCATGCTGTTATGTGTATTGGTAGCTCACGGAACCAATATTTCCATTATGAGAAATTAACTCAAAAGAGTTAACAGAAACATGGTAAACTATTTTCCAGAGAAAGACTTTCTTGAACTAGTTCCAGGGAGCATTAGTTCTATAAAATAAGATTCTCACCCCCTTTTCAAACTATTTTCCAATCCATTAATAGCATGTATATTCCCTTATTTCAAATCCTTAAAAAAGGATTTTTTCTCCTTTTGTAGAGTGAAAACTCTGACAGACGCTCACTGTTTTGCAGAAAAGCAAGCTTTGATTAAATAAATTTAGAAATGCTTCATGCTATAGCCCCCTCCTGCAGATTCACCTTAGCATATCTAAGGTTCAGAAAAATTCTGGATTAAAGAAATCCAATTAATGTTGTTTAACCCAGCATTTTCCGTATTGTTTAAACTATAGAACAGCACTGTCCAATAGAACTTTCTGTGATGATAGAAATGTTCTATATCTGTGGTGCCAATATAGGAGCCAGTAGACACTTGTGGCCATTGAACACTTGAACTGCAACTGAGGAATTGAATTTTAAATTTTATTTAACTTAAATTTGAATTTAAATAGCCACATGTGACTAGTGGCTTTGTTTGTATCTGACAGCGCAATTATAGAGTCTTTTAAACTTTTCTCACATAACACTCCTTTTTACAATCTCACTGAACTATTATCCTGTGTAGGACCAACTACTTAATTTGCAGGGTCCAAGGCAAAATGAAAATGTGAGCCTTCCTGTTCAAAAAGCGGGAAAAACATGCCATTAAAGTGCTAAAGAATAAAGCATTTTCCCTTCCTTCTGTTGTCTTTCTATTGACTTGTCATGAGAGTTTCTTGTTTGCTATTTGATGTCACTCTAGGTAAAGTTAAAACTCAAAATTATTAGTTTGAATTTCACCATTCGTCTTTATATTGTGCAACACCAGACTAAAGTAGAAATATAACAGCATTTAACTTTTACGTGGAATTGCCAAAATTGCACAATTCATAATTCATAGATTCTACATACATTTCTCTTTTTTTCTAACCGGAACAGTGGAAATGCTGCACAGAACTTCCTTGACTGTTTTTCTTTCACTTATTAACACACGCACATTCCACCAGTGCTGTCTACCTTAGGCTTGTCGATAAGTAAGGAAGGACGAAAAGGAGAGGAATTCCGAGTTGCCTGATCTTTCCCTTTCCTTCTACGTTGACATTTAGTGGTACGCTGATACAGGGAAGTAACGTAAATGAAAAAGGACACGATCAGGTTCCTTGATCATTTGCGTTTCTAGGAACGTTATTGCCTTCTTTCTGCGCTCAAAGTGAGTTCTGGTTCAAATGGAAAACTGGGCCTTTCGGGGCTGCAGGACCACACTTACTCAGATGTAGACATGACATGATTACCTCGTACTTCCTCTCTTTGCATCTTGCTGAGCTCCCGTGCACTGTGGCTCCACCAGAATTCTGTGCTCGTGGGGCATCGTGAATGCTATATGCAAATGAAGTGCCAAGGAGTGGGTGGACACCCATCTTGTGCACATCTCCTCTGCTGACATGCATGCTCATTGTCTCCTCAGACCTCACATACAAAACCCAAGTTCAAAGATAAAATTATTAAGACTTTAAGAAGGCAACAGAAGAACATTACACTAAGTGTAGAGCTTTCTGAGCATGACATCCTGTGCGACGATCCAGGTTGCATACCCGTGAAGTTGGCTTTGGTCCATTGGGACACATTTTATAAATATTGCTCTAACTCGGTACATGGGTTTCCTCCTCTGTAAAGTGAGGATAGTAACACTGACCACTTCATAGGTTGTTATGGGAATTAAATGAGTTAATATGGGTATTAGCAATTGTTAAAACAGTGTTGTATAACAAACAACTCCAAAACCCCGTGGCTTGCAGCAGCAGGAGTTTTCTCTCACTTACAGGCCTGTGGGTAGGCTGGGTAGGGTGGATAGGTTTCAGCCTGCAGGTCAGCAGGGCTTGGCTCCAAGCTTTGGGTTTGGATCTGCTCCACAACTCTCCACCTTCTCTTGGAACCAGCAGCCCCCAGGGCATGTTCTCCTCATGGCTGATCACAGGAGCACCAGAGAGGGGTAAGCCACACAGCCCATCGAGAGCTACTGCTCACTTCACATCCATAGGCATTCTATTGGTCAAAACAAGTCACGTGGCCTAAGTCAGTGTGCAGGGATGTCCACTCCCCCACAAGGGAGTAGAGTGTGAATATCTGCTAAATCATAATCCAATCCATCACGATGCTGCTCTTTGGACTCAATTTCCCAATTTGTCTTTCTGATTCTATATCCAGTCTGGAGCTACGAGAAAGTTGAAATGAAGTTGCTGCCAAGTTTTCTGAATCTTGACTCTACTAGGAGATTGTGTGTTTGTGGGTCTGTAGTACAAAACACTGGGAGGGCCTCATTGGAGAGCTGGCTGACTCATCATATGCGTTGATCTCTCCGCAACACAGAACAAAAGGGATCCTGGAGGACAGTGAGGGAGACACTGTGTTATTCTTGGGTGCTGGACCTGAGAGTGGTCACTACCCGGCTCAACAGGAGCCTTGAAATCGACTCCTGGGGATGCGGAGAGCACAAGAGCAGCAGTCAGACTCGGGATGCTGAGGAGACTTCGTGTCCCCCTCGACACCCCACAAGAACCACAAACACTGGTATAGCAGCTTCACTGTGCAGAATGACAAGATAGGTAGGCGTGGGCCTAGGAAGACTTTGCTATATAGATGCCTCTAGGCACACCATAACAAGAGTCACCAAGAGATACGTCAGCCTTTTTTTTTTAAGTATTTTAAAAAGAGGGTAGAGTGTTTTGTTTGATTTTTATTTTTTATAATAAATGTTACAAAAAGCAGAGAAGATAATGATTGTCTATGTCATCTATGAAGAGATGTAAACTTTCCTGTTCAGAAACCCTTGGAGGAAGGTTTGCTCCTACAATAGAAACTCTTTTTGGCTCTCAGATTCCTGAGAAAGGAGAAATCTAAGGAAAGAGAGTTACATAGTTCCCATGCTTCATTGTATGTAGTTAGACCCGGAGCACAGGCATCCTTGATTTATGAATAACTGAATTGCTGCACAAATGTCTCTCTAGCTTTAGCATCTTTTCATAGATGCAATCCTAGCTTCTCAAAGAGCAACGAGAGATCTTCAGAAATGAGGCATCTATCTGCCCAGCTATAAAATATACATCCCTCCTCCCCACCCCCTGAAACCAAAGACTATAGCTTGCACCCTGATGAGGTAGGAATACCATTATGCTGCCACCCCACAGTTTAACCGTGGCAGCTGCCAGAGACGTTAATCTGGAGTTGATGTGGTGCTGGTGTCCAAAGGCATAATTAAAAGAAGATTGTTTAATATGTTGTTATAAATGGTGGCTCCGTCTCTAGACCAGAGCACAAAAGTCTATTTAATTCATTCTGTAGCTATAGATTTCAGCATTTGAGCTAGCCTGGTATCCAAGAACAGAAGTTCTTAATTAGAAAGGGCTTCAGTGGATCTGTGAAGCCACTACATGTGTATGAAAAATTAGGGCACATATGCATATGAGAATTTTTCTAGGATGTGTCCATAGCTTTTGATAGATTCTCAAAGGAGTTCATGGCACAAAAAACCCAAGAACTACTAATTTAGAACATTGTTTATAAGGGAAATGGCCTTTCAGATCTAGAAAAATAACTTACAAACAAACTTTTGGAAGCCAGCCTGTTGGGAAGTTGAGGGCTACAATATGTCTTAAAATCATGAACCATACTAAAATATGATTTTATGAAATTTTCAGTATATGCTTGCTTTGATTTTGCTTTCAGTCCAAATTGATCTTAAAGTGTTCTTACACTTCTTATCCACTCTCCCCTTCCCTGAAATCATCCAAGGTACCTAGAGGCTCCAATATCAGATATTCCTATGAAATGGTTTATCTAGGCTTTTGTATTTCTTCATTTGCATCTAAAATATATCTAAGTCCCTAAAGGCCCTTTGCTCTGGAAAATCAACAGGTCAGAGGCAAGAGAGAGAGTGCAAGGCTGTGGTTGAATGTGAAAAATAGAAGTATGGGGCTAAGGACACCCTGTCAGAGAGTGACATTGTTGATCCTCAGGGACTTGTAAATAATTCTGAGTACATGCAGCCCTGACCCAAAGCTTTTTAAAGTTCACAAACTGAGGGCTAATTCTGTGTGTTCTTGCAGAATTTTCACATGGTCACAGTGCCTGCTTCCAGCTGGAACTGGACCTGGAAATACTTATACTGAAATAACATTAGTAAGGGAGCCCCTGTGAGGTTTCAGATCAAGCAGGAACCAAGAAAAACTGAAAATCACAGAAGACTGCCTCATTTATTATTTTCATCCTAAGAAATTCTCTGGGCTGACAAGGATCTGTACATAAGATACATTGCGTAAGACATAACCGCTTCAGATCTCTTTGGAAATCCAGACTTTAAAGAGTCTTACAATAAAGCGAGTTTGTCTGCCCCTGAATTGCTCAAGAAATCATCCTTCCCCACAATGATGGTATTACTGTGGGCTGCCATATTTTTGAGTTAACTTTTTTTCTCGATTTCTGACAAATGAATTCAGTGAACTTTTTTAGAAGGAGCAGCCTTCTACTTCTAGTCAGATTACGTTTCCAGTTTCTCTCAAAAAGCAATTTATGTATTTAATTTTGCATAGAGTCTACTAAGATTACCGAGAAGCATAACACACGTACATCAAAATTTAAATAGCGATTTTCCGTGACCCTATCCTGTCTTTTATCCATGTATTGCCCACCGTAGCCAATAATCTCTTGAAAGTCTTTCTGCGTCGGCATGTTGGCAGCTCAGCCTGCGTGTGTAGGAGCAGCAGGAGCAAAGAAGACAGGTCTGGGCGTTGGACCACTGAGCTCCTCGCTTCTGCATCTACCTGGCAGGAGTGGTGGGTCACTTCAGCAACTTCTCCCAGACCTAGGTCACACGAAAAACGACAGGGGTGCCCCTTCCCGGCTCTGAAGTCTACTGCGAGTTGGAATCAATTCTGTCTTCAGCTAGAGGGGGTAGGGCAAGTCTATATTGTGCATTTTGCTTATGTGTCATGCTGTGCTGTTTATTGAATATAAAACCAATTGACCACATTTTCACATTCTGTAGCAAAATTGTACTTTGAAAATATAGCATATTTAAGGGAAGAAATAGGAAGAGAAGGATGTTCCCAGGATCCTCAGCAAAAGAGAACTCCCAAATCTTAGCTAAATTGGGAAACGATTTTTCATACCTTCATTTTCCTGAGAGATACTAAATTAACCAAAAAAACTTTCTCAGTGATCTCAGGCAAACAAACTGAATATTCTTTCTTGAATGCTCCAAAGTTGAACTATTAAATCACATTATGAGTTTCTCCTGGGCAAACACTGTATCTTGTTTATCTTCATGTTGCTGTGTTTTTTCCTTCTTTTTTTAAATTCCTCAGAGCCTGACATGGTGACTGGCACGTAGGAGATGTTCCATAAATGTTGATTTCTTTAGCTCAGTTTAGTCAAATGGAGTACAGAACTCTAGAGTTTAGGCTCAAACTTCAAGCACGAACATCTTTGGGCAAAATTTTTACATGGAGAAACGTGCCTTCAGAGTCCATCTACTCTTCATCTCACTGTGTACCTCACAGGTGCTGCTGTCATTTTGCTGTTCTCAGGTTGAGATGAGGGATTTCCACTGCGACACTGTCACCAGGACTATGTCTTTTGATTAAACTGTTTCTTGATAAAATAAGAGCAGGTGATGTGATACAATGGGGGAGAGCTCCACATAGCTTATTTGCCTTGAGCCCCTGGGAATGATACTCATGGTAAGGGGGCAGATGTTTCAGAGTGTGCCTCCTTGCAAAACCTCTGGGATCACAAATCACATCAAGCAGGAAAGAGCCCTAGCTTCAATCTTAGTTTTCAGGGCTGCAGAGGAAGCCACATAATATCCCCCTGAGACAACACAGTCTTCCCCCTCAGTTTTCAGTGGGAAAGTTGAAAAATAGAGCAGAAGTGACTGCTCAATTTGACATTATGAGTTAGGGTGGGAGATGGAAATAAAAACAAGGGACTTGTCTAGATTTTCCATTGTGTTAAGCCTTTATTTACCCAAAGATGTATAAATTAACTTGATCTGACTCTTTCTTTAGAAAGTGGTAATTATATTTCCCCAAACTGTGATTGATATATGTAATAAACATAAATCCTCCCCGTGGGATCCTGGCATATCCAGTTTTCTGGGTCAGTATGTATTGTGCTCATAAAGTTCAGTAAACCTTTTATAGGCTATTTTGAAGTAATTCAAATATAGTGACAATTTTTTCTTTTTGAGGGAAATCATATTTGCTGCGTACTAAATTTGGATAAAGTGTTTTGCCTCCACATATCTGTCATTTCAGCTAGATACTGAAGGTTGGATAATAAAATTTTGATTTGACTGTGGCATTAATATAATATTTATATAGGAAATCTTGATTTTAAAAAGCTATTTCAAGAGTATATTTTTGCAACAAACTGCAATTTTTGTTAGATTCTTTTTGCACAATCTTAACGTTCTCGCTCTTCTTCAAAAGCACAGAGTAGAACAAAAACAACTGTTTAAGTTGTTTTTAAGTCTTCAACTTTGGGAGGTAAGCAGCCTTCTTCATAAACAAACTATCTTATTATTTAGGTTTTATCAAATTTGTGTAATAAAACTTATTTAACAATGCAATTTAAGGCACAGCAGTATTCTAATCATATTTTTAGTGTGTGAAATAAAACATAGAATAGACTTCCCCATGTCTATGGCAGTGGCAACTGTCTAGGGAGATATGTTAAATATTTTGTGCAAGAAGAATATGGTTTTGAGATCTGCATTAATAAGAGAAATATCTGGGTCACCATTAGCACCCTTTATTCACGACTCTATCTGCATGCCCTTGTCATACAGTGTAAGCCAGTAGTTTTGGCCACTTAATGATTGGAAATACAGAACAGAAAACATAGCTTTCTCCAGATGTCCTGTTAGCTGGCAATTCCAAGTGAGGTCCCTGATAGTTTACTTAACAAATAATATCCAGTAATTATAGCACATTTTAGAACAGATAACTTCTAAGACAAATACCCGAGTACTCAGAGGGTAAATCCATATCTGAAGACTGATGAATCACCGAGGTGGGCTATTTGACGCCCCAAAGCAATGGTTGACTTCTGCTTCACACAGATTCAGAAGTGCCAAATTACACTTTTGGAGTGCGTGGAACCTCTGGGAAATTAGGGCATTCATCTCTCTTTAACCTTAGGCTTTAGTTAGAAAACCACCTGCATTCCATGTCCCATTGGACTCTGTATTAATGAACCCCATATGTGCCAGACTGTATATGACTTCAAAAGCAGGCAGAAAAAGAATGATTGCTGCTGGTGAATGTGCTCTTAGTTAACTGGAAATGTGATGATTTTTATATGCCATGAATATAGCACTGTTTCTAGTTGACTTAACGCCAGTTGGTGGTTCTCAATATTCATCTGCTTATTTAAACTTTATGGTTTCTGTGCTAAGACACTAGGGGAACACAAAAAGTGAAAAAGAACGTTTACCTGGAACGTCTGTATCATAATAAGTCTCCCACGTAAACTATGTAACAATTGTCTTACTTTTCATAATACTTTTTAAAATTAAGTATGATGTAACATCAATTGCCAGCACACAGACTTGAGGTACTACCTCTATTAACTCTAAATTTGGAAAATTATGAAGCTTATGTTGGACATTAAAACATGTGTTTTTAAAAAATTGAATTCTGGTGTTCTTTCATTTACAGAATAAACTTCTAGTGTCATCTACTCATGAAGTGATGGAGAGCGCCTTATTCTGGTACATCTACTTGAAAGGTATGGGTCTCCGCATTCAGCTTACTAAATTTCATAAGCAGATAATTTGTATGGCAACGTATTCCAATAAACTTGGCACTCAGATTTTTGTTAACACTGACAATCTTTCTATTTAAACGCTTTGTTGGACACAGAATCTTGTTCATTCTTTTATAGAAGGAGCAGCAGACAGAGAAAGCCTTATCAAAAGATTTAATTGCATTTTCAAGCTAGAGATGGCGTGAATGAACCAACAACTAGTTTCCAGGTGTTCAGATAATTGAAAGTTTACTGTGCAAAAAATGAGTGCTTATCTGGATAATCCAGGATAGTCTCTCTATTTTAAGGTCAACAGATTAATTAATAACCTTAATTCCACCTGCAACCTTATTTCTCCTCTGTAAAGTAATTAAAAGAGTCCTTAAAAGTGAAAGAGGAGGGATATAAGGAGGTCAGAGTGAGCTGATGTGAGAGCTCGACCAGCCAGTGCTGGCTTTGAAGAAGGGGCCTCAAGCGAAGGAATATGGGTGGCTTCTAGATGCTGGAAAAGGCAAGGAAGCAGATTCTCCCCTATGGCCTCCAGAGAGGGGTGCAGCCCTGCCAACACCTAGATTGTAGCCCAGTGAAACCCATTTTGAACTTCTGATCTACAGAATGATCTACAGAACTGTAAGATGATGAATTTGTGTTGTTCTAAGCAAAAAAAAAAAAAAAAAAAAAAGATGAGGAAGAAGAAGAAAAGAAGAGAAAAAGATAAGGAAAGACATGAGTGCCATTTGTTACATGGAGTAGAGAAGCTTCTACTTTTCTACTCTGCAGTTCGAGGCTAAAAAAGCAGATGGCGGCTGAGGCAATCGGCATGTTACCTGCGTTACAATCAGCCACCCGGCCCCCAGCAGGCAGCACAGATTCACAGGGGTATTTGTGGCTTTGTGTAAATGGGGGAGGGGGATTGAATCTCCTCTTATTTCTCACAATCTACTAATAATTGTCTTTCTCTTGGCTTTTCAGTGTTCCTGTCCACTGGATTATTTTCTTCCTTAGCCTATATATATATTCCTAAATAGCCCCTTTTCCTAAAAACATACATCTACTCTAAAATCAAAATTTTAATTATTGCAATATGTTTCCTAACTTTCACAAACTATGTAACTAGGGAATTCTGACACTCCGCTTTAGTGAGATTACAAGAACTTTGTTTCATTAATTCTTTAAGAACGCTACACCAAAGGGACTAAGCATTTAGAGCAATTACCAAATAAAAAGGGCAAAATAAAAAATAAAAGCTTTTAATTATTCAAATAACAATAATTAATATAATAATCTGTTACCTAATTCCTTAAAAAATATGCCTCTATCTACCCATTGTAATGATTTGATTATTTGAGCATACAACCTTGCTTTTAATATATACTACGCAAATATGGAAAAAATCCTTTGGTTATAGTTTATTTAAATTGCAATGTTTTTATTCAAGTCAAATTACCGTGAGCTGACTGTGAACATATGTTATTTGTGTTCAGTAAAACAGAATGAAGGAAGTAAAAAACCAGTCAAGTTTCAAAAATTCAGAACATGCAAGAGGGGTTAGAATGCAATGGTTTGTTTGTGTGCTTTAACCTAAGCAAGGGCGTGAGGAAGGAATGCATGTTCAATAAAAGACACGCGGAACAGTGAGCATGACCAGATAACCTGGCTGTGGGAAGAGGACACGTGGCAGAATATTGGGAGGCCCAGGGGTGGAGCTGGGGCTTCTCCTGTAGGGAATTGTTCTGCTGCTCCTAGCCTGAGAAGAATTTAACTCCGGGCAGGAAATAACTTGAGGAGCAATGCCTGAGAAAGGAATGAGGGAGTTTTTCTCTCTCTCGGGTGGAAATAGTTTGTCTCAGATTAAAAGTCTGGAGTAACATGGACTGGATTTTGAGGAGCAGGGAGATGAAGAATGATAGCAAATATTTATGGATAACTTAATATGCGTGAAGAATTGTTGTAAGTGCTCTACATGTATTCATTTATTTCATTCTCACAGCGATATGAAGGTGCTGCTGTTATCAGCACCTCCATTTCACAGATGAGGAGCAGAGAGGTGAAGTAAACTGTCCAACGTCACACAACTATGAAGCGGCAGCAGCAGGGTCACACCTGGCAGCCTGGCTCTACAGATGTGCACGTCACCACCCCTTGAGACTGCCCAGCCTTGAGAGGGGCCTGGCGCGTTAGCTGGGGTGAAGTTAGACTGCAGACAGCGGCAGCGTGGGTTATGTGCCAACGGGCGTGATTTAGGATGCGATCAAAATGCGATGCTGCGTTTATCATTTCTCTCTTTCGCTGTTCCTCTATACTTTGACCAATGGAAGAAATCCTCCCCTAACCCTGGGTGAAAACTGCGAGCTCTTGCTGCTTCTGTTCCCTCTTAGATCATAGACAGCCCTACAGTGAGGGTAGAGTAAAAACATAGTCTTAGTTTGAAATAAAACCAAAACTCTGAACTTGAGTTAAGTTCAGTTCTTCTTCCCTCTCCCTCTGGCGGGAAGTCCACAGCGTGCAGAGGTGGGTGGCAAGGCTTACTGCTCTGTTTCTCCCTCTGCCTCCCCCGGAGTTGGCCTGTGGGGACAGGAAGAGGATGGGGCAGGACAGGGCTCTCTTCAACGGGTAGCATCCTAAGCTGCCTTCTGCTCTGTGCTTGGCAGAGTTTAAAGGTGATGTTTTCTCTTGTGGCTCATTCTCGTGGCCCCCTCTGCCTGCAGCTCCCTCTCCCCAGAAGGATGCATCTCTGTTCTGGTGGTCACTTGGAACCCTCCCTGAGCCCCCTACGCAATCTCTTCCAGCCTCTTCCTGCTGGGGTCCCTGGGCTTCTCCACAGCCTTAGTGGAGCACATCCAAGACAGCCCACGCCCGCTGACTCCTGCACGGCCTTCTCTGGTCCCCAGGAAGCACCCTGCACCCCTCGCCCTAACGAGTCTGAGGGTGCAGGCCCATCTCAGCCCAGTAGCTTCCCCTCAGTTCCATCAGAGCAGTTCATCAGCCTCTCTCATCCTCTAGTGTCCCAGACAGGAGTCAGTCCCCAGTCCACTCTGCCCCCTAGCTCTAGGGGTAATGGTCTAGGGATTCTGTCTTGTTCACTGTTTGATCCCCAGCACGTAGAGTAGGTTACATTGTTGCCTAACAAATATTTGCTGAATTAATGAACGAAATTATCAGAGTATTTTCCTAATTAAAAATCCCTAAAGACATTTCCTCACATTTGGCAACCTACCCTTGTGATATTTATCAAGATTTGTTTTATTTAAATTCTTAGCTGTGTGTCATTGACAAAAAACACATTTCTTACAATTTACTGTTTTGCTTCATCTAAGGAGAATGTTTTAATCAAAATGTCTATTGTGTGAGTACCATTTTCAGTTTTAAGTAAAATGAGGAAGAAAACAGAACAGTTTGGGCTTTTTTGCAGACAGGATGACAAACAATGAGATTATCAGATATTTAAACACAGATGTGTTGGCTCCAAATTTAATTTCACCATTTTCAGCCTCCTAGCCCATCAATTATGCTAGCGTTTCCTGTGTGGTTCAAGGTCACCGGATTCTGACTTCTAGGTTTGTAGAACGTCTTGGCTGTTCTTTCTTTAAAAACAATCTGTCTTTTAAATTATGTGAAAACACATGTTTATAATTGAATAATCAGGACATATAAAGAAACAAGAAGAAAAATCACCAACATGTTCACTACGCAGGGATACCCTCAACTTACATTTTGTTGTATCATCTACACAATTTTTATCTCCACAATATGGATCCTAGTGTATATACAGTTTGTCATATGATTTTTTTCACTCCGTATGTATCATATATACACGAATATGTGTGTCATATGTATGTCTGCTAAGGACAACTCAGCTTTTATTTCCAGGAATGAGGGTTTTGTTGTGAGTTCCTCAGATTAGTGCCCTGCTCCCTGTGGGCGCTCAGTGGACGTGTGTCAGCTGAACCAGGCTCAGTGTTCTTCTACAAGAGCATGAAATGTTTAAAACAAACTTACCAGTAACTATGATGGTTAACATGCACTATACAGTACTCTGCTTTTTGTGGAAACATGTAAACCTTATTGTTCCTATACTGGGACCTACTGATTTGTGGGCGACTTCCCATGGAGCTGATCTCAAACACTAGCATCTGAAATTCATTAGCTCTCAGTATAACTGTGTCCAAAATGACAAGGTTTTGTACTCTACAATTTCTCTTGGAATGTTTCAACACTCAAAGTTCCCTGCAAGTTTAACGTATTCTAATTCTTTAGTCCTAAACCTGTTTAACATACCTTCACAGTTTGCCAAGTCAACTTGGCAACTATAGCTTCTGCTTGTAGCTATTTCACTAGACATGTAAAGAATATCCCGTCACCTGCCACTTTGCCTGCAGTTCAGCATAAGCAAACATAAATCCATTTTTACATCAACAATACTAAGAGGTGCCACTGCCTATCACATTAGTGAAGGCCTATCTTCTCCAAGCCAAGCCAAAACAAAACAAACCACACAAAACAACAGCAACAATTTGTTCCCTTTACCAGTGTGCTTGATTATCCCAAATTGCTGAGGATCTACCATTAAATCATTTATATACTTTCTCACTTGTTGGCCCAACATCCTAACATCCTTCCCATGTGACAGGCTTATCTTCTATAAACAAAATGTGACTCAGAAATAAACACACACTCTTATAAGAACGTGATGACTTACGTTGTATAATCACTGTGTAATTATAGGGATGTAGAAAACACCAGAATAAATGTGAAAAATGAGTTCATTAATTCTGGAGGTCTTTGTTTATTCCTAATCCTTGGACCCAGGCCACACAATTTTTGAAAATGTACCTTTATCCACATATTCTGAATATTTTCTGCTGTGTTTCACTAACCCAAAACCCCTAAAGTAAATGCTCAGTGGAAACTACAGACACTGTCCAGGCACCAAGTAATGGAAATTTTACTACAATCACGATTTGACACCTCATGCACTTTAATTGCTTCTACAGTCTACAGAAACAGTGCAGACACACACATGCATTCAAACCCTGAAGGCTTTAAAAGAATCCCCCTTTCTGTCGGCTGAAGGTACTTCTGGTTGCCACAGAAAGAAGAAAGGAAGCCTGGCACTCCCAGGACTCAAAGTTCCTTTTTGTAACACTCATTGCTGACATTCTTCTGCCTGCAGTGCCAGGTTGCTGTCAATAAATGACAATTGCCAGAACAATGGTGGGCAGAAAAATTTTGCAGTACACAGGCCAGAGAACACACCAGTTTCTATAGACAAGGTGTGAAGTTATCAAGAGTTCTGAAGGCAAGCCTTGGTCAAAGTACAGCATGCCAGATCACCTGGAAGATGTGAGAAATGTTTGAGATTTGACTAGTTGGCCTGTGGAGAGGATTTAGAGATCTAAGCTGAGTAGGGAACACAGGTTATAGAAGGGTCGTGATATAAAAACTAGAGTCAGTGCCCAGAATTCCAACCAGGGCATTGACACAGGAAGTCCAATTCAAGCATAAGGCTAGGGCTGGAGATGACCCTGAGGAAAATAGAAGGGAGCTGAGCTGGGGAATAATGCACTGGAACTCAGCAAAGAGATATTAATCTCCCTGAATCCATAATCAAGACTACTGATGTTTGGAAAGCGAAATTTTGGCCTTCTGGATCAATTTGAAGCTGACTTTCCCTTATGGGCAGGTGTAGGCAAGATTTACAGATACTCATCAAAAGTTTTGGTTTGTGTTCTTCCTAAAAGAATTTTGAAGAACTGCAATTGCTCATATTTTCAGATTGATGGCTGAAGTGTTTTTCCCTACATTTAAATAATTGCAAGGGTTTAGGTTACGCCTGTCTTAAATTTTGGTTAGGCCCTTCTTAAATTTTGTTGAGAAAAGGATACTATTGACTCACGCAAATATCTGTTACGTAATTCTTGGAGTCATTCCTTTTCTCAACACTGACATGGCTATTTCCAGGTGACCTTTTGACACCACAGAACAGTACAGCATATTAACACTAGGGATGGGAGAGAAGCGAGAAAAGGGCGATTAAGAAAATGGAGGTGAGAAAGGAGAACCTGATTACTCCTCCGTCATAGGAGGCTTCTCAAGCAGATCAGCTGTCTGGAAAAGTACATATGAAAGTTGAAGATCTGGGACTGGTTTACTTTAAAACTACTTTAAAACTTTCTGGACTGCCAGAAAGACAAACCAGTGGGTCCTAGAGCAAATTAAGCCTGAACTATGGCTGGAGGCAAAAATGATAAAACTGAGGCTGTACTACTTTGGGCACATCATGAGAAGGCAGGATTCTTTGGAAAAGACAATAATGCTGGGAAAAGTAGAAGGCAGCAGGGAAAGAGGACCAAGTATGAGATGGGTTGACTCCATAATGGAAGCCATAGGCATGAGTCTACAGGAGCTGAGTAGGGCTATTGAGGAGGACATTGTGGACAGGACTCATTCATAGGGTCGCCAGGTGTCGGAGCCGACTTGACAGTTCATAACAACAGTAACAACAGAACTATCCATGGCCACAAAAGTTTTGGAAAGCCTTCTCGTATCCCCAGGGGTTTCAGTATTCCCGTTTTTTCACTACATTGGAGGGCAAGGTCCTCTGGGGGAGCCCTTCACTTTCTAACACCCTGGTCCTATCTCCAGGTAAATTCCCTTACAACACTACTTGAATCTTAGCTTAGAGTAAAATCCTTCCCTTAACTAATACAAAACTCTGAAATTTCTGTCAAGTTGGCAGCTGAAGATCTTCCGGAAGTTTAGTTGAGAGGCCAGTATGTTCCCATAGTTATTCTATTACGGAGTATCTTCTCTGCCTTTACTCAGCCGGCAAATCAATGACGAATTCCATTGGGATCAAACATAAGTTTTCAAAGAAATGACCAAAGAATAAAAGAAATTGACCTATGGTAGCCAAATTTCATCAAGAGCACAAAAATCCCCAAGAGTGGTTCTGTCTAACCTAAAAAGTTTTCTCATTTTTTCATTACTTTTAGAAACTTAATCCCATACTCTCCTATAGCTCCACACCCCCTTTGTGGCAGTAGCTAGCCAGTGCAACTTATTTAATGTCTACCAATATTTGTACAATAGTTGAGCTCAGAAACTCTTAGGTAGAGCTTTTGGAAACAAATATAAATTGTATTTAATATAACTTTCTAAAAGGAAAACTATACACTAAAAACTAAAACATTAAGTGAAGATGTAAATTGGTTCTATTCCAGTATTTATGGATTCCATTTTGTATCATATATCCACTCTCCTTCTTCCAGGTGAGGTGGGCTTCTGGCTTCTGGGGTTCTCCAAAGTGCTTTGAGTGAGATCTAAGAAAGGTCCGGATTGTCTTTATTGTTGCCATGTTGGATTTAAGTGCTTTTGCACTGTGTTGCACTCTTAAGTATTGGCCAAGATGCGCAGCAAAGTAACTTAGAATACGGAAGCATCAAATGGTAGCATTCCAGTGGGCCTTAGAGGACATCTAGTCTAACCTCTATTTACCCTTCTTCCATTTTTACAGACAAATGAACTGAGAAGGTGAAGAGACTGCCTCTGGATTGCGAAGCACGGTAGAAGCAGATCCAAGATTTGATTGCCTGGGCTTATTTGGTCTTTCAGTCAGGAAGTTTGGGTCAGGAAAAGAGAATCACTCTAGGATTTCAATCAAGATGAGAATAATACAGGATATGAGGTGCTTACAAAATCATTGCAAGTGCTGAGAGAGCAAAGGTCAGGGAAAACATCCTCCAGCTTCCAGAGAATCAGAAAGTTGCAGAAACTGCAGAAAACTACCAACAATGATTTCAGCTGTTGGCAGCATTAAAGCAGGTGAATTATAGGAGAATGGCTGAGGCTAGTTCAAAATTTTGTATCTACTCTCTGCCAAAGAACTCCTGTCTGTCTGTCAATGCCAGAAAGAAATGATATTGTTTCTGACTCTCTTTTGCCTTCTAAATTTAACGTGCATGCCTCTCATCAGCAAAATCTAATAAGAAATGCTGTTGTCGAAGGATTCTGAGAAATGTAGTTTCTAGGTTTCCAATATTTGCAATACAAGGCTGGGCAAGAATTGCCAACAGTACAATCATGTTGCTGTAAAATTGCAGTCTACCTGAGTTACTATTATCTTTTAGAATGAGTGTATGAACCACTGAACCATTTGTCGCTCAAATCCATTACTATGGGTTCTTGTACCTGGATGATGGTGGGGGATGGCGAGAAGGGAAAATTGGAGAGAAGATTGAGGTTTAGGGCAACTGTGAAATTGTCCAAAGTTCTTCTCTCTAAGGATTATAAATATATTTCTAGAAACATGATGAGATGGAGACAATTATATTTACTAGAACTCTTCTAACAAAGAGTACATGATCTAGGACAAATCCTTGTAGGTAAGAGGAGCCTTAGGAGGTAAGGGCCTAAAGGGACTGCTAAGTTCCTGTTAAGATAGATAGGGAGAGTCAAAACTCACCAACCAAAGACCAGTAGAAACACACCAGTATTCACAAATTTATTTCTTAGTTAGGTTTATTAATTTGAACCAGCAGGGGCAACCACAGCCAGGGTAATTTGGGGTATCTTAGTAAGGAACATTTGAGAGGGGCTTCTTATAGGGTTTGAGCCTGTGGTGGATAGTTCTGAAAGGAGATTAGGGAATCAAGGGCCAGTTTCGGCATGGATGCCGTCAAGAAATATGGACAATTTGGTGATTGGTTGTCTCAAAAATTCAGGCCCAGAGGCAGCAAGATCAGAGTGAGGCTATGGTTGTCATTGATAAGGAAACAGAAATCCCTCAAAGTGGGATGTTAGTAATTTTTGCAATAGCAGTTCAGCCTTGCCTATGTTCTGTTAGAAACTCTTTTTTTCCCTGTTGGTAACATTGATTACGTTGGCCTTGTTTGTGTCCTGCTGGAAACATCAAATTTTGTTAGAACGTTGCAGTCTGATTGCCAGCCAGCCAGATCCTCATTTCTTCAGTAGTTAACTGTCCAGCTCTGGCTTTGCTAAGTAGGTGTGCAGATTGGAACCAGAGCTGAACTGCTCCAGAAAGCAGACGCTAATCCCTGTGCCCTCAAAGGGCCTGCTTCTCTGTCTCTCCTCCTAAACAAAACTCGTTCTGACATCCACAGTAATGCTGAACAAATACTTCAGGGAGTTTAGTTGAGGGGCACTAAAATATTAGACCTGCCTGGGGCACTCCACATGTCTCAGCCCATTTATGGGGAGGAATAGGGTTTATTAGAAACCATATACAATTTGCTTTCAGTTTTATCAGCAACTCCTCCAGCTCATTCTTCTAAAATACCAGCTGATTCTGATAGGGAAACCAATAATGTAGGTATTGATGAGTGCAAATGTGATTATGAATATAAACCCGGATGGAAATATGTCATATGGATTCTTCCAGAAAATGAAGAATGTACAGTCACCTTTTTATATAAAATTGTTGTTGTTCTTTATGACCATATCCCTTCTGTGAGAGAAACGCTCTGTCTACTTAGCAGGGTCTAGCACGTTGTATTGGGTTGGGGGCAAGGTCGATAAGAGCAATGGTGGGGGGGCTATGGATAGAGTGGCAGACCTAGAACCTAAAAAACTGTGTCTGTCCTTTTCTGGGCTCCCTGCCACAGAGCTAGAAGTAAGCCCATTCACATATGCCCACTCCGTCTTTGCAGGAGGCAAAGATCGGAAGAGCTGGATAAGCTGTGGGAACTAATTAGGATTGGAGTAGCAGGCTATATTGTTAGGTACTCTACTAGGAGAGTTTGCCTTTACCCCAGTGGAGGAAGAAGCTGGGCGTGGAGGGGGCTTGTGTTTTTTCTTGCTGAGATTCTACTTTGTGAAAAGGAGGGCACCTATAACAGGGTGCTTTGTGTTAATTTCTGACTCAAAAATTAAGCTGCATTTGACTAGAGAGTTTCTGTTCTTTCCTGAGCAGAGTAGAAGAGAATAGTTATATCTTAACAGGACTGACATTCATTTTCAACGAGACGTTCCTGTTCACTGTTGTCATCAAACATAACAATTGTAGGGAATGTGTTGTTCTTGCATGAAATTTCAGTAACATTAGACTTGCTGCTGTGATTACATTCATTATGTCCCTTGTGTGGGTGCCCTGCAGCAATCACGAGGCGATGTAAACAAGAACAAGACCCACACCACAGAACATCGAGCTGTAGAAACAGAGGCTCTACTTTACCATTTCCCATTAAAGTCAAGTCTTACTGAGGTGGAAAGAGAATGAGCTTTGGAGCAAAAAAAATATCTGATAAACCCCCTACTTCGCCACTTACTTGCTCCACGCTCTATTCTATAGAAAATGCATAGAACTTCTCTGAGTCTTAATTTCCCCCTCTATGAAATGGCAATAATAATGCTTACATCATGGGTTTTAAATGTATAGACACAAATCATGTGTGTAGACAAGTAACTATTTCTTTAGAACCAAATTCCTCTTATTTATGAGCCCACACGTGTTTTGTGGCGAAAACTACGTAGCCAACTATACTACGTTTAGTTTTTGGTTTTAAAATGGTTTCTTTCAAATGGTTATGCAATCAATTTAGGATTTAAATTGGTTTGTTTCAAAAGTCATATTTCCCCTGAAGGCTCCTTCCCTTCTCTTCTCCTACC
The DNA here is from genome assembly GCF_020826845.1 of Diceros bicornis minor. Classification (NCBI taxonomy): domain Eukaryota; kingdom Metazoa; phylum Chordata; class Mammalia; order Perissodactyla; family Rhinocerotidae; genus Diceros; species Diceros bicornis. The sequence goes on from NC_080756.1 coordinate 6,795,580, forward strand.
CTCTTCTTTCCTGGGACATCAGAGGCAAGAAAAATCTCATGTAACATCATGCTGGTGGAGACAGTGAGTCCCTCTGTGTCCTCAGGGTCTTATATTGGCCTCCCTGGAGATGTCTTACGGCTCTTCGTCTTTCGCCTCTATCCCCACTCATTTCTGTCCATGTAGTGTGACATCTGTTCTGATGGCATGCATATGGCACCATTATTCTTCCCACAGTGATACAGTTACTCATGCTGGTTGGCGCCACCGTGGCTCTCTCTGCTGATCCCTCAAGATGGAGCTTCATCCTCCAGCAAAACCTTGTCTCAGGGCTGTCCACTCACAGCCTCTGCTACAGGAAGCCCTCCCTTGCCTCAGCTACTCCCAGGCTGGTGCTCTCGTCTTAGCTAACTTCTTACCCATTTTTAGGGACTATGGAAACATTCTGAGGCTGAGGGACTAAGATACCCTACATTCTCTTCTCACTTAGGCCTTGCCTTAAGCTTGGATCCTGAAGCTTAACTCCAAATGGGTTGAAGAAGACCCTCAAATTGAGGTCCTTGTATTAGATGTCATCGTATAGAGGAAAGAGCATGAGGATTGAACCAGACCCACATGGATTCCCAGCTTTACGCTTCACTAGATGTGATCTTGGGGAATTAAAGAGAGAAATATCGATTCTCTCTATATCTCTGGTTCTTCTTCTTCAATAAACCAGACAAAATAATGCCTACTTTTTGGAGTTCTAAGGGTTTTAAACAAGGCATTGAAAGCAAAGCATCTGGAACATAGTGGATGTTCAATAAATGTTAACTTTCTTCTTCTCTCTACTCCTAATCAGGCATGGCAAATTGAGGAATAGTTCCACGAAAAGTTCACATTCTGCCAGATTGGGGTTACTGCCCAGCTCAGTTAAGCATTTGTTTTTCCGTGTTGGTTTTACTTCAGTTTTTAAGGAAAAGAATTCAGAATATGTTAATAAAATTGAAGGCATATGCCATCCTCACCCGAGTAATGAAATCTAAAGCTGTTGATGGAGCCAACAACATCTTTAAACATGGATACTTAAAAATATCCTATTAAGAGAACTGAAAATTACTGAATTAATAACTTGTTGGAAGACTGTAAGATCTGAAGAAAAGAGCATGGGAAGATGAAACTACAATTCTGGTTATAAGCTGAATCGGTAATTTCTGTAACGATTTGGGACAAGTTGCTACAACTTGAATGTCCATATTTTTATTTTCTATCAGCAGAGCAGAAAAATATCGGGCTGGAAGTAATTAAAATAATACCTTGTTTTTTAAAAATTATTTACTTATTTATTACTATGACTTTGGAGAGAGGAGTCTTTTGGAATTAGTTCAACAGCCTGTTGACATCACAGTCAACATTCTTGTAATTCTCTTGGACTTGTTTTTTTTTTTTTTTTGAGGGAGATTGGCCCTGTGCTAACTTCTGTTGCCAATCTTCCTCTTTTTTCTTATTTCTCCCCAAAGCCCCAGTACATAGTTGTGTATCATAGTTGTAGAGTTGTAGCTCTTCTATATGGGATGCCGCGTCAGCATGGCTTGATGAGTGGTGAATAGGTCCGTTCCCAGGATCCGAACTGGCCAACCCTGGGCCACGGAAGGAGAATGTGTGAACTTAACTGCTACACCATTGGACCAGCCCCTATACCTCATTTTTAAAGTTATTGTTGTATATGTATATATATTTATATTACTATACCATGTAGGGCAGTAGAATTGTTTTTATTTAAAAATAAACTGTTTTTATTTCTTATTGTGAAAGTAAAGCGTTTATTTAAAGAACATTCTGAAACATGTCTCCTCATGCGGATATGCCAAGGTTTCTCTGGTTTCTCATATGCCAGGGGCATATGAGTAGAAATGGGATTGTTGGGATATAGGGCATAAGAATGTCTGAAAGTATCCATTGCAAGGCAATTATATGGAAATCACTTGACTTTAGTAAACTTAAATTTAGCAATCATGCTAAACTTTTATTAATTCTAATGATAAATATAATTAAAGTCATTCCCCAGAAATGTTTTTGTATATGATACCTTTTATGAACGAAGACGGTTGAATTTTTCTGTCTCTTCAATCCTTATATATTTTACTTTTTCTCTATGGAATCCAATAAAATGTTGACTAGAAATGGTTATTGCTTTCATGGAAATGCTTTTCTTATATCACTTTTAAGTGTCAGTATTCCTCTTCCTGCTCCTCCTTTGCCTGGTAATTCTGTTCCCAATATTTTATTTTCGACTTTTTGTGTCCTTATGTTTTAGATGTGTCTCCTTTAAACAATGTAGAGCTGGACTTTTTTTTTTTCCAAATGTGACAATCTTTGCCTTTTACCTAGTTTAATCCATTTATACTGCCATAACTCTAATTATGGACATATTTGGATTTACCTCTATCCTCTTATTTTCCATTTTGGATTTCTATCTGTCCTACATTTTCTGTGTTTCTGTCTTTTTTTCTTTGAGTTTAGTCTTTGGATTGAGAATTTTGATTTTCCTTTTTTCTTTTTGATTCATTCTACTTGGGATTTATTGGATTTCTGCAATCTGAGGATTGATTTCTTTCATTAATTCAGTAAAATTTTAAGTCATTATCTATTTCAATATTGCCTCTCCCCTATTTTCTTTATTTTCTCCTTTTGGAAATCTAGCAAGATATAAATTGGACCTTCTCACTCTTTCTTTTATCTCTTTTCGCTATTTTCCATCTCATGGCTCCTCTGTGCTGCATTTTATGTAATTTCTTCACTTCTGTCTTCCAGTTCACTAGTACTCTCTTTAGCTGATTCCGTTTGCTATTTAATTTGTCACATTGAATTTCTAATTTAAATTATGGTATTTTTTTATTTCCAGAAATTCTATTTGTTTTTACTTTTTAAAATCTTGCTTATCAATTTTGATAGTTTCTTTTTCTTAATTATATTTTCAATTTCTTCTTTTACTTATTATTTGAACATATTAAATATACTTATTTAAGAGTTTTTATCTGATAATCCCCAAATCTGCATCCTTGGAGGGCCTAAATCTGTAGTTTGTTGTTTCACTTGATGCTTGCTCAGGAAAATTTGTTTCTCAAGTGTTTAGTGAGTTCTTATTTTGAGCTCTTGTTCCTTGGAATTTCATTAGTGGGGATTATTTGAAGCTAGTGTTTAAAGCATGTTATCCCAGAGAGGGTTTGTGTTTGCTTTTGCCAGCCACCTGGGAACACTATCAACTTGGAGTGGCTTTAAATTCAACTTTTGACCTGCATTTTTGGAAGCCACGTAGGCAGAATGGTTTCAGACCAAACCTGATGGGAGAGGTGATTAGAGATTTGAAGGGAAGACATTATCTTCTTTCTCTTCGGAGCTGATGAAGAGACAGGAAAACTGTCTCCCTCTGCAGGGTGACTATTTCCTTTAGAGTACTGTGTCCCTTGGCAGAGTGGGGTTTTTTCACTGAGCCACTGGTGTTACTATCTTTTAGTCTGCCTTTAAGTGGAGGTCTCTGACCCAAATTCCCACCTCTTTCTCCTCATGCCCTAGCTTTCTCTTCCATCCCAGCGGCAAGTAGCCCATTAAAACCCTAGCACTGGACCACCAGGGATTACTAGATCCTCACAAGGCAACGCTTACCCCTGTGGATTCTTTCTTTCTTGTGGCTTCCGGCTTCTAAAAATTTTCTAACTCAGTCACAACTGCCATGCATTAAAATATATATTATTCATCATTTTGGTATGAGCTGTACTGGGAAGGCTTCTCTCATAATCTAGTCTACAGTATGTTGCAAAATGAAATCTAAAACTTATTAATGTAGATTTGTAAAGGGATTCCTATTGCAAGTCAACATGCAACAAATAAATACACTTAAAAGATGTTTAAAATAAATAGCAAACTTCAAAAGAGATACCAAGATTTAAGTGGAATTTCATCATTTAGATTTACGTTTATTTAAAAAACTTATTTTTCTTTTTAAATACCACATAGATTATTTTATATACACGATCACGTGTTTATGTGACCACTTTTTCCACTATAGCAATTTAGCTAACCAACTAAATATTTTTTTAGAACACTATATATATATATATATTTTTTTTTGCTGTGGAACATTCACCCTGAGCTAACATCCATTGCCCATCCTCTTCTGTTTTTTTTTGCTGAGGAAGACTCGCCCTGAGCTAACATTTGTGCCAATTTTCCTCTATTTTTTGTATGTAGGACACCGCCACAGCATGGCTGGTGAATAGAGTAGGTCTACACCCAGGATCCGAACGCCTTGAACCCAGGCCACTAAAGCGGACCACGCAGAACTATCAGCCATAGGGCTGGGCCCTAGAACACCGTTTTATGTTATAATTACTGCGGTAACCAGAGTCCAAAATACTTTGTCACGTCCTTGTATGGTGCCCTCCCACACTGAATAGGCTGACCTTTGAAACCAATAAGATAGGATGGAAATTATGATGTGGGATTTTCAAGACTAGGTCATAAAAAACTTGGGGATCCTCTCTTGATCTCGATCAGTCACTGGGTTAAGCTAGTCACCATGTCATGAGGGCAGTCAAAGAGCCCTATGGAAAAGCCTCCACCAACAGTCAGCACCACTGGCCTGCCATATAAATAAGCCATCTTGGAAGCAGCTCCACCAGCTCAGTCAAGCCCTCAGATGATTGCAGCCATGGACAGCATCTTGACTATAACCTCATGAGAGACTCCTAGCTAGAACCACCCAGCTAATCTGCTCCTGAATTTCTCACCCACAGAACCCATGTGAGATAATAAATGTTTATCACTGTTGTAAGCCACTAAATTTGGGGGTACTTTGTTATTGTAGCAATAAGTAAATAATACAATTACTATACAAGTTAGATATGCTGCTATTTTCACTTAGTTGAAGATTTTGTTATGTCACTCTTTGTTTTTTAAACAACCAACGGGTGATCTCATCAGGACATCTACTAGAATAACGAGATCCATGTAGAGACTGAATTCAGCTTAGAGACTCTTGCTGCTTTGTGGAATTACCAAACACTGGAGAGGGTAACATATCTCTGGAGATCAGGGAGATGTCTATGATATGCTGATGGCTGACTCAGGCAATAGCAAGTGTCTGCACTGTTTATATACAAAAACTCTTACCCGGACTAGTAGATCAAAACACACACACACACACACAGAGTAGTTCTTCTGGAGGATGTGTGTAGTGTGAGTACCTGTTCCTTCACAGAACCTATCTCCAAAGGTATGGAATCCATCACGTATTTCACATAGCATCAAACTCTTTTATGTACCCCATAGTACATGAATGAGGAGATTCTAGAAAAAACTGTAGGTTTGACATTTTTCTCTCTTTTACGTCTTACTACCACTCAAACTTTTTACCCTGAACCCTTTATTCCCTTCATACCTGACCCCTTCTTGTACTGCCCTCTTTAACTCCCTCTTTGTTCACCTATGAAGAAAATCTGCTTTCAAGGAAAACCTTCTATTAGTGATGGACTAAACATAAATTTCTCTACAATTTGGATTCACTCTGTCTTTCTAGCCTTTCTCTTATCCCACTGCCCCACATAGGTCCTTCACTGTATCCAAAATAGCCCCTTCCTCTGCTTCACATAATTCTGCTTCTGATGGTTCCACTCATGTTTCTTCCCACAAGAGAACCTTTCCTCTTGGCCCATCTGTGTCTTTTTACCATTCAAAGACCAGCTCTGAAGCATATCCTCCAAGAAGGCTTCCATCACTGTCCTAGAGAGCTCTGTTTTCCCTTTTCTCAATCACTGTAGCAGTCTTTCGTACCACCCCTATGTCTCCTGGGACTTACAGCTATCTTTTTACTAATGTTTATGCCTGATTAACAACACTGTCCCTCACCACCCCACTCCCTAAACTCACACAGACAAGCCTCCCCTCCCCTCTGTCCATCCAGCTTTTAAGTTCTTTGAAGGCAGAAATGGTGTGATCTTTGTCTTCTCCACCCGTCTTAGCACAGTTCATTCTTGGTATCTAGTACTTGTTCAGGGGAAAATGGCCTAAGTAGATACGGATAAACACCACAGGGTGTGTGGTGGCCAAGGCCCTCAAGGGGGCAGTAAAGGACTAGCTGTTTAATATCCCCCAGCAGAAGTAATTAATATTTAGTCTTTAAAGACTTGTCAGATGATGCCCGAGTGGGGGTGGGGATTGGGGATAAGTTAAATACAGAAGGTGGGAAAGAGACAAACAGGAATTATTTGGAATTCAATCTAAACAGGATCAGGAAACCGGAACAGAAACCAACCACATGATGACCATCAAATGGGGAAAAAAACAGGTAGTCTCTACAAAGAAAAGCATGAAGGTCTCAAAACACATGTGTAAGAGCCAGAATTCGGGTTGGTGAAGAGAAGGTCTAGGCCAGGTTCATATTTTGATAAGAAAGAGAGGTAGGCTCAAAGTATGAGAAACCAAGAGGTAGGATGCTGAGCAGGGCGGCAGGAAACCAACTATGGTCTGAGTCAAATTACCCTAAAACTTTGCTGAACTTTTGAAAATTGCATTGCAATTTATTTATGAATATAAGGCAAAATCTTAAGTAAAATATTAGCAAACCGAATTCAGCATCACCTTAAAAAAATAATGATAGTGCATCAGGACCAAATGCGATTTATTCCAGAAATATATAAGTATGGTTCAATATTAAGAAATATATTTATCATAAGAAGAACTATTATATGTAAGAAATATTATATAATCTTCTTTATTGATTTTAAGAGATTTTAAAATGAATTTTAACAAAATCCAACACTCATTCTTGATAATAAAACTTAATAAAATGAACAATTTCTTAACATGATAATATCTTAATATAGGACATATTAGCCAATACTATTGAAATAAGTGGATAAATTAGAGCCATGAAATTTGGCGAAATAATAAAGTTATTACTATATCTAGATATTTTGATGATAAAGTTGATAATTCTGACAGGTTCAACTGAAAAAGTACTACAAGTAATAAGAGACTTCAATAAGAAATTGTGGAACAAAATTAATATGCAGAAATTAATGTTCTTCAGAAATATAAGCAACAAATAACTGAAAGATATAATGAAAGAAAATCTCACCTACAATGGCAATAAGATGATAAAATACTTAGGAATGAATTTAACAAGAAATGTATAAAACTTCTGTAAAAAAGACAATAAACATTACTGAAACATACACACAGACATGATTTTTTTGTATATCATGATTTTAAATAGAAAGATTCAAAATTGTAAACATTTCCGTTCTACCTAAGGTAATTTGTAAATTTAATGTGGTTCCCATTAAAATATTGAGAGTTTTTCCCTTTGAATTGTCTTTCTCCTGACCTCTAGCAAATCAAGTTTGTCTTAGCAAATAGGATAATGGCTTCTTGAATTTTTCCTCTCTCTCTACTGAGTTAGAACTTGGGCTAATATAAGTATGAGGCCAAGAAGATTAGCACATTCCTAGTGAAGGATGAAAAATAAAGGCAAAGGGAGAGAGAGACGAAGAGAAGGAATGTGGCAAGAAAGAATATACACATTTTAAAGTTCATATAAAAAATGAAACAAGAAAAAATAGCCAGGAAATCTCTTAGAAGAGCAGTGTAGGTATCAGATGCTAAAACATATGATAAAGCCTCAATAATTACCCCAGTGTGGTGTGTAAATGGAATGGTACATAGAATAGAATAGAATACCCAGGCATAGACCCAAATACACATAAGGAATTCAATATGTAATAAAAATGGCACATAAAATTAGTGGGATAAGGATCAGCTTTTAAATAAATGTTGTTGAGACACTTGGCTGGATTTTGGTACAACCAGAAGTCCCTGGGAGCAGTTACTTTTTAAAGTGACATTTCTTAAAAGGTGTTTCTCAGACCATCTCATCAGAAAACTCAGTTACATGTTGAAATGCAGGTTCCAAGTCTCCATTTGAATCATCCACTGAATTAAAAACTTTTAAGGTAGCTCCTGAGAACTTGCATGTTACCACATTTCCCAGGTGATTCTGATGGGTGCAAGTTTGGGAACCTCTCCTGCAAATCACCTCTCCTGGGTGATTGCATCTATTCTGCTAACTCGGCTCTCTCTGTCTTTTTTCCAGCTGGGCCTACAGCTTTTGCCGCTACATCTGGGCAACTGAAGGCAACTGAAAAGAGCATTGAGGTCCCTACCTATTCTATTTGACTGAAATATATAAAATCCTCTTTCAAACCTTCAGTTTTGCTGAGATGAGGTTGGAATCTCTTTAAAGAAATGTTCTTTTGAAAATAAAACAAATGCTAAGCTATGCAAGTGGATTTGTTGACCTAGTGCTGATTCTCATTCTCACTTACCTGAAGTTGAGCCTCAGAATGAGTAGGGCTGATAAAATGCAGTGTCATACCTCTGTAAATGCAGGTGTTGCTCAAGGCTTGCTCCTGGTCCCTCTGCTCTTTTCCCGAGACTTCAAATTTCTTTCCTATGTGGCAGATAACTCATGAATTTATATCTCCAGCCCAGATATCTCCTCTAAGTTCTAGATGCATGTGTACAACTACTTGACATATCCTTTTGTATATCCCTAATGGACCTCAAACTCAACATTTTCAAAACGGAATTCTTTACCTTTATCACCCACCCAGCAGTATTCTCCCCACCTCCACCTCCAACCCCACCCCAACCAGTCTCCTTTCAGTGTTCCCTGTTTTGGGCAAGAGCACCATCATCCAACCAGTTAGTTAAGCCCCAAACCCTGGATTCATCCTTGACGTCACCCTTTCTTTCACTTCCCAAACTTAATCCATCCCAATGTCTTGTCAATTTTCTCTCTTTAATATCACTCAAATTCATGTATTTATCTCTATTTCTTTAGTAACCCCAATCCACGCTACCATAATCACAAGAGCCTCCCTACTTCTCTCCGTGATTCTGTTAAACAGACGAGCTAACCAACATACGAACGGATCGTGAATGGTATTATCTCTGGTTAATAACATTCTTTAGTTTTCTATTGCTCTTGGGATAAAAACAGAAGTTGCTTCATGTACCCTAAGAGGTCCTGCAAGTGCTGCCCTTCCCCGTGCCTTCAATTTCCTCTCTGCAACTTCCTTCGCTCTCTTGGCTTTAGTGACACTGGTCTGTTCTCAGGGCTTCCTGCTAGCGGTACTCTCTCCCAACTCAGACTGTGTTCACGCGTTGGTACCTCCCTTGAAATTCTCTTCACTCTCTCTTTACCTAGTTAACTCATTCATTCTTCCACATCTTAGCTCCATAGTCATGTCCCCAGGGAAGCTTTCCCAGTTTCCTGACCAGGTTCAATTCCCCTTTTATACTCTCTCATGGCATCGTGTCCTCCCAGCACTAATCACCCATGGAGTTTAACATTTATCTGTACGATTTTGTTTTTAATGACTGTCTCCACCACCGGAATGTAAGCCCCTGAGGACAGTGACCCTGAGTGCTTGGCTCCCCACTGCATCCCAGATCCTGGCACAGCCACTGCCGCGGAGAATGGGCTCCTTGAAAATACAGGTTAAATGAAGGAATTAACTTGTTCCCAGTTCCTTTAACTTCTCTAATGTTGTCCAGAGGGGATGTTAGAGTAAATGTTGGGCAAAGATATTCAACAAGACAAACAATAACAGCTAATATTTATTGAGAATATTTTATATACCTGTATATTACAGGCATACACATTACGTGCATTATCTCAATTTACTCTCATACAACCTTCAAAAACAAAGACCATAATTTTCCTTATTTTAAAGATGAGGAAACAGAGCTAGAGATGTTAAATAATTTGTCCAAAGTCATTCAGCTTGGAAGTGGTAGAGCTGAAATTCCACAGTCTCTGAGCTCGTAACCACTAAGACACACTGCTTCAGTCTTCTAGCATGAGGTTTGTTTGGACTGACTTCTCTTTTATGTCTGGTGGAATTATGTCCTTCTAGAATCCTCTTACTTATTTCTCTCCAAGCTTTTGGGTTTCCAGAGCTTCTTCTCTGGACCTAGCCGGGCTGTACTTCTTTGCAGCTGCCTGGGCTCTCTTATAACTCTGCCTCGTACCCTGGACCCTGAACTGCAGGATGATGAGGAGGCTTATTATCGGGCTTCCTCTGAGCCTTAGGCATCTTTTTTTTTTTTTTAATTTTTTGTTTATTGCAGTAACATTGGTTTATGACGTTGTATAAATTTCAGGTGTACATCATTATACTTCTATTTCTGCATAGATTACATCATGTTCACCACCCAAATAATAATTACAACCCATCACCACACACATGTGCTGAATTATCCCTTTCGCCCTCCTCCCTCCCCCCTTCCCCTCTGGTAACCACCAGTCCAATCTCTGTCTCTAAGTGTTTGTTTATTGTTGTTATTATCTACTACTTAATGAAGGAAATGATACGGTATTTGACCTTCTCCCTGTGACTTATTTCACTTTGCATAATACCCTCAATGTCCATCCATGTTGTCACAAATGGCTGGATTTCATCGTTTCTTATGGCTGAGTAGTATTCCATTGTGTATATATACTACAGCTTCTTTATCCATTCGTCCCTTGATAGGCACTTAGGTTGCTTCCAAGTCTTGGCTATTGTGAATAAGGCTGCAATGAACACAGGGCTGCATGTACCTTTACAAATTGGTGTTTTCAAGTTCTTTGGATAAATACCCAGCAGTGGAATAGCTGGATCATATGGTAGTTTTATCCTTAATTTTTTGAGGAATCTCCATACTGTTTTCCATAGTGGCTGCACCAGTTTGCACTCTCACCAGCAGTGTAGGAGAGTTCCCTTCTCTCCACATCCTCTGCAACACATGTTGTTTCCTGTCTTGTTAATTATAGCCATTCTGACGGGCGTGAGGTGATATCTCATTGTAGTTTTGATTTGCATTTCCCTGATAGTTAGTGATTTTGAACATCTTTTCATGTGTCTGTTGGCCATCTGTATATCTTCTTTGGAGAAATGTCTGTTCAGGTCTTTTGCCCATTTTTTAATTGGGTTGTTATTTTTTTTGTTGTTGAGATGCATGAGTTCTTTCTATATTTTGGAGATTAAGCCCTTATCAGATGTATGGTTTGCAAATATCTTCTCCCAATTGTTAGGTTGTCTTTTCGTTTTGTTGATGGTTTCCTTTGCTGTGCAGAAGCTTTTTAGTTTGATGTAGTCCCATTTGTTTATTTTTTCTATTGTTTCTCTTGCCCGGTCAGACATGGTATTTGAAAAGATGTTGCTAAGACTGATGTCGAAGAGCGTACTGCCTATGTTTTCTTCTAGAAGTTTCACAGTTTCAGGTCTTACATTCAAGTCTTTAATCCATTTGGAGTTAATTTTTGTGTATGGTGTAAGGTAAGGGTCTACTTTCATTTTTTTTGCATGTGGCTATCCAGTTTTCCCAACACCATTTGTTGAAGAGACTTTCTCTTCCCCATTGTATGTTCTTGGCTCCTTTGTCAAAGATTAGCTGTCCATAGATGTGTGGTTTTATTTCTGGGCTTTCGATTCTATTCCATTGATCTGTGTGTCTGTTTTTGTGACAGTACCATGCTGTTTTGGTTACTATAGCTTTGTAGTATATTTTGAAATCAGGGAGTGTGATACCTCCAGCTTTGTTCTTTTTTCTCAGGATTCCTTTAGCTATTCGGGGTCTTTTGTTGTTCCATATAAATTTTAGGATTCTTTGTTCTATTTCTGTGAAAAATGTTGTTAGAACTTTGATAGGGATTGCATTGAATCTATAGATGGCTTTAGGAAGTATGGACATCTTAATTATGTTAATTCTTCCAATCCAAGAGCACGGAATATCTTTCCATTTCTTTGTGTCTTCTTCAGTTTCTTTCAGAAATGTTTTATAGTTTTTGGTGTACAGATCTTTCACCTCTTTGGTTAAGTTTATTCTTAGGTATTTTATTCTTTTTGTTGCAATTGTAAATGTGAGCCTTAGGGATCTTGCCCTTATCTTGTAGTTAGTACCTTCACCTCTTCTGGGAAATTCTGGGTTCCTGGAATCCAACACCCACCTCTAACCCACTTATTTTTAGAAAGCCATCTTTCTTTTTAAGATTTTATTTATTTATTTATTTTCCCCCCAAAGCCCCAGTAGATAGTTGTATGTTGTAGTTGCACATCCTTCTAGTTGCTGTATGTGGGACGCGGCCTCAGCATGGCTGGAGAAACAGTGCATCGGTGCGCGCCCGGGATCCGAACCTGGGCCACCAGCAGTGGAGCGCGCGCACTTAACTGCTAAGCCACGGGGCCGGCCCTAACCCACTTATTTTTGATTCAAGGTAAGTATGGTCTAGAGCGGTCATCCCTCTGTTGGAACTTGATTTCATCTTACTCAGCATTTGAGCCCTGACTCACTGAGCAGCTGTGCAGCCCTGGTGGCAGACCCTCTCTTTCCCTGGAGCCTACCTATTCCTAATCAGTTCCCTCTGAAGATCGGAAACAGAGTCCCCATGTCTTCCTAATTTGAAGACTCACATCTGTTTTAGGAATGCCAACAAGGTCTCTACTCTCTGAGGAAAGCTTCTGGATCTCAGTTTGTGTAGAGAACAGAGTTAACTGATAGACCCTATGTCCAATAACTTTGCTTTGAGATTACTGAATTTCAGAAGAAGGTTAGTCTATGTTTTATAGACTATAGTAAAGCTCTTGACTGTGTGGATCATGAAAAACTATGGCCAGCTTGTTAAAGATTTTGTTTACCTTGATTCAGTTGCTAGGAAGCTAAGAAGACAAGAGAAGACTGAGACTTGGAAGGGCAGCCACGAATGGATAGGAAAGATCATCAAATGTAAGGAAGTGTCGTTAGAGACTAAGGCCAAGATCATCCACACCCTCGTATTCCCAATTACTATGTACAGGTGCGAAAGCTGGACAGCGAAGAAGGCTGAAAAAAGTTGCCCAATCTTGAGCTATAATCTAGAAAAAAAACTTACGTAAATATAGGCAAGAAGGAAAATCCTTTAGTACGTGAACTCCGAGCAGTTATAGTAAGAAGGACTGGAGGGATTCTACAATAGAGATAAAGTGGATAGTTTTAGTGCAAGGACATAGAAAATCAGCTACAAATTATGTGGAATGAGGAACACTACAAAAAGCTCTAAAGAAAACCAGGTTCTAGTGCTAAAAAGAACAAGAACAGACAATTCTCAAAAGAAGAAATGCAAATGGATAATAAAATATGGAAAAATTCAACCTTTCTAACAATAATTTTTACCAAATTATCAATAATTTTTTAAAAAATGAAAATAATCAGTTTTGCTCTTCAGGAGGTGAAATTCACAGTGGAATTTAGCTCCTAGTGGGAGTTTAAATAGGCATCACCTTTCTGGAAAGAAATTTAGGAATGTATGTTAAGACCCTTAAACATGTTTATATTTTTTGACTAAGTTTGGCCTGAATTTATCTGAAAGAAAAAAATTATGTACCAAGATATGTATTGTTATTTATTTACAATAGTAAAAAACTGGAAATAGCTTAAAGGAGCAATAAAAATTATTAAATCTAATCATATGGCAAAAACATATTATACAGGCCTTAAAAATGATATTCTCCTTAATAAGATGTGAAAATGTACCCAATGCATTACATTTATAATAAAAACGGTACGCTACAAAAATATTCTGGTGGCCAAAATGGGCAGACTGGGAATATAGTAATAATAATAAAAAAGCCTCTTCTAGAATTCCTTTTGAGCAATAAATCTCCCAAGATTGCCTTCCCAGAGAATGTTCTCATTGCCAGAGGAGACTAGGCGGATCCTGCTGCTGGAATTAAGATTTAGAAAAGAATAACACGTAGGACTGAGAAGATTATTCAATAAAGGAGACTCTCCAATAGAGCACAATCTAGAATTGCTTCTTCAGGTAGGTAAGACAAAGAGAATAGATTGGGGGTACTCAAACTTACATTTATTAAAATGACTTTATTAATAATGGCAACAACAAAATAGTGAAATCCCACATGACAGTAACTGTAGTTTTAGTATCCATTGACTTGGAAAATGCATGAGGACAAACAGCTTCTTTGAATTCAGCAATGCTTTAAATGATTGGCATTTTGTCAATTCCTATAACATCTACATACATTTGAAAGATAGAGGCTTATATATGCACGAGACACTCTGCTTATCCAGCCTGTAATCAAAGCTTGGGATAGTATATGAATTCACAGATTCCTTGCAATAATTCCATGACCTACTAGAGGGAATGGGAATCACATACATAAATTTGTGACAAGATAAACTGGAAAAATCCTCTTAGTGCCCTTCTAGGAAGCACATTAGATTCAAGAGAATTTAATCAGAGTTGGTGCATTGGAAATGGCATAATTTCTGATATCAGCAGAATACCAGGAGAACAAACTTCGGCAGCTAACATGGTTAGTAACCATTTTAGTTGCTCCGTGGTTCTCTTTTCATATAGTGAATCAGTGACATTGTTTGCTTCTGAGGAAGGGGAAAGTAGAACGTCAGATACAGCCTTAGACTAAGAACTAATCTGAAGTGCTTAATAGATTTTATTTTTACTCACAGAAGGCTCACTTATTTTAAACAAAGAGGCTTTTGATTTGTAAGAACAAGTGTAAAAGAGAAGCGGTTATATTTTGAAATCCAAAGGGACATGGAAAATTGAGCTAAAGCTTGGAGGACCAAAGTACAGAGTTCATAAAAATTAAACATAACATAGGAAGGAACGAAGGATACATATGAGTAGTTTCTGGTGCAGAAAGGTCAAGAGAAAAAACACCACGGTCTTTTTGTCTACAGGGAGGAGCCTAAAGAGAAAGAGAGAAGAGTGTGTTTATCTGCTTGGGCTGCAATAACAAAATACTACAGACTGGGGGCCTTAAAACTGACATTTATTTTCTCACAGCTCTCACAGCTCTGGAGGCTGGAAGTCTAAGATCAAGGTGCCAACAGGATTGGTTTCTGCCGAGGACTCTCTTCCTGGCTTGCAGAGAGCCACCTTCTTCCTCTTCTGTGTGCATGCAGAGAGAGAGAGAGAGAGAGATATCTCAGGTATCTATTCCTGTTCTTATAAGGACACCAATCCGATTGGATTAGGGATCCACTCTTATGACCTCATTTAACCTTAATTACCGCCTTACAGACCCTATCTCCAAATACAGTCCCACTCAGGTTAGGACTTCAACATATGAATTTTTGATGGGACACAGTTCAGGCCATATAGAGGGAGAAGAGAGAAAAGAACTAGGTATAGATGGAGTTCCTCCTTCTACCTCCTCAGATGATGATTCAAGGATGGAACTGAAGACTGAGATTAACCATGTGGGCAATCAATCAACCATGTCTCTGTGATGGAGCTCCAATAAAAGCTCTGGACACAGAGACTCAGGTGAGCTTCCCTGGTTGGCAATACTCCATGCATATTGTCTCACATCGATGCTGGGAAAAGCAACGTGTCCTGATAAGTAGGGAGAGAACAATGGAAACTCCACAACTGGTACTTACCTGGAGTCTGCTCTTCTCCTGGTTGATTTTAATCTGTATCCTTTCCTTGGAATAAACCATAACTGTAAGTATACCTGCTTACAGTGAATTTTGTGAGTCCTTCTAGCAAATTACCCATCTTGAGAGTGGTTTTGGGAACTCTGAACTTGCAGTTGGTGTCAGAAGAGAAGATGGTCGTTGTGGGGACTGCGCTGTTCCTTTTAACTTCTCGTTTGTCTAACGGGTGTAGAGGACACCAGAAGAATGATACAGATTAGTAGTGGAGGGAGAATTTATTGGATGACACATTCCTTCAAAATTTTAAGTTTTGTGCTTACAAGAGTGTGTTAACTAGAATCCCAATATTTGTCCCTCTGCCATTGTAAAACTTCTGAAATCTCCCTGGTCCTTCAATGAAAAACAAAAATAAAATGCAAAAATTTTTGTCTGTTTACATAGTTGTTGCTAATGTTTGGTCAGAACAGGCCAGCTGGCTATGTTGGGCGAGAGAGAGCAAGACCAGATTCCCTCGATTACTTCTCAAGTTCTCTTGATGAAGAGAGTGGAGATCCATAGGCTCTTTGAGGTGGAACATGATGAAGAAAATCACTAGTGGCAAGAGGAGGTAGTTATACTTCAGAAATGGGAGAAGAGAGTCCTTGTCTCATTTTTAACTTAACTTTTATAATAAGATCACAATAATGTCTTGAAGATTCTAGTCTTCAATTTCTTACTAATTCCAAAATACTTCTAAAATTAACATTAGATTTTACAGCTCTCCCTAAGGAAGAATTTAAATAGATTCTTTTTCTCTCCTTAGAATAGTAATATTTGAGTATTTTTCTCTCTCTAAATTAATGGCCTAATTTTCACGTCCCTCCACATTCTAACAAGTTAAATATATTTCTCTTAGTCTTGCTAAAAGTAAATGATATTAGTATCAGGCTAAATTATGAATTGTAATAGCATGTAGTTCTGGGTGAAAAAGTCACTTTACTCATTTTCCCATGTATTAATGAAAAACAGTGGAAGATAGAAAATAATAAACAGAGATATATTATACACATAAAAATAAACACCAGTAAAAATGTATGAAACCTGATAACAGTAGATTGAAGATTAAGATTTAAGGAGACTTGCTAGATAACCTTTAGTATCAGGGAATGACAGTCAAAGCACATGTACACACATTCTGGAAAGTGACTCTTAGCCCTCTAGACTCACTGGCCTTCATCCTTTCATTAACCCTTGTTGGAGCTGTGGGAGATTGGAATTGGCCTCGCCAAAATGTGTCTCTTTGGCACAAGGATTATTTTGGTCTGGTTACTTGTAAGAAGCTGCAGACAGGGGAGAAGCTCTGAAAAGTAGAAGTTACCCTTTGTAAGAGACATTTACATTTGTAAGGGAAATCTCCATTTATAAAGGTATCTCCATCTTTATACCAGGAAGAAGGGGAGATGACCTTATCTCTAGAAACTCTTATCAAGGCAGAAGGCAAGGACTTAAATCTGCATAATAAGCTTACGCTTATTTACTGTGCTTTTCTGGTAATCTCGCATAACTAACTCTCCCCATCCACAACATCCTCTTTTGTCTTTAGCTGAAGATGGTACTTAAGATGACAACCTTGGCCATTTTGGAGAGTTGCTCAGTTTTCCTGAGTTTTTCCCATGTATACGTGTTATAAAGCTTTGTTTGATTTTCTCCTGTTATTCTGTCTCATGTCAATTTATTCATAGCCCAGCCAGAAGGACCTAGAGCATAGAGGATTTATCTTTCTCCCCTACAGAGCTCTCAGAGTTTGGCTGAGAGCTGAGAGCATTCAATGATTAGTATCTATGAAAGACAAATGATAATTATATAATTACGAAGAGCTGATGTTGCCAAGCATTGTGTTATATGTTTTACAAGGATTATCTCATTAAATATTTATCAATTAGATTATTCAAATCAATCTAATGATAGAGTCTGCTCTCTTAACAAATATGCTACATATGTTCTTAGGATCATGAACAATATCTGATAATGGTAGCATGATTTAATTTATAAATCTCTTACTTTTATTATCTCATTCAATTTTTATAGCTAGTTGTAAAGACTGTCTCTCCCATTATTTTCATCTCTGGCTTCAGAGATTTAGATTTTCAAGTGACTAGTCTAAGGTTGTAACTGGCAGAGGGTGACTTGAATCTAGATCTTCAAAATCTATAGATGTGCCATTTTCGTTGCACCCTGGCTGTCTTTCCGTGTGTCTGAAAGTCTGGACAATATTAATTGGTTTACAATTAGTATAGGTGAAACACAGGATGTTTTAAGTATGTAAGTCAATGAGCTAACAAGCCCCAAATAACTAAGATTCCACTAATTATTGCTCCCTATACTTTTTGAATTTTTCTGATCTTCAGTTGTGTCCCCAGTGAAGAGTCAATAGGAAAACAGAGATAACCCCATAGACCAGGAATGGGTAAACATTTTCTGTAATGGGCTAGCTAGTAAATGTGTCAGGCTTTGTGGGCCACAAGGTCTCCAATCTCTATTGCTACTCAACTCTGCCGTTGTAGTGTGCAGGCAGCATAGATAATATGCAAATAAACGGGCATGACTCTGTTCCAATAAAACTTGATTTACAAAACCAGGCAGCTCGCTGGATTTGACTTGCATGGTTTGCCAATCCCTCAGAGATAAGAGGCTGAAAATAAACATTCATGACTGCAATTGTGGTCCTCAATCACCCACAGCATATTCCTGAGAAATATAACTTCTTTCTAGTGCTGTAATGTAAAGATTGCATTCAAATATATCTGAAATAGCCCAAATTTTATAGAATGTAACTATCAATTCTGGGGAAAAAGCATTCTATAAATAGAGAGCTAAGTTACCTAGCTTCAAAATTGCATTCCTGCTACAGAATGTGCACCTAAAAATTAACTGGGACATATTGCATTTATCTTACTTCTCTTTTTTCTTTCTCCTGCGATCTAAATTTTTCTCATGCTTAAATTTGCTTTGGCTTGGCATATTCTAAAGCTGACTTAGGAATCAACCACACTCGGCTCATTTCAGTTCTAATCTGGCTCTTCATTAAGGCTCTGAAAAGACACCCATATTATTTTTCAATAACTGCGCTCAAACTCTCTCCCAGTTTTCAAATTTTCTATTCCTGTCTCATTAAGGGCCACTTACAGGGAGGATGCCCTGCTCTGCAGCCAGGGATATAGACCTCTATATCCCTCAAAATACCATATGTTGAGTTGTGTTAGATGATATCGTATTTCTCTCTAACATGCAGATATCCCATTTCCTCTATTGGACTGTAAGCTACTTGAGGGCAGGATCCATTTCTGTCTTTATATGACGGAGCCGAAGGTAGTTTTACACAATAAATGTTTGTTTAATTTAGAGAGACTTTATTAACGAGGTTGAATTTAATTTAGAGAGACTTTATTAACAAGATTTCTCTGATTATAAGGGAATCCAAAACAAGAAATTATGGCTAATGCTTTTAAAAGAATAGACAAGTAGTTTAGTATGTTCTGTGTCCTCAGCACAGGAGAATGAATTAGGTCAATCAGTGCAGGAGTAATCCCTACTAATGGAGATGTAAGAGACATTGACTCAACTCTAAACTCAAAAAATTCTCTAACGGAATTGGAGAGTCTAACCCTACAAAAATGCTGAGAATAAAAATTAAACATGGTATGCTCTCAATGATTCTTCCAGGACAATGTTTTTAGAGTAAAATAATATGAAATATTATGCTGCATTTTCAATGTTTGCTGGATAATAAATGCTTATTAAGCCATTCAACACATATTGAGAATTACTATGCTCCAGGGACTGTTTTAGGCACTGGGTCTACAGCAGGGTAAAAAAGACAAAAATACTTGCCCTCATAGATCTTACATTCTAGTAGGAAAGACAGACATTAAAAAAGATAAACAAGGGCCATATGTTATGAAGGGTACCAGAATATGCCACCCTAAATTGTGCCTGTTAGGTATATGGATTATTTTGAGCTAAAGGCCATTGAGAAGCAACGGATGCAGGAAAAGCTCTAAAAATGGGGAACAAGTTTTCCTTTTGTAAAGGAAATTTACATATATAAAAGAAATTTTCGTTTGTAGGGATGCCTCCCTCTCCCATACCTGGAAGAGGAGGACTCTTAACAACTCATCACTGGAGAAGGTACCTACTTAAGTCTGCGTAACAAACCTTACTAAAAACTCTTGTTTACTATGCCTTTCCTAGTCACCTTCCCATAATTTGCCTCCCCAAATCAGAAGCCCAAAACCCCTAAACTCCTTTTCCATTGTGTAGCCTAAGATGGTATGTAAGCCCAAATTCTAACCACCTCTTTGGGTTACTCATTGCTGAGTGTTTCCATGTGTACATTTGCGATGCATATATTAACTTCTGTTTGTTTTTCTCTTGCTAATTTGTCTTTGGCCAGTTTAATTTACAGGGGCCCAGCTGAAGAACCTAAAAGATTTCCTCCCTTACAATTGTATAGCAGATGGTGACAAGTGCTATCAAGAAAAATAAAGGTGAGAAAGTAAAAGCCAGTTTTGGAGAAGGGTTGGAATTTTAAACAGAGAAGCCAAGGAAAGCCTTGCTAAGAAAGTGTCATTTCAAGTAAAGACCTGAAAGAAGTGAGGAAGTGAGCCCTGTAGACATCTGCAGGGCCTGGAGGACAGGTAGGCGTCTACCGTTCCCTTCAGTATTGCCTCCGGATCATTCTCTTTCTCTTATCCAGACAAACATCTGGCTTTAAGTCTCACACCATTAGAGTATACTACCTATCACTGCTCCTTGATGCAATAAGCTACCATCCCCTAGGTCACTTCCTCTCATCCCTTGAGTGTTTAACTTCTGGATCACCATCTTCTCTTTGGCACCACTACCTGTGGCTTAACTCTTGGTGATTTCAATATATGCAAAGATGTATACTTATCTCCAAACTCATCAAGTTGTATACATTAATTATATACAGCTTTTTGTGTATTAAAAAAAGTTTAATGAAAACATTTTCTAATTTTCAATGAAAACATTTAAGATGTTAATTGCTGCTACTCAAGGCAAGAATGCAGAAAGTGCTATAGAATTTTGGAAGAGATTTAATATCAAAAATGGCCATTCATATCATTGTAGAAGCTTGAAATGATGTACTTTCACTGTTTGTTGCAGAAAATTCCCCCTAACTTGATTGGTGATTTTGAAGGATTTGAAGCTTCCAAACAATTTTTATTTTTAAAAAGCAATGCACTGTGTGTTGGATTTCAGGGAGTAGAAAATGAAGATGTTGAAGAGCTTCCACAGTCTTACCCTGATGATCTAACTACAGAAGACTTGCAACAACGTACTGCTGATGGCCAAGTCGAGGGAAGATGAAGATGAGTACAGAAGCTAGAAGACAGCTAAACAGTACTTCACAGCTGTCATGTGTTTAAGAATGGCTGCAGTGGCTTGAAGATAACAACTATAGGGCCGAATATAATAGAATTGTTGTGTGTGGCATCCAGATAAATTTGGAAACATATAGGCATCTTCTGTATGAAAGGAGAAGGCAGAAATTGCATTTATTTTTTAAGCCAGTACAGAAGAGACATGAAGAGGACAATGAGCTACACTCATTCACATCTGGTGTTATCACTTTCCAGCTGATTTCAGATAACCCTCCTTCCACCACTTCACAGCAACTCACAAGATGCAACCCTGCCAGAGCCCACTTCCTCAAGCAAACTTCAGGTCTTTTTTAAGATAAAGTACAATATTAATTGTAGTATATATGTATTCCTCAACCATTTAACTTGTATGAAACTATGATACACTTTTAAATATCATCTTTACGTGTCACTGAGGAAGACTTTGAGTGTTGTAACCTCATTTTCCCTAGAGGCCCTGTGGTTTTTATTGCACCGTGATATTTAGGAATACATATGTCATGTTACAGCAAAGCTGGCATCTATAGGGAGCTAACGTTGGTGGACGTATACTACCTGATTTTAAGACTTACTATGAAGCTACAGTAATCAAAATAGTGGGGTTTGGCATGAAAGTAGGTACATAGATCAATGGAGCAGAATAGAAAACTCAAAAAGAGACCCACAAATATAGGTCAATTGATATGAGATAGAGATGAGAAGGCAATTTAATGGGAAAGAATAATTTTTTAAAGGCAACTGTAACAATTGGAAATCAATATAGAAAAAAAAACAATCCTTACCTGACATTACATCCCAAAATTAACTGAAAGTGAATCATAGACCTAAATATAAAAACTAAAGCTATAAAACTCCTAGAAAAAGAAATAGAAGAAAACTTTGTGACCTTACGATTGGCAAAAATTTCTTACACAGGAAACAAAAAGCACGAAGCTAAAAGAAAAATAAATTGATAAATAGGCCTTCATACAAAAACCTCTCAAAATCAACAACTTCTGCCCTTCAAAATAAACCACTAAGAAAATGAAAAGTCAAGCCCCTGGAAAAAGTATTCACAATACATATAGCTTACAGAGAACTTGTATCGAGAACACATAAAGAAATCTTACAACTCAATAATAAGAACACAAACGATATAATTTAAAAATTTAAATGAGTTGAATCAAAATGACACAAAAGATATCTGAATGGTCAATAATCATCTGGAAACATGCTCAATATCATTAGCCATTTGAGAAACGCAAATTAAACCACATAATAACAAGAGGCAGGGCAGCATGATCACAGCTAAGTAGCAGGAACTCTGGAGCCAGACTTATTTGAATTCAAATCCTGTCTCTACCACAGCCATGCGTCACTTAACCACACGGATAAGTTCTGAGAAATGCGTCGTTAGGTGGTTTCACCATTGTGTGAACATCACAGAGTGTACTTACACAAACCTAGATGGTATAGCCCACTACATATCTAGGCTATACAGTACTAATTTTATGAGACCACTGTCATATAGGTGATCTGTCGTTGACTGAAACATGGTTATGCAGCACATGACTGTACTCACTAGCTGTATGACCTTGGGTAAATCACTTAAATTTTCTACGGTTCAGTTTATTCAACCAGAAAGGGTGAATAATAATAGCCCCTATCTCACCAAATTGTTTTGAGGGTTAAACCAATCAACAGGTGTAAAATGCTTAGAATAGTGTGCCTGGCATGTACTAAGTTCTGTATAAATACAATTATGATGATGTAAACTGCCTAACCCAGTGTCCAACACGTAGGAGGTGCTTTTAAAAAATGGAAGTCTATCTATTGACTAAGAACTTAAACTTATAATGAACTACAACAGTAATAGAGAAGCTGTAAAGATATGGTCATTCTCATTCATTGGGTTGTTGAATAGAATATAGTTAGTGGGCTTTGAGATCAGTTCGACCAAGGTTGGGATCAACTCATTATTAGTAGCTCAAAAAGTGGTAGCTATTGCAATGAGAAATAAAGCTGTCAAGGATACCTGGATAATCTAGCTGTTTCTTACTCTCTCATGGATAAACTACATAGAAATCAGGTTTAAACCTAGAAGGTTGCATGGTGCACTTGCATTCAGAACATGAGAATTGTTTGGAAGAATCCAAGGTTTCACGCTCCACTAGAGCAAAATCTCTATAAAGCCACAGATTAGTGTCTGTTTTTTTCACTCTTGCATTTGCAGAGCCTGAACAATGGCTGACACATCGTAGGTGTGCAATGGGTTATTTTGACTGAATCAATAAATGAATAAAATGATATGGACAGGTATTACTCTTGGGGGAGGTCAATTTCTTCCCTGAAAAATGCTCAAGTAGGAACTGCCAGTGTGTGCCTTTTTGACTACAATTTTTCTTTCCTCCATTGCTATCCATGCTCTTTTCTGATTGAGATATTCTTCCTTTAAATATTTTAATATATTCAGACAGATTACTATCTTACTTGGCCTGGTATTTATGCAATATATTTAAGAAGAGTTTGCAAATGTGTACCATGATCAGTTCTCAGTTAATTATATAATTTAACTCTCAGAGCACAAACTTAATTGTAAGTTTTCCAGAGGTACAACCTGTAGGAAAATTATCCTTACACTCATTTGTAAAAGATTCTACCTTCAACAGGGTAAACTGATTTTGTTTTCTCCCTGTACAGTATTTGCATATGTTTGGTTATGCCATGAAAAGTATCCATAAGTTTCTAAATGCAAACTCTTTAGCATTTTTTCTAAAACTTCCATGTACAAAATGGGCTACATTTGATCTTGCCACTTTTAATATATAACAAAAGAAGAGTTTTTCACTTTAAGCATAGTAAAGTTTATAACAAAATTATGTTAAAAGAAACTGATATAAAGAAACATCCCAAATCAGATTTTCCAAGATAAAAATAAATATGTAGCTAGATCATTTATTATTAATCTTTAACTTTAAATGTAGTGAAGTTGAGTTGGCCAATATCTCTTGACAGTAAATTAACGTCCGTAACAACGTGGAGAAGGGGAATTCATTCTAACTCAATCATAAATGGCTAATATGTGGTTAACAGGTGGCTGCCAGCAAAGCAATCAGAGAGCAATGTAGTTATTGAAGGGGAAACCCTGAAGCTTACATAACCGATTTGTATTTATACTTCTATATTTAATGCTGTTTATGGAAGCGATGAATCAAAGGAAAAACAATTTATTTAAATTTGAAACTGCATACCAACGGCTTTTAAGCAACAAGGTCGGATAGCTCCCAAACAAGGAAATTTCAGATGCCTAACTCTAGCAGAACTAACTTGGAAATGATTTTGCGATGTGTTGTGGAAGGGTGCACGAGCCTGAAAATGCTATTTTGTGCTAACCGTTAACCCCTCTTTTCCCTGCTCCCCAGACCTCTCCACACACACGGACACATTAGACTGTTGCTGACTGCTCCACAATTTGATGGAAAGAGGGATCATTTGGCAGATGTTGAGTATTTGCTAAGTGTTAAATATAGCTGAATACTGAACCCAGTTATTCCACCCAGACTGGAATTTAACAGATATTTATTAGGGGCCTATGGGAGAGGCAATGTGTTCAGTGGCATAGAAAAGTGACTCAGATCCAGACATGGCCTCAAATAGAATGCACTCTGGAAGAGGTGGACGACATACATGCTCATAAAAACAACAACAAGCTTCAACATTGGGTCATAAGCACAAGGTCCCTGATCCCAAACTGTGTGAGTTCTAAGTAGATTATTTGGAATGAAGTATGGTAGAATCAGAAGAGTTCCTAGAGGGATGGCAAGGAGTGAAATTTGAGGTGGACTTAGAAAAATATCAGGAAGGGGCAGTAATCTTCCGTGGTAGCTAACCCACCATTTCTCCCAGTCCCCTTTTGTCCTCTCTGCTTCTCATGCTAGTCTGAATGCAGTAATTAGCAGCATGAATTTCTCTTTTTCGCATCCCTTCCCCTTTCTGTACTGTCTCATTGGCCTTTTAATCCCCTCAACGTGACAGTATGTATTACTTTTGCATGCATTTTTCACTCAGCAGAATTATTTTGAGATTCATCCATATAGATATATATATACCAAGACATCATTTTTAAAATTGCTAAATAGTATTCTCTTGCATGTACATACCCCAGTTTGTTTATCCATTCACTTGTTGTTGAAGATTTGGGTTGTTTCCAATTTTGAGCTATTAGAAATAAAGCCGCTCTGAACACTCATGCGCAAGTCATTGTATGGCATTTCTTTCATTCTTCTTGGGTAAATATCTAGAAGTGGAGTAGCCGGATCACGTGATATGTGCACGTTTAACTTGTTAAGAGGCTGCCAAACTGCTTCCCATGCTAGTTGTACTCTTTTATAGTCCCATCAGTTATGTGTGAGAGTCCCAGTTTCTCCACCAAAACTTGGTCTGGTCAGTCTTTTTAATCGTATATTTAAATGTTGTGTAGGGATGGTTCTTGATGGTTGCAATGTGCCTTTTCCAATTGGATAATGATGTGCATCTTTTCATGTGCTTATTTGCTATCCCTACATCTTCTTTGGTGAAATATTTATTCAAATATTTTGCCCATTGTATTAATAAATCATATTATTTTTGAGTTTTGAGAGTTCTTTATATATTCAGAATACAGTCCTTTATTAGATACATGCTTTGCAAATATTTTATCCCAGTCTGTACCTTATCTTTTCATTTCTCTCATTAATGTTTTGTGGTTTTCAGTGTACATGGCTTCCTCATCTTTTTTCAGATTTATCTCTAAGTTTTTTTTTTTTTTGTGAGGAGATCAGCCCTGTGCTAACATCCGCCAATCCTCCTCTTTTTTTGCCGAGGAAGACGGCCCTGGGCTAACATCCGTGCCCGTCCTCCTCCACTTTATATGGGACGCCGCCACAGCATGGCTTACCAAAGCAGTGCGTCGGTGCGCGCCCGAGATCCGAACCAGCGAACCCCGGGCCGCCGCAGCGGAGCGTGCGCACCCAACTGCTTGCGCCACCGGGCCTGCCCCCATCTCTAAGTTTTTAATATTTTTTTCTCCAGTTGCACTACTCACATTTCAAATGCACAACAGCCAATTGGCTGCCTTACTCGACAGCACAGAAATAGGACATTTCCATCACTGCAGATAGTTCTATTGTTCAGTGCTGCTCTGGAGTGTGTACATGTTTAATGCACTCTTCTGCGCAGGTATTTCACAATCTACACATGCCACTGAAAAAATATCTATGACTACTGTATGGTATTATTTAACATAGCTTTGTAAAAGATATCATATGAAATTAGATATTTTTTAAACAAAACAAAACAAAAGCAAAACAAACTTGGAACCTAGTCTAGTGTCAATTTTCCTGTTTTGGACCATTCAGTTATTTTTAAAATGTATGCATCCCCTTTGCTTAAGCAGAAAATCAAATTGACTTAAAAGTTTCAAGGGATTACTTGATAATCAAACTAGAAGAGATGATCCTACTTATGTTTTTAAAGCAGCTAACTCAAAGTTATCAGACTGCAACACAGGATAGGCATAATGAGAAAAAGAGTGATTAATTTAGTAAATATTTTTGAAATATTGAGAATACTCAATTTTCAACTCAATGCTTTAAAGAATAATTATATGTGAAAAATTGCATAACTTTTTGATAGCAAAAGACATTATATACACTTTTGGAATTTCTTACTAATTCATTCTTTTCCTCATACAACTCCAATAACTACTACCTCCTTTCTACTATGTATAAGAGGAAAAGTCTGCCCTTGGATTGTTCATCTTCAAAAACCCTTTCTCTGGTAGTATCTCCTGGTACTTTCCCCAGCACTTGCCTCTCTATTTACATTTATCACATTTAGTTGAATTTTAACCAGTTGCAGCTCATAGGCAACAAAATCACTCACCCAGAATTTCCATAAAACCAAAAGCTACTTCTTATGCAAAACAATCCAGCATTAACCATTTTTAAGAGGTAAATTTAATAAGCTTCAATAATTGACTACCCTTGTGGTATTTTTGCCCTTTCAACTCAATAGAGTGGACTTAGATTGTGAAAAACAGTTTTTTTCTGTTAAACCTCTTACCTGGATGGCGTAATGGCATAGTCTGTAGTCACAAAAATGAATGAAAGGATGAACAAAATATGAACCTGGTCAACCCAGTGCTTCAATCTCCTCCACAACATTCCTAAGCTCTAATTAAATGTCCACCAATGACAGAGAATTCACTATCTCCTGAGAAGACAGTTCACTTCTGCACACTCTAACTACCGTAGGTAGCTCCTTATGTGGACCTGAAATTATTGTCCTCATGCTTTCCAATTCCAGGGTTCTAGTGGAGTTCTCTAGGTTCACAAAGGACAAATCCAATCCTGCCTGCCCCCATATCCTTCCAATATTTGAAAGTAAGGATGAGACACTTCATGTACCCTCTTTTTCACACACACACACACACACACACACACACACGTACACACATGCACATACCCCACTACCAAAACTTTTATTTCTTTTTGCTCAACTTTAAAATTGTTATCACCCTTTCTTCAAATAACAGACTTCAGTTCTTTCACTATCTTCTGAACGCAGGTTTATTGTGAGTCTTTAAAAGTGTAGTTAACAGAGTTAAAGCACAATTCTGGAAATGACTGAGTCAGAGCAGGTTAAGGCAGGATTATCTTCTCCTTCACTCTCAATTCTGCTTTTATGTTATACTGGCTCCTTTTTTTTTCTGCTGAGGAAGATTTGCCCTGAGCTAACATCTGTGGCAATGCTCCTCTATTTTGTGTGTGGGTCACCGCCACAGTGTGGCCGTCGATGAGTGGCGTAGATCCATGCCCAGGAACCAAACCTGGGCCACTGAAGTGGAGTGTGCCGAATTTAACCACTAGGCCGGACCCATATATTGGCCCTTTTTTGAGATCATACTAGCTTTTTTGGCCCCCACATTAGCAGTTCTGACAGATATTACCCAGAGAGTTCTGACCCATATTCTCATGAGGTTACTTTCTATTCAGTTCTCATCAAAAGCACAAAACAGACCTAGAGACTCACTTGGAGCGCTGTCAACTAAAACTCTCTGGTCTTCCTCACATGAATTTTGGTGAAGCCATGCCTTCCTCATCTGTGCTTATTGACTTATAGAATTTTAGGCCATGTAATAAAACTAAGGTCCAGAAAGGGGAAGTGACTTGCTCATTGCTGCACAGCTAGATACCTAGAGAGCAGGGGCTAGAAGAGCACAGACTCCTGGTGCTGCCTCCTTTCCACATACACTGCCCAGTTGTATATTGAACTATTGGGAGACCTACATTTGCTCCTTTTACATTTTTTCATGATAAATTTATCCTTACTAGAGTCATTTTGGCATGTTTTGTCATAACAATAGTTAAAATTTCTCAATCTTAAAATACACACAAAAACACTACCTCTTTTGCATCATACTTTGTGGTTTGCAGTGTATTGCTCATCCATCATCAATTATTGTCTTGGGTTCCCTCTCAGCTCATCTGAACCGCAGATTTTATAAGAATTCCATCTATGTCCTCACCCAAATCATTATTAAAACTATTGAACTTGATAGAATCAAAGATGGAGTCCTTCAGTAAGATTCTAGAAACTTTCACAGAAGTATCAATCGATTAATAACAATTATTTGAATTTGGTCAATCAACCAATTATGAATCCTTCCAACCACCCTCTTCTGTTGCATCTGCCTTACTCATTGCTCCTCCTCCATTACTACAAAAAGGATCTCTAGAATTTGTCAAGCACTCTGCTGAAATCCAGAGACATCGCTCACGCTATTATACCAGCCTTATGGGCATAAGGAAATTAGGTTTTTCTGATGTTGTGGTCAATTGTAGTAGTTAAAGGACTTTATCTAAATAGACAAAGCCTTGCTACTCAAAGTGTAGTCCAAAGACCAGTGCCATTAGCATCACTTGGGAATGTGTTAGAAATGCAGGACCTGATCTGAGACCTCCAACCCAGAGGTACTGAATCCAGAATCTTCATTTCAACAAGATCCTCATGCTGTCATGTTCGTGTTAAAATCTGAAAAACTTTTCCCTAAAGATGTTTTACTATATGACTTCAGAACCAAGATACCATGCCTATTTTCTATACTGTTATTTTTCTTGTATGTCAGCAAGAAACTACCATTAAATTATTTCAAATGAAAAATATTTATTAAAGTAATAATTGTAAAAAGCAGTATACAAAATTCCATAGATAGATAGAAATATATGGTATAATAACTACCTTGTAACAACAAAAAAAATTCTAAAAAGATGGGAACTAACTGTAACAAAATAAGTCTGGTTGGTCTTTGGATACTAAAATGCCTTTGGCTACTAATACATGGATATTCGTCATGAACTGGTTAACAGAAACCATCACTGAGGTTCTGCATCATGAGGAAAGTAGGGGATTAGTGGTATTATATGAGGAGTCTTGCCCAATGATAGGAATCCTTTTTCAATTTAAGCATCTACTAGGAAGTGGCTCTTCCTATGAAACAGCTCAGAGCATCCTATTCATCACTGCCTTGGAGAAGAGAAAATGGTACATTCAGGCCAGAACACACGCTACTGGAAGCTATGCACTTGGGCCTTTTAACAGAAAGTGTAGCTATTCCCCCAGGAACTATTGGCTAACTGCTTGATGGCAGTAATTTTGCAGAGTTTGTTGTGGGGACTCAAGACCTCTTATCAATAGTCTGATCAACAGCTGGCAAAGTGGACTCTGTTTACGTCAGGTTATAAACAGAAGCTGACAATAAGTACACTGCCACAGTGAGGTGACCCACCTGGTTGAGACCAGCAGGAGACACAAGAAAGGATGAATAGAACCCAAATAAGAAGAATTTGGGCCAGATGGGGTCGGGCTCCTCTCATAATCACACACAAAATCAGAATCTTATAATATATCTTTTATCTTTTGCATCAAGTGTTAAGTTCAAGTTAATGTATTGTTCTTACCCAAAGCCTATATTACATCATTCTCAAGAATTTTTTTTTGTTTGTTTCCTAAAGGCTCACATTAAACAATATGTAGATGAATTTGGGGAGACATCTGGCCTTGGTTGTTTGTACCTGGCTGTTGCTGCCAAGACCTTCTGTAAGCAAAATCAAGTAAGTGCCAACTCTTATAAAATTTTCTTTAACTATTAACAAAAATAATTAGATTTTGCATCAAAAGAATATGAGTGAGGGCTGGCCCCATGGCATAGTGGTTAAGTTCAGCACCTTCTGCTTTGGCGGCCTGGGTTTGTGGGTTCAGATCCCAGGCGTGGACCTACACTACTCGTCATGCTGTGGCAGCAACCCACATACAAAATAGAGGAAGATTCACACAGATCTTAGCTTAGAGTGAACCTTCCTCAAGCAAAAAGAGGGAAATTGGCAATGGATGTTAGCTCAGGGTGAATCTTCCTAAAAAATAAAACAAACAAGCAAATATGAGTGATTTCTTGACTTTCTCTTACTTTCACTTTTCTGAATATTCTACATCTTCTAAATGAGTTCATATTGTTTTTATTTTATTATTTATTTATTTATTTTTATTGTGGTAAGACACTTAACATGAGATCTACCCACACTTGACAAGTTCTTAAGTGTACAATACCGTGTTGTTAACTATAAGTACTATGTTGTACAGCAGATCTCTAGGACTTATTCATATTGTATAACTGAAGCTTTATATCCAACAACATTGAACAACAACTCTCCATTCCCCTCCCCCAAGTCCTGGTAACCACCATCCCACTCTCTGCTTCTGTAAGTTTGACTACTTTAGATTCCTCATATAAGTCGTATCATGTATTATTTGTCCTTCTGCGTCTGCTGATTTCACTTAGCATACCGTCCTCCAGGTTCATCCATGTTGTCACTTATGGAAGTCTTTCCTTCTTTTTTATGATTGAATAAAATTCCATTGTATTATATACCACATTTTCTTTATCCATTCATCAGTCAATGGGCACTTAGGTTGTTTCCACATCTTGGCTATTGTGAATAACGCTGCACTGAACACGTGGGTGCAGATATCTCTTCAAGATCCTAATTCAATTCTTTTGGATGTATACCCAGAAGTGAGATTGCTGGATCATATGGTAGTTTTGTTTTTAATTTTTTGAGGAACTTCCACACTGTTTTCCGTAATGGCTGTACCAATTTACATTCCCACCAGGTGAAACCAGGGTACAAGGGTTCTAATTTCTCTACATTCTCACCAACGCTTGTTATCTTTTGTTTTTTTTTGAACAACCAGTATACCTTGCTTTAAAAGTTCTACCATAACGGAACCTATAGGTTAAAAGAAACTTAAGAGATATATTAACCAATCATAAATATGGGCCTTATTTGGATCCAGATTCAAATAAACTATAAAAAAATTAACCACATTCATGAAATATTTGAAAATTTTAACATTGTCTGGATTTTTCGTGATATTATGACATTATCGTTAGTTTTTGGTGTAATATAGCTTTATGTTTTTTTTAAGTGAATATCATTAAAATGCATATACTGAAATATTGATGAATATCTAGGATCTGTTTGGAAATAATAAGGAAAGAAAGTGAGTGGAGATATAGATGTAACAAGATTGTCCATGAGTTGTTAAGTAATGAAAACTGGGTGATAGGTATTTGGGGATTAATTACACTTTTCTGTTTTATGTATGTTTAAAATTTTCCATTAAAAAAGTTAAATAGAAGTCTGCCGTAAATTTTCATACCAATTGAATCCTTTTCAATTTTGTCTTTTTTATTTGCTTTTTTCAATAATAACCATTATTTTTTAAAAAGTGCAACCTGTTTTATCAGACTCATTCCCTTAGTAATCTGAATCCTGGCTTAACATTCCAGTGAATTAAGTCCTCTTGGCTTACAATGCAGATGTTTTGCCTTTGAAAATACTTAATCAATCTTTTCCTTGATGCACTGCAAAATACAAAAGATCTGTCCTGATTTTTCTGGCGACTTTCCAGAGAACTAGCACAAGGTTCCTGCTGTGGAGGTCATTATTCAGATGTTTGTATCAACAGTTGCATCTAAAATATTAACTTCTTTTGGTAGGTGTACACAGCTGAAAGAAGTGTGCATCCTTATAAAATGCGGAGAAGCAGTACTTTACCCAAAAATTCTCTCTCATGATGTCCTTCTTTGTCTTACCTCTAATTTGCTTGCTGCCTTTGATCATTTTGAGCACTTTCCTCGGCAAAACTGCATAAACAATTTTGAAGTGAATCAAGACAAAATTATTCATAGCCTACTGAAAAGTAGACACCATAATAGGCAAGGACTTGGTAGCCACAGCTTCAAATTTGAAAATCAATTCCTGCTTCTCTACCTGTAGGATCTATTTCTTCAGCCCAAGTCAAATAGCTTTGTATCCCTTAGAGAATCTATAGATGACAGACATCCTTCAGAATACTTATCCAAATGATGTCTCAACCACTTCGAACATATGGTGGAAGAAGGTGAGAGGTAATTAGGAAGACTGTGAGAGATAACAAAAGAGAGCATTACTATAACATAACGTTTATTATTTTATTTTAAGCTAATATGTTAAGTTTCGAGGTCATCTTCCAAGATTGCACAAAGTTTATTCACATACCTTGCTCACTGTTTCTGAATTTGTAAATACCCTGTAACTCCAAAGATGTCCATTCAGTCATCTTTGACCAAGAATCATTTGAAGTTAGAAATTAATTCAGGTGGCAAAAATCTTTTCAATTACTTCTCAGTATAACTTAGTGAATGTTCATTTTGTTACCAAATACCAAATTGTGCACCTTCTTTTTCTTAAAAAAAAAAACAAAACTAAAACTAAAACCAAACAATAAAATGAAACTAATTATGAGTTTCAGGTATGTGAGTGCTGATTTTTAAAAATAAAGATATAATTAAGAATTCTTAGCCAAACAGCAGAGATTAAAATAGGCTGGAGAGAGACAGGTACTGAAATACATTTTTTCACGTTTGGAAAGCAAAGTTTCAAATTTGCATAATCGTTAACTTTACCTATTTCTGGTCTCAGCTAGTCCTTTGAAATACCCATTTTGTTTGATGTGGGCTCCAAAATATGTTTGGGCAACAAGCGTGATACATGTTTACCCTAACACCACACCAACCTCATGGGTGCAAGCTGTAATAACCTTTAATGACCTAATTCACTCACAAGTATGCGTCCTGTTGAGAGTGCTTGAATTATTCCATCGCCATTCGCACTTTCCACGTATCTAAATACCAATTTAACACCATGTGAGCTTCATGTTAAGCATTAAATATGATTTCAAAATAGGACACAAATATTTTTTTCCCAATCTTATTCTGTATCATGTTGCAGTTTGTGTGGACACCTTTGAAAGTATTGTTCTGTGTTTCTGGGTACCCTACGCCCTTGCTGAAGTTTGTATTTATAAACTTGATTGTGCCCTGCATGGCTCTAATTTTGAAATTCCTATTTGGAAAGCTTTCTTTATTCAGCTTCCATAATGCTGATCTGGTGATCACTAGGAGGGGGTTTGCTCCTTCTCATGTGAGGGTTGTGGAAAAGAAGACATCAAAATGCGTTCCCTTCTCACCCGGTTGGCTATGGTGTAGTCAGGAGAACAAAACAAAAACCAAGAACAAACTTGTCTCCTACTTAGTTTTTGCTCATCTGTGATGCTCCTCTTTACACCTCATGTTGATGCATCAGGAACTGTGTGTAGTCAATAATCATTCAGCTCGAAGAAGTCGATTGAGGAGCCTCCTACCATCAAAATTACTAGTCCAGCTGGCAGTGTAACGTGGGGTGAGTAGTGACAGTGGCCAAGGCTCATCCAGGCTTTTGGACACAAGGACGTCACAAGCATGTACCCTGTGTCCACCCACCTGGTGGTAAGATAGGATGGGGAGCCCTCAAGGGGCTCCTAGAAAGAGCTCACTGTGGGCCTCCCTGACCTCCACAATCACAGCAGGTAACGCTTTGCTGATGGATATTGATGAGGACATTGCTAAGTGTTCTTAAGTACCAAGCACTTGGTGCCCCTGTGACGTGGTGTTTTGTAGTCAAGAAGATTTATTTGTTTAAGCTCATCATAACATATTGCAGACAAGGC
This sequence comes from Diceros bicornis minor, assembly GCF_020826845.1. Lineage (NCBI taxonomy): Eukaryota > Metazoa > Chordata > Mammalia > Perissodactyla > Rhinocerotidae > Diceros > Diceros bicornis. The sequence continues at coordinate 6,829,578 of NC_080756.1, forward strand.
TGTAAGTTATTTCTTTTTATTATGCAATTAAAATATTCCTATGGTTAAAAATTTTAAACAGCAAAACAATATGAAATGAAAAATGAGTTTCCCTTTACCTTCCGAAATTTTCTATGGAATAAGCACAGATAGATAGAGGAATAGCTATAGAAATATCTGTCAATATATATAATAAAGCTTATTCTAAAACCATTAAAAAGAATAGAGTAGATCTCGAGATGCTGACGTGAAAATTGTCTCTAAAAAATATTAGTATAATGTATAAATGCTTTGTTACCTAACCATTTTTCACAAATTCCTTTATTTGAGTATACTCTAATTTATTTAACCAATTTTATTTTGATGAGCATTTTGGTATTCCCAAAATTTTATGGTTAATATCCTTGTACAATATCTTTGTGGGCCCGTGGAGTGTTGGTTTCTGGAAGCTGAATTACTGGATGTAAGTGCAGAGCATTTTTGATAGATGGGCCAATTTGCTCTCCAAAGAGATCCTATGAACAGTGTATGAATAGGTCTGATTCTCTACACTTTTGTTGGCAATTGGTAGTATCAAATGTTTTCATTTTTGCTAACTGATGGCATAACATCCCATTATTTACTGGTATTCAACTATGAATGAGTTTGAAAAACATTTCATATATTTAGACATCATTTCTATTTGCTTCCTGTGAACTCACTTACCTTTTGCTCATTTATCTTCCTGGTTGTTCATGTTGATTGATTGACTTACAAAGCTCTGTATTTTTCATGTGTTAGGGAAATTTGCCGCAGTTAAGAAAATTGATACTAAGTGTTTTTCCCTTTTGCGGTTAAACTTAGTGTATGGCTTTTTTTCTTTAAGGGTCCAGCGGAACATTTTAATTCCTGTGCAGTCAAATTTGCCCATCCCACCCTCTGCGGCTTCTAAGCCTTTGTGTCTTGCTCAGAAAGCCTTTCTCCACTCTGGCATTATGAAAATATTTGCCTCTTTTAATAATTTTGTAACTTCACATTTCTGCTTTAATATTTGAGTCATCTGGAAGATATTATGTGAAAGATGTGAGGATCAGTTTTATTTTTTCCGAATGACTAGTCTTTGCTCCCACCATCTCTATTGAGTGTTTTTTCTGTTCTACCATTGACATGAGATTCCACGCTTGTCATATAACGAATTCCAAAATGAATTTGTCTTCATTTCTGAACTTTCTATTTTGTGCCATTCATTGAATTAGTTTTCATGAACTTGAACAAAGCATTTTCTAATGAATACTTGAATGTCCTTTACAACTCTGGCTGTTTCACTCATCTATTGCTATACAATAAGTCATGTCAAAACTTAATGTCTTAAGGGGCCAGCCCAGAGGCGCAGCAGTTAAGAGCGCGCGCTGCGCTTTGACACACTGCTTGTCAAGCCATGCTGTGGTGGAGTCCCATATAAAGTAGAGGAGAATGGGCACGGATGTTAGCCCAGGACCAACCTTCCTCGGCAAAGAGAGGAAGACTGGCAACGGATGTTAGCTCAGGGCTAATCATCCTCACCAAAAAAAAAAAAAACCAAAAACTTAATGGCTTAAGCAATAGCTTATTGTTCATCACGATTCTGTGGGTTGGAAATCTGAGAGGGCCTTCTGCTGGTCTTTCCTGGGAGCAGTCATGTGGCTGCAGTCATCTGACATTTGGACAGGGAGTAGAGGGTCCAGCTGGATTCACTCACACACCTGGCAATTGGTGTTGGCTGTTCACCGGGACACTATGCTTCTCCTCTCCCGCTTTTCATCCCGTAGTAGGTTATCCTGGCCTTCCTCACACCCTGGTGGTCTCAGAGATCCAAGACGGCAAGCCCCAAAGCATATGCACTTATCAAGTCTCTGATCCCATCCTCCACCATATTTACTAACATTCCCATGGACAAAGCAAGTCATATGGCCGGGCTCAGAGGCCATGTTTGAGAGATGTAGACTGCTCCATTGATGGTAGAAGTGGCTAAGAATTCGTGGCGTTTTTAATCCGCCACACTGGCTATTAACTCAATTTCATTTCTAAATTTGTATGTTTGTGCTTTCTTTCCCTTATTCTTAGTTGGGATTAGTTGTGGTTTATATATTTTACTACTTCAGTTTTTGCTTCTGAGAACTGTCTTGGGTAAATTTATTAGGCCTAAAATTTTTCTGTGTGTGTATATAAAATATATATGTATTTTATTTACTATATATTATGTATTTTTTAATTATATATAATATATATTTATGTATTATATAATATAACTTAGTATATGTTATTGTATATTTATTTATATAAAATTATATATTATATATAATACAAGTGGTAGTCTGTCTAAGAGCACTGCTTTAGCTTGATCCTGTTGATTCTATTTTCATTCTAACTATTTTCTAAATATTCTGCAACTGTAACTCTGATTTCTATTTTGAATGGGGTTAGTTAAAAGAGAGACAATTTTTGTATATTTATTATAAAATTTTGGATTTTTTATAACCAGAGACTGAACTTGGTGCTACATTGAAATTTTAGCAATTATTGAGCTGTTAATTGTGGCCTAATTTGTGACCCATTTTTATAAACTGGAAACATCACAAGTAAAAAAAGAGTTATTCTGTATTTTCAGATTGTAGCCTTTGACATGGATGTTTGTGTCAGTGATAAGGGAAATGCTATAAATGTATACGTATGTGTAGACGCATTTACCTATATAATATTTTTGGAACATAGTCTTTGATATTTTACGGATATGGGTGTGGATAACTCATAAGAGAATTTGTATACATATGTGATTGATCATAAATTAATCTAGAAACATTACCTTAGTAATTTCTAAATTGAAATACAGACCAAAGTACAACTTCTGATTTTAATTAACAAGTAATAATAACAATACAATACAAAAAAATCCTCTCTTAAATAACTCCATTTAAAATGAAAGTCAAAACTGAAATTGCAGAATATTTAGAAAATACGTAATAAGAATGAAAATAGAATGAATGGGATCAGACTAAAGCAGTTCTCAGAAGGTGGATATACGTACATCCATGTCCATATATATAGTTACACCTTTTCTTTCATTAATTTTCTTATATGGACTCTTTATGTCTTTACTTATATTTGTCCACTTGATTTGTATATCTCTTCATTCTAGTATTTCCTGCAGTTTTTGCCTTAATAATTTTGATATTGTCATTTCATAAATAAACTTTCTTAAGATTTAATCTTCATTGTAGATTGTTACCTTTATCATTATAAAATTCTCTTCTTCTTCTTCTTTACTGCTTTTTGCCTTGAACGCAAACTTTTCTGATATTGATATTATGTCTTCTTTTGCAGGGGGGCAGTTTCCTAGTATGTGTTTGCTCTGATATTCTTTCATCTTCGAAGTTCAAAAATTGATTTTTCCCCCTAGAACATATGTCTCAAGTCTAAAAATTAAAATTTTCCCTCATCCCAGAGACATTTCTTGTATTTTGTCTTTGAATATTTTATCTTCCATTTGTGAGGTTCTCTACTTCCTGAACATTATGTATCATTGTTTTGGTTCTTTTTTCTCTGACCTGCTCATTTGTTTTCTTCTGTTTCTTTAATCTTATGGTCTTTTGCATTTTCATACATGAAACCTTTCTTCCACATTAATCCTTGTATTTTTAGCTATATATCTTGCTTTATTGTTTCTAAATTTTGTTGGTTATATAATAATGTTGGTGATCCTTAATTTGTTTCCTTAGGTCTACACTGTTCTTTTTGTCTCATTCTGTTGTTTTGTATTATAGAGGAGGAAAAGTTTCCCTCAACCCTCTTAGGGTCCCTGGCTGGGTCTGAAAATTAAATTGACAGACAGATTATCAAGAGAAAAGCATACAATTTATTTGATATAAATTTTACAGGACACAGGAGTCTTCATAAGTAAATGAAGACCCAAAGAAACAGACCTGAGTATTTTTATGCTAGGTTTGATGAAGAGTAGATAGTCATGGAGGAATATGATAGGTCAAGGAGTATGAGGTAATTATAGCAAACTGGGGGAAATTTAGCAAGGCCTGTTTGTTCAGATTCTTCTAGGTGTCCCTTGTCTTCGGAGACAAGGATGCTCCTTTCCCCCGGGTATAGAGAGGGCACCTCTCCCATCAGAGTTTTAATGCCTGTTTCAAAGGAGAAGGCTGGAGGGATGGTCAGAGTGACCTTTCTGCTTCTGCCATTTTCTCAAACTCCTTCATCTTAAAATATTTAGTACTCCTAGGTGTCATATTTTGGGGCAGTGTGCCCTGAACCACGTCAGTATCTACTATCTGAATGCTCATTTTATTGACTTTGGCTCTTCTTCATTTATTCCAAAGCCTGAAGCGCTTGTGGGAAACTTCTTTTTGTTTCTCGGGGCACATTTTCCTCCAGACTGGATTCTTCACCTATCCTTTTCTTAATATATTTTTTCCTTTCTTTTGTATATTCACATTTTTGTGAATATAGAAAACCTTGGTGAAAGTTGAGACACCATAGAAAGACTTGAAACTAGATTTTTTTTTCTCTTAACCCAAGTCTATGTTAGAAGATGCTCTTATGTATCCAATAGTACCCTGTGCTTGCTGCTACTTTAGAGCTTATATTTTATTACAATTGCTTATTTGTCTTTATTTCTCATTAGACCATCACTGCTCAGAGAATAACTCCAATCAACCTGCACCACAGTCATCCCAGGGGCTTGTTGAAAATAGAGTTGCTTGGTCCCTCTCCACATCTACTGAATCTATATTAGTGAAGGCGGATCTTAGGAATCTGCACTTTAAACTCCAGTCCTGGTAAATCCTTTTGCATAAACTCTGAGCTCCTTGGAGGTATCTTGCTCATCGTGGTATCTCCAGTCTTTCATATAGTGCCGAACAATAGAGTAAGGGCTCAAGGTATGAGGATTGGATAAAGAAGTAAACGAATAAACAAATTATGTATTACATGTACTTTATAGTAAAGGTGTTAGCCAAACAAGGTGACATTAGCAGTTAAATTTCGGTTTTCTTTTTTCACCGTTGCCTAGTCTAGTGAAACAGGGTAATGTTCTATAAAGTCTTCCCATGAGTTTTTTCTTCCACGTTTTCCATCATCAGGATCCTAAAAAGTTATTTCAATGAAACATAGGAACATGTGTCATGCAATGAAAACTCTGTTATTGAAAACATTTGACTTGGAATGTCATTTAGTGATTGACTACTTGGCTCCAGAAGTAGCATCACCAGCAGTCCACTGTTGATAAACTCTGACAGATTTAGGTTTGGCAAATATTTTTCCCCTCAAGGAACAGAAGAAAGTTAATTACAAAACCATAATGGTGTGAAATACACTGGCAGTGGAGTCTCTTGGACATATGTTCAAGTCTCATTTCTGTCTCTCGCTATGTGAAACTCATTGCCTTTTCAGGAGCTATTAAGATGACGATACAGTGAGGTTACAGATGCAAATAATTAAGCATGGAGCATGTACTCATAAGTTATAATGATTATTTTTTAAATTATAAATAATTTGAGAATAAAGTATGAATAAATAATAATTGTGCCTGGGAGGCACAGTAGTTTAATAATTGTAGCTATAGGCAAAGATGATTTCCCTATAAAATATTAGATTGATTGTATAGAACAATATTTTAAAATTTGTAAGCATGACCTATATGATGAACACTTGGAAAAGTAAAAGTCTAATAGAGTATAAATCCAAATTTACCAATTGAAATGTTTTTAATTAAAAGGATTCTGGGAACTAGCATGAGTTTCATTCCAAGAGCCCGAGTGGTGATCCCAGAGGAAAGGAGGGTGTTGCTTAACTTGGCAGAAGGTCTTGTTCTCTTCAATAAGGACAATCAGAACATCAATCAAAACAATGGATAGGATGCACTGAAAGTTCAGAAGCATCAGACTACAGAAGTACTATCAGCTTGAGCAAACATAAGACGATGAAGGTCTCATAAAAGAGCTGAGAGAGACTTTAGAGACAGGCTCCACATCGATATGAAGATAGAATTCTGCTGTCCTTTATTTCAGTTTGGCTGGGAATATGGTTCCTGGCTAAAGTTACCATCTACAACAAATATAAGCATCAAATATAAAATGTGGAAATAACTGATGGATCGTGTGATGGAATTGAACATCCGATAAAACTTTGTATCTGTGGCCAAATCTGTCTAAGCTATTCTTCCTTGAAATTTAGCCTTCTAACTAGCACATTTTCAAAATTTCTATTGGATGTGCTTTGACCAATCTTACCTCACCATCAGATTTTAATGCCAAAGCAATTATATAAAGCCCCCTGTTTGATTAAATAATCATTTTTCTTTTATTCTCTTAAGGAAAAGTAAATATTTTTAGCTTTCAGTTGAATGCATACAGAGGCTAGATCCAGACCAACTTTTCTTCTTCCACCATGTAAATTTCCATTCCTTCAGAGAATACCAGATAGCAATATATTGGTCACTCTTTCACGTCTGCTGTGTTCTGTAATGTTCTGACTTTTCACCTTCCATTAACATTCATTTTAGAAAGAACATCAATTCTGTGTGGAATATCCCCCACAGAGGACTTATTTCTTCTCTTCACCCAACCCCATGGTTTATGTGCAAAAATGACTTGCAAACCAAGCATTGCAACAAATAAATATATCCTTTCAAAAACAAAACATCATATTTCTTTCACAAACACAGAGATTTTCCCCAGGCCTGAAATTCACCAGCTTGATTAAAATGTACATGGTGTCTTAACATTTGAGCCAGAAAGTACCCACTAAGATGCAACGTTTCCTAGCACTACTGAACCCATACCTCATCCAAGTCCAAGTTTATTCTAAGTTTGACTTAGAAGAGCAATTTTTAATTCATAGCATCTGTGATCATGATTATTTATTTAAACACACAATTTATTTATAATTTTATAATAATAAGAATGTCATTTATTGAGTAAAAGCATCATATTAAATTCTTTGCTTATGTAATCTCATTTTTCATTGTCTTATCTTCTCTTATCTCAGCACTAAGCAGCATGGTTCAGGAGCATTGTTGAACGAATGAATGCATGAGTGCATGAATTAAGACATATAAACTTGATTTCGGATTGTTTATATTTCCGAAGGTACAACCAAGAGCAGGTTCTTTTTCTTTCATTAACAGCAGGCACTGTTCCATAGCCTTTACATTCATTACCTTGCTTCATCCTCAGAACAACCTTATTAGGTAGACACCGTTACCACGATTCCTCTTATAAGAATGAGGAAACAGAGACACAGTGTGGCTGTTGGGTTAAGCAGTTTGCCTGTGGTCATAACATCCATGAGTGGTGAAACCAGCATTATGAATCCATGTGGCCTGGCATCAGAGAACACTGCCCTGCCTCCCAGAGGCAACACGGGTGGGGTTTACACAAAGAACACAGCTCTCTGAGGCCAACGCTATCACCCCCAGGTCCAGTGAGAAAGAAAGGAAAGACCCTCTCGCCTAGTCATCTCCCCTCCAGGCGGGTTGGCGATGCTGTCAGTATAGAAGAGGAGGGAGTGGGTTAAACAGCCCCTGAGTTGCTGAGAAAACTAGATCCTGGTGCATCTGATCAGAAAACCAGTAGGAAGGAGCTGTAGAATCTCGTATATGCACATGTGCTTTCTTTTCATAGAATTGGAATCAGCCTGCCCCAGAGAGAAAACAAACCTAATTTTAAAGGGATTAATTGGATATAGTCCTGGCTTTTTGTAAGATTGGCTAGGCATTCAGAGACTAGGTTGACCAGGCTCAAGTACCTACCAACCTGTTTAAAACATACTACTACATCACTCATACCCTGTCATTTTAAATACAGCGTTGGGTAATAAATTTAAACTGCTGTGTTATAATCAAGTTGAATAAGCCTGATTCATATCTAAGGTCTACAGCATCAACTATTTTAGGATATGGACAGGGGAGAAAGCTTCAGTGTGAAGAGGCGACTGCAAGGGGGACCCTAGATCCACAAGGATTTTTTCCCTTGGTCCCCTTAGCAATATATTTCCTTTGTGTGTTGAATCATCCAAAACAGTAAACCCTTCATAAAGACAAAAACACAAAGAAACAACTTCTTATATAAGTGTTCTAAGTTAATTTATCATTTGTTAATCAAAAATCATTTATTTACACATTTTGACCTAATAATTCCACTTTTAGGACCTTTCAGGAACATCGTTTAAAGAAATCATCAGAGTCATAAAGATTTGTGTTTGGTGTTATCCACTGCAGCACTATTTGTAATAGAGAAAATTTAGTAATATGGACTAGGTTAGTAAATTATAATCATTTATACAATGAAATATTCCACGGCTATTATAAATCATGTTATCAATGACTAATGACAATAGAAAATGTTTCTGATATTATACCAAGGTAAAAAAAAGATATACAGCATGATCTCAATTTTGTAAAACAAAAATATATATGCATAAAAAAGGGCTGAAAAGAAAATATATTAAAATGTAATATTGGATATCTCTAGATGATGGGCTTATGGGTGATTTCTATTTTCTTTATACTTTTCAGTCTTTGTCAATTTTTCTATAATGGTAATATATTATTTTTCATATTGAAAAAATTCTTTAATATAGTGGTTTCATGATGAGTTGCTGGGTGTAGTCTTCACAGAGGCAGGGGCAGAGTCAGCTATAGTGATACGAATCAGGCTTTGCGTGGTGTCTGGAGAAGGTAAGGAGATTGTGTTCATTCTTTTATGCTGCAAATATATGTGGGAGACTCAAAGATTAAAATGTAGCCAGTAAGTACGCATTAGAAGGGAGTAAGATTAGCATTTCTGTTTTTCCTACGCATGAACATTAGCATCACTAAATTTTTATTGAGTGAGTCTTGCTTTATTAACCATAAAAATAGCCTCTTATGTTATTTTATACTTTATTATGTGGTTGATATTTTAAACATTTGTTCCTAAAAGCAATACCAGGTTCCTTTCTCCTTTAATTATGTCTTTCTTTTTTTTTTTTACTCAGATAGCAAGGACTGGCTCAATGGAACTGAATGCCCTGGACACCAATTACTCGCGACAGAAATCAGTTGCTTCCTTGAAGACTTTATTGCGACTTCCAAGCAGTGAGGAATGGAAGATTCTACTGTACGCTCTCAACCAAGCTTCTAGCAACGTCAGCTGTGTGATTATGGTAACTGCTGGGCCTTACAATTTTGGCAAAGATTTTGGAAAGAATATATCGTAGAAGGACTATAACCAGGAAAAATGTACATATTGGGTTGTAACTCATGAATAGTGTAGCAAATATTACATTTTTGGAACTCCAGAATCTAACCAATGCATAATATTGACTCTCAATTGTTTAGGATTCCTTCTAATGGCTCATAAATGCCATAGTCTCTCAAAGTGGCATTTCTCTTAGTCCTGGAATCTGCAAATGGATCATTGGCACAACTCTTCTCTTGAGCAGTAGCTGGTATGTGTGGACCAAGAGATAAGTATGTAGGGTTATGCTTTCCTATCTTTTAGAGATTATGTTCATAAAAGTATGTATCCAAGAAATGGCTCCTAAGATTTTGTTCACAAGAGATACAGTTTCACAGACCTTTCTATAGGCTGTTACGTGTGCCAAATTTGGTTCACAGAACAGAGCTGTTTAAGAATATCTCCATGAATGGCACATTCAAAGTTGTTATGTTATTATGCATTTGAGAAATCCCCAGACAAATGGCATGGTTTTCAAGATCAACTTTGATTTTGTTATGAACCAGCCAACAGTCTTTTACTGGGAGCAAAACTACTTAAGATCAACCCCTTTCTAAATCACTGTAGCAAAACTCACAGAAACTCAAAGATGAAAAAAATGACATTGAACCGTTTCATCTCTTGGTGTATCTAGCAAAGATTATAGCTTCTCTTCCTCCCAGGATAGAATTTATGGCTTCATAAGAACTATTATAGACTGTGGGCCTGCCGCTTGACAGAATTTACCTACACTAAACTCATTACCATATTTACATTTTAATGAAATTGTCCCAAATCACACAACTGTTAAGTGGAACCACCTCAAAATTCAGGCCTATTTGTTCCAAAGTCTGTGCTCTTTCAAAAAACTAGCTTTATGATTTCTTATTTACTACCTCAATATTCAGATAATTCCTATAAGATTGTGGATAGCAGAGGGAGTTTTACCAGAACTAAAATCAAAGGGGTTCTTTGGTTTATTTTAGGGAGAAGGGACAATCATTCGCTTAATTCCCTCAATTCTTGATGCTTTTATGCCAGTGGTTAATGTAAAGACCATGTTTGCATTAGTGATATGAAATTATTTTCAAATATTTTTTCATTAACATAAGGTCTCCAAGTAACATACAACCTTGCACTAAAACCAGTTGTTGAGAAGTTAATGGGATAGTTTTCACAACCATGCAGTGACGTAGGTGTTGCCATTAGCCTCATTTTACAGAAAGGGAAACTGAGGCACAGAGTGGATTAAGTAACTTGACCATAGCTTGTAACTGGTACCTGAACCCAGGTACCCACTTAACTGACTCCCACAGGTGATGATGAGAAGTGACCCAAAGTTTTAATTGCATGGCAAGCCTGACTTTCATGTGAACTTTAAAAATACACTACGCTATGGAATTTATGCTACAGTACATGTTAAATATACAAGTGAATAAATTATGTATGCAATCCTTTAATTTGGGCTATATCTAAATAATGATTGGAACATTGTGTAATTATATAAATATTATGAGCTCCTGCTTTGAAAATATTTCACAGTTTATCATTGGAGTAAAAATAAGTTAAGTATGTTGATTTAGTGATTTTGAATTTCTGGTACCTCTTTTTCCAAGTTTCTTTAATTAATTCTGAATTTGTAGGTAGAACAGAAAACACGTAGGGCAAAATCAAATGCAGTGATTTTTTGGACGCCTTGATTATGAATAATCAGAATTAGGTTAGAGTAGATTCTGAGGATACAGTGTGCATGCACATGGTCAACTGGTAGTAAAAGTCAAGGATATATTCTGAAAGGACCTAGAGGAGTATAAGGATACAGTTTGCAAAAAAGAGTTAACCTTAAGTTCAAGCTATGCTCAAGAAGGATAGTATTGACATTGAATGCCAAATAGTGACTAATTCTCTATCATTTCATTTGGTTCTGAAATGCATCATATGAATTTTTTTGCATGATATTTGCTTTCCTGATTTGAGTTTTTTAAGACCAGTCTAAAAATCAATTTCTATTTTCTGGGCCAGATCAACTGACGATAAGGGGAAGTAGTCCAGCCATATTTAAGATGGCAGGAGGAGATCAGCTGGGTGTTTACATTGTAGTTACCATCAGCCTGGTCTTGTGACTCAGGATATCCATGCTCTCTACACTAACCTTGTTCCCACACGACTGAACTGGATGGAGAGGTATTCCTATATAACCTAACTGACCAAAACTGCTGTAATGGAACAGATGGAAAACAGTAGTAGTTTTTTTTGGTTGTAGAAACCTATTCTCAATCTTTTTTTCCACCCCAACACACCAAGGGATATGACACATCTTGCCATTATCAGTGGGTCACCAGAACAGAGATCTCATGTGGGATGAGGGGACCTGGTAGATGTATATAATGCTCAAGGGAAGATATATGTGTTTTTAAAATCTCACCAAAAGGATTTGGGTACACTGTGCAGCTCATCTTTGAAAATATTCGGTGAGAAAGGGAGGAGCAAAATTCCGTATATTCAATGAATGTTCTATAAATATTCATCATAGATAAGGACGACAGCTATTGTTGCCACTAATAACAGTTATTAAATCCTCTAGATTATTTTAAAATTTAGTACTATAATCATTCTGAAGAATCGTGCGCCTGTTCTATGTTAAAGACTGTTTTTGTTTTTAAGTTTATGAGGGCCTTATAAAATAAGAACCTATAAAACTATTAAAAGATAATTTCTATTTCATCTTATTGAATTCCTGCCTATACTAGAGATCTGGAGACACAAATGGTGTTTTTCAATTATTCTACATGCACTACCAAAGAAAATTGTCTTTTAGTCATTTTACACTATAGACTGTCATCAGTCTATGGCCATAACAAAACACCATAGACTGAGTGGCTTACACAACATTTATTTCTCGTAGTTCTGGAGGCTGGGAAGTCCAAGATCATGTCGAGGGCAGGTTCTGTGTCTGGTAAGGGCCCCTTGCAGGCTTGCAGATGGCTGCCTTCTTGCTGTTTCCTCTCAAGGCAGAGAGAGGGCGCTGGTCTCCTTCTTCTTATAGGGACACTAATTCCATCACGGAGGCTCCACCCTCATGACCTTATATAAACCTAATTGCCTCTCAAAGGCCCCATCTCCAAATCCTGTCACATTAGGGATTAGGGCTTCCACATATGAATTTGGGGGGGACACAAACATTCAGTCTATTGCAACATAGTACACCAATTTAATAACAATAACAAATTATTTGCCCATAAATTGTCATGGATAAGGAAGTTTCTATTTGTAATTCTGTCATCATTTCTCCTGTCATTTGTGATAGCATTTTCCATAAGGCCTTAACCACAGAAAATGAAAGGGAAAAAACACCTAAAGAAAGATACTCAGAACTGAGAAAACTAGGAGTATTATAGTACATTCTGTAGTTTGATTCTCACCAGGTCTTTGGAGGCTTTAGCAAAGTTCCACGTTACGGAGGTGACTGCCTTTTCAGTGATGTCCTTTTCAGATTCAAGTAAATAAATGATGTTAAATTAAGTCTATCTAAGGTGGACTAGACTTGTTATATAATTCTGAAGAATTTTTTCTTATTAACTGCAATTCTCTCTCTCTTGTCTGTTCTTCCTCTCTCCTTCCTTTCTTTTTTTTCCTATTCCTTTTTTTCTTGTTTGTTTTTACTTTTTCAAGGCAATAATACAACTATTGTGTCTGGTGTAGATGAATAACATTTCAACCATCTCCTTGTTGAGTAAGACTTTCTCTCCAGGATGAAGTTGTGGTGGTATCCAAAGATATATCAGTTAGTGACACTATATTTTTTCAGAAGGGAACACAAGGAAGTTACTTCAATTTAATTCCTTCATGGAAAGAAAATTCTTATCTTCTTATTGCTTCAAATAGACCCTATGCAGTTTCTATTAAGAACAGGTAAAATCAAATGATGTGAGCAATGAGACACATGACCAGGTGACCTAATGTTTTGTAAACTGAGCAGAGGTTTCCAAACATCTCAATCACTTCTCTCCCCAGGGTGGTATAATGTTTAAGATGATTTCAAATGCTCTTCAGACAAAAACGAGGGTTAGAACGTCAGAAAAAAATGTAACATCTTCAATCTACCCAATATTTTAGTTTCTCCGTGTAGAGATGAAAAGAGTGTGAATATGTAATTGCAGGATTTCTCCAGGGACATTTTCTTTTTGGACTGATGTAAATCACTTAGACTACATACAAGAAACTTTACTACATAAAACTTAAGAAACTCAACAAAAGGTTAATTAGAGGACACAAATGCTGTAACTTCTTCAAACAACAAAGCTCCACTGATAATGCAGGTGACATGTGCTCAGTTCTCTTGTCCCTCGCATAGGAGACCTTATTTTCTGCTCAGGTGTTTTCTTCCTCATAAGTATAAAAATTACTTACAATATCATTGTGAAATTATGGGAGAATTAAGCATCTTCTATGCTCTACAAGATATTGTACATAATCCTAAATTTTCTAATTTTTTGATTGCTACATTGTGAATAATTCCTAAATCTACTTAAATAATTCACTGAAACTATAAATCCTGTTCCTACATAAAAAAGAAATAATCATAGACCTAAACCAAAGATATATAATTCTTGTTCTATTACATTTCCAACATAGGCTTGTACTTATTTTCCTTATCCTAAGCTAAGTGTCTTTAAAAAATTTATTTCATGGTTTGATAGAAGTTCTTTTTACCTCTAGTATTAAATTAGGCAGTACTCACCATGCCTAGGTCAAAGATAACTGTAAAGAATGCTCTTTCTGCCTCTATCCTTAGTAATTTACTTGAATCTATATAGAATTCATCATTCATTCATTCATTGACAAATACCTGGTGAGCACCTATTATTTGCAGGCACTGGGAATACAGTAGTGACCAGGTCCCTAGTTCTAGAGGAAAAGACAGACAATAAATAAGTAAATATATAATATGTTAGTTGGTGAGAGGTTTAATGAAGAAAGATCAAGCAAGTTAGGGGCTAAAAAGTGTGAACAAGGAGTGAGGCTTTTTGTTTTTATGTAGGAGTGGTTAGGAAAGGGTCCTGTGATAAGGTTACATGTGAGGAAAACCTGAATAAAGTGAGAGAGCCACGAGGATATTGTGGAAAAAGTGGTCCTGGTGGTGAGAACAGTTTAGTGCAATTCCTGAGGAGAGAATGCACATAACACATTTGAGAAAGAGCAAAGAGGTAGTGTGGGAAGAGGAGTGAGGAGGAGAGTGACGGGAGATGAAATCAGAGGTAGCCTCCAGGACGGCCCCACTAACACCCACCTCCTGTGCTGTCCCTTCCCACATTGAATAGAAAGACCTATGTAACCAAGAGGAAGTTGTGGATATAATCGTGTATGACTTCAATAAAAGACACTGAGGCTTCTGCCTTGCTCGCCGTTGAGTCCCTCACTCTGGGGAAGTGAGCTGCTATGTTGTGAGGGCAATCAACAGTCCCGAGGACAGGTCCACTGTGGCCTCTTGCCAATAGCCTCGCGAGGGAGCTTCAGAAGACTGCAGTCCCAGCTGCCATCTTGGCTGCAGCTCCTGAGAGACCCTGAGCAGACCTGCCCAGCTAAGCCTCTCCACAATGCTGACCCACAGAGACTGTGAGAGAATAAATGGTTATTGTGGTTTAAAGGCAGTGAGTTTGGGGAGTGATTTGTTATGTAGCAATTGATGACTAATACAATAGGGCTTTGCAGACCTTGGCAAGGACGGTAGATTTTATTCTAAGTACGATGGGAAGACACTGGGAGAACTTGGTCCCACTTAAACTTTTAAATAATCACTTTGGCTACTATATGGATAACAGACTATAGGGAGAAAGGGGTAGAAGCAGAGAGACCAAGTAAAAGGTTTCTATAATGACCCAGGTCAAAGATGATTGTGACATGGACTAGGATATAGAAGCAGTGGAGGTGATCAAAAGGAGCCAGACTCTGGACATATTTTGAAGGTAGAGCTGAAAAAATTTACTGTAGAGTGGGTCTTAATTTACCACTACAACTTATATGTATAAAATAATTTCTCCAAAAGTTCAAAATGCAGAATTCTTCAAAAGCAGATCACTCACAAGTCATTCATCATAAACTTCTGCTGATCATCATCTTATTTTTCATAAATTATAAATAGGTGAATTATAAAAAGATTCAATGGTAATTGCTGCCTATTAGAGTGTCTGGTAGAAAGTTCATCACTGATTCTGTACATCAAAATAGTGACAAGTTGCATGGTTTAATAGAACACCTCCAAATAACAACTTTGCATGAAATGGAATAGAATCACTTTTCTGAAAATGAGTCAATGAATTTGGATGAGCAATGTAAAATAACGAAAATAATAAGAATTAATTACAGTAATTTACATGGTTTAAATACATTTAATGGTAGCAATCAGTTTGGTAGGTATATACGTACGTTTTAAATTACTGTAATAGAAAAGATTCTGGTTTCATTAAGAACAATGAGAATTAGTAAATAAAATTAGCTGAAAATCACCTATATATTACCTTCCCAGGGACTGTTTGAAAAAGAAAGAAGGAAAACATTCAGGAAAAGGGAGAGGGAATCTCGAATAAATGAAGAGAAGGATATAAATCTCTTTCATTTTAATTTACTGCTTTCCAGGTTGGCGAAAAGACTGCTAACCATCCCTCAATATCCACTCTTCCCTTCCTCCTTTTAGTAATAGACTCTCCCATGTTTTAACTAGGCACATGCTCACCAGCCTTACTGACATATTTTATATCCTTCCTTGCAGCTGGGTGTGAATGTGTAACCAAGTACGGACAGTGATATGTGAATGAAAGTGATGTGTGCAATTTCGGTGCCGCCTCCTCTATAAAGAGCTTCCTGCCAATTTACCCTTCCCACCAACTAGAATGCAGACATGGAGATAAGCCGGCATCAACCACATGGCCGAGAATAATACTCCAGGACACGGCAGAGCAGCAAGGTGGAAGAAACTGGGGAATGTTCCAGCCTGGAATGCTCATCTCCCCTTTGACTGTTTTGGAAAAGGGAAAAAAAATTTCTCTCCTATTTAAGCCACTTTTATTTGAGTCTCTTTGTTATAACAACTTGTCTTGTACCCTGACTCCCCCAGGAGAAGATTTAAAAAAATTCTCTCATTCATGGGGCTGGCCCGGTGGTGCAGCGGTTAAATGCCCGAGCTCCACTTTGGTGGCCCTGGGGTTCGCAGGGTTGGATCCCAGGCGGGCAATGATGCACCACTTGTCAAGCCATGCTGTGGCGGCGTCCCAAACAAAATGGAGAAAGATGGGCACGGCTGTTAGCCCACGGCCAACCTTCCTCAGCAAAAAGAGGAGGATTGGCATCGGATGTTAGCTCAGGGCTAGTCTTCCTCACCAAAAAAAAAAACACAATTCTCTCATTCTGTTCCCATTTTTTGAGTGGCTCCTATCCCCAATGCCTACTGGAAATAAAATGGTGACCAAATCTAATCTCTGTCATCATGAAACTTAAAGAAGAGTGGAGGAGAAGCACATTAAACCAATAACCACGCAAACAAATGTAAAACTACAAACTATGACACTAGCTCCACCATTTAGGGACATTCAAGACAAGTTAATTCTCCTTCCACATGAAGACTCTCAAAATATTTGAAATCTCAACTCCTTGCTGCTTCTTAAGTAGAAACAATTATTTCCAAAATTCCTCTCATGATATGGTTTGAGTTTCTTTATAATTATGAGTCACTCCAATAAACTCACATCTTTTTTGATATGAATGACTCGAAGGGAATTTATTAACTCAGATGTGATCCAACTGGAGTTAGAGTTTATATTAGTTTTCTACGACTGCTGTGACAAATTGCCGCAAGTTTAGTGGCTTAAAACAACACAAATTTATTCTCTTACAGTTCTGGAGGTCCAAAATGAGTCTTATGGGGATGAAATCAAGGTGTTGGCAGGGTTGATTCCTTCTGGAGGCTCTAGGGGACAACCTGTTTGCTTGTCTTTTCTAGCTTCCGGAAGCCACCTACATTCCGTGGCTAGTGACCTCTTCCTCCTATCACATGCCTTTTCTCCCCTGCTTCTGTTGTCACATCACATTTTCCCTCTTCTATAGTTAAATCTCCCTCTGCCTCCTTCTCATAAGGATATTTCTTGTAAGAATCACATTTAAGGCCCACTTGAGTAATCCAGGATAATCTGCCCATCTCAAGATCCTTAATTTAATCATATCTGTAAAGTTTCTTTTGCCACATAAGGTAATATTTGCAGGTTCCAGGGGCTAAGGCTTTGATGTCTCTGGGAGTCATTATGTAGCCAACCGTATAGTCACCCTCCCGACTAGAATTAAATTTATTGGCAGATACAACTTCAAAATTCTTCATACATGTTGTTAACAGGCATCTCCCTTACCCTGTCCTTATGCACTTGAGTTTTTAGTACTTAAATGAAAGACCAGATATTCAATACCCTTATTAAATTCTACTTATTGGATTTCATCCATTGAGCTGGTCATGAATTTCTTGAATCTTTACTCTTTCATGTGGCGTACTCAATAACCTATTCATTTACTTTCTAAAGTATCAAAGGATTTCAATCCAACATGAGTTTGTCTGTTTTCAAAAGTCTGTTATGAGGAAGTTTAAGTAGACACGGGCAGAGGATTAATTACAGCTCAACAGACCTGAGACCAAGGCTGAGGAAACTAACCAGGCTAGCAGGAATACTCCCAGAGAGTGTTGCTAAAAGTCCAGTTCACAATCTTTAAAGGGGGATTGTCCTGCCTGGGGTTGGCATCATAGGTCTCCAACCCAGTGTGTGGGCCACGGAAATGGAAGAGATTTCTCAGCAGCAATAGCTGAGGCCAGTGATTTCAGGACTTTATTTACAGCAGAACCTGGTCTGAGACTGAGGGCATAGGTAATAGAGTCCAAACTTCTCAGGGCAGAGAGCTAGCAAAATCTAAATGAAGATCAACCTAATTGAGGTTCAGACTAGAGATCCTATTCTAGTGAAGGGAATTCACCAGAAAACCAAGACAGAAGTCCAGTTATGTTTGCTGAGCCAACTTGGAAGGAAACTTAATCTCAGCTGGTGGGCGAATGCCCTTCCCCGTCACATACCAGGCAGAGGCTGGGAAGACTGCCACGACATCTCACTCTCTGGCATGTTGGTCAGGATTGAATCAGAAACCAGGGCACTGAGACTCGGGATTGGAAGGGCCCAGGCTGGAGAGTGGCTGGGGAAGACAAGGGCTCATGAATTTCAGAATTCCAGCCCTGGAAAAAGTGTGGTAAAGGCTCTAGTTCATTACTTTTACTTTTAAAATTAATCTACCCTTGATACAAACCCCTTATCAGAGTTGGAAAAGGGCCCTTCTGCCCCTAAAGGGGAAAACTCTGGCAAAGTAACTAAGATGTTCTAAGGAATAATGATGATTAATGCACATGGGGGGCTTGACACTCTTCTAAATGCTTTGAAGTACATTAACCTATTTAGTCTTCACAACAACCTATGAGGAATTTTTTTATAGATGAAAAAACTGAAGCATAAAGAGGTTAAGCGACTTCTTCAAGGTTATACTGCTAGTGAGGACTTGAACGCAGGCACTCCCCTCCAGAGGCCATGCTTGTAACCACCAAAGTCTGCGGCCTTTTCTGCACAACTGCCTTCTTGTACCCTCACTGTGTACAACGCCTTGAACATAATCAAAGCCCAATAAGTATCTGTTGGATTGCCAGATAAATGAGGATGGATGCATTAGCAAATGGATAGATGGAAGAAACCCCAGCTGGGGGAATACAAGCTTTATTTGATAAAAAAATCCTGATACTCCTCCTCCTATAGACCCCTTCATAGAGGAGAACAGTGTCGCTTCACTAACAACCAGCCTGTCTCCGTCTTGTATTGCCAAATGCTTTCTGTGAAGCTTCCACAACTAAAATAGGACCCAAATTGGCTAAGTACCATAAACAATACGTGCGGCTCTTTTTTTCTTTTAATTCAGAAATGAAAGGGAACATTAGAATAAATGCAACAAGAATGTTCTGAGCCCAATATAGGAAATTGTCTCCACTCTTGCATTACTCTGTTTTTATGTGTCAAAAGCAGTTCTTCAAATACTCATTATTCGCATTTCTAGTAAAAGACATA
The DNA here is from genome assembly GCF_020826845.1 of Diceros bicornis minor. NCBI lineage: Eukaryota > Metazoa > Chordata > Mammalia > Perissodactyla > Rhinocerotidae > Diceros > Diceros bicornis. The sequence continues at coordinate 6,848,914 of NC_080756.1, forward strand.
GTGATTGTTAAATTCTGACTTGAATGAAGGCGAATGGGAGGAACGGGAGCTTTGTCATCAATATCTTCCCTTCTGGTATAATTTTCTTTTCATTATATTGTAAAATTAAGTCTAAGATTGTAAGTGATTTTTCTGTCACTTTATAACTTTGGAAATGGACAGCCCTGCTGCTTTCTTTTGCTTCTCTTATTTTAGTATTTTGCTAGTGCGTTTGCTGAGCATGATTTTATTAGAAGTGTTCTTGACAAATAAAGAATTTTCCCCAGGTGACTTATATACTGCGGTGCTCTAAGAACACATTTCTGTTTAAAGTAGCAATTCTAATCCCAACAAATACTATCCAACTGGGGTTGAGTGAAAAATTTCTTTCTACTTGTTTTGAATCAAATTCCTTTTCACTTAATGGGGGAAGAAACACAGGGAAAAACACAGGACATTTCCATAAGCATTTAAGTTTTCATCCAAGTATTGTTGACCTAGTCACTTCACGCATGGTAGATGGGTTAAACATATGTATATTTTAGGGTTTGGCAGATTTTCAAATAACTGAAGGCTGTATGGTGCCCTTGATAAGAATTACTTTGTAGGGAAAGTCTGTGTGGATCGACTGTTGAGAAATCATTTACATGTTTTGTGGCTTTTGGCTTCCAGCCCACTCAGCTTAGGCCTTGTCTGGTCATCTAGTCCTATTTTCACAACAACTCAAGCGATAGGATCTTTTCCAGCATCACTTGAAATGCCTCACAGCTGTCCTTGTTAGCCTTTCTACTCACCCAGACAGGGAGCAAAGGGCAAACTGTTTTCTCAGTTGAACTCAAGCAAAAACACTAAAATTTTCTTTATTTTTAGTTTCAGGTCTCACCTAGGTCGTATATGGACCCCTTTTACCCTCTCTTCAAGGACAAATGGCTTGATGCCTCAATCTTTAGGTCAGGTGGTTTTCTATAGTCATTCTTCCTTTCATTCATTTACTAACTTGTTCATTCACCAAAATTTTGTTGAGTGCCTAACACGTGTCCAGTTATAATACACAAATAAACAATCGTTGATCACTATTCTTGAAGATTTGTCAATCTAATGGGAATGAGGGATGTGTAAACAGGTATTAGACTGCCACGTGCAAAGTGATATTATAGAGGTAAGTACACATGCTATGGGATGTTATGGGATCCAGATGGCAGAGCAATGAGGAGACAGGGGCATTGGGAGGGAGGACCAGAAACTATTTAGTCTGGTAGTGACTTTTACTCTAATGTATTTTGATTTTGAGGGACTGTTCAATGTTTTCGATTCATTTCTATCATAATTATGTTATATATGAGGCAACACAATATACTAGAAAGAGAGCAGACTCGAGGTCCGGTTACGTCACCTACTACTTTGTGTCTTTGACGGATGACTTAACCTTTCTATGCCTGGTGCATTAGAGTTTTATTGGCATGATCGCTGACCCACTTCCAAACTCCCCTTCCTATTTACAAGAATGTTCTCATTGCCTGAGTCTTGGGGTTAGTCAATTTGTGCTACAAAAATTAAAGGATAAAGATACTTGCTCTCCCCACACTCCTGGCAGCTAGGGCCCAGCCAGTCTGATGCTCCCAGTGGACCCTAAATCTCAAGCAAATGTTCAGGGCAGGGGCACCCAGGGTTGAACGTAGTGATTTCTGTCAGCAGTAGAATCTGCCGTTGGTGCTCAGGATAGCATCCGACCAGGCTGTTCTTTGTGGTTCCTGTCTCCCAGCCTCCAATGGCAACTGCTCATTTTCAGAACCTGGTTCTCCAGCCTTCTTCACATACTTCCAATAAACTCCTTTTCTGAGTTAGTTAGCCAGGGTTCATTTATGTTGCTTGCTACCAAGAATCCTGGATAAGACATTTGGATAATGGCTCAGCTCAATTCTATTTTTCAAGGCTTTGTTGATTAAAATGATAAATGGGTAAAGTTTATAATACAAAGTACTTGGCACGCTATGGATTCGCTATCAAAGTGAGATTATTAAGGCGTTTGGCTGGGGAGCCCACGGATACCCTGATAATCATATCTCAATGTTTCTCAATGGAGTCTGGATAGTGGGGATCAAAATACCACTTCACTGGTAGCTGCAGCTAATATAATAATCAGTGCAGGGCTTTGGTGAAGCTGGGTGAGCACACGACTTTGGCTTTGAGTACTGAAAGAGTGTGTCACATCTTTGAAGACCTAAGTCAAATTTAGAAACCTTCCAGTACCCAAGTTTTATATAGGATATAAAACCATAACCACTTTGCTCAGACAGCAAGAGACAGAGAGATAGAGAGAGCCAAGCGTACTTATATGTGGTGTTTATAGCATAGTAAAGACATTCCTTGGAAAATGTAAGTGTGTAAATCTCTCTCTCTGAACTCAAATTTTTTTTTTTTTTTTGCTGAGGAAGATTGGCCCTGAGCTAACATCTTTGTCCATCTTCCTCTATTTTATATGTGGGACTCTGCCACAGCATGGCTTGATGAGTGGTACGTAGGTCTGTGCCTGGGGATCCGAACCTGCAAACTCTGGGCCACTGAAGTGGAGTCCACAAACTTAACCACTATGCCACCATGGCTGCCCTGAACTCAGTTTTCACACGTCAGCATAGAGAGTTGAATTGCTCACTACTCACTCATACAGCACTGTTCATAGCACAGTATCATTATCAGTCTGAACAAACCCCTCTACTGTTTCATTTTAATATAAATCTCACCTTTGTTCTCAAATGCCATTTCCACTCCCTTCCTTACATAGGCATGCACTCTAAGATGTTTAATACATGTCCTCAAACATTTACGTATCCTAGTAGATTATGTAGTTGTTGTTGGGTGTATGTTTAAATGTACGTGTAGTATCAAGCTGTAAACCTCTGATGTTTCTTACCGTGTTAATTTAACACTGTTTTAAAGATCAATTCGGCTGCTTGAGCATCTGGTGCTTCTCTTTAACTACTGTATAACATCCCACGGTATGCATCTACCATATTCTATTTATCCATGTGCCATGGTGAGTGACAGCGAGGCTGCCTCCGATACCTACTACCTCAAACATCGTAAAGACAAGCATCCTTGTATCTGTCCCTATATGGATCTGAGCAAGAGTTTCTCTGAGATCATCCTCAGGAGGTGATGACTGGGCTATACGGCATAAACGTATTTTATTTCTCCAGTGTTTCTTTCCAGAATAGCTGTAACCATTTACACCTCCACCAACTGGGCATGAGAGTTCCCATCTATCCACATCTTGAACAATATTTGGTATTATCCATGTTTTAATTTTTGTCATTCAGATGGGAATAAAGTGGTATCTTATAGATATTTGAATATGCACTTTTCTGATTACTATTGAGTTTGAGTATCTGTTCATGTACGTGTTAGCTATTTCCCCCTTTTAAAGTATCTTTTCATATTTATTGTTCATTTTTCTATCTCCTTTTCTAGCATTTGCCTTTTGATTTGGAGGAGATTCTGTTTATTCTAGATATTGGTTCTTTATTTGTTTTACACACTGGAAAAAATTCTTCCAGTCTGTCATCTGTTAAATTTATCTACAGTAGTCTATACTGATCAGAAATAATTAATTTTTCTGTAGTCAAACTCGTCCGTTACTTCACCTACGGTGTGCGCCTTTGGGGTCTCATTCAACAAGCGTTTTCCAATTCCTAGGTCATACAGATTCTCTAGTACATTTTTCTTCTCTTAAGTTTGCAATTCTACCTTCCACATTTAAGTCGTTAATTCACCTGGAGTCTTCTTTTAAGATGTGCTGTAAGGTAGAGGAATCCAGCTTAATTTTGTACATATAAGGAGCCAGTTTTCTCAACCCCATTTACTAAATAAGCCATCCTTCTCCCTTGTTTTTGTGGGGCCCTCTTTATCGACTAGCAAGAACCCAGATATACATGGAACCATTTATGAGCTATCTCTTCTGTTCCCTAGTTTACTTGTCCACTCCTGACCTAGCACCATACTGTTTTTATTTCTGTGACTTTGTACCACCCCTTAATGGGTAATCCTCCCCAATTTGCTTTTTTATTTTCAAAATTAACTTTTCATGAGCCTTTATTCTTCCATATATGTTTTAGAATGGGTTTGTAGAATTCCTCGAAAATATGATGGAAATTTATTGAGTCAACAGAAAATAACTTTCTAATTATTATTGAAAAATTTAGAATTTTCTATTTTCCTATAAATTTATGTGTTTAATCTGGGCTATAATATTTATTTGCTAATAGATGTCTAATTTTGAATTAAATTTAGAATTTGTTTTGTCTAATTCATCTTTTCATTCTGTATTTTTTATTTGCATTTTCTTTTTTTGTAGATTGGTCTTGCAAGGAATTTATTCATCTTGCTAATCCTTTCAAAGAATGATTTATTAAAAGCTTTATAATTTTCCTTCTAAACCCTGCTTTAGCTCTGTCCCACACACTTTGACATGTACTACTTTGTCATTTGATTCTAAATATTTCCTCATTTCTCTAATGATTTCTTCTTTAACTCAAAGTTCCATAGTAATATGTTTTTTTCTGTTTTGTTTAGTTTTTAGTTTTCAGAAATTTAAGATTCTGTTAACTACTTCTTTGCTAATAAATTCTAATTCTATTGAATTGTAGTTGGAGAATATAATCTGTATAAAGTTAATTCTTGGGATATTATTGATAAGTCCCTTGTGGCTTTGCTCATGGTTTGTTCTTTGTGATTGTCGCATGTGTGCACAAAAACAAACAAGAATGTGTCAATGCCTATATAGATCTGTTAGTTCAAATTCAGTATATTATTCAAATATTTTCTGTCTTTGCTTATATTTCATCTGATTGTCTATCAATTTCCAAGAAGAATTTGTTGAAATCTTAACTATAATTATTGATTTATCTCTTTCTCCTAGTAGTTATGACTTATGTGTTTTAAGTATATGTTGATGATTTTACGTATTCTTATCCTTTTTAACCATTATTTAATGACTTTCTGTTTTTTATGATTTTTAATCCTTTCATTTTACTTTGTCTGACACAAAATTTCTATTCATATTTTTGTGATATGTCTTTTTAAATCTATTTACTCCAATATTCCGTAATTTAAGTATATAATGTACTATTGCTCCCTTACTTTTTTCTGATCCGAAACCCTCTGTATTTTAAACCCTTGTTTGTACTTGGCATTCTTACCATTATGCCAGAACTTACTTCTACCATATTATTTTTATTTTCTATTTATCACAATGTTTTCTCCTTTCCTACCTTACTTTGGAGAGTGAAAATTTTCTTCTACTTGTTTGAAGGTTGATTTCTTAAACTTCATGCCTCTATCTTTCCCTAAAGGAAGACAAGTGATTTAGCATCCTTGGTCTCTCCCCACCCCAGCCCTCTCTGTCTCATTGATAGTCATGAATATACTTTGTGGCCTATACTAATTTTCACTGAATTATTTATTCATTTTCTTTTTCTCGTATGTTGCCCAGATTCCTCCTGGGTTAATTTCTCTCTCTGCTGTCATACTTCCTACAAAAGCGCTTTCACCTTTCCATGGAAGCCCTCTTAAGATCATTTATCTGAGACTATCTTTATAGCAATTCACATTTAAATTATTATTTAACTGGATATGAAATTCTCAGTTCAAAGTTTTTCTTTTTCAGCACCTGGAAAATGTTGCTCCATGATCTTCCTCTTTCCTGTGTCTCTCTGCCAAAGTTTTATATCAGTCTTATTCTGTTTTCTTTATAAGTGTTTTGCCCTTTCTCTCCGGAAGCTGTAAAAATTTTCTCTTTGATGTTTTCAAATTTCATAATAATCTGTTTATACGAAGTATTTCTTTTTCTACACAGTTTGATTCTGGGAATGTTTGGCTCTTAATATCTTCACGTATTTCCTATAAATAATAGATAGATTTTCGTACTTCCTCTTTCATCACCATGTTTGTTAACTCTTCTTTAAGGAAGTATCTTCTCTTTTTTCCTTCCAATGCCCTTTGGGAGAATTCTTTGAAAAGCTCATTAACATACTTGAACTATATTCTTTTTAATATTTAACCTGTCTTTTCAGTTCTTTATCTCTACCATAATATTGTCCATACCCATTATTTCCAATTGATTCTTCTTTATAACTGATATTCCTGTTTCTCTTTGATCTCTTGAAGGAAACTTACTATGTTTATTTCAAATTTTTGTTTACTCTGTTTCCATAATCCTGCCTCATCTAGCATAAATCATTTATTCATTATCTCTTTTATAAAGTGGCTGTGTTCCTCAGGTGTCTGGTTACTATTCCTGAGAACTTATTTTCCCTTGGGGGTATCAGCCACTCGGGCTGGCAGCAGGGTGGGGAGCAGAGCACAGGCCCTGCTTATCCACTCCTGGGGACTTTAAGTGGCCAGGGAGGGGAGGCAGTTTCCCTTCAGAGAACCTTCCTGTTCTTTCACTCACTCATGCTCTTTTCCAAAACTTTGATGCTTTTACTACAGTGTGGCAGAAGGTGGAGGAAGGGGTGAGATCAGGGGACCCAGGGGCTGGATACTCACTGGAATTCCCCAGTCAGGCCTCTGGAACTCTCCTGATGTTACTCCTACAACCCCAGAAGCTGTTGTTTTTCTACTCCTACTCACCATGCTCCAAGTAATCAGCCAAGGGTCATGTGGAAGTTTGAAAGAGAATCACTTCAAAGCCTTCCTCAGTGCATGGCATGACGGTGGGGACCTTCTCCACCCCAGTCTGCCTTTCCTCACCACCTATGTGGTTACAACTACCTGCTGTCCCCCTATTTTATCCTTGGTTCTTCAGATTTACACACTTTCCTCTCACTTTGAAATCATCCTCCCACGTTGGGTAGAGAGACAGAGCCTTCAGCCTAGTTGATGCTCATCATGTTGTCCCTACTCACTCCCAACACTCTTCCTACCCTCATTCTTCACCATCCTTCTCTCCTCTGCCCCCACAGAAAACATACCCACACAGGGGCACACATTAGGACAGTGATTTCCATCCAAAAATCCCTGGTAGGCCAGAGGAAGTGTAGTGAGGAAGATGTGCATGGAGGAAGGAAGAGAAAAGGACTTGTCTTTCTCTGCAGCTCAGGGACTCCTGTCTGTGGATTTCTACTTGGAGTAGGTCCATTTTGATGATGGTTCTCAACCCTGGCCACACATTATAATCATCTGTAACTTCAAAATCTTCCCAGATGATTCTAATGTACAGCCAGCATTGAGATTCACTTGCCTTATGGCAACCCAGCTATGCCCTATCTTAACCTTTGGTATGCCAGACAGAGGGAAGCTTTAGAAATTCCAAATTGGTTTCAACAATTACAGACAGAACACCACTATTGTCAACATTGCAGATCTGGGATTTTGAGAGGAATCAGACAAGGCAGAGACACTCAGGGAAAAGTAAACAAATGCAAACTTCGAGAGACAGCTGTTTACCAAAGTCCCTTTGGTGATAAGACCACATGGTAACAGTTCATGGTAAGAAAGTTTATAGGAAGGTGGAAAATCCTGGTGATGTAAGAGGACATCCTTAATAAATAATTGAGTAGCACTTGTAAACCTGCCGTTGGGATGTGGAACATCACTAGAAAACTGAATTAGCAGGCAATAGATTTACTCTCTGTGGCAAGCAAAAACATGTGGTCATAATAAATGCATCTTTTTTTTTGGTTAAGAACAAAAATACTACTCTCTTTGGCTCCTTAATTTTCGTATTTGTGAAATTATTAGTTCTATAAGGTGTTTTAAGTGTTATTACATTAGGGATGGCTGGAGTTTTGTTTTTAATCTACAGATAATCTGTTTGGCAGTTTGGTCTGCAATGCAAGGGTTGCTATCTGAGGAAAGGTCCTTTACATTCCTCCAAAGAATGTGATGTGCGAAACCACACTCAACTTTCCCAAACTATTTGTCCCGGTGGCTAGGACAGAATCGGCCTGAACAGAAGTAATTGGTTGCCTTCTAGACATTCATTTTGAGCTCTTTTATCACAGAGTCAGCAAATATTTATTTTAGACTTGTAGACTGTGAGGCTTTATGCTAGGAACTACACGCTGGGGATTAAGCAGCTTCAAGTCCCTACTGTTTCCTCCAATATCAATATAAGTGTGCTGGTAGACTTTCTGATGTTATTGGATTAACTCAGCCTTTTAGATAAATATTCTGTTAATTCAAAGTTCAAATTTCCTATCAAGGACCTTTCTATCCTCTCAAAGAATCCCCTCCCCCTCCTCCTTCCCACAATGATGTCTGGGTTTTAAGGGAAGCCTAAATACCGCAAGGCTTTGGGGAAAGGAGACCCTCCTCCTTCCCTGCTGGTTTCCACTGGCCTCTAGCTGGGGTTTAATTAATCTCTCCGGCCTCTCTAGGGAGGCCTTGGTGGCTCTCCTGCTAAAGTTCTGCAGGTGGTGGAATTTGGGGTGCATCCCCTCTGTCTGGTGTGGGAAATCTAGCCTCCTTGCTGACACACTTTGTCTCCACCATGGCCCTCACTGGCACTCAGAGCTCTGAGCCTCGGGCTCATCCTTCATCCCACCCTTGGCTTAGGCTGCCCATGTTCCCAGCCTCTGCCACCGAGTCACCTCACTGTCTCAACCATCGGAGCACACTACAGCTGCTGGCTCCCTCCCACGCCATACAGGAGCATTCTTGGGTCCTATTTCTGGAAGCCAATTTAAGAAAAGCCAGTTGTAGAAAGACTAATTTGTATGTTTTTTTAACTAGTTTTTTTGTTAACTGTTTTTTGTTTTCACATTATGAAAGCACTTTAATAAATTTTTATTTTGTGTCTGCCCCAGCTCCTTGTTTCTGCAGCTGAAGACTGAGAAACAGAGGGGAGAGAGAGAAGGGTCGGGTGACGGGAAAATTGAGGGGCATGAAAATACCACATTCAGAAAATTATGGGTATCTTCTGATATCAAAATGAATTTATATGTGAATACACCCTTCATGGATACATTGATTCTTATACGTTTATAAGACTATATCGCAGGATATCCCAGGGCATTTAAAATGTCATCAGAGTTTCTGAATATCTCAAACTTATGTGATCATGGACATTTTAGCTTGCAGAATTGTTTGAAGAACTATTGTTCTATGAAATACACTTCAGGAAAATTATTGTAGAGAATGAAAGTGAGGGAGTGCTCTCTTTCCTTTAGCACTGACGCCTCTTAATAAAAATCATAAAGCAATTTTGCTGTCTGTATGCCTAAAAATTTATTTTTCCTACACCCAGAATACCGTGTAGATTTAATGCTGATTAAAACCAACAACACACTCTTCCTAGTATGTATGTGCCTGCTCTAGATTCCCAAGCCATCATTTTGACTTGACATTCTAGCACTCATTAACACTCATTAACATGTCAAAGGATGTAATTTGTTGTTTTTACGGGCTGTCAAGTCAGCTCTGCCTCCTGGCAGCCCTATGAATGAATGATGTCTACAATGTCCTGTCCTCAATACCCCTACTCAGCTTCTGTAGACTCATGCCTATGTCTTCCTTTATGGAGTCAAGCCATCTCATACTTGGTCTTCCTCTTTTCCTGCTGCTTTCTACTTTTCCCAGCATTATTGTCTTTTCCAAAGAATCCTGCCTTCTCATGATGTGCCCAAAGTAGGACAGCCTCAGTTTTATCATTTTTGCCTGCACCCAAATTTCAGGCTTAATTTGCTCTAGGACCCACTGGTTCATCGTTCTGGCAGTCCAGGGTATCCATAGAGCTCTCCTCCAGCACCATGTTTCAAATGAATCAATTTTTTTCCTGTCAGCCTTCTTCGCTGTCCAGCTTTCTCGCCTGTCCATAATAATTGGGAATACGAGGGTGTGGATAATCTTGGCCTTGGTCTCTAACGACACATCCTTACTCTTGATGAGCTTTCCTAATTCTCTCCAGCTACCCTTCCCAGTCTCCATCTTCTTTTGATTTTTTGGTTGCAGATCCCATTTAAATTCATGATGACCCAAGGTAAACAAAATCTTCAACAATTTCAATGTCTTCATTGTCTATGTTAAAGTTGTGTAGTTCTTCTGTGGTCATGGTTTTTGTCTTCTTGATGTTCAAATGCAGTCCTGCTTTGGCACTTTCTTCTTTCACTTTCATCACAAGTTGTTTCAAGTCATTGCTGCTTTCTGCCAGTAAGACAGTGTCGTCTGCATATCTTAGATTCTTGATATTTCTTCCGCTAATTTTCACTCCTCCTTCATCTGAGTCGAGCCCGGTGTTTTGTATGATATGCTCTGCACAGATTAAACAAATAGGGAGATAAAATGCACCCTTGTCTGACTCCTTTGCCTATAGGAAACCATCTGTCTCTCCATATTCTGTCCTGACGGTGGCTTCTTGTCCACAAAACGGGTTAGGCATCAGGACAATCAAGGGCTGGGGCACAGCCGATTTTTTCAGAGCAGCCCAATAGCTTTTCATGATCCACACAGTCAAAGGCTTTACTGTGGTCTATAAAACATAGGCTAACCTTCTTCTGAAATTCTTTGGAGCACTCTGGTAGCCAGCAAATAATCTTAATTAGATCTCATGTGCCTCTCCCTTTTCGAAATCCAGCTTGGACACCAGCATTTCTTGCTCCCTATAAGATAAAATCCTTTGTTGTAGCATCTTGAGCATCGCTTTACTTGCATGGGAAATTAGAGCAATGGTCCTATAGTTATTACACTCTTTGGCACCTCCTTTCTTAGGGATCAGGCTATATACTGAGAGGATGGAATTTAGAGGAAGAAATTCAAAATCCACCTTGACTTTACCCTCAACACTAATACGTCACATACTAATACGTCTCTACAGCACTTCTCATTTTCAATAGTATTTTCTCTTGAATTGAAATATACTATTGATTTGACCTTTGCCACACTATGAGTTGGACATGCAAGAAACATCTAATTTTTAAAAGAAGGAACTGAGATGCAGCCTGATCAAGGTAATTGGCCAAATTTGCACAGGCCCTAAGTCAGAGCTAGGACTGGAGCCCAGGACTCTTGGCTCCTCATCTGATCCACACTCCCTCCACAAGGCTTCCATTCCACCTGGAGACGGATGTCTCTGTATAGTATTGTTATGATTGCCATGCAAGCCTTTAAATAAATTTGCCCGGATATTGGAACAGAATTCTTATTTAATTGGGGAAATAAATATTTTATATCTTTATTTGGAATTAAATTCTAATGTCAAATTGCCTAAACTGATCAATAGGATCGATTTAGTTATGGGTTTTCTCAACAAACGTGCTCAATTTATTTAGAAATTCTTTAAAAAAAGAAGCAAATTATGTCTGGAATGATTATCTGGCAATGAGAAAGCATGAAACTGCACTAATCTAAATATCTAACCATATACCTATATAGAAATACTGTCTAAGATAATGAAGCTTTAAAAGGAGTAAATTAATTCTTCCATAAAAGCTCCTATATTGAAAGAAAAATCTACATATTTATTTTAAAGCTATACTCTGTATCATTTAATCTCCTTTTTTCAGAAAGAAATTCTACCAGAGTTAACTCTCCATTTTCATTTTATGTTATCTCCCAGCTGATTGTTTCATTATGTTCTATTCTTGTCTCAGTTAGAAGAAAAGAAGGGGAAGTTATTACAGTCTTCTTTCTGAACAATCAGTAGATATTTTTTTCCCTTATCTGTGTCTGCCCAATCACAGCGATATGTGGCCTAATAAAGCAATAAAAAGCATCTTAGTGCGATAGGGAGAAATGTCATCTTCTCATACAGAAAAGCAATTTGCTTTGGGTTACATAGCAACTTTCTGACCCCACACATGGCTTGATAGAATTATGTGCTGGAGTAATTCTCCCAAATTAACTGTAGAACTAAAAAGTCACCAACCGCTTAACAAGTTACATAGTGGAAGGAGGAATGAGTTGGGTTGGCCCTGTGTATCTAGGATCTAGGACATGAACCATAATCTCAGTTCTACGAAGAAGGAGGATCTGGTAAAGTAGGAAGGGTTATGGGAGCAATAGTAGTCTATGGTGGGCAGAACGCCATATTGGATACAGATTTTTGACCTAACTTTGCCTCTTATCATTTGTGAGGTTTGGGGAAGATACATCGTCTGCCTGGACCTCATTTGTAAAGGAAGTGCCTCATCCAGAAGGCTTCTATGGCCTGTCTCCAGGCTTTGCTGCCCTCTTTCCATATGCTCGGGGCTAGGTCCTGGCATGGATGGCCAGGAATAAGACTCATCACAGGCAGCAGAGATATAAGCTTCATTATGCCAGCACTCCTGCACTCACCCTCAAGACCATACTCTGAATTTCTTCTTCCCCGCCACACTCTAGCCGCCATCTTACCTGGCCATCTGCCATGGCCTCCTACCTGGTATCTCTGCACTTACTCTCTTCCTCCTCCTTCTACTTGCACATGAAGCCAGAGTAATATTTTTAAAAGACATATATGTTATTATGCATCTCCCTTGTTAAAATTCCTTCAACCTTTTCCCTTTCTTGTAGATAAAACCCGATATTTTCAATGTGACCTAGAAGACTTCATGACTTGCCTCTGCCTGCCTCTCCAGCCTCATCCTGATACAGTGCTACAGTCAGACTGGCTTTCCTTTTTTCTCACACATACTCCTTCCTCTTTCCTTTCTCAAGAATTTTGGGGGACTTTCTATATCCTCCAGCTCCTTACACAGAGTTTTGAACATGGTAAGAATCAGTACAACTTTTTTGAGTAGATCGTTAACCAAGTTACCCTGGCTATTATCTAGTTTTAGCCTTTTGGCCAAATTCTGATGCCTGTGTCTTCCCTGGGACTGAGTTTCTGTCTTGACAACTTTCCTAGTGCACCACTTACACTCATCATCACAATTCTCTGCGCTTGCATATAAAAAGAAAAAAAGTTGATAAAATTAAAGAACCATTCTTTACAATACAGAAGATTCATTTCACAGTAGGATTTACAACAGAGGTCTAGAGTAATTTATGTACTTCATTTAAATTATTATTTGACTTTCCAAAATTCAATTTAAATGATATTCTTTGAAAACAAATCATTGCATGTTTGATCTAGAAGCAATCATATAACTCATCTGGGTCCTCAGTTTCAAATGAAGGAGTCAAGGCCCAGAGATGTCTGGAGAGTCGGTGGTTTGCCTGATCGCCCCAGGTTATGACCAGTGGACAATTACTCAGAAGGGGCAATACTGTATTTAGGAAAAAATTCAGAGATGCTATATTTAATAAATATGTTTAATCCGTAAATTCCTCTTTAAAATAATTTATTAGGGTTGACATACACAAGCACAGTGGAGTTCATATAAAAGGCCAGTATTGAATAGATCCTCATCACACATTTGTGGAGTTAATGAGTGATAAAAAGAAGTGAAAAATTGTGAGCTGGAAGGGAAGCATTAGTTTGTAGAATATCCTAGAGTTTCTTCAAATCAGTTAAACTTAAGTAGAACACGCTAAGATTGGTGAAAACAAAATAACCACCAAGGTTTTAGAAATTTCAAGAGGGAAATAACTGTTGGTAACATTTCAGACTAATCATGTCAAATATGAAACTTGGAGGAATCATTTTCCCCTCATTTATTGACCATTAAGCTAAATTAGCTACATTTTTCATGCCGAAAGGAAAATGTTTTAGAAGAGATGGTACTGAAAGAAATATAATCAACTTCACCTCTAAATAAATATAAAATTGACACTAAAGTCAATATTTCTTGTACAGTGTTCTAGCTAGAAAGCTCTCTTTGGCTACATCAATCCTACCCCCGTCAACTCTCATCTCCATTTTATATATACAAAGTGCTTATTCAACATCTCACTCATTTTGTTGCTTGTCTTGTGAAGTATTACTTTCTAATTGCATTAGGTTTATATGCCTTGTTTCTCTTAACTGTTAGAGAAATCCTTTGAAAACACAGTGTACTATCTTTTATATTCTCCACTGTGCCAAGCACAGTGGGGCCTAAATAAAGATTAATGGATCCAATTAAACAAATAACAACATTGTAGAAAGTGGGACACTCTGCATGTGGGATGACACAGCTGGAATCATTTTAGAGAGGAAATATTAGCGAGACTAATGGCCACCCTTGGACATGATTGGAGTGAAGATGCTGGGATTAATATGTTTTCCAAGAATTGATTTGCATGTCCTTTTATTATGCAAAACCAAAATGTTCAGTGATCAGTGTGAAGTTTTCTCTTCACATTATACCAGAATAAACTATGAGTACACATAAATTCCTTCACAGTTTGGGATGTTTTGGTTATCTATTATTGTATAAAACTAATTGCTTAAAACAACAATATTCTTTTGCTCACCATCTTGTGGGTTAGGAATACTGGAAAGGCTCAGTGGGATAACTTGTCTCCAATCCATGTGGTGCTGCCTGGGGCGGCTGGAGCTGGAGGATCCCATATACAAGATGGTCTCTTCACTCACATGTCTGGTTCCTTGGTGCTCCTCGGCCTCTCTCCCCTTCCACGTGGCATCTCATCCTCTGAGGCCTCCTCATGTTCCTTGGGTTTCTCACAGCATGGTGGTCTCAGGGTAGTCAGATGTCTTACAGAGCAGCTGACCTCCAAGAATGTTCCAAGAAAGAGGAAGTAGAAACTGTCAGTCTCTTCAGATCTGGGCCTGAAACTTGAACAGCATCATTTCTGCTGTATTCTTTGGTTGAAGTAGTCATAGAGCTCACCTGGATTCAAGGAGAGGGAACATAGACCCCACTTCTCAATGGGAGGAAAAGAAAAGAATTACACCCTTTTAAAATCAGCCATGTGAATTTAACATCTTCTTGTAAAACTAGGTTTCTGTGTGGAAACTGTCAACTTGGTTTATCTTGGACACGTGAGCTTCTGGACACATTATGAGCTTCTGCTCAAACGAATACTTATATCAACTTAGACAAATTCTCTGAGCAAACATGTAAACCTTTTCTAGAACTGCTTTGGAGTAGGTAAGCCCAAGAGGTGCCTCTTCTGCGTCATCCCAACCAACTCTCAACACATCAGTCTTCCTTGTATTTCTGTTTTGTAGCCAAGATTGGTAAGATGGATTCCATGGTCCTTCAGGAATGGACATTGGGTCCAGAATCCCCTGAAATTGTAACAAAACTTTGTGTATATGCATTTTTCAAGAAAATATCTATTGGTTTAATCAACTTCTTGGAACATTTTTCATTCCCCAAAAAGGTTAAGAACCACTCTGCTAAAGGAGTCTATGCTCATCTTTTCTTCTTTAACTTTCTGATTTAGAAACGTATTCACTGTCAATTGAAGACGACCGGCTGTATTCGTAATCCCCTGGCCAGGCCAGCTCTCTCCAGTCATAGCTAAGTGAGGTGCATGCTGGATGTGAATAGAATGTGGCTTACTGATGACCACTTGTGAGATTCTCACTCTCAAATTGCTGAAACTTTAAATAAAACATTGAACAATAGAACATTCAACATTCAATACAGGTGCTTGTTACTTCTTTCCAGAAACACTTATTGGTTATTACTGAGACAAAATCTTTTTAATATAGTAAATACATTAAATAGGCATAGCCTATTCTACTCTAACCAACACATTGGTTAGTTACAGGAGTCTGTTTCTGTTGTGGAGAATTTGAATAAGGGGCAAAAAGGAAAGAAAACTAAAAACATGTATATCCACAAAGGTAAGATGATGTCCATGATGATGATGGGGTATAGGGAAAAGACAGAGAAGAAAAGTTTCATGGGCAAGGTTTGGAGTTTTTTGTTGAATGAATTGTTCAAGAGTAGCTGAGTATGTGATAATTTGGGGGAAGGGGAAACGTTCCTATAGAGTTTGAATTAGACCCTTTAATTGTTCAAGTTACATAGGCAAAATTAGAATTTCTATTTAATTCTGGCTGATAGACTGAACTTCTTTGAAAATAATCCCATGCATTGAATGAACCAGGTAAGGTGCCAGCTTACACATGTTGAAGTATTTGCCCATGTATCTTCAACATTACTTCTGTGATTAAGAAAAAAAATAAATATTTCCAATGGCACTTTCTAGAACAACAACTATTTTGATTTTCTTACTCTCCAACCCCTCTTTCCCTCTGAAAGAAGAGAATGTTATGAGTAGGCAATCCAAATATGGAGAAGTCTATCTGCACAGGCAAGTGCTAACTTTCCACCTTGTGTTCTCTCAAGTAATTTCAAGGAAGAATATGAAAAGAAGTCTTATTTATCCTGGCTCCATTTTATGTTGTTTATGAATCAAAACATCCATAGCTTCAAGAGTACAAGAATGCCAGTACGAAGAGTTCTTATTTTTGAGCTCAGAAAAGTGAACAAGAAAATACTTGATGAGAGACATCAATGCTGCTCTACAGTTTTGGTGGCTCTCTTCTTTTTCTGTGCACACAGAAATCTTTCACTTTCCTGCCCTCTCAGGTTAGGCATGGCTAACCATGCGGCTAGCTACAGTCAATAAAATAGCAGTGAAAGTGATGTTTGTTGCTTCTGAGCAAAATAATCTAAGACTGTGTGAATGACTTTCCATCTTCCCTTCTCTCTGCTGCAGCAACTGGTGACATTCCAGATGACAGAGCCCCCATCAGCTGAATGAGTAACACATGGGGCAAAGCCTCACCTATCCATGATAGACAGTAGCATGAATAATAAATAAATCTTATTGTTTTAAGCCCCCAGGACTTAGAGGTTGTTTGTTGCTTTAGCATAACCTGGCTCACCCTGACTGATACATACACCAAACAATGGCGATGGGAAGAGTGATGACCCTAATTCAAAGTAGGGAATAGGAAAGACACATTCTCTGGTTGAAAACACCTTCCTGTGTCTGATATAATGCTAGGTCTTTCTACAATGATTATGAAATTGGTATTAGCATCCTTATTTTACAAAGAGGTTAATGTCTTGTTAAAAAATCATTCAACTGAAAACAGAATTCAAACAAGAACTCTTTGAATAAAAGACTTAGCTAACCACTTGGTGATGCCAAGAGAGGAGTTATGAAAAAGTTTAACCCATGTAGATATCTAGTATATAGTTCTAAAAAGGGAAAGCTACTCAGTTTGAGCTAAAATTCAATTTCTTAAATAAGAAATCTCACCATTGATCCCAGAAGTCATCTAGAATTGAAGGTAGCCAGTCAATCAGAAAGCAACACAGTAAATGAAATAGTTCCTTGTGAGAAAATTCCAAAAGGAAAAGTTTAAAAAAGAAAGTTTCAATAGGTAATTCAAAATAAAATCTTTTCCTCCCTTCATAACAAGCACTTCAATTTTTTTCCCCAAGTTAGGGCAGAGCTCTAACAAGACCAAGAAGTTTGAAGACAAGGGGACAGGAATGAGCAGAACTTGAAGGGGATGTTCAGCCACGCCAAGTTTTTGTTGAAATCCTGCAGCAGCAAATCAGTTCCCTCACTGAGTGCTCATTAGGGATTAACTGAAGGTTCATTAACTGCTACTATGAAAGGATGGCTGACATCAAATGACAAAGCTGACAAAATATTTAAGAAACAGAGAGGAGAGGGACAATTTTTAAATAATATTACAATAAGAAAGGAGACTTTCCAGCGTTTGATTAATAACCAGATGGAATATAGAGAGACATGATATAAGAAAGTTTATATTGCGCAGATTAGTCCTCTATTGCAAGGACCTAGACAGAGGAACCAAGCCAAAATATTCACAGCGCAAAGCTTGGGGGACCATTATAACCAAATAAACATACCACTGAGTTTTAAGAAATAGCACTGGAAGCACGAGGAGAGAGGGATATGAAAGAAATAAGAGCTGTCCTGGCATTGGCAACATTCAGGAGCACTGGATTTTCTGTTTTGAGTGCATGTGGTAATGAACATGAAATTGATGCCCTTGTACACTATTTCATTTGATCAGAACAGTCTGGCTTTTTAATTTCAATCTGAATGTTCTTATTTATCTAAATACATTTTTCCTCATTGTCTACTTGAATAAATATTATCTGTCTGGTCTCTAAAGGCATTTCACTGCTTAGGAAAAACATTAAAAATACATTTTATTAAAATAGTCTTAAGTCAGAACGGTACCTCCACAAGACACTAACTACAGGGGGAGAAACATAGAAGAAAGCAAAGAGGAGGAAAAAGAGAACCAAAACGAAAAGCAATAGGTTAGTAAATGTATCTTCACTCTGGTTTGTTCTATGCTTCTGAGTTATTAAAACCTCTCCAATTAAAGAACTCTCATAATGTTGGATGTTTATTTAAATGCTTCAGAAAAGATTCTGTTGAGAATTTCAAGTGTCGGGGGAAAAGAGGAATATAGGTTTGTTTTTTTTAATGTTGGTTTGCTTTTAATTAAAGTAAACATTCTAAAAATCTGGAGCTTTTAATGTTTTGCTTAGCACTACACGCACAACATGAAAGATTTAAAACATTCCCTTGAAATTGTGCCTCTTGGGAGAGTGGACTCCTCCTTCAGCGGGAGTGTGTGGGAGGAGTTTCAGAAATATTTTAGAGTCATTTTCAAACTACACAAGATCTCATAATATTGTCTACAGTTCCCCAGAAATTCTGCTCTGTCTCCTCATTTTTCCTTTCCATGGACATCACTGTCCTAAAGCAATTGTTGCGAATGGGTAAATGTCAGGTCTCTTGTGCTATGGGGGTGGAGAAAAGTTGATAACTATTGGCTTATGCTATCTCATAAAATGTATGAAAATATCTAAAACACTTCTGAAAGAGAAGTCCTTCTGTGATTCTTAACAAGAAATACTTGGAGAGTGCAGCCTCATTTATAAGAGTTTATATTCTTCATTCATTTAATTAGATATCTTAACATGTGATTATTTTTAAGTTCTATCCTCTGAAAGAGTTCAATTTATTATTTGCAATAAGAACATTAATACCCTCAGACATCAGGATCAAAATGCAAAGAAGGATGGGGGAGCAGAGAGGAGGCTTAATAGTTCATTTTCATATCTGACTCATAGTAACAGAGCTTTTGTACAACTCTTCATGTGAAGTTCAAAAGGATGTTTCTTGAAATGTAGTTAAAGCAACAATTAGAAGAAAGTGCATTAATGTTACCTCATATCTTGAAAAGTAGTGATGCAGGCAGAAGTACTTGAAAATGTCAAGTGATGTATTTGTCCTTCATTCTCAGTAACGCCCAGCTCTTCCAAGTTGTCCAGTAGCTCTCTCCCAACCATAGGAAGCATCATTCGTTGCTCCGCGAGGGTATGGGAAGGGAGTGAGGGGAGGAAAGGAGAGGGGAGGTGCAAACCCATCCCGAAATAAAGCAGTCATCGTTCAGCTTGGAACTTTAAAATAGAGCTAAGTCCATAGCAGATAAATAGCATAAAATTCAAAGAATGTTTGATTTGCAAATGTTAGGATGTTGAAAAAGAAAAAGTTTTTAGGTATTCTAAAAACCTGGGTTTGCATTTTAGGAGCAAAGCCTGGCTGATACGGGGAATAGAGCTTATTATGCCTTGGGTCACAGAGTGGAAAAGGATTCTGACTGTAAGACTGAAGAAGAGTTTTCCCACCTAGTAAGGACCCTTTCTAGATAGGGAGGAGAAATTTGGAGAGGGGTTGGAGACAAGATCAAGGAAGTTAGATCTTAGTGGGAGGGCTTCCTTTTTGCCCACCACATTTTAAGTTTGAAACTACAGGGAAGAGGAAATAGAAACTGCTTAGGTATGTCTAGAAATCCAAAAGTAGAAGAGGGTTGTATCCCATTTCCAGTTTGGAATTCTGGAAGGAAAAGTCTTTATAGAGTGTCACTAGACAGGCCCAGCGTGGAAGCATAGAGTGTATATGATATCGCAGTGTGTTTAAGCAAGAGAATCTGAGAGAGACTGCCGTGGTTGACTCCCTAAGAACATACAGGAGAACTTAAAAAGTTCTTGCATGCCCAAGGGGCAAAGGAGTAGCTGTGGACTTTTAAAGAAGGAGGCCAGGCAGTCAGTCTTCCTGATGAGGGGTAGGGAACTCCAAAGCAGAGACTTAAGGCTGGACAGTCAAGCTGGGGACAGACGGTATATCTGAGTAAGTCAAAGAGGATGAGCAGTGTCAGCAAGAGAGGAGGGACGAAAGCAAGGAAAAACACTGAGGGTTCATCCTCACTCCAACCCTGGAGCCATCACCATGCCTCGCCTGTGGCGGGAGAGCAGAAGACCAGCTGGGAAAGCTATGGACGCCAGCACGGGATGCAGCAAAGATAGAGTCATAGCCCCAAGACCACA
Source organism: Diceros bicornis minor (assembly GCF_020826845.1). NCBI lineage: Eukaryota > Metazoa > Chordata > Mammalia > Perissodactyla > Rhinocerotidae > Diceros > Diceros bicornis. The sequence goes on from NC_080756.1 coordinate 6,869,097, forward strand.
TAAGGCTGCTGAAGTATAAATTTTTAGAAGATAAAATCATGAGTCTCATGCAAATCTAAAAGGAACATGTGCTAATGTTTTATTCAACTTATTAATTAAGGAGGGAACTGGAAAGATGTTAAGATCTATTCAGGGAGAATTTGAAGAAGACTAACATACAAGCAGTCAGGAATGCTGAACTGAAATTGCTAATAGATGCAAGATTGGTTATTATCCTATAGGACCATAAAATGCAACGGTTGGAGTTACCCTTCTATAGGGCAGAAATCAATTACATTTCTATCGGACAAAATTCATTTGCATTGTTATGGACAAGAATCATTGCATTACTGTCCGTTTCCTACAAGTTACCTTCTCAGAGTTGTAAACTAGGCTGGTCAATAGAAAGACAATTCAAGGTGCACACAACGACAATGCCTACCACTCTACTGATGACACCCAGGAATTCCTTTTGCCTATTTTTAAGTCTTGGACAGTTTTTCCTGACAATTTGTGTCACTCCTCAGTTGAAGCCAGCAGGAACTCATGAGAGATGGTCCACTGATACCAGAAAAGTACATAGACCCCAAGGACATTAGAGCACCCCAAGTAGAAGTGGTGGAGAAGAGAAACGCAAGGCACAGTCAGAGATGAAGAGGTATTGAGCTAAGAAACTAATTATTAAACTAGAATCGACAGTGTTACTTGGGATGAGTCAGGTTAAGTTTCTCACCTTCAGCAGATAGTTTTAGAGCTACATTGTGTCCAGTTACATCCGGATAAAGATGACTACATCCCTCTGATTTTCTGTTTCTGTGTAGTGAGGGTTATGCTCCCGGCTGTTCCCCACAGTTTGACTCTCTTTTTCTGAAGGGAAGAGGAGTATAAATTGCTTGGCTCACTGCTTCTGGAATCTACCTGTTTTGGATATGTCCCTCCTCCGATAGGGTGCCCTCTGGACTGCTCTGTGCTGTGCAGAAGCTGTCTGCCCATAAGGAAGACATCTGTGCCTGGGTAAGTCTCTCTCATTTAAGCCCATTGGGGCTGCACATCTGGGCTACATCCTCTAATCTACGACATCAATTATGAAACTAATATTTTGTTTTCCATATATCTGACTCTTGTACTTATCTCTCAATTACTTCTGAAGACAAGAGAGAGGGCCGGCCCGGTGGCACAGCGGTTAAGTGCGTGCGCTCTGCTGCAGCAGCCCGAGGGTTCACAGGTTTGGATCCCTGGCACACACCGATGCACCGCTTGTCCAGCCATGCTGTGGCGGCGTCCCATATAAAGCAGAGGAAGATGGGCATAGATGTTAGCCCAGGGCCAATCTTCCTCTGCAAAAAAAAAAAAAAGAGAGGAGGATTGGCATCGGATGTTAGCTCAGGACTGATCTTCCTCACACACACACAAAAAAAATACAAGGGAGGCAGAAAAGTATTGTTTATTGGTCTTGTGGGGGAAGAGGGAGAATCCCCCTCTGCCCTTTCCCTTAAGGTTCTTATGGCTGGCCAAATAATCAACAAGACAGATCAGCAGGAGAAAATAATACCAAGTTTAATAACATGTATACATGGGAGAAACTCAGAAATGAGCAACTCGTCCCTCTGTCTAAGCTGCTTGCTTAAGTATTGTAGCTAAAGGCGAGGAAGGTGTTGGGGGTGGGTAGTGGTCTGGGACTTCAGAAGGCAAGAAGACAATTCTTTTCAGGGTCATCTATAGATAATGTGGTCAGGGAGAGAGAGAGTTTTTTGATAAAAGGGGCTTGGTGCCCCTCCCATTGTAACATCTATTTTACATTATCATTACAGCCATCATGATAGAAGATCTGTTTCAGGAAGGAGCCACCATGTCAAATTCTTTAGGCAGTTAGTGGAAGAGGTCAAATGTCCCTCAGAGAAAACAACCAAGGTAAAGAGATATATTTCAGGGTGGCCAAATCTTGATCTCCCACAGTCTCCAAAAACCTGAACAATTACATCTTACTTAGTCAAGTTTGAGACTGGGAAACTCAAAGGAAAAGATTTTGATATGAGAATTCCAATATTTAGTAAATGATTGGAAAGCAGAAGACCCACAGAAAACAAAACAAATAAAAACCGAAATTAGCCATTTTCCTAAATGTCAAATCCCCCCAAATGTTTTTCTTTTCTTATTTTGTCTACCCTGGCATTTGATAATTACAGCCACCATCTTTTTAGAATGTCCCTCCTCCTTCAGCTTCTTTGCATGAAAAAGGAAACAAATAATAAAATATTTATTTGATAGAATTTATTTAAACCTTAAGAAAACAAAGATGACCAAGAGATAGACCTTGTCTTCACACAAGATAAGTCAAGAAATAGATATAAATAAAGATTTTATAAAAAAATGTGTACCATAAGAGTGATAATAGAAGGCTAATTTTGTTCTTGCTTTTCTTAGTTTTCTATGAATTTTTATTCTTCTAATTATTTAGTTTTGATATTTTAGTATAAAAACCTTTTCCAGGAAAAAAATTGAATGTACATATTATAAAACTTGGCTTAAAAATACTGTGGGAGTGTCGTGACAGAGACTGCAATATAAAATGCAAATGATATTCTACTCCACACAATGTTCTGAAACTCACATCAAATGATGTACTTTTAATCCTTTAAAGTACAGGGTAAAAACTGGCAAGAAGTTACATACAACTGGTCTATTTTCAAATGATATTACGATTAACTTTATTAATTTTAAGCCACTGCCAATATGTATAGCACTTCAAATTAACTCACAAAGTCGTAGTTAATAAAAATATTTTTTACATTTGTGTAGTGAAAACATAAATATTGTCATACATATGTATTGATATGTATTTGTTCGATTATTAAATTTGAAAAATAAATTATGATATCTTAGACCATATTGGGAATATCCTCTCAGTGTTCTTCCACTTGTTCATGGACAATTATATTTCAAAATATTTGTTATTTTGGACTCTCCAATTGTAGTTTTAATCAGATTCTTTTCAATAATTAAGATTCTTCTGGTACCCGAAGTTGTATTTTCCTCCAAGCCACATCATTGAGCTTATAAATTATATTTTAACTGTTAAAACATTAATTTTTTTTGATTAAAACAAAGTAATGAGGGGCTGGCCCGGTGGTGTAGTGGTTAAGTTCGCTGGCTCTGCTTTGGCGGCCCATGGTTCATGGGTTCAGATCCCAGGCACAGACCTACACATCACCACTCATCAAGTCATGCTGTGGTGGTGTCCCACATACAAAATAGAGGAAGATTGGCACAGATGTTAGTTCAGTGACAATCTTACTCAAGAAAAAAGAGGAGGATTGGCAACAAATGTGAGTGCAGGGCCAATTCCCCCCCCCCCAAAAAAACAAAAAAAAACTCAAAGTAATAAAACGAAAAAAATTTTTAAGTACTAGTTTTATTTTCTGATGTGATTATTGTGTACTGGAATATACACTCATGACCAAAAGTGACTGCCAAACCCAGGATATCCTCCCCTGAGGCTTTATTCTGGAATTTTGTGAAGGCAATATGAGATTTATAATAAGGTTCAAATTTTATAAGATCTTGTGTGGCCCATTTCTAGTGTTGCCTGGCTTACTTAGCCAATATTTTTTTTCCACTGAAAGTCCTAGTTAGATCAGAAAGCACTAGAAGATGAATCCTGAATTTGCCCACACAGAGCAGACAAAGCAGTTTTTAATTTGTCAAAAATTGTTAAGAGATGAAAGGGAAGCATCTCTTTCAAAACCCAGGAAACAGAATCTCAAGAGATCTTCAGAGTGTCAGGAGTTACCACTGAAGTTTGAAAGCCTCTTGCTTCCCCTGCCTAATTTCGAGGACAAGTGGACTCTGTGACATCCCTGGCAAGAATACGGCAATAGACAAAGTCTTTTCTACCTCAACCAGGCTGTCCTTTGTAAGGCAGACAGCAAACATGGAGAGAGTTGCTACATCAGAGACAAGTTAGTGGAAGGGGTAAGAGCACAGTCTTGGGAGGAAAGAAACCCCAAATGGAGATGTGAGCAGGACCACTGCTGGCTCTGGGTTCTTGGGTAATTTATTTAACCTCTCTGAGACCCACCACCTCATTTGTAAAATGGTGGTTACCCATCTCGTTGCATTTATGAGGATTAAATAAGATAATGTATGCAAAGCTCTGCTTACAGCTCCTGCTACTTAAGGTCAATAAATACCATGTATTGTTTTATTGTATAATTTATAGCAGTTCAAAGAGCATAAGTAAAAGTAAAATTTCTAACTCGAATGTTTCCTGTGTCACAATTCAGCTGACAACTAGTTCAGCTGACCACTAGTTCAGCTGACATTCAATTTAGAACAGTTCTTGCTGTTCAAAATATGGCATAATCTGGGCCTGGCTTGGAAACAGGAATTGTTTTGTGTGCCATCTCCACGCAATTTAGAGTGGATTCCTGGAATGCTGTGTCGAGTCAGATCCACAGGTTGGGTCTGAGGTCAGCTGGAAAAGGTGCAGGGATCCAACAGCAGAGTGTGCTTGGGGCACAGGACGAGGGGGTGGCATCCTGTGAGCCACCTATTTGACATCTCAGATCTAGGTTGTATGTGGAAAGAGGAGATACCGCAAATTTTCTGGACCAAGTCATCTGCAATAGAAACGCAGAGGTAGAAAATGCGAATGAACAATCAGAAGAGAAAGCGAAGTCAGGAAACAAATGGGGCAGTCTCAACTCAAAGCCAAGGACTTGTTCAGGGGGTGGCTTGGGAGAAGTGCTGTTTTGCAGAACTAGGTGAGAAATGAAATCAGTCAGCTCGTGCCACGGTGGGCCGGGTTTCCCTGAGGGCATGAACATTTATCCAGCTGGGTCTCTCACAGACCTGTACAGCACGAAATTAGAAGAATTACCTCATGGTTAAGTGCTTTGCTGGAGCCCCCCTTTGCACTAAGTCTACCAAGCAATTTGCATGGGGAGAGCTCTCATTGCCCTGGGAACTCTTTTAAACTATAGATATTCTAGGAAGTCTACATAAGAGATTTATTTTCTTAAAATGATTTTTGCATCAATATTAAAAGGGATGTATAGATATCTAAAGGGAGAGCTAGAGGGGAGCCATGGGGGGGACATCTCCAACCTCCCTGTTACTGTCTTTTTCACCACCATGCTTCCTGCCTGCCTTTTTGGACAGAAAGCAAAATTTAAAGAATTAAAATTAGAGAAAGAAAAATTATTAGAAGAATAAGATAATAAAAAGGCACGTAAGAAATAGTTAAATGTCAAAGGACTAAAACATTAAGAAAAAATTAAGAGGAAGATAATAGCTTTCATAGTAGTAGCTAATAATAGGCAAGAGAGCTCAGAAAACAACAGAAAGAACAAGCTTTAGAATCAGATAGACCTGGAGGTAAATTTGTGCTCTGTCATTTATAAGTTTCATGATCTTGGACACAACCGCTAAGTATGTCGTTGAGTCTTGGTTTCCACAACTGTAAAATGGAGATAATAATGTCTGCCTTGCATGGTGATGGTGAGAATTAAAAGATATTAAATCTCTCTATGGCACAAATACAGTGTCTGGCACACAGCATCCTATAGATAACTTTGGCTGCTACGATAACATAGGAACTCTGAGCCTTTTCCTCTGCAAGTACAGCTATGAAAACAGGGTAGGAAGTGCCCACCTTGAGATTCAGACTACCCGGCTAGGTGTCAATTCTGTATCTCAGTTAATAAGCTAATTAAAAATAAGACTGACAACTCTGCGTAAAAATAGGTCACTTTGCGTAAAAACCACCTACTGCACAGGGCTGTTGTGAGGATAAAATGTGGGAATGTATGTGGGAAGTACTTTGTGAATTATGAAATGCTAAATAAATATCGGGCATTACTGTTCTTTATTTCCAATAGTCCAGTACTTGTTTAGACATGTATTAGCACAGCCTGTTACTTTTCACAATTTTTGTTTGACTTGTTTTTTTTGTAATAGAGAAGTTCTCACACAGAAAGAAAATAATTGGTGAGATAAAAAGCACAAGAGCGGAATCCTGTGTGTTCTCCTGTAAATGTAATGTATTTAAACGAATAGTGCTCTTAGCAGATTTCCCTGGTGATGCCAATGACAGGTGACAATATTTTTTGAGTCCTTTACTTCAGTGGAGCTTGAAGCATTTTACCTGCACCTTCAACAAATTAAAACTTTTATCAGAATATCTGTTATTAATAAAATATTGTACTTGGTTTCTCTTTAGTTCAATTTGTAATTGAACCTCACATAGAAGCAATGGCTATCAAAGCAAGAAATTGTGCATAACTTCTCTAAAACTGTCAAACTAAAAAATGGGGCAACAAAGCTCAGGGGAGCTATTGGGATTCATGAGAGCTCTTCAAGCAAAATCAAAGTATTCCATCTTCTCATAATACATACACAAGTGAAGAAGATTTTTTATATGAATCATTTTTCCTTAACCTCTCAAAACAATCCTCACATGAAAAAAAACCCCATAAAATCATAGATAAAATCGTTAACAATGTTTTCTCCTAGGTGTACATCATTTTCAATCACGATTGATAGAAATTTAAAAATCTATGTGACATTACAGCACATCATTTTGTTCGCCAGAGTACCAGTTATTTTAGCTATTTCCTAACTAAAAAGAATCAATTTAATAAGCAAAAATTTTTATTTAACGTCAATATGCTGAATAATATTTCTATCCAGATTTCTTCTCATATCTGTTCTCCAGCAATGTAACACTTCCAGTTAGTGTGTGGGGCAAGCAGGGGTGGAGGTTGTGGCGATGCATTGCAGCTGGGACTTGAGTCCATTTAACATGATGTTTGCCTCTTTCCCGGGAACAGCAAGCAGAACCCTCTGAGAGATGAGCCTCCCCTTGGAAACTGCTGGGAAACTCAGATTTTGATCTAATCCATTGTTTCCTCAGAGAAACAATGTCCCTGCCTCCACCACTCCCTGCAGTGACCCCTACAGGTGTGAAGAGGAAAGGACACACCTTTGGTGGACAGATCAACCTGGATTAGAGAAACAGTCCTGTCACTTACTATTTGTGTGACCTTGGGCAAGTCCTTTAGTGACAACTGAGCCTCGGTTTTCTCATCTGTTACAATGGGGATAATATTAATTACCTAAATATTTAAGCGTGGGGGGAGCATGAATAAATGAGTTATGTTTTAAAACACAGCAGACTGTAGGTACTAGGTACTGAAAAGGCATATTTCCTCTGTGTAAATATTTAACAAAGGGACTTGTTTCCACTGTGAAAATAAACATCCCAAACTATATTGAAAAGGATCATATGGCCATCTTAAATTTATCCTCACTTTAGTTTTACTAAACCCTGGATCTTTTTACAAACAAAATTGATGTGGCTATATTAAAGCAAATCAGAGGTTAAATAAAGTAAGAATATCTCTAATTCCATATTTCAATCTCTTTTTTTTTTATTTATTTATTTTTTCTCCCCAAAGCCCCAGTAGATAGTTGTATGTCATAGCTGCACAACCTTCTAGTTGCTGTATGTGGGACGTGGCCTCAGCATGGCCGGAGAAGTGGTGCGTCGGTGCGCGACCGGGATGTGAACCCGGGCTGCCAGTAGCCGAGCGCACGCACTCAACCGCTAAGCCACGGGGCCGGCCCCATATTTCAATCTCTTAAAGTCCAAGGATTTTATCAGACAGCCCAGTGGTTTTCAGCCTGAGGTGATTTTGCCCCCCGGGGGGCCCTTTGGCAATATCTGGAGACAACTGTGGTTGTCATGACAGAGGGAGTGTCTCTGGCATCTGGTGGGTAGGGGCCAGGCATATGGTGAACATCCTATAATGCAAAGGACAGCTCCCCAAACAAAGAATTATTTGGCCCAAAATGTCAATAGTGCCAAGTTTGAGAAAATATGATATAAACCATTTTTATTTATTCATTCAACAAATAATTATTAAACAACTATGGTGTGTCAAGCATTGTGCTGGATGCCAAGATAAACCAATAAGAGAGAAATTGTTCCTGAATTCAGAATTTGAATAGTGGGGAAGACAGACAATTAAATAAGCAATTAAACAAAGAATATGGGAATATGCTTTGACAAGTGAGAATAAAATGTCCCTACACTTCTAGAAAGAATTATGGTCCTGTAGCCATGGTAACAGATAACCACAGAGGTGGGTATTATAAACCTTTCTAATTAATCAATGACAATTCTATAGTCATGGAAACAAGTAAACCCAGAACAAATTTTAAATCTATCTAATTGATCAGTAACAACTCACTTCGGTGAACATGCCTCTGAAAGACAGCCAGTGACAGTTCATGCTTTGAAAGTCAGCAACCAGGCAAACTCACGCCAGGGAGCTCACTTCTAAGGTTGAAGTCAACCCACTACTGTCTCTGTAGCCAACCAAAACATAAATCATGCTTCTAAGTCTTATGTCGACCCACTCCTGCTTCTGTAACCAACTCAAAATATGCTTCTGCATCCAGTTCAAACCTAATGTCCAAAGCTCATGGAAGACATTGGAATTCATGCCAAATCTTTAGGAAAAAGCAAAGTATTGTGCCATTGAAAATACACAAATAACAGCAAATCTTTTTTTGTATTAATCATTTCTCTACTGAGCCTCCAAAAACATTTCTCATTGAAAAAAAATCACAAAATCAGGGGTAGAATTGTTAATGTTTTCTTCCGGGTTCAATCTCTTTTTAACCCAAGAATAAGCATGAAATACTCCCCACTACTCCAAACTTTCCCTTGTGACCCCTTTCTGATATACAACACTGCCCAATGCACCATACCTGAGGCCAGTTGAAAACTCCAGTTCTTGAAAGATTGGTCATCAACACATTATGTAAAAAATGGATGGGGAAAAGGAAGGTTGGTGGGTAGAGTTACTTGTGAGAGAGTTTAATGCTATCTTGATAGATAGTCCACATGAAAGAAAATGGAGGGCTCAACCTAACAGAAGTACATGGATTTAGAGTTAACACTACTTGGTGATTTATCTCATCAAAGAATAACAGATTGGGAGAAGTTAAAGGAATAGCTATATGAGTCCCATATGGGCCATTGGGTGGTACCCCTCACTGGGAGGCCAAATATAGAAGGAAGAGAATGTTTGGGGGAAGATGAGATTAGTTTCAGATATGTTGAATTTGAGGGTTCTGCAGGATAAAATGGAGATATAAAGTAAGAAGGTGAATATCTAAGTATGATTCAAAGAAAAAATTCTGGGATAAAGATACAGATTTGGAAGTTCTCACAAACAGATTGTAATTGAGATCATAAGAGTAAATGAGGCGGCCAGGAGGCCACATAGATAATCTGCATTTGTGGTTAAAAAGCTGTGACGTAAGGATGAACAGTATGACACAGCAGACTAGGATAAGTGAAAGGTACTGGACTTAAATGATGAAAGAAATATGACTGAACAGGACCAGAGCACTTTTCTTGTAGTTATAGCTGACAAGGGACTGTGCCAATTCCCAAGCGAAGAAGAATTGAAGTTAATAAACAACAAATACTAAATATTACTTTTAGTCGGCTTGTATATATCTACTTTAAACCAAAGCAATACATAGTTTGTGCATAATCTGCAGTCTCCCTCATTTCAAACTGGGAATTTCTTGTAGAGCAATAATTCTCTTAAGCATATTTTCAAAATTCCATACCACATTTCTCCTCAAAACAATTGCTGAACTTCTAAATAATTTCAGATAAAATCCAATGATATTCTTTTTGCCTATTTAGAGGTCGTACCTAAGAAGTAGCCACTTGAGTAATGTTTCTGTCTCTCTGTAAAATGTTGAGGATGTTATCTGCTCTGTTACCCACGTTTCTTATACAATGAGCAATTGTGACAGATTCCTCCTTATGCTTTATTCAGGTAAGAATGTATCTCTACACATTAAGAAATGGAAACCCAATTGATATCTATAAGACATGACTGAGATAGTAATAGCTACATTTTATGAACCACTTACTAAAGGATAACATGCCTTATTTCTCTCAGTCATGAAGATAGACACAGGTAAAGAACCTAGGGCTTAAAGAGTTAAATAATTTGCCAAAGTCATAGAACTTGGAAGTGGTTATGTTTTTACAACATTCTAAGCCATCTGACTACTACAAGGACCGTACTCCCAGCCTCTTATCAGCTATGTGTGTGTGACCTTGGGCAAGTTGCTTATCTGTGTTTCAATTTTCTCATCCATAAAATGAAAATGTTAATACTACCTACATCATATGGTTTTTGTGACATTTGAAAGAGTTAATATATATAAAGAAGGTAGAATAATCCCTTCAATATAAGTGCTTAATAAAGAATAGCTATGAATATTATTATTATTATTTTATTAGACTTCTTGACTTTCTTCTAATAGATTCCAATATAATGGCTGAGAGCTCCTAACTAAAATAATAAATATGATTATGATGATGATAGTAATAATAATAAAAGCCACCATTTATTAAGGATCTACCATATTCTAGTCATTCTACTAGGTACTTTACATAAGATATCTGATTCCTCACAGAAACCCTGTGTACTAGCTGTCATCATTTTCTCCTCTCCATTCACTCCTCAGGAGAACACGCACTGGATTCCTCCCTCATTACTTCACCAACTTAGCTTTCACAAAGGTTATCAATGATCTGCCTAACACCAAATCCAAAGAATATCTACAGTCCTAATCATGATCTTTCTGTAATATACAATATTTGACAACCTCCTCCTTGAAATATGCCTTATTCTTGAATTTTGTGACACTACGCTCTCCCATATGTGGTCACTCTTTAATCTCCTTTACTAGCTCAATGTATGTTATGTTTTATGTATGCAAAGAATGAAAATAGATCATTCTCCATCCGCATTATGAACTATCTTTTTTACACAATCTGCTCTTTGTTCTGTAAAAAGATCAGAAAAAAATGACTGTCTAGACACTGAAACTGGAAAATATATTTCAAATGAAAATGTTGTTCCAAACAGTTCTTCTTAAGTAAAAATAATAGAGGTTCAAAATACATGAAGCAAAAACTGAGACATGCAAGGATAAATAGACAGAGCCAACAACTATAGCAAAAGACTTCAATACGTCTTTCTCACTAACTAACAGAACAAGTTGACAGAAAACCCACGAGGATGTAGAAGACTTGAACAACACTGTCAACCAGCGTAGCCTGATTGACATCTACAGAACAGTGCACCCAACAACAACAGCTGCACATCCTTTTCAACTGCACCCAGAATATTTACCAATATAAATCATATCCTGGGCTACACAAAAGACTCAACAAGTTTAAAAGAATTCAAATCATACAAAGTATGTTCCATAACCAAAATGGAATTAAATTAAAAATCAATAACAGAAAGATCTCTGGAAAATCCTCAAGTATTTGGAAATTAAGCAAAATACTTCTAAATAACACATGGGTTGTTTATTTTGAAGGAATCAAAAAGGGAATTAGAAAGCATATTTTGAACTATAAGAAAATGAAAGTACAACACATTAATATGTATGGGATGCCACTAAAGAAGTAGATAGAAGGTAAACTTAGAGCATTAAATGCTGACATAAGGAAAAAAGACAAGACTCAAACCAATGACAGAAACTCCCAATTTGTGAAAAGTAAAAGCTTACTTACACAAAGTAAGCAAAAGAAAGGAAATAATAAATATCAGAGGAAAAATTATAGAAACGTGAAATAGAAAAGAGGAAAAACAGTAGAGAAAATCAGTGAAAACAAAATTTGGTTGTGATAGGAAGAATCCTAAGATGGCCCACCAAGATTCAGTGCCGTAGTCTATACTGTCTGCATAATCCCTTCTCCTTGAGTGTGGGCAGGACATGTGAATATGATCGATTATCTCACCTGTGATTATGTTATATTGTATAGCAGAAGAGATTTTGCAGGTGTAATTAAGGTCCCTAATCAGTTGTCTTTGAGTTAATCAAAAGGGAGACAGAAATCAGGGATCCTGGGTTAAGCGGCAGCAGCAGGCACCTTCATGCTGGTTGAAGAAGTAAGATGCTGTATTGGTAAAGGAAAAGGCCATAGGCAAGATTCTGAGGAAGGCCTCTAGGAACAGAGAGCAGTCCCTGGCTGACAGCTAGCAAGAAAGTGGGGAGCTCAGCCGTATAGTCACAAGAAATGAATTCTGCCAACAACTAGTGAGCTTGGGAGAGGATCCCAAGCCTCAGAGGCAATTGGAGTCCTGGCCGACACCTTGATTTCAGCCTGGTGAGACCTTAAGCAGATGACCCAGCTATACCATGCCCAGACTCCTGACCCAAAGCAGCTATAATATACTAAATTTGAGTTGCTTTAGACCACTGTTTGTGGTCATTTGTAATGAAGCAACTAATACAATGGTTGTTTGAGAAGATTAATAAAATCGAGAAAACTCTAGACAGTGATCAAGAAAAAAGAGAGAAAATACAACTTAAGAATATCAGGAATAAAAGAGAAGTCTAATCACTAAATATTCTGCAGCTATTAAAAGAATAGTAAGAGAATATTATCAACAACTGTATACCAATAAACTCAACAACTTAGACAAGATGGACAAATTCCTTTAAAGACACAAACTATCAAAGCTCACCCAAAAAGAAATAGATAATTGATAGACGTATATCTATTACAGCAATTGAATTTGTAGTTAAAAACATCCCCTCAAAGAAAACTCCATGGCCAAGCCCAGTGGTGTAGTGGTTAAGTTCACAGGCCCCGCTTCAGTGGCCTGGGTTTCACAGCTTTGATCCCGGGTGCGGACCTCCACACTGCTCATCAAGCCATGCTGTGGAGGTATCCCACATACAAAATAGAGGAATGTTGGTATAGATGTTATCTCAGGGCAAATCTTCCTCAAGCAAAAAGAGGAAGATTGGCAACAGATATTAGCTCAGGGCCAATCTTCCTCACCAAAAAAAAAAAAAAGAAAGAAAGGAAAACTTGACAAGGAGGGAATACTTCCTAACTCCTTCTATGAGTCCAGCAATACCCTGATATCAATTCCTGAAAAAGACATTAAAAAAAGGGAGGCTATAGGGCCAGCCCCGTGGCTTAGTGGTTAAGTGTGCGTGCTCTGCTACTGGCGGCCGGGGTTCAGATCCCAGGCTTGCACCAACGCACCACTTGTCCGGCCATGCTGAGGCCGCGTCCCACATACAGCAATTAGAAGGATGTGCAACTATGACATACAACTATCTACTGGGGCTTTGGGGAAAAAAAAGGAGGAGGATTGGCAATAGATGTTAGCTCAGAGGTGGTCTTCCTCAGCAAAAAAAGAGAAGGATTAGCATGGATGTTAGCTCAGGGCTGATTTTCCTCACAAAAAAAAAAAAAAAGAAGGAAGCTATAGACCAATATCCCTCATGAACATCAATGCAAAATTTCTAAACAAAATTTTAGCAAATCAAATCTAATAATATATAAAGATGAAAATACATCATAGCCTAGTGATTTTATTCCCAGGATTGCAATATTGGTCTAAAATTTAAAAGATAATCAATATAACTCCCCATATTAACAACAGAAAAGAAAAAAACATATGATCATCTTAATAGATGCAAAAAAAAATTTGACAAAATCCAATACCTATTCATGATTTCAAAAAAATGGCAAATAAGTGTGTGTGTGTGTGTGTGTGTGTGTGTGTGTGTAATCTTTCTTGGGTTTTGGTACCCATATGGTTCTCAGTTTATAAAAGAACATAGAACCTTTTCTGCTTTTTCCTACTCTAAAATTTTTTCTACTGTAAACATTGGATAAATCTCTTAGTGCTAATAAAATCCCTCTGTGAAAACTCTGGGCCTTCTGCTCTAAAGGGAGTGGCTCTTTGACAATTCTAATCACTCTATGGTAATTTGTCTCTTTATATGTTTTCTCTCTTCAGGAGTCAATTTTGGTAAATTATATTTTTCTTAAGATTATCCAATTTATCCAGATTTTCAAATATGTTTACATACTTTTACAAAACTTGAAATATTTAAGAAATTAAAAGAAGCAGTTTCTTATGATTCTCTTGGTTTCCTAAACAACTGCATTACTTTTTCTTATTTTCCGTATTTTCAATTTTCTTTCTTTTTCATATTAAGTTAGTCAAAGTGTGTCTATTTTATCCCCCCCTCAACAAGAGCTATTCTTGAGTTTAATTACTATACCATTATTTTCTTTTTTCTAATTTATTACTATCCAATTTTTAATCATTAACTCCTTATTTCTACTCTCTTTATATTTACATTATTTTTTCATTATGACTTCTGGTGATTATGGCTTAATTCATCAATTTTTACTTTTCTTGCCTGTTACAATAAATATTTAATGCTACAAATTATCCTTTGAATATTTATTTAGCAATATATATATTATATATAAAATATATATTATGTTGTCTATAAATATTTGTGTTATATATAATAACATAATATATGAAATAGATTATATTATATATGAATATAATATATAAATGTAAGATTTATATTTTATATACAATTAAAAATATATATAAGGTAAATAGTTAAGAAATATATATAGTGTATATAGCTAAAGAAATATTCAGAGGATAATTTGTAGCATTAAATATTTATTTTCATATTAAATATTTATATATACATTTGAATATCTTGGAAATAAAAGTATACATAGTACATAATAATAATAATATTTCCTAGATATTCTGTAATTTGATTTGGATTTCATTTGATCCAAGAGTTGATTGAGCAGGAGTTTTTTATTTGTTTAGTGGTATTTTGTTTAAATCCAACTGGCTAGGGTACTTGGCTTTCTGGTTCTGTTATTAATTTCTGGTTTAAATGAATAATAATCAGAGAATATTGTATGTACTATTTTTTTATTTTTGTTATTATTACATGGGCATATGAAAATAGGGTATATTTTCTGTTTTTAAAATACAGGTTTGATATATATCAATTATATATAACTTATTAAACATGTTATTTGGTCTATTATATTCTTATTTAATTTTTATATACTTAATCTGTCACAAGCTAAGAGAATTTACTTAAATTATGCTTCTACTGTTGTATTTCTACTTATTTTTGTATTTCCTAAGTTTGCTTTATGAATTTTTCCTCCTTCCCAGACTTTTGTTGGGTGGATAAAATTCATTACCTTCCATATCTGTCTTCAGCTAATTTGGAAGCTATAGATTTTCTTCTCTTTTTTTTATATCCTTAATTTTTAACAAGCATACTTAATTATAAAAGTTTCTAACAGCACATTAATTTTCCATTGCTGAATAATGAATTACCGCACAGGTAATGACTTAATGCAACATAGTAGCTCCCAGTTCTGTAGGTCAGAAGTCTGGCATGTTCCAGCTGGGTTCTCTGCTTAGGGTCTCACAAGCCAAAATCAAGATGTTGACCAGACTGGGCTCTTGTTTGGAGGTCCGAGGGAGGGATCTGCTTCCAAGCTCATTCAGGTTGTCCACCAACTTCAGTTCCTTGTGGTGGTGGCCCTGAGGTTCCCATTTCCCCGCTGTCATCAATGAGGGCTTCTCACTGCTCCTGGAAGCTGCCCACATTTCTTCTATTGTGGATGCCTACTTCTTGAAGCCAGTAACAGTACACTGAATCCCCCTTTTGCTTCTAACCTTTCTGATTTACTCTTCTACTGCCAAGCAGACAAAGCTCTCTGAATTTAAGTGTCCATGTGGTTAGATCATGTCCAACCTAGATAATCTCCCTATCTTCAGGTCAACACTACAGTATAACATAACACAATCACAGGAGTGATAACTCAGCATATTCAGTTTCCAGAGATTAAGGAGGGATATCTTTGGGGACCATTTCAGAAATTCTGCCTACAACAAACAAAATCTATATTTATTCTGTATTTCTGATCTCCCTCTAAACATGATTATATCTGAGCCCATCAAACCCATTGAAGACCCCATCCTTTATAATTATTTTTGTTTTCCTTAATATTATTTTACTTTTTTATTAAACACATAAACATAAGTCTGACATTGTTTTATAGACAATAACTATTCAATTTACAGACTTCTTTAATAAGTTTACTGTGTTCTCTTCTTGAGAATTTATTTCTCTTCCTGCTGAAGTACATCTTGTAAATTTTCTGGGGAGGAACTGTGGGTGGAAACTCTCTAAAAGTCTGTGTGTCTGAGAATATCTTTAATGTGTTTCTAAGGTCATTTTGCTTCATATTAGATTCAGATTGACAAATATTTTCCCTTAGTGTGTTGAAAACCCTATTTCATTGTTTTCTCAATCTATTGCTGAATGTAAGTTTTCCATCAGTCTGGTAAATGAAAATTTTCATCTATGTTGTTTTACCAACTTGGCTATCCTATTAATTTGTATTTATTATAGCTCGTTCTGATATATTCTTTTCCTATTAATAATAAGGAAAATAACTGAGCTACTAAATTTATTGTACCTGGGTCCTTGATTTAAGGATTGTATGTGAGCCCTTGATTGGGCTCATTTCACCAATATGGCTCCAGTTATGTCACTAGCTTTGAAACAATAAGCAGGTTGAAGAAAAGCTCACCCACAGGCAGGAAAATCTTCTTGCAGTGATTATTATTCTCAAACTTTATCACTTATTTACTTTCAGGAATACAACAGAAAGCATTTTTTTTTTTTTTTTTGCTGGAATGTTCAGAAATGCTAGAACATTTCATTGAAAATCAGAAATATCTTTAGGCAGGCAAGATTCTTTTCATTCCATGTATAGTTTTTCTTATTTCCCAGGGAAAAAGTAGAGAAAACATTTGAAAATATTCTCCTTGAAGTAGGAACTTGTAATATTTACTTCTCATCAAATATTAATAGTTTCTCACTTTTAAAATGATAGAACATTAAAAGTAAAGTAATGTTATCTTCTTGCCATGAAGAGAGTTGACAGAAGAGACAAGAATTAATTTAATGCTGTCTTTCCATAGTTTTCTGTTTTGACAAAACAACTCTCTACATGGTTTAAGTTGACATATACAGAGTGTTTTTAGAAGGAGGCAGTGTGACTTGTAATTTCCTAGAGATAAAAAGCGCAGTAGGACAAAAACTCCTGGCACCAAAATATTTATTAGAATTATTTTAAATGATATACCTTTCCAAGATCTGTTTCTTATGAAGCATGAATTTCTGAGTTTTAACACCAACATCAAAAGGCATCAGCTACCTATTTGCTTAAATATACTACATTAGGATCTCAAAAAAGAGTGGAAATTTGGAATAGCACCAGATTTGTAGGAAACAAACATGATATTTAAAATGGGTAGTAATTTTCAGCATCAAAATGTGCAAGGAGAGGTGACATCAGCATCATGATGGAGTGAGTTGTTCCCTTTGTCTCCCCTCTAAGCTACAACTAAACAGACACCCATTAACCAACAGAGGTTTCCCTACACAGCACAACAGGATGCCTGAGAGGTCCACCAAGTCATACATCTGAAGGTGGGTGGACTGGATCCCCGGGAAGCGGTAGAACTAGGTGAGAGGACCCCTCCCCCACCCAGGGGCAGTGATCCAAGTTGCAGGTCCTCACACAGTGGCCAGGCGACTGTAAGAGGAGGCAGAGGCAGACTGGCCTGTGTGTGAATGCTGTCAGAGTGGTAATCCAGCCCATGGGAGCACCCACCATGCCACGGTGCCCCTGCCTAAGAGAACACTCTCCATCAAGTGGCAGCAGCTCAGCCCCTATGAAGGTGCCCTTCCCACTAAGCTCAGCATCTTAGCCAAACAGACTGCAAGCTCAGAGCCAGCCTGTGTACAAAAGAAAGCACCCCTCTCATCCAATGCAGCAACTCAGTCAGTCCCCTGATGAGCACAGCAGCCACACCCACAAAAGAAGGACCCAGCAGTGGAGCACAGAGGCCCCATCTGCACATGCATGCATGACCTGCCAAGTGGCTGCGGCCAGCCCATACAAATGAAGAGCAGCCCTACCGGCACAACTTACAGCAGACAGGGCAGGATCAGAAAACACAGCTCCTGCCCCACTCCCTCAGCAGTGGCAGGTGGAATCTGTGACCTGATACTACCACAACTGTTCCAGCAAAGATCAATTCATCAAACACCATGAAGAACTACAATAACATTTCAGAGCAGAAGGAAAATGAGAAGTCTCCAGGACCAATCCTGAAGTCACAGAAATTTACAATCTAAATGACAGAGAATTCAAAATAGTTGTCATTAAGAAACTCAATGAGTTACAAGAAAACTCATAAAGACAGCTCAGTGAGCTCAGGAATAAAATTAATGAGCAGAAGGAATACTTCACTGAATAGATTGAGGCTCTAAAAAAAAACAAACAGAAATACTAGATGTGAAGAACACAGTTAATGAGACAAAAAATAATCTAGAAACCATAAAAAATAGAACTGACATTATAGACGTCAGAATTAGTGAATTAGAGGATAGAAATATAGAAATGATTTGGGTGGAGGAGGAGAGAGAACTAAGATTTTTAAAAAGTGAAGAAATTCTTTGAGGAATATCTGACTTAAATAGGAAAAGCAACATAAGGATTATAGGTATTCCAGAAGGAGTAGACAGGGAGAAAGGAGCAAGAGCTTCTTCAAAGAAATAGTAGCTGAGAACTTCCCAAACCTGGGGAAGAAACTGGACTTACAAGTGCATGAAGCCAATAGAACTCCTAATTACATCAATGCAAAAAGACCTTCTCCAAGGCATATAATAGTAAACCTGGCAAAAGTCAATGACAAAGAAAAAATATTAAGGGCAGCAAGGCAGAAGAAAATAACCTACAAGGGAACTCCTATCAGGCTTTCAGTGGATTTCTCAGCAATCTTACAGGCTAGGAGAGAATGAAATGATAGATTCAAAATACTGAAAGACAAAAACTTTCAGCCAAGAATACTCTATCCATTGAAACTATCCTTCATATATGATGGAGAAATCAAAGCTTTCCCAGATAAGCAAAAGCTGAGGGAGTTCATCCCCACTAGATCTCCCTTACAAGAAACTTTGAAAGGACCCCTCCTATCTGAAACTAAAAAGCAAAGGTTTAAAAACCTTGAGCAAGGAGAAAAATAGACAGAATCAGAAAATTGCAGCTCTATATCAAAATAGGCTAGTAAACATTTAATTATAACATAAAAGATGAAGGGAAGGAAAGCACCAAAAATAACTATAAACATTTCAATTTAATCACAAACTGACAACACAAAAAAGAATAATTTGTGACAACAATAACCCAGAAGGGGAAGAGGAAAGGATGGAACCTGTTAAGGCTAATGGGAGATAAGAGGCCATCAGAAAATGGACAATCTCATCTATGAGATCTTTTATACAAACCTCATGGTAACCACTAAACGAAAAATCAGAGCAGAGGCACCAATCTTAAATGATAAAACTGAGAAAACCATCACAGAAAACCCCAAACTGAAATGGCAGTCAGAAATACAAGGGAAAAGAAACAATGGAAATATAGAACAACTGGAAAACAAGAGATAAAATGGCAGTATTAAGCCTTCATATATCAATAATCACTCTAAATGTAAATGGATTGAATTCTCCAATCAAAAGACACAGAGTGGCTGGAAAAAACAAGACACAAAAATATGCTGCCTCCAGGAAACACATCTCAGCTCTAAAGACAAAAATAGGCTCAGAGTGAAGGGATGGAAGACAATACTCCAAGCAAATGGCAAACAAAAGGAAGCAGGTATTGTCATACTTAGACAAAGCAGAGTTCAAGATAAAAAAGACAATGAGAGACAAAGAGGGGCAGTATATAATGATAAAAGGTACATTCCACCAAGAGGACATAACAATTATGAATATATATGCACCTAACACAGGAGCACCAAAGTATACAAAGCAACTATTAAGAGACCTAAGGGGGAAATTGACAGCAACACAATAATAGTAGGGGCCCTCAACACTCCACTTACATCAATGGATAGGACATAAGACAGAAAGTCAACAAGGAAACGGTGGCCTTAAATGAAATACTAGACCAGGGGCCAGCCTGGTGGTGTAGTAGTTAAGTTCGCACATTCCACTTCAGTGGCTCAAGTTTCGCTGGTTCAGATCCTGGGCACAGACCTACTCACTGCTCATCAAGCCATGCTGAGGCAGCATCCCATTTGGAAGAGCTAAAACTATACAACCATGATATACAACTATGTACTGAGGCTCTGGGGAGAAAAAAGAAAACAAAAAGAGGAAGCTTGTCAACAGATGCTGGCATAGGGCCAATCTTCCAAAAAAAAAAGAAGGAAGGAGGGAAGGAAGGAAGGAAGGAAAGAAAGAAAGAAAGGAAAGAAAGGAAGGAAGGAAGGAAGGAAGGAAGGAAGGAAGGAAGGAAGGAAGGAAGAAAGGAAGGAAGGAAGGAAGAAAGGAAAGAAAGAAGAGAGGGAGGGAGGGAGGGAGGGAGGAAGGAAAGAAAGAAAGAGAGAGAGAGAGAAAGAAAGAAAGAAAGAAAAGAAAACAAATACTAGACCAGATGGACTTAATAGATGTATATAGAACACTCCATCCAAAACTAGCAGATTACACATTCTTCTCAAGAGCACATGGAACATTCTCAAAGGTAGACCATATGTTGGGAAACAAGGCAAGTCTCAATAAATTTAAGAAGAATGAAATTACATCAAACATCTTTTCAGACCACAGTGCTATGAAACTAGAAATCAACTACAAGAAAAAACATGGGAAAGTCACAAATATGTGGAGACTAAACGACATGCTACTGTACAACCATTGGAGCAATGAAGAAATCAAAGGAGAAATCATAAAATACCCGGAGACAAATGAAAATGAAGACACAACATACCAACTCTTATGGGATGCAGCAAAAGCAGTACTAAGAGAGAAATTTATAGCAATACAGGCCTAGCACAACAAACAAGAAAAATCTCAAATAAGTAGTCTTAAACTAAACCTAACATAACTAGCAAAAGAAGAACAAACAAAGCCCAAAGTCAGCAGAAGGAGGGAAATAATAAAATTATAGTAGAAAAAATGAAATAAAGACTAAAAAAACAATAGAAAGGATCAATGAAACAAAGAGCTGAATCTTTGAGAAGATAAACAAAATTGACAAACCCTTAGGAGACTCACCAAGAAAAAAAGAGAGAAGGCTCAAATAAATAAAATTAGAAATGAAAGAGGAGAAATTACAATGGATGCCACAGAAATACAAAGGATTATGAGGGAATACTGTTAAAAACTATATGCCAACAAATTGGACAGTCTAGAAGAAATGCACAAATTCCTAGACTCATACAACCTCACAAAACTGAATCAAGAAGAAATAGAGAATGTGAATAGACTGATCACAAGTAAAGAAATTGAAACAGCAATCAGAAACCACCCAAAAAACAAAAATCCAAGATCAGATTGCTTCTCTGGAGAATTCTACCAAACATTCAAAGGAGATTTAGTACTATCCTCAAACTATTCCAAAAAATTGTAGAAGATGGGATGCTTCCTAACTCATTCTATGAGGTCAACATTACCCTGACACCAAAACCAGACAATGACAGCACAAAGAAGGAAAGTTACAGGCCAATATCGCTGATGAACATAGATGCAAAATTCCTAAACAAAAAATTGGCAAATCAAATACAGCAGTACATTAAAAGGATCTTACACTATGATCAAGTGCAATATATACCAGGGATGCAGGGATGGTTCAACATCCACAAATCAATCAGTGTGGTACACCACACTAACAAAATGAGGAATAAAAATCACATGATCATCTCAATAGATGCAGAGAAAGCATTTGACAAGATCCAACATCCATTTATGATAAAAACTCTCAATAAAATGGCTATAGAAGGAAAGTACTTCGACATATTGAAGGGAGCCCTGTGGCTTAGCGGTTAAGTGCGCGCGCTCTGCTGCTGGCGGCCCGGGTTCGGATCCTGGGCGTGCACCGATGCACTGCTTCTCTGGCCATGCTGGGGCCGCGTCCCACATACAGCAACTAGAAGGATGTACAGCTATGACAGACAACTATCTACTGGGGCTTTGGGGGAAAATAAATAAATAAATAAAATTAAAAAAATAAAAAACAAAAACAAAAACATATTGAAGGCAGTATATGACAAACTGACAGCCAACAGTTTGGCTGTTGGCTGTATATGACAGCCATCATACTCAATGGGGAAAAACTGAAAGACATCCCTCTGAGAACTGGAACAAGCCAAGTGTGCCCACTCTCGCCGCTCCTATTCAACATAGTACTGGAAGTTTTGGCCAGAGAAATTAAGCAAGAAAAATAAATAAAAGCTTTCCAAATTGGAAAGGAAGAAATGAAACTCTTGCTGTTTGTGGACAACATGATCCTGTATACAGAAACCCTAAGGAATCGACCAGAAAAATATTAGAAATAGTCAACAACTACAGAAAAGTTTCAGGGTACACAATAAATTTACAAAAATCAGTTGCGTTTCTTTATACTAGTACAAACTAGCAGAAAGAGAAGTCAAGAATACAATCTCATTCACAATTGCAACAAAAAGAAGAAAATATCTAGGAATAAATTTAACCAAGGAGGTGAAAGACCTATACACTGAAAACTGTAAGACATTATTAAAAGAAATCCGAGAAGACGTAAAGAAATGGAATGATATTCCATGCACAGGGATTGGAAGAACAAACATAGCCAAAATGTCCATATTACCTAAACAAATACAAAACAAGATTCAATGCAATCCCAATCAGAATCCCAATGACATTCTTCACAGAAATAGAGCAAAGAATTCTAAAAGTTAAATGGAACAAGAAAAGACCCCAAATAGCCAAAGCAATCCTGAGGAAAAAAAACAAAGCTGGAGGCATCACAACCCCTGACTCCAAAATATGATACAAAGCTATAGTAATCAAAACTCTGTGGGACTGGTACAAAAACAGACACACTGATCAATGAAACAGTTTTAAAAGTCCAGAAATAAAACCACACATCTACAGACAGCTAATCTTTGACAAAGGAGCCCAGAACATACAATGGAGAAAGGAGAGCCTCTTCAATAAATGGTGTTGGGAAAACTGGACAGCCACATGCAGAAGAATGAAAGTAGACCATTATCCTTTGCCATACAGAGAAATTAACTCAAAATGGATTAAAGACTTGAATGTAAGACCTGCAGCCATAAAACTCCTAGAAGAAAATATAGGCAGTACATTCTTTGACATTGGTCTTAGAAGGATCTTTTCAAATACCATGTCTATTCAGGAAGGGAAACAAAAGAAAAAATAAACAAGTGGGACTTCATCATACTAAAGAGCTTCTGCAAGGCAAAGGAAACCATGAACAAAATGAAAAGACAACCCACCAACTGGGAGAAAATTTTTGCAAATCATATATCCAACAAGGAGTTCATTTCCGAAATGTATAAAGAACACGTATAACTCAACAACAAAAAAACAAACAACCCAATAAAAAAATGGGCAGAGGATATGAACAGACATTTTTCTAAAGAAGATATACAGATGGCCAACAAGCACATGAAAAGATGTTCAACAACACTAATCATCAGGGAAATGCAAATCAAAACTACAATGAGATATCACCTTACACCTGTTAGAATGGCTATAATTAGTAAGGCCAAAAAGAACAAACATTGGAGAGGAAGTTAAAAAAAGGGATCCCTCATACACTGTTGGTGGGAATGCAAACTGGTGCAGCCACTATGGAAAACAGTATGGAGATCTCTCAAAAAATTAAAAACAGAAATACCATACAATCCAGCTATTCCACTACTGGATATTTATCCAAAGAACATGAAGTCAACAATACAAAGAGATTTATGCACCCCTGTGTTCATTGCAGCATTATTCACAATAGCCAAGACATGGAAGCAACCCAAGGGCCCATCAACACATGAATGGATAAAGAAGATGTGATATATATATATATATATATATATATATATATATATATATATATATATATATATATATCACACACACACACACACAATGGAACACTATTCAGCCATAGAAAAAGACAAAATTGTCCCATTTGCAACAACGTAGATGGAGCTTGAGGGTATTATGTTAAGCAAAATAAGCCAGACAGAGAAAGACAAACACTGTATGATTTCACTCACATTTGGAGGACAAACACATGGATAAGAAGAACAGATTAGTGTTTACCAGAAGGGAAGAGGGTACGGGGGTGGGCGAAAGGGGTAAAGGAGCACATATGTTTGGTGACAGATAAAAACTAGACTATTGGTGGTGAGCATAATGCAATCCACACAGAAAATAATATATAATAATGTACACTTCAAGTTACACAATGTTGTAAAAGAATATGACCTCAATAAAATAATTTTTTTAAAAGTGCAAGGAAATAATCAGGATTAAACCAGAAAAATATTCATTATATCATAACGATAATCTTAACATTTGAATGTACAATTAAAGAAAATGCTTTTCCAATAGAGTTAAGTATGTGAAAAATATTTCAAGAAACTTCCTATTTTAAAAAAGTTTCAGTGAATAGTCCCCAATCTGCTTACTTTTAAATTCCCTTTAAAATACATATAGATTCACAAAAATGGAAAAAGCCATGACTGTTCCGGAAATCAAGGAAAAAGGATCAAACATTTGCAAGAATCTGGGGAAAATTTCCACTCTCTCTAAGGCAGATGAAGTTGATTTGAGAAAACAAATGTGTAGCCACCTCACCTGAAAACAAAACAGCACAACCAATGAGGAAACAGGCATAAAGGGGTTCAGCTGTGGGCCCACTGTTAACTTTTAACTCAATGACAACAGTTTTACTCCATATAGAAAACATGTGAACACCACACTAGCGTTTTCAGAGACGATTAAGAATCCTGAACACCCATCAGTTCAGGGAAGTTTAATCTGACACCAGGTATGGTCCCAAAGTCGGCAAAAATGTCAAAAACTTTGCACATCCAAACGACCCTTGAAAGTTCTCTACGTCTTCATGGAGATGGAGACATACCTCTCCATTAGTCTAACAGTACGTGTCTCCGCTAGCACTGTGAGAGATTACCGACAACTGCTAGAAAACATGGCTAGCTTGTGCCTGGGGATAATGTTGTATGAGCAATCAATATCCTTCAAGACTGGGCCACACTCAGTATTTTAAGATGAGAGACACATGGGAACTGAACCAAACAGAGAAAAGAACAAACTCATTTTACCCATTTAATCCTCAGTTAAGGACATATGCTCAGTTAGTGGAATTCCAGGTAGAGTTCACTGAGCTATAATCCTAGTGTCTCTCTTCTTCTCTCTCTGTCGGGGATATATAGTTAAATTAGTGTAAGTTGAGTGTGCAAATGATATGATTTCACTTATTGTCCCTTCCTAGGGTTATTCGGACACTTCAATTCCCAGACTCTGTGTGGCGAGAGGTAGAGGAAGAAGACATGTCTGGTGGCTTGGCACTCTGGGATATGTTATCACCTAACGTAACATATTTCAGTGGTAGGTAAAACAGGATGAGTTCTGGCAGCAGTGGGTATTGTGGGTGTTTCGATGTTTTCCAAACTATGACCCACAGATCACCCAGCGTGCTTGTCAAAAAAAGAGATTTCTGTGCATTGCCCTTAATCCATGGATCCTGGAGGGAGTGATTCAGTGATTCTCTAGAAGGACTCACAGAACTCAGAAAGGCTGCTATACTTATGTTTGCCACTTGTTACGGCAAATGATACAGATTAAAATTAGCAAGGGAGCAAGGCACAGAGGGCTGAGTTCAGAGGAGAACAGGTGCGAGATTCCAGTTGTCACCTCGTTGAGCCATGCAGACAGTGCTTAATTCTCCCGGTGACAATGTGCGACAACATACTCAAAGTAATGCAACTGGGGAAGCTCACCTGAGCCTTAGAGCAGTGCAGTCAGACGTGTAGGCATGGAGTGCCCCCAAGACTGACTGTAGTCTTCAGTCTCCAGCATCGCGAGGTCAAACTGATGCAGTGTGGTCCAAGGCTCCCACCTTAAATCACATTGGCAGCATAAACCATCTGGCTTGGGGAGGGGGAGGGAGAAGGGGAGGAGAAGGGGGAAGAGAAGGAAGAGGAGGAGGGATAATTGTCTAAATAGATACCGAGACTTGTTATGAAACCATAATAATAAAACACTGTGAGTTTGGTATAGGAATAAACACCCTAGAAATTCCCATGTACACGAAAGTTTGATTTCTGACAGAGCTCTGTCATTGCAGATCAAGAGAGAAAGGAGAGAGTTTTTTTCTCTAAATCATGCTGAATCAATTGGTCATCTATATGACCCAAACAGTGACAATTAGATCCCTGTCTCCCATCATCAACAAGAATCATTTCCAAATGGGTTAAAGACTTAAATGTGTGGGCTGAATTTAAAAACTTTTATAAGAAGAAAATAGAAAAATATCTATAAGGCCTTGATATTGGGAAGGATTTCTTAGGCAACATATAAAAGATATTTCTTAGGCTAATCATAAAAGAAAAAAATAGTAAATTCAGCTACAGTAAACTCTCCCTATCTGTTTAATTTATATGCAGAAAATATGAAAAGCTGGGCTAGACTCAGATGGAGGAGTGCAAATTGGTGGAAGAAATGAATCTAAGATATGCAGATGACACCATCTTACTGGCAGAAAGCAGCAATGACTTGAAACGACTTCTGACGAAAGTGAAAGAAGAAAGTGCCAAAGCAGGACTGCACTTGAACATCAAGAAGACAAAAACCATGACTACAGAATTAGGCAACTTTAACGTAGACAATGAAGACATTGAAATTGTTAAAGATTTTGTTTACCTTGGTTCAGGAATCAGTCTAAACGGAGACTTCAGCCAAAAAAACAAAAGAAGATGGAGACTTGGAAGGGTAGAAATGAAAGAATTAGGAAAGATCATCAAGCATAGGGAAGTATCGTTAGAGACTAAGGCCAAGATTATCCACACTGTCATATTCCCTATTACTATGTACGGGTGCGAAAGCTGGACAGCGAAGAAGGCTGACAGGAAAACAAATGATTCATCTGAAACATGGTGCTGGAGGAGATCTCTATGGATACTCTGGACTGGCAGAAAGATGAACAAGTGGGTCCTGGAGCAAATTAAGCCTGAACTATAGCTGGAGGCAAAAATGATAAAACTGAGGCTGTCCTACTTTGGGCACATCATGAGAAGGCAGGATTCTTTGGAAAAGACAATAATGCTGGGAAAAGTAGAAAGCAGCAGGAAAAGAGGAAGGCCAAACATGAGATGGCTTGACTCCATAAAGGAAGTCATAGGCACGAGTCTACAGGAGCTGAGTAGAGCTGTTGAGGACAGGCCATGGTGGACAGCACTCATTCATAGGGCCGCCAGGAGTCTGAGCCGGTTTGACAGCATGTAACAACAACTGTGTATACATATATATGCAACTATAATATAACTATCTTTTTTTTTTTACAAAATGAAAGAACATAAAGTGTATACATTTTTATCTATGATAAGTGAGAAGTTAGGAGAGTGAGAAAAGAAAGGAACATACAGGTAAATGCAAAGTGTTTTTTTAGTTCTTGAGTAAGGTGATAAGTTCCTGGGTAATGATTTTGGTTTTATGATTCATAACTTTAGATACATATTACATATGTAGTTTCACATATATAAGCAAATGTTATATAATACTTTATTTGCAACTGTAAGAAAAAGAGGCTTGGAAGAGAATTGGGAACAGCATATATAGATGGGCTTTTTTGCTGTAAAGGGAAGCAGAGAAAAGGAGCGACAACTATAGGGTTTACGAGGCCAAGGGCAAGTTTTGTTCAGTTGGGAGATATCACAGTGTATTTTTAAGCTGATAGGAATAAGTCAGTTGAGAGGAGAAAACTGATGATTCCAGAAGCAAAATCCTTAAGGAGATTAGAGGGGAAGAGATCCAGGAAACTGGTGAAAAGTTTGGAAAATTGGCAATATAAAAGAAGTGGAGGTTGGGCCGGCCCCGTGGCTTAGCGGTTAAGTGCGCACGCTCCACTACTGGCGGCCCGGGGTTCGGATCCCGGGCATGAACCGACGCACCGCTTCTCCGGCCATGCTGAGGCCAAGTCCCACATACAGCAACTAGAAGGATGTGCAACTATGACACACAACTATCTACTGGGGCTTTGGGGAAAAAAAGGAGGAGGATTGGCAGTGGATGTTAGCTCAGAGCCAGTCTTCCTCAGCAAATGAGGAGGATTAGCATGGATATTAGCTCAGGGCTGATCTTCCTTACCAAAAAAAAAAAAAAAAGAAGTGGAGGTAGACTATGTGGCTATGGCTGCAGGGAAATCGATAGAGGGAGTGCTGTTAAGTTCTCTTTTGATTTATGCCCATTTCTTATGTGAAATAGGAATGAAGACCATCAGGTGAGAGTGAGGAAGGGTAGGGGGTGACAGGATATTCAAATAAAAGCAAGTGTGGAAGAGTTATCTTGCCAAGCAGGAGAATAAATTAACTTGGTAAATATGTTAGGATTGCTGGGTATCGCAAACTCCTTGAGGTTTGTGACTAGTTACGTAAAATGAGACCAGTCAGCACCATCGTGTTTTTCCCCAGTCGATTCCAGCTGCTCTGCTATAGGAACCAAACTGCATTTAACCAAAAGTGGGGTTTTTCCAAGGGAAGTGCAATTTTTTTAAAAAGAGGGGCAAGGAGAAGTGTAAATGTGAAAAGTTTAATTAAACTAATGGACTATGGAATCTAAAATCGGTAAGGAAGTGAGTTCCCAGAGAATGATAGCAGACAGCAAAAGTTGGCAGGTTAATGGATTGGAGGCCCCGGTGGTGTATAAGAATTATGTATTCAAGAAATGATGTTCGAATAACTGACCAGCCATTGCAAGGGGATAGTAGAATCCCCAATCCACTCTTTACACCAAAATAAATTCCAAATGTAGTGCATATCTAAAAGTTAAAAATATATATACTCAAACAATAAAAAAAATATGTAACAACCATAATTCTAATTTGGCAAAAGCCTTTCTAAGCATGTCATTGAGGTAAATATTTGATAAATATGACTAGAGGAAAACTAAAACCTTCTGTATTGCAAAAATATGTAAATATGTGTATATGTGTGTATATAATCCTTACTAATCACTAACAAAAAGAGGTATAGCCAAATAGAAAACTGATCAAAAGATATGAATAAGCAATATACAAAAGGAGAAATACAAAAAGTTAGAAATATTTGAAAAGATATTCAACCCCACTGGAAACCAAGGAAATATAAATTAAATTTAAATTTAAATATAAATTAAATTAAATAAGACCAGTAATAAACTGGGTAAAATATTATAAATATATATAGATCTCACAAATCAAAAAGAAAACCAGAAACACTACAAGAGATGCACCAAAAATGAGCATAGCTAATTTGCAAAAGAAGAAATATAATTAGACATTTATGAAAATAGTTAACCTCATTACTAATCAAGTCAATACACATTAAAACAATGAAGTATTTATTCATTTACCACATTTGGAAAGCTTTCTTTATAATGAAGAGATTCCATTCCCATAAAGCTGTGGAAAATGGGCATTCTCATGTGGTGGGCATTCTCATTTATATAAGGCTATAATTATTATATGCTGTATTATGAGGCTGATATATTGTGATTTGATAATGAGATCAAAATTTTATACAAACTTTGACTCAGTAATTCTACTCCCAGATATTTAACCTTACAAAATAGACATGAGTGTCAATAAAGAGTAAAGAGGAATCTGTAAGCAGCATTGCGTGTAATGGGTGGGGACAGGGGGAGGGGTTGGTGAGAAACCTAGGAGGTCAAAACTTTTCCTAAAAAAAAGAGAAATATATAAAATAAATAAATTAGGTGTGTCAATAGGATAGAGAACTACGAATCCATGAAATTGATAATATAGAATATTCAATGACATGGATAAAAGATCACAATATATTGTGAATTTGAAAAATCAGATTATAATATACAAAATGATCTAATTTTAGCTTTATAAAAGATACACACACACTGGAAAAGGACCAGAAAGGCATAAGCAAATGGTAATGGTGATTATTGTGTGCTGGGAGTAGTATGAAAGATTTTAAATTTTCTCTGTTTTTAAATTCTTTTCAATTATTTTATTGAGGTCACAATGGCTTATAACATTGTGTAATTTCAGGTGTATAGTATTGTTTATCAGTTTCTCCATAGACTGCTTCGTGCTCACCACCAATATTCTAATTTTTATCTGTCACCATACATATGTGCCCCTTTACCTCTTTCGCCCATCCCCCTCCACCCTTTCCCTCTGGTAACCCCTAAGCTGTTCTCTTTATCCTTGTGTTTGTTTATCTTCCACATATGAGTGAAATCATGTGGTGTTTGTCTTTCTCTGTCTGGCATATTTTGCTTAATTAACATCATATCCTCAAGGTCCACACACGTTGTTGTAAACGGGATGGTTTTCTCTTTTTTATCTTCTTTATCCATTCTTCAGTTGATGGGCACTTGGGTTGCTTCTATGTCTTGGCTATTGTGAATAGCGTGGCAATGAACATAGGGGTGCATAAACCTCTTTGAATAGTTGATTTCAAGTTCTTTGGATAAACACCAAGTAGTGGGATACCTGGATTATACGATATTTCTGTTTGTAATTTTTTGGGAAATATCCATATTGTTTTCCATAGTGGCTGCACCAGTTTGCATTCCCACCAGCAGTGTATGAGGATTCCCTTTTCTTCACATTCTCTCCAATTTGTTATTTTTTGTCTTGGTAATTACAGCCATTCTGACAGGTGTAAGGTGGTACCTTTGATTTGCATTTCCCTAATAATTAGTGATGTTGAACATCTTTTCATGTGCCTGTTGGCCATCTGTATATCTTCTCTGGAAGAATATCTGTTCATATGCTCTGCCCATTTTTTAATTCGGTTTTTCTTTGTTTGTTGTTGAGTTGTATGAGTTCTTTATATGTTTGGAGATTAACCACTTATCAGATATATGATTTGCAAACATTTTCTCCCAGTTGGTGGGTTGTCTTTTCATTTTGGTCATGGTTTCCTTTGCCTTGTAGAAGCTTTTTAGTCTGATGTAGTCCCATTTATTTATTTATTTTTGTTTGTTTTCCTTGCCTGAGAGACATGGTATTTGAAAAGATGCTGCTAAGACCAAGTCAAAGAGTGTACTGCCTGTATTTTCTTCTAGGAGTTTTATGGCTTCAGGTCTTACGTTCAAGTCTTTAATCTATTTTGAGTTAATTTTTGTGTATGGTGTAAGATAATGGTTTACTTTCATTCTTTTGCATGTGGCTGTCCAGTTTTCCCAACACCGTTTATTGAAGAGACTTTCCTTTCTCTATTGTGTGTTCTTGGCTCCTTTGTTGAAGATTACCTGTCCGTAGATGTGTGGTTTTATTTCTGGGCTTTCAATTCTGATCCATTGATCTGTGTGTCTGTTTTTGTGCCAGTACCATGCTGTTTTGATTACTATAGCTTTGCTGTATATTTTGAAGTCAGGGATTGTGATGCCTCCAGCTTTGTTCTTTTTTCTCAGGATTGCTTTGGTTATTCGGGGTCTTTTGTTGCTCCATATAAATTTTAGGATTCTTTGTTCTATTTCCACGGAGAATGTCATTGGGATTCTGATTGGGATTGCATGGAATCTGTAGATTGCTTTAGGTAATATGGACATTTTAACTGTTTATCCTTCCAATCCATGTACATGGAATATCTTTCCACTTCTTTATGTCTTCTTTGATTTCTTTCACTAATGTCTTATAGTTTTCATTGTATAGGTCTTTCACCTCCTTGGTTAAATTTATTTCTAGGTATTTTGTTCTTTTTGTTGAGATTATAAAGGGGAGTCTACTTGACTTCTCTTTCTGCTAGTTCATTACTAGAGTATAGAAAAGCAACTGAATTTTGTAAATTGATTTTGTACCCTGCAACTTTTCTGTAGTTGTTGATTTTTTCTCATAGTTTTCTGATGGATTCATTAGGGTTTTCTATGTATAGAATCATGTCATCCTCAAACAGTGGGAATTTTACTTCTTCATTTCCAATTTGAAAACCTTTTACTCATTTTTCTTTGCTTTTTCTAATATTCTCTCTGCATCTATTGAGATGATCATGTGATTTTTATTCCCCATTTTGTTGATGTGGTGTATCACATTGATTGATTTGCGGATGTTGAACCATCCCTGCGTCCCTGGTATAAATTTCACTTGATCATGGTGTATGATCATTTTAAGGTATTGTTGTATTCAGTTTGCCAATATTTTGTTGATGGTTTTTGCATCTATATTCATCAGGGATATTGGTCTGTAATTTCCCTTCTTTGTGTTGTCCTTGTCTGGCTTTGGTATCAGGGCGATGTTGGCCTTGTAGAATGTGTTGGGACATGTTCCATCTTCTTCTATTTTTTGGAATAGTTTGATAAGGGTAGGTATTAAATCTTTGAATGTTTGGTAGAATTCTTCAGAGATGCCATCTGGTCCTGGATTTTTGTTTTTTGGGATTTTGTTTTTTTATTACTTGTGATTGGTCTATTCAGATTCTCTATTTCTTCTTGATTCAGTTTTGGGAGGTTTTATGAGTCTAAGAATTTATCCATTTCTTCTAGATTTTCCAGTTTGTTGACACAGTTTTTCATAGTATTCCCTTATAATCCTTGGCATTTCTGTGGTATCCATTGTAATTTCTCCTCTTTCATTTCTTTCTTTCTTTTTTTTTTTGCGAGGAAGATCAGCCCTGAGCTAACATCCATGCCAATCCTCCTCTTTTTGCTGAGGAAGACTGGCCATGGGCTAACATCCTTGCTCACCTTCCTCCACTTTATATGGGATGCCACCACAGCATGGCTTGATAAGTGGTGTGTCGGTGCATGCCTGGGATCCGAACTTGCAAACTCTGGGCTGCCAAAGCGGAGCTTGCGTGCTTAACCACTGCACCACTGGGCCGGCCCCATCCTCTTTCATTTCTAATTTTACTTATTTGAGACCTCTCTCTTTTTTTCTTAGTGAGTCTGGCTAAGGGTTTGTCAATTTTTTTATCTTCCCAAAGAACCAGCTCTTAGTTTCTTTGATTCTTTCTACTGTTTTTTGTTTGTTTGTTTGTTTTAATTTCATTTATTTCTGCTCTAATTTTTATTATATCCCTCCTTCTGCTGACTTTGGGCTTTGTTTGTTCTTCTTTTTCTAGTTCTGTTAGGTGTAGTTTAAGACTACTTATTTGAGATTTTTCTTGTTTGTTGAGTTGGCTCTGTATTGCCATGAATTTGCCCCTTAGAACTGCTTTTGCTGCATCCCATAAGAGTTGGTATGATGTATTTTCATTTTCATTTGTCTCTAGATTTTTTTTATTTCTCCTTTTATTTCTTAATTGATCCAATGGTTGCTTAGTAGCATGTTGTTTAGTCTCCAAATATTTGTGACTTTCCCAGCTATTTTCTTGTTGTTGATTTCTGATTTCATAGCATTGTGGTCAAAAAAGGTGCTTGATGTGATTTCAATTGTCTTAAATTTATTCAGGCTTGCCTTGTTTCCCAACATATTGTCTGTCTTTGAGAATGTTCCAAGTGCCTTTGAGAAAAATGTGTAATCTGCTGTTTTTGGATGGAATGTTCTATATATATCTATTAAGTCCATCTGGTCTAGCGTTTCATTTAAGGCTACTGTTTCCTTGTTGACTTTCTGTCTGTATCATCTATACACTGATGTAAGTGGGGTGTTGCGGTCCCCTGCTGGTATTGTTTTGCTGTTAATTTCTCCCTTTAGGTCTAATAATTGTTGCTTTATCTACTTTGGTGCTCCTGTGTTAAGTGCATATATATTCATAATTGTTATATCTTCTTGGTGGAATGTCCCTTTTATCATTATATACTGCCACCCTTTGTCTCTCATTGACTTCTTTAAATTTTTTTAAATTTTTGGTGAGAAAGACTGGCCCTGAGCTAACATCTATTGCCAATCTTACTCTTTATGCTGGAGGACAATTGTCCTTGAGCTAACATCCTTGCTAATCTTCCTCTATTTTGTATGTGGGATGCTGCCACAGCATGGCTTGATAAGTGGTATTTAGGTCTGTGCCTGGGATCTGAACCTGTGAACCCCGTGTCACTGGAGTCCATGAACTTAACCACTATGCCATTGGGCCAGCCCCTCTCATTGACTTCTTTATGTTTAAGTCTTCTTTGTCTGATATAAGTATGGCAACACCTGCTTCCTTTTGTTTGCCATTTGCTTGGAGTATTGTTTTACATCCCTTCACTCTGAGCCTATGTTTGTCTTTAGAGCTGAGATGTGTTCCTGGAGGCAGCATATTGTTGGGTCTTGTTTTCTAATCCAGCCAGCTACTCCGTGTCATTTGATTGGAGAATTCAATCTATTTATATTTAGAGTGATTATTGATATATGAGGGCTTACTACTGCCATTTTATATCCTATTTTCTGGTTGTTATATATTTCCATTGTTTCTCTTCCCTTGTATTTCTGAGTGCCATTTCAGTGGTTTTGCCGTTGGTGGTTATCTGTGATGGTTTTTTCATTATTTTTGATTTGTGGCTCTGCTCTGATTTTTGTTTAATGGTTACATGAGGTTTGTATAAAAGATCTCATAGATGAGATTGTCCATTTTCTGATAACCTCTTATCTCCATTAGCCTAAACATGTTCCATCCCTTTCCTCTTCCCCTTCTGAGTTATTGTCATCATGAATTATTCTTTTTTGGGTTGTGACTAGATTGAAGTGTTCATAGTTATTTTTGATGCTTTTCCTCCCTTTTCTTTTAGGTTACAATTAAGTGTTTACTAACCTGTTATGATAGAGAGCTGCAATTTTCTGACTTTGTCTGTCTATTTACCTCCTTGGTGAAATCTTTTTAAAATTTTGCCTTTTTGTTTGTAGTATGAGGCCTTCCTTCATCATTTCTTGTAAGGGAGTTATGGTGGCGATGATCTCCCTCAGCTTTTGTTTATCTGGGAAAGCTTTCATTTCTCCATCATATCTGAAGGATAGTTTTGCTGGATAGAGTATTCTTGGCTGAAAGTTTTCCTCTTTCAGTATTTTGAATATATTATTCCATTCTTTCCTAGACTGTAGGTTTCTGCTGAGAAATCTGCTGAAAGCCTGATAGAGGTTCCTTTGAAGGTTATTTTCTTCTGCCTTGCTGCCCATAATATTTTTTCTTTGCCATTGACTTTTGCCAGTTTTACTAATATAAGCCTTGGAAAAGGTCTTTTTGCATTGATGTAATTAGGAGTTCTATTGGCTTCATGTACTTATAGATCCAGTTTCTTCCCCAGGTTTGGGAAGTTCTCAGCTATTATTTCTTTGAACAAGCTCTCTGCTCCTTTATCCCTCTCTTCTCCCTCTGAAATACCTATCATCCTTATGTTACGTTTCCTACTTGAGTCAGATATTTCTTGAAGAATGTCTTCATTTTTAAAAAATCTTAGTTCTCTCTCTTCCTCCACCTGAAGTATTTCTATATTTCTATCCTCTAAGTCGCTATTTTTGTCTTCCCTAACGTCTGCTCTATTTTTTAAGGATTTTAGATTATTTTCTATCTCCTTAATTGTGTTCTTCATATCCAGAATTTCTGTTTGTTTGTTTGGTTTTTTTTTTTTTATAGTTTCAATCTCTTTGGTGAAGAATTCCTTCTGCTCATTAATTTTATTCCTGAGCTCATTGAACTACCTTTCTTTGTGTCTTGTAACTTATTGAGTATCTTTGTGACAACTATTTTCAATTCTCTGTCATTTAGATTGTAAATTTCTGTGACTTCACGATTGGTTTCTGGAATCTTGTCATTTTCTTTCTGCTCTGAAGTGTCACTGTAGGTTTTCATGGTGTTTGATGCACTGATCCTTTTCTTGTGCATTTGTGGTAGTATCAAATTCCACCTGCCACCTCTGTGGGGAAGCAGGAGTTGTGTTTCTTATCCTGCCCCATCTGTTGGAAGTTGTGGTGGTATGGCTGCTCTGCATTTGTGTGGGCTGGCAATGGCTGCTTGGTGGGTCACTGTCATGGGGGTGGGGCCTCTGTGCCTCTGCACTTGGTGCATGGCTTGTGCAAGCATGAGCTGGTACCATGCAGTTGGAAGCATTCCCATTGGCAAGGTCACTGTGGCATGGTGGGCACTCCCACAGTCCAGTATAACATTTTCATGCGCACTGGGCTGTTCCCATCTCTTCTTACAGTCACGGTGGCTGCTGTGGGAGGCTCCATGACCTGGCTCACTGCTGCCAGGAAGGAAAGGGGTGCACTCACCTATCTCCACTGCTTCCCAGGGATCCAGTCCCTCCACCTTCAGATGTATAGCTGTGTGGGTCTCTCAGGCATCCTGTTGTGCTGTGTGGGTATCCTCTGTTGGTCACTGAATGTCCAGTTAGTTGTAATTCAGAGGGGAGAGACAGAGGGAACAGCTCACTCTGCCATGTTGCTGATGTCACTCTTGTTTTTAAATTTTTATAAAATAATATTGTTATAAGCAGAAAAATGTAACTATTATCATTATAAATGACTGCATATAGCTTCTTTTTCTTCTTCCTCTTATTCATAACCACAGTGAAAGTAAGGTTAGAAATGTGTCTCAGATTTTTTTTCTGCCCAGGTCTTCTATGGTTGAGTATACCAAGTTATCATTCCACTATGATAAAATAAATCCATACAGGATTTAGTTGTGTAAAGCAGCTTTCTAAAATGCTACATGGCAGCGAAAGATCTTCATTGAAAGAACAGTTAAATTCTTGAGAAGAGGGACTGGCTTTTCAAATACAAAGTTAAACAGAGCTTCTGGAAATTGTTCTCTAAACGTTAGTGACATGTTAATTCTTTCTTTCTTTCTTTCTTTCTTTCTTTCTTTCTTTCTTTCTTTCTTTCTTTCTTTCTTTCTTTCTTTCTTTCTTTCTTTCTTTCTTCCTTCCTTCCTTCCTTCCTTCCTTCCTTCCTTCCTTCCTTCCTTCCTTCCTTCCTTCCTTTCTAAGATTTGCCCTGAGCTAACATTTGCCAATCCTCCTCTTTTTGCTGAGGAACACTGGTCCTGAGTTAACCTCCATGCCCATCTTCCTCTACTTTATATGGGATGCTGCCACAGCCTGGCTTGACAAGTGGTGCATCGGTGCGTGCCCAGGATCCAAACTGGTGAACCCTGGGCTATCGCTGCGGAGCATGAGCACTTAACTGCTTGTGCCACTGGGCCAGCCCAAATTCTTTAATTTTAATACTGTATTCCATATAGGAATGAATAAAGAGTGTCAGAGGTCCATTTGATTGCAAGTACTTAAAGAACTGTAATAATGATATCTTCATAGCTATTTCATCCTATTGACTTACCATGTAATCAGAGAACATTTTCAGATAAAATTCTGTTTGAGAACACTGAGATAAAGTCCTAGGTATTTCAAGTCTATTATGTTTCACATTCATATCTTAAAGATATTGGAGAGATTAGACCTTAGAGATTCTCACATATACTTTGAAGTTACAGTCAAATGGATTTAACTTTTCCTCAGGCAACACGACTGCTTTATCCAGGGATAAATTAGTTGTAAATATGTATTTATCACCATGAAAAAATTCTAATAGAAAATGAAATGACAACTTTTTCTATATGAATCACAGTCCTCCATGTGGATAGGAAAAGAAGAGGCTTTCATAAAACTTTGAAACATCTGGCAAGTGTGTATGAGGTGGCAGACAGAAAAGGTAGAAGGAGGATGAAGAATAGAAACAGAATGTATTTCTTCAAAACTAACCCCTGTCAACACTCAAGAAAGAAGAAAAGGAGAAGCAAAAAAAGTATAGAAAACATTAGCTTATTTTACAAAAATAGTAGTCACAGTAGATAAACCAAAAAATAACTATAGTATCACAATTCCTGATGTGACCACCCTTCAAGCAACATAAACCTTTTGTCTTTTGAAAAAAGGAGTTAATGAATACACAGAGGCAGAATCACTGATGCCAGCTTGCTAAAAGAATGTGTCTTGATGATTATCAAACCCTAGGCATAATATCACAGCTGCTGAACTATGAAAATGCAGAGAATCTCAATAAACTTTAATTCTTCCAGAGCAAAAGACTTAAAGTCAACATTTTAAATGAGTTTAAATTTAAAAGACATTTAAATTAAATCAGGCACATAATTTTTAAATGCAAACATTTTCTGAACATATAATATAAATGATAACAAATTCAGAAATCTTTTCCTTTGGAGTGATTTTTCTACTAATGCTGTATTGACTGACATAGGAAGGATTTTTTTTTTCTAAACTAGTGATGAGATTTTAATTTTCATCAACAAATATTAGAATACCTAAGATTTGTTGAGTGTGGTAGCCTCTCTTTAATTCCACAGCTCTGCATTCTAACATGCAAGCCCATTTTATTACATAAGAAAACAAAACTCCTCAAACAGGATCAAATACTGTTCTCATTTTTCATTTGACCCCATAGAGTAAAAAGTATTATAATGAAGACTTGATTTTTTTCTGTGTTTGACATGTAGCATTTTTTAAAATCCAGTATGCGTGTGTGTGTGTGTGTGTGTGTGTGTGTCTGTGCATGTGTTCAAGACAATCATTCACTGAGTAACTTTAAAAATCAACTATACACTTACCTGTCCATGATTTGTGTGGCAGAAGGATGGCTAGAACCATTTAAGACCCTTCCAGATATAAACACTGACTCTTGTTTTCAAGGAGATACTAGAAATTTAGATGCTCAACAGTGGCTCCTCAAGAATGCTTCCCTAATTGATCCAGTCCCCAAGCACTTTCTGAATTTTACATTCCTTCAGCACTCAAAGAGTTTCTATTACAACATTTGTGAATTACCACATTTGTGAACTCTTTCTGTAGATATGTGTGAAGTGCTTGTGCTGTACATGGGAGGTGTAGGGCATAGAGGTTAGACCCCAGGCCTCAGCTTCAAATGGACCGTGTGACTTGCACAGCCACTTGGAGCCTTGTCACTTTGGTTTCCCTCTAACTTTTGTTTTATTCATCTGTGAAGTGGGATAATAATAAGTGTATTCCTACATACAGTTTATTTTAAATATTATTTTAAAGGTTAAGAGAAATAATGAATTTGAAGTTCTTAGCTCATGAATTAAGAGCTTAATGAATGTTGGTAGATGTTAATATTATCCATTATTATTACTACTATTACTGCTACTACTAATACTACTACCATTATTGTCCTGTACTTGGTTTACTAAAGAGGAAATCAAACATACGGGAAAACCAGAGCAGATCCTACAGCATCTCCTAGTCTTAAAGGAGAACCTTTGCATACACAGGTGCAATGGTAGATAACCAACCAAGAACCCCATATGAGTCTATAAGATCCAAGAACAGGAGGCTCATGGGGGCAGCACAGTGTAATGGTTAATACTGTAAACTCTGCCGGAGTCAATTGCTTCTTTTCAAATCCAGGTTCCACTACTGACCAGCTGTGTCACCTGAAGCTGGTTATTTATCCTCTCCATGCCTCTATTCCTTCAAATGTAAAATGAAATAATAAGAGTATGTCCTTCATAGGGTCATTGGGAGGATTAAGCGAAGTGATACTTGCAAAACATTTATGCCAGTGCCTGGAACAGACAAAGCATTTAATTAACGTTAGTGATCATTATATACTTCTTTGTACTCAGCTTAAGACCCAGAATAGTGATGTGCCGCAGATGTCTGTTGATTCGCTGGAAGTAATGGTATGAATATCAGTCTATGGCCCTGTAACTATAGTGTCATCAACTTAAAATTGAGGGGGAAGGAGTCGCTGTGGGCTATAGAAGTAAAATTGATGCTCCTGCAGGTGCTCAACTTCTTCCATTTTTTTCACTAAGAAAAGGGAAGAGCACTGACAGTTTAAGGAGCAGAAGTAGGACATATTGAACAGCAGTTCTAAAGCAGTACATAAGGTCATACGACAAGCTAAATGTAACCCATTTATGCTGGGCAGCCCTACCCTTGGGAATGTAGGTTAAACTTGACTCAAACCCCCAACTTCTTGACTTGGATAAGTCCCATGGTGTCCTCGAGTGTTCTGGAACTCCAAGTACCTTTACTCAGTGTTCTTCAAACTGTGTCAGTTGTCCTGTGACATGTTGCATGGGGAAAGTGAAAGGATGGAGGTTTTCCATGGTCAAATCGCTTTGGGAAACATTGATAAACAAAGTGAAGCAGGTTTCTAGGAGGTTTTTTAATGTATAAATCTCCAGGAGAGGATGGGATGCATACACAGCACTTCCCCTGATGTATTTGACTACAGACCTCTTTTCTCATTGAAAACCTATCAATATCTTTGATTTCACAAAAGGGAGTTGAAAATATGCTGCTCTAATTGGAAGGAAAAACGTCACTGGAAAAATAACAGGCAATATGGAGTAAATGTTTCAAATTTACATATTTGAAAAAAGGGAAAATTAATATTTTAAATACCCATGAAATGACAGAAACTTCTTAAACAACCACTTATATAACCCTTGCAGCAACTGCATTATGCTTTCTCAGCAAGATTTTGCAGATGAAGAATTTGAAACTCAAAAATTAAAACAAAGACACACAGTAGTAAGTGAAGGAGGGAGCTGCTTCTGTTAGTTGAAACACTTCATAAACATCTGGACTTGCAAACTAGGAGAAAGGAAGGCTAGCAAATGAAAGAGAAAGATGACTGCAGGTTCTGTAGGTGCAACTTCCATTTTTTTCTTTTCATCATTTCACTCCCAAAATATGTTAACTAAAATTGACTCAGAGTAAGAGGGGAAAAGTAGTAAGTCTTAATAATACAAGAAGTACAGAGCAAATGCAAATTTAGGACCACAATTTCTTTACCTTCCACTGAGTAATTTCCATAGCATGTCCAGTGAGGTGCACAAATAGTGTCGGTATTTTAATGGTCCTATGGAATATGGAACCAGTAAAATTAAGACCGACACATTTTTAAAACTACGTGGGTTAAAAGAGGGACTGGGACCACTGATATCAGCATCATGGCAGTGTGAGCTTTCCCCCTTAGACTCTTCCCCCCTAAGATACAACACAAACAACATTCAAATACCAACAGGGGACATTCACACAACACAAAGGACATCTGAGAGACCCACGTAGCCTTACATCTGAAGGTAGAGGTGCTGGTACCCCCGGAGGAAGTGGAAGGAGGTAAGGAGACCTGCCCTCCTTCCGCAACAACAGTGACCCTGGGACCAGTGACCCTGGGACCAGGACCACACAGCTCTCTGAGACAGAGGGGGGAAAGGCAGCCCTCCATGCGAAGACTGTTGCTCTGCAAGTCCTCTCACAGCCTGTTGGAAATTCTCATATGGAGGGGACTGAACTGTTGTGGGAGTGCCTTCATCAAGCTAGCACACCTGGAGAGGAGATAGCAAGGGAAGAACCAGAAGCCTCCAGGATCAGGCAGGCAAAAGAAAGACTCCTACCCCCACCAGGAGCACCAGCACAACCAGTCGGCCAGAGTGCCTGCAGATAGCGGTAGGCTCAGAATACACAGCTCTTGACCCCACCCAGTGGCGACAGGTGGAAGCTGCAACCAGATATCTTCAGAAAGAGGAAAAATAATCCCACGCCATCAAGCACTATGCAAAAATATATTAAATCTCCAGACCAGAAGGAAAATGACAAGCACCCAGAAATCAATCTTGAAGGCACAGAATTTTATAACCTAAAACACAGAGAATTCAAAATAGGTATCATAAAAAAGCTCAATGAACTACAAGAAAACACAGATAGACAATTCAATGAATCAGGAACTTCTTCACAAAAATAGATTGACATTATAAAGAAGAACCAATCAGAAAAGTTGGAGATGAAAAACACAATGGAGGAGATAAAGAAAAATCTGGAATCTTTAAAGAACAGAGCTGACAATATGGAGGAAAGAATTAACAATATTGTGGATAGGAATGCAGAAGTGCTCCAGATGGAGGAAGAGAGAGCACTAAGACTAAAAAGAAATTCTCTGAGATATATCTGACTCAATTAGGAAACGCAACATACGGATTATAGGTATTCCAGAGGGAGAAGAGAGCGAAAAAGGAGCAGAGAGCTTGTTCAAAGAAATAATAGCTGAGAACATCCCAGACGTGGGGAAGGAGCTAGAAATAAGTGAATGAAATCAATGGATCTCCTAAATATTTCAACATAAAAAGACCTCTCCAAGGCATATAGTAGTAAAGCTGGCAGAAGTCAATGATAAAGAAAAAATATTAAGGGCAGATAGACAAAATATATATATAAAACACGTACAAAGGAATTCCTATCGGGATCTCAGCCAATTTCTCAGCAGAAACTTTAGAGGCTGTCCCAGATAAACAAAAGCTAAGGGAGTTCATTGTCACATGACCCCCACTACAAGAAATGCTCAAGAAGGGCCTCAGGCCTGAAAAAAAAGAGAGAGCAGATACAAAGCTTTGATCAAGGAGAAAAATAGGCAGGCAAAATGAGAAAAATTGCAGCTGTCTATCACAACAGGTTACCAACTGCTTAATTATAATACCAAAGATTAAGGGAAGGAAAACACCAAAAATATATATAACCTCATCACTTTAAACACAAACTCAGAACACAAGATGGAATAAGTTGTGACAAAGAAAGGGAAGAGGAAAGGGATGGATTTGGCTCAGTCTAAGGAAATAAGAGGTCATCAGAAAATGGACTATCTTGTCTATGAGATTTTTTACACAAATCTCATGGTAACCACTAAACAAATAATCAGAACAGAGACACATATGATAAACA
This sequence comes from Diceros bicornis minor, assembly GCF_020826845.1. NCBI lineage: Eukaryota > Metazoa > Chordata > Mammalia > Perissodactyla > Rhinocerotidae > Diceros > Diceros bicornis. The sequence goes on from NC_080756.1 coordinate 6,911,730, forward strand.
AAGAGAAAACTAAGAAAACCATCATACAGAACTACCAAACTGAATTGGTAGTGTGAAACACACAGGACAAGAAACAAAGGAAAGACAAAAGAATCAGAAAATGAGCATTAAAATAGCAACATTAAGCCCTCATATATCAATAATCACTCTAAATGTAAATGGATTGAACTCTCCAATCAAAAGACACAGAGTGGTGGGATGGATTAAAAAACAAGATCCAACAATATGCTGCCTCCAGGAAACACATCTCAGCTCTAAAGACAAACACAGGCTCAGAGTGAAAGGATGGAAGACAATACTCCAAGCTAATGGCAAACAAAAGAAAGCAGGTGTCCCCATACTTATATCAGACAAAGCTAACTTCAAGATAAAACAGGTAATGAGAAACAAAGAGGGGCAATATATAATAATAAAAGGGACACTCCACTAAGAAGACATATCACTTATAAATATATATGCACCCTACACAGGAGCACCAAAGTACCTAAAGCAACTATTAACAAACCTAAAAGGAGATATTAACAACAACACAATAATAGTAGGGGATCTTATCATCCCACTTACATCAATGAATAGATCATCCAGACAGAAAGTCAATAAGAAAATAGTGGACTTAAACAAAAACTAGACGAGATGGACTTAATAGATATAGAGAGAGCACTCTATCCAAACACAGCAGATTACACATTCTTCTCAAGCACACATGGAACATTCTGAAGGATAGATCATGTATTGGGAGACAAGGCAAGCCTCTATAAATTTAAGAAGATTGAAATAATAACAAGCATCTTCTCCAACCATAATGCTATGAAACCAGAAATCAACTATAAGAAAAAAACTGGGAAAGTGACAAAGATGTGAAAACTAAACAACATGCTACTGAACAACAAATGGATCATTGAAGAAATCAAAGGAGAGATCAAAAAATATCTGGAGACAAATGAAAATAAAAATACACCATACCAACTCATATGGGATGCAGCAAAAGCAGTCCTGAGAGGGAAACTCATAGTAATACAGGCCAATCCTTAACAAACAAAAAAATCCCACAGAAGCAACCTTAAACCACACCTAACAGAATTAGAAAAAGAAGAACAAACAAAGCCTAAAGTCAGCAGAAGGAGGGATATAATAAAAATTAGAGCAGAAATAAATGAAGTTGAAACAAACAAACAACAATAGAAAGGATCAATGAAACAAAGAGCCAGTTATTTGAAGAGATAAACACAATTGACAAACCCTTAGCCAGACTCACTAAAAAAAAAAAAAAAAGAGAGAAGGCTCAAATGAATAAAATTAGAAGTGAAAGAGGAGAAATTACAAGGGATACCATAGAAATAAAAAGGATTATAAGAGAATACTATGAAAAACTATATGCCAACAAACTGGACAATCTAGAAAAAATGGACAAATCCTTAGACTCATACAACCTCCCAAAACTGAATCAAGAAGAAATAGAGAATCTGAATAGACTAATCACAAGTAAAGAGATTGAAACAGTAATCAAAAACCTCCCAAAAAACAAAAGTCCAGGACCAGATGGCTTCTCTGGAGAATTTTACCAAACATTCAAAGAAGATTTAATAGCTATCCTTCTCAAACTATTCCAAAAAATAGAAGAAGATGGAACACTTTCTAACACATTCTACGAGGCCAACATCACCCTGATACCAAAGCCAGACAAGGACAATACAAAGAAGGAAAATTACAGGCCAATATCGCTGATGAACATAGTTGCAAAAATCCTCAACAAAATATTGGCAAACTGAATACAACAATACATTAAAAAGATCATACACCATGATCAAGTGGGATCTATACCAAGGATACAGGGATGGTTCAACATCCACAAATCAATCAGTGTGATACATCACATTAACAGAACAAGGAATAAAAACCACATGATCATTTTAATAGACACAGAGAAAGCATTTGACAAGACCCAACATCCATTTATGATCAAAACTCTCAACAAAATGGGTATAGCAGAAATATATAGCAAAGGCCATATATCACAACCCACAGCCAACATCATACTTAATGGGGAAAAACTGAAAGCCATCCCTCTGAGAACAGGAACAAGAGAAATGTGCCCACTCTCACCACTCTTATTCAACATAGTACTGGAGGTTCTGGTCAAAGCAACTAGGCAAGAAAAGGAAATAAAAGGTATCCAAATAGGCAAGGACGAAGTGAAACTCTCGCTGTTTGGAGATAATATGATTTTATATATAGAAAATCCTAAAGAATCCATTGGAAAACTTTTAGAAATAATCAACAGTTACAGCAAAGTTGCAGGGGATAAAATCAACTTACAAAAATCAGTTGCATTTCTATACGTGAATAACAAAATAACAGAAAGAGAACTCAAAATACAATCCCATTTACAATGGCAATAAAAGGAATAAAATATCTAGGAATGAATTTGACCAAGGAGGTGAAAGACCTATGCAATGAAAACTATAAGACATTATTGAAAGAAATCAGTGAGGACATAAAGAAATGGAAAAATATTCCATGCACATGGATTGGAAGAATAAACATAGTTAAAATGTCCATACTACCTAAAGCAATCTACAGATTCAGTGCAATCCCAATCAGACTCCCAATGACATTCTTCAAGGAAATAGAACAAAGAATCCTAAAATTCATATAAGGCAACCAAAGACCCCAAATAGCTAAAGCAATCTGGAGAAAAAAGAACAAAGCTGGAGACATCACAATCCCTGACTTCAAAATATGCGACAAAGCTACAGTAATCAAAACAGCATGCTACTGTTATTCACAATAGCCAAGACTTGGAAGCAACCTAAGTGCCCATCAAGGGACGAATGGATAAAGAAGCTGTGGTATATATACACAATGGAATACTACTCAGCCATAAGAAACGATGAAATCCAGCCATTTGTGACAACATGGATGGACATTGAGGGCATAATGCAAAGTGAAATAAGTCAGAGGGAGAAGGTCAAATACCGTATGATTTCCTTCATTAAGTAGTAGATAATAACAACAATAAACAAACACATAGGGACAGAGATTGGATTGGTGGTTACCAGAGGGGAAGGGGGGAGGGAGGAGGGTGAAAGGGATAATTTGGTACATGTGTATGGTGATGGGTTGTAATTAGTATTTTGGTGGTGAACATGATGTAATCTATGCAGAAATAGAAGTACAATGATGTACACCTGAAATTTTTACAATGTTATAAACCAATGTTACTGCAATAAACAAAAAATTAAAAAAAAAAAAAAAGAATGTAGTTCAATAATAAAGGGGCCTAACTTGTAAAAAAAAAAAAAAACAGCATGCTACTGGTACAAAAGCAGACACACAGATCAGTGGAACAGAATTGAAAGCCCAGAAGTAAAACCACACGTTTATGGACAGCTAATCTTTGACAAAGGAGCCAAGAACATACAATGGAGAAAGGAAAGTCTCTTCAATAAATGGTGTTGGGAAAACCGGACAGCCACATGCAAAAGAATGAAGGTAGACCATTTTCTTTCACCATACACAAAAATTAACTCATAACGGATTAAAGACTTAAAGGTAAGATGTGAAACCATAAACTCCTTGAAGAAAATATAGGCAGTACACTCTTTGATATTGGTCTTAGAAGGATCTTTCTGAATGCCATATCTACTTCAGCAAGGGAAACAAAGAAAAAATAAACACATGGGACTTCATCAGACTAAAGAGCTTCTGCAAGGCAAAAGAAACTATGAACAAAATGAAAAGAACCCACTAACTGGGAGAAAATATTTGCAAATCATGTATCTGACAAGGGGTTAATCTCCAAAATATAAAGAACTCGTACTGCTCAACAAACAAACAAACAACCTGATCAAAAAATGGGCAGAGGGGCCGGCCCGGTGGCGCAAGCGGTTAAGTGCGCGCGCTCCGCTGCGGCGGCCCGGGGTTTGCTGGTTCGGATCCCGGGCGCGCACCGACGCACTGCTTGGTAGGCCATGCTGTGGCGGCGTCCCATATAAAGTGGAGGAAGATGGGCACCGATGTTAGCCCAGGGCCGTCTTCCTCAGCAAAAAAGGAGGAGGATTGGCGGATGTTAGCTCAGGGCTGATCTCCTCACAAAAAAAAAAAAAAAAAAAAAATGGGCAGAGTATATGAACAGATATTTTTCCAAGGAAGATACACAGATCGCCAATAGGCACATGAAAAGATGTTCAACATCACTAATCATCAGGGAAATGCAAATCAAAACTACACTAAGCTATCACCTTACACACATTAAAATGGCTATAATCACCAAGACAAAAAATAGCAAATGCTGGAGAGGATATGGAGAAAAGGGAACCCTCATTCACTGCTGGTGAGATCGCAAACTGTTGCAGCCTCTGTGAAAAACAGTATAGAGATTTCTCAAAAAATTAAAAATAGAAATACCTTATGATCCAGCTATCCCACTACTGGGTATTTATCCAAAGATCCTGAAATCGACAATCCAAACAGGCTTATGCATCCCTATATTCATTGCAGCATTATTCACGATAGCCAAGAAGCGGAAGCAACCCAAGTGTCCCTCGACTGATAAATGGATAAAGAAGATATGGTATATGTATACAATGGAATACTACTCAGCCATAAAAAAAAACAAAATTGTCCTATTTGCAACAACATGGATGGACCTGGAGGGTATTATGTTAAGTGAAATAAGTCAGAGAGAGAAAGATAACCACCACATGATTTCACTCATAGGTGGAAGATAAACTAACACATGGACAGAGAGAACACTTTGGAGGTTACCAGGCGTAAGGGGGTTGGGGAATGAGCACTAGGAGTGGTGGGACACATTTATATGGTGATTGACAAACAATAATGTACAACTGAAATTTCACAATGTTTTAAACTATTATGACATCAATTAAAAAAACAAACGAGGGACCGGGTTCTAGAATCTGCATTGAACACTTTTTCCTGCTAATATATATATGTCTTCAAATTTATTATGTGTGTGTATATATATATATTCAATACTTAATGGGTAATTAGTATTGTCTCTCACTGAATATCTTCGAACTGCGCCCACTGATGTAACCTAACAAGTTATCTTTATAAATTGGATCTAGTTTGACTACTGGATCAGAGCACCTGGCACAGATGAATGATTTCCTGAGAGGCCACCACACCATCCTTCTAGAATAAAAACACCCAAAGGAACTTTGGTGGCCCTGTACTGCAGATTCCCTCCCCTCTGGAAACCCAAAAGCTCAAAGGTGTAGGAACAAAAGTAAAAAAATTGCTGGGTTCTGGCCAATGGACCATTTTTGCAATACTCAGGGACGCTAGGGTCAGACAATATTATTTCTCATAAGGAGCACTAATAATGTAATTTGTGACTTAAAAGAAGGTCACCTCTCCTTGTCAGTGACTATTACCTAATTGCTTGAAGGATTTTTCCAAGTAGATTCTCTGGAAACCTTTTACTTATTGCCATCTCTGAACTTTTTAAATCTTTTGCCTCCTAGATGTCTTGGAGAAAATGAGACAACGCAGTGTAGCTTGTAGTTTTGAGAGCATTTCCCCACACAGAACATTGTCTTACTTGATCCTCACAGTAACCTCATGAGTAGGTGAATAAGGCAGGTACTTTTATTCCCATTTTTAAGGTGTGTAAACCAAGGCTTATGCAGCCACAATGAAGCAGGTCTCCAGAGGTTGAGTCCTGCACTCAATGTGACAGCCTTGGGCCTCAGCAAACATGAACTGGGAAGCAATTTTCACTGAGACTGCGCCTCAGAAAATCTTTTGATTTCTTTGCCTGCATTTCAGGGATATTTTTCTGAGACAATCAACTTTGTACCACGGCCGCAGTACACAAACGTTCTGACCAAAAAGTCACGTTCGTGTGTCTACAGAGCAGATAACCTTATAAAGTGTTTCTGTTTTTGTTTTTTCTTTTGTGAAATAGCCTGAAAACAGCTCCCCCTTGCCGGCCTTGGAAGCATGTCTTCACCAAAGTTAAAACGCAGAGCTGACAGAGAGAGTAAGTATTTCTGGCTGGCTCTGTCCCCGCAGCTGGGCGCGAGCTGTCCAGAGTAACCAATCAATAATAGGTATGGAGTGTTTTCTCTCTTCCTCCAGAGCGCTCTCTCCTGCCCGAAGATTGCCTCTTTCTCAGCCCCGAGCGCAGGAGCCTGGCGGGTTTTCGCTCCGTGCCCTGGACAGCGCTGCCTGGGCGGCCTCTCTCCAGCAGCTGCTCCTTGTCCACTCAAGGAGATGTCCCCACGATTCAGCAGTAACCAGACGAAGTCCCCATGGACTACTGTGGCCCAGTTCCCGCCCAGCCCCACTGTGGGAATCAGACTTTTCCCGGAGAAAACCCCAGGAAGCTAGTTTAGAGAACACTCCCTAAGCCGCCCCTCTCGAGGGGTGGGGGACAGGACTGGGAAACCAGGAGACGTTCCTCTAACCGGCTGTAGATGCACGCAGGGCTGCCATGGGGGCTGCAGTGGGCCAAGACTGCGTCCTCTCGGTCCGCAGACTCAGGCAGAGTAACAAATAGGCTTCAAAGGCGTTGCTGGGAAGAGAGCGCCGTTTAAGTCACCCAGTCGTTAGCCTGCACAGGAGAGTGGGGAGCAGCGGGGCACGGAGAGATGAATTCCCGGAGCCAAGTTGCCCTGGGGATAAAATCAGCCAGACTGGCTGACCTGGGAAGAGCCGGCTGGCCGCGGAGAGAGAACTCCAGGCTGGAGGAGGTGGAGTCGCGCGCCAAGTTCAGGTGCAAGAGCGCGCGCACCGGCCGGTGGACTCGGGATTTCCAGGTACCGCATTGACCGCGTCTGTTGAAGTCAAGTGCGGGGTCAAGGTGGCTATTGAGGGAGGCTTGAAGAAAGGGTGGTAAACCCAGAAAAGTCATGACACGCCCAGTTCTCCAAGTTTTTGGAGAAGAGCGGGAAAGCGCCACAATCCCGCCTGTTACGCCGAGGAGTCGGCAAGTCTCCCAGCCCCACCCCTGCAGCAGTGATGCAAAGAGGACAAATCACCGCAGGGAGGGGAAAAAACCCTCCAGGGGTGACGGGGGTAGGGAGGTGGGGAGAGTAGGCAGCGAGCCGTCTCCAGCCAGTGGGGCGAGAGGGAACGCGTTCTGGGAAAACGAACCCCGCATAAATCATTGAGTTCGGAGCCCAGCGCTTTCAGAGGCCGGAGCGCACCTCCCCAGCCTCTCCCAAGCTGAGAAAGGGCAGACAGGGGAAGGGGCCGGCGACGCGACCGAGAGCAGCTCAGCTGGCGGAGGGGACGCTGCCCCCGGGGACGCCCTTAGGAGGGAGAGCAGAGCCCCGCGAGCGGCGAGCGCGGGGAGGCGAGAGCGCATCGGCCGAGATCCCTCGCCAGCCGAGGAGGACAGGGAGTGGGCCTCCGCGGAGGCCGAGGAGGCCCTGCATGGACAGCATGCGTTTCTCCGGAGGCCCCGGCGCGGGCTCCGCGGGCAACTTCAGCCGGTGGTGGCCTCTGGCCGCCGGAGGTGCCAACGCCAGCCGGGAAGCGGAGGCGCTCGGGGAAGGCGGCGGCCCGGAGGGGGACGTGCGGAACGAGGAGCTGGCCAAGGTGGAGATCGCCGTGCTGGCCGTGACTTTCGTGGCGGCCGTGCTGGGTAACAGCTGCGTGCTGCTGGCGCTGCACCGCACGCCTCGCAAGGCGTCCCGCATGCACCTCTTCATCCGCCACCTCAGCCTGGCCGACCTGGCCGTCGCCTTCTTTCAGGTGCTGCCGCAGCTGTGCTGGGACATCACCTACCGTTTCCGCGGCCCCGACGGGCTGTGCCGCGTGGTGAAGCACCTGCAGGTGTTCGGCATGTTCGCCTCGGCTTACATGCTGGTGGTCATGACCGCCGACCGCTACATCGCCGTGTGCCACCCGCTCAAGACGCTGCAGCAGCCGACGCGCCGCTCGCGCCTCATGATCGCCGCCGCCTGGGCGCTGAGCTTCGTGCTGAGCACGCCGCAGTACTTCATCTTCTCCATGGTCGAGGTGAACAACGTCACTCGGGCCTACGACTGCTGGGCCACCTTCATCCAGCCCTGGGGGCCCCGCGCCTACGTGACCTGGATGACCGGCAGCATCTTCGTGGCGCCCGTGGTCGTCCTGGGCACCTGCTACGGCTTCATCTGCCACCACATCTGGCGCAACGTCCGCGGAAAGACGGCGTCGCGCCGGGACAAGGGCGCCGCGGGCGCGGGCGGCGCTTTCCACAACGGGCTCCTGCTCGCGCCCTGTGTCAGCAGCGTGGAGACCATCTCCCGCGCCAAGATCCGGACCGTGAAGATGACTTTCGTGATCGTGACGGCTTACATCGTTTGCTGGATGCCCTTCTTCATCATCCAGATGTGGTCTGTCTGGGATAAGAAGTTCAACTGGGTCGGTAGGTATTGGGCCAACGGAGGGAGGTGCAGGGATGGGGCCGTGTGTGCTTGCGTGTGTGTGTGTGTGTGTGTGTGTGTGTGTGTGTGTGTGTGTGAAAGAGAGAGAGAAGGAATTTCTTTTCGTAATATCCTCTAGGGCCATAATTCTCAGACTTCACACCTGTGTGAAATTATCAAAAAGGCAAATTCCCGGGGTCCCCATCCCAGACATTTTGATTCAGTAGACCTGGAATGGGGCCCAGGAATCTGCATTTGTAGCGTGCCGTGATCCTAAAACCACAAATCCAGTTGCCCTAGAGTCAGCCAGGCAACTAAAGAAGACAACAACGACTTTCTGCCAAATCACTAACAGCTGTGTTAATACCCTGCCTTCAAGTCTGTTGGATTCGCGGAAATATTTTTACTGTCACAACTGTTTTTGCTAGTTTGTGAAAAATATCAGAATTAATATAAAAATTTTGTAGAAATGCCCCAAGGGCAAAAGTAAAACGGACATATTTTTCTGAAGAAAGATTCTTAAGAAGTCAATAATTCTAATTTGGCACTTAGTGTTCTATTTCTTATCATAATCTTTCAATTTTTTTCTAACAATCACTTTAACACTTTTTTGCTGGTGTCTCAAAGAAAGATTATTGAAAAACTCTAAATATGTTGGACTCATTCATTAGTCTTTCAGCACTGACTTGACCACACAGCTCTACCCCGCTCCACACAGCTCCTGCAGCAGTGTGCTGAGAATGTTCTCTACACCCACTAGCTTGTTTGATTTTAACTCATTCACAAACTAGAAAAACTAACTTCACAAGAATTTACCCCAAAAAGTATTATTTAATATTGTATCTCGACTAAAATGTTTCCTTTCAGTAAGAAAAAAACTTTTTCAAATCAAATATATTACAGGAATGTTACGGACAACAACTGTCTTTGGAGAAAATGTATCTTGGAAGAACTGCCTCTTTTGTTATCTGGGATTGGGGTAGGGAGTATATGTGATATACTGCGGAAGTTATATGTGCGAACAAAGCATTGGGAGTGAATTTAATTCAAACAAATAAAAATTCTTGCATGGCTATAATATTACTGATAATGAAAAATACAACGCAGTTATGTTTTTGATTTACTATTTCCTGTCTTGCTTGATCTTAGCAGCCTCTTAATTATTGCCAATCAAATAAAAAATTCAGTCCAATTATGGCTTTATCAGGATTTAGACATGGTTAGTAAAAACTTCTTCACTTGTCATAGGTATGTTGATGATTTCTATTCTTTTTGAATACAGTCTTAGCCATGGGTCATGGTCACCTTTAATAGTAGCATCTTAGCACAAGTACTATTAAATAACCTATAATTTATTCTGGCACAACAAGAGTGAAAAGATCGAAGTTTATATTTAATATCAAGGGAAAGTCAGTGTTTGTTGATTATTCTTATCTTTAGAAAAGGTATATTATCGGTAAAATAGTTCTATTGTGAAAGGTTATATAGTATTTAGGCAGTTTACCTTTGCAAATTCACATAAAATATTTCCAAAGCCTGTTGTAATTTCCTAATTCAGTTGTTCTTAATAGTACAATTTAATTGTTCAAACCACAATCAAAGATTGTTTTCTTTTAAAATCAAAAGAAGTTTCTAATTAACCAAAGAAAAACAACTAAACATTTCATCCTTCAGGGACCTATTTCAACTATCTCCTTCTTGATAGTTTTCCTATTAAGAGAATATATTTAATGTTAAAAAATGTAAAACTACTAATCATGGTCCACAATGTCATACTTTTGCCTGAGTTATTAGGATGAATGCAGTTTGGTAAATGTGGCTATAGACTCTTGAAATTTCGTTGAAATTGCAGCCCTCTCTAAGCGCTGAGTCTATCAGCACATGCTAGGACTAGTTAAAGGTACAAAATTTAAAAAAATAAATAATTTAACAATCTTAACTTCTTGAAAGTCCCACTTAATTCCGCTTAAATATTTTAATAGTGGTTTAAAATATTGGAGTTAATTTCAAGGCATCTTGCTTGAAAGTATTTTACAACCAAGCAATTTCCATATACCACCCATTTCCCTGTTGGATAAGCAAAATATTTCATTTTCTATATATATATTTTTGGTGTGTGTGAGGAAGATCAGCCCTGTGCTAACATCTACCAATCCTCCTCTTTTTTTTGCTGAGGAAGACTGGCCTGGGCTAACATCTGTGCCCGTCTGCCTCCACTTTATATGGGACGCCGCCACAGCATGGCTTGACAAGCGGTGGGTCAGTGCACACCCGGGATCCCATCCGGCGAACCCCAGGCCACCCCAGCGGAGTGTGGCACTTAACCGCTTGCGCCACCTGGCTGGTCCCTTCATTTTCTATATTAACCCATAAGATTTTTCCCAATCTCATTAGTCAATAGGAAAATGAGTTTATCCAGTGCTCAGTTCCTTGCATTTGACTATTTAAATAATCTCCCCTGTGTTTTTCATACAGAGTCGGAAAACCCCGCCATCACCATCACTGCGTTACTGGCTTCCTTGAATAGTTGCTGCAATCCCTGGATATACATGATTTTTAGTGGTCATCTCCTGCAAGACTGTGTCCAAAGCTTCCCCTGCTGCCAAAACATGAAGCAAACATTCAACAAAGAATCGGACAGTATGAGCAGAAGACAGACTTGCTCTAACAACCGAAGCCCGACAAACAGTACAGGTACATGGAAGGACTCGCCTAGATCTTCCAAGTCCGTCAAATTCATTCCTGTTTCAACCTGAGCCCCACCTTCATGCAGCCTGACTCTTGTAACAGACTTTTTGGTCCTTTGGCTGAATCCAGCTGGAAATCATGAGAACAAATGAATTTATATGAGATAAGCATAAATCAATTTATTGGGTACAAGACTGCATTTCTAGTTGCATTTTCACGTTGCTATGACCAAAAGCTATGAATTGTTTTATACAGAATGTTAATAAAAACACACTACACTAAAATTTGCAGGCCTAATTCCCAGAAATACAACAGAAGTTATATTTAAAGGAAAAATCATAACCACCCTGGCTTTATATTTTGTTGTTGATTTCTTTTCTTTCCTTTCCTTTTCTTTTTATTTCTGACATAACTAAGGCTTGATTGGCTTAAAGTCATATAACATAGGGGCGTTATTTCTAAACAAAGTCAGCTCATCATCAGCCTTAGCATTTGAAAGCAGTAGAAGAGACTTCAGACAAATTATGTTACCATCCGATAAAGTTGATTTATGCATCAGACAATGCAGCCTCAAACTGTGGCCTGGAGATGGGATGGTCCTTGGAGAGGCCTGAGTGCTGGAGGTATATTTAGCACGGGATGCCCCGTTCAGCGTGGAAAGTGCAAAGTTCTGTTAGAAACTGTAAATCACCTAAATTTCAAAATGGTCAGTTTAGAACTGGCAGTTCCCTTCTTTGAGTTTCTCATGTTTTATTATTGTGAAAGCACAATTACTAAGTTGCTGGAGGTTAGAGAAAATGTTGTCAACTAGCACATAATATCTTTTTTTCTCCTGCTGCAAGGTCATTTTGAAGTCAGATTTGTATGAGGAATATCCGATTTTATTAGAAGAGTAGAAAAGGATCGCCCAAAGTACTATGTAGACTTTCTCTAGAACATTGTGAACATGTTTTGATCAGTGTTACAATGTATCCTGCACTATGCTGGTTACTAACACGATCATGACTTCATGTTTGGGAATCCAGATTCATAGATAAGAGTCTCCTAACCAGTAACTCAGGATATAGAATGTCCCCTCATGTTTAATTGAAAATAACTTGGTCTTTCCTTCTGATCTCCCACCCATCTAACAGTTTCATGGTAGAGGAGAGACAGGGTTGGGGGTGGGAGATGGAAAGAAAACTGCTCTACACCTAATCTGGCTTCCATCATTATTGAATGCACGACTTTAGGCAAACTACTTAAAACACATATAGCCTCCATTTTCTTGGCTGTACAGTGGAGTTGATAACACCTCACGGAGTTGTTGTGAGGATTAAATGAAATCAAGAGTGTGAAAAGACCTTCTTAAACTAAGCGCTGTACTAATGCTGGCAGCTGCTTTTAATATAGCCTCGGCGGGTCTTCAGAATCGCGCATCTTTTCCCTGTTCACTTTTTACTAACCAGAATTTGTTGGTTTCATGTCTGGGATATAAAACCCTAAAATTTAAATCAGCTCTGCTGATTTGTTGGAAAGCATTGCCAGCGGCCACTAAACCTGACTTCTGTCTGACTAAAGTTTTCCAATTTAAAGATAGAACTTGCTTTCCTTTGAATGCTGGTAAATTAAAGCCAGCCAAGAGCATCAATTTCTTTCGTTTCTAAACAGACGTAAATTACACTACCTGGCTGTTGTTACCGCATTTTTCATTAACGGAACTCAGTGGTTTTTTTCGAGCTATTTTGTCTGGCTCCTTCTCCTTCTTAGAGAACGTGCAATGAGTTAAGGATACATCATAAACCTTTTGCACCCCTTAGAGGAAGTAATAGTTATTTTACTAGTATTATTGGCTTTTTTTTTTTTAACTTTGTAGATAAGAAACTGAGGACTGGATGGTGCTGTGTACCTAGAACCATCAACTTCATTCTTCTTCGTTCTCTTGCCTTTCCCAATTCTCAGGTCATTTACTTCCTGGATTGACATGCCTCAAAAAATGTTTGCAAATGTTTTATAATGATAAAGCCCTTAGGTTTTAGAATTCTGCTTTTCAAAAATAACAAATAAGTTTCTTAAAGGGGACTGTCCAATATGAGCCATCAATTAAATTAATCAATTATTCATTATTTGAGTCAGAGTAGCATTTCAGTAACCTTGCGCTGTGTAACATTGTCAGCCCTTTTGTCAACTTCTCTTTGACAGTTCAAAAACTACAGCCTTTTGGGATGGAACAAAGATGAGCCCACTTTTTTGTAAATCTAATTCCAAAATAATAACGTCATGGTTCTTGTATAGAAAAATGTTGACGTGTATCCCCAAGTAGAACAATTCGTTTGACTCTTATTTCTAGGAATATCTCTCAAATGAGGTGCATATCAACCAACAGGTGCTATCAACCTGTGTTTTCTCCTTTTAAATGCATCAGGAGACGAGATAGTAGAAAACGGGCTGGGGAGACACCAGAAGATCTGGGAGCTAGTTCTGCACTGGCAATTATATGGTCTTATTCTCTATGGTTTAGGCTGAGAGGCTTAACTTACCTAGTTGCTAAACTTTCTTAATGTTATGTATTCAGAAATGACATTCACATGTCCCAAAACAATATTCCAAATTGGAAGAGTCCCATCTGTCAATTTCAGAAGAAAGGAAACTGTAGGTGGTAAGGAAGCAGAGTATGCTGGGAAGGGAAGATTTCCCTTTCTTGACCAAAGAGAAGATCTGAGATATTATGTCAGATGAAGGCTTGTAGTCAAGGATAAATGAGCTGCATCAACCTTATTTTATTTTGCAAAGTTATCTGTGGGAAGATCCTGCAAGTACATGATATGAATGTAGCTATGTGGGTATGGGGAAGGTAATTGATAAACAATAACCAGTAGGGAGAAACTGGTGGTACTCTCTGTTGGGCATTTGACAAATATTGATGACGAAAAAGAAACATTTTAAAGTACGTATTAAGTGCTTAATGGGTTAATTTTTGGACATGTATTTTTATTTCTTTTTTTTGTGTTTTTGTGAGGAAGATCAGCCCTGAGCTAACATCCATGCCAATCCTTCTCTTTTTGCTGAGGAAAACTGGCCCTGAGCTAACATCTATGCCTATCTTCCTCCACTTTATGTGGGATGCCGCCACAGCATGGCCTGACAAGCAGTGCGTCAGTGCATGCCTGGGATCCGAACCCGGGCCGCCAGCAGTGGAGCACGGGCGCGCACTTAACTGTTACACCATGTGGCCGGCCCCTGGACGTGTCTTTTAAAGTGTAAAAATAACTATAAAGGATATTAGTGAAATGCCCTGGTTAATTATATACTTGTCCTACATACAGAATTTCCACCATCATCAAAGAAGTCTTACCGTGATTGAGGGAAGGCTGTGTTTTTTAACGAGAAAAAAAATCAAGTAGTCTTAATAACATGTAGTCTCCTCCCAAACTTATTACACTTCCTAGAATCGACAACTATTGAAGATGAAGAAATAAAACTCTAATCTGTTATTATACAAGAAAAGTAATCCAATTAGGTTAAAGTTTTATGTTTGTCGGACTCTAATACCTGTTTTTTGGTAACATAATTGGATCCTCGGAGCTTTAAATTATAGCTTCAGAGTTTGACTCTACCACTAAAGCATAATTAGAAGCCATCACAGGAGAAATTGAGTCTAATCTTACACCCCAAATATCAAAGATTAGACTCCTTTAAACCCATGTAAACTGGGCCCGTGTGGATTTTCATACTGGAGACAACAGCTTTATTTAGAGTCAGCCCGGGGCAGGGCCATCTGGGCTGCTGGTCCTGGAGGTGCAGAAGCAGCCGCTATATCCCTGCCCTCTTCCTCCCTGTGGTCCTTTCAGTGCCACTCATGGGCAACATGGGAATCACGAGTAACACAGGGCAATAAATATCAGAAAATGATTCTTGATTACAATTTGACCTCAGCCATACTGGGCAAAAATTTAAGGACTATTCGTAAGAAGTGTTATTTCCTTTAAGTCCCCAAGGCAGCCTAAATAACGTTGTATTGCACAAATCGTGTGATTCCATTGCACCCATAGGCATTTCAAGAATATTGTTCTAACTCAATTTTTAGGTACACTAAGTTATCATGAATGAAAATATATATGTGACCTATAGTATGTCAGCATCAAAAAATATATATTATGGTAAAAATAAAATGTCATTCTTTTTTCTTTTTGCTTTTATACATATATATATAGTCACATCACATCTTTTTACATTCATTTATATTCTAAACAAAAACAAAGTATTATAGAGTGAATTCAATATTTTTGTGTTCCAGGGTCAAATTAGCAAATTCAGAGAAGGAAATCTGAGAATAAATCTGATAGTAATATCAGAATAATTAACAATTATTATTAATATAAAATAATTAGAATTTCTACACATGAAAGTAGTTATCTTCATATCACAGGATTTATGACAATATATTCTATGATGCTTTAGATAATTATTGTAACAAATTTATTAAGAATTAATGTTGTATATTTAGTATTCCATTTTTGGAACTGTCTTTTCAGATGTGCTATTTCCCCTAGCTTATTGCACTGTGTGGAAGAATTTCAGTGTGTTTTCTTGGGGCAATTGTATGGTTCTAGTTTTCATGGATGTTGAAATGTTTTGTGATTGTATCTAATATTTGGTCCTTTACAAAGAAAATGGTTTGTGGTATTATACTGAAATAACTGGTATATTCATTCCTCAATTTTATTGTGTATTGGCTTGATTTTATAGATAAAAATAAATATCAAATTTGTTTGAAACAATTCTTTTACAATCTAGTTTAATAACAAAATATATTTCAAGTTAATTATGCTGATTTTGAAGAAACAAATAAAGACTTGCTTTACAGCTGGTAGCTATTGATAGGTTTATATTTGAGCACAAGAATGTTCATGTTTATACCATCTGACTATAGCAAGAACAGGTGAAACTTCGTAACTGCCTTTTCAATAAATTATAATCATGAAAGCAAATTAATTTTGTTATAGTCTGTATTAACTAAAACAATTGGCTTAGCTGAGGTCATGTGTGTCATCCTAGCCTAAAAATGTCATCTCTGTTTATTTGTTTTTAGAAGTTGGTGAGACTGACTTCTGGGCCCAAAGATCAAGACTATTCCCATTTAATAGTCTTTAAAATTGAAATTCTTAGGGCTGGCCCGGTGGTGCAAGCGGTTAAGTGCATGCACTCCGCTGCAGCAGCCCGGGGTTCGCTGGTTCAGATCCTGCGTGCGCACCGACGCACTGTTTGGCAAGCCATGCTGTGGCGGCGTCTCATATAAAGTGGAGGAAGATGGGCACGGATGTTAGCCCAGGGCCAGTCTTCCTCAGCAAAAAAAAAAAAAAGAGGAGGATTGGCAGATGTTAGCACAGGGCTGATCTCCTCACAAAAAAAAAAAAAAAGAAAATTGAAATTCTTTACTCTGTGGGCTAATAAAGTCAAACCATATTAACTTTCAACTTATGTTGTAACATTTTTTTTCTTTTATGAGTTAAACCCTAATAGCATAGACTAAAAGGCTTATTTTGGGTTTGGCTTAAACTCTAGAAGCGGTGAATGCCCAGAATGGAAGAAAGAGAATTTAAGTCACTATTTTAAAATACTGTTATTTTAAAACTCGCTTAAGCCAATGTGCATATTTATCCCCTCCCCTAATCCCACCTTCCACGGTTCACCAAAGAATCCAGATTTTGACCACAACCACATCTCATAAATTTATGCTACCTATGTATCTACTGCCTAGATTGATGCCTCACCTTGAGCTCTCTGTGCTCACCTTTTCCTTGAATATCCAAATAAAATAGTTTTAGCCTCATCTCATGCATTGTGCAAAGTCTGTGCCTTTCCCTAGATCTAAGCAGAATCCTGAAGATTATTAAGAATTCCTTCTTCTGTTGAACGCTTAATCCACAGCTCATTAATTTATTTCTCGTGACTATTACTGCACAAAATTGGAGTTCTCCTACCCAATGCACATTTAAAAAGTCAATTATTATGGCATCAGCTTTTGGGAACAGAAAACAGATTTATTGCTTGATTGATCTGCAAGGAGACAGGAAGCATATGCTCTCAGATCTGTCTCCCCAATCCACTGCTTGGGGCAAAATTTATGGGATGAAGGGCAGGGTGGTCTGAAGTGTGGAGATAGATGATTGGAGGTAAAGAGAGGTGAGGTAAGTGATGATCTTGCTCAAGTGTAGTCAAGCTTCATGGCTCTTCATAAGACTCATGTTCGCAAAATGGTGGTGTTAGCGTGATCTGAGGGTGGAGTTTTCAGCCTTTTGACTTCAAAAGGGTCACTTATGAGGCATTTGTACAGGCCCAGTTGATGGGTTGGTGATCTCAACCAGCCTGAACTGGACAAGCGGGGACCTCAGATCCTGAAAAACAACTCTCTGCTGATAAGATGGGGTCAGTTGAACTGGTCCTGGAGGGCCCACGGTTACATGACTACTTGATCTTCACTCATTTCCCTGCCACTTTTCTTCCAATGACTCTATGAGTACTTGGTTGCCCTGTGTGATGAGCTTCCCCTGAAGGTTGGAGGGTCATTCGGGAGCTTAGATTATGCCTCAGAAGAGACAGCAATTCATATTCACTCTCCTAAAGGTCCATGACCATCCCATCTAAGGGGGATCAGCCTCTAATCATTCTTCGCTGGATGACTTTGCTGGCTGCCATCTTGCTCAAGTCTCCTCTCTCTACCAAGACACAAAACCCTGATTTTTCCAGCTGCCAGAAATTAACATTTCTTCCACTTTATTTTGTAGAATTATTTAGCTTTTATTTGTTTCAAGCCAGTACATTGTCTTGAAGATGTTTTTTCAAGCAAAAGAACCATTCTCATCCCCAAAGGAAGGTTGTTTTTCCTAGATCAAAGAGTTCAAACTGCATTGAGCCTTTTAAATAACCTCCTTCATTTCTTTTACACTAGTTGAGAAACATCTATAGGGTGCCTAAATAATTCAGATTTTGCCCTTTTTTGCACTTGTGTAACTTTTGCACAATTGATATTTCTTCATTTTGGATTGCCCTCTATTCCCATAGCTGCACAGTTACAAGATCATCTCAAGATACTCTACCAGATATTCATCCCATAATACTCTTAGAGGGAGACCAACGTGCGTGACCGGTTTTCTATTCCTTCTTGACTATTGTATGAGTTTTTTTCCTCATATGCAAATTCTTTAACATTCCTTTTCATAGGAGTCAAACATAAGCAAATGCACAAGCTAATGTGTTACATATATGTATATATATTTTTAATAGACTTTATATTTTAGAGCAGTTTTAGGTTCACAGCCATATTGAAAGGAAGGTTCAGAGATTTCCCACATACCTCCTGCCCGCATACATGCATAGCCTCTCCCATTAGCATCATCCTCCACCAGAGTGGTACATTCGTTACAATTGATGAACCTACATTGACACATCATTATCACTCAGGGTTCATAGTCTACATTAGAGTTCACTCTTGGTGTTGTACATTCTATGGCTTTGGACAAATATATAATAACATGTATCCACCGTTATAGTATCATAAAGAGTATTTTCACTGCCTAAAAATCCTCTGTGCTTCACCTATTCATCCCTCCCCCTACGCAACCCTTGGAAACCACGATATTTTTACCGTCTCTATAGTTTTGTGTGTTATATTTTAATATCCACAGTGTCCTTAATGCCCTGGCCTAGACCTTTGCTCCAGTTAACCTAATTATTACTTTATTGTAAAACAATATTATATAAAATAGACTCAGCAACAACTCCAAGATATTTTAAAACAAATGGAAGCATAAGAAAAAAATAACCTGCCACATTAGTCTTTGACCTGGGCCCAGACACTTGTCAAAACCTCTGCTAGAGGCATCTATACTCTTTCTCCTTCCCCTCCTACTTATGCCAACTTTAAAGCATCCTTCATTTACCAGCTCAACTTTTAAGCTGTGGCTCAACTTTTAGGCAATAGTACCAAATTGTTCAAAGGAACAGGGCTCTCTGCAACTGAATGTGAGTAATGTGTGTCGCTCCTCTGGTCCTGTGAGAAATCCAGTGCCCAGAACATGCAAAAAATGTTTACTCTTAAGGAGCTCTTGAATGCAAAGCAATAGTCTATAAACAGTGAGAGCCTTTAGAAAAGCCAATGAAGATGGTATTTGGAGACAACAGAGCTCAAACAAGATGCCTACCTAATTCCAGTTTTTCAAAAAAACCAAAACACAAAATATGAACATTTGGGGGGTATTCAACTGATAATTATCCTTCAATTGCTTCATTTTGTAGAAACACCATTTACTATTGCACCCGAAGAATCTTCTCAACCTCTGACCCCAAACTGCAAATAAATGGTGAAGCTACGTGGGATGGAAACAGGGGCCCTAAAGACAAAGATAGCAGAGGAAAATCTGCCACTTCGAAGTTTTTGTAAAGATGCATAAATGTCTTTTCCCCTCCATTTCTATTTTAAGTTATAATTTACCTGGCGAAGCATTCTGAAGGAACATCAATAAGTTGGTTACAGTTTAGATGACTATAAAAATCAGCCTCCAGGGATTTTTAAAAACGGCTTACTTACCTAGGCAAAACTAGTAATTCCTTAAGCAAATACTTAAACTGTTCAATGATGAAAGGGCAAATTTCAGGGAAATCTTTCATATATACGGTCAATGGGTGATTACATATGTAGAGTGGGAATGAATGTTTTGAGTAGGTGAGTAAGGTATTTGTTTTGGTGTCAAACATGAGCTAAGTATGCCCGAGTCAATTTGTTCCAAAACCATTCACCACCTCTTCTGTTTGTGCTATGGAATATGAGTCTGTGATG
Source organism: Diceros bicornis minor (assembly GCF_020826845.1). Classification (NCBI taxonomy): domain Eukaryota; kingdom Metazoa; phylum Chordata; class Mammalia; order Perissodactyla; family Rhinocerotidae; genus Diceros; species Diceros bicornis. The sequence continues at coordinate 6,931,617 of NC_080756.1, forward strand.
TTCAAGCCTGCTCTGACATTCCAGGAGATATAAAAAGTTCAGGATCCTGGGGAAATAAAACGCTAACATGATTTATCTCTTCATTAGGATGAAGAGCTACTGAAGTTAGCCTTTACCATTTGATTAATGAATTGTTCTGTAGAAATTAGAAGTACACGACCAGCTCAATAGTTCCATTGGTAAATGAGAAATGAAGGGACACCTATCATTAGGACTTATGAATTTTAATATTTTTCCTGAATATTTTAGGCTTAATTAGTTGTTATTTTTCTCTCACATTCAAACTCAGAAAATATGTCTCTGGACATTTCAGGAAGAGGGGAAAAATGATTTCTCATCAGCTGTAACTTCTTTAACCTTGAAAAGTGTCCCAATTTCTAGCCATCTTGAGTATGCCTCTCCAGTTCGGGTTGAGTGGGGGGCAGGGTGCTGGGGCTAAAGACAAGTCTCTAAACTAGAATATTTCACTTCGTCATCTGAAATTCCTTCTCCTTCCCAGTAGCTGGCATCAGACATTGATGTCACCACATGATGCAGCCTTCTATTGTACTCGTTAGTTTCTGCTCCCCAGCCTGGCTCCAGCCCACCTGTACCTGGAGATCAACTCCTTCAAGCTTGGCCTCTTAACACTTGCTCACATAATTCTCATCAGCCTACCCGTCTCCGCATCCTAGTTTCTCAGACCTGTGCTTCTCAAACTTTAATGAGCAAATACCCTCGGGATCTTATTCAAATGTAGATTCTGATTCAGTGGATTCTGATCCACTAGGACTGATTGTAAGATTCTGGATTTCCAATAGCCTCCTCATTGATGACAAGGCTGCTGATCTGTGCACCACACTTTGAGTAGCAAGGCCTTAGAGAGTCTTGGGGCTTTTTTCCTATACGGTAATGAAAAGTATTGCCTAACCATTTTCAAGGTTTCAGCCCATATTGGTCCCATGTCTGGAATATGTAGCCTCTGAAATGGCAAGGTAAATTCAAATTGTCCAGTCTGGTCACTTCCTGGGAAGTGGTCTCTGAGGTTCCTTACTCTGCATCTTGCATTAGAATAATGCCCTTGAGATTTCCATGTGTAGTTACCAGATCCCAGGCTGGGAATGCAGAGAAAGAGAACAGACCTGGGAACTCAAAGCCTAAAGGAAAAGTAACTTTAGAAAAAGAGACTGTTTCTGATAAAACAAGGGATACAGCCCTCCAGTATAGAAGATTTTCCCTACCTAACCACTCATAAAGGCTAATCCTTTAAACTTCTCCTTTCTAAGAGAGAAACTTGAGTTTCTCTCCCATAAGAAGTCTTTCCTACAGGCAAGATGATTAAGCTGTACTCCCATAGCATCTGGACATAGTCTTTTCATTGCAGCATAATTATTCCGTTGAAAATGTTCTATTTGACAACTGTACATCTTTATCTTTCCTATGTTTATATTGTTTATTCTTTTTCATTTTAATTTTTTTCCTATTTTAACAATGTAATGCACTCATTTAAAAAAGCGGATAGTACTAAGACGATGAAAAATAATCCAGTTTCCCAGAGGTAAGTACCTCCATACTTCTAAATAACATACGTATTCTTTAATTTGTGGATTTAAGTCGTTTATTGACTTCCTGTTATAATACGAGAGATTCAGCACACTTCCCTCACCTCTCCGACTTTCCCAATATAGTCACACCAATATTTTAGTTATTTCAATAATCAGTGTTACATCATTATGATGTAGAGAATAAGACTATGAACTCAGACCCAAAAAAGAAAACAGTAATTGTTTATAAGAACTCCACTGAGGAAGAAAGGAGGGGGATGCTCATGAGCCAGCATCTGGGCAACTGCATTCCTGGGCTCCATAACACAAATAAATGACAGGCTTTCTTACAGGAGGACAACCTAAGACCCTAAGACGCCCTCCAAGCCTTGCCTTGTCATCAGCAGGGTTGAGGAGCCTCAAATCATTCAGGTGGAGAAAAGGAGACCTCAGAGTCCTCAAATTGGACCCTGTACTATAAATAACGAGATTCAACAAGACTTGCAAGAGGAGCTGAAAGTACGTATTTGGATGAGGTGACTGTATTTGCCCAGAAAAACATTTAGCATATACGAGAAGTCACAGTGCTCATCTAGGGAAGGAAAACACAAAGGATCTCTTTGATAATGGAAATTTGAACTTTTTTTCACTAATTAGTGACATGCAGCACTCATTCTTTAACAAGAGTCTAATATCTTTATGAAACTGAATCTGGCTCTAGAGAAAAATAAAAAACAGCTACTATTTGTTGCCCATTTTCTAAGTCTGATAGAGACTGTCCTAAGTATTACCCTTTTAGTGTCACCCTTAATACTTTGTAAAAACTTATTTAAATTCGGAAACAGATTCAGAGCAACTTGCCAAAGACCACAGAGGCACCAAATGCAGAGCGAGAACTGCAAACCAGGCCTGTGTGACTTTCCCTGCTCTTGTTGGTGTGGCCGTGCTGGTTCGGAGGAATGGGCCGTCTGTTGTTGGTACCTCTAGCTTCTCTAATCTGCGTCATTTCCCCCTCTTCTACCAAAATGTGCTCAAACAAACAATTATACAGTTAGTATATGTCACCTCTCCAATGAAGCATTAACAAATTAATTTATTTCCTCATGAATGAAATCGACAGCTTTTCCCCCTATCCAAAGTATCTAAGGCCTTAGTGGACTAGATAAACTGTTTTGTATTTGTAAGCATTTCTGAGATCATTCCACATATTTATCAATTCAATTATTGAACTGAGTTAAATCTCTAAATAGAAATTAGACTCTACTGAGTAAATCCTCACATTCTCAGAAGCTCTATATAACCCTCCCAGCACAGGGCTGGCACCCAGGAGACTCGTGACATATATTAGTTTTCATGCCTTTTCAGATCCTTATATTAACTGCAAATGCATTATATATCATCCTCATATAATGACAGCGTACATTCACTTAACAAAATTTATTAAATTTTATTAGATGCTGGAGAGTTTTCTAGGCACTAGGAGTATGTTAGTAAACAAGACAGACAATAAGCAAACAAACAAAATGTGTCAAATGAAAATAAGAGCTATGAAGAAAAATGATACAGAGATAACAGATAGTGAGCAACTAGCATAGAGCACGGGATGATTAGATGTCGTGGTGGGGAAAAGCTCCTGATGGGAATAAGCTGTTATTTTAAGCAGAGAGATCTGAAGACAGTGAGGGAGTCTCATGGACATCTAAGAGGTGAATGCTGCAGGCAGAGAAAGCAACAGGCGCAAAGGCATTGACACAGGAAAATGATGGTCAGCGAGGAGCAGGAGGCCAGAGCGGAGTGAGCGAGGAGGTGACTAGTACGTGATGACGTCAGGCGGTGACTAGTAGTGATGACGTCAGAGGCGGCGGTGTGGTGTCCGACGCGGGATCTGGTGGATGTTAGGAGGACTTTGGGTTTTATTCAGTTTAAAATGGAAAGCCAATGGAGGCTTTGGGACAGAGGAACAACAAAATCAAATGTGTGTTTTATGGGATGATTCTGGCAGCTGTGTTGAGAATAGACCGTATAGAGACAAGGACTGCAGCCGGCAGAGCAATTAGGAAGCTTTTGCAAAAGAGCCAGGCCAGGGATGTGATGGCTCAGACTGGAATGGTAGGGGAGGTTGTGCGAAGTAGTGGGATCCTAGATAAATTTTGAATGTAAAATTGATTGGTTTGCTAATGCATTGGACGAAGATTTGAGAGAAAGAAAGGAGTCGTGAACGACCCAGGTTTTTGACCTAAGCAAGTTTTCACTACACAGAATTTCTTGTAACTCTAATAGAGATGGAGGAGCAGGTTTGAAGATCATGAGTTCAGTTTTGGACATATTAAAATTGAGTTACTTATTAGACATCTAAATGTAACACTTGAGACTCCACGGGGGTCTGCCTCTCAACAAAGAACTCCGTTTCAAATCAACACAAATCATACTAAATGTTGTAATATTAGAGACATTCTGGTTCCACCAGAGTAATGAGGATATAAAATAGGCAGTTGAATATATGAATCTGGAGAGCAGGGCTGTGGTCAGGGCTGGAGGCAAAAATTTGAGAGTCATTAGCATGGAGTGGGCATTTAAGTCTGTGGGTTGGATGGGACCCTCAAGCGGATGAGAGTACCTAGGAAAAAGAGAATATTTGTGACGTTGGGGGCAAACTCAAGATGGCGGCGTAAGCAGACTCGGAACTCACCTCCTCCCATGGACACAGCCAACTTACAACTACTTGTGGAAAAATTACCCCTGAGACAGAACTGAAAACTGGACAAGAGGAACTCCTGCAACAATGGACAATCCAAATTGAGGTGGAAGAGGCAGAGACGCCCTTCTGGAGAGGAAAAACGCTGCCTTCACAAGCCGCCAGCGGGAGCAGCGCACAGGTACGCAGCCTCCCTGGAGGAGCGGGGCCCTGAGCCGGGAGCGCCCCTGCTGTGGGCATTTTGTGGACCCAGCACAATCGAGACCAGTGGCATAATATCTGACTTTGCCTGCTACTAAAACATTGGGGAGTACCCCCAGAAAACCCCGTTCACAAAGAAACTAAAACCGGCTCTTACAGGGCCCGTGGGCAAACTCACCTGTTTCAGAAAGCAACCTAAAATCACCAGAAAGAAAGGTGCACAGTGCTATGGTGAAAAGAGACTCACCTAATAGGCCCTGAGTGCATCTTGGTGAGAGGTGAGACCTCTCCAGGGACTGGGACATTGGCGGCGACCATTGTTGTGGCCTGGTGTGGGCGTGCTGACACAGACGCCATTGGAGTTCTCCCTGAGGCCTGCTAGCCCAGGTCTGCCCCACCTGCTAGAGCACTGATTTAATCCAGCTCAGCCAGGGCAGGCAGCCCACCCTAGAGACTGGACCCACCCAACAACAAGCCCTCACGCAACTTGTGGGCCTGCATAGATTGGTGACTGGATTCTCTGCAGCCTGGCAACTGAGCCAACTTCAGTGGGGCAGGGCGTGCACAAGGAGCGGGTGGAGAGTGTGGGGTGGTGGAAGCCTCCTAAGGCATCACTTACATAAGGTCACCTATACAAGAGCAGGAGACGTAGCTGACCTACCTAATACATAGGCACAAGCACAGGGAAAGAGGCAAAATGAGGAGGCAAAAGAATACATTCCAAGTAAGGGAACAGGACAAAACCCCAGAAAAGGAACTAAGTGAAACAGAAATGAGCGACCTACCCGACAGAGAGTTCAAACAAAGAGTGTTAAGGATGCTCACTGATCTGGGGAGAAGAATAGATGAACTCAGTGAGAATATTAACAAAGAAATGGAAGATATAAAAAAGAACCAATCAGAAATGAAGAATACAATACTGGAAATGAAAAATTCATTAGAGGGACTCAAAAGCAGAGTAGAGGATACAGAAGAATGGATCTGTGAGCTGCACGAAAGACTAGAAGAAATTACTCAAGGTGAACAGGTAAAAGAGAAAAGAATTAAAAAGAGTGAGGACAGTCTAAGGGACCTCTGGGACAACAACATCAAGCACACTAACATCCATGTTATAGGTGTCCCGGAAGGAGTAGAGGGAGACAAGGGGGCAGAGAATCTGTTTCAAGAAATAATAGATGAAAACTTCCCTAACCTAAGGAAGGAAACAGACATCCAGGTACAGGAAACACAGAGAGCCCCAAACAAGATAAACCCGAAGAGGCCCACACCAAGACATATCATAATCAAAATGTCCAGAATTAAATATAAAGAGAGAATCCTAAAAGCCACAAGAGAATGTCAAGTTACATACAAAGGAAACCCCATAAGGCTATCAGCTGACTTCTCAGCAGAAACCTTACAGGCTAGAAGAGAGTGGCACGATATATTTAAAGTGCTAAAAGGAAAAAACTTACAGCCAAGAATACTCTACCCAGCAAGGTTATTATTCAAAATGGAAGGAGAGATCAAAAATTTCCCGGACAAGCAAAAATTAAAGGAGTTTGTCACCAAGAAACCAGTGCTACAAGAAATGTTAAAGGGACTGATTTAAGGGGAAAGAGAAGACCACAAATAGGAAAAATTATCTATTTCCATGATAAGAACGTAATGGCTACAAATGCACAAAAAAGAGGTTAGATATGATATCGAAAACATGAGGGAGGAGGGGAGTTAAAGAGTACAGCTTTCAGACAGAGGTCAAACTAAAGTGACCATCAATTCTGTATAGAAGAAGAAAGGAACAGAGAAGGACTACTAAAAAAAAAGTTAAAAAATGGCAGTAAGTACATACTCATCAAAAGCTACTTTAAACGTCAATGGACTAAATGCTCCAATTAAAAGGCATAGGGTGGCTGATTGGATAAAAAAACAAGACCCATATATATGCTGCATACAAGAGACACACTTCAGACCTAAAGACACTCACAAACTGAAAGTGAAGGGATGGAAAAAGATACTCCACGCAAATGGCAATGAAAAGAAAGCTGGGGTAGCAGTACTCATATCAGACAAAATATACTTTAAAACAAAACTGTAAAAAGAGACAAAGAAGGGCATTACGTAATGATCAAGGGAACAATCCAACAAGAGGTTATAACACTTGTAAATATCTACGCACCCAATGTAGGTGCACTTAAGTATATAAAGCAATTATTAACAGACATAAAAACAGAAATAGACAGTAACACAATAATAGTAGGGGACTTTAACACTCCACTTACACCAACGGATAGATCATCCAAACAGAAGATCAATAAGGAAACATTGGCCTTAAACGACACACTAGAACAGATGGACCTAGTAGATATATACAGAGCATTCCATCCAAAAACTGAAGAATACACGTTCTTTTCAAATGCACATGGAACATTCTCCAGGATTGATCACATATTAGGCCACAAAACAAGTCTCCATAAATTTAAGAAGATTGAAATAATACGAAGCATCTTTTCTGACCACAACGGTATGAAACTAGAAATCAACTATAGGAAGAAAATCAGAAAAGCCACAAATACATGGAGATTAAACAAAATGCTACTGAACAACGACTGGGTTAACGAAGAAATCAAGGAAGAAATCAAAAAATACCTGGAGAAAAATGAAAATGAAAATACGACATGCCAGAACTTATGGGATACAGCAAAAGTGGTTCTAAGAGGGAAGTTTATAGTGATACAGGCCTAGCTCAACAAACAAGAAAAATCTCAAATAAACAATCTAACAATGCACCTAAAGGAAATGGAAAAAGAAGAACAAACAAAGCCCAAAATCAGTAGAAGAAGGGAAATAATAAAAATCAGAGCAGAAATAAATGAAATAGAGACCAAAAAAACAATAGAAAAAATTAATAAAACCAAGAGCTGGTTCTTTGAAAAGATAAACAAAATTGACAAACCTTTAGCTAGACTCACCAAGAAAAAAAGAGAGAAGGCACAAATAAGTAAAATCAGAAATGAAAGAGGAGAGGTTACAACAGACACCTCAGAAATACAAAAGATTATAAGAGAATACTATGAAAAGCTATATGCCAACCAATTCGACAATCTGGAAGAAATGGATAAATTCTTAAAATCATACAACCTTCCAAAACTGGATCAAGAAGAAGTAGAGAATTTGAATAGACCAATCACCAGTAAGGAGATCGAAACAGTAATCACAAACCTCCCCAAAAATAAAAGTCCAGGACCAGACGGCTTCCCTGGTGAATTCTACCAAACATTCAAAGAAGACTTAATACCTATCCTTCTCAAACTCTTCCAACAAATTGAGGAGGGAGGGAAGCTCCCTAACTCATTCTATGAAGCTGACATTACCCTGATACCAAAACCAGACAAGGACAACACAAAAAAGAAAATTACAGGCCAATGTCACTGATGAACATCGATGCAAAAATCCTCAACAAAATACTAGCAAATCACATACAACAATACGTTAAAAAGACTATACACCGTGATCAAGTGGGATTTATTCCAGGTATGCAGGGATGGTTTAACATTCGCAAATCAATCAACATAATACACCACATTAGTAAAACGAATAATAAAAATCACATGATCATCTCAATAGATGCAGAGAAAGCATTTGACAAGATACAGCATCCATTTATGATAAAAACTCTGAATAAAATGGGTATAGAAGGAAAGTACTTCAACATAATAAAGACCATATATGAGAAACCCACAGCTAATATCATCCTCAATGGTGAAAAACTGAAAGCTATCCCTCTAAGAACAGGAACCAGACAAGGATGCCCACTGTCACCACTCCTATTTAGCATAGTACTGGAAGTCCTAGCCAGAGCAATCAGGCAGAGGAAGAAATAAAAGAGATCCAAATTGGAAAGGAAGAAGTGAAACTGTCACTATTTGCAGATGACATGATTATATATATAGAAAACCCTAAAGAATCCACCAGAAAACTTTTAGAAGTAATAAACGAATATGGTAATGTTGCAAGATACAAAATCAACATACAAAAATCAGTTGCATTCCTGTACACTAACAACGAAGTAGCAGAAAGAGAAATTAAGAATACAATCCCATTTACAATTGCAACAAAAAGAATAAAATACCTAGGGATAAACTTAACCAAAGAGGTGAAAGATCTGTACACTGAAAACTATAAAACATTTCTGAAAGAAATTGAAGAAGACACAAAGAAATAGAAAGATATTCCGTGCTCTTGGATTGGAAGATTAACATAGTTAAGATGTCCATACTTCCTAAAGCCATCTATAGATTCAATGCAATCCCTATCAAAGTTCCAACAACATTTTTCACAGAAATAGAACAAAGAATCCTAAAATTTATATGGAACAACAAAAGATCCCGAATAGCTAAAGGAATCCTGAGAAAAAAGAACAAAGCTGGAGGTATCACACTCCCTGATTTCAAAATATACTACAAAGCTATAGTAACCAAAACAGCATGGTACTGGCACAAAAACAGACACACAGATCAATGGAATAAAATTAAAAGCCCAGAAATAAACCCACACATCTATGGACAGCTAATCCTTGACAAAGGAGCCAAGAACATACAATGGGGAGGAGAAAGTCTCTTCAATAAATGGTGTTGGGAAAACTGGACAGCCACATGCAAAAAAATGAAAGTAGACCCTTACCTTACACCATACACAAAAATTAACTCCAAATGGATTAAAGACTTGAATGTAACACCTGAAACTGTGAAACTTCTAGAAGAAAACATAGGCAGTACGCTCTTCAACATCGGTCTTAGCAACATCTTTTCAAGCACCATGTCTGACCGGGCAAGAGAAACAATAGAAAAAATAAACAAATGGGACTACATCAAACTAAAAAGCTTCTGCACAGCAAAGGAAACCATCAACCAAATGAAAAGACAACCTAACAATTGGGAGAAGATATTTGCAAAAGATACATCTGATAAGGGCTTAATCTCCAAAATATATAAAGAACTCATGCATCTCAACAACAAAAAAACTACCAACCGAATTAAAAAATGGGCAAAAGACCTGAACAGACATTTCTCCAAAGAAGATATACAGATGGCCAACAGACACATGAAAAGATGTTCAAAATCACTAACTATCAGGGAAATGCAAATCAAAACTACAATGAGATATCACCTCACACCCGTCAGAATGGCTGTAGTTAACAAGACAGGAAACAACATGTGTTGGAGAGGGTGTGGAGAGAAGGGAACTCTCATACACTGCTGGTGGGAGGGCAAACTGGTGCAGCCACTATGGAAAACAGTATGGAGATTCCTCAAAAAATCAAGGATAGAACTACCATATGATCCAGCTATTCCGCTGTTGGGTATTTAGCCAAAGAACTTGAAAACACTAATGCATGAAGATACATGCACCCCTGTGTTCATTGCAGCCTTATTCACAATAGCCAAGACTTGGAAGCAACCTAAGTGCCCATCAAGGGATGAATGGATAAAGAAGACGTGGTATATATGCACAATGGAATACTACTCAGCCATAAGAAACGATGAAATCCAGCCATTTGTGACAAGATGGATGGACATTGAGGGTACAATGCAAAGTGAAATAAGTCAGAGGGAGAAGGTCAAATACCGTATGATTTCCTTCATTAAGTAGTAGATAATAACAACAACAAACAAACACATAGAGACAGAGATTGGATTGGTGGTTACCAGAGGGGAAGGGGGGAGGGAGGAGGGTGAAAGGGATAATTCGGCACATGTGTATGGTGATGAGTTGTAATTAGTATTTTGCTGGTGAACATGATGTAATCTATGCAGAAATAGAAGTATAATGATGTACACCTGAAATTTTTACAATGTTATAAACCAATGTTACTGCAATAATCAAAAAATTAAAAAAAAAAAAAAAGAGAATATTTGTGAAGCCAGAGACTGATACATTTCAATATCTAGTTGTCATGTCTTCTGGAGCCTCATGCTACACATATCCAATGGTATCTGTGCTGACTAGGCAGAGCCAGATATAAGGCAGAGATGGACCATGCGAGCCACCTTTAACTTCCAATTCCTTAAAAAAAATAAAGAGCAGTATCATTTTGGGATGAATGGTAAAAAGCCAGTGGAGGAGTCAGGTTAAGCAACAGGGCTTTATAGCAGTTAGAACCACTGAAAACCCACACTTCATTTCCGGCAGCCTACATCTACAGAAATACAAAGGGTACCAATTTACACAGAATCCAAATAATAAATCATATTCTTTGGAAAATGTTGGAATAGAAAATATTGAGCGAATTTAATGTATTTCAGCATGAAAAAAGAGAGAAAAAACACACTGAAGTACTGCACCTCAGTAGTTGAATGTTTTTAAACTGGTACCTTGCTATTGTTCTGAATTATAGTGCATACTGGATGTGTCTAAAAGGCCTTGATAAAGCATGAATTCTGGAATCAATGCTTACTATGGTATCAAAATTCTTCTAGGTGCTTATAAAATATTGATTTAATCCTCACAAAAACTGTGTGAGGTAGAAACTATTATTACCCTCATCCTAGAGATGAGGAGAGTGAAGCATAGAGAATAGAAGAAACTTGGCTACGTTTACACCTCTAGGAAGATCACAGCCAGGATTTGAGCTCAGCAATGAGGCTGCAGAGACTTCTTTTGCAGCACTATGCTATTCTGCCTCTCAACAAAGACCTTTAATTTCATACTAAACGTTGCAAATAGAGACAGTCTTGTTGTCATCAAGACCAATGAGATTACTATTATTACCATTGCTATTTAATGTTCTAAAAGTTTTCAAAAAGCAATAAAGTATGAACTAGAAACAAAGGTACAAATACAGAGGGTATAGAATAATCATAATTTTTCCATTATGTGATTAAGTAGTATAAAAACCCAAAGTAATCCATTGCAAAGCTACTAAAATTAATAAAAGACTACTAGACCAAAACAAAGTGCAATTGTTTATGCCACTAGTGATCAGAAAGACAATATATTGAAAAAAGAAATCCCTTCACAATATTAACTGTCTGGAAATAAATAATACAAAATGTTGGAACCTAGCTAAGTAAAATTATGAAGTGTTAATGAGATACATAAAATAAGGCTTAAGTAAAAGGATATAATATGTTTCTGAATAGGAAGACTGAATACAAGATGTCAATTTTTCTTAATGTATAGCTTTAACACAATTCCAACAAGAAAATGTCACTGATAATATCCTTGAGTCTTGCCAAATGTTTGAGAGTCAATCTGGGCACATCAAAATGTTAACATTGGTTACATCCAGGGAACGGGGGGAGTGGAAGAGTGAGGGTGAGGAAGAATATGGAATTTCAGTTTTTCCTGTTTATACTTCAATAATGTTTCCATTTTCTTTACATCTTTATAATTTAAGAATTAACAAAGATAAACAAAAGAAAGTTCATCTGAAGAGTAATTTGGCAAGAATGGATAAGATCTTTAAAAGAAAGGAGTACCAGCCCTCCCATATACTGACACATATTTCAAGGTCACTGACGCAGATATAAACAGAAAAATTGGTGAGATAGAATAGATTGTCTATAACTAGATTCTATTTCACATTTCATAGGAGTTTTATCTGATAAAAAAAGGTCTGACAAATCAATAAAGGAGAGAACCATCATTCTAATAATCAGAGCTGATACAATTGCTTAGTAATTCAGAACAAAAAAAGTTTCTCACCTTACTCCATGATCCCATATTAAATCTGGAAAGATTAAAGAATGAAATAGTAGACGATAACAAATTTGAGCCCTTCACAAAATTCCGGAGTGAGGAGAATCTTTTAAGTCTAAAAATATGGTGGGAAAAACTATGAAGCAGAAGATGAATAGATTTGACCACAAGTAGCTTTAAAATTTCTCCTAGCACCTTAAAAAAAGATAGCAAAAGTAAGGCATAAGACGTGTTTAAACATGTCGTGATCTCTAACTTTCATGTCTAGAATTTTCCTATATAGTCCTGAAATATGCTATCTCAGAAGACAGAGGTAAGACTGAAGATTTTTTGTATGAAACAGAAAGGCAACATAATACATATGGCCAATTGATCATAACAAACATAATGCCAAAAAATACACAGATCTACAGAGGTTTAAAATGTTACATCAGGCTATGTTTAAGTTGCAGAGGAGATGAAGAACAGGTACCCAGGTAAAGGTAAAAACACCTTTCCATGCTACATCTTTCGTCAGCAAGTACATCTGGCAAGATTCTGTGGATCCTTGGACGTGATTGGAAAACCAGTACTCTTTTTTCTGTGACTTCATCTGGGCATATGGTTAAAAGGTACAGATCATGTGGGTATCTGGACAAACAGCTATTTTTAAACAAGGAGAAGAAAATTTACTTATAGGCAGTTTCTTAGTCTGTTCGAGCTGTTATAACAAACTACCATGGATTGAGTGGCTTATAAACAATAGAACTTTCTTTCTCATAATTCTGGATCAAGGCACCAGCAGATTCCGTGTCTGGTGAAAGCCTGCTTCCTGGTTCACAGACTGCTGTCATCCTGCTATGACCTCACATGGAGGAAGGGCCAAGGGATTTCTCTGGGGCCTCTTTTAAAAGAGCACTAATCTCCTTCATGAGGGCTCCATTCTCACGACCTGATCACCTCCCAAAGGTCCCACCTCCAAATACCATCACACTGGGGATTAGGTTTCAACATATGAATTCTGGGGGGACACAAACATTCAGTCTATGGCAGATGGCCCATAAAGTCCTCTTTTTTGTGAGTTTTTCTCCAAATTTTAAGAGTTAAAAGACAAACATAGTCTGTTAAAATCTGTATCTAAAATTATATTTAGCTGTTATATATTTATCTATCATCCTTCTCTCAAATTTAATGGGCTATGAAGCTGAACTGTAATCTGAATGACAGCTTTTCATTAAGAAGTATTTTGAGCCTATCCATGGAATTAAAGGCACATGAGTCAAACCTCATCGGAAACTAATTTCCTTGATTAAAAATGGTTGTACTGGCCTTTATTTTTACATTTGTGTTCAACATGACTGCACACCGAGAAAATACTTTTTATGATTTTAGTATTTTCTAAATAGGGTCCACATGAAGGCAAGGTATGAAATAAGAATTTGAAATGCAGTCGAAAATTTTTAATTTGAGGGTATTTAAATATAACATTGCAGATATTTTTATACAATGTTTAAACTTGAACTTTCCCTTTGAATAACAGGAATTTTTTCCCCCTAAAAATTTGTATCTAGATACAATTTTGTAGAGCTCATTTAACATTCAGTAACTTCTCCCTTCAAAATGTTCAGGGACCCCTGAACCTCAGCTGCCAGATCTGACTCCTTGGCCATTGCTCAATCCCATCCCAGACCAAGCACAACCTGGACATGTCCCCACTGACACTGTGATTTGGGTTAGAGCCCAAAAGGAGTCAGACCCCCTCCTTCGAGCCTATTTCTCCTAGTCCCATGCCCGTCTGTATCTAGCTTAATCCAATTTTGGATTTTTATAATCTTGTTTTGAGATTTTTTTTTTAATTTTTTTATTTATTTATTTTCCCCCAAAAGCCCCAGTAGATAGTTGTATGTCATAGCTGCACATCCTTCTAGTTGTTGTATGTGGGACGCAGTCTCAGCATGGCCGGAGAAGCGGTGCGTTGGCGCCAGCAGCTGAGCGCGCGCACTTAACCGCTAAGCCACGGGGCCAGCCCTTGTTTTGAGATATTTTTATTCACAAGTCTGCCCTACCATTCGACCAGCAGTTCTCAACACTGTGTGCACATTTAGGTCACCTGGGGAACTTACAAAACGTAATATAGCCCACCCCAAACCAGAATCACAGAGAATCTCAGAAGAGGGGCCTGGGCATTGACACTTTTAAAAATGCTTCCCAGGTAATTCAAATATGCCAACAGGGTTGAAAAACAACAGCACCAGGCTACGAGGTCCTCCGGAACTGGAGCTCTCAGAGTCCCTTTCATTAAGCACTGCCAGCTCCCTGGGGTGGGTGCTTACTTATATGATCTTATTTATTTCATATAACTAAATGCATTGAATAGGTATGAATATCTCCATTTTGCAAATGTGGAAGGTGAAACTCAGGTAGACTGAGCCATTTTTCTTAGGTTACACATATTTTAGGTTTGGGAGCCAGGATCTTATCTCAGTACCTGGAAGATAGGAGGCACTCAATACATGTTTGTTGACTAGATGAATACCTCTAAATCCCACGCCTCTTTTTTTTTAAAATTATTTTATTGAGGCCATGTTGGCTTATAACATTGTGTAAACTTCAAGTGTACGTTATTATATTTCAGTTTCTGTATAGATTGCATTGTGTTCTATAGATTGCATTGTGTATAGATGTATAGATTGCATTGTGTTCACCACCAATAGTCTAGTTTTTATCCTTCACCGTACATATGTGACCCTTTACCCCTTTCACCCTCCCCCCACCCCCTTCCCCTCTGGTAACCACCAATCTATTCTCCTTATCTATGTGTGTGTTTGTTTATCTTCCACATATGAGTGAAATCATATGGTATTTGTCTTCCTGTGTTTGACTTATTTCGCTTAGCATAATGCCCTCAAGGTCCATCCGTGTTGTCACCAATGGCATGATTTTGTCTTATTTTATGGCTGAGTAGTATTCCATTGTGTAAATATACCACATCTTCTTTATCCATTCATCCCTTGATGGGCACTTGGGTTGCTTCCAAGTCTTGGCTATTGTGAATAATGCTGCGATGAATATAGTGTTGCATAGATCTTTTTGAATTTTTGTAAATCCTGTGCCTCTTGCACTACAGCATACTGCTTCTCTGGTCTTCATGTTCTCAGAGCACTCAACCTTTCTAAAGCCTAAAACAGGTTCTAAGTAATGATTGGTGAATAAATGAATCAATAGACTGAGTAACAGATGATCAAATGAGTATGTGAAACTTTTCCCTGCTCCAACCTTCAACTTTGGAGAAAACAGAGTGATCTTTTTTTCTTCACATGTAATAATCCAGCTGGGAGGTGACCTTAATGGTATTTTGGCATTTACTCTGTCTTACGGTTTTGAATTGCCAGATGTTAAAATTAGAAATGTGGTTTCCTCCCTGCTGTCTGCTTTTTATTTTTCTAAAGCACCTCAAAACACTAGATGGCTCTCTCTCCAGGTAGCTTTCACCAGCACCTCCCAACACTGCCACTGCTGCCGTCCCCTTTACTGCTTCCCTGCTTCCAATTGGATCAGTCAGAGGCTAAATATTTCCACATAGCCCAGTGGCTATTTGTGGAGAAAGTTACTGGGTAGTACCCAGACTGCTGACTCAGGACTCAAGCTCCAAAGCTTCGGTTCATTTCTCCTGGGTATATACCTATGGGTGGGATTTTTTTAGGTCATAGGGTAGATGTTTAGCTTTACTGGATACTACCATACAGGTTTCCAAAGTGGTCATACCAATTTATGCTCTCACCAGCAAAAGTGAGAGTCCCATTTGCTCTACATCCTCTCCAACACTTGCTATTGTCAACTTCAATCTCTCTCTCTCTCTCTCTCTCTCTTGTTAACTGATTTGCAAAAGTTTCCTTCAGTTTATATGATCTGGATCTGGACTCTGGTCCTAGCCTCTGGGCTGCTACTTGACCTGTTATATCTCAGCCCTGAGATCCCACTTCTGTACTCTGTACTCTGCTCCGTGATGCTGGGGCAGGGGTCTGCAATCTACATTTCCCAGACTTCTTTGTCAACTTGCTGCCTGTTAGATTCTCTAACAGGAGGCACCAGTAGGAGATTGGAAATTGGGAGCAACTACAGATGTCCCTTCAGCTATGGAGGACAGCCTCATCTCCAGACCCCAAATGCTTTCAGCACTGCCCAGCATACTACACCCCCGTCAGTGGTCTAAGTACCAGCCACATGGTGCCCCACTGAGGTCTAAACTACTAGCTATGAGGCACCCCTCACCTCAGAGGTGCTAGCACCAGCCATGCTTCCCACAGCCCTTTACAGAGGTCCCAGCACTAGCAGTAGGGCACCTCTCTAAAGATCTGAGCATCTGCTATGTGTAAACACTTCCTCCAAGCTCCTAAATTCTGTATCCTTCCTCTCCTCTTGTCTTCCCACAGCTGTAGGTGTGATAGATGATCCTTGCAGTTTCTAACATCTGGGTTATTTTCTTAGCCTCCCCTTTTTGTTCTTTCAGCCTTCCAACTTGTGTGTAACAAATTTCCTGTACTAAATCTCCTGTCTTTGAAGTATTGAGTGTTGTTCTGTTTTCCTGAAACAGTGGTGTGGTCTTATACAAATCACCTACCTCATATATAAAAATAAGATCTTTTCTGGCCTGCCTCTCTCTCCCTTGACCAATCTTACAATTGCTAGTGTCACAACAGTCCCTTGATAGGGCCCTCCTTAATGAGTCACCTTTGTGGCCTCTGCCAGGGATATAGGCCCTATATAGAGGAGTCATGTTTTAGAACAATTTCTCTTAGAAGGATTTTACTGAATGCCCTCAAGACAAAACAAAGGAGAAAGAGGGAGAGAGAGAGAGAAACAGAGACAGTGGACAATGTAAATGTGCAGGCAATTCTTCCCACCATTCCACTCCATGAACTTATGTCTACATTGATCATGAGATGACATACATAGACCCACGTTTCTCTGCATTTCCGTGAGCCTCTCGTAATATGATTGTATCACCCTGCTGAATATGAGTCTAATGCTTAAAGATGTATATATTTCATACAACATGACCCCAAAATGAAAACAATGCTTTGTCTTGTATTCAACTAAAGAAAAATTGACCTGATCTACCTCGGCATAATTGATCTCCAACCCTAATCCTTCCAAAGGGATCTCCGAGGGTAATCTTGTCTATACTAAATTTTTGTCCTATGTTCTGACTTTAGAACATAAGCTTCAAGTAAAATGTAGCTTCTCTGTATGGGCCTGTGGTGAGTTTAAGTTCTATAGAACTACATGATCTTTGTAGGACCTAATTAAGCACCTCCCTGAAGTTTCCAAATCAATAGAAAAGCTGAAATTTCTCAGAGGAGATTCTATCATCTGTCATGCACATCAGCATAGAGTATGGTCCAATGGTTGCCTGAAGCAAGAGCACAAGGTATTCTCCTACTTATGTTCCCTCAGTGCCTTTCTTTATTTTGGAGCCAGGAGAGACTTCTCCTTTATGGGCTTTGGTTGCCTGGAATGATCAGGGCCCTGAGGTTGTCACCTATTATTGGTCTATTGTTCCCTGCACACCCTGGACCACTCCTCAGTCATAATCTGTATAACCTAAGATTTAAGATGAAGAAAAGTGAAGCAATTGCCTAGTGCATAGGACCATGGCAATAAGAATAGACTAGGAGAGATGCTGAGAAAAGGGCTCTGAGCAATGTGAGGTGCTAGCATTAGGCAGGAAGTGGGGAGACAAGCAGGAGGTGGGAAAGAGAATGAAGCAATGGGAAGGGAGGGGCTGAGTCACATCCTTTGAGATCTGCGCAAAGTGTATGTAAATCAGTGTTTTTCCATGGCATCCAAAGCCTTCAATTCAGTGAACTGTGATTAATATAGATGAATAAAACATTGATTGTGGCCTTAAAAATAGTATAATACATGGATGTAAAAGCAGGCATTGTGATATCCATGTAATATGGTAAATTTTAAAAGAGAAGAATATAGAAGGAGCTTAGGAAGCCCGAAGAGTGGCCATGAAGTCAATCATATGGCAGATAATTTCCTAGACCAACTATTTGGTTTGTGCTTGGCATATAGATTGAATTTCATCAAATCCTGTTCATTTTCTTGACTACCATGCTAAGTCAAATCCCCACTTCCACCATAAAAAAGTGGAGGTTACATCCATAATATATAAAGAACTCACACAACTGAACAACAAAAAAAACAAACAACCCAATCAAAAAATGGGCAGAGGAAATGAACAGACACTTCTCCAAAGAAGATATACAGATGGCCAATAGGTGTATGAAAAGATGTTCAACATCACTAATCATCAGAGAAATGCAAATCAAAACAACAATAAGATATCACCTTATACCCATTAGAGTGGTTATAATCACCAAGACAAAAAACAGTAAATGTTGGAGAGGATGTGGAGAAAAGGGAATCCTCATACACTGCTGGTGGGAATGAAAACTGGTGCAGCCTCTATGGAAAACAATATGGAGATTTCTCAAAAAATTTAAAATAGAAATACCCTGTGATCCAGCTATCCCACTACTGGGAATCTATCCAGTGAACCTGAAATCAACACTCCAACGGGGCTTATGCACCCCTATGTTCATTGCAGCATTATTCACTATAGCCAAGAAGTGGAAGCCACCCAAGTGTCCCTCAACTGATGATTGGATAAAGAAGGTGTGGTATATATATACAATGGAATATTACTCAGCCATAAAAAAAAGACAAAATCATCCCATTTGCAGCAACATGGCTGGACCTGGAGGATATTACGTTAAGTGAAATGAGCCAGAGAGAGAAAGACAAACACCACATGATTTCACTCATATGTGGAAGATAAACCAACACACGGACTGAGAGAACTGTATGGTGGTTACCAGGGGCAAGGGGGTTGGCGGGTGGGCACAAAGGGTGAAAGGAGGCGTGTATATAGTGATTGACAAACAATAATGTACAACCAAAAATATCACAATGTTGTAAACTATTAAGACATCAATTTAAAAAAATAACAGAAAAAACAAAAAAAGTGGAGGTTACACATTATAGTGATGGGGTGGAAAGAATCAATAATATGACAATATCCTTTACCTCTAGCTGAATTCCACCTATAATCTTTCCATCCAGCCCAGAATGAAGACAAAGACTTCAGTAATACAATTCTAAATTGACAAGAGGAAAACATCTGGTCAAACATTGCTTTCTCTATTCTAACCTGACCCAACATGTCCACTGAGGGTGACTTTTCAAGTTCAGTGGAGTTTAATGGAGACTGTCACCAGCTATTACAGCAGGTACTGGGGCAGGAGAGAAACTCTAGGGATCAGCTAAGAAAAGAGGCTGTACCAGAGAAAACCTAGGGAGGAAATATCCAATTAATGCAATTCAATTTCCCAAGTCAACTGTATTTCTGACTTGTTCAGTTTTATATACTCCATCCACCCCCAAAAAAAATGTGTTCCAGGTGAGACTCTTGTGAATAGTGTGAAAATGGGCCCAGCCCTCCCAAGGCATCCACATGTTATCATGCCTAGGATCCTGCAAGGTGGGTGTGGAGGAAATAGTTCTCTCTCCTGGGTTGGATCTAAGCATTCAGACTGGATTTCTGTGGCCCTAGCCAAAGAGATCTCAAAGTCCTCCTTTGTTGTCCTCTCTGACATCAGATATTGAGCTCTCCCATTTATATAAGGTCTCTTACTTCCTACTTTTATCATCTTCCCTTCCTAATCTAGACTGTCCACTGCTCAAAAACTGATCTTCAAAAGTAGGCTTTGAGTCAAATATTTACAATTCCGTTTTGGCTCTTGAATTAAGCTGAAACTATCTCCCTGACATTCAGTGCCCTCAGATTCAGGGAACTAAAATTAACGTAGAGGAATAAGATACTGACAGTGACCTTAAAGATAGTTCAGTGGGGTCTTAGGAGAAAAGGTTTTCATCTCTATCTTTTAGGAAAGAATATTGGTAATACTGTCCTGGACACAAAAGGTAGGATCAACAACAGTTGCCTGGGCCATTTAAAAAGTCTATCATAGATGAGAAAACTACTCAAAAACCAGTTTGTTTGAAATGTACTATGGGTATCATCATGCTTGACTCTGACCTTGTAGGATCACAGTAAATGATAAAAACAAATTTTCAGTGTTTTTATCACAAACTGCTAACCATATCTAGAAAAGCTTTGCCTGCACACAGTCCCACAGCTCATGTTATCTCTCATGTACTGGGTTTAACCAGTGATGCCCCTGCTTCTCCAGGTTTGCTAGGAGGAACATCTCGAGGATCCCCAGGGCTGCATCCTGGGCTGTATCTTTGACTTCACCCTTCACAGACCATCTGCAACCAGTAATCTGGTTCTACAGGTCGATCAATCTCATGGTTTTTACAGGTGCTTTCCTTTCTCTCTGCATCACTGCCAACCCCTGGATAAAGCCTTCCGTCACCACCTTCCTACAGAACACAAATAATCCAGAACTCAGACATGAAGAGGCTTCGATTCTTGTGTCTTTTCTCTGTGTGATATTGGCTAAGTCACTACTCTCTCCAAATTCCCTTACCCTTAAAACAAGACTAATAAGACCTGCTCATAGAGTTATTATACTTAGAATTAAATGCTTAAATTTCCAGGAAATCATGCATAAAGCATCTTTCACAAAATAATGTTTTTATTAATAATATTACCATTATTATCCATGTGTTATTGTTATTGCGTCAGCTTCCTCTTTCGTCTTCCTGTTTCTACCATCTTCCCTTCCTAATCCAGGCTGCCCATTTCTCAAAATCTAATATTCCAAAAATATTCCTGTAATCATATTGCTTTTCTGCTCAAGAATTTACAATGACTCCCTTCAACTCTCAAGCCCAAATTATCTCCATGGCATTAAAAGCCCTTCAGCTCAGTGAACTGAAATTAGCATAGATGAACAAAACACTGACGGTGACTTTAAAAATAGTGGAATACATGGACATACAAGTAGGCACTGTGATATTCGTGTCATATGGTAAATTATAAGAGAGAAGAATATAGACGAAGGCTAGGAAGCCCAAGGGGTGGGCATGACGTCAATTATTGGGGATCAAATAAAGGAAGCCTTAAGGACTGAACTGAGTTTTGAAGGATAAGCAAGAATTAACAAAATAAAGACAAGTGAGAAGCACATTCAACCAGTCACAGTCTGTTCACACTTACTTCTAGTTCTCAATATGAGAAAATAGTCACTGATTGTATCCTGCGTTCCTAGAATTCTCTAGCTAATGTTCTTTCGTATTTAAAGTCCATGGTTTGCTCATTGAAGCCCAAGAATCACCTCACTATAGTTTTCCCAGGCAGACCCCCCTCTACCCTGACCTTCCTGGATCCTGACTGCCGTCAGTGCTTAGGGTTAAGGTATGGTCATATGTTCTTAAGCTTGCCTATATACACTCATAGACTAGCTTTCTGGTTGTTTCACATTATTAAAAGAAAAGCCTCTTTTATGCATTGTTTTAGTTTAAGTCATTGATTTATTAAATATTTCTTTAACCATATGGAAAAAAGAGAGATATAAAGTTTTTGAGGTTTTTGTGTCAAAGAAAAGAAGAAGGTGGAGAAGATTTTATATAACTTTGAAAATTATAAACACCAATTTGAATACTGTTACCCATAACAACAAATTAGTATGCAATATTTTAGAATTAAAAGTTACATTCCACAGGGGATAACATTAAATTTTAGAAGTTTGCATATTTCCAAAATTTTTGTTATGGACAGCCTTGTAAGGACACTTTTGTGATTGGTTAGTAAAGCAGAAGACTTTATTCTTGGACTAAAACTAAATCGTTTTACTGTTCAGAACAACTCCCATTCGCATCAGCAGTCTCTTCATCTCAACTTACCTGTCTGGAGTTCCCTTTGCTAGCTAATTAGGTAGCCATAGTTCTGAACCAAGAAATCCTGGGCTACAGAAAGCTGCCACTTAATAAAGAAGATAACATAAATCAATCTAATTATAAAGCAGGGGCTATGTTGGGGTTCATTTTTAATCGCTGCATCTAGGGCAGTACTGGACTTGTACTAGCTGTGTATTGATTGAAGAAACTAAGACAAAGACCCTGCTCAAAGAATCCAATTTCCATTCTTTTGGTAAATGGCTTATATTAGGGCTGCATTCAAGACAGCAGGTCACATCTGTCATCTTCACAGGGAAACAGGATAAAATTTTGTGCAGGCGTCAGGCAGAGTCCCTTAATCTCAAGGAAGATGGCCCCTCCCCCTAGTCAGAGAATAGGTTCATGCAGCCAGTCTTGGCCCCTGAGATGTAAGGGATGTATTTGTGGCTTTCTGGAAATGATAAGGGAGACGAAGAAACAGAAACTCTCTGCCCTGTTCAGTCTCCTGCTTCCAACCTTCGAATTCGGTTGTTTGATAACATCATGCTTGGAGCTGCTGTAGCCATCTTTGGTTCGTTGGTCCCGTGGGGCTAAGAGAATGTGAGGGCACCAGCCTAGATCCCTGACGCCACTGAGCTTTCAAGCCATCCCTGGAGCTGCCTGCTTCTGGGGATCATGTGATGTGAGAAAAGTAAACCTCTCCTCTGTTCATGAGGAAATTACACATTGGGGGTCTTTTACTCCTTCTGATTGGTCATGTATACTTGTGCCTGAAGCTGTCCTGTGCACAATATCACTTAGGGTCAAATCTGATTTTTTCAAGAAAATACTTTTTAGCATCATTTTTAGAATTATTCACAAATATAAATGTGTATATATTATCAAATGTAGGGTCTGACCTAGACAAAATGGTGAAATAAATGGAGTATGTTTTGGATCACCTTTTGCCCCCTGGACCACTACTCCTGGCCCTCACTTTGCCCCTCAGAAATCTTCCTCCCAGGTACCCCAATGATGATGCAGTCCTGGGGCTTCCATCCCAAACAGCACATGGGGTACTAGCCAACAGCTTTCCCCATGAACTTTGTGGCATATGCCAGACTGGTATACCATAATAATGACAGCAATAATACTAACCTGTACTGAAACCTACCACGTATCAAGCATCCTACAAGCACCATCTCATTTAATTCTCTTGACAACCATATAAAGTAGGTACAATTATTAGCTCATTTTGCTGATGAAAAAGTGAGGATTAGGAACGACATAGAGCTTTCCTGAAGTCTCACAGTCAGTCAGCGGTATGGCACAAAATGAAATGCTGGTCAGCTTTATGTCAAGTTCACGCAATAGAGACCTTGTCTTAGATAGAAAGTGGATCTTTCTGTCAGAGAAATTCCCTTAGTCTATACCAATTACTCTATTGATTGGATCAGTGCAAAAAGATTTACAGGCTTGCCTTCCAGGAATTAAACAATTTGCTTATGTAACTGTGACATTTTCCTTTTACACGAAGATTTTTCCAAGTCTTAGAAATAAATCTGCAAAGGGAAGTTCAGGAAAAAAAGATGAGATTTTTTTATACACAGTCCATTTTATTCTCTAAAGGACTTAAGGCTGCTCAAATTCATATACTACAAAAGAATATTCATTAATGATGGGGAAATCATTTCATAAATAAAATAAGGCCAGGGATAAGATCAGCCATGGGAATATGTGTCACACTATCTTGTGTGGTTGACGGAGGTGGGCTTCACATTTGCAGTTTCCGGGCAATAAGGGGATGTGATCAATTACAAGACTCATAATGTTCATAAGCTAACACCAAACCAGCCATCGCAGAGAACAGATTGTCCTGACACTGAGAATTGATAAAAGTATCTTCCACCATCTTCCGAAATAGAAATAGTGCATCCAAAAACTGGGGGAGAAAGATATTGTCTATGACTATCCTAATGTTTTTTTTCTGGGTACTCTGTTGTCAAAAAAAATCACACTCAACCTCAAATATCTACTAGCAATTTGACTTCGTAAACCATTTCACTAGTTTTAGAAGAATTCTGATAAAGAATTTTGTAGTATTTTTTACTTGTAGGGTGAAACTTGAATCACTGACACATTCATATTGGGGGGGTATAAATTTAGGTTAAATTTAGATATTCTACATTATGGGGTATTGGCTTACAGAGAAAAACATCAGTGGACTAGATGTTAGGAGACATTACTGTACTTGTAACAATAGTGTGATATTTCAGAGCTCAGTTTTAGATTCAGGAGGAGCTAGGTTTGAATCACTGGTCTGCCATTTACTAATAGTATAATATTTGGATGACTTTTTTTATCTTTCTGAATTTAGTTTCTTCATTTGTAAAATGGGGATGATATTAGTTGCCTCTGGGTATTGTTTTGAGCATGAATTAAGCATCCAATTAATGATTGACATCAATGCCATTACTACCCTAACAAGTTGTGTGATGTTCAGCACGTTACATTTCTGGGCTTTGGTTTTCTAATGTATAAAATGAGGGGAATTAGATGACCTCTAAGTCCTTGTGCAGATCTTACACCCTATGTATCCTATGATTCATTATTACTTGTTTCCTTTTCTGTGTCTTCATATTGACAAACATATTATTGTACTTGACACCATGTATAATAATTTGTTAGTTTTTTCTCATGCGTGTTTCAGTGCTAGATCTGGTATGAAAAGTGTGGTCAAGAAATGTTTATTTGTGAATGAGTGAATACATAAAAGACTAGATGGATGGATGGATGGATGAATAACTACCATATAATCCATGATAATGAAGTACAACGAAAAACAGACATGAAAGAACTATTGATTTTATTTATTTATTTGTTTGTTTGTTTGTTTGTTTGTTTATTTTTATGAGAAAGCTTAGCCCTGAGCTAGCATCTGTCACCAATCCTCCTCTTTTTGCTGAGGAAGACTGGCCCTGGGCTAACACCCGCGCCCATCTTCCTCTACTTTATACGGGACGCTGCCACAGCATGGCTTGACGAATGGTGCATCAGTGTGCACCCAGGATCTGACCCTGCGAACCCTGGGCCGCCACAGTGGAGCGTGAAGCTTAACCGCTACTCCACTGGGCCAGCCCCAGAGGTATTAATTTTAAACTATATTCCAGGGTATATTTTTAAGGAATCTTGCCAAAGTAGAAAACAATAATTTTTATTCTTATCTAAATGCAGGTAAGGAAAAAAAATTAGTTGGGGTGGGAGTTTTGTGGTAACGCAAGGAAGAAGACAAATCTAAGGCTATAAACAGAAATTAATGCTTTCTAAAGCAATCTCCACATCACTAACTCAGCCTGTGTAGTTCTCGATTCATCACAGCTCAACGCTTACTGAGCTGGGCTCTGGAATTTCTTCTCCCTGGACAATTTCAAAAGTCTATTTGCCTTCAAGTAAAACCAAGAAAATAGATTAGATTTTGTTTAGTTGGTTTTGCTTGTTTGTTCTGTTTTTTTGCTACATCTCTTCCAAACCTGTGATTTTGTGATCATAGTTTAACCACGTCGGGGCCGGCCCGGTGGCGCAAGAGGTTAAGTGCGCGCGCTCCGCTGCGGGGGCCCGGTTCGGATCCAGGGCGCGCACCAACGCACTGCTTGGCGAGCCGTGCTGTGGCAGCGTCCCATATAAAGTGGAGGAAGATGGACACACATGTTAGCCCAGGGCCGTCTTCCTCAGCGAAAAAAGAGGAGGATTGGCGGATGTTAGCACAGGGCTGATCTCACAAAAAAAAAAAAAAAAAAAAAAGTAACCATGTCTACCATTTATGTAGTTATAAATAGAACGCCAGTCAGTGTGGCACTATGTTTAGCCATTCATACAGAAAAGCAAATAAGAGATGGTTTTTGCTGCCTGTGGGACTAATATGTAACCCCTTTGATTAAATTTGTTTGTTTTCACCTGGACATTGTTAAAGTGGTTTAACACCTCCAGATTTAATAAAATTTCAACTTTCTTCCAGGTCTTAACTCTCAAAAGGAGGTAGTACAATTATTTCAATGTGGCCTGAGATGGAGATGATCCCATGTCGCTTAAGATGAGTTTAAATTACTTAGCCACAAACCCTGGAAGATTTGGAGTCATCCTCTATGGTGCCCTCAACTTGAATACCTACTGTCAGTACTTTTTTCTTTCTTTCCTGGCTAAGCCAGTAGTCTATATTTCATTGGGTAAATGGAATAGAGAGCTGTCAGAGTTCCAGTGAGAAGCTAGAGGAAATTCCAAAGATACAGAAGTCAGCTTCCTTTTTAAGAGATTTATTACTTGTGCTGCTTTATTTTTAGAACATTATTGGGGAATTTGAGTTTAAAAGGTGTATCGAATGAAGTGTAACAATAGCAATGGACAGCACCAACTTTCTTGTTCTAACACTGCTACAACTATAGAAAAGTTGATAGAGTTAAAAAAAAGTTAAAAGAAGTTGATACAACTAGCAACTTTTTTAAAGCAAACTTCAAAGGATATAATTCTTTCCACAAAGACAAGAAAATGTGTATGTATGTGTGTGAGAGAGATAGAGAGAGAAAGAACTAGAGAGAGAGAGAAAGAACTAGAGAGAGAGAGCGCGCGCCAGAGCACAAAGCCCTTATGTATATGTCTGTGCTGGTGGGGTGGGAAGGGGGAACATCATGCCTGGCCATTCTCTCCTCTTTTCTGAAATCTCGACAAACAAGAATAAATGAGAGATGTGACAGAAGCAACTATCTTAGAGATATTTTTAAGGAAGTCTTTAAAATCTACCAGTAAATCCAATCTACCAACTAGAAACCTCTCTCCGAGGGCTTCTCCAGTAACGAGCAGCTTCTTCTGCTGGCCTGAGCGCTTGCCGACCTATTCAGCTATTCCTTTGATGCCCCATTGGTGTAGCTGAGGAGCTATTTCCAAGGCTGCGCTGTGATTCATGGAAAGGGATTAAGAGAGAGAGCATTCATCCTGCCTTTAATTCTTCATTTTGACTCCAAATTATTCCCAGGAATTCTTTCAAGGCAAAAAAATATTCCATTAAAAAATCAAAGGGATGTAGTCACAATATGTTAAATAAAAAAGAAAATTTTGAAATAGTATCACCATTACAATTCCTATTTTATGTTGTTCATATTTCTGTATATACACACGTGCACACACACACAAACACACAGAGCAAAAGACATGAAAAATACACAACAGTGTTTCCCAAAATTTGTTTCTTGGAAAACCAATTCCTTAAGATGCCAAACAGTGCTATATACATATTTTTTTAAGTCATTTTAAGATTATGAGATGCTGACATTAAAAAAAAGCTAAACAGGTTTCTTTACAGCAGGGCTGTCTCAATCTGTAATATGATGATTTGTGAAATTTCTATAATAAAATATATAGTTGTAATGGGATAACTCCCGTTCCCATTACAAAAAGAATTTTCTAGAATACAACCTAAAGTATGATACCCAGCTTCCACTCTATCAATCTAAAGGGGAAGACATACTCTCAGTTTTTTCTGGGATTTTTGCCTACTCCCTGTCGCTGGGGTACAGTTTTGGAATCTCAGGCAGTGTGGAGTCATGTATGTGGGGACAGGTGTGTGTGTGTGTGTGGGCGGTGTGTGTGTGTGAATGTCGCTGACTCAAATCTAGCCCCCTAGCCCCAGGTCATCAATATTCACCAGTTGATATTGAATTTTAAATCACTCTCTTCTCTTGCTTTTTGGGGAATGCTTGCAAGGCCCAAGTGAGACCCAGGAATATTTCATAAAGCTGCACTAGATACACCAAAAATGATTTCTCATGTCTTTCTCCTCCCTTTTCTTCTGCCCAGTTTAGGTAAATCCCTTTCTTAACTGGGCTAGAGGGAGAGGGGTGGGGATGAGAAGAATGGGACACCTGCTCTCAGTGGTATCCTGGAATCAGACCTGCTCGAGAGAGCCAGTAGTTAGGAATTTTGCGAGCACTTAAGACTTGACCTGGTAGCTTGATACTGGCCATGGTGGAAGTGCTTACACCATGGGAATCAACAAATGCTGCAAACCAGGACTTCCCGCCCCTCCCTCTACAGAGAGCTGGCTGTTAGACATTCGTCTGCACCCCACTGCACTCTTCCCCTTTCTCCAGCCTCCCCTTCAGCTTCTGGCCAAACACTTAACAAACTTGTAGACTATTTCTATTTACTGTCCTACCACATGCCCCCTTTGTACTTCAAAGCTGAAGTTATATAGTTGTCAAAACCCATAGGAATTTATAGCACAAAGATTGAATCTTAGTACACAATTTTTAAAAAAATCATTGAGAAGGTTGGGGGATTCCAGGATGGAATGTACAATGTGAGAAAACAATCTAATTGTATTACAAATGTGTGAAACAACTTCACTGGAGGGGGGTGGGGAAAAAAGATGCTGACCCAAGCAACTTTGGAGATGAATGGAGTCTGTAACACGAAAGGCAAAAGGGACTACACATAAGAGTATACATTAATTGATAAAGTTGTTTCCAAGTTGTTAACAATTCTGCTACTGCTACACATGTATTCTGAGACTGAATAATTCAGTAAATGGATGGCAGATTGCGGGAGCCAGGTTTCTCACTCTTGGAGGGAGATTTACAGATAAGCAAGCAGAGGAGGCTACAATGATCTGTGTGATCACAGATCTGAGCTGGAGACATCAGTATGAACTCATGTTTACGTTAATATTGATACGGATATTTACATGGAAATGTGTCTATACACAGTTAGTACATACACATATATTTCTTTGTTCTGCCAACTGAGAGGGCTTAGAAGCAATGACACCCCGGAAGCAACAAGTACACCTAGCACCCAGATCTTTGTTTCTAATACCATTCTCAAAAAAAAACCAACTAGGATTCCTTGGAGAAATGTCTAATTTTAAGGACTGGGGCAAAAAATACAGAAGATGAGGCTGGAGTATCTTGTAATGCCAGAAAGTAAGGACATGCTAAAAACAAATTAAAATAAAAATTAAAAACTCCAACCTATATTGATGAGGATATGTCTAAGGGACACATGAGAGCAACAAAATAAATAGTTACTGAATTATAAGTCAAAGTATAAAATAATATCCATGAGTCTGTGCTAATGTAAATAAATGATTGAGTAAATAAGTGGGGGAAAAGAGACAAATCTCCCACACAGAAAAATTCCAAATAACCTGTGTAGATACTGCACCTTCAGAGAGGTGGAACATGACTCCCCACTCCTTCAGGGTGGTCTACACTTAGTGACTTCCTTCCAAAGAGCATAGCATGAAAGTGGGGAAAAGAGTAAGTACAGGCTGGAATCCTGGCAAACACCACCCTACCCATGTGAGGTACTGTTTTGCAGTATTAATATACAATAAATTTTACAAGAAAGTAACTACAATGAAAATCAAAGGAAGATTGTACTTTTCTTGTTGGAAACTTTACTAAAACTTGTTCAACATTTCAGAAAACTACTTCCTCAGTGGCAGCACCACTCTTTTTTTTTTTTCTTTTCTCTTTTCTTTCTTTCTTTCTTTTTTTTTTTTTTTTTGCTAAGGAAGATTCACCCTGAGCTAACATCCATTGCCAATCATCTTCCTCTATTTTGTATGTGGGTTGCCACCAGAGCATGGCTGATGATTGGCGTAGGGCTGCACCTGGAATCCAAAACCACGAACCCGGGCCACTGAAGTGGAGCACATTGAACTTGAACCACTATGCCACAGGGTGGGCCTCTCATTTTTTTGAGATGCTAACATCACATTCCTTCAGTCCGAATTTGTAGCTGTCATATTCATAGGGATATGAACGCATTTCTTAGCCTATATTTCATAATATCAAAAATAACTTTAAAATTTCAATAATATTTAGTTGAAAACTGAAATGGAATTTTATGGTTTCAACCAGAAATAAACATTTATCAATGTCTACTCTGCCAACATGGTTTTCTAAGGAAGAAATGAATCAATTAAGATTAAGTAAACTGTTTTTAAAAAGTCTTATAAGAAGAATAAAGATCTTATTTCTTTTAGAATAACACAATCACAAAACATTGTAAGCCATATAATATTAAAGAAAAATAATCTTAACAGCTATGCAAGAGGTTACGGTTTAACAAAAAGTATACAAACGAAATCATTTCTTCTATTTTGTTGAGCAATGATATTGTTTTGAGAAGAATCAATGAGATGTGAAAGATGTCAAAAATCAGCTGTGTAATGAATAGCAATAGGGAAAATTTGATTTACAAATGGATAAAGCAGGATGAAGTTTTATTGCTTGCATATATAGGTATCATATGGAATAAAAAGTCACAGAGAAAATATCATTTCAAAATTATGGACCTTAGCTACAAAGGGATTGTCAACATTAAAACACTTAAAATTATTTTATGAAAAAATTTCCCTTTTTCTAATTTCATTACTTGCGTAAAAAGATGCATAACTATAGCTGGTTGGCAATGTGGGTCTTAACATTTACAATAAGTAGCACCAAGTATTTTAGGATTTCATTACGTATTCATCAACCAGGCTTAGTCAGCAAGAATCTTTGTGAAAGTCTTCACAAATGAAAGAATGTTGTTAGAAGTATCATTAATTGAAGAGTAATACCTTGAATAATAGACTATTTTATAAACTGAGCATTGGCAACAAAGAGGAGTTTTAATGTTATTATCCTACACATGGAAATAAAATGGCTCTATATAGGAAATTGTTTAATAAAATTTTCTTGGTTATTAGACACTATCATAGAATTTCTTAGTTCAAAGGATCAAAAATTAAACATTAAATTTAAAATACTACTAAATGGGGGCCCGCCCCGGGATGTAGCGGTTAAGTGCGTGCGCTCCACTGCTGGTGGCCGGGGTTGGGCACCCCGGGCACGCACTGATGCACCGCTTGTCAAGCCATGCTGTGGCGGCGTCCCATATAAAGTAGAGGAAGATGGGCACAGATGTTAGCCCAGGGCCAGTCTTCCTCAGCAAAAAAAGAGGAGGATTGGCATGGATGTTAGTGCAGGGCTGATCTTCCTCACACACACACAAAAATAATAAAATAAAGTAAAATAAAATACTACTAAATGACATGGTATATATTTTAGATATATTTAAGATGGTAAATGTAGTACTTAAGCTACAAGAAAATTAGAGGAATTCAAATAAAGAAATTATGATGAGATCTATCAACAAACTTACATTATTTAAAAATTGTCTTGATCACTGATTATTTTCAGTTCTTGTTCTGCAAAAGTTGGGGAAAAACAGGCTTAAAGACATTGATTTGGAAATATTACTCTTATTTGGATATTAGTTTTAAAGAATAATGATTAGATTTAAAGATCTCTATGAACTCAAAACTCCCTATTGAATCATTAATTCCTTTGAAAAGGATTTGGAACACCTTAGCCGACTTTCATGTAGATCCTTTTTTTGGGAAGAGGCTGAAATACTTATTTTATCATTTCCTGCTTCATAGTTAGTGCAGCTACGTCCAAACTTTGTAAATGCAAACCACTTACAAACACGGAACATGCCGTAGCCTGAAAACGCTCAAAACGCAGAGACCTCCTATAATTTTATTAATGAAGATTTTTTAAAATACTTCATATTTTGAAATTTGATAAAAGAATATGAAGAATATTATGCTATAAAAATTCTATATTGAAATTATTTATTAAATTTTGGAGCTGGCTGCTGTTTTCTGATCTTACTCTAAAGGACTCTTGTACACATTCTCTATAGTCTCTTTTATTACTATATTTTTTCCAAGCCAATCTCTATGCCCCATCGCCTTTGGGAGGACTTGGTATCTGAGATCTTTTTTCAAGACTAGAGACTGACTAAAAATCTTGATGCTGCATTTGATCGCAGGCCCTGACCCCTTCTAAAGCAGCCTGGTATTTATGTCCACTCCCCCATCCCAGCCCACTCTGCACACACTCATAAAAACTTCTCAGTACCCCCCTGGGTGTAAGAAAATTGTCTGAAAAAGAATGGCTAAGGAAAGAGAGCAGTGCAGCAGAGTTGTCTGACATACTGAGGGCCAACTTGAGTCAGTGCAAGGAAATGAAGTCCTCATGATTACGTGCTTTTTCCCACCCGCATCAGCTGCCTGGGTCCAGGCTGTGTCGGGGAGAGTTGGATTTAACCAGGGTTTGGATTTGGCCCAAGTATGTAACCTTGCAATAGTGGGTCAAGGGAGTTGAGGCTGTGCTCAAGAGATCACTGTAATGTAACAACTGGGATCACTGGTTACAAATGATGACATCACTCTCCTTGCATTTGTCCATGCTCCAGAATCAGCAGCAATGTCAGAGGATTTGTGTCTTTGTCCCCAAAAGAGAAGACATCCTTCCACTTTCAAAATTAAACATTCCTTTTTGTAGGCAGCGTGGAGGAAAGCGGTGTTAGTGTCAGCAGGGGGCGCTGAATTTGTTTGTATCCTTTATGTATGTAACCTACATAAATAAACTTTACCAATAAAATCTCACATTTTCACACAAAAAATAACAGGAATTTTACTGCGAAGGACTTTTAGATAAAGGTTGGGCCACATGCAGCAATAGCCCCTTTCGTCAAGGTGACTTGACTCGTCTCTAGCAAGCTTCTTGGCAGAGAAGGGCAAGCAGTCACTGCTTGAAGTCAGTAGAAACCCCGATCCCATCCTTTATTTCACAAAGCACAGATTTGTTTTAATTTCAAAGCAAATAAACAAGTCAAATAAAACAGGCCGAGACGATGTTACCTTTTACGTTTGAGGACAATGCTGCTCTAAATGATTTAGCTTAACGTCATCCCAAAGGTTCAATCACTGCCAAGTTTCCATTTAGAGTCCCAGGTGTCTGTCACTGGGGGTTTCCAGCAATAAGCCATGGCATCTGCTTTCCTAGCCGGACACCTGTCATCGGCTTTAGCTCCTCCAAAGTGGCACCAGCCAATCCATTGGTAAAATAAGCGCAAAATGAAAAACCCTTTCAACCTATCAAATGGGGAGGGGGGGTTTGATTTTATTGGCTCAAAAGTAATTTCAGTTTTCAGAGTTACAGCTACTAATGGACGAAAGAGCAAAAAACAGATTTTAAAAACTGAAGGGACATATGATTTGTCTTTTATAAACTGTAAGAGAGATGGCTTGAGGGAAGGAGATCAATAAGAACAGACTAAAAGGAAGGTTCCAGCTGGACTCAGAGAATTTTGACATAGAGGCAGCACATTTGCCAAAAAGAAAATTTATCCTAGAAAAAAAATGAAAGTATTTCAGAATAAAATATTCAGCTGGTACCTAAAAGTGGTTATTAGATTAACATTTAAAATTGAGCTTCCTAGTCACTTCAGTCAAACACTTACTCAAATATTTTTACTTTTTTTCCATTTGACCATGAGGAGTTTGTTTTGATGTGTGACATGAAGAAAAATTGCTTTTTTTGGGGGAAAAAAAGACAAATTACATCCAGCTTCTAAATATAGTCTCCCAGATGGATGGCTCTTTTGTTTGAGAAATTCATAGGCCTTTTTAATTATGCAAAGTATGCCCCACTGCCTATAAAGGAAGCATTGAGGCAAAAAAGAGTTAAATGTCTCTGCATATTAAAGAGTTATGATCTCTGTAATGAACTCTAAAATACTTCAGCGTGGACAGCATGACATTATGTATTAGTTAGGCTAAAATATGACCTGGTGCATTCAGATGTTCTAACGAGGATTTCACACTGAAGTGGTAGAAGGTGGGGGGGAAGCAGCTAGAATCTTATCAAAAAGGCCCGGCGCTCCAGAGATAACTACCATAAGCACTTCAGTGACCTTCTTCTTGATTAGCAATAATGGTGAAATTTGTAATTATCAGCATAAACGAAGTTAGAAATAGACTCTCACCAGTGAAAATAGTACTGTTCCAGATATGTGAACTGGCTGAAATACTTTAGAACAGGGATTGACAAACTACGACTCACCGGCCAAATTTAGCCCACCTCGGTTTTAGTGTGACCTATGAGCTAACAGTAGTTTTTACAGTTTTAAATGATTGAAAAAAATTTTTAAAGAATATTTTATGACATGTGAAAATTATATAAAATTAGATTTCGGTGTCCATAAATAAAATCTTATTAGAACACAGTCACAATCATTTGTTTCTATATTTTCTATGGCAAGCAGCAGCAAATGTTGTCTATAAAGGGTAAGATAGTAAATGGTTTAGGCTTTATGGGGCATACCGTCTCTGTCATAACCACTCAGCTCTGCTGTCGTGCTCTAAAGGTAGATATACGCAATACAGGACTGAATGAGTGTGGCTGTGTTCCAATATAACTTTACTCACAAAAGTAAATGGTGGGCAGAATGTGGTCTGTGAGCCATCATTTGCCAGTCCCTGGTCTGTGGATGCTTTTGCAAAACAATGGCAGAGTTCAGTAGTTGCACCAGAGACCACACAGCCTCCAAAGCCTAAAGTATTTTCTATATGGCCCTTTACAGAAAAAAGTTTGTTAACTCCTGCTCTAGAAGATAAGCTTCATGAGATCAGGGACCTTGTCTTTCTTGTCTATAACTACATTCCCAGAATTTAGACCAGTGCCTGGCACAGAGTAGTCACTGGTAATTATTTGTTGAATGAATGAATGAACAAATACACATAAGCTTGCTGTGCCTAAAAACTCGCTGTCCCATCATGCTGCCCATTCCATTTTGGAACAGCCTAGTGAAATATTTTGCCTTATAGTGAAGTTGAAATCTGTCTCCCTGTAACTTCCACCCAAGACCCCAATAATGTATCCTTTGCTACTTATAGAAATTTAATCTATCTTCCACCTGAAACTTCTTGAGATATTTGAAGATGGTTCTCATGTTCCCTGAACCATCTCATTAGATTGAATCGTCTAAAGAGTATCTTTAACGCTCCTCCCGTGATATCATGTGAGTTCCCTAGGAGACCAGTGGCTCCCAGTGAAGGTTAATAATCCACAAATCCCTTGTTTGTTTTCAAAAACTTAACCACGAGACCAGGAACAAAAGGTCAGTGCAGCCAGAATCTGCTAACGTGCTGCTTTGTCACTAGAACATACATTGTCATACAGAGCATTACTCTTCTTTAAATGCACAATAAATGAAATGATTTGCCAAATGCTGAAAAGTATTCTCATTACATGAAGAGTACACCCACACACATTATAGAGTTCTACTCATCTCAGTTTCATTCTCTTTATTCTGTCTAAAAATTTATCTACAGATCTCTCTACACTTTGGAGAAATACAAAATGATTCTCAAATAACTGATTTTGTTAAGCAAATTTGTTTATTTGACAAGTCATGCTCAACTTATAAGTGACAACTAGCAATTTTTGGTTACCTTTAATTTTCTCATTGGCATCTGTACAAGTGCCACTTCTAGAAAAGCGTTACACAACCCTGTGGTTGCCTTGATTTCAGTTTCAGTCTTTAGAGACATTCAGCCTATTTTTAGTTGCATTCCAGACCCTATAGCTACATTCAGTGATTTACTTCCCCATTTACGTCATTCTCCTAACCTCCTCTCCCCTGAGGTTCTCCCATGACCGAGGACAATTTTAAGTATTGGGCTCTGTCCTGTTACAGTGATCTGAGACCAATAACAGCATTTCTAATATAATGAGATAGCTCTAATATAATTTTGCTGTTAATCAATGTATCTTTTACAGCAGATGGACCATTGCGCAATATAATTAACCAAGACTTATTGAGAAACACAAATATTATTCTCTTACATGGAGAGCTAGACGGAACTGCAGGAGATCGTTTGAATGTAATGGAATCTAATGGACCCCAGCTGTAGTCTCTGGGCCCCTGGTGAACACGGATTCTCATGGTAGCCTTGAGTTTGGTTCTACTTACAGGAGAGGATGCTCTAGTGTTTTGTAGGTTCTCTTCCTGTACTGGGAGACAAGCAAGAAGGTGGAGGGAGTTTACTCCAAATGACTCTGATCTTGGAAATTCACTAACCAGAGATCAACTTTAATAGACTGTTGGGCTAGAAATTACCATCCATCATTTAGAAACACTTTTCAAAGACCCTAGAAAGTCAAATTGCAACTTAAGAGTTCAGAAATAATCAAGCCCATTAGTAAGAGTGGTGTGTGGAGAGAATACAGACCTTAGATCTGAACCCTCTCTCTGCCACTTGCCAGCTCTGCAATAGTGGGAAGGTTTCTGCATCACTCTGGGTTTCAGCCTCTTCTCTGTGACATGGGACTGCCTACCTTGCAGGGTTACCGTGAAGATGAAGAGATGTAAACATGTAAGACATCTGATTGTACATAACAGGCACCCAACAAATGTCACTTCCCTTCGTTGCCAACAAATGTGGAGTGACTCTCTTCTCTGGGTTCTACAGAAAACAAAAATAAAAAGTAGGGAGTGGTTTCCCAGGAGTTGGGACGTTTAATACTAACACCCTGGGTAAACCAGCACATGTTGTTCAAAGGGCTGCATTTGATAAACTATTCTAAGCTTTAAATATATGGCTGTTAGTTCCTCCCTGATGTCGTGAACAGTGCTTTCTATTGGTTTGTGGAGTAGAGCTGAAAAACAGGTACTCATATGTTGATAATTTGTTTTTAATCACTTAGTTGAAGACTGTAACTGCTTTACAGTAGTAATTCTTAAAATGGGGCAGTTTTGCTTCCCAGGGGACATTTGGCAGTTCTGGAAACATTTTTGGTTATCCATAACCATTTTGGTTAACTGGGGGGGTGTGGGAGGATGTGACTGGCATCTGGTGGGTAGAGGCCAGGGATACTGCTAAACGTGGTACCATGCACAGGAGAGCACTTCCTCCCTCTACCTGCCCCTCTCCTCCCTCACAACAAAGAATTGTCCTGCCCCAAACATCAATAGTGCTGAGGTGGAGAAACTGTGTTTCTATAGGCTAAATCATCCCTATTTTCTCCACATTTCTTCATAAGTATATGTAAAGATAGCTCATAGAAAAAAACTAATGGCTCATCTGCCGTCTCTCCCATCATCAGCTCTTCACTTTCGTGTAGCTCAGTGATTATGATCATGGTATTTGTGTGCTTTAGAATTTACAAGGTGCTTTTATATAATACCTCGCTTAACTCTGACAACAACATTGTGAGGAATCTATTATTAATAATTCTCATCTCACAGATGTAGAGACATTTTACGCAAGACCATACTTTAAGGACAAAGCTAAGGCTCAAACCAAAGACTTCTGATGTTAAATCTCACACGCTTCCCACTGCCTTCTGCTCCCTTCGGCCTCACTCTGCACAGTGCTATTCTCAGTGGAAAGGGCCCACTAGGCAACGGATCTCAACTGAAGATGCACATGAGAATCACCCAGGGGGGTTTTTAAATATAGATGTATAGCCCATCAAATCTATTCTATCTGAATCTCTAAGGATAGGGCCAGGACATGTATATGTTCCAAGAGTACCCCCACGTCTACGTCTGGTGTATCATCCAGTTCAGCACACAAATCAAGTAATAATAATGACCTTTCCAGGAGCATTTGAATGTTAACATTCCTTAATCCAATGAAATGAATCTCTAATGGTATTTTTGGCATCAGGGAACCTTGAGTGTGGTGGGAAGAATTTTGTGTTAGTAAATCTCTCTACTCAAAAGTGACTGCTATTTTCACCTACTTTTAAGACTTTTTTGATTCTGGGTCAAAGTAATTTTTAAAATGAAGCTATATTTGTTGCTTTTTTCTGTATACTTTCTATGTCCCTCTCAAACATTATATGCAATAAGTTTCATAACAAGAAACCTAATACATTAAAAAGCAAGATGCTAGCAAGAAAAGTCCATTAGAGGCCCAATTAGTGGGGAAGAAGGCAGGATTATTATCATACAGCCCTGCTGTCTGTTCTTCAGGTCATTCCGGTACACTTGTCATTTGCCAGTCTTGTTTGCATGGGTAACTCACATGCGGCTCTCCACCTCATCTTCTTTTTACCACAATCCCCCCAAAGGCTAACTTTAGGCCTATAATGACCTTTACAGATTACCTATTCAAGTACATTGCTACGCAGTCTTCTCTGTGGTCCAGCACCTGTCAGAAATGCAGAATCCACGTTTCGACAAGATCCCCAGGTGATGCACATGCAAGTTGGAGGAGCACTGTTCTAGTGGGTTTTCCCCTCAAAACCCCTGAGGGGCTTCCTCAACCCATTCATGCTAATAATAGCTCAACACTGTAGCCATTCTCTAAGCCAGTGGCTCCCCAAAAGTGGTCCCCAGACCAGCAGCACCTGGGAACTTGTTAGAAATGCATATTTATAGGCCTCTCTCAGGCTTGCTAAATCAGGAGCCCTGGAGGTGGGGCTCAGCAATCCGTGTTTTCAAAAGCCCTTCAAATGACTCTTGTTGGATATGGCGTGGTAAAGTTGGTGTGGCCACAGGAGGAGAAGAGAACAAGGCGTGGAAGAAGTTTATTATACTCACAGGTCCCGGAGAGAGGGTCACTGCGTGTCGTGCAGGGTCACAGGGGAAGACACCACGTGGCCAGGAGGCAGCACGCAGGAGTGAGGGAAGGGTTCAGCTGGAGCCTTTATTGGGATTTGCAGGGAAAGAGAAGCCAGAGCAAATAGTTCAGCACCAGCTAGTTTGAATAATGCCGGCGTGCTCTGGGCTATAGGGATGGTCTCTAGTTGCCTGGTACTCTTCCCTGAGATGATTTAGGGCAGGGGCAATATTGGCTTTGTGTGTGAGAGTTAGATAAGGAGGTGGTTGGGGGTATAAACTCGGGATTGCTTGGTTTGTACATGAAAGGCATCCTCCTAGGCAAGTCATTATTATCTTTAGGCAGTAGCAAGCCCTGGGAAGAACAGTCGTTCCCCAGCCAGAAAAGTGTTTTAAGATGTCAAAAAGTCATAAAATACGTATATTTACAATACCTTCTGATGCATACTGAAGTTTAAAAACCATTTCTATGAGGCAGAAGTTATCAACCCTAGCTTCACTTTGAAATAATCTCGGGAGCTTTTTGCAAACACCAACACCTATGCCCAATCTCAGACCACTGAAATCAGTTTGAACAAACACTTTGCCAGATGATTCTAATGTGCCATCCAGGTCCATGGCTGAGGCTTTGAAGAAAGTGAGCCTAGTGGATAAAGTATTACAGATCTAGTCTAGCATTTCTGAACGCTGACTGATTAGGGGGGAAAAATAAGATATCCTGGTATCAACCTCCCCACCCCCAATTTGTCTGGGGTAGCTGTGAGGAACTGTATTTTTTTAATGCTTCTCATTTCATGGGTGAGAAGTATGAGGTTTAGAAGTATGAGGTTTAAATAAAGTGGTTTATTTAAATTGATAATAAAGTCCTCAAGGGTGTCAGGATTCAGCTCCTGATTCCTAACCCAATGCTGTTTTCCCATCCACACAGCTTTGTTGTCCTCAGTGTGCACACAGCTTGGCGTCTGCCTTCAACTGAATTTCATTTCCCCAATTTTTTTAAGGCCTCTAAGAAATTTGGCTTTTATCCTCCAAAGGTCTAGGCACTTTGGTCAAGAAATTTTTTAGGGTAAAAGATACAACTCAACGCGTTTTAAAGAACAAACATGAATTTGGTAGAATATATTTTCCAAACTGTCTTCCATCCCACATATTCTTCTACAATGTGACCTTGTCACTTCCCCCATCAAAAGATGGCATCTATTTACCCTCCCCAGGAATCTGGGCTGGACTTGGTGTCTTGTGTGACCAATAGACTATGGTAGAAGTAACATTCTTGAACTTCCAAGGCTAGTTTAAAAAAAGCCTTGGAGCTTCTGCCTGGGCCTCATGAAATGCTCGGTCTTGAGACATTTGTCTCTTGAATCCCAGCCATCAGGCAGAGACAAGCCCAAGCTTCACCGAGAGACGATGGGTAGGCTCTGTGGTCCACAACCTCAGCTGAGCTCCCAGCTAACAACCAGCATCAGCATTCTCTCCCAGGTGAGGGAGCCTTCTCAGACCAGCAGCCCACAAGAGTCTTCAGATGACTGCAGCCCCGGGTGACGTCTAACTGCGACTGCATGAAAGCCCCCAAGAAAAACCATCCAGCTCAGCCCAGTCCATCTACAGAGAGATTAGAGCCCAGGT
Organism: Diceros bicornis minor; assembly: GCF_020826845.1. Taxonomy (NCBI): domain Eukaryota; kingdom Metazoa; phylum Chordata; class Mammalia; order Perissodactyla; family Rhinocerotidae; genus Diceros; species Diceros bicornis. The sequence goes on from NC_080756.1 coordinate 6,971,637, forward strand.
CTTGAGGTTTGTCGAGCAGCAATAAATACCTGGAACAACAGAATACAAGAAGATGACTCCAGGTGGGGAAAGTGTGGTATTGGTGAGTTAATAGCATATAAGAATTAATTGAGAGAGCACAAGGTAGAGGGAGGCCTGGGACGATCAGGAGCACAAAGGCAGAAAATAAAAATATTTAAGGAATGTCAGAACAGGAGCATATTGCCTCCTTAGAAAGCCAAGGAGATATAATCATTACAAGTTTCAAGTGAAGTTTGAAAGTACAAAAAAATGCATAAATTTAGTCTGTAGAATGTTTTCGCTGATAGTAAATTGTCTGAAATTACCAGAAAACCAGACATTTAAGCATTAAAGTAATTTTAAGAATAAGGTTGAAAAAGAAAATATTTTCTAGGTAAAATTATAAGCAGAAATCAATATTTTGTATTCCTACAGAGCTCTACTTACTTTGGAATCTTGGGCATGAGTCTTTATTGTGACCATAAATAATGCATCAGAAAATTAGTGAAGACCATACAGGCCCTTTGGCAATGATTTGTAGAGGACAGTTTTCTAGGTGGACAGGTAAACAAGAACATTTCCAAATGCCAGTTCTTTGCTCAGCTGGATAAGTCTGGCACTATATCAGAAACTCAAGCTGTGACCCCTCCTTTTCATATTTAGTATTTTTTCAACAAAAATAATGATTCTGAAATTGGATTTGGATGACAATTGCTTTTGAATCAAAACACAAAAAAAGAATATTGCACAGTTTATTCTTGTCCCAGTTTTTATCACAATACACTGATTCTGCAGTGGTTTTCACCATCAAAATAAATTTTTATTGACATTAGAGCTGACTTGCAAGACACATGGTGCACAGGCAAACGTTGTTTCAAGGCGCCATTTTATGATCCAACTTCCCTCTTCCGCTTCTCAAATTAATCTCCTTTGCTAGTCTCTGGCTGTTGACTTTAGGTAGTTAAAGTTCAGTCACAATGAAATTAAAGTTGGGACTTGGATCTCTGGGTGTACCTGTTACCTTTGCTCTTTTTGATAACTACACTTGAGTCATCTTGTAGGCATATCCCATTCATCCAGAGAGTAAAAGTAGGAAAGACCATGAATCAAGGAAAAGCCATTTCACTACTAAGAAATTACTCAAAACACTGGTCCAGGTATAACACTTATTTAGTATACATGCTGCCACTCTCCCTCCTGTATCTGTGTTAGGAATCACTAATCCAATATGGTTTTCCTTCTCTCTGAGTCAGGGCACAGACTCAGAATTCTTCTTAACACAATGGCTCAGACTACTACCACTCAATTAGAGGAAAGCTTTTTGTTATCCTTGTACTTACCATCTTGATGGTGCATCAAGAAAATCATCTCTCTGGGTCAGCCCGGTGGCATAGTGGTTAAGTTCGCACACTCCACTGCAGCGGCCTGGGTTCACAGGTTCAGATCCTGGGAGCAGACCTATGCACTGCTTATCAAGCCATGATGTGGCAGGCGTCCCACATATAAAGTAGAGGAAGATGGGCACAGATGTTAGCCCAGGGCCAATCTTCCTCAGCAGAAAGAGGAGGATTGGCAACAGATGTTAGCTCAGGGCTAATCTTCCTCACCAAAAAAAAGAAAATCATCTCTTTATGTAACTAGCTTTATCTTTGTTACTGGCTTTCTAAATTTGGTGGACGGAAGTAGAAAAGAATCTCCCTATTGACTACACACTGTGAGGCTAAGTATTTTATAGAAAACATCTTTAATTTTGCACAGTAACTTATTTTCCCTTAAAAATGGCAAACACTCATGGTATCATGTATTGTCTGATCTAGATCCTACAGTGGTAGTTAAGATAAAAAGGTCACTTCTTATGAGAAGCATCAGAAACTTCCCTAATTCTTGGAATTTCTTTTAACTCATGAAAAAAGGATTGCTAGAGAATTTCTCAGTTCACTAAAAAATAATAATGAATGTTACTTCTGAGAGATCTCTATTAACTGGCACTGAGCCATCTAGAACTTCCATGGCAATAGTCTGGGGTGATTTCTCAAGCCATGCAGAACCCATTCACAGGACTCCTTCTTCACCATTCCAGCACAAGCGTCAGCACGTAACTCTGGTTGGGTAAACAGGAATCTTCAAAGTGGATCTGGCGAGTAAATCAATACAGGACAAAAAGTAGTTAATGCTTTTTCAGTTATTATTTTCAAGGTACTTTGCTAGTCATTGTGGAGAATACGAGGTATTAAAGTGAGCCTTTCCTTACACAAGTTTGTAACAAATCGAAGGAATTAAGCCTTGAAAAGTTCAACAATTGTCTAAGGCAGCATGGTAATAAATAAATCATTGGTACTAGCCAGGGAGCCCCAATTATTGTTCACAAAGCACTGAATTTTTACTTTCCCAAAAACTCAAGAGAAGCCAAGAGTGATGAAAAGAACCCTGACATTGGTGAACTACAAGGACAACTGTTTTCATATCCAGAATCTCTCATTTATTAGCTATGCGGACTTGGGTAAGTGTGAGGTCACTGAACATCTCAAAGCATTGGTTTCCTCCTCTGTAAAGTAGGGATAATAATACTAACAGCCACCTCACAGGACTGCTGTAAAGATGAAATAAGATAATGTATGGAAAGCTTAGCATGCTGCCTGTCATGGAGTAGGTGTTCAATAAATGTTATATTTTATTCATGTATTACCATCATATCCTCATCGTGCAGCTAGATACTCCAGCAAACTGCATAAATTGAAATAGGGATGTCATGGAGGATGGTATCCTTACAAGTGTGACCGTTTTGGAGATTCCCCATACAATGGACCTCTCCACTGTTTGATAATCTTATATAAACAGTCAATTCCATAAATGCAGACAAAAACTAATATGAGCTGAGGTAATCAAGAACGGCTTATGCCGGAGGAATTACTTTCATTGTGCCTTGACTAATGTGTAGACATTGAATAGGTGGAGAAGAACATATAAACAAGAATACCTTGGGGCTCAGTGTGCCTGGGAAACAATAAGTAGAGGCCGATCAGAGTGGGCAGCAGTGGACGCTTGCAGGGCGCCATACTAGAGTTGGCCCTGGATGAGCAGCTCAACGAAGTACCAGCAGAACCAGCCACTTCCTCCTGTGAATCCTCTATTTCAAACAAATTGGACTGAACTTTTCCCCTCGCCCTCAGCTATCTAGAATACAGGGCTTTAATGGTTTTGTAAAAGAAGAGATTTATACAGTTAACACTTCCCATTATGGTCTCTACACAAGAGTGTCAAGTACTTGGAACTCAAGTGATTTATTTTAAAGAAAGTGAGAAGAAAAAGTCTATGTACTTTAAATTGGGTAAAACTTGGAATACTTTTCTGTTTGCACACAACGTGAAGAAAAACCAAACTTCACAACGTCATTTTATTTTTGTAATCCATCAATATTCTTCAAATTGAATCTACTCATGGTATTCTCTCCATAAAAACTCATTCAGAGGGCTTCACCAATCTGATACTAGTATCATGAAGCCCAGCATTAATAAATAGATGACTTCAAGGGAATTAGGGAAAATAAGTCAATACAGGGCAGAACAGGCCAAACATATTTTTTTCTTAGTGAACTAAAGATGAGAGTACTATTTACGGTCTTCACTCTGTGCCGGGTACTGGGCCAGGGCTTTACATGCACTATGTTATTTAATTCCCACAACAACCCTATGTGGTAGCTATTAATAAGCCCATTTCATAGAAGAAAAAGTGAGGCTGAGACAAGCAACCCAGCCGAGGTCACACAGCTATGAGGTGAAGGAGCCAGCGCTTGAACCTGGGTCTGTCTGATGCCCAAGCCAGCATGCTATACCGCTTCCTAAAGAGCATCCGTAGGACCTGGTGGCCAAGCTGAGATCAAAATCAGAATTCTTAAGGAGAAGAAAGGCCTCAAGGAGACAGTTGTCAACTGTTTATATTAATGGAGAGAAACAACAGTTGATGATCTCAATATAAATATTCAGAATAATTTAAAATGGTCATTTGTACTGCCTGGGTAAGAAAACAAATGTTGTAAATAATTAAGGCTTGCAGACTCAAGAAGAAACTAGTTATATGCTAAAAGCTATTTTTAATATAGCTCTTAGTAAACAGACCTCACATACTAGATGTGGCATTTGACTACTTAAATTTTACGATCTATTGCCTGCCCACCCTTGGCTATGCTCCCAATGAAATCTCCACTCTAGAAGATGAAGCTCTCTTGCTATAGGAAAACTCTATATTATTTCTCCTAAAGAAATCATTACTATCCTAATAATTTTCTTGTTTATGTTTTCTTCAGGCAATTCACTAAGTTTATTCCTTTTAAAAGAAAAAATCCAAAGCTTTCCCTGAAACTTCTCAGTCTTTATGGACACAATCCCATGGGGCAGAGAAGAAATCGTCTGGTTTGGTGGCTTAGGAGAAATACTGCGTGAGTGATATTTTTAGTCCTGCCTTCAGAGAAGTAAGTCCTTAATTGGCAACCATTGTCTTTCTTATATGTGAGCAAATGCTTCCAATTTGCAGTGTTCAAGCTCTGCGGTTGGCAGCTTTGGGTAGTCGTTAGGATTAGAGCTTCGGAGCTGGGGGGTCCCGGCGTGATCCTTGGTTGTTATCACTTACCAGCTATATTACTTGGAGCAAATTGCTTAACTCCTTTGGACTTCATGTTTGTGTACATATGTGTACTTGATGTGTGTGTGTAAATAAAGTGGAGTGCATAACATAACATCTGGCATGCAGTAAAAGTGCAATAAATGGAAGCTATTTTTGTTACCATTAGCTTATGTGGGATTTGCCTTTCAAAGGGTGCTTAGGTTTGTGAGTTTTCTGAAGAATTTCATAAAACACCTTTGGTAATAAAGCAGGTAATATCTAGTGTCTATCTTCCATTCTTTGTGAACAGGGTGCCAAGAGGAATTTTTCCTTTTGCCCAAAATTGCAGCTAGGGCCTACATAATACCCCATAATCCAGGTTCAGAGGGATGGTGGTAAGTCACCAAATCTTGGAGACAGTCAACTATCTTCCCTCAAGAATCAGTGAGAGGTGCCCTACCACCAACCACCTCTCCCCATCACCACCACCAGCTCACCCCGTCCTTATAAGAAGATAGAGAGATGAGAAGTATGGGTGGTGGCCTTCTGGGAAGTTCAAGATTTGTGGTTGTAAACCTAAGCAGGAAGGAGAAAGAAGGGAGAGATGGTGGGATTGAGACAGGAAATATGGGAGCAGCCTACACTTCTGCCAAATGGCATGACGAATTTACCTGAGTTTCCCTGGGGTTGAGTGGACATCCCGAAGAAAATAGATGGGCTTGATTTGACATTTAAGTATCCCTCACAAGAGGGCCTCCCAGACAGTAGGGCTGGATCTCCTTTAGCAGAGGCTGAGGTAAGGCCACTGGGGGAGGAGGAGCCAGGGCCAGATATCTTGAGGGCTGGCTACTTGCAGCCTGGCGCAAAATGAAAATGCGAGGGTGGAGATGTCACTCCCCCTTCCTACACACTTTCTTGGCCTCAACCCACAGTGGACGAGCGAGCCTCAAGGGATTGCTGCCTCTGTGCGGGGATACACTGGGTGCCTGGATGGAGAGGACCAAGAGGCTCTCAATGAGTCACTGGCCAAAGGCATTGAGGTACCTCCTTGACCCACCCAACTCTGACTCTCCCCATGCTTATGTCCAAGTGATGGTACAATGCAGGTCTTCCCCAACCACCACCACTACTGTGCCTCCCTCAGTGCCCCGGGCAGAAGGTGGGAGGAGTAGCCAGGCAGGTGCCAGGACGGAGAGGCAGGGCAGAGCCCTGTCCCTAGGGAACAAATAGTATGAGATGGAGACCTTGCCCAGGGGAGGCAGGAGACTGACAGGACAGGACCACCCGTGAGCTGAGGCTCCAAGCCACCACCCACTCCATGCTCCATTGTCCTATTGGACTTCAGTTAAGAAACACAAATGCAAAGGCAAAATTATTAAGAATTTCAAGATGGCAGCTGTAGAACATTAACTCCAAGGGGGTGGGAGTGTCCGAGTGCAAGGCCCTGCGTCACTGGGCTCAAGTCCCACAGTTTCCATATCCATAAAGCCAGCCCTGATCTCATGTCAGGGAACTGGGCAGCAGGAAACCCTGTGGAAACTTGAAAGCACCCAGAGATGCCTACCATGAGAGAGCCAACATTTGGACATGTGTTTCAAAGATGTGATCCACAGAGAGTCAGTGGTAACCAGGAAAACAGTATTTGCCAATCAGGGAGAAGACTGCAACCCTAGCCACATATGTAAGAGGTGTTTGCTCTTTTCTCCCTGCCCCTGTCACTGGAAGAGCTGGCCCTTAGAGAGGGAGGAAGGATCAGTGTGTCATGAGACCACCCCTCACCACCCACTAGAGCTAGTGATGGGTTTAGCCTGTGCTGGTGGGAGAGGAGAAGAGCTCTGAATTACGCTGAGATTGAATTTTAAGCTGCACAGGGTTAAAATGACTTTTAAAAAAACCACTGAAAATAAAGAAATACAGCCAAATTGTAACTGAAGGAAATGTGCCCCAGTGGAAAAGGGATTCAACATGGCCCAGTTAGAAGGCAGTTATTGGGGAACAAAAGGCATTTCATGGTTCTACCCTAAGGAATGAGACTCTTTAATAAATTGGCAACATATGGCTTGTCCATAGTGGCCCAGCTGGCCTCATACAGTTGGCACACCCCACACAGGTCAAGCATTTGCAACTCCAGGACCTTCTAGAGCCGTGCGAGTGAAAAGGATGTGGGCAAGTTGCCCTGGCTGCTGCCAGCACCTGTTTGTACACACTCCTGAGAGTGTTTGAGCTCAAAATATGAAACTATGAGTAAATCCACAAATCAACATTTACTGAGTATCTACCAAGGAGGAGAGCAAAAAAAATAAAACATACTCCATGCCCTCAAGTTTTCTGCAATCTACTTAGAGGCCCAATATATAAATACATAAGGTGGCACCATCTTTTGTTACCAGCTAAAAATGCAATAAAAATTCAGGAGACAAGGAAATTAGTCCAGGCTGGGGTAGTCAGTGGAGACTCCAAAGAGAAGGGAAGACTTCAGCTGTACTAGGAAGGAATACATAGGCTTCCTTTGGACAAAAGGGAAAATCAGAGTGGTCCAGGCAGGCAGGACAGGATGGTCAAAGATGCACTGGTATCAAGTGTGTGCCTAGTCAGTGAGAAATGCAGCCTCAATGTCCCAGAAGGTGAAGGCAGGAGAGCTGCAAGTGTAAGTGGGGAGGGAATTATAAAAACTGTGAAGGAAAGAAACACCCAACTCACGGTCCAGATGCTTTATATGAACTATTTCATTTAACTCTTACAAAAATTCTGCGAAGTAGTGCAGTTTGGGGGTGTCCAAGACCACCCTCAGATTCTATCACATATAAACCACATTGTCAGTGTGAACTACCTGATGTGGCCCTGGTTTCTTTTAGGTAAAAGAAACACTCTTAACAGGCAGGATATTCCAAGAGCTCAGAGGTTATGTCTAAGTCAGGCAAGGACCAAACCTCTCCTTGGAAGGTGCAGGCCTGGGACAATGCAGACCTGCTACACAAATAGACTTATTTATAGTTGAGGAAACTGAAACTCCGAGAGCTTAGGTTAATTTTTCAATATCTAGTAGATATAAACCCTGTCCCCAGGGTTTGGATCTACTTTTCCTTGAACCCAAAATCTGTGCTCTTTCCACCATCACGCATCACTTCCTCTCCAGGGCCTGAAGGTCAAACAAGTGATTAGATGTGATTCGGAAAAACAGGGGGTCAATAAAGGTCTAACACAAGGAAATGGCATATGCAAATCAGTGTTGTAAGAAGACTTCAGATTCACTTTTTAATATTAAGAAAAAAAGATTGGTAGAAAGAAAGAGAAGAGGCAGATACCAGCTAAGAGATTTTTGCAGTAATCCAACTATAACGTAATAAACTCATGGCTGTAAGAATATTAAGGAAGGTATACGTGAAATATTTCCGATAAAAGAAATTATAGGACTTTGTTAAAGACTGGATCTTGGGAAGAGAGAGAAAAGGAGAGTAAGAAATGATACCATAATTTCTCATAATACTCATTATTCTTAATTGCTTGTGTAGGGGAGGAAGACTATCCTCTACCCACTCCAGATCCCTTCTGGCTGGGCTACAAATTAAATCGACATGAGACTGAATAGCAGGAGAAAATCAAACAAAGCTTTATAGCATGTATACATGAGGGAGACCCAGGAAAGACTGGGTAACTCACCAAAATGGTGGAGGTTCTCATCTTAAATACTATCTTTGGCTAAAAACAAAGGAAGATGTTGGGGGTGGGGGGAGTTAGTTATGGGAGATTACCAGAAAAGCACAGTAAAGAAGAGTAAGGTTAATATGCAGATTTAAGTCCTTGCCTTGGCACTGATAAGAGTTTCTAGGGATAAGGTCTTCACCTCTTCTTGCCAGTACCGAGAGGGAGACACCTTTACAAATGGAGATTTCCCTTATAAATGTAAATGTCTCTTACAAAGGGTAACGTCTACTTTTACTTGGTTTTCAGAGCTTTGATAAGAATGGGTTTAGCAAGGACCCTCCCAGTCTGTTCATACCCAGACTTGTCTATGGTGATGGCCTGTCCTGGAGACGGGCGTTCTATCTTAAATTCTTTTAGGCAGTTAGTCGGAAGGGAGGTCAAAGTTTCTTTCTGAGTCTTCTGAGCCTTTATTGTCTTCAGCTCAAAATAATCCGCATACCAGAGTGGCACATTTTGGGGCTGCCTGCCCTGAACCCTATCACTTGCTTTACATTTAATAATTCCTTTAATCCTCATCACAGCACTGTGAGGCTGGAATTAACTATTCCATTTCCACAGATAAGGAAACAGAGGCTCTGAGAAATTACACCACTTGCAAAGGTCTTACAGCCAGCGTGCAAACCTCATTCTACCTGAGTCAGAAAGCCCTGGCACTTTCCTAATCATCGTGCTTCCTACCTTTGATGTGGGAAAAACGTTGATGCCTCTGTCAAAGTGGAGGGAAGTTGATTGGTTCAGACTTGGATGTGCTAAATTTGAGAATAACAGAGGAGTAGCTAGGTGGAGATCCTTGGTATTAACTAATTGACCTTACATTTTTATTAAATATTCTACAGTCCGTCCTTGTTATAAATACATGTCTTTGTGGAGAACTCTGCTTTATTATTTAACCCTTCTTTAAACAAGCCTAAATATCAAAGACTAATGTGCAGACAAAATTAATATATTTGAAATATGAATTTAAAAAGCCATATTCCTTTAAACAGCATTTGGCCTACATTTTGGGCTTCAGAAGTTTGGCTGTTTGTAATTGCATGCGCATAAGGCGGTAGTACTCAATAAAGACACACTAATGCTAGGGGGGAAAAAGGCAACCAGATAGAAAGAAACCAAAATCTACTCAAGGAATCTAAACATACAAAATTTTATCCTGTGGCAAGGGAAGATGTTTGGCTTCTTCCTAAGTCCTAAAAGTAAAACTAACATTAGCAGAGACACTCACCACTGACAGGGGAACCAGTGGTGTTATTTCCATCTGAAAAGAACGTGCTCTAACTCATAGCAATCTTGAAACTCAGTACAGAAAATAAAATCACCCTCAGGATGCTACAGATCTATTAAATTCTAAAACTCCCTTCTTTCCTTACTGCTCTCTGACAGGGTCACCTCTCTTGGTCTAAAGGTAGAGGTATGAACCACTAGACACACACTGGTCACTTGTCTAGGTGAGTAATTATTTTGTTTTGAGGTGCATCATACAATGTTCTGAGGAACCCAAGCTATTTTGGAATAAAAGATAAAACTTTGACCAAATCTGTTCATACAGGAGAAGATAGTATTGCAGCCAGGAAATGCCACCGTTAGAGACCGCCATGCTCTTTCTCTGCCAGGCTCGTCATTACCTTGCCGAGAGGTGTTCTGAGGGCTCATGCTAAAGAAAATCTTTGACTTAAACATCTGTAAATATAGGACTAGAAGGTTTATCATATCCAGGAAACGTCATGAGAGTAGTCATTACAGGAACTATTGGCCTTCTGGGAAATCACAGGATTTCTTGGATTCAATTTTTGAGTATGAGCCAGAGGCAGATCCAAACCAAGAAATACGGATTGGTGACTAGAGAAAGATTCACTAAACTTTCTTCTCCGAGACTATTTCTACCAAAAAGCCCTCATGATCTTGATGATTTGTCTTCTTGTTTACAATTCAGTGTCTTAAATAAGTAGCATAGCTATTACCCTGTTCTACCTAATCTGTTAATGAAAGTGGATCAGAATTCCACTTTCTCCTGTGAAACCTCCTTCAAGATAAAATTTGAACTTTAACGTGGTGTGCCTGCTTACCCCTTCTACCTCATTCCTGGTCCTACCTCCTGTTGCACCATAAATTCAAGCCACTGAAAACTCAGTTGACTCATTCCAGTCTTTGCACAAGCTGTTCCCACTGCCTGGAGTGGCCTGGCAGGCCTCCAGTTTATCTGAGAGGCTAATTCCTGCTCACCCTTCAAAACTCAGCTCAGAGCCTCTGCTCTGGACCGCCTTCTCTGGGATCTGTGACTGCCGTCTCAGAGGTCATTCCCCTTCTGTGCTCCATAAGCAGTCTGTGCTCACCCTTCCCATAGCGCTGATTCTGAATCATGTTTGTCCATCCTGTATCTAGGACCACCACTAGACCGTGAGTTCTTCGAGGCCAAGGACAATGTCTATTACTCTGGGATCCCCAAGACACTGTACATATAGTATTTGGCACCTAGTAGTCACTAGTAAAGGTTATGGAGTGAATACATGAATAAATACAATTTAATACAGACTTTGAAGCAACGATCTGCTATTGGAAAGTTAGTATAACCCAAGTAGACACATCACAGTGAGGTGTGTTCTAAATAAGGAATTTGCTTCCATGAGAGACTCCTCTGTTTCCAATCTGGCCCTCATCATCCTTTTTACCTGTCACAGAATGCTCTTTCTGAACAAAAGCCCCTGTGTGTACAGCCCTTCATGATCTGGCCTGGATTACTTCTCCCATATCGTCTCTCCCACGACCCTCCCCCAAACCCCACTTTGGCCATATTAATGCACTTGCAGTTCTCAGGGCACACTGGGATCACTCCCCCACGGTGCCCACACACAGGCAGCACTCAGTCAATGCTTGTTTAATACATGGAAAAGGCTAAACGTCTTGTGATGTCCTCAAGCTTGTAGCTTGCAACTGAGTGGGAAAATCTTAGCTACATTTAGGTTCAATAACCTACTATATGCCAGGAACTCAGTTAGGTACCAGGAGAGCAAAGGCAAATAAAGCATGGCCCCTGTCCTTACAGGTTTTACTGTATAATGGGGTAAAAAAGACACACAAGTAGACAATTTATTTTTTAAAGTGAATACAGTAAAATAATTTGAATATAGTAAAATAAAAGTTTGTGCAGTTTAGAAAAGAATTCCTAGAGAAGACGATTGAGCAAGTCTTGAAGGATGAATAAGTCTATCCATTTAAGAAAGGGCACTTGAGGCAAAGGGCACTAAAGGCATGGAGGCATGAAACAGTATGACGGGCAGAAAGCTGTAAGTGATATAAGCACTTATGTCATATATGATGGTGGCCTGAACTAGAGCAATCATAGTAGAGATGGAGGAGAGGAGATCAATTCAGGAAATAAATAGACGTAGGATCAGCATCCTTGATGATGATGGAATTGGGCGGACAGGAGTAATGAGATGGTGGAGGAGGAGCAGATTTGGGTGGAATGGGGAAGAAAATGAGTTCGAGTTTCAACATGTAGAGTTTACATCACTATGAGCAGTAGACAGTTTGATATACAAGCAGAAATATGCAGCTGGCAGTTTGATATACAACCCAGGCTCTTATAATCACAGTGGGAAATCTGAGACCAGAAGAGCAAATGAGATTGATTGCTTGAGGAGAGCATGTACAGAAGAAGAAGCAAAGAACCAGGAACAGAGCTCAGAGTCGCAGAGAAGAGGCAGAGGAGGAGTAGGCCAGGGAGAGGATCAAAGGAAGCAGGAAGAAGCTGCATAACCAGCAGTGAGTAGTCCATTAAGGCCAAGGGCATAGAGTTTGAAAGAGAAAGAAATCCAGAGTGAAAATGGCAGCAGAGTAGTCCAAAAAGAGAAGGACCAGAAAGTAATCATTGGTTTGCAAGGTGAATGCCATTGGGCTCACGCTTTCGTTGGCAGAGTGGATTCAGTGGAATGATGGGGGCTGAAGCCAAATTGCAGAGAATTGGTAAGTGAAAGGCAGGTGAGGAAGGGGGGACAGTGAGAGTAGGATGAGCCTTAAAGAAGCCTGAATGAGAATGGAAGAAAAGAAATAGGGTAATGTTGCAGGTGGGCATGGGGAGAAATGATAGTTCCATGGTTACAAGAAAAATTACTTTAGGATAGGAGAGTTATGACCATGCTGGGAACCAAGGATAAGAAGCCACTGAAGCAAAAAGGTGGAAGACAAAGGAAAGCTCGCTAAAAATGACCTCCTGTTGCCTTGCTTTATGTCTTTTTCTCTTCTTCCCCCTCAGTCTCAACACAGTGCCTGACACACCGGTATCTGACGTCAGCTAAATGAATAAGTGAGTGGGTAAGTGATGAAGCCACAGCTCCGAGGACACCAGCAGAAAGTGATCAAGCGACTCGGGTGAGAGACTGATCTTGAGCAAGAAAAAAGCACTTTATTCTCTGAAACAGAAAGATATGAGAGGAAGACGGATTTCCACTCTAGAGCTTTCTCCCACTGACAGATTAATTTTGTGGACTGGCAAATGCAAGTATTTAAAATCCGCTTATTAATCATTACAAGTTATTGTTTTATTTAGTGCTTCAACTCTTCTTGAATGGACATTTCAGGAAGGTAAAATATATTCTGGCCTTCTGATCTATATTTCTGTTATATCACTCCTTAAAAGACATTAAGCCCCTTAAGAACAGGAACCTCGACTTTTTTTAAAAGACTTTATTTTTTTAGAGGAGTTTTGGGCTTACAACAAAATTCAGAGGAAGGTACAGAGATTTCCTATATATCCACTGTCACCACACATGCATGGCCTCCCCCATTATCAACATCACTCACCAGAATGGTACATTTTTTAACTGAGGATGAACCTACATTGACACATCATAATCATCCAAAGTCCATAGTTTACTTAGAGTTCACTCTCGATGTTGTACATTCTATGAGTTTGGACAAATCTATAATGACATCTATCCATCGTAATAATATCATACAGAATATTTTCACTGCCCTAAAAATCCTCTGTACTCTGCCTATTCATCTCTCCCCCTCCCCATCCCTGGCAACCACTAGTCTTTTACTGTCTCCATAGTTTTGCCTTTTCCAGAATGTCATATAGTTGGAATTATGCAGTATATAGCCTTTTCAGATTGGTTTCTTTGGTTTAGTAATATGCATTTAAATTTCCTCCATGTCTTTTCATGTCTTGAAAACTTGACTTTTTTTAATTCATTGCAACACAACACAGGTCTGGTATATTGAAGGTATTCGATAAGTTTTACAAGTTTATTAATAGAAAAACTACTAGGGGGCCAGCCTGGTGGCGCAAGTGGTTAAGTGTGCGCCCTCCACTGCAGCGGCCCAGGGTTCACCGGTTCGGATCACGGGCACGCACCGACGCACTGCTTGGCAAGCCATGCTGTGGCGGCGTCCCATATAAAGTGGAGGAAGACGGGCATGGATGTTAGCCCAGGGCCAGTCTTCCCCAGCAAAAAGAGGAGGATTGGCAGATGTTAGCTCAAAGCCGATCTTCCTCAAAAAAAAAAAAAAAGAAAAACTACTAGGGTCAGAGGGTCAGAGGCAATGTGCTTGCATTTGTTTCAAAACTCTGGGTAAAATAGACTGTATTATATATAGGTCAGGGTTGAAAAAACTTCTAACAGTAGGACTATTTATAGGTTTGACAGAGTCAGGAAGTCATTCATCAAAACAGACGTGACATATAAGACGTTTGACTCACATTTGCCTTCCATATGGTCATCAAGTGAATTGAAAATGCTTCTAGAAAACATCCACATCCTGGTTCTCTTTCAAGTGTCCCACTATTAGCATTCAGGGCATGGCACCAACAGAGAAAATGTTTTCAATTTTCTCAAATCTCTTGCCTTCCTGGGTCACACCATACCTCCATGCCATATCCTCTCTGCCTGAAACTCTCTTCCACTTGTATTCACCTGGCTAACTTTTTCTCATCCTTCAAGATGTGGTTCAAATGCCACTTTAGTTACACAGCTTTTCCCAACCCCCTGTCTCACCTTACAGTGATTATCCCTTTATTATGACACTGGTCTGCTCTATTGTAATTATTAATCAGATGAATTCAACCAAGCATGCCTTTTCATGTTGACATCACCAATACCTACCACACACATTGGCTTAGGTCCAGGGTAGAAACTTGGAAGTTGTGAAAAGTGGTTGAGTTCAGGTTATATTTTGAAGATAGAGCCAATAGGATTTGGTGATATGACTTGGATACAGTGTGTAAAAGAAAGAGAGGGGCCAAGGCTGGCACTAAGGTTTTTTACCCTGAGCAACTAGAATTGTGGAGTTTCCATTAGCTGATATGGGAAAGACTATGGGAGGAGCAGGGCAGGCATTCAGTTTTAATTTGAGATGCCTGCTAAGCACCCAAGTGGAGAGTTTGGGGAGGCAATTGGATATATAAGTTGGCGTTTCAAGAGAAAGGTCTGTGCTCTATCAATTTGAGAGTCATTAGTATATAAATGCTATTTAAAGCCATGAGACTAGATGAAATCTCCAAGGGATAAGTATAAATAAACAAGAGAAGAGGTCCAAGGACTGAGACCCTGGGCATTCCAACTCCAACACGGGCACTCCAACATTCACAGGGAATGACGTGGGAAGTGGGATGTAAAGTTGGAAGAAATCAGGAACACAGTCTGAAGGTTAGGGGCCTGAAAGTTAAGTGGGGAAAGTGTTTCAAGGCAGAGAGAGTGATTTCTCTCAAGAAAGCTCATTGGATTTAAGAACATGGAGGTCACTGATAACCTTAGTAAAAAGGTTTTGGCAGAAAAGTGGGAGTAAAAGCCTCCTTGGAGTAAGGACAAATGAAAATGGGAGGAGAGTCCTCAGAGACAGCATGTGTAGACAACTCTTTGAAGGAATTTTGCTGTAAAGGGGAGCAGAGAAATGATACGGTAGCTAGAAGGGAACCACCAAAGGTTTTGTTTGGTTTGGATATTAGTTTTTAAGATGGGAGCTATTGCAGAATGTCCAATATTAACAAGAATGATCTAGCAGAAAGGGGGAAATTGATGATGCATTAGAAAGAACCTGAACGAAGTTGACCGATTACTAGATAATCAATAAGAACGTCTTTGAGAAGTTGAGGGTTGATGGGCTCTAGAAGACACGTGGAGGGCTTAGATAGGGATACAGAAAGTAAGAGGGGAGAGAGCAGAACGTGGGTGCAGCAGGTTGGCAGGTGAAGTTCTCTTCTAATTCCTCCTAATTCCTTAGTAAAGTAGGAAGCAGAGTCATTAAGCGAGAGCGAGGAGATGAAGGAGGTTTGATGGAAGTTTCAGGAGAGAGGAGACATGAAATGATTGTGTAGGACAGTGTTTCTTGAACTTTTTTTTACACAAAGCACATTTTACATCCTAACCCAGCACACGTGCATATATAAATGTACATCTACCTATAACTGAAACAAGCATTTCATGAAATAATATTTACCATTATTATATGCGATGAACTCTATTAAATTAAACTCTGTTCTAATCTGTATAATTTTTTACTGCATAATTTGAAAAATCCCTGTCTAGAAAAGTGGGAGAAGGAAGCACTGGGGAGATGCAGTGGGACTACCAGGTGGCAGGAAAGGTCCACTTGAGACTGTGGGGATGAATTTCACTTGAGCCCCGTAGTCATGGCTGCAGATTTTTATCTGGTCACATTCCGCTGTAAGGAGACAGACAGGGAGACGGCAGAAAATTAGATTTAAGTAGGATTGGGTGTTTCCAGGTCCTGTGATGAAAGATGAAGCAAGGGCATCCAGGAGTTGGCAAAGGGGTTATTATAATGTCGAAGCTTGAAATCCAGGCCAGAGTAAAATGAGGTCCCAACAGAGAGGTAATCAAATCAATGGAGTGAAGGTCTAGTGGGTTGGAAAAGTGAGGACAAGGAGTCCAAGAGCATGAACTAGAAAGACAGGATGCGGTGGTAGGAAAGTCCGTGCTGGAAACTGAGGTTTGGGTAGGCATGAGGTTAGTGCCATTTTTTGGTAAACACAAGGGCAAGGGTATGACCTTAAGAGCAAATTCCTGAGGTGAGGAAACGATGAGATCCCTGGAGGAGTGGCTGAGGAACCAAGAGCTTGGGGTGCTGAAAGGATCAGTTATCTGGGTACTTAAATAACTAAAAATTGTCACAGGAGTTTTAAGAGGAAAATAGCAGTGAACAGGGAGCTAAAAATATTAAAGAAATGAGGAGGAGGGACCAGAAGTGGATGACTGCAGCAAGCAGGGGTTGTGGAACATCTGAGGGCAAGGACTTCAAAGCTGCAGTTTTCGGGAGGTGGAAGGGAGAATGGCTGGGACGGCAGTGAGAAACTGACAGTCGCCTCCTGCCTCTCCAGGCCCCATGAAAAGAGGTGTGAGAGAGAAAGAGCATGAGACAGAGCAGCAGGGAAGCAGGGTCCTCATATAAGAACCAGGTTTCTACTGAGCAACACAGTAAAACAAATGTTCAGGGAAGAAAATGGAGGCCCTATGAATTTTGCAGATGACAGATCCTGAGTTCCAGAGAGCACAGTGGCAATTTTCCAAAGTGGGAAGTGTGAGCGATGGGCCCGGGGAACAGATGTATAGTGCCATGGGGTGATGAGCATCTAGTAACTGACTCAAGGAAGGAAACTAAATAATCAAATAATTGATTATTGATTAATTCAAATATGCTGAATTTACACGAATACCTGGCCTTTTTAACTAAGTGACAGGGAAATTGCTTTGATTCTGTTTTCCTTCAGAAGGTGTCAGCGTAGTTGACATTCATGTTACATTCTTTACCACCTTTTGATCTCTTATTTTCTTTCAAACAGATTTCTCTCTTTCTTTAACACACTTAGTTTTTTACCTAGAAATGAATGAAGTAAATTTAACAATCTAGTTGAATTGCGTAGAGAGGAAAAACTTCTCACTTGACATTAACTCAAGAACCAAATGATTTAAATTTTCTATTAGAAAGTTGTGAATCAAATACATAAATACCAAACTAAAAAGGTTGAAGTTTGGTACCAAGTAATATACTTCAAAGAAAATCTAGATTCATCTTGGGGTTGGTGTCAAGATAGCGGCATAGGCAGACTCTGAACTCACCTCCTCCCACAGACACAACGAATTTACTACTACTCTTGGAACAATTACCCCTGAGAGAGACTGAAAACTGGATAAAAAGAACCCCTGCAAGAAGGGACAGTCCTGACTGAAGTGAAAGAAGCAGAAATTCCTTTCTGGAGAGGAAAAAAGCCACCTTCACAAGCCATGGTGTTTCATGGCTGGCTGGGAGCAATCTTAAGGTACACAGCCTTCCCTGGAGGAGTGGTGGACCTGAGCATGGGAACGTTACCACTATAAGCATCTTTTGATCCCAGCACAACTGAGATGAGTGTCATAATATCAGGCCTTGCTGGCTACTAACAACAGTGAGGAATACTCCCAGAAAAGATATCAGACATAAGGGGGAAAAAAGCCAGCTCTTAAAGGGCCCATGCACAAATTCGCCCATTTCAGAAAGGAACATACAATCACCAGAAAGAAAAGTCCACCGTCTTTTGGCGAAGAGACTCACCTGATGGGCTCTGGGTGCATCTCGGTGAGAGGTGAGACCTCTCCAGGGACTGAGACATTGGTGGCAGCCATTATTGTGACAATACATGTATGCTGACACAGATGCTGGCAGACATCATTGGAATTCTTCCCCTGGCCTGTTTGCCCAGGATCTGCCCCCCCAACTAGAGCACCAACTTGATACAACTCAGCCAGGGCAGGCAGCCCACCTTAGGGACTGGCCCACCCAACAGCAAGCCCTTGGGCAACTTGTGGGCCTGCAGAGGCTGGGTGCCTGGGTCCTCTGCAGCTGGGTGAGTGGGTCCACCCCTGCAGGGCAGGTCATGCTCAAGGAGCAGGTGAAGTGTGTGGGGCATTGATGGAGTGTGTAGGCCCTCTGCAGTGGGGCAACTGGGTCAGCTTCAGGAAGTCAGGGCACACACATGGGGCAGGACTGTGTTGATGGTGTGTGTGGCCCTGTGGGAAGCGGGGCTTGTCAGCTGCAGAAGACTTGTGCTTCTCAAAGAGCCACATAGGGGATCGGCCCCACCTTCCAAAGCCTGAAACAACTGGGTGCTCCCGTGCCTGGGCCCAGCCCCACCCAGCTGAAATCCTCAGAGAGCTGACAATAGCCTTGCAGGCCAGAGGCCTACAGCAATTGTAAGCCCCTGAGCCTAACAAGCAGCCACACTGGGGGCCTACTCACTTAACAGAAAAACTGCTGCAGGAATGTGCTATTAGACCTTGCAGCCAACTGTGCTGGGGCTCCCCACATCTGATATAGTGACTGAAGGGTCCCCAGCAGCCACACACAGCCAAACATTACAACCAGCCAGCCAGGGGGACAGTGTAGCCTCCCTGGGCACCTGCAGCAAGAGCGACCCTGCCACAACAAAAGGACACATGTAGCCCACACAGGGGAAACTCCTGGAACATTTGGAACTGGTGATGAGAGGGAAGCACACTGCTGGGCCTCATAAGGCATCTCTTACATAAGGCCACCTCTCCAAGATTGGGAGATGCAGCTGACCTACTTAATATGTAGATATAAGCGCAGAGAAAGAGGTAAAATGAGGAGACAAAGGAATACGTCCCAAGTAAAGGAACAGGATAAAGCCCCAGAAAAAGAACTGAATGAAACAGAAATGAGCAATTTACCTGACAAAGAGTTCAAACAAAATGTCATAAGGCTGCTCACTGATCCTGGGAGAAGAATGGATGAACTCAGTGAGAACGTCAACAAAGAATTGGAAAATATAAAAAAGAACCAATCAGAAATCAAGAATATAACACTGGAGATGAAAAATTCACTGGAGGGACTCAATAGCAGAATAAATAAAACAGAAGAATGGATCAACAAGCTGGATGAAAGACTAGAGGAAATCACCCACGCTGAACAAATGAAAGAAAAGAGAATTAAAAAGAAGGAGAAAGTGTAAGGGATCTCTGGGACAACATCAAGTGGACTAATGTTCATATTATAGGTGTCCCAGAAGGAGAATAGAGAGACAAAGGGGCAGAGAATCTATTTGAAGAAATAATAGCTGAAAACTTTCCCAACCTAAGGAAGGAAACAGACGTCCAGGTACAGGAAGCACAGAGAGCACCAAACAAGGTAAACTCAAAGAGGCCCACACCAAGACACATTATAATTAAAATGTCAAGAATTAAAGATAAAGAGAGAATCCTAAAAGCCACAAGAGAAAGGCAACAAGTTACATACAAAGGAAACTCCATAAGGCTATCAACTGACTTCTCAGCAGAAACTTTACAGGCTAGAAATGAGTGGCACGGTATGTTTAAAGTGCTGAAAGGAAAAAAACCTACAGCCAAGAATACTCTACCTGGCATGGTTATCATTCAGAATGAAAGGAGAGCTAAAGAGTTTCCCAGACAAGCAAAAATTAAAGGAGTTTATCACCAAGAAACCAGTCTTACAAGAAATGCTAAAGGGACTTATTTAAGTGGGAAAGAGAAGACCACAAATAGGAATAATAAAATTATACTAAAAAAAAGCAATAAAATCACTAGTAAAGGCAAAAATACAGTAAAGCTAGCAGATCAACCACCTACGAAGATAAAATGAAGGTCAAAAGACAAAAGTACTAAAATTACCGATTTCCAGGATAAGAGGGTCACAGATACACACACACAAAAAAGTTAGATATGATATCAAAAACATAAAATGTGGGAGGAGGGGAGTAAAAGAGTCGAGCTTTTAGAAAGAGGTCAAACTAAAGAGACCGCCGAATTAATATAGATTGCTATATACGTAAGTTATTATATCTGAACCTCATGGTAATCACAAACCAGAAACCTACAATGAATACACAAAAAATTAAGAGAAAGGAATCCAAATATACTACTAAAGAAAATCATCAAACCACAAGGGAAGAGAGCAAGAGAAGAAGAAAGGAACAGAGAAGAACTACTAAAACACCCAGAATAAAGGTAACAAAATGGCAGTAAGTACATACTTATCAATAGCTACTTTAAATGTCAGTGAACTAAATACTCCAATGAAAAGACAGAAGGTGGCTGATTGGATAAAAATACAAGAACCCTATATATGCTGCATACAAGAGACACACTTCAGACCTAAAGACACTCACAAACTGAAAGTGAAGGGATGGAAAAAGATACTCCATGCAAATGGCAATGAAAAGAAAGCTGGGGTAGCAATACTTATATCAGACAAAGTAGGTTTTAAAACAAAAACTGTAACAAGAGACAAAGAAGGACACTTACATAACAATAAAGGGAGCAATCCAACAAGAGGATATAACACTTGTAAATACCTATGCACCCAACATAGGAGCACCTAAATATATAAGCGATTAAGAGACATAAAAGGAGAAATAGACTATAACACAACAATAGTAGAGGACTTTAATACTTCACTTACACCAATGGACAGATCATCCAAACAGAAGATCGATAAGGAAACATTGGCCTTAAATGACACATTAGACCAGATGGACTTAGTAGATATATACAGAACATTCCATTCAAAAACCACAGAATACACATTCTTCTCAAATGCACATGAAACATTCTCCAGGATTGAGGCCACAAAACAAATCTCCATAAATTTAAGAAGACTGAAATATCAAGCATCTTTTCTGACCACAACAGTATGAAACTAGAAATCAAATACAGGAAGAAAATCAGAAAAGCCACAAATATGTGGAGATTAAACAAAATGCTACTGAACAACAATTGGGTCAATGAAGAAATCAAAGGAGAAATCAAAAAATACCTGGAGACAAATGAAAATGAAAATACGTCATGCCAAAATGTATGGGATACAGCAAAAGCAGTTCTAAGAGGGAAGTTCATAGCAACACAGGCCTACATCAATAAATAAGAAAAATCTCAAATAAACAATCTAACAGTGCACCTAAAGGAACTGGAAAAACAAGAACAAACAAAGCCCAAAATCAGTAGAAGGAAGGAAATAATAAAAATCAGAGGAGAAATAAATGAAATAGAGACTAAAAAAACACAAAAGAAAAAATCAACGAAACCAAGAGCCGATTCTTTGAAAAGATAAACAAAATTGACAAGCCTGTAGCTAGATTCACCAAGAAAAAAAGAGAGAAGGCTCAAATAAATAAATGAAATGAAAGAGGAGAAATTACAACAGACATCTCAGAAATACAAAAGATTATAAAAGAATACTATGAAAACCTATACACCAACAAATTGGATAATTTAGAAGAGACGGATAAATTCTTAGAATCATACAACTATCCAAAACTGAATGAAGAAGAAATAGAGAATTTGAATAGACCAATCAGCAGTAAGGAGATCAAAACAGTAATCAAAAACCTTCCCAAAAATAAATGTCCAGGACCAGATGGCTTCCCTGGTGAATTCCACCAAACATTCAAAGAAGACTTAATACCTATCCTTCTCAAACTCTTCCAAAAAATTGAAGAAGGGGAGAAGCTTCCTAACTCATGCTATAAAGCCTATACTACTCTGATACCAAAATCAGACAAGGACAATATTAAAAAAAAGAAAATTACAGACCAATAACACTGATGAACATTGATGCAAAAATCCTCAACAAAATACTAGCAAATTGAATACACAAAGATCATACACCACTATCAAGTGGGATTTATTCCAGGGATGCAGGGATGGTTCAACATTCGCAAATCAATCAATGTGATAAACCACATTAATAAAGTGAAAATCACATGATCATCTCAATAGATGCAGAGAAAGCATTTGACAAGATACAGCATACATTTATGACAAAAACTCTGAATAAAATGGGTATAGAAGAAAAGTACCTCAACATTATAAAGGCCATATATGACAAACCCACAGCTAATATCATTCTCAACAGAAAAAAACTGAAAGCTATCCCTTTAAGAACAGAAGCCAGACAAGGATGCCCACTTTCACCACTCTTATTTAACATAGTATTGGAAGTCCTACCCAGAGCAATCAGGCAAGAAAAAGAAATAAAAGGGATCCAAATTGGAAAGGAAGAAGTGAACCTGTCACTATTTGCAGATGACATGATTTTATATATAGAAAACCTTAAAGAATCCACCAAAAAACTTTTAGAAATAATAAATGAATACGGTCAAGTTGCAAGATACAAAATCAACATACGAAAATCAGTTGCGTTTCTATATACTAAAAACAAAGTAGCAGAAAGAGAAATTAAGAATACAATCCCATTTACAACTGCAACAAAAAGAATAAAATACCTAGGAATAAACTTAACCAAAGAAGTGAAAGATCTGTACACTGAAAACTATAACGTGTTGTTGAAAGAAATTGAGGACGACACAAAGAAATGGAAAGATATTCCGTGCTCTTGGATTGGAAGAATTAACATACTTAAAATGTCCATACTTCCTAAAGCAATCTTCAGATTCAATGCAATCCCTATCAAAGTTCCAACGATATTTTTCACAGAAATAGAACAAAGAATCCTAAAATTTATATGGAACAACAAAAGACCCGAAATAGCCAAAGGAATCTTGAGGAAAAAGAAGAAAGCTGGAGGCGTCAAAATCCCTGATTTCAAAAGTTACTACAAAGCTATAGTAACCAAAACAGCATGGTACTGGCACAAAAACAGACACACAGATCAATGGAATAGAATCGAGAGCCCAGAAATAAACCCACACATCTATGGACAGCTAATTTTCGTCAAGGGAGCCAAGAACATACAATGGAGAAAGGAAAGTCTCTTCAATAAATGGTGCTGGGAAAACTGGACAGCCACATGCAAAAAAATGAAAGTAGACCCTTAGCTTACACCATACACAAAAATTAACTCAAAATGGATTAAAGACTTGAATGTAAGACCTGAAACCATGAAACTTCTAGAAGAAAACATAGGCAGTATGTCTTCGACATCAGTCTTAGCAGCATGTTTTCAAGTGCCATATATGACTGGGCAAGGGAAACAATAGAAAAAACAAACAAATGGGACTACATCAAACTAAAAACCTTCTGCACAGTGGAGGAAACAATCAACACAACGAAAAGACAACCTAACAATTGGAGAAGGTATTTGGAAACCATACATCTGATAAGGGGTTAATATCGAAAATATATAAAGAATTCATACATCTCAACAACAAAAAAACAAACAACCCAATTAAAAAATGGGCAAAAGATCTCAACAGACATTTCTCCAAAGAAGATATACAGATGGCCAACAGGCACATGAAAAAATGTTCAAAATCATTAACTATCAGGGAAATGCAAGGCAAAACTACAATGAGATATCACCTCACGCCCGTCAGAATGGCTATAATTAACAAGACAGGAAACAACAAGTGTTGGAGAGGATGTGGAGAGAAGGAAACTCTCATACACTGCTGGTGAGAGTACAAACTGGTGCAGCCACTATGGAAAACAGTATGAAGATTCTTCAAAAAATTAAGAATAGAACTACCATATGATCCAGCTATTATACTGCTAGGTATTTATCCAAAGAACACGAAAGGATGAATGTGTGCACCCCTGTGTTCATTGCAGCGTTATTCACAGTAGCCAAGACTTGGAAGCAACATAAGTGCCCATCAAGAGGTGAATGGATGAAGGAGATGTGGTATATATACACAATGGAATACTACTCAGCCATAAGAAATGATGAAATCCAGCTATTTGTGACAACATGGATGGACCTTGAGGGTATTATGCTAAGTGAAACAAGTCAGAGGGAGAAGGTCAAATATCGTATGATCTGACTCATAAGTAGAAGATAAAAACAACAACAATCACATAGAGACAGAGATTGGATTGGTGGTTACCAGAGGGTAAGGGGGGAGGGAGGAGGGCAAAAGGGGTGATTAGGCACATGTGTGTGGTGATGGATTGTAATGAGTCTTGGGTGGTGAACATGATGAAATCTACACAGAAATCGAAATATAGTGATGTACACCTGAAATTTATATGATGTTATAAACGAACGTTACTGCAATAAAAAGAAGAAAATCTAACCTTATTACAGAGTTCCCGTAGAACCACCTAAAATTCACCCAAGGATATGGATACACTCACCAAAAAATTTTTCTTCTTTCTTTGATGTACACTCTCAACAAAATGCAACATGGACGCCACCCATTGGGCATTTATTGTTACTGCAATGTTTCCCTTTACTGTTGGCAAATAGAGGTTTTCATTCAATGTTATTATTTATTGGGAAATGTTATTTATTGATTGTCTTCTATGTGCCAGGCACTGTTCTAGACCCTTGAGATACAATAGTAAACACAAAAAGCAAAAATCTCTGTCTTCATGGAGGTTATATTTTAGTGTATAAAATTTCTTCTTTTGTTCACCACGATATGACAGGCCAATCTGTGTAATAGGTATCCTGGATAAGGCTGAACCCTAAGACTTTAGAAACTTGATGAATAAAAACCAAGAAAAAATCTTTTTAGTTAAAAATTACCCCCAATTTTCATTTTCTAGAGATAGAAACATCAATTTACTCTAAAGGCAAAGTGTTCTCTATGGCAATAAAAATACACATCCTGTGTGTCCACTATCCCCTGGCATTCTTTTTATACTTTTTAATGAATCTACTATATATTCATAATTTTTTAAAATTTTGGTTATCTTCACTTTGCTAAAATGGTATCCTGCTGTATGTGATTAGGGAATGGCTTCCTTTTTCGTTTCACATTATGTTGCTAAAATTCTTCATGGTGTGAACATACCACAGTTCATTTATCCAGTCTTCCACTGATTGGGCATTTAGGTTCTTTCCAGATTTTTGCTATCATTAAACGTACTGCTGTGAGCATGCTGTACATGTCCCAACGTGCTCATGCATTAGCGATTTTTTTAGCCATATCGCTAGGGTGGAATTGCTGGGTCAGGGGATATGCAAATGTTCAATTTTTTGAGATAATGACAAGCTATTGTTTAGAGTGACCGTAACAAATTAAGCTCCCTCCAGAAATTTATAATGGCTCATTTCAAACCAAATCCTCTCTAACACTTGATAGTTTCAGATTTTAAAATTTTGGGTAAAACACAAAATGGTACCTCAC
This sequence comes from Diceros bicornis minor, assembly GCF_020826845.1. Classification (NCBI taxonomy): domain Eukaryota; kingdom Metazoa; phylum Chordata; class Mammalia; order Perissodactyla; family Rhinocerotidae; genus Diceros; species Diceros bicornis. The sequence goes on from NC_080756.1 coordinate 6,997,003, forward strand.
TGTGGTGTGGTCAGCACCGTGAATGATGTCAAATACGTCATTAAGACTCTGTTGGCCACATGTAGATCCTCTTGTGTGAAATCTTTGTTCACGTTTTTCCCCATTCTTATGTTGTGTCATTTATGCTTTTCTTATTACTTGGAGGAGTTCCCAAAGTACTCTTTTCACTCTTTATTTTAAAATAATTTAAACTTACAGAAAAGTTGAGGGAAAACTACAAAGCCTTTCTTTACAGTCTTCACCCATTCCACAGCAGTTCACATTTTATCACACTCGTCTTGTCATTCTCATTCTTTCTCTCTCCCTCTCTCTCTTTCTCTATGGGTATGTATATGCGTGTGTAATTTTTTCTCTGAACCATTCCAGAAAGTAAGTTTCAAATGTGATGCCTCATTATTCACCAGTACTTTAGAATGTATCTCCTAAAAACAAAGGTAGTCTCCTATGTAGCCAAATACAGCCGTCAAAATCAAGAGACTAGCATCAATGTGATACCCCCATCGAATCCACACGTGCCATTCAACTTTTGCCAGTTATCCCAACAGTTTCTTTCATGGTCCTGGATGTAATCCAGGATTACACGCTGTGTGAAGTTGTCGTGTCTCTTTAGTCTCCTTCAGTCTGGAATGGTTCCCCAGTCTTTTCTGCTCTGTCATGACCTGGAGGCTTTTGAAAAGTACAGGCCAGTCACTTTGTAGAGTGTCCCTCATTTTGGATTTGTCTGGTGTTTCCTCATAATTAGCTTGAGGGTGTGCATTTCTGACTGGAATACCACAGAAGTGATTCTGTGTCCTCTCAGTGCATCTTATATGGAGGTGCATGATGCTGATTTGTCCCATTACTGGTGAAGTTAACTTTTATTAACTGGTTAATTTGGTGTCTGCCAAATTACTCTACTACAAAGGTATGTAATAAGTATTTTGAATTATTAATAAGCACTTGGGGCTACTTTGATGTTATGTAAATGTCTACCCCATGTCTATCCCCTTGCTATTGTCTCACTGTATTAATCACAGCTTCACATTAAGTTCTGGTACCTGGTATTTCAGATGTATCTTGGCTGTTTTTGACCCTTCAATCTTCCATATAAATTCTGAAATCAGCTTAGCATATTCCATGATTTTGATTGCAATTGCTTTGAATCTATAATTCAAGTTGGGGATAATTGACATCTTGGGGATGATATTGTCTTCCTTCCCATAAATACATGTCTCTTCATTTACTAAAGTTCTCTTTTATATCTCTTAATGAAGTTGTATAATTTTCCCTATGGAGGTCTTCTTGGAGAAATGCCCCAAGGCATTTGAACAACTGGTTTCAGTAGATGTAGAGCTGAGATTTGGGACAGAAAGAAGGATATAAAAGTATAATCTACACTTCGGACTGGAATTCAGTTTAGATTGAACTGGATTTGGTTCAGCTCTACTTGAGGTGAATACTGAAGTCACATCCATATATGACGAGTATTTAAGGTTGATGGTAAAATGTGTTTGACTTTAGATACTTCAAGTAGAGTTGAAGCATCCACCACTTCTTCCCCCTCTCCTGACCTTAGACCAGTCTTCACCTTTCCCTCCTAGAAATTAGTCCATGCTAGAGTGGATAGAGAGACTGTTAAGATCCAGGAGAAACCTGAGAAAGAAGAAAGACCTGGGGCCAGAATTCTATTATCCTAAGTGCAAGATCGTCGTTCAGCAGAGAGGATGGCAGCATTGAGCAATGAGGACTGTGGAAGGAAACCATAAGAAGAATTGTGGGAGGAGATATTTAGGAAACAAGGCCACATCCAGGAGGAAAGACCTTTGAGTAGGTATTCAGAAAGTGATGGACCACTGTTCTACAAACATCCCATGGTTACCAACCCACCCCATTGTAAATTATCAGTCAGAGGGGTGTCCCAGTCAGCAGGAAACCACCAGGACCAAGAGATCATAAGGCAAAATCCCCTGGTTTCTGCTGCTGACACTGTTACCCACCAACGCCAGAGGGGCAAAATGAGCTTTATGCCAAATGGAAAGGAGGAGCCTTCTAGTGAGTTATAAATTCAACAGCGACCATCGTACGGCGGTTCAATATTCCAACAAGATGCAAGAGCACAGCATCCAAGAGAGGACAATTCCATGTGGTCCCTCAAGATCTGGCTTGATTCAGGGGTAGAATTCAGGATACCAGGGGCAGGAACGGGCTCATGGCCTCAGGTCATGCCTTTGAGCGTTGGTCATCAGGAGTTGCCAGTCATTATTCCTGGCAAGAATAGTTCAATAGGATTTAAGGAACAGCTGAGAAAAAGTCTTGTAAAAATCAAAATGCCTCACCAGGACTCATGCCCTTTGCGGAGATACGCCACACTTCTGCCACAGAAACGGGCCAAGGGCGTCCCCGGGGCAGGGCCTAGTTTCCTCAGAGAATAGCTCTGGTGCTGCTCTTTCCCACAAACAGTTGAACAACCAAAGCTCAAAAATGATTTCTGTGGCCTGCAATTTTGAAGGTAGCAGTTAGTTGCCCACTGCGGCCATTAAAACTCAGTAATACATGCTCGAAATGTCAAATTTTAAATAATGTGACTTCCTGATGAGCTTTTCAACATACTTTAGCTGAAAAATGTATTCCCAGGTAACTAAATATATTGACCAATTACATAAGCCAATTAAAGGTTGCTGCCTAAAATGATAGTTTTTGCTTTCGAGTGGTATTTAGGTCATTTTCTTTGACAGAGATTAGATGCAGAACTAGTTTTCTATGGAAGCAAATTCATGACAGCTCTCCTACACATCCCCTACTGCAGTCACAACCCCATTCTGCCAGTGACTCACTCTGTGACCTGCAGAAGAATGCAACTTAATAATGGGTTTAGACTTGATTAGAATCTGTCAGATATGTTTTTATTTCATTTTGTCAAAAACAGCTGCAGTCTGGAGATATCAATTATATCAACTATTGTAGCCATTAGAAGTTAAAGCAAGATATTATAGTCAGTGGGGGAAAAATGTAATTCAGTGCAAGAAAGGAAAACTAAGAAAGGAATCACAGTGAATTCAATGTGAGTAGTTAGAGATCTGAAATGATTAACCACAGGAAGAACAGATGAAAAATCTCTACCTTCTAGTCTAGTCATATTTTATGACATTTTATAATTATTTAAGCTATGTTTTACAAAACATGATGTCCACAGATGCAAAGAAACTGAGTTTGTATTTTTAAATCTTATATAAGAATATATGCTGCATACACTTGACAATTCTTGTCTCCTTGGACCACGGGTGAGAAGGCTCAGAATATTTAACAAACGGTAATCTGACTTGAGAGCTTTGTCTTTAGCTTAATAAATCCAGCTAATGACCTTTGTAAAAACCACCCCACGCAAGGCATTTTAAACATTGCAGGGCATAGAAAATGTACTGTACTGAACTTGGATAAACAAAGTTGCTTCCTTTTCATGTATCCAAAGGCGTTTTTCTTCCTAGTAGAAGACTTGTAATTCTGATTTCAAAAATTCCATTTTCAAAGGCTTCCATTTGCCGCTCTGTGAAACAAATAAACAGAAAATGTTCTGTGAACCTCTAACTTCCCTTTTGGCCCCCACGTTCTTTCTCCCAGGTGTGCCGTCTTATGCAGGTTGGTCATGAAAACAAGCAGGGACAAACTGAGATCAAAACCCAGCCCCCAGCTTTTTAGCTGAGTGACTCGGAGCATGTTATTAACCAGCCTGTGTCTCATTTTCCTCTCTGTATATCCATCTTTCAGACTGGTTGTGTGGATTTGAAAATAAATGTACAGTATCTGGCTCATACCAACACTCAGAAAAGTGTAGCTATTCTCTTCATCACGTGAGTGCTTCCCTCCATGAATATAATGCTGCCTCTCCCCAGCTGCATCTTCTCTGCTAACTAAACAATCTGGCCATTCCTTCCGACACATTGCTTTCACGACCCATTTACATCTACTCTGCAACCAAATGTGCCATGTGGATCTTTGACTTATTTTTAAACGAGTAATCCTCTTTAATTTGCTTCACATGTGACCTGAATTTTAATGCCACGTTGATACAGACCGGGTGGGACTGGGGTCCCAGATCAGATCTGGGCCTTAGTGTGGGTTCTTGACCTTGCACAGGAAAGAATTCAAGAGTGGGTCAGGAGAGATTATACAAGTTCATTGAGAGACAAAAGCCAGGCTGATCAGAAAGAAACTCAGGAAGGAAAGCGGCCCAGCTGAACAACCAGCCCCGGGCGGGGTCTGGGGTGCTGATTTATGGTGGTTGAAACGGGCAACTGGGGATTGGTTATTTTGAAGCAGGAAGTCGGGTTGGCAGCTGAGGATTGGTTAGTCTCTGGGCCAGGCGGTCATCTTCTGCAGGCCAGACACCAAGCTCATGGTCAGGCCACTGGTTGGCTCCCTGGAGTGATCAGGCATCTGGTGCTGCTTGAGAGACAGCTTCGGTTCTGCCCTTTCCTTGTCTCAATATCATTATCTGACATGAGCACATGAAGACTAAGCCATGCTGGAGGTCCTTGTAGGAGACAAAGCAGTCACAAAGTAGGGACCGAGAGTAGGAGAGGGCCCTAAGGATCAGAATGCCTGAGGTCCCTGCGGTGGCTCTGGGAAGGGAAGAGTGTAGTCCAAGGGCCAGAAGGAGGACTTGGGGGTCAGAGAGCCTTGGGCTCCTTTCCTTGCTCTGCTTTCCCCATGCTTTGACCCTAACAGGTCACCTTTCTTCTCCAAACCTCAGCTGTCTTACCGGTAGACCTCACGTAATAGTACCTACATCATGGGTTCATTGTGAAGATTGGATAAGATAACATATGTCAAACATTTAGCTCAATAAAAGATGACAGCAGCAGCAGCAGCAGGAGTATTCTTCATTTCTAAGATGCTAAAGGATACAAACCATATTTTTAGTTTGTTTTGCTCAGCTCATTCATTGAAATGTAGGTGATGGTGAGAATGGTGATATGCCCTCTGTGGGAGGCAGGCAAAGCTTATATTCTGTAACGTGTGTTTGCTATTAATTGACAATATTCAGATAGACTGTAGCAGCCAAGAAAAAGCAAGTAGGATGGACAAAACTCTTAAGATGTGCTAAAGAAAGATAGTGAGTAAGCAAGTGGGACATGAGCAGAATTCACAAGATATGCTGTTAAGTACAGATAGCTGGCAATCAGTAAGACACTTTAAAGATGGAATGAATGAAATAGATGATTTTTAAAAAGCTCAAGAGTGTTTACTTATATAGAGAAAACGATAGAAGGACCAAATCATAAGGTACAAACCAAACCCCCTTCAGACTGACATACGTCGTCTCTAAATTGGCCAGGCTCTGGGGCCCCATTCTGGCTTTGCATGCACTCTGTCCAAGACATAAAGCTCCCAGCTCCCAGCACACTAACTGGTGAGCTACAGCTGTGGCCAGGCATCCGTGCCCCCGTGTCAACAAACAGTGTTGACTTCACACACTTTGAGCTTGCTAAGCCCCCTCGTTCAAACTCAGCTCTGGTCTTTGTAACCACGCCACCATGAGGAAAAATTAATGCAACAGAGAGAGAGTGAGGGAGAGAGATGTTGGGTCCCAGGGCAGGCCACCCCAAAATGTCCTACAGTAGCATCTTGACTATTTTGAATTCAAGTTGCTTGAGAAGCAAAAAGGGCATTCTGACCCTCCCGTCTCTGTTCCCCCTGAGAGGAGGAAATAAATGTCCCTTTGAAAGGTGCTCTTCCTTATCACCAGAACTAGGGAATTCAGGACAAGAAATAAACAAACTTTGCTAATTTACTACCACAAGCCTAAACTCTGCTTAAATTCCTCACTAATTTCATACCTCAAGCCTAAGTTTCTTTGTTCTGTCAATTCTTCACAAATTTACTGTTTCTTTGTGTAAAACACTGCCTGCTTTGTTCACTCGTCAAGCATCATTTCTTTATGATCTCCAATGTGTACATTTTAAACTGGGTTTTTCTCCTGTTAATCTGGTCTTGTGTCCGTTTTACTATTAGTCCAGCCATAAGAACACAACAAGGGAAGAAAGGGGGTGTCCCCCTGCCTCGACAGAGAGAAGGAAAGAGGGAGAACATAGAACAATTGTGTAACACAGGATTCAGTTGTGTGGTCCTCCACTCCATCGTAAGTGTGCAAATTTACCCCACATCTCTTTTCCCTTGCTACTTGATGGATGTTTATATTGATCCAATAAACCATGTGACTTGAGCATCTTAATTTAGTCTGTGAGGCTTTCTGTTCTGTGACCTCCGGGATGGCTGGCCTGGAGTGTACCTTGAGGCTACCACTGCTTCAAGGTAATTTCCCATATGACATATTTTTCCTTGGCACCAGAATTTCTTTTGAGAAAAGAACCAGTTGGTGTTCTCGTACGAATCCATCAAATTGGTGTTATTTTGCACAAGAGAGCAATAAAAGCTTTTTCCCCACATTTTTCTGGTGAAAGCAATTTTGATACCTTGTTAATGTTTGAAGAACTAGTAATTTCATATGAAATTGCAGCCTTGCCTTCCCGGTAATTGTTTCTAGCTGTATTACCTGCTGTTATCTGATCTCTTTTTATTTTATCCTTGTGGAGTTTGGGGTTGTTTGCTTTTTTTAAACTAATTGTCTGCACTCTAGTGGTCCCTTACTAGGCTAGAGACACAGCCGTGCCAGGAAAATCAGCAGAAACTCAAGCTCATGGGGACAGTGGCCATAGCTAACACCTAAAGATCACTCCTGCCCGGCCACATTCTTTTTCCTTCTCTCTCTCAGTCTTTCTTTCTTTCTTTTTTAGCTCCTTTCATTTTTTGCCCACAGCCCTCTTTTTCCCATTTCAGGAACCACATGTGAGTCCACTTGGGGCTCTACTCTGAATCATTTCTATGTCCTAGAAATCAAGCTTTTGTTCACTACATCAAGCTCACCTGCTGGGCGTCCCAGAAAACGAGATCTCCCTGGGCAGCTTCCTCAGTCCTTTGCACACAGAAGCCCCTGGCAGACCCACCCCGCTAACGTGTCAGACTTGTTTACACTAGTCTGAATCCCATTGGTAGACAAATCTTAAACTCAAGCACCAGCCTCTCACTATGTGTACATGAAATGATGTCTTCACACCCAAGGGAAGCCTTGTAACAGGGTTATTCTGTTGGGGAAGGGATCAGGGGAAGTTCTGGTCATTTTCCCTCTATGTCTTCTTCATAGTTCCCATGTCTTTCTCCCGGCTTTCTCGGGCTGTGCGCACCATCTTGTGTCTCCTTCAAGGGAGCCAGAGGGAAAATGTCAGTTTCTTTGGAGTGAAATATCTAAAAATTTTTTTAAAAAAGGAGTATTTCCCTTCTGATATTACCTTCCAGGAAACCCAGTCATTCTATAATTAGGCTGAAGTATAAAGAACCAAGGTTTATGTTTCTCGTATAAACATAAAGACACAGAACCAAGCTTTATATTTCCTTTCATCCTGCTGCATCAGCAAGCAAACAAGCAACCAAGCAATCCATCAACAAGCAAACAAACTGGGAAACAACAAAGGGCATCTCGTGGGTCCCGACACTGGGAAGTCCAGAGGGAAGGCAGGAGGGCCTGGTTTCATCAGGGCTCTGGCTCTTCTCCTTCTCACATTGACGTCGCCTCAGGCTAGCTGCTCTCACAAAGACATGATGCTCCTGCAGCCACCAGAACTGCTTGCTTCCCTGTTCACGTCAGGAAGAGTAAGGCTGTACTCAGGACAAAAGTTCTGTGGGTCACACAGTTTGGACCACCCTCTGGCCAAGATAAAATCATGCACTGATTGGCTTAGACCTGGGGCCCTTCCACAATCCCTGTGGCATGGAAGAAGAGAGTACCCTGCGAGGGACAGGCAGCTAGAGGTGGGGTCACCAAAACTACAGGGCTGCTACACTGTAGAGAGAACAGTCATCTCCCAAAGAAAAATTGGGTACCGTAGAAGGATGAAGAAAGGGAATTGATGGTGCATAGGCCACAAAGGATGTGTATTGCGCCCACAGCATAGACTCTTTCACAGAGGACAGGTGCTCACTGTATCCCTGATGAACGTGCTGTTTCATGAAATTTTATCAACCAATTTCCTCCAAGTCCACTGTTTGCTTACTGAAAGTTAATTAACTGAAGTCACTTTTCTCCTGTTGCCTCAGAGCAGCATTCAGCATCTTAAGATGATACGATGGAGTCATTTCAGAGAGACTAACACAATTCTGCCTCCTGCTCCTTAAATGCAAACTGCTAAGAATGATTATTTAATGTTAATTCAACTACTGGCTGTTGAATGCAAAGACGTGCCATTCACTTAAGAACAAGGTGTTTCAGCAGCCTTGTCTTCAATAACTTCTCTCGCTTAATCTTATTTCCACGCTGTGTTCCCATTAAAGTTAATTTCCTGCTGTAACACCATGTGATGCAGCCTTCCAAAATTCAAGTCCACTTCTGAATGTTTTCCACATTTCAAGCATACTTTTCTATCAGGGCAAAGGAGAATCAAAACTCAGGGGTTATGGCCTCGTATTGTTTTATTATCATTCAACGAATCTTTTCCCAGCAGCCTCTGGGGGCTCCGCTGTATCCTTTGCCAGCTCCTAATCAGATGGTCTCAGTATTTTAACTTGTAATATTATTTTCTGCTGAACATAATGCATGGTTGGGTCAGAAGATCTGCACTTTGAATTCTAGTTCCTCGACTAATTCACCATGTTTGCACATAGGAATACTTCTTTTCCCAGAGAGCATTCAGCTAGACTTTAGGGTGTGGTTTGTGCTTCAGGAGTAAAAAAGTGTGATTTCACAAGTTGTTCCAATCAGACACGTGGTCAGAACCAGTTCTCTCTAAGGTAACAAAGGTTTACGGTTGTCCTTGCAACCAAGACCTGCCTGAGCTACGACTCCTGACCACAGCTGACTGCTTATTCCAGTTCCTTGTAGGAGCTGCGGTGGGGGCGTGGAGGAAGATCTGAGTGTGTTCAAAGGTACCTGGGATTGTTTTGATCAGGTAAAGTAAAGTAGCAGACACAGAGACCAGGGCTTTTGAAAGAAGAGTTTATTACTTACAATTCCCAAGAGGAGGGGGCCTGCCACGCCACTCAGGCCACAAGCGTCACTCAGGAGGCAGAAGGAGTGAGGGGAAAGCACGGCCCGGAGCCTTCATCGTGCTTTCTACAGGAAAGAATGGGCAAGTTTGAGCAAGCTAAGGTTTGGATGGATTAACAATTTCAGTGGGCTCTGGGCTTTGGGCTCTGGGGTGGTCTCTAGTTGTGGCACCTGGCCCTGAGGTGGTTTAGGGCAGGGGAAATATTGGCTTGGTGTGTGCGAGTTAAACAAAGGAGGTGGTTGGTGATAGGGCCTTTGGATTGGTTGGCTTGCATGTGAAAGGCCTGCAGGCAACTTGCTTATTGTCTCTAGGATTTAGCTATAGCCCTGGGCGGGGCAGTCTCTCCAGGATTAGCAAGACCCCAAGATGTCAAAGCATCATAAAATACATAAAATAAAAAAACATGGCTAATACAGTGAGAAGAGAGGAGAAGACATTAGCGCTTGCACTGGTTGTGTAAGGAGCCGGGGCAAGCATTGAGCACATGAATCACATCTGTCCTGGTCCATTGCTGAGCTACGTAACATCCTTCCTGTTTGCCCAACCATTCAACACCCACCCTACACCGCCTTCTTCTGCACCAGGCCCCTCTCACAAAGAGCTTCTGTTCACACCCAACTTGAAGTTCATGCCTGTGGAAGTTTTTTTGGAAGTGGTTTGACCTGGAAAACAACGGGTCTTACATGAAGGTAAATTTGCAGTCTTTCTCTACCTTTCTGCTAGTTGTACTGGACAGAGCTAAATGGGAGAAAAAAACTACGTTTGCCTCACTGGCCACTGACGAACAGGAGGAAACTCAGTCTCCCACAGTGATGTGGTGTGGAATGGAATGGTGATATTCAGCCCTCTTCCTCATTCCTGCATCCAGTCACCAAATCCTGCTGATTTTATCTTGTAAATATATTTTTAAATCTGTTTCCTACTCCCCATCAGCCCTGCTGCCCTAGCCATAGGTCAGGTCTTCAGTATCTTTCACCTAAATTAGAGCACTAACCTCATAAATGGTCTTCCTGCCTCTATCTTGTCTCCCTCCAATTCACTCTCCACACAGCTGAGGAAAATGTACAAAATGTAAATCCAGCTATGACATCTATGGCTAAATCCCTTTCAAGTCTTCCTTGTCTGCAGCAGGAATTCTCAGACTCTTCGACTTATAGACCAGGATAATTTTTTCCTTTAAATATTGGAAACTTACCCAAAGATGCCAAATTTACAGTTCACTAAAGAAGGAGAATTAAAAAACAAACCCATCTTCTATCAAAATCCTTTCATAAAAGAGAGGATAATTTAAAGCTACGCATGCACACACAGACAGAGTAATCTCAGAAAAATGGACAGTCTCTTCCACTGAATAAATTTAACTTCGTGAAAAACTCTCTACACATCCCCAAAGCTGCGAGAGTCGTGCCTCACGCTGGCTGCAGTCTGCAGAGTCCAGCATGGTACACAGGGCTTCCTGTGAGCCGGCCCCTGGCTGCTGTTCCAGCCTCACCCTGCCCAGCCTGGGCTCCAGAAGCTCTTCAGTGCTCATAGTTCACCCCCACACACACACACCACCACTATGTTCCTCACCCTCGCCTTGGCTCAAGCTGCCTCTGTGGATGGGGCGTGGATGGAGCCCCACTGCCATGCATACCCGTGCTTCGCCAACTTTATGTATCCTGTAGCAGTCAGAAGAGGAGTTCCATCCTCAACAACCACTTTCTTACTCCTTACATACTCGTGTCCCCATCCCTAGAGATGAGTTTAAGTCATTCAATAATATCCTGTGCAAATTAGTAACATTATTCTTAGTGTATTTATCTACATTGTGCCTCACATACTTATCTGCCTTTCCACCCCTTTCTTCCACTAGATGACAGTTCTATGAGTCAGTAGTCAGTGATGGTGTATATTCATTTTTTTGTTGATGTTATCTAGCACAGAGACTCTGGACATAACATGGGCATTTAAAAATGTTTACTGACTGAAAAAATAAAAGAATAGATAGCTATATTTCAAAGGAATATGTGATGGGAAATCTAATTATAAGGCCATTTTTAATTCTTCAGAAGAAGCATAATGTGTAAATTAAGTTTTATTGGGCATATTTTCGCTTTGATCTTCTTTAGGTAGGTAGCACCACCTTACAAAACTAGGACAGTAACCTTGGTGTTTTTGTCCCCCTACATCTCTTTTTATTAACTCAAGAGGTCAGTCGATTCTCCGCCTATTCTCAAACCCACAGATATCTTGCCACCTGGAAAAATTTGAGGATGGGAAAGTTGTGTTTATTTTTCTAAGACTTTCACAGTCAAAAAAAATTCCAGGTGCTAAACATGTTTTTTGTTGTTGTGTTAATGCATGCCTCAGTGTATGCTTATTCCCTGAAAAAAGTGTCTTTAAAAATGATTAACTGGGGGCCGGCCCGGTGGCGCAAGTGGTTAAATGCGCGCATTCCGCTGTGGCGGCCCGGGGTTCGCCAGTTCAGATCCCGGGCGCCCACCAGCGCACTGCTTGTCAAGCCATGCTGTGGTGGCGTCTCATATAAAGTGGAGGAAGATGGGCACGGATGTTAGACCAGGGCCAGTCTTCCTCAGCAAAAAAAGAGGAGGATTGGCAGATGTTAGCACAGGGATGATCTTCCTCACAAAAAAATAAATAAAATAAATGATTAACTGGCCACAGGATAATTATAATACTCTTGGTGGTAGTTACTGTTAAAACATGCATGCACTTTGCTGGGAATATTCTTGATTCTGTCGCAGAGCACCAATGCGAAATGGGATTTCCAATCTTGTAAACCATGTCAGAGCAAGCAAACTGCACCTGAGTCTTTAACCTTGGTTTTTCCAGCTTTCACAAACATGAGGGCATCTAGGAGGAAATTACTGAAAGTGAGGGCTCTGGAATCAGGTTGCTTGAGTTTTAAACCTGCATCTTTCACTTGCTGGCCAAGTGATCTTGGACAATTTACTTAAATTGCATTTTCCTCAGAAGTCTTATCTGGAAAATGGGGAAAAATTAGCATGCAATTCATAAGGTTGTTGTGAGGATTAAACGATATAATCTATCTAAAGTGCTTGGCTCTCAAATATATTACTTTTTTACTTGCTCTTTTTCCTGCCTCCCCATGTGAGATTCCGGCCCTCTGAAAAATTCCACCCACCACGAGTAACTGAAGTGTACTGGCCACTGAGCTGCCCTGGAATTGCCCAGTTTCTTCCTTCTGCTCCAGCTCCCTGAAAACGTACCCCCTCACCTCACAGTGTCCTCCAGGCACCACGGTCTCCCACCAGATACCAGCATCTTCCCTTCTTACCTAAACTTGGGGCAAATAGAAATACAGGATAGGATTAAGACAAGGGAAAAATCTAATCTTACATTTAAGAGAAAATGTCAAACAACTATTCCAGGTATCTTTCTTTACCACAGTATTTCTTCATAGAAGTTACCGGAACCCCGTGAGAAAATGCCACACAGATCGCTGGCAGAGGTGAAGGGTAAGATGCTGTAAAAGACGAGTTCAGGTTACTATTATTTCTGCTGCTACAACTACTAGTGATGATGCTGATGATGACAGTAATAATATTTCTCATTTTTTGAACCCAAATGGTCAGCATTGTTTATATGCTTACCTGAGTCCTAATAGATACTCACTATTATCTCCACTTTTCAGATTCAAAAATTTTAGTCTAAAGCTAATAAGTAGTAAAAGCTTAAGTCAAACGCTGTGCTGTTAGCCACCAGTGGGCTGCTCCCTGGCTTGACAGTAAAACCAGCATGACAATGAAAAGAGAGCAGATGTTGTGGACAGATGGCTCCTTCTTACTATCTTCCCTCGCCCTTTCTCCCACATGTCCTGGCATTGCCTACACTAGCAGCCAGCACGTATTACAATGCTGTGTAGTAAAACACTCCAAAACTCTGCAGCTTAAGACAGCATCCACATATTGTTGTGCACATGTATGCAGGTCAGCTGGAGTCGATTTGACTGGGCTTCACTCCAAGTGCAAGTTGGGTCCAGGTCTGTCCCATTCATCCTCCCCAGACTAGAGGGTCAGCTGGTATGTGTTCTTTTCATGACTTTTACAAGAGTGGTAGAAGGCAAACCTAACCACACATGCATATTTCAAACCTCTGCTTGCATCACACCTGTTGACACCCCATCCACCAAAACAAGTCTCATGAGTAAGCCCAAGTTCAAGCAGAGAGGTTGAGTCAAATCACCAAGGCAATGGCAAGGGATGTACAATACTAATAGAGGTGAAGAATTGTGAGCAATAATTTAATCTACACACCCAAACCTTAGACAAACAAAGAAACAGAAGAATCGACCAGAGCAATGGAAGAAGTTTCCAGGATCATGGAGAGCTGTAGCAGCAAGGGGTTAGGGTGAAGTGGCTGAAAAAGATGGAATGGGAAATCCCAAAGGAAGCCAGTTAGAAAGAAAGGGAAGAATTTTTTCTACTGGGCTCACCCTGCAGTTTACTTTGGGGACCAACATAAGGATTTACTTCTGGTGTATAAGCCTTGAACGCCTGGCCCTAGCAGAAACTCCAGGCACGTCTAGCAGGGGCCAGAATCGCTTATCATCACAAACAGAAAATGAGAAAAAGGAAATGCTTTCCAAGCTTCTCCATTTCTTTACTGTACGTGATCTTCAGCTTGGATTATCTCTCCAGGTCTGTAACTAAAGTGAAGCTCAACTGAATTGTAACATGTTTGATAGCAATACTTGCAAATTCAGGGTTTGTGGGTTTCCAAAAATTAAGAAAGTTTTACATCTCCCTGCTACTATATAAAAATGTTAGCTGGACGAGACCATGGGCATTTATCAATTCAAGGGAATAACAATAAATTCAGGAAACTTTAGTTGCTTATTACAAAACACCAAAAGTAGCCAAACATGAAGCGCTATTTTGTTTTTTCTTACAATGTTTGTAATGATACTGTGGTTCCTGGCTATTTTCCCATACGCCTCTGAAACTTAACTGTCAACTATTTTCTATTTGGCAACTAAATATTTAATTAACTGTTTGAAATACGGTATTACCCCAGATATTCAGTGGTCAGCTTCTGAGAATCTCAGATGTTAGCCGAAAAGTTGTCTACTCTGTTTAATATCCCAAGGTATAAGTTCATATTGAAAGTTGTTGGAATAAAAACTTTGGTTCTTAGAGAGGCGGTGTGGATTTCTAGAAAGATCTCTGGTCCCAGCTCTGCCATTAATTAGCTCTACAACCCTGAGCAATTCATTTATGTGGAATTAAAGGCTTTTAACACTTTGGCTAACACCAAGATGCTTCTCAAGAAATATTTTCAACTTCTCATTTTTACCCTTAGTTTCAGCTCTCTTCCTTTCTCCTCTCTCCCATCTCGCTGCCTTTTTATTCCATTATTTTGCAGAGCAATTTATCCATTTCTTTGCAGACTAGGCCCAGGAGAGCCTTACTCTTCACTCTCAAAGGGGCCTTCCGGGCATTTTCAAAAAAAAGTGACGTCTCTCTCCATATAAATTTTTCCATGGTGCTAGTGTATCAAAGTCCCTATTTTTAATAGAGTAGGAAATTTTTCTTCCGCTTAACATAAGTACAACAATAACAGGCTTTCAATGAGCTCATTGAATAAATGAAAATTAATTATTTCTTTTATACTCACTGTGTTTGGACCACTAATCTGACTTAAACATTTTTACAAATTCTGACTTAGTTTTGTACTATAACCCAATTCACTAAGAATCTGTGAGAAAAATTGGGTTCAGAGAAGTTAAATAATTTTTCCAAGACCACACAGCTTGTAAGTATTGAAATTGGGATTTAAATCCACATCTATTTGATTCCAAAACCTCTATTTTCTCATTTACAAAAAAGCAAGTTTAATCAGAAAATCTCTGAGGTTCCTGGAGACCCAAATTACAGTCAGTCTATATGCGCAATAAAGGGTTAACTCAGTGGGCCTGGGTTCTCCAAACCCTGCACATTCCAAAGAAATGTTAGGGCCGTGACTGGCTTCTGGGAGATAACCTCTAAGACTTGGGGTATTCTGCCTGATAAGAGTATCTTTGTTTGCTGGGACCTCAGGACACTCCAGACAGTTTATGCTAGCAGTGGTATTTATGGTAGGGGCCATGTGCCACATGGTATCAGCTTGACCTCGAGAGGGACTGAAAACTGAATAAATAAGGTCAGTCACATGCGCAGTCCGCCACGCCAATGTGACCAACTCCCAATGAAAACCTGGACGCCAAGGTTTGGTGAGTTTTCCTGGTGGAAAATACTTCACGTGTGTTGTGATGTGTCACTGCTGGGAGAATTAAGCACTGTCTGTGTAACTCTACTGGGAGAGGACAGTTGGAAACTCATGTCTTTAATCTGCATTCCTTGGCTGTAATAAACCATAACTGTGAGTGTGACAGCTCTTCTGAGTTCTGTGAGTCCTTCTAGCTAATCATTTAGTGGTCTAATCTAAAGCAGTCTTGGGGATCCCCAACCATATTATGACTATTCTCAATTATTTGTTGCCAACTTAGGACCACTGCTTCTCTGCAATGCAGAGGAGACCCCAAAGGTGACATTCCCCAAAATTACCTTCCCCATATGATTCTGAAGATTTGTCAATGAGAGGCATTATCATAAGACTTGGAAGGCAGAAGAGACTGAGAAGCCATTATTTGCCCAAGGTAGTTGCAAACAGATGCATAGACCAGGGATCAGCAAACTTTTCCTTTGAAGGGCAAGAGAGTAAATATTTTAGACTTAGCAGGTCATAGAGTCTCTGTCACAACTACTAAACTCTGCCATTGTAGTGCAAAAGTAGCCATAAGCAATACATAAACACGTGAGCATAGCTGTATTCCAATAAACTTTATTTGTGGACACTGAAATTTGAATTCCACATAATCATCACGTCACAAAATATTATTCTGCTTTTGGTCTTTTCAGCCATTTAAAAGTGTAAGTCTCTTCTTAGCTCACACACTGTACAAAAACAGGTGGCAGCCCGATTTTCCCCTGGGCCATAGTTTGCCAACGCTTCACACAGAGTCAGCAGATATGAGATTCACATGGCATCTGAGTGAGCTCTTAAGATCCACCCACTTCAGTGGTGCAGGATGAGAGGCTCAGAAATGGCTTCTCTGATCCTGATCCCGTGGACTTTACGATGGTTTGTAGGTCCTTAATTCCCTGTATTAAAACCCTTCGTGCTTGGAATATATGGAGAGACTTCTGCTTTAATGACCAAGCTCAGGCTCTTAGAACATTTAGTATTGGCAGCAGTTTTAGCAAAACAGAACCTCAAAGAAGAGAATCTGGGATTCATTCTCTGATCTGAATGAAGTTAAAGGAAGTAATAACCTCACTGCTAGTAAAAAAAAAAAAAAAACAGTAAAACTTTTTGGTGCACAACATGCAGCGGCAAAATAATTCCTTAAATTTACACTTCTAGGTGCCTGGAATTAAGTGCCTATAAAAAGCTAAGTTTTGAAAGACAATATGACTATTGCAATAGAATGTTCTAGTAGAAACAGTCTATTAGACAAGGACTATGGAGCTGGCTGGATACATAACAGTGCAGCATACAGAAGAAAAGCCTTTCAATTCTCAAGCACGGTCAGAGAACCCAAAAGCCTTTAAGACCGTCCTGAAAGAACCTTTTATTTCTCATAGCTGCGGGGTTGAGATATCTGAAAATCAAAACCACATGTAATCCTATAGTTGGCTGAATAACAATAAAAGTGGAATTCACAGTGAACTTGGTTAAGCCTCTTTCATAAAAGTTAGGATGTTGACTGGGAAAGAATGGGGCCATGAGAATCGGAATGGGGCACGTGGGGAGATCCCAAAGGAGAGAAGCTGCATCCTCCAGCGGCAGTTGCAGGCAGATGCTGAGCAGCCGGCGGGTGAGAAGCACACAGCACTGTCTTTCAAGCTCCTGAGGACCACTCACTTCAGGACGGCTGGCTGAGATTGTCAGCAGGGGGCTTCTCCACCTGCACCTCCCTGTCTCATGGGATGGGTGTGAAACCTCTAATTCCTATATTAAAATACGGAGAACAACTTCTATTTGCTTGAATGAATGCTGAGTGATGCAATGACTAAACATTGGTTATCCAAAATATCAGGAAATTTGTTAATATGACACTTCACTTCTCAGCATTGTTAAACAAAAGGATTGTAGAGACCTGAAAAAGTAAGCATTGTTCCTAAACCAGGTAAATGGTGGAAATTGGTGACGGTTCTCAGCCATGTACACCAGATAACACGTAGGATACATATATGTGTGTTAGGCAGGTAGTGAGGAAAGAAATTCTCTCTGAATTAAGAGCATTTGAGTCTTTTCATCTTTGTAGCCTAAGCCCCTGTCCCAATGCCTAGCACAGCTGAGTGCTCAGTAATGTTTATATAGCATTTGGGTTGCCGGGGCAGGATAAATCCCTCCCCACTCAATTGTTACTAACAATTTAATAGTCAACAATTAATATTATCAGCAATGGTCAACAATATAACACTATTACATGAAAAATCTTGAAGTCTGGGGGCCGGCCCGGCTGGCGTAGCAGTTAAGTTCGTGTGCTCCACTTCAGCGGCCCGGGGTTCGCAGGTTCAGAACCCGGGCGTGGACCTATGCACTGTTTATCAAGCCATGCTGTGGCGGTGTCCCATATAAAGTAGAGGAAGGTGGTCACAGATATTAGCCCAGGGCCAATCTTCCTCAGAAGGAAGAGGAGGATTGGCAACAGATGTTAGCTCAGGGCTAATCTTCCTCACCAAAAAAAACAAGTCTCGATGTCTGCCTGAATCACAAAGAGCTTCAGATGGGGTCATGGATTTGTTTAATTTGTTTGGTCTAAAGCAGCCCAACTTTCACTTCCTATTTGCAAATTTGCACATTTCTAAACAAGGGAATTTTAGAACTTGTATGTATTCAATTAAATTACAACTTGTTTTCCAAAATTTATGTGTATGTATTTTAGAACAAGAAGAACATTCTACTTCTACTGTCAAGATAATTTCCCTTGCTTTAAGCATAATATGCCATGATTTCAATCTAAATAGATTTTTAAGGAAGGCATCTTTTTCCATAGAATTTAGCTTTATGTTCCCAAATCTTTGGAGCGAGTTCTAGTAAATATTTTTAAATTACATTTGTAAAATTGCTATATGAAGAATATTTCAGGTTATAAAGTTGTTTCACATACATACCAAAAAAGGCCTCTCCTTGTGACATATTTCTTCACCTGGTGGGTAATATTTAGAGGGTTTTTGCTGCTAATAAAGTTCACAAAAGAAGATATAGAAGAAGACTCTATCAATCAGCATTTCTGGATATACAAATATAAACATTAAACATCTATGGAAATTAACTAGCAAACTTATGAACTATTAGCCAATAGAGCACTTAGAAAAAGTCATATAAAATAATGGAAAAAGCAACATAAATGTGACATGTCTAAAAAAATAAAATAAAATAAAACCTAATTTGATCTATTTCTTCCTGAAGATCATTGGCCATTTAATCTCAACATTCTGGGGGCCGGCCCCGTGGCGCAGCGGTTAAGTGCGTGCGCTCCGCTGTGGTGGCCCGGGGTTCACAGGTTCGCATCCTGGGGGTGCACCGACGCACCACTTGTTAAGCCATGCTGTGGCCACATCCCATATAAAGTAGAGGAAGATGGGTGTGGATGTTAGCCCAGGGCCAATCTTCCTCAAGAAAAAAGGGGAGGATTGGCATCGGATGTTAGCTCAGGGCTAGTCCTCTTCACACACAGAAATAAACAAATAAACAAAACAAAACAAAAATAATCTCAACATTCTGATTTTATTTCCACTGAGAGTGGGAACTTTGAGAGTAAGGGCTTTATCTAGTTCTCCACTTTACTCAGCACCTAGAATAACATCTGGTGTAAGCAAGGGCCTCAAGAAGTACTCTTTGAATGAATGTAGCATGGATGGACAGATAAAAGATTTTTTTTACCCTTTATTTTACATTTTTTTCTTCCACTCCACCCCCCACTCATTAAAGACTACCTTAAAAAAAAATTTAAGGACTCCATGTCCTCTCCAATTACCATTAACAACCTCTCAAACGCCACATCAATGCTTGTTCAACATTGTCACTTGAATAACTTTTTTCAGATACCTCAAACCGAACCTGTGATCTTTCCCTGCTCCCTAGTCTCTCCCTCCCTGCCTCACCGTCCCTGCCCCCAGCGTGCCCCCAAATGTCACCACAATCCTCCAGCTATCGTCAGGGTCTTCCTTTATGTCTCCCCTTTTCCTTACTCCCTAGATCCAGTCACTACCATGTCTCATAAATTTTGTTTCCAAAATCCTTCTTCAATCCATCTACCTGTCTCTATTTTCACTGTCACTAATCCAAGCCACTCCATCTCTAGCTGGACCTGGCAATAGGCTTTTAACTCATCTCCCTGCATTCACACTTGCTCCCTTCCAATTCAGTCTTTGTGACTCAGCCAGAGAGATCTTAAAACTCACACTAGATCAAGTCAGCCTCCTGTTTAAAACCTTTCAAGAAGGATGTGAAGAAAAGGGAACACTTCTGCACTGTTGATGGGAATGTAAATTGGTGCATGCACTATGAAAAACAGTATAGAGGTTCCTCCAAAAATTAAAAATAGAACTACCATGTGATCCAGCTATCCTACTTCTGGATGTATATTCAAAGGAAATGAAAACAGGATATTTAAGAGATAGCCACATCCCCATGTTCATTGCAGCATTATTCACAATAGCCAACATATGGAAACAAGCTAAGTGCCATCAATGGATGAACGGATAAAGATGTGATGTGTGTGTGTATGTATATATATACATATATACATACACATACACACAATGGAATATTATTCAGCTATGAGAAAGAAGGAAATGTCGCTATTTGTGACAACATGGATGGAACTTGAAGGCATTGTGCTAAGTGAAATAAGCCAGACAGAGAAAGACAAATACTGCATGGTATCACTTACATGTGGAATTTTTTTTTTTTAAAGGAAATACGTTTTTTTTTCTTTTGTGAGGAAGATCAGCCCTGAGCTAACATCCATGCTAATCCTCCTCTTTTTGCTGAGGAAGACCGGCTCTGAGCTAACATCTATTGCCAATCCTCCTCCTTTTTTTCCCCCAAAGCCCCAGTAGATAGTTGTATGTCATAGCTGCACATCCTTCTAGTTGCTGTATGTGGGATGCGGCCTCAGCATGGCCGGAGAAGCGGTGCATCGGTGCGCGCCCGGATCCGAACCCAGGCCGCCAGCAGCAGAGCGCGCACACTTAACCGCTAAGCCACGGGGCCGGCCCCTGGAATTTTTCTAAAAAAGTCAAATTCTTAGAAACGGAGAGTAGTAAAATAGTGCCAGAGGCTGAGGAGTGGGGGAAATAGGAAGAGGTTGGTAAAAAGGTACAAACTTTCAGTTATAGGATGAATAAGGTCTGAGGATCTAGTGTATAACATGGTGACTGTAGCTGGTAACACTGTATTATATAACTGAAATTGGCTAAGAGTGTAGAACTGAAATGTTCTCACCAAAAAAAAAAAAAAAAACGATAAATATGTGAGGTGATAGATGTGTTAACTCAATTGTGAGAATCCTTTCACAATGTACATGTATATCAAATCACCACAATGTACACTTTAAATATCTTACCATTTTGTCAATTATACCTCAGTAAAACTGAAAAAAAATAAAATATAGATTTCCTTGTGAAAAAAATACCTTTCAAAGGCTTGTTTCTCTCTGATTGACCTCTGCTCACCTCTTGAGCCTCACTCTGTGCCACTGCCCCCTTGTTCATGACCACTCTCGTGTCGTGTTGCAGAGACAGACAGAGAGAGATCCAGGATTCAATCTGAGGACTTTTAGAGAGCTTTAAGGATATGGCCTGGCCAGACAGGAAGAATTGTGAAGAGGCAGGCAATAAATAGATTAGTTTAATTCAATCAAGGGGTAAAGTAACCTGGGCTGGGATTTTCAGACTCAAATCAGACAGAAGAATTAGATAATGTTCAGCGTGAATCCGGGACATGTGTATTGTGAGAACACAAGACCTGGAGGGCGCGGAATTAAAAAGAAAAAAATCTCATATTGGTCAGTGGCAAGGAGAGAACCAAAGCTAAGACAAAACCAAATTCTCTGGCCAATAAGCAGCCTCAGTGCTGGGATTTTTTTTTACCTCAATTTGCTTGAGAGGATAACCGCCATATTCTTGGAATGGTAAAAATGTTTCCCTGATAGGCACAGGGCCACCATATGCAATTGTGCAGGTGGTGCACCACCTAACTTGAGGGTCTACTCTTACATAGAGGTGGATATGAACGTTGTCCCCAGAGTTGTTCAGGGAACCCTGTGTGCCACCATATGTAGAAGTCTTTGTGAATAAGTATCTTTTATCTCCAGGAAGAATATTAATACTTTTGTGTTAAGTTCAAGAACAAATGTTTGTAATTGATGATTTGGTCTTGGTATAGTTACTATTTAAAGTGTTTGTGATATTGGAGAGAATTTGGCATATTAGAATATCTAAAAGATGAGATTTGTGAATCAGTAGGAAACAGCTAGCAGACTCAAACTGGGAAAAACTTGAGGAAAGTTTTAATAAAGAGACTATTAAAAAGGGGTAAAGTAGTACTTTGGGGTAAAAAGGGGTCACTAGTACTTTGAAGCTAGTGACAGTGGCAATTACTTCTCTAGGCCTGAAGAGCATGAAGAGGGGTCATTACCAGAACCCAGAGGCAGAGAGGGCTGTATGGTGTTGTGACCTTAGACTCGATGGTTCCATTGGTGCCTCCTGACTTGCATTCCATCAGCCCTTGCAAGGACTTTACACACCTTATTCCCTATGTTATAACTCTTTCTGCAAAAAATACCTAGATCGGTTACTATTTTCTGGATTGGCACAGATAGCCAAAGTACTTACAGAGAATAGACCCTCAAGGACAGAAATGTGGATTTGATTATCTAATCTGGTTGCATTGAAGATTGGGATTATTTGGAGGCTGTGAAAAATGAGACATTTGTAGTTCATGCATTAGCAAAATGATTGCTTAAATTATCACCTGCAGTTTCTTAGAATGAAGTGCCTATTGCAGGCAGAGCTTTACCAGATTGCCTGGCAGTTAAAGCAGGAGTGGGTAATACACCAACCGTCTTGAAGAGCTTAGAAAGAGATTTTTAATTTTCTTTTTAAAACATGGCCAGAAAACCAAGAATCTCCTTTGACTGGTCTAAACAAATCTCTTATATCCTTAAACCATAGGCTCATGTACCTGAAAATCAATTAAAATATGATCCTGAAAAGAGCAGAATTACAATTTAAGTTTAGTTAAGAGGCTCATCAGGCTCTTCGTGTGAAAGATAGGATGTTGATTGGAAAGACTGAGGCTTAAGAATTGGGATAGGATCATCGAGTAGGTTTAGATGATTCTGAACTCCCCAAACCTACTAACTCTTCTTTAGCAGTTGCATTCATTATCAATTGCTGCATAACAAATTATCCTAAAACTTAGTGGCTTAGAATAACAAACATTTATTATCTCATTGTTTCCAGGAGTCAGGAATCTGGACCCAACATAGCTGGGTGCTTCTGGATCAGGGTCTCCCACAGGTTGCAGTCAACCTCTGGCTGGACTGCAGTCATTTCAAGTTTCAACTAGTGAAGGATCCACTTCCAAGCTCACTCACACAGCATAGGAAAGCCTCAAGTTCTCACTGGCTGTTGACCGGAGACATGGACTTCTTGCCATGTGGGCCTCCCCAAAAGACAGCTCACCACGTGGCGGCTGGCTTCCCTCAGAGCAGGTGAGCAAGAGGGAGAAAGGATGCCCAAGACAGAAACCATAATCCCTTTGTATCCTAATCTCAGAGGTGACATTCCATTACTTTTTTCACTTTTATTGTAAATCAGTCACTACACCCAGCTCACACACAAGGAGAGGGAATTGCACAAAGGGTGAATACCAAGAGGTGGGAAGCATTGGGACCACCTTCCAGGCTGCCTACAGTAGCAGTAGAAGTCTCTCTTCTCCCGGCTGTGGCTCCCCCTGCCTTGCTTGAAGACATTGTATGGACCTCATGTGATACAGTAGCAAGTTAATTTTCCAGAGGATGACTGTCTCCTCATGCCCCTCTCCCTTTCCCTCTTATTTCCCCAGACAATGGTGTGTGAGAGCCCGCTCACACCAGCTCCTGCAAGCTGATTGTGCACATCTCTTCCCAACTCTAGGTACAGAGACTTCAGGTTGGCAGCTTGAAAACAGTCATGGTGATAGTATTTACACCATGGAATTGGCCAATGCTGCTGATCAGGTTTCTCAGAGAGCTGATCTACTAGCACACTACTGGCCCCAGACCCATAAATAAAGTCAGATTCCAGCGTGCCTAGAGGGGAGAAGGACAGAGTCTGACCCTAGAGGACAAGGCCAAGCTAATTGCAACATCATGCTAACATATATTTGCAGAAACCCTGGTACCATGTGTGGGAATGAATTCTAAGGCTGCTAGAAGAAGGAGGCCTTGAGATCAGGCCAGATGTTCCTGTGTGATGGCATTGACAGGGATCCACACTGGACGCTCCTGGTTAAACAGTCTGGCATGGTTAGAAGAGACTATGTTTGGTTGATTGAAAACTACACTTGATGAGCCCTAAACTAAGTTAAATGTGCAATCAACACAATTCAGTATGCAGGAGACTCTACAGGTAAAACAGACCAAGTTCCTCAAAGAATAAGTTATAGGAAAACAAAGGAATGGAAAGTGAACATATAAATTAGAAGAAAATTAAAAGACAATCAAACCAAAAACTCGGGCAAGACTAAACTGAACCACCAGGGTTGCACAGCTGGGTGCTAAAACCCTATAGAGATCAGGATGGTGCTTGCTTTCATGGGGAGGAGGGGCTGTGATTGGAATGAGGCTCACGGAAGAGCTGAAGGATGGCTGGGAAAGTTGTCTTAATTGGAAGCGGCGGTTGCAAAGGTGTTTACATTATAATAATTAACTAAGCTATACACGTGTTCTGTGCAATTTTTGGTATTTGTGTTTTATTTTGCAATTTTTAAAAGTTAATAGTAACATAGATATATGATGATATATCTATGTTTCCATGATGACATGGAAAGAGTCATTTATTTATTCAATAACTATTGATCACTCTTTTTGAGCTAGGCACAATAGTAGAACAACACAAAGTCTCTGCCTTCACAGATCTTACTTTCTAGTGGAGAGACAGTAAACAGATAAACACATAATATGAAGGACAAGTGCTGTGAAGGAATAGAAGCAGGTGAGGAGGCTGGAGAGTGATGGAGGATAATACTTTAGATAAGACAGTGAGGGGAGGCCATCTGAGTGCCAGTGGAGCAGAGACCTGATCAAGGGAAGGAGCCATCAGAGAGGCAGGAGAATATTCCAGGCGAAGCGAACAGCAAGCCCTGAGTGGGGGTGTGATGACAGGACTGGAGGAACAGCAGGGGGCCAGTGCAGTAAAGGAGGGGAAAGGAGAGGAGCTGAGGTCCAGGGAGTCCCTGAGGCCAGATCTTATGTGGCCAGAAGGCCAACTTTGGAGGACTGGATGCAGGTTTCAAATCCATTTTTTGGAGATAAGGTACAAATCCATTTTTAAAGTTATATTTATATGAAACAACATGTTTTTAAAAAATAACATCATCATCTCAACTCCATTGTTGCCTATTCCTCTTCTAGTAAACTGACAGAACAGTGGCACTAACATAGCACAAGCTTCTTGCACACAAAAAATGATCACTACATTTCAGGCTACCGATAGTGTCTGCTAAGATGTTCAGACGACCTCCCAGCTCTCTTCACCTCGCAGAGAACATGCCACCTTCTCACTACTCCCTAAAGCAGGTGTCTTTGAGCACAGATTTTTCAAAAAAACATTCGAAGAATTCAAATCAGAAATCCACAATTCAGGAGTGGTTCATTAGCATTTGAAAGACTATTCAGGAATCCACATTAGAGAAATGACTGACAGCAGCATTTCAAACATTGCTGTCCAAATCTGCAATAGGGTTTGTTAGCATCAGAGCTATCTGAAACAAGGTTTCATCACTCCTAGGCTGTAGATGAAGCTGGCACACACACTGACATTACACCGACTTACACACGGAAGCATTTTTAAATGAATCACGGTTAATATAACAGAGCCTCAACCGAGGCTGATTTAGGTAAGAGCTGCTTGGGAAAAGGAAGGCTGACTAGTTGACGTCTTGTGGTCTCCCTCCTCTCGGTCGGTGACTTGACTGCCTTACAATATGCACCTGGGCAGCTTCCAGAGAGCGTTTCGTATTATCCTTGTATGCAGCACGATGAAGGAGCAGTTTTAAGTCTGGCCATCAGAGGCCAGTAAAGCCCTGCTTACTCAGTATTTTTAATTTGAAATCTTTTTTCAGAACAACAAGAGTTATAAATTAATCTACATGCAGCATGAGAGAGTTCTTCTCAATCTTTAAAGAGATAAAAGAAATAACCATTCTCCAAAGAAACCTAACGAATCCTCGACCTATGAGCAGAAGACTCCTTCCCCACTTGGAGCCCCATTTTACATATAGCTTAAAATGAAAAGTTCTGCATAAATTCTAATAGAGCAAGCCTGGATTTAACATGAGGATCCAACCATCATCATTTCCATTTGCAGGGAGGAAAAAAGAAAAAGAAAAATCCAAACTAAAGCTTTTAAAAGAATGTAGATTTCTAAGCTAAATATCATTCCTGTTATTTGTATAAATTACATGAAGTTCTCAACTTGATTTTAACCTCACAATAATCTTTGAGGTATCTATTATCTAAGTTTTACAGACTAGGAAAGCAACACACATGTAAGGGACCTAGCCTGAGGTCCAAAGTCTAGTTTATACCCCATAGCCCTTAATATATTCACCTTCTCTACACTCCATCACAGAGTACCGTATATCTTTATTACACCACACATGCGCTTAGTTATGTCTTTCCTTCTAATAACAATGACACCATAAGCTCCTTTGGGGCAGGAATCCAGTCCCTTCTCTATCACCCCACAATGACTTGAATATAGTTAATTAAGAAATTAAATTTTCTAACTAGATAACTAAATTGATTTTGCCTGATCTCCTTGTCTTCCCATAAACTCTGTAGGACATGTACACTCACAATGGTGGGCATTGGCTCCATCCTGGAGAAACCCCTGGTTGCATTATAAATTTGAACACCATCAGAGAAACTCACTTATTCAATTCTAGACACAACCAGGTATTTTCATTCACTACAGCAGATCTTCAAACAAATTGATTTTGTACCCCAGCAGCAAAAATATATAAGCACTCATCCCTAATACACAGATATTTATTTATAAATTACAAATATGCATATCTATTAATATTTATTTACATTTCAAAACATATTCAAAATAGAAAAATAAATATTATGTAATAAAGATGAAATAAAAATATGTTTAGGTAATTATATACTTTATTTCCTTTATAATGACACAAAAATATCTTTTGATCTCTCTAAATATTATTATAATATTTTGTAATACCAATATGATTGAACTCTCACCTCCATGTTTATAATTTATTTATAAATCACAAATATTTAGAAACTTAAAACACACACATAAGAAAGAATTTTAAAATGAGCAAAAGATGTGATAAAATATTTTAAATAATTCTATATCTTCTTTCTAATGCTACAAAACACCTTTTTGTTCTCCCATCACTTTTTTCTCAGATTACTGCAATTCAAAGATTTGAGTTTATCTGGATACTTGGTTTCAGTGGCTGTAGAAGCTAGAAAAGTAACCCCACAAAAGCGTGTTGTAATATTACCATCCATCCGTGTTTCAAATAGCGTGTTGAGTAATTTTGCATTTTATTATGTAAGATTATATTGTCATTGTTTTTAATCTCATAATGTGAAAAAAAGTTCACACTGATAAAAGATGTCAGCTCTACCATTTTCTTGTAGATCACTTGTGCGTGCACTATTACTATTGTCTCATAGTTTCTTACATTCTTTGTAAGACTCTCTTTAAGCCACTGGTCCGTTGGGGAAGATTATCTTACTTGAGCTAGATAAAATAATACCTAATTCTCAGCACTGTCCTATGTCACAATGCAGTAAAGGTGAAGGAAGGAGTGGGGCAGCCACTGTGAGCCTCCTCCTGTGGACTCCCTAAGTCTGCTCTAAGAGTACCTCATCCTCCTCCACAGTTTATGACCCTACGACATGAACTGAACCAGGTGAATGTGAATCTATATATTGAATATTCCAAAAGTTTAAATTTCTTCTCAAAATAATTTTAGAAAAAATAAAGAAATAAAAATTCAAATGTTTTCTTTTCATATGCAATGGATCATTTTGTCCACACCCTACGGCTGACCCCCCCCAACCCCGTTTTGGTGACCACTGCTAGAACGGGGGTCTAATTAAATACGGGAGCTCCACAGTATGGCCTCATGGGTCCACAACAGGGCCAGGCACTGTATTTGTTTTCTATTGCTGCATAACAATAGTACAGCAAACTTAGTGGCTTACAACAACACACATTTATTATCTCACACTTCCTGGGGTAGGACTCCGGGCATGGTTTGGCTTAGAGTCCTCTGCTTAGGGTCCTATGGGCTGCAATGGAGGTGTTAGCCAGGGTTGGGTTCTCATCTGGAGGTCTGACTGTGGAAGGATCCACCTCCCCACTTGCATGGTTGTTGACAGCATTCAGGTGCTTGCGATTGCAGGACTAAGAGCTTCCAGGTTTTTCTGGCTGTTGGCCAGAGGCTGCTGTCAGCTCCTAGAGCCTGCGCATAGTTTCCTGCCACACGGGATTTCTCAACATGGCTACTTCCTTCCTCACAGCCAGCTAGGGAGAGAGAGAATCCAGCAAGACGGGAACTACAAATTTATGTAACATAATCACATGATCACAAACTCATAATCACATAACTCTATCAACTTTGCCCTGTCAGTTAGAAGCAAGTCACGGGTACTGCCCACACTCAAGTGGAGGGGAACCACACAAGAGTGTGAATACCAGGAGGTGGGGGATCATGGGACCATGATCAGAGTCTGTCTGCCACATCCTTATTCTCTGTCAATGGGGAAAAGATGCAAAAATAAAAACTTAAAATTACTAGTTTTTTCGTATGAGCATAAGCCTAAAATCTACATCTCTGTAAAAGAGTTATCAACTGAAGCAATTCAATTATAGACACTTTAGAAGGCTAGTGTTTCACAATTTTTTAGAGCAGTTTCTTCTGTTGGTATCTGAGGACAACCCCCTATAACCTCCGTGCTGTGTTTCCCAGAATCCCTTGCCAACAGGATTCTGGGTTAAATTTCATCAATAGGAGGCACTCAGTCAAGGTTTGGAAGGTAGAAGGGAGACAGACCCTCCTTGCTCCCAGGCAGTGTGGGCAGATAGTCTGTGGCTGCGAGGCTTCACAGCAGCCCCCAGGCATTTCCTTTGGTCCTCCCAGCAGAGGGACCACCCCAAGCTCTTTCCTGCAATTCCTGCAACTTCTGGACTCCCTAAAAGTTAGTGGCACACCTGAGCATTAGTGTCTGCTTTACCTTCCCTTCTCCTCCGCTGCCCTTTTTGCAAACAACTAATTACCTGAACTCAAACCCATCCTACTTGAATCTACACAGTAATCTCCGTTTTCCTGACTGAACCCTGACTGCACAGAGGGTTACAGTCCCTTTTAAGGACAACCATGTTGAGTCCTACTTGACCTTCTCTCTGACCCAGACATAAATATTGTCAGTTTAGTGTTTGTCCTTCTAGGTCTCTCTCTCTCTCTGTAACACACACACACAGCGAAAATATCTGGTATTGTTTGTTTTGTATGTTTTCCTAACACACAATGTTATTATTGTGAGTGCTCTGGCCATCTATTGGTGCATGACAAACCACACAAAAACTTACTGATGTAAAACAACTAACATTTATTATGCTCACAATTCTGTGGGTCACAGAATTAGAGCAGGGCACAGCAGGGATGGTTCATCTCTGTCCCACATGTCAGAGGCCTCAGCTAGGGTGGATCAGATGGCTAGGCATGGCAGGGATGATTTGACTGGGACAAATGTCTGGAACATTGGTTCTTCTATACATGGCATCTGCTGGGACTGTGATGACCAAGATGGCAGCTTCACTCACATGTCTGTTGCTTGGGCTGGGTTGGCTAGAATAGCCAGGGCTGTCTGGCATCTTCCTCTCTCCACACATGACATTCTCAAGACAACTGGACTTCTTACATAGCAGAAGGTTTCTCCCCAGTGCAAGAGTTGTAATAACGAGTTCCAAGAGACCCAGGAGGAAGCTGAAACTCTTCTTACAACCCAGCCTCAGAAGTCCCAGAGTCACTTATGCCACATTCGATTAGTCAAGGAAGTCATTAAGACCAGCCCAGATTCAAGGGGAGGGCAGGAAGAGACTCCCCCTCTTGCTGGAGGAATGGCATGTGCATACAGAGGAAAGGAATTGATGGTGCCACCTTGGATACAAGTTATAGCATTGCATTGTGAATAGCATTCTGTGACTAGGTTTTTCACTCAGCAATAAGTCTTGGAGAGCTACCCAAGTTAGTCCATATCAATCTACTTCATTTTTCCTAATTGTTGCATAATATTAACTAAGATTATAACACAATTTATTTAGAAACTTGCTTCTTTGGAGACTTACGGTTGGTTTCCATTTTTATATTTTAAAATCATTCATGAATATGCTTATTTTTGTTTATGTTCCAGTATTTCTAAGGTTAATACTGAGAAGTGAAATGTTGGATAAAACATGTTTAAAAGATACTAGCAACTTGCCATCTAAACTGGCTCATCCAGTTCATACTCCCCCATAGATGCCTGGCAGCACGAGTTTCCCTAGTAATCACTTGATATTATCAAACTTTTTAAACGTATGCCAATTTCATTGGTGAAACATGGCATCTCACTCTTTTATTAATTTTTATTTCCCTGATACTGTGAATACTTACTCATCATTGGGTTTGTTCTTCTGTGAGTTACCTGCTCAAATCTTTTGCCCATTTTTCCATTGTAATCTTTTATATTTCTATTTATTTATAGACATTATTTGCCTACTCTGGATTCTAATCCTCTTTCTCTTGCCTATTCAGAGCAAGATTTGATGAAAGTCAGGATCCCGGCTACATGACTAGAGCTCAAATGGAGAGGACAGCTCAGAGCTCCGAGGCTCAGGATCTGAAGTCACTACACCTTCTTCGTTATTTAGCTGAAAGTTGTCTTCCATCATGAACCAGAGTCCCAAAGATTCTCCAGGCAAAATTCCATCCTTGAAGCTACAAATTGTACCCTTGACGGCGTTTCTCAAAGTATGGTCCTCAGCCAATGGTCTCAGAATCCTCTGGGTACTTGTAAAAAATACAGATTCCTGGGCAGTGCCCAAGGTCAGCTTCATCAGAATTTCATGGGGTGGGTCCTAAGAATCTGCATTTTTAACTATCTATTTACTACTCACTGCTGAAGTTTGAAAATCGCTACTCTAAGCACAGGCCCGAAAGTTATTCTAAGAATGGAGGAAATGGAGAGGTGGAATAATATGCCACCTCCTGGTTTGCTGTGGGAAGGAATGATAGAACCACCTTATCCTAGAATCCGAGACCTAGAGGCATCTCCAAGATCACCTAACCCAGTGGTTCTTCAGCCTGCTGGGTTGCAGCGTCACCTGCAGAGATTCACCCGGATCCATGAAGTCAGAATCTCTGGAGGCTGGGTCAAACACCAGCATCTGTAAAAAGCTGTGTTCTATGTCATGCACCCTGAGTCAGGAACCAGTAGCCTAATCCAAACCCCTTACTTTACAGAAAAGGAAACTCAGGCCACATGAGTTTACATCATTTGTCTAAGGTTTCACAGTTTCACAGAACTGAGCTGTCCTGACCACATGTCCAGTGCTCTCTCTATTATTTACAGTTCCTCTGGAAGGGCTGATTTTAGCTGGAAAGGATGAATGCTGGAAATATTTACTTTGAGTAAAGTGTTTTGACAATATTGGTAAATGTTCTTTTCTAAAAATTAATTCTGTACTGACGTCTGCATTTCTATAAGAACTAAAAGGAAAAGCTGCCAACCTCTGACCCTAGCAGTATTACTGCAGGAAACACAGCTACAGTTACACATAAAGCTCTTCCCATTATCTACTTTTCCTCAAGTGGTTTTAAAAACCAAGCATTACACATCTACACATGAGTAACTGATCAGGACTTGAATATTTGTATTTTTTTTTTTACAGCCTGGAACTGGTGTGTTCTCAGAGACAGGAAGTAATATAAAATGTAACCGGGGCTGGCCCGGTGGCGCAAGCGGTTAAGTGCCCGCGCTCCGCTGCGGCGGCCCGGGGTTCGCTGGTTCGGATCCCGGGCGCGCACCGACGCACTGCTTGGTAAGCCATGCTGTGGCGGCGTCCCATATAAAGTGGAGGAAGATAGGCACCGACGTTAGCCCAGGGCCGTCTTCCTCAGCGAAAAAAAGAGGAGGATTGGCGGATGTTAGCTCAGGACTGATCTCCTCACAAAAAAAAAAATAAAATAAAAAATAAAAAATATAAAATGTAACCAAGCATGACAATTTCATTCATTCCTACTCCTTTTTTCATGTTTTACTTTCTGTTTTCTCTGTGTTCCTGTTTATGTTACAAAATATCCTAAAAAAGCCCTGCACAGCTGACGTTGATAAGCCTAGGTTTGGAAGAGAGGAGTATAGGTTCTAATCCTTACCGTGTTCTGGTTGCGGCATAGAAGACTACGCATTTCGTGTCCCCATCTTCTTTTTCTATTCTGCAAGGTGGATAAGATAACCTATGCCTTGTTTACCTCAGGGGCTCATAATGAGATAAGAGTTGTCAAAGTAGCCTATAAATATAAGCATTATAGAAACGTGATCTATTACTATCATGATGTACCTGTGATAAGGGAGATTTTCATGTAAGATATGTCCGTTGGAAGCCACATCTAAAGCCGTGTCCTGAAATTGTACCCCTCAGGACATGTGTTGGTCTCACCTATAAGGTGCCCCAAAGGCATAATCATATCGGGCTACACAAAACTGGGAAAACAAAGTTCTTAAAGAATGTACAAAGAAAGGTTCAAAAAGTCTTTTTTGTTGCCTGCTAATTCCATGTCTAAATAATCACTACTCCTTTCTTAAGTTCTATTGCTTTGTCCCGGATCTTATCAGCCCAAATTTTTGTTTCCCTAACTCTGCCTTATTGCCCCATTTTAGTTGTTTTTCAACCCTATCCTTCCCAACACACACAAAAACACTGTCCAAAAGGAAATAGAGAA
This sequence comes from Diceros bicornis minor, assembly GCF_020826845.1. Taxonomy (NCBI): domain Eukaryota; kingdom Metazoa; phylum Chordata; class Mammalia; order Perissodactyla; family Rhinocerotidae; genus Diceros; species Diceros bicornis. The sequence goes on from NC_080756.1 coordinate 7,029,390, forward strand.
GTACAAAAAATAATAATAAAAATCAATACCTAAGGCACTTATTTTTAAATTTTTTTAATTGGATAATAAAATAGCATTTATCCAACAGGATGATATTCCTATTTATGGCTAGAACCCCTGTAGCTATTTTTTGTCTTTTGGGGGGAATAGGAGGGAAGAATATGTATCTTTGTTGATTACGGAAGTAGTCTGAGCTTAGAGAAAATGGGAAGAAACCATGTAGAGAAGACAATGTCACTGATCCAGATGTAATCATGTTTAACATTTTCATATATTTTCTTCTAGTCTTTCTTCTGTACAAATAAACAAATATACTTGCATGTTTCAAAATTGAGACAAAATTGTTCATACAATTTTAGGTCTTAGTTTTTTTTTATTTAACAGTTTATCATGAATACTGTTTCTTCTTTAATTATTCTTCACAATCAAGATTTTTAACGGTTTTATCTTATTCCATTGTATAGAAGAACTATGATGTAATTTTTATTCTCTTATTGTTAGACACATTAGCATAGTAAGAACTACTGTTCATTGAACAATTGGTGCCTGTAATTGTCGCAATAATTTTATATAAAATTTTTTTCTTTTTAATAGATTTTATTTGATAGCAGTTTTAGGTTCACAGAAAAATTGAGAGGAAGATGCAAAGATTTCCCATATGCATGCTGCCCCTACACATGCATAGTCCCCCCCATTATCAATATTTCCCTCCAGAGTGGTACATCTGTTACAGCCAATGAAGCTGCACTGACACATCGTAATCACTCAAAGTCCATAGCTCACATTAGGGTTCACACTTGGTAGTATACATTTTATGGGTTTGGACAAATGTATAATGACATGTGCTCACCATTACAACATCATACAGAGTAGTTTCATTGCCCTAAAAATCCTCTGTGTTCCACATACTCATCTCTCTCTCCCCGCAACCCTGACAACCACTGATATTTTCTACTGTCTCCACAGTTTTGCCTTTTTCAGAATGTCGTATAGTTGGAATCAGTTTTAGCCTTTTCAGATTGGCTTCTTTCAATTAATATGCATTTAAGCTTCCTCCACGTCTTTTCATGGCTTGATAGCTCATTTCTTTTTAACACTGAATAAAATTCCATTGTCTGGATGTATCACAGTTTGTTTATCCATTCACCTACTGACGGACATCTTGGTTGCTTCCAAGTTTGGGCATTTATTAACAAGCTACTATCCATGTGCAGGTTTTTGTGTGGACGTAAGTTTCCAACTCCTTTGGGTAAATATCAAGGAGCACGATTGCTAGATCATATAGTAAGAGTATGTTTAGTTTTGTAAGAAACCATCCACTGTCTTCCAAAGTGGCTGTACCATTTTGCATTCTCACCAGCAATCAATGAGAGTTCCTGTTGCTTCACATCCTCACCAGCATTTGGTGCTGTCAGTGTTCTGGATTTTAGCCATTCTAATAGGTAGATAGTGGTATCTCATTTTAATTTGCATTTTTCCTAATAACATATAATGTGGAGCATCTTTTCATATGCTTCTTTGTTATCTGTATATCTTCTTTGGTGAGGTGTCTATTAAGGTCTTTGGCTCATTTTTTAATCAGGTTGTTTGGTTTCTTATTATTGAGTTTTAAGAGTACTTATTTTAAGAGTTATTTTTGAATAACAGTCCACTATCAGACATGTCTTTTGCTAATATTTTTTCCCAGTCTGTGGCTTCTCTTCTCATTCTTTCACAGAGTAGAAGTTTTTCATTTTAGTGAAGTTCAGCTTATCAATTATTTCTTTTACTGATTGTGCCTTTTGTATTGTGTCTAAAAAGTCATTGACATACCCAAGGCTGTCTAGATTTTCTCCTATGTTATCTTCTAGGAGTTTTATAGTTTTGCATTTTATATTTAGGTCTATGATCCATTTTGAGTTAATTTTTGTAAAAGGTGTAAGCTCTGGGTCTAGATTCTTTCTTTTGCATGTGAATGTCTATCACCATTCCAGTACCATTTCTTGAAAAATCTGTCTTTGCTTCATTGGATTGGCTTTGTTCCTTTGTCAAAGGTCAGTTGACTATATTTATGTCTCTTTCACCAGTACCACACTGTCTTGATTACTGTAGCTTTAGAGTGAGTATTGAAGTCAGGTAGTGTCAGTCCTCCAACTTTGTCTTTCTCCTTCAATATTGTGTTGGCTGTTCTTGGTCTTTCTCCTCTCTACATAAACTTTAGAATCAGTTTGTCTATATCTGCAAAATAACTCACTGAGATTTTGATTGAGATTGCATTGAATCTATAGATCAAGTTGGGAAGAACTGACATCTTGATAATATTGAGTCTTACTATCCATGAACATGAAATATATCTCCATTTGTTTAGTTCTTTTTTGATTTCATTCATCAGAGTTTTGTAATTTTCCTCATATAGATCTTGTACATATTCTGTTAGATTCATACCTAGTATTTCATTTTTGGGGGTGTTAATGTAAATGGTATTGTGTTTTTAATTTAAAATTCCACTTGTTCATTGGTGATATATTGGAAAGTAATTGATTTTTATATATTAACCTTGTATATTGCAACCTTGATATAATCACTTATTGGTTCAGGAGTTTTTTTGTTAATTATTTTGGATTTTCTACATAGAAGATCATATCGTCTTTGAACAAAGACAGTTTTATTTCTTCCTTCCCAATTTGTATACCTTTTATTTCTTTTTCTTGTCATGTTGCATTAGCTTGGACTTCCAGCACAGTGTTGAAAAGCAGTGGTGAGAGAAGACATCTTTGCCTTTTTCCTAACCTCAGTGGGAAAGTTTCAAGTTTCTCACCATTAAGTATGATGTTAGCTGTAGGGTTTTTTGTAGGTAATTCTTTACAAAGTTGAGGAAGTTCCCCTCTATTCCTAGTTTACTGAGTGTTTTTATTATGAATGGGCATTGGATTTTGTCAATGCTTTTCCTGCATCTAATGATATGAGCATATGATATTTTGTTTTTCTTCTTTAGCCTGTTGATGTTACAGATTACGTTAATTGATCTTCTGATGTTGAACTGGCCTTGCATATGTGAGGGCAGACCTTGTTAAGAAGAACAGAACGCTCTGGAATATTTCAAAATGGTTTCTTTTCCTCCTTCCCCTGCCAGAAGCATAGGGAATTTTTCTCCAATATTCACTGTGAGAACCAGGTCAAACCCCTGGAAGCAAAACTCACAAAAGTGTGGGTCTCCCTAGAGTTTTTTAACTCTCAGAGTTTTCCAGTGAGCCCCTAGAAATTCATCAATTATAGTTCATGTTTTCCCACACTGGCACTGGTTCCATCGGAGTTTCTGCTTTGGGGTGTCTGCTCCGGTATGTTGATTCTCTGTATTTACCTGACTGTCTCTCCAACTATGGAGGCAGTGGTTTGCCCTATGACCTTACTTTTCTTATAGATCTAAGAAGAACTGTTGATTTTTCAGTTTATTCAGCTTTTTATTTGTTGTTAGGATAGAGTGGCAACTTCTAAGCTTCCTACATACTGCATTAAAAACCAAAAGTCCTGAACATTCATATATTATCTTTTTATTCCCATAACTAGGTTGAATCATATGAAATATCCAGTATTTGATGAGTTTTGACCTACAAAAATGGCAATTTCATATGATTCAACCTCATAGATATTACTATTCTTATACGGATATTAAGCTTTAGAGGTTAATTACGTGCTCATGTTACACAGCATGTGGAAGAGGTAGGATGTGAACCCATATCTGTATGATTCCAAAGTCCTGATCTTAACCATAACTATTTTATGTTATTATATTTGGGTTGTTATATTTATATTTTAAAATAAATCCTCTCTCTTCTGTTTCTATTACCACTCCTCCTCCCAATTAAAATAATGTTGCTTCTACTTTTTATATTATATAATACCCTGATGATCAGAAAGCCTCATTCTTTTCCTATTCACTTGCCTAATCTCTTTCTTTTATTGGAAATCTACCCTAATTAAACAAATTGAACTACTTAAAAGACTAGCCATGGAAATATCACAGAACACTTCACTTTCCCTAGGCTCAAGATGTTCTCTCTTGATTCATTTATTCTCTGACCTAACATTTCAGATTACCTTCCTCGGGTCAGTTATTTTTACCATAATAAGGGTATAGGATTGGGCATATTTCCAAAAGTCTTCCTATGTACAGACAAGACTAGAGGAAGAAAATTCACTCATTAAGCACATACGGTATGCCACTCATAATGGAAAAAATATTTCACACATTATTTCATTCTCACTGTAACCTCATGGAGTAAAAGTTATTATCCACATTTCATTGATGAAGAAATGGAAAATTAATTAACTTGTCTGCAAGTACAGAGAAAGGGACAGAGCTAGGATTTTAATCCAGGTCAGGGGCCTGGGCAGATATTGATTTTGTACAAGAAGGTTGGACGGTAATATCCATCTCTAGTGGTAAACAGACACCAAGCCATGCATGCTGAGTTTCAGTCATCTTCTAACTACAACTTAAATGTCCTGAATTCTTGCTCAGATGCTTCTCTCTCAGCACAGTAAAATGTCTTCTATGTGACCTCCACACTTTTCTGCCCCAGTTTCCCCAGTTCTGTTGCTAGACTAACTCTGTAAATTTAGGCAAGCCACTTAATTCACTGAGCTTTGACTTTCTCATCTACAAAATTATGTCCACTTAAGTTTTAAAACTCTACAAGTCTACATGTAAGAAGCAAGAAGATCCACTATCCATCAGACAAAAGAAAATAGATATGACTACACCAGTCCTTTGTAAATTACAGAAACTTATCATGCTAAGAAAAATCACAGACTCACTGAATATAATCAATTGTAGGGTCATCTGAAAATATATAAGGTCAAAGAGAAATAAGATGGAACTTGTAATATAGAAATGAAAAACATGAAATGTATCTATAAGGAAATTCACTACCCTATATCAGTTGTTTTTGCTTTTGTTGGGGGAGTGTTTTGTTTTTGCTGCTGTTTTTGTTTTGTTTGGAGAAGCGTTTTGTTTTTGTTTTTGTTTTTGTTTTTATTTGGGGAGAAAGTTTTGTATCAAAGAACGAGCACTGACTTTGAAGGTAGATAGACCTGAATTCTAGAATCAGATTCAGCCTATTTCTTACTCTCGTATGATCCATAGGAACCCATTTTGTTCCATGTACTTTTAAAAACACAAAAAATGCCCTAGAAGAAGTGGATAAATTTCTGTAACCTAACAAGCCACCAGGAGTGAATTGTGAAAAATAGAAAATCTGCTACTAGTAAGGAGATTGAATCAGTAATCAAAAACCTCCCTGTCTGAGGCCATATGGTTTCACTGGTGAATTCTACCAAACATTTAAAGAAGAATTAATATGAATCATTCTCAAACTCTTCCAAAAAATAGAAGAGGAGGGAACACTTCCAAACTCATTTTACGAAGCCAGCATTACCTTGATACCAAAGCCAGACAAGGACACTACAAAAAAAAGAAAATTACAGAACAATATCCCTGATGAACATAGATGCAAAAATCCTCAACAAAATATTAGCAAACCAAATTCAGCAATACACTAAAATGATCGTATACTATGATCGAGTGGAATTTATGCCTGGGATGCAAGGATGGTTCACCATATACAAATCAATCAATATGATGTACCATATTAACAAAATAAAGGATAAAAGTCATATTATCATCTCAGTAGATGCAGAAAAAACATTTGACAAAATTCAACACCCTTTCATAATAAAATCTCAACAAAGTGGGTATAGAGGGAATGTACCTCAACATAACAAAGGCCACATATGACAGGCCCACAGCTAACATCATTCTCAATGATGAGAAGCTGAGAGCTTTTTCTCTAAGATCAGGAACAAGACAAGGATGCCCACTCTCACCACGCTCATTCCATATAGTACTGGAAGTCCTAGCCAGAGTAATTAGGCAAGAAAAAGAAGTAAAAGGCATTCCAATCAGAAAAGAAGAAATAAAATTGTCTGTTTGTAGATGACATGATATTATATATAGAAAACCACAAAGCCTCCACCAAAACACTGTCAGAAATGATAACTAAACTCAGTTAAGTTGCAGGACACAAAATCAATATACAAAAATCAGTTGCGTCTCTATACACTAACAACAAACTATTGGGAAGAGAAATTAAGAAAACAATCTCATTTACAACTGCGTCAAAAAGAATAAAATACTTAGGAATAAATTTAACCAAAGAAGTGAAAGATCTGTACATTAAAAACTATAAAACACTGATGAAAGAAATTGAAGAAAACACAAATAAATGGAAAGATATCCAGTGTTCATGTATCAGAAGAATTAGTATTGTTAAAATATCCATACTACCCAAAGTGGTATACAGATTCAACGCAACCCCTATCAAAATTCCAATAGCATTCTTCACAGACATAGAAAAACAACCCCAAAATTCATATGGAACTACAAAAGACCCTGAATAACCAGAATAATATTCAGAAAGAAAAACAAAACTGGAGGCATCAAACTTCCTGGCTTCAAACTATATTACAAACCTATTATTCACAATAGCCCATTATTCACAATAGCCAATGTATGGAAATAACCTAAGTATCTGTTGACAGAGGAATGGATAAAGAAAATGCGCTATATATATACACAAAGGAATATTGTTCAGCCATTAAAGAAGGAAATCCTGCCATTTTCAACAACACGGATAAAGCTAAGGGCATTATGCTAAGTGAAATAAGCCAGACAGAAAAAGAGAAATACTGCACGGTGTCACTTAGATGTGGAAGCAAAACAAAAGAGTCAGACTTACAGAAACAGAGAGTAGAAAGGTAGTTGCCAGGAGCTAGTGGGTGGAGGAAATGGAGACGTCTTGGTCAAAGGGTACAAACTTCCAGTTATAAAACAAATAAGGTCTGAGGATCTAATGTATAACATGGTCTGCCTACAGTTGATGATACTGCTTTGCATAATTGAAGTTTGCTAAGAGAGTAGAACTTAAGTGTTCTCATCAGAAAAAAGCAAAAAGGTTACTATGTAAGGTGATGAATGTGTTAATTAACTTGATTGTAAGAATCTTTTCACAATGTATCTGAATATGAAATCCTCATGTTGTAGACTTCAAATATAGTATAAATTTTATTAATCAATTATATCTCAATAAAGCTGAAAAAATATATTTTTAAAAATATCTGGAGTTGTCTTTTAATTAAACCACTTATTTCTTTGATAGTTATGGAAAAGTAAAATTTAAGAGGAGTGTCTTTACAAAGAAGTTCATAATTGGCTTGTTTTATTATACTTTTTGTGAATCCAAGCATTGTGTTTTTGAGAGAATCCATTTGTATGTTTCCAAAATTTCTATTTCTCTCTAAAATAACAAAATGCTGTGGATATCCAAGAAAACCATCCTCCCATCATTAAAAAAGGAGAAGAGGAGAGTAAGAGTCTCCTGTTGTACATAAACCTTCTCTAGCTAACTCCACTGTCAGCTGCTACCTAACTATCGATAGAAGTGAGGCCAATTTAGCTGAAAAATAATGGAAAAGAGGGTCCAAGAACATGGAAAGTACAGCCTGCTTCCATCTTAGAATGGCTAGAATATTGACTCTTAAATAAAAGAATACATATTATAAAAAGGGGTGTAGCTATTGAGCACTTGATCTCTTATTCTTCTGTCATTTCATATTGGAAAAATAAAATTCATGCCATGGTGTGAGGCTCAGCTAACTCAGAGTAGTAACAACGTGGAGCAAAATGAAACTGTGGAGTATTTATTGGGCAGAAAGCAATAGAATAAAAGAGATGCCGAATATGGCAGTATTTTAAAGGAACAGTTCTTAAAAGAATAAGATTTAAAGAGCCTCATGTCGTGGTGGGATTACGTTAAACCCCCGCACAGTGGTTACGTCAAGCTGCAAACAAAAAGCTGACTTTCTTTCCTGTTGGATGAGGGTATTCATGTTCAGTCTGTGTTTAATCAACATAACCAAACATATAACCAGAAATACACAGGTGCTTTTATGAATAAGAAAGAAATTTTTAGAGAAGGATCCTTGGAAAACCACTATGACGAGGAGAACATGTTAGCATATTTCCAAATAGCACCTGGTGGCTTAAAGGAAACAGACATGGCCTGTGGACTGTGCTGGCTGCCCATTTACAATGAGCAGCATCCAGGAAATGAGCGTTCTTCTTTGGTAGGTACTGCTGCCTATTTCTATGATACAGTCCATTCGAGTAGAGTGTAAGGACCTCCATTTATGATCTTGAGGAAGTCTCATAAAAGATAAGTAATAATGAAAAGGCATGCTAATTTGAGACACTTGTATTTGAACCATCTTAGGACCGGCTAACAGCTTCGAACCTGCAGAGCAATATGAGTGTGAGTACCACGAGTAATAGGGCACCTGAAGGAGTATTCAAGCGTCAAAAACGCAGAGAAACAAAACAAAGGCATCAAAGAGAGCTCCCAGGGACCCTTCACCTGAACTGCTTGCTTCACGAGGAGCAGTACGGCCTAGTGGAAAGGGCATTGATTGGAGTCACGTAGACCTGGGTTCATATTCTGGTTCTGCCGTGTAACTGCTGCTTCGCTTCTTTGAACTTTTGTTTCCTCTTCTGCGAAATGGGGATAATAGACCTATTACACAGGGTGATTATATTAACTGAGGTAGTAACCACGGATAAAGTGCCTAATATATGGTCTGTGCCCAATAAGGTTAGTATTCTTTTTGGAGGAGAGAAGTCACACACTCATGAAATATTTGTGCTGGAAGCTTCCTTGGCTACCACCTAACAGAACATCATCCTTTCTAGAGAAAGCTGAGATCCAAGGAGGTTTAGAGGCTTAGCCTTACCACTCCTGAGCTTCAATGGTGTTCAAACAGCTCCTCAAAGCCCCAGCACTTCCACAAATTCTGCTCAGGAACTCCCCAGAGTGGGGGGAGAGGGGACAAAGAGGAAATCCTGTGGACCTCCAACCCCACCGCAATGCAGCCACTCCACTTTCTCCCTTTTATATGTTGGGCTTTCATGTAAATATTTATTTAAAGAAAGAGTATCATGGCCAAAAAGATGTTAGAAAGACTGCTGTTGTATGAGGAACTCAAGGGAACACTTGATATTTGAAGGGAGCACGTGCCCCATTCCAGAGCCACAGGCTTGGGAGAGCCTGTGTCTGTGTGGTGATTTCAGCATATGTTGCAGCATAGTTTTTGAGGGAACTTTCCACACCCAATATGGTGTACGTCTGCATGCACACACACATGCACACACCCATACACACACACACACTCCTCCAAGGCTGCCTCAGCACCATGATCACTCAGGAACACGTCTGCCTCCCTGGACATTAATCAAGGACCAGAGCCAGGAACAGACAGAACACTAACATCCCTTGAGGGCCTTGGAGACCTATGACACCCAGAAGAATGAGAAAACAGAGACTAATGTGGTGTCTTCGCCGACCAGGGGCACCACGTCCGCTCCATGAAACAGGACCAGGAAGGAGATCAGGAAAAGCTTGGTTCTTGGATTGTACTAGTGTGGCCCCAGCCAGGTTTTAAACAAAGCTAACGGCCTGAGAGTTAAGAAATAATTTCATCTTTACCATATTAGTCAGGGTTCTCCAGAGAAGCAGAATCAATAAGATGCATAAAGAGAGAGATTTATCTTCAGGAATTTGCTCATGTGATTGTGGGGGCTGGCAAGTTCAAAATTTGCAGGGTGGACCAGCAGGCTAGAAATTCCAGAAAGAGGTGATGTCACATCTTGAGTCCAAAGGCAGTCTGAAGGCAGAATTCCTCCCTCCCCAGGGACCTCAGTTTTTTTCTCTTAAAGCCTTCAACTAATTGGATGAGTCCCACCTGTATTACGGAGAGTAATCTGCTTTACTCAAAGTCTGCTAATTCAAGGTTAATCACATCTAAAAAAATACCTTCACATCTGGACTGGTGTTTGACCACACAATGGGGCACTATAGCCTAGACAAGTCGACAGGTAAAATCAACCATCATATTTACCATGTGAAGACAGGTGACATCTGTTTTTTTGTGTTTTGTAATGTTATTTACCTGTGCATGCTGAGTTATTTGTTGGTTTGTTTTCAGCCCTTGCCCACACCAGTTAATGCAGCATTTGAATTGCTCTACCATTTAGCTGTTGCTACATAAACAACACCCCCCAAAACTAGGCGGCTGAAAGCCCCAACAGTTTATTTAGTTCACGATCCTGTGGATCCACACTTGAGGCTGGGCTCAACTGTGCAGTTCCAGTCTTGGGTGGATTTACTCACGCATCTGTGGTCAGGTGCCGGGTCAGCTGAGCACTGGTTGATCTGGGATGTCCTTAGCAGGGGTGGCCCATCTCTGCTCCACGTGGTCTCTCATCCTGCATCAGGCTGACTCAGGCTTGTTCACACGGAGGAGGCAGGGGTCCCTAAAGAGAGCAAAAGCATGCAAAGGCCTCTTGAGGCTTCAGCTTGCAAGGCCTCGAGAAATAAGTTTACCTCTTGATTGGAGATGCTGCAAAGTGACATTGGAGTGGGCACAGCTGCAGGAATAATTTGCAGTCTTCCACAATTCCCCTCAAGGATAGCCTACCAGCTAGCCCATCAATGCCTGACACATAACACATGCTCAGTGAATATGCTCTCCTTTCCCAACCCTTTTGCTCAGCGTTTTGAAGCACTTCACGTTTTCTCAAATACAGGCAGGCTATCATTTCTGATTCAGACCTTTATCCTATGCTGTTCTCTGCATTGGGAATCCTAGAAAGGAGGGAGTAGGAAAGAAATAAAGGGAACTTTAGTCTGTACTCCCCACTCCAATGCACAATTATTGGGGATATCCTATAAAGGTGAATGTTACCCTTTTTAAGAACAGACATTCTTACATTTGGTCACTCCTGGGAAGCTGAGTGCCTTGTAAAGAACTAGTGCTATTCCTCTAAGTCACTATTTCTGAACTTTTTTCACTATCACCCCCCCGAGCCTTTTTAGACATTTTTTTCCTAATCATCACCCTCATGGAATTTTAATACCACAGATATACTGTGTATCTATGCTTTATACATAAAAAGAGCAAGGTAGCTTTTGGCCCCAAGTTTCCCTCCGCTGGGGATGAGATCGCCCTCATTGGGAATACATGCTCAAAGTTCTCACAAAAGTTCATTCTCCAGTCCCCAACTGCCCCTGTCCCCCCGGCCATGCCCCGGAATCAAGCCCGGATCTGCCTGTATTCAGCTTTAATCATAAGTCAGGGACTGCTGAGTCCAGGGAATCTGTCTCCACATGACGAACAACAAAGAGAGGAAGATAGAAGAAAAAGTCAAGTGGAATTTCATAAATGTCTTAACTGACGAGGACCAGCCAAAGGGAAAAAAAATCACCAGTTATGACTGAAGGCTGAATCACTGTCCAGAACATCAAACCCCAAAATGAAATCACGCCCTCCCTCATGGAAAGTCAAGTACGGATTGCAAAGGAAATGGCTTCCAAATCAACACTGTTCCACGTTGCCCTGATCTTTCTTCTTTTTAGTGTGTGTGTGTGTGTGTGTGTGTGTGTGTACGCGCGCCAGTTTATGTGCATTCTGAAGCAATTAAGCATAATTTAAGTATTAGTTGGTATTTCTTCCTGACAAGTGTTTAGAATCCTTCTAGTATCTTTTACGTTGTTAAACTCGCTCAAGAATATGCTCCAGTCAGTCTCATTTCCAGAAGCAATGTTTTTGTTAATCTTCAAGCTAATTAATTTTTCATTACCTTGCTAAATCTCCAAAACTGTTTAGGAAATGACATAATGAGCAAAACTTCCATGGATGTGCTATATTTGCACTTGACATTTAATCCAGAAAATTCAGTACCTGTATGTGTATATTTGAAAATATAATCATCCCATGACGTAAAAAAGAAATATCTAACCACAGGTAACTGGTATGTCCACACTCTGGGTTTCTTAATGAATTGATTAAAGCACCTTCCCAGACCAAATCTGGAGGAATATAGACTGGTTCTTTTTGGTAGGTATGATCATCTGTTGAGTTAGACATTATTTTCTCTTGTTCTGGCATTTTAACTTGAATTAAATTCTTTGCCGAATTTTCCCAAGACAAGTATTGTTAGGAATTAAATTTAAAGAACAATCACAAAGGTAGATTCAGTCAATACCAGCTATATCCTGAGGCCACTAGCTAACATGATTCTCTGTATCCTCAAAGGCTGAGAGAATCCTAACCCAGGAGCCTGGGATTTCGTGTTAGGCAGGGTTAGTTTAACTGCCCTGAACTTGAAGCATGAAGCTCTCAGTTTGATTCCCTGGCCCTTGGGCTAGAGTAAGTGAGCTGTTTGGCACATCCATTGTGAAGTCTGTGTTTCACTGGGCTTTGAGCAATGACTGATGAGGAATCAAAAATGGCTCCAGTTTAAATTGTAAAAATAAGAAAAGTGAAACAGACAAAGAAACCAGCACTCACACGACTGAGAGGAACAGAAATTGCTACCACGTTTCTAGAAGGCAGGTGGCAGTATTCATCAAAGGCCTATGTGTGCATACTCTATGACCCAGCAAATGGACTTCTAGAAATTTATTCTAAAGAATTAACAGTGAATGTGCCTAAAGATTTACTATGTACATAATAATTGCAGTGTTATTTATAATGATTTATTTTATCGCAAGCCCCTAACTATTCCAGTGCAGGGAAATAGTTAAATAAACAATGGCGGATCCAAACAATTCTATACAAAAACAGGTAACAAAACTGTATTAAAATATCAATTATAAGTGAAATAAGCCAGTCACAAAAACGAAAAATACTGTATTATTCCACTTATATGAGATACCTAGAGTAGTCAAATTCATAGAAATAGAAAGTAGAATGGTGGTTGCCAGGGGCTAGGGGAGGGGGGAACGGGGATTTGTTGTTTAATGGGTTCAGTTAGCGAAGACAAAAAGAGTTCTGGAGATGGATGTTGGTGACCGTTGTGCAACAATGTGAAGGTACTTAACACTGTTGAACCGTACACTTGAAGATGGTTAAGATAGTAAATTTTATGTTATGTTTTACCACAATTAAAAATTTTATATCTTGAAGATAACATTATGAGTAGCTTTAATTTTTTTCATTTTATTTGTCTGAATTTTCTAAATATGTCCTAAAAATTGCGTATTTTGCTTGTAATAAATGGGGGCCTGGTTACATGAAAAAAAGAAAACTCATTCCCTCTTCAGTAAATATTATTTCTAGTGGTAAGTAACTATGTGACAATAAAAAGGGATTTTGGTCGTTGTCCCTACTGAACACAATTTTCTTTACCCAGAATGCTCTCCTGCCACACACCCCAATATTTGTCTAGAAAATGTATGTACACTTCAAGACCCAATTTGAGTCCACCTTCCCCGAGAAATCTTCCTATATGACCTAAGTTAGAATTTATCCTCATTCTCATAGCATCTGTAATAACAGTAACAATACTTAATGTTATTAGGTGCTTAATATGTGACTAGCACTGAGGTTGACATACCATTTCATCTCCTAATGACATTTATGATAGTAGGTGTTGTGATCCCCATTATGCAGATAAGGAAACTGAGGAAGAGACAGAAAGTACCTTGAATAGTAAAAGAGATTTCATCCCGGTCTATCTGCTCCAGCTCCCACATGCCTATACTGTCTCTCATCTTGCAAGGCTCTGAAGAATGCTGTGCTGGCGTCACTTATGTACTGTAACAGATTTTTCAAACAATATTTGGCAGGACAATATTTCTGAAATATTTTTTTTTCCTTTCTCCCATTATTTCCATCCCATTTGCAGAGATACTAGGTTCTGAGCTCCTTGCCACTGGGGAGAGAGATATGATAGATCCAAAAGTAGAATGGCACTGATGAGACTCTCCCTGACTGTGATCTCTGAGAACTCTGGGGTAGACAGGATGTTAGCGACAGGCTGGGTGAAAAAGAACAGATCTTTCCTCCATCAGACTCCGTGCTCCCACTCACCCACTCTTTGGAAGGGGAATGCAGGGAGAAGGAGCTCGGAGGAGAAGCAGAGAGAGCAGCAACCTCGGTGGGTATCTGAGAGAGGGGCCCTACATCCCACTTCTCGGGTTGGAGTTGGAGTGAGTGAGTGATTTTGGTGCCTATCTAAGAAGACATGGATCACAGAGAATTTCAGAAAAATAACTGTGCCCCAGAGAGTTATGAAAACCTCTATTCTAGCACTGAAGCAGAGAGAGACTTTGATCCTGAAGGGGCCAGAGAAGGAGGGGCTTCTTGGTGGTGACCACGTGTAACCAGGCCCATCTCTTGGGCTGGGCAACTTAGGGATGTGCTCAGGCCTCATATTGGAGGGAGTCATGGGACACTGTACCCTACTGCTGTTCTCTGAACATTGTTAAAATTCAGTGTTACCATAGCCGACACTGGAAACAACCTAAGCACCAATCAATAGATGAACAGATAAAGAAGATGCAGTATAGATAGATAGATAGATAGGTAGATAGATAGATAGATAATGGAATACTACTCAGCCATAAAAAAAAGATGAAATTTTGCCATTTGCAACAACATGGATGGACCTTGAGGGTATTATGCTTATTAAAACAATTCAGCCAGAGAAAGACATTAAAAGACAATTACAGTGATTTCACTCATATGTGGAAGATAAACAAACACATAGATAAGGAGGACAGAGTGGTGGTTACCAGAGGGTACGGGGAGATGGGGGGAGGGCAAAAGGAGTAAAGGGGGAAATTTGTACAGTGAAGGATGAAAACTAAACTTTTGGTGGTGAACAGGATATAGTGTGCACAGAAGTCAAATTATAAAGATGTACACCTGAAAACCATACAATGCTATAAATCAATGTTACCTCAACAAAAAAATATTCGATGTTATTGTGTATTGCCTGGGATTTGCTTCAAAATAATCTAGTGTAGTAGGGATGTAGGTAAACAAAAATTCGTGATTGTTGTGGCTGGGTGATGAATACTTGGGGGTTCACGCCCCTGTATTTTTATATATGTTTAAAGCTTTTCATAATTTTTATAATTTTAACTTTAAAATTTCTGTCTTTAATAATTTCCCAAAGGTCTTAGATGATGCCAGCAATATCATTTCTTTCCAACTGCAATTATCTTGGGCTTGTCTGCCCCATGCTGGTTGAGTTGCTCGAGGCCCGATGCATTTCTAAGGAAGGCCCTGCCAGCGTAGACCAATTCAAGGACTGACTGGACGGTAGATGTTTCACAGATGCCTGTAAGATATAGAGAATTCATTTCCTCTCCCTTGTCTCCTTCCAATGCCGTGGCCTTACCACAAAGCCCCCTGGAACTTATTGGATACAATCCTAGGAGGAAGGTAGGAACCACAAATTGGCTGACGTTGTGTTTCTACATAATAGAAGCAGTGTTAAAGGGAAATAAAGCTGTATTTCTTATACCTGAACCTATGCTTTGAAATTCTTACTTACCATGAATATTTTCAAGGTGCTCACTATACGTTGCCACTGCATAGTAACCTAGCCAATATCTAATTCCATCGGTTCCAATCAAATATACGTAAAAGTACGTGTGTGCCATACTTCTTACACAAAGATGAAGTGGTTGACTACCATCCCAAGGGATTTAGTGTCAGTAGGGGTTCCTGGCTCCTGGGGAAATTCTTTGTAGGGCGTAAGCTCCACTCAACAAAGCCATTTTGTAGTGATGCTTGTCTCACCTTTGTCATCAGATTGTTGTCTAAATTAGCTTAAATTTTTAAGCCTTACTTGCAAAGCTGTCTGATACAATCTGATAATAACACAACAATTTGAATTAAAGCACCAATTAGGTTTTGAAATGAAAGAATGAGATTGGCTTTTAACTTTCAAAGATGGATGGTCATTTCTGCCTGGGCATCCCAGATTCTAAAGCCTGACTGCTCTGGACATAAGTCAGGACCACAGTGGCTACCCCGTAACAGAGGTCTTTCCAGAGCAGCTTCAAGCAACAGGGCACATACTCAGGGCCTGCGGCTGCTGTTGTACCTGCTAAGACCCGCGGGCAGAAGAGCTGATTTTCTGGACAGAATGAGGACTGATGGTCTTCCCAGTTTCTTTGGACGCCCACCAGGAACGAAGAGCACATCCCCTCCCTCTGTGTGCAGGTGCTGGTGTCTGAGGCTGAGAAACCACAACCCTTTACTCCCACTGCTAAATCTTCCCCTTTCCTCCCCACTAAGTCTGAGAGCATAAGAGGCAGCCCTAAGCTTGCTGTTGTTTTGCCCATAACTGGTGAATCTCTGCACTCTGTTTAAGGCCCACTTCTACGCAGGAAGAGGGACCCACTCCTGGCCTCACCCTTGAACTCTGACCAAACGCAAACACACTTTGAATTGTGTCTCTAGTGGCGGTCCTGGGCTACACTCTTCCGTGTATGCATTCATTTACTTCATTCTCCATGTGAACCATAGGTGGTATTTACAACGTTAACAGTTTAGGTTGGGACTTTCATCTTTTGCCAATGAACAAAATAAAGCTGATTGGTGATATGGTTTTGTGGCTATGACTATAGGATTTGGAGTCATGCCAACCTAAATTTGAACTCCCGCTCTACTGCCTTCCAGCTCTGTGACCCTTGATAGGTTTCAACCAGTCTGAGCCTTGGTTTCAGTCTGAGCCTTGGTTTCTCCATAGCAAAATGGACACAAAACTGCCCACATTATCGTAAATGTATTTAGAGTACTTAACACAGCGTCTAGCATACAGTAAGTGCTTAATAAATGCTAGCATTAATAAACAAATGTGCCCAGAAAGCTAAAGGCACCAAACCAAGACTAAAACCCCATATCTAGGGACATGGTAAAAAAAAAAAAAAAAAAAAGAAAAAACAACCTCTCAGGTGGAGAAATACCATATTCTTTGTATTATCCCTGACTGACATAGTATGAGGCAGCCCTGGAGCGAGCGCAGAATGGGGAGCTGCGGCTGGCATAAGGGTTGAAGGTTAGGGCAAGCTAAATCCTTACACAAGGCCTATCATAATAGATATATTCCTTTTATGAAAATCTAGAACACCAAGAACGCTGAATTGGGTTGGCCTGGAATGTGTGTGTGTGTGTGTGTGTGTGTGTGTGTGTGTGTGTGAAGCTAAAATGAGTTGTGTACTATTCTGATTGCTTTACATATATAACACATCCAACCTTCATTTAAAAAACCCTTTCAACATCAACATCCTCAAACAGTGGGAGCTGGGATACAAACGCTGCAGTCAGGCACTTGAACTCCCACACCTAAGCCCTCCATTGTGTGGATCCTTGCCCCAGGGTTTTGCACTGTGGTTCCTAGTGATGGTGCTCAGGGCAAGTTACCCCAGGAAGCACCAATCTGGTATGCGGATTATTTCCAGCTGAAGACAATAAAGACTCAGAAAACTCAGGAAGAATATTTGAGTTTCCCTTCCCAAACTGCCTAAAGAATTTAAAACAAAAGATCTGTTTCAGGAAGGAGTTATTATCATGATGGCTGTAATGATAATGTAAAATAGAGCCACGTTCTCTATAGATGGCCCTGAAAAGAATTGTCAGACAAACATTTGCATTTCTATCTCCATGTGAATTGTCTTCTTCCCCTCTGAAGTCCCAGACCACTACCCACCCCCAACACCTTCCTCGCCTTTAGCTACAATACTTATGCAGCTTAGACAGAGGGACGAGCTGCTCATTTCTGAGTTTCTCCCATGTATACATGTTATTAAACTTGGTATTATTTTCTCCTGCTAACCTGTCTTGTTGATTACTTGACCAGCCACAAGAACCTTAAGGAAAAGGACAGAGGGGGATTCTCCCTCTTCCCCCAACACTAGTAACTTGGAAGCTCCCAAATCTCAAGCGTCTACCTGGCCCTATTCATCCAGCAAAATGAATAACAAGCCGAGCACTTGACCTACACCTTGGTAATGCCAAGTTAGAAGACACAAATGACCTGGCCACCACATGCAACTCCACTGCTGCCCTCAGTTGCTCTTGTTCTGGAGGCCCATGACATCATCTTCCAGCATGACATGGGAAGACCCGGAGCACAAAGCAACAGTCACAGAACCTCTTTTCTGCCGGGAAGAAGCACAGGGGCCCCTCGTTCTCTGTTCAAGTTTTTATCAGCTGGCAGAGGCTACATTCTTTTTCTCCAAAGAAGAAAAAGAGCTATTGAATTCCAACCCCTGTGTCTTTCATATGGAAATGATTGAGGTATCCTACATTCTTTGCAAGTCTCTGGTTGCAGTATCTGGAGTCTCTTCTCTTTCAATTACTGAATAGCATACGTCTGACCTGTCTTTCTGCTCAAAACCAAGCCCTGTTTGCCAGCTTCCATCTATGCACAAAATGTACCGGTCCTCCTGTTTCAGTCGGGAAAAAAAAGGCGGATGGGGAAAACTGTGCATTAAACAAAGACTTTTTTAATTCAGTGTAAGGGTGCATTCTGGTGCTATAGTGATGGTAACAACAAATTCTCACTGTGAAAAAAAAATCTTATTTTGAAGGATAAATAATACATTATTAGTTGACTCTGTTGCTAGTAAATTCCTATAGTGAATTTTTGATTGAGAGAGCGGGTTCTGGGGTAATACCTTGGCCCCACTATGTACCAGTGAGACATTAGGTGAGATCTACTGGTAAGTTCCAGTTTCCCCTCTGTAAAATGGGGTTTTGATGATGGAGCATTCTTTTTTTTGGTTTTATTTTTTGGCTGAGGAAGATTCGCTCTGAGCTTATACTTGTTGCCAATCTTCCTCTTTTTTTGCTCAAGGAAAATTAGCCCTGAGTTAACATCTGTGACAGTCTTCCTCTATTTTGTATGTGGGTTTTGACTGACGCTTCAGCTGCTCCTCCCTCGGCCATCCTGGTCCCAAGAGCGAACCTTGAGAAGCATTATTGTAAATGTATGAACTGAAAGATCTGATCTATCATAACTGTAACACTTGGATCGCAGACAGTTTTCGCTGGAGAACACTCCTGAATGAGCATTACACTGGAACAACCATCCTTCTTAGGCAGATAAGCAGTCTGGGACACAGAGGTGGGTGTTCTGGGCATTTCTTCAGACTAGCTGGACCACTTGGTAATCCTAGGGGTAACCCAGGCCTCTTCTCTCACCAGCCCTGTGGTGTAGCTGAAAACAGTGGAAGCCAGGGGTCAGGGCTTGACCTCCAGGACCCTACAGCCCGGGAAATTGACCTCCAGGGGTGTTTCCGAGCTCAACAATTCAGATCAGGAGAAAAGCCAAACAAACAGGAGACTAATTCATGGGGTTTTGGGGATATTTGGAGAGAGGGACCCTGAAAAAATTCTAAATTTCTTGCTAATCTCAGAAGTTGAGGTCTACAAGTCATTGTCATTTGACTACTAAAGGCAAAGTGACATTATTCCGTGCCGTCAAACTGGTAAAGGAAGACACATCAATTATACTCTTAATGCCTAGATTTGGTTTTCTGAATGATACTTACTCTGTTTTCCATATTTATGTATCAATTCAGAAACTAAATCACATAAATATTTTTGGAGCAACCACTAAGTACATTGTGCTGGGTTTTTATTAATCCATTTGCTTATTCGGGAACCTACAGTTTGCCCATCATTGTTCCAAGTGCTACAAATACAAATCCTCAAAGACTGGGGAGACAAGTCAACAGATACTTAGAGAGTGAAAAGTGATGCATAGAGAATTATACAAGATTCAATTGGGCTACTGAAGAGGAACTCAGGAACTCTACGTGAGCAGGTGAGGAAAAGCTTCTCGGAGCTGAGACTCAAGGAAAAAAACAACGAGAGGTTGAAGGGAGGGGGCAAAGAGGAGGCGGGGAGAAGATGGTGTGCCAAGGCACAGAAGAGTTGGAGAAGCAGTGTGAGAGCAAACATAAGTCCATTCAACACGCAGCAGAGACGCCAATGGTAGACTGGAAAATCAAACTGCCCGGAGTCCCAGGGACGCTCCCTCACACCTTCCCCACCCTACACCCTCGCTCCGGCCCTGCCATCAGTCCGGGAACCTGGCCTGCTTCTAGGACAGAGCTGGTGATCATTCTTTCTTGCTGCTAACAGTGGAGCTCATGGAGAACCATCCTGTTCACTGAATGTCCCAATGAGCTTCAGTTCATTAAAAGAAATTTCTATTTGTTGCTTCGTTCTACAATTTGGGGTCAAAATAATATGTACCTATAAGAATAAGTGCATCTTTTCAAAGAATGGGTAATCTATTCAATTCGAGATAGTTGGAGAAAGTAGTGCCTGGCGAGGTGCCGTAGAAAGAGCACAAGAACAGGCCCAGAAAGGGATCGAGCTCCTGCTGGGCCAACAACAGGGCATATTGAGCTAGTCCCTTGCCTTTTCTGAACTTGGGTTTCCTCACCTATGAATGACCTGGAGTTTGAGATCTGCCTGTCACCTCTCTTCAAGTGAGGGTGAGAAGGCCAAAAGAAATAGCTCAATTTTAGAGGGCTATGCTTTATTTTAACTTTCAAAATGAAATATAGATCTATCTAGAAGTATAGATAGGGTAGAATTTGATTCCAAAAACATCAGAAAGCAAAAGGCTAACATACTAACATACCCAAAAACGTAAGGAGAAACTATGCAGGGGCCGCCCCGGTGGCGTAGTGGTTAAGTTCGCGTGTTCCCGCTTCAGAGGCCCAGAGTTTGCCAGTTTGGATCCTGGGCGTGGACCTACACACTGCTCATCAAGCCATGCTGAGGCGGCGTCACACATAGGACCGGAAGGACGTTCAACTATGACATACAACTATCTACTAGGGCTTTGGGAGACAAAAGTTAAAAAAAAAAAGAGGAAGATTGGCAACAGATGTTAGCTCAGCGCCAATTTCCTCAAAACAACAACAACAACAACAACAACAGCAAATATCCCATGACCTCCCCTTAAAAAAAAAAAAAAAGAAAGAAACTATGTGGAACACTTCAGAATTTAAGCACAAACACTCTGAATAAGAATAAATAATTTAGTGGCAAAAAATACGAATCAATGAACAAATAAGCTCTTCCTATTGTTTACATCTGTACAGGGACATTTCGCTGCCTCTCCACGGGCTCTGAGAAACATAGCATATATGGGGCTAGTCTTACTGCCACAGTGATTTCAGCGACGCTGAAGGAGCCAAGAAAAATAAACAAGCAAACAAACAAATAAAATGACGGCTTGAGTTACCGTGAGGCTCCTCCCTCACGAATGGGATTAGTGTCCTTATGAGAGAGGCGCCAGAGAGCTCCCTCGCCCCTTCCCCCCCTGAGGACACACCGAGAAGTCTGCTGTCTGCATCCTGGAAGAGGGCCCTCCCCAGCCCCTGACCATGCTGGCACCCCCGCCTCCAGAACTGTGAGCAGTCAAGTCTGTTGTTTATAAGCCACCCAATCTCTGGCACTTTGTTATAGCAGCCCAAAAGGACTAAGACATATTGTAAGTAGTCTTTTGTATCTGGTGTATTTCTTTTAGCATGCTGTTTTTGAGACTGGCATACTGTTGCATATATCAGTAATTTACTTCTTTTTATTGCTGAATAGTATTCCATTGAATAGGTATAACTACATTTCTTGATCCATTTACCAGTGGATGGGCATTCAATTATTACCAGTCCAGGGCTGTTATAAACAAGACTGCTATGAATGTTCACATACCAGTGTGTGAATAGACATACGTTTTCATCTCTCTTAGGTAGACACTGAAGAGAGGAATGACTGGATTATATGATAGGTCTACGTTTAACTTTTTAAGAAACCGCTAAACTTTTCTAAATGGTTGTACCATTTTGCATTACTGAACTGACTTTAATTCAGCGTATTTTAACTGTATACACCACACTATAGTGTCTGTATTTATTTATTTGTTTGTTTATAAATCAAATTCTACATTTGGAGCTTTGTTCTGCATTCTGTAATTTTGCTGAAATTCTGCTTCTCAGTCACACACACATACACACACACACACACACACACACACTCCAAAGCCAAGCAAAATCCCTTAAGCATCTCTGCCCTCAATTTGGGGTCTTAGAGCCAGACTGAGCAGTGGGGAAACCAACGATATATTGGATTTCGCTAATGAGTATAATTGACTATTTTCACTTATGTGATTATCTTCCTTTACAAAGTCAGCCCTAGGACAGAGAACAAAATCTCCTTCTGGACACACAAACAAAATAGCCAACAAATCTACACGAAAATGAAAGATGACCGGAAGCAGCTTGGTCTTAAGTGACCCTTAAAATGATAGCAGGGCTATCTTTTCAAGGAGAGAGAAAACAAAACAACAAAAGAATTCTCCTTGGGAGAAAATACAGACTAAGTACACATTTCACCATTTCAGAAACGGCCTGCATAACTGATTGTCAGTCCCCTGGAAAACCTCCTTGTAGGCTCTTCAGAAAGACACGAAGAAGGATGCTGTACTGGCAAGCATCCACCCAAAGCGTTCACCAGAGAATGGATTCCTTATGTTTTAAGAAATGCTCGTTTCCTTATATAATAATAATAAATATAATGATCTCAACCACAGTCCCTTATAGAAAGAAAGCTTTTCTCTAGAAAAAAAAGTAAAAAGGGGAGCTATAAGTCAACATGTGCATATTTATAAGAGCTTTCCAAAGCTTTTTTCTTTTAAATATACCTGCAAGCTTGATTTGTTATACCGTAAAATAAAGAACCAGATGGGAATAACAGAGAAGGAAAAAGAGTTTTAAAAAGAATTAGCAAAATTGACACCCTGTCTCATTCTCTTACTTTACCACTGGCCTGATCTTTACTCGTAGATCTCTTTAAAACAATCATTGCTTTGTGTGATTTAAGAAGCTACAGTCTTCCCTAGGCCAACAGTAACATGTGCTAATAAAAATTACTTTTGCTAACAAGAGGATTTAGGATTACCTAAAATTTTCAGTTCTTATCCAAGAACAAAAAGATGCCTGTCTCTTCTTCTTTGGTATCTGTTAAAGAGGCATTTAAATTATTATAGAAGTAACATTAATGGCACAATCACATTAGATTTTTCCACAATAAGAAAACCACCTTGAAAAATGTCCTTGGTGTGCATTTTAGGGATGGTGGGTAATAGTTCCTCTCACTTGCTTTAGGCCACGTGCTCTTTGTCAGCAGGGATGACATAACTCCCATCAGTTGAACATATGCTTTGGGTTGTCCATGAGTGGGATGGCTTTGACCCGACCCAGCTCTACTTATCAAGTTCTTATGACCGACATCAGATGTTAACAGAATCTAATTACAATTTCCTTGAAATTTTATAGATATTACAAACAAATAAGTCAGACTTTTTATTTAAAATCATATTGTATGTATTACGCCTGGAAATTCTTCTGAATTCAGATCAAATTCAAGTCAAGATTCAGATATGCATTTTGGGGCACTTGCCCCTCCCTCAGCTGTCTTTTCTCAGATCACACCCATGTTTGTAGCTGCTGTGGCCTTATTGCCTCATGATCTCACCAGATCCCAGTCCCAGCCCCACTTCCAGACTATTGAACCGAATTGAACACTTGACTAAGGGAAGTTAATCCATTGGCGAACAATAACTATGTGATTCCCTCTCTAGAGGGTTTGAACCAAGAGGCAAAACGACTATTGGCAAGTGGTCCTGGGATCTAACACTAAAAAGCTCATGCAGAG
The DNA here is from genome assembly GCF_020826845.1 of Diceros bicornis minor. Lineage (NCBI taxonomy): Eukaryota > Metazoa > Chordata > Mammalia > Perissodactyla > Rhinocerotidae > Diceros > Diceros bicornis. The sequence goes on from NC_080756.1 coordinate 7,053,012, forward strand.
GCAAAGCCAGAGTTGGGACAATGGCAATTCAGAGCTGCTTACATACTGAGGTTAAGAGAGATTGCAAAATATGAGTAAGAAGAGGAAGTTGTTCTACAGAAAGCAAAATAAAACAGACAAATAGAGAAATCAGAGCTGAGAGACCAAAAAGAGAGAGTAAAAGAAAGAATATAGGATTTATCTAATACTGACATTGCAATTCTCCTTTCCAGTTTGCAGAAGGTTTGGCTATACTTTATTTGCAGATTTCTAGGCCATAGGTGACTTTAGGATTATTCATCAAGTTCTTATGAAATGGGCATATTAATCAAACACGACCATTAAGAGCTAATCATAAAGCAACTTGAATTTTTTTTTCCTGCTTCCCAGTTATTCTTTTCTGTTCATTTTCATATAACATAACATCTTAGGGTCAATTTAAATAGTGAAGAAAAGTCTCAAATCTCACTATTTAGAAGGTCCTGTTCCATGTTAGGGATAAAGCTTCCAATTTTGCTCAAAGTTATAGCTACTTCCTGTGGGATGATGATTCCCTACAGTCTCCCATGTTTCTATATATCTCACTAAAGAGGCATTGACTTTCCTTTATTCTGTATCATCTTTTCAAGGATCTTTGTATAGTGAACAGCCTTAGAAGACAGAGATAATGTCTCCCTCAGGAGGAAAGAGTGGACTGCTAACTGTCCAGTATAATAAAGATAATGTCTCCCTCTGGAGAAAAGGGCAGACATGTTTACTGCCCATTAAAACACATTCAGATTCCCTAAACTTAGAGTTCCTCTCTTATAGCATCATCCGCTGCAGGAGCAGGTATAGTCTCATCCTCTTTGCATCACGCTGTGGGAATTGAGGTGCAGGGAACCAGCATAAAAATACCATTGCTGTGAGTAATACACTGTGCTTTGTCCCTAGCTCAAGAGTCTTTTGTCTTCTACCAGCATCCATGAAACTATAGCAGGCTAACTTGTAAGTGGGGTAAATTCTTAAATCTTTCATAGTTCTTGACACTTCTTTCCCCCCAGGTAGGAACTTCTACCCTGGGAAAGGTGTGGTAGTAGCCTTTTCATCAGTACTCTCCACCTCCTCTTCTACTCACTGGCCACTGTTCCTAAAGGCTTAGGGGAGTGGGCAGTGGGAGGATGGAGAGGCAAAGGAGAAGGAGGTTCTTACCTATCATGGTCAAAAGCTAGTTTCTCCCTCTCTGGGAGCTTGATACACATTTGCATTACTTTAACAGGTTCTTCAAAGAATCCATTTCTAGGTGTCTCTTCCTGAAGTTCATCCAACTCAGATAAATGAATCTCTCAACAGGATAACACCACTATTTCTTTCACAACCCCAAAGAACCCCATGGGCCATCCTTGGCCTCTATCTGCTGCAATCTCATCTCCCATTCTGATGGCCCTATTGAACAGAACCTAATCCAACATCACTCTCCTTCATTCATGTGTAGGGTCCACCCCGATCCTCAGGAGGCACCTGCGCATCTTTGCCCCGGCAAATTTGAGGAGTGCAGACTAACCCCAATGCAACCTCCTCTCATTCTGCTCTCACACAAGTCAGGTCAGACACCGATGCTCAGTGTCCTCCTTCTGCTCTCTCAGTTGATCCTGTTGAAACCATCTTTTCTAGGCTTGAAGAGAGGATCAGATACCACCTACCTCTACCCTTTGAGGGGAGGGAGGGATAATGCACACAGCACAGCTCTAAGAAATACTTTTCACAAATTCTGGCTCCCTAATCTTCAACACCTTAACCCTTTATATGCTCTAGTGTTTGGAATTTCCATTTTAATATACTGTCATACTTACAATAACTCATCTTTTCACTTGAACCAGTTTTAGTGGGTTTCTGATAACCAAATGATCGTTAAAGAACAGATCAACTGTGATAATTTAATATCTTTGTTTCTCTCTCTCCAAACAGTGGGATTTATTTTGAGACAACACCCCAGCCACTTTAACACGGACTTTCCTGTGGTTTTGCTTCATTCTATGAAATGGTGTGTTGATGAAAAGTTGGACCTAAATAACAAAATATATAAATTGTCCACCAACAATTTAGATAACCTAGATGAAAAGAATACATTCCTAGAAAGACATAAACTATTGAAACTGACTCAAGAAGAAATGGAAAATCTGAATTCAACTTTAAAAAGTAGAGATTATATTAGTAATCAAAGAACTCAGCAGAAGTAAAAGACCAGGACCAGATGGCTTCACTAGTGAATTCTACCAAATTTTTAAAGATTAATTAATACCAATTCTTTACAAATTCTTCCAAAAAATAGAAGAAGGAACACTTTCCAACTCATTCTATGAAACCAGGATTATTTTGATACCAAAATCAAAGAGACGACATCACAAGAGACGAAAACCACAGACCAATATCCTGTGTGAATATACATGCAAAAATCCTTAACAAATCACTAGCAAACTGAATCCAGCAACATATCAAAAGAATTATACACCATGACTATATTAAGTGTGTCTTTTTATCCTGAAGCTTTGACATCTAAGGCTTTGTTGACTCTGGAGAGACTGTCCCTCCCAGGGCTAGCCAAATCCTAGAGAGGGTGAACAATTTATCTGCTAATGCTCCTTTCGTATGCAAAGCAACCAATCCAGAGCCCATACCTCAACCATCTCCTTTATCAGGATCTCACAGAGCTCTCACTGTCTGGACTACTATTCCTCTACCCTAAACATCCAAAGCCGGAAACTAGACAATTAAAGACAGCCCCCAAACTCCAGAGCCCACCCAAATTATTCAAACTAGCCAGCCCTAAACCTGTTACCCTCCCATGCCCATTTCTTCTCATGGAAACCACAATAAAGATTCTTGCCCACATTTTCCCCTTGCTCCCTTTGAATCCTGACAGACACTGGTGCTTCCCCCATGGGCTCCCCCAAGCCCCTTGGCATAGCTTGCCTCCTCTTCTTCAGAGCTGTGAGTGACAAACTATCTTCTCAATGGCAATCATCTCTGGATCTGTTGGCCTCGCCACTCCTGAATAATCATAAAACCTACATTTTAAAACAGTTTTATTTATTTATTTATTTATTTATTTATTTGTGAGGAAGATCAGCCCTGAGCTAACATCCGTGCCAATCCTCCTTTTTTTGCTGAGGAAGACGAGCTCTGAGCTAACATCTATTGCCAATTCTCCTCCTTTTTTTTTCCCCCAAAGCCCCAGTAGATAGTTGTGTGTCATAGTTGCACATCCTTCTGGTTGCTGTATGTGGGACGTGGCCTCAGCATGGCCGGAGAAGCGGTGCGTCGGTGCGCGCCCAGGATCTGAACCCGGGACTCCAGTAGCGGAGCGTGCGCACTTAACTGCTAAGCCACGGGGCCGGCCCCTAAAACCTACATTTTAAAACAATGACCAAGTGGAATTTATCCCAGGAATGTAAGGTTGGTTCAACATATGAAAATCAGTGTAGTACACCTTATTAGTGGAGTAAAGGACAAAAATCACATGATTATATCAATAGTCGTAGAAAAAGCATTTGATAAAATCCAACACCCTTTCATTACAAAAACACTCAACAAACTAGGAACAGAAGAGAGTTCTCTCCACCTGATAAAGGACATCTACCAAAACTTCACAGCCAGCAAAAGAAAGATAAATCTACAGTGCAACAACTGTTAACGGGGAGAATACATTGCTGATGGGAGTGGAAAATGGCACAACCACTTTGGAAAATTGTTTGTCAGTTTCTCATAAAGTTAAACACATACCTATCCCATGACCCAGGAATTCTACTCTGAAGTATTTTCTCAAGAGAAATAAAAACATATGCACACACAAAGACTTGCACATGAATGTCCATAACAGCTTTCAACATAATAGCAACACACTGAAACAACCCAAATGTTATTCAACCTGTGAAGAATAAACAAATGTGGTATATCCATACAATGGAATACTACTCAGTAATGCAAAGGAACAAACTGATAAACGTAACAACATAGTTGACTCTCCACATGGAGCAAAAGAAATCTTACCAAAAAAAGGACATACTGCATTATTCCATTTACATAAAGTTCAAGAATAAGCACCACTTACCCTTCGGCACTGAAAATCTGAACAGCAGTTACCTTTGTGGTGAGGATTCATCAGCAGAGACACAAGGGAACCTTCTGAGGTGCTGGTAACGTTCTGTATCTTGACAGGGGTTTAAGATCTGTCCATTTCACGGTAGGTAAATTATACTTCAATTTTAAAAGAAAAGAAAAACCTCAGCCATGAAACTTTCTGATCCTTTTCAGTCTCTTGCACGGTCCAATCTTAAGGAAGCACATAAAACAATACCCCAAAAAAGGAAAAGCTACATGTTCTTGGTTGGAAAGACTTAATAGCATATGCACATCATCTCTTATACAAATAATATTAAATTGAATACATTTTCAATTCAAATCAACAGAGAGTTTTGCTGCAGTTATTTCATTTGATTTTGGAATTGAATAAAATGGATTTAAACTTCACATAGAAGGATAACGCCCAACAAAAGGGAAAGAAAGTACAAAAAGAGAACCAGTAAAGGTGACTTTCTTTAAGAAATATCAGAACATACCATAAAGTTGTTATAATCAAAACAATACAGCATTAGCATAGAAACTGACAAACAGCTGGAATATTTTTCCCATCCCCCCTTGTAGGTAGGGATGGCCATGCATCTGGCTCTGGCTTACGAAATGAGCATGGAAATATTGTTTACCACCTCCAAGTTTGACCCATAAAAACCCTACATGCTTGATTTCCCGTGTACATTTCCACTTCTGGCTGCTGAACATGACTACCCACGAGGCTTGGAAGCCTCATGTTGAAGATGGAGAGGCTGCAAGATGGAAGGAGCTGGGATCCCTGAATCACTGGTTGGAAGAGGCAACCCAGAAGAGGTCCCACCCATAAACACCCACACCGGGCAGGTTAGCAACAGGAAATAATCTTTTATAACGTTAAACCACTGAGATTGGGGGCATTTACATGTTACAGAAGTTAGTGATAGAGATACAAATTCAATTCAGAATAAAGTGAGGTTATAAAATTAATTTTGTGTATTTAACTGTCTAGCCATTAAGGAGAAATAAAATTAAACCCTTGTAGCATATACCGTCTTGTAAACAAATCTTGTAAGAACTCTTGGTGAATACATATCCAAACAACAGTTACCTTTTAACCAAGACTGGAAACTTTGGAACTATTTTAAATGTAGCCATTTAAAAATCAATATGAACATATTTACAAGTGTAATACAGACACTGGTGACTGGATGGTAAAAGGCACCGGTCCTCCTCCCTCTCCCTCAGACCACTCACTCTGCAGGAGGTTAGCTGCCACATCAGGAGCAGCCCTATGGAAAGGCCCAGTGGTGAGGAACTGAAGCCTGCTGCCCACAGCCAGTCCATTTTTATGTACACGAGCAGGTGATAGACACTTTTCTAAGACCTTCACATATACTTGTTCATTTAATTCTCATACCTCTTTGAGGTAGGGTTTATGATCTTCATTTTACAGATAAGAAAAGTGAGTCACAGAAAACATACTAAACGTCTCCAAGGTCACACAGCTTATAAGTGGCGATGCTGAAACAACCCAATCACACGTTACCGGGTTATTGATGTGATTTGGAGGTTGGGGCAGAGGACTGAAGGGCTGGAGTGTGGAGGGAGGAAGACACTAAATGAATGCAGGAAAAAAATGACTGAATGAAGAAAACAGTGTTATAATGTCATCATGTTGATACACTTGTAAAATCTGTATTTGTATGTAAAACCATTTTTAACAATAAAAAGAAAATGAAATATTACAAGAGAATATATTGGAAATTTCAAAAATTGGTTTATCACACACAGAGAGAAAATTGTCTTAAATATAACTAATTCACTGTAATTCCTATTTTTGTTAATATTGAATCCATTCTACAAATATTTAATGAGCATCTACGATATGCCAGGCAGTATATACTAGATGCTGTGCATAAGATACGGCCTCTGTCTACTCAAAGTGTTGACAGTAGTGGGAGATGGAGATCAACAAATTTACTGTATAATGAAGTTACATGACTCTCTCACAGCTGTAATCCCAACAAGACAGACATAATTTGTTTTCAAGCAGCATTAAAAAAGTAAAGTGTACATTGATATCTGCAAATCAACTGTGCCAACCAATCATCTATCTTGACCTTCCTCAATGCCTCCTAGCAAACCTTCCCATGCAGCTAGGCTAAAATACTAGAGGTGTACCTGCAGTACCCCCAGCGGCTCCAGTGACCGTGAATCTAAACCAAAAGAGAATAAAAACAAGAAGAAAATCATAATTGATTTGCAAGTCTTTTTGAGATTTCTGAGGTTCAGTACATGATCAGAGCTTTGGCCACAGCAGAAAAAAGCAGTCATATATGTGCTTGGATCCAGGATTTCAGTTAAGTGGTTTGGATGTATACACAGAAACTAAATCCATAAACGCACAAATCCATGCTGATTCTACGTGAACGGAGACCTCTGCAGTGTCATTTGTGAGGGTGCATACAGAGACTGCTGGAGAGTTTTTCCAGAACCACTCTTCAAATTACTTTATACATTGATGCCAATTATACTAACAAAGTATTTGCTGAATGAGTGTCTCAGAACACTAAATGCTGATTTTGCAAAAATCCTCCCAATTAGAATGCCTTTGTGGAGGCCAAAATATGCCAAGTAAGAGAGCATTTGATTATTAGAGACTCACTGGAACAAACTGTGCTGTCTTCATTGCTACTTCATAAACTACATGAAAAATAGGCATGGAATAATGTCTTAGGGTTTTTTCCATGAAAGTACATTAATGCCAAATAAGGTCATTAAACGCCTCACTGCAGAACAGGCAGGAGAGAAACAGGAGACAGAGACCCACTAGGCAGGGCATTTTCTCTCTTCAATTTTATAATTCTGGGGAATCTTGCACAAGAGCCCACAAGAGAAGGCGTAGAACTTTCCTCTGAAGCAGCACCTAGTGCATTGATGGGTATGTGGTATTCAATCTTTTGTGAATGGACTAGTGAATGATTCTCCAACTGCATTTCTACACTTGCCCTCCATCTCCTTGCAATCCAGGCACACTAGGTCTTTTTGCCTTTCTTGTACCTACCTCAGGGCCTTTGCACTTGCAGACTTTTCCACTAGGAATCTGTCCCCAGTTTTCCCACAAGTCTCCACTCATATTTCATGTTTTCCAGTTTCCTTCCTTGGCTACCTCATCCAAAGGAACACCATCCTCCAGCTCACATTCTTTCCTTTTGCTTGTTCTGTTTCCTTTAGTGGGCACCACTCCCTGGTATTCTCTTCTGCATTTATTTCTTACTCGTTTATTGCCTATCTCCCTCCTTGTGGAAAGTGAGCTCTGTGAGAGCAGAACCCTGCCTGGTCGAGTCACTGCTGTATTCCTAGTGCCTAGCACTGTGCCTGGTACACAATAGGTGCTCAACCAATGTTTGTTGAATGAATGAATGAGCATGAGCGAACACTAACACAGGAAGACTGCAAATGCCTGTTCTAGCTCGAGGTGGATACTCTCATTGGATTTTCCTTGAAAATCCACTGGAATACCCAGTGCAAGTTCAGAGATCTTTTTTAGAATATTATTGGGTGACTAATCGTGCTGGGTATTTCCACCCAAACATTACAAGGCCAAGAGCAGCTTTCGCCCCAGTGCATTCTCTTTTATTTCCTTCCCAGTCTGGGTCAAGGTTTAAAAACCAGAAGAAAAGGTAAGAGAAAAACCACTCATGAAACCAGCAGTGCTGGGGTTTTTTGTTTGTTTGTTTTTGTTTTGAGGAAGTTGGCCGTGAGCTAACATCTGTTGCCACTCTTACTCCTTTTTTCCTTTTTTCTCCCCAAAGCCACAGTAGATAGGTGTATGTCATAGTTGTACATCCTTCTAGTTGCTCTATGTGGGACACCGCCACAGCATGGCTTGATGAGCAGTGCATAGGTCCACGCCCGGGATCCAAACTGGCGAACCCTGGGCCGCTAAAGGAGAGCATGCGAACTTAACCACTACGCCGCTGGGCCTGCCCCAACAGTGCTGGTTTTATCTCCCTGATCTCTCCAGTTGGTTTGTGCTGTGGACAAGCCACTTAGACATGCCATTACTTCAATTTCCCCTTTGAAACCATGAGACTAATATGGCGATTATGAGGATTAATGAGATCATGTTTCCATAATGCTGACAGGTGCCAGATAATTTTTTAAAAACATAATTAAAATGCTGTCTCCTTCTTTTCTTGTTTTCCTTTTTGTTTCTAACACAGGGTGCAGGGTTTCCTCCCTCCCACAAATTACAGAAAGTCACTACTGTGGTGTAATTGCAGTTTAAATGGGCCTTGGAGGGAACTGTCTGTTTTTAAATCTCGGCTCTCCCCGGTCTTGTCACTGACTCCGATGCCCACGATGATACCTTCGTAAACACGATGATGATAATTGCTCTGAGGGCCTCCTTCCTTGAGGTGGCATTATTGTGGGAATCGTCATGCACCTAGGCCACACCTTGGCCATGGAGGCTGATTGGGTTTTAACGATTAACACTGCAGTTATGCAAACACTCCTGACGACTTTGCTCCTCTCATTATTTTTATCATTTGGGGAATCATCCAAGTCTTTCCTAAGAATATTTTAAAGTATACCCTACTGATGCACGCCTCCACGGATTTTACTCTCTGCCGCCTTCACGGCGTTTTGCTTATTTATCAGGACAAGGAGGGTTTCGTGCCAAAGGGTTTACAGTTGGCTGAAAATTCCGCTAACTCTGCGTCACTGCGGCGACTACATGCAGACGAGGCAACCGCTCCCCACAGGTGGGACTGCCAAGGGAAACTGCAAAGGAAACGTGTGCCGCCAGCTTGCTGTGGGAAGCTGGCGCAGGAGGGCTGGGGCTGCAGATTTCTCGGACAGTTTATAGGGTAGCAGCAACGAGCTTATCGAATTCTGCAGAAGGAAAAGGGTGGAGTCATCTGTCTGCTGGCGAGTCCTGGAATCCGGTCCAGGACGCTGACCATCTACTCTGGTCTTCAGCACATACACTTCGGGATCTTAGTTTCTGGAACACACCAAGCACCCTCCTGATTTAGGGGCTTCAAATGCATTTATTCTGTCTGCCTGGGACTCTATTCTCTCAAATCATTGAAAACTTAATTCCTGATCATCCCTTGGTGTATATGAAATGTCACTTTCTCAGGGGAAGCTCCCTGGTCACCCAGACTAGATCATTTGTATCAGTTTGGAGGTCTTGGCTGCAAGCAAAGAATACCCAACGAAAAATGTCTTTAACAACAAGAATTTACTTTTCCTTACCTTACAAGAACTCTATAGACACGCAGTTCTGGATTGACTCATAGGTTCAAAGTTATGTGAGAGTGCTGGGTGAGCTTTCTGCCGTTGTCTTGACTTTCCCCTCATGGTCACAAGGTGGCTACCACAGCTACAAGCATCATGTCCTCACTCAACAATGTCTAAAGTAGCAAAGAAGGGAAGTGTTTTCTCCTTGCATGTTTCTCTCTTTATCAGGGAGGAAAATCTTTCCCCAAAGTGCCCTGTCACTGCAGACTACCACCCAGATAGCACTTGGGCAGGGTTTCATCACGTGCCCATTCTCCATATGCTAGGGAAGTGGGGTCTGGCAGTTTTAGTCTCCAAAGGAGGTGAATTTTGCTGGCAAAGGAGAAGGGCTGTTGAGTAGACAATTAGCAATGCCCACCACAGCAAGTTCTTTCATTTATATATTCTCATAACACCTGTACCTTTCCTTTGTACCTCTTATAACAATTGTTATTATGTAATTACCCTCTGTATGTAAACTCCAGGAGGGCAGAGTCTGTGTCTTACTTGTCCATCGTTATACTCCTGTTTCCTAGCACAGTGCCTGGCTCCAGGTCCAGCCACCTAATTTGTGGGGCCCACGCAAATTGTCAAGCAGGACTCCTTGTTCAAAAAGTAAGATAGAAGTACTATTAAAAGCATTAAAATACAAAGTGTTTTCCTTCCACATTCTCTCTCTTGATTTGTCATGGTGTTTTTATTTGCTACTTAAGATGTTCTAAGAAAAGTTTAAAGTAATTTGTTAGGATGAATTTTTCCATTCATCTTTATATTGTTTATTGCCAACTTTAAGTGCAAATATAAGTGCATTTAATACATATGTGGAATCATCAGAATTACAGTTTGTATTTCGTAGCTCGCACATGCATGTGTATATTCTCACCAGAATAGTAGAAATGCTGCACACAGCTAACTCAATGACTTTAACTCGCTTCTTTCTATAGGCACATTCTACCAATGCCACCTGCCCTCAGCCTGCTGATGAGTACGGAATGGCTGAAAGGAAAAGGAGCTGTCTTTCCCTTTCTGTATCATCATTTTCAGTGAAACAAAACTGAGAAAGGATATGATAAGGCTCCTTGATCATCCATGGTTCTTAGAACACCAATGCCTTCTTTCTGTGTTTGAAGCAAGGTCTGGGTTGAATGGGAAGTGTGGCCTCTTGGGGCTGTCAGCACCCCTGCATACTTTGTCCTGGATGTAACACACTTACTGTGCGCTGGCTTTGAGTCTCACTGCACTCCCGTCCATTGTGGGTCCATCGGAGTTCTGCACTCGTGGGCATTACATATGCTATATGGAAATGAGGCAGCAAGGAAAGATGTAGACACACACGTTGTGTGTAATTCCTCTGCTCACGCGCGTGCTCCATTGTCCCATCAGACTTCACTTACAAAACACATATTCAACCAAAAAATTATTAAGAACTTCAAGATGGAAACAGCAAAGCATTAATCCAAGCACAGGGCCCTTCTGAGCGTGGGACCCTCAAGGACGGCACAGGTCATAGGCCCATGATGCTGGGTCTGTCTAGCCCACCTAGGTGCTCAATAAATATTTAACAAATGAATAAATGCATGAGTGAGTGCATCTTTCAACCTGCTTTCTGACAACTTCCACATGTTTCTGACGTTTCCTCTGAATGAGCTGCTCAGGTTCTTAAAGCATTCTCCCGCTGATTATACCAAGTTCAGTGGGAGGCATCAAGACTCTTAGTAGTTCAGGCACATAGGGATGACCTGGAGGAAGGATGAAATGTTGGAAAACTGGGCCAGCGGAGTTTAAATATGAAGTCAACTGTCCACAACAGGGCCCACAGGATCACAGGAAACTTGGTTGGGCCTTCTGGGCTTCAGCATCTGTGGGGATCCAGTCTCAACACAATAGGAGACCTGAAGTGGGGCCAACCACCGTACAACCTGTGCCAGCTGCATGGACCGCAGTGTGCAGGGTGGAGCTGTGAACTGGACGCCTGGGCTGGGCGTTGTGGTTCCCTGTGGTCAGAAACACAGAATTGACAGGGAACAAGAGGAACGTGACAAGCCTGGACAAGATACTAAGACCATAGTCAACGGCTAATATTGAGGTAGAATCCCAATCCATACAGAAACTGCACTCAAACTGGAAATTTAGATCAAAATCCTAGTATAAGGGCGTGGGATCATTCCACAGCCTCGACGCAGTGGAAACACGGATAGTGCCTGCTGAATTACACACAAATGAAAAAACGATAAGTGTGGGAGTTATTACCATTTCATGCAGAGATCTCTTATCTCCCCAACAAGAGTGTACACTTTTCAAGGGCAAGAGATGTTCTATTCTGGCTTTTCAGGCAGAGCCAGCTAAATGTTCATGCTGGCTTCTCTGTGTGGTCTTAGGCAAACCATTAAACCTTACTGAGCCTTTCTTCTTGTCTCTAAAATGAGGACCCCACTACCTGTCTCACAGGATTGATGTAATGCACCTCACACGGTGCCTTCCACATAATAATTCTAAAAACAGACAGTGGTCAATCTTATTATTATTATTTTAGTTTTCATACTCTCCAAGACACTTGTTGGCTTGACCACTTCAAAAGCTTATATTATGAAACTCTTGGAGAAAGCCTAAGCCAGAATGTGTACTTTCAAAAAGAAACATACTTTGAGCCAGCCCTGGTGGTCTAGTGGTTAAGATCCAGCGCTCTCACCACCACGGCCTGGGTTCGTTTCCCAGTCGTGGAACCACACCACCCATCAGTCAGTAGTCATACTGTGGCAGTGGCTCACATACGGAATTAAAACTAACAACTAGGATACACAACCATGCACTGAAGCTTTAAAAAGAAAAAAAAAAAATACTTTAATGTCAAAAAGACCATTCCTATGTTCAAAAACTTCCAACTGTACAAAGTCCTTGCAAAATTAAGTTCTTGCCTTGACATTCAAGCCAACCACAATATTGCCCCAGGTTATCCTCACATGCTTACTTCCTAACAGTCCCTATGCTGTGGTCAGCCTTGACCATCCACTGCTCCCCTAAATATTGCTCATGGCTTCCTGTCTTCCATCATGCCACCTGCATATTTGACCTTCTCCCATTCACCCCTCCCCAAGTTCTCCAGGAAATGGCTGTGGGCTCTCTGCACCTGCCAGTGTTTTCTACTGCTGCAGTGCCTCACTTTTGCCTTCCCCATTCTACTCGGAAGACTTAACATATATGTTCATTTTTTTTTAAATAAATAAGTTGGATTTATTTGTGTCTTTTCCCAGGGTGTGAATTGGATAGCTCCGTAAATATCTGCTTGTGAAAACATCCTCTCTCTTTTTTAAGTGTCTACAGTTCTGCATTAACCTTTGAAAAGTGCTAGAACTTTTCATTCTTTCTGCTTTCTGTGTAAAAAACTGCTTTATACTGTGACCTTCCAAGCTTCATCCCTGAAGTACGACTCTCACAAGGTACTTTTTGGCTTCAATCTGCTTGAGAACTCATAAACTCTTCAAATTTGAAAAGGAACAATTTCTTTCCACAAAAAAAATGTTAATCCACTAAGAGAGATCGAGTGGTATTTTAAATTTATAAGTATTTCTACAAAAGCTACAAAAGTTTTCTACAAACTACAGTTTGTAGAAAGTTTCTACAACTTTCTGCAAAAGTTCATTATGTGAATTTTACTTCACATAGCCATCAGTTTACAAATGCACCCTTAATCTCCTAATTTAAAAACAACGGCCTGGACTATGAACTTCTTGGAAGAGTTGCCTCTAGTCAAGAACTCTACTTCTCGACTACTTGCACATTCTTGACCTACTCCAACATGCCTCAGCCTGCACCACACCACAAAGATTGTTCTACTATGGTCTCTATGTCACCAAATCCATAGGTCACTTCTCTTTCCTCTTGCAGCAGCAATCCACACAGTGGCCCGCTCCAACCTTCTTGAAATACCTCCTTTTCTTGGCTTCTGTGACATCACACCTTCCTGGTTCTCCTTTTATCTCACCAAGCTGCTACTTTTCAGACACCTTTGCTCACTATTCTTCTTCTAAATATTGGAGTGGACTAGGCCTGCATACCAAACTCCCTTAGATCTCATCTAATCCAACGGTTCAAATTATGTCTACAAGAGATGAAAGCCAAGTCAAATCTCCAGGTTTGTCTTAGTCATGAAATTTAAGTCCTTGGACTTACACATCCAATGGCCTACTTGACATCTTCCCTTAGATATCTTAAAAATAACACGATGAAAACAACTCTTGACTCCACAACCCTTCCCCACTCTAATTTTCCTCCATCTTTATCCATCCCAGCAAAAAGTACCACCATCCATCTAGTTTCTCCAGCCAAAAATCTGTAACTTAAACTTAATTCCTTTCTCTCCTTCACCCTCCACATCCAATCTGTCTGCTGGTCTTGTCCTCTCTATCATCAAATCATATCCAGATTTGTTCATTTCTCTGCTTCTCCTCTAACCAAACCCCTTGTGAAAGTCAACATCACTTCTCACCTGAACTTACAACAACAGCTTCCTCCTGGCCTTCCTGCCTCCATTCTAATACCTTGCTCTCCTGGAAAATATTCTCCATAATATTTATTTTTAAAAATGTTTGATCTTATAAAATTTATGTCAGTGTGTGATCTCTTAGAAATGTGATCTTTTAAAAAATGTATACCAAATCAAGTCATCACTTATCCTTATCCTAACAGAAAACCCCTAGACTGCTTCCAATCACATTTAGACTAAAACATGAACTCCTAACACTAGTTAGCAAACCCCTCCGTAATTTGGCCCTGCTTGTCTCTTACCACTCTCCCTTCACCCACTCCACTCCAGCCATAGAAATATTCCTCAGACACACGGAGAGTATTTCAACCCAAGGGTCTTTGCACTACCTTTTTCCTCTGCTTGGAAATTGTTCTTTGTATACCTGAATATTTCTTGCCATTTAGTTCTCAGTTTGAGTTTTGCCTCCTCCTAGGGACCTTTCCTGACCACCCAATCTATAGTAGCCCTGCCCACTAAGATCTTTCCACCCCATTACCCTGGCACTTACCATACCCAATACTTCTTTCCTTCTTTTCCTTCCTTCCTTCTTTCCTTTCTTTCTCTCCCTCTCCCTATTCATTTCTGTATTTTTGCCCAAATTTTGTCTCAGAATATAAGTTCCAGATGAGCAGGTCCTTGGCTATCTTGATCACCATTACATACATAGCCCCTAACCCGTCCCTGACACATAGCAGAAGCTCAATATTAGTGTGTTTATGCCCTTTTACACACACACACACACACACCCTGACACCCACACCCACACACCCTACTGGACCAGCAGGGTACACATGATTCATGATTTGGCTGTTACAGAGCAGACACATAGAGATAAGATTTCAGAATTCAGGCTTGCAGTTACCAGCCTGATAGGCAACACCTCTGAGCCATGCTAAGTCTAAGAAGAACCCAGCAAGGGAAAGGAACACATGAGCACAGTCTTCAGGAATGTAGTAGGATGTTTCTTTCCCAAGCATCCCTAAGGGCTGTCTTCCAAAAAAAAGCAATAAATCATCATACTAGGGACATTCCACTCACTGGGTGGTAAGGAAGCATCTGAATCTCTCTTTCACCCCAACCCATCCCACCCTGACCTGAGCCCCAGGCCATTCCGCATATTAAAGTCAACAGCTCTGACCACTACCCATCTGCTTCATTTTTCATCCTCCTCTTGACTGTTTTTTCAACAAAACTTCAACAGAGAATCATAAAAGAAAAGGGATTGTTCTCAGTCCAGTAATGACTCGAGAGAATTCAGAAATACCAAGAGTCAAGCAGGTAGCCAATGTCAGAGAACACAAAAGGAGGAAAAATGATGTAGAAAAATCTATTCACTTCAACATAGGTTTTTTTTCTTTTTAAATATTTTGAACCCATTAAATCTTAGATCTTTAAAAATGTTCTCTTAGACTTGGCCAGTATTTGAGGAGCATCAATCAATTCTCCTCTTCAACTTCTGAAGCAGAGAAACACATCATTCTGATGGAAAGAATTATTCTGGGTATGGATTGAAGTCTTTCAGAAAATGTGATGGCAAGTCTCAGATGAGCTCTTCCTTAATTCCCAATAACTCAGGAGAAATTTTCTGAAATGTTTCACTTATACTACCTTACCAGATGCTCCAGAAAAAAAAGATCAGTTTTATACCATATGAAATATTTGGAAACGACGTAAGTAAGGTTGCCAGGTTCTCAGTACTTTTTAAGTTGATAAACAGTAAATAAGAGAAACTATTGAATACGAAAAATATTATCTCTTAAAGTTTTATTTGTTTGTTTTTTATAAAATGTAAATGCTGTAACATTTTACTTGTAGTCTTCCCCATAAATTCATTAACTTAAAATATGCTTCTAGAAAAAGGCAGCATTTTTGCAAAATGGGCAATAATAAAACAGAATGTAGTATATTTATGGATATACTTGTAAATTTCCATCCTTTCTAATTTGAATCATTAAAATAAAAATCCTAAATGTAAGAAATGATGTTTTATTGGAATCTCAATAAATGATATTGAACAATCTAGTTTGACAAAAATAAGATTTTTCAGCACCTATTCACTGTGCTATACTGTTTCCCTCTTCCAATATTTATCTGTATTTCCATCATCTCTAATTAGATAATTGTACCTATTCTGGAAATTAAGGCCAAATGTTTAAGTGGTAATTTAATGTAAATTATTATTTTGCCCAGAATCCTCAATATTTAAAATGTTAATTAGCATATTTACATTCACCAAGGGGAAGGAATAAATATTGGCTTGGATAATCTTTTATTTTTTATTACATTTTTCACTTGCTTTTGCTCTTAAGACAGATGGTTTTAACACAGATGGAACAAAAATAGGATTGATGCTTGTTAAGGGATCGTCTGTTCCTGGTGTTTACTCCTCACCTTTAAAGCATAATCCAATGTTGCATCATCCTAGCTTGTTATTGTGAAAATAAGAGTTCCGATGTAGTCTCCTGATATGATATAAAACTATACTTTGTGCTGCACTGGGTCATATTTTTAAAAAGGTGGGAGGCATTATATTTTTTAAAAGGGGCATTGCAGATGAAGAAATATGGTACACCTAAGACTTGGCTTGTGAAAATCATTTGGAGAAGAGGGTAAACTGTGCTAGATAGGAACTATGGAATAATAGAATAAACGTGATAAGAGTAGTGTAGGAGAGGAAGACATATCCTATACCCGTGCTGGGTCCTTCTGGCTGGGCTATTAATTAAATTGACATGAGATAGAATAAGAGGAGAAAATCAAACAAAGCTTTCTAACACGTGTACGTGGGAGAGACCCAGGAAAACTAAGTAACTCTCCAAAATGGCAGAGGCTATCATCTAAAATACCATTTTCAGCTAAAGGCAAAGGAGGATGTTGGGGGTGGGGGGAGTCAGTTATGGGAGATGACCAGAAAAGCACAGTAAACAAGAGTAAGGTTATTATGCAGAATAAAGTCCTTGCCTTCCACATTGATAAGAGTTTCTAGAGATAAGGTCATCCCCCCTTTTTCCTGGTAGAGAGAGGAAGATACCTTTACAGATGGAGATTTCCCTTACAAATGTAAATGTCTCTTACAAATGTAAATGTCTCTTACAAAGGATAACTTCTACTTTTACTTGGTTTTCAGAGCCTTTCCTGTGTCTGCAGTTTTTGAAAGTAACCAGACCAAAATAATCCTCACGGCAGAGACACATTTTGGGGTGGCCGATTCTGATCGCCCACAGCAGCATTAAGGGTTAACCAGTGGAGAATTATTCTAATCGTAGAGGACTCCAAACATTAACTTTATTTTAAAAATCACGGCAGGTAAATTGGTGCAGCCTCTATGGAAAACGGTATGGAGATTCCTCAAAGAATTAAAAATAGAGATGCCCTATGATCCAGCCATCCCACTACTGGGAATCTATCCAACGCACCTGAAATCAACAATCCAAAGAGGCTTATGCACCCCTATGTTCATTGCAGCATTATTCACCATAGCCAAGAAGTGGAAGCAACCTAAGTGTCCCTCGACTGACGATTGGATTAAGAAAATGTGGTATATATATACAATGGAATACTACTCAGCCATAAAAAAAGACAAAATCGTCCCATTTGCAACAACATGGATGGGCCTGGAGCGTATTATGTTAAGTGAAATAAGCCAGAAAGAGAAAGACAAACACTGTATGATCTCACTCATAGGTGGAATATAAACCAACACATGGACAGAGAAAACTGGACTGTGGTTACCCGGGAAGTGGGGGTGGGGGGTGGGGGGTGGGCACAAGGGGTGAAGGGAGTCATATATGGGGTGAAGGACAAACAAAAATGTACAACCCAAAATCTCACAATGTTAGAAACCATTAAAATATCAATAAAAATGTAAAAAAAAAAAAAAAATCACGGCAGGTAAAAGATTCTAAAATGAAGAGTTAGAGAATCAAAAAGATTCTTCAAGATGAGAATGTCTGCAGCTATGTAGAGTCAGACTGGAGAGCTGGAGGAGGCTCTGAGACTGTCTTACAGAAAGCCGTATAGATAGCGATTAAGGGTCCATGCTCTAGACTAGGGTCAAAGAGCCTATGTTTGAATCGAGAGCCCACAATTTTAACTCTATGATCTTGCCCAAACAATTAATCTCTCTCGATCTCCTATTCCTCTTCTTACATAAAGGTTTAATTA
Organism: Diceros bicornis minor; assembly: GCF_020826845.1. Classification (NCBI taxonomy): domain Eukaryota; kingdom Metazoa; phylum Chordata; class Mammalia; order Perissodactyla; family Rhinocerotidae; genus Diceros; species Diceros bicornis. Next base: position 7,071,058 of record NC_080756.1, read on the forward strand.
TACCTATGCCATAGTACAGGGTGTCAAGAAGATTAATTAAGCTAATATATGTAATGTGCTTAACAATGCCTGCCATAAAATAAGTAGTCCATAAATGTTAACTATTGTGATCCAGCCGTAAATGAAGTAAAGGAACCCCAGGGAGGTCGTGTGATTCACGCAAGCAATTAGTTAAAATTCATGTCTTTCACTCTGGCTTTCCACTTGTAGACTATGGGATATACAAAGATTTGTTAAGACGTAGTCTCTAAACTTAAGTTGCTAGAGAATGAGTGTGGTGTAGTGGAAAGAGTAAAGACTTTTGTGACAGAGACTAGGTTTAAAGTCCCCAAACTGCTCCTCGTAGCTAAATGACCTGGGCCAGGTATCTGGATTTTTCATAGTTTCCGTTCCTTCATTTATCAACTCTGTTCATAGGGTTACTGTATCTCTCATGTAGATACATTGCCAGGCACATGGTGGGTCTTCAATAAATGGTTTCTCTGGTCTAGAAGGAAAAATAAAATTGAGTTCACATCATGACAGTCTCTTTCATTCCCCCCCATCCCAAAAGAGGTGGGGGTGGGGGACGTGACATAGGGTGTGCCTACAAAAGTAAGGTTAATTTAAATCTTGTTTTGAGACTCTTTTGCAGGATTGTGTAACCCCTGAAGTAACAGGAAGTACTCTCAGATGTCACAAAACAATGGCTGGGACATGCCAACCTCATATAAAGAAGCCCTTCTCAGAGAATGGCAGGGGATTCCCAGCCCAACGTGTTGGAAAAACATTGCCCGGGATTCAGTCACAGTTTGCCACCCATCCAAGTGCCTCCTGGCACGAGTCCACAGCAAGTGTCAATAGCTTTGTTATAAGGAAGTAGGCAGCGGTAAGATTTTACACGAAGACATCCAAATATTAAATCTAAAAGTATTACTTAATAGTGATCGACTAGTTTGCGATTATCCATGGTGATTGGGAAATACATTGGCAAATAGTATAACACATAATTGGAAAAATTTTGCCTTAGTTGTCAGTTATCACCTCCTCCCCTTCAAACATTTACAAGTGTTGCTAACAAGGACAAAAATGTACTGATTTTGACTTTCACCTCCATTGTCACAGGCAAAAAGAAAATAAGAGGCAAGAAGCAGAGGACGTGAATAGCTGGATTAGATAACTAGACCCGAAACAATGTAACATTGGCAATGACACCAATGTGTCATAATTGGCCAGCTCACTACCCAGGAGAAGAGAAAATGACACTAGAAGCTCAATGATGCTATCATTTTAGGGAGCAACTGCTTTTCCTCTATCCATTACATTTTGATCCATGGAGCATTTATGGCTCCTTCATTGATTCTCTCTCCCTCTCTCTCTATCTCTAGTGGCTTCTGAAGAGTTTCTTGGAAACTACACCTCACATTAATGGTTCTCCTTATTTTTCATAACAGTAACCCAGATGAGCTGGAAAAAAATCCAACCACAGCTGCTGTTCTAGCAATTCTAATGGGCTCAACATTTAACTAGCTGTCTATGGCTCCCATGGAGCAGGAGAATTAAACCAATACTTGTGGTACTTGACCCATTGCCCATTATCATTTGAGAGAATTTTTCAACCACTCCTTTACTTCACTAACACAGCTTTCATCTCTTACATAGCTAGTTTCCTGACCAGAGAATGTTTCTTATCCTCTTTTAGCCTGGATTTTGATCTGTACTATATTCCCACAAGGATGGTCAACATGCTAAGTGCAAGATTTCCAAATATCCACTGAAAAGAGGAAGACAATCTATTAAAGGGAAGTCACACACCACGGGACAAGTCACAAGTGACATCCTGGGTCTTCTCAGGCCCCAGGCCACTTCAGTCTCTAAGGCTGACGAAGGGGACACAGAGAAAAACCCTGGGTGGATTCGTGGTCATCTAATAAAAGAAACTAAACAGCGACACTGAGCCATATAATACGGCGCATGCTTTACAATGGAGTGAACTTCAAGACCCTTTAATTTGGAAATATGTGATGGGACATCACTTCTAGGTGTTTTGGTGGATTTTAGAATTCTGAAAGTGTGTGTGTGTGTGTGTGTGTGAGTATTGGAGACCTTAAACATTGTGTGTCTCGTTTGTGATGGACTATTCAAAAAATGCAGAGTCTTTATGTTTGAATGGTGAGGAAGCACAGCCAGAGGCTCAAAAAGCAAAGGCCTTTAATTCATAGGACTTTTTTTCTTTAAGAAGTGCATGTGAAGTGGGTTATTTGGGGAATACAGTCTGAGCAATCTTAATGACTAACTTGTGGCAATGAAAAACTATATAAGAAGTTTTCAAAGTTAGTATTTTCCACTTTAAAATATTCATTTGCATTTTAACTTCGGCCATTACTTGTACTATACATCTGCATACTAAGTAAACTACCAGTTTAAGAAGTTAGACAATCTTTACAGTACTCAAAGGTATTTCTAAAGGATCACACTGCTTTGTTTTTCAAACACAATAGTATGTGAGTGTGTACTGAAATGCCAACACTACACTACACATGAATTTGCATCTCAAAGTATTACACCTAAACATAGGATCCTGAAGGCACGGGTGACTCTCAGTTTTTCTGATCCTCCTGCCCGGTGCCATTATGACTGCTGGATAAATATTTACTTAATATTGAAACTAAACTCAGTAGTTTTTGCAGATTGCTTTCACATAAAGAGAACATTATTGCTTTTGGCTCCTAAAGAAGTGACTCTATTTGATGTGACTGTTTCCCAGTTATAGTCAGGCAGGTTATCTTGCTTTAACTGCATTTCAGTGAATTTTTAAACCATTTCTCCCTCCCTGCCTTTGAATGCCTTAAACTAGGGGCAGGACCAGTGAGAAAGAAATCTGAGGACAAATTGCACCAATCCATGATTGCACGCCCCGGGTTTAGAACTGAAATACACAACTTCAAACAGGATATGGACAAGAAGGGAAATGTTGGGGGAGGAAAGGGGAAGGAGACATGTGGGGGAGGGGCATAGGGAAACAGAGTGGCATACGGCTTCTAAGGTGGAACTAGCATACTGAATCCAAGAAATAAAAAGTTCACAGAGCACTTTTACAGGCATTATTTCACAACAACCGAACGGAGTAGAGAATATCTTGGTCTCAAGGATGAGCTGGTAATAACCTCTAATACCATCATGGTCATCACCATTGGTATCGTCCTCATTCCAGGCCACCATTTCTTCTCTGAGCACATGACCAATCTCTATATCATTCCTTTGCCCAAGTGTTTGCAGACACCACAATTAAATAAATACAGTCATGCATTGCTTAACGATAGGGATACGTTCTGAGAGATGTGTATGTGATTTCATCGTTGTGCAACATAGAATGTACTTACACAACCCTAGATGGTATAGCCTACTAAGCTATATGGTACTAATCTTATGGGAACACCATCGTATACGTGGTCCCTTGTCGATGGAAACGTCGTTATATGGCGCATGACTGTATAGTCAATTACTACTTAATAAAGGGTGACTGTAATCATGGGGGAAGAACAAACTTAATAGATATCAGGCAAATTATCATTACTTGTTTTTAAACTAAAAATTGTGTGTGTGAACAATAAGCTTTCATAGATAAATAAGGAATTAACATTTTGAAATCCCTCACTGTGTATATGTAGATTGTTTGAAACATAAAATAACAACAGCAACAATAGTGCTGTAGCATTGTCATATGCTAGGCCTCTTCTGGATGCTTTACACTGTATAAGGTAAGAACTATGACTATCCTTGTTTTACAGATGAGGAAACTGAGTCACATAAATTTCAGTAACTTGCTAGAGTCCTATAGCTGGTAAGTGGTAGCATCCTGGAGCCTCCTGGCTCTGAGTCCTCTCTGGACCAATACACCATGTAATTTTATGTATCGATTTCAAAATAAAATAATTCTAGGTGATTTTACTATCAGCTCAATAACTTTATCTGTATATATTTTATTATAAATTCATTCAATTTTACATAATGCTTTTGAAGCTTTTATAATTGGTAAATTCTTGAAAATGACTTGAGGGCATCAATTCTCTTATGACACTTAAAAATAGTTGCTGCATATCTTTTTTTAATTACTAAAGTAAATATAACAGTAGTGTAAAAAAAAACTAAAATATTACAGAAATATATATGAGACAGTTACAGTCCTATGTAAATTCAGTTCCTGCCCCACCATAAATAATTACTATCAACACCATCAACTCACTTTAAACTATGTCAGTTATAATTAATCCACTTTAAACTTGAGTCCTAAACCTTCAGCAATGACATTTACAGCGTCCAGTAAACGGCACCCACTTAAGGCTTTCACAGCAATGATGGCAGGTAGGCAGCACCCATATGAATTTAGTCAGGGCAATGAGCATTTCACCAAAGGCTTGATTTTACCTCCGTCGCTCAGCCTGGCCCAGAGTCCCCTCACCGGGTCCAGGTCAGCGTCAGTACAGCTGTGCCAGGTAACTTCCGGTGGTTGCTTCGATTGCCCTGAAAGGAGAGGAAAAGGAGGCCAATGGACAGCAGCTAAGTGGAGCAGGAGAGAAAGGAAAACAGCAGGCGGACCAAGATACTCTGATGTTCTTCAGAGAAAATCAAAAAAGCCATTCTCTTGTTGCTGGGAAACTGGCTCTGAAGATAATTCCAAAGGAGAAACTTCCAAAATATTTGGGCAAGGTTAAATTCATTCAGCACATGTTCATTATCACCTACTATATGCCAGCCACTGTGCTAGGTGTTAGCAAGATAAAGATGAGCCTTCTAGGCACACTTCCTGACACACAATGCTTATGATATAATAGCGAAGACAGATATTAATTAAATAGCCACGCAAATATAATGTAAAATTAAAACTGTGATAATAGTTAAGAAGGAAAGTTGTACAGTGGTATTTTGAAAAGGATCTCATAGATGACTAAGTTGCTGTGTGCTATAAGTAGGGGGAAAGTTACTCATGATTTTAAAGATAAAGCTCACACTCAATCCTCTACATGCCTCAGTACAAAAAGGGGCAAGCGGTGCTCTTGTGTTGCGTGCAGTCAGGTTACAGAAAACACGCCAGGCATGAGACTGACTTGATTATATGGATCCAGGGCCAAAAGCAACGCTGGGCACCTTTGAATTGGCCAATCCTTCAGCTTCAGCTTTTTGATACTGATAAATAGCAATGCAGAGAGGGATCAAAGGGTGGAAAATGCATATGGTATGCGGGGTTTGGATTTGGCAAGTTAAAAGGCGGATATGTTTTGCATAACATCAAAGAACTAACTGCTGGGACTGAAATGGCAGTTCAAGAAGGCAGTCGTTGCAATCGAAAACAGAAGACCAGCAATTAGATTTCAAGGGCTTAGATCTGATACCAGGAGATTTATGGAAAAGGGGTCTGCAAAACAGCCAGTGAGAAATCAACTGTTCAAGATCCCATCGTGCGATGTTACTTCTCCCCAAAGAGAAAAATCTTTCCAACAATAACTGTATGAGTCTATCAATGACTGTCTACCTCAGTTCTACACGGAAAAATAAGATTTATATGATTTATAAGAGATTGTGACATGATATTTAAATTTATCTGTGAATGACTAATTCATTGGGCTGTTTACATTCATTTGAATTCGCCACAGAGAACTTCAAACTGTGCAGGATTTAGGTGTTCCATTGGTATTTTAATAGGGATTTGTGGATATTTTAATTTTAGATAATTGACATGAAGCTGTTGGACAGGACAATATGTTGCCATTTCAAATTTTTCTATAGGAAACTCTGCTCTTGCCTCTGTGGTTCCCAACCCAGGATACAAAGATGAACTTCAAGGAGTACACTGATTTTCTACAATTTCACATCAGTAGGTACTTTCTTAGGAGAGATTCCATAGCTTCCATCAAATTTGCAAAGAGGGCATGATCCAAAACCTGTAGAACCATGGACATCACTCAATCATGGAGAACTTTTCTCAGTGATGTACTCTCTCGTAAGTACGAAAATCTTCTTTTTGTGTGGTATGTAGAAGTCTTTGTAAACATACATAAATAAATATTTTTTCCATGCCTGTATATATGTGTATGCATATTTACACTAGAATGTTATAATGTATGAGTATATGTCTAGGTGTGTATCCGCATACATATACACAGATAAGCGTGAAAAAATTTAAAATAAATGTAGATATGTCATGTAAAATGTTATAACATAAAATACTTGTTTTCTGACTAATAATAGGTACTCCCAATGATTATAAACACCTTGAGAATAGAAACTACATTTCATTTACCAGTTATACAAACATATTGTCAAGCATACAGTAGGTGATCAATAAAATAAATGTTGACATAAAGTGAATTACCCAGTAGATGCAGTCTAAGATAATATATCTAAGAAAAAGATGGAGTTTGTTCATGATCTTTTGATCACAATATTAGAAACACATGAGAACCCAGGATAGATGGTTTACCGGGTTGGGGAGGTTTCAACATTGAACCTTATTGAATTATATATATAGAGATATACTCTGGGTCTCTTTTTAAAAAATGTCTTTTACTCGACTAGATGAGACATATGGTGGGAGATTTAGGAGGTCGGTCATACAATTCTCACTCCACAATCCAGCCATTGCTTTTCAATGTATGAATTCTATACACAAGGTTAACAACAAATACAACTTTCTCACAAGGTTTGACATGGGCAGTAGGAAGAAAGAAGCCCTGAAAAGGAAATATTCTCTGCAAAGAAAGATCTTTGCCCTCATTTCAGGAAGTTTCCACCCTCTTCTTGATGGAGCCCTTGCTGCTTCTCCTTTCCTTCTTCATCCTCTTCCTCCCACACTGTGGCTCCTTCCCCTTCCTTTAGATACTCATGAGCATAAGAAATAAATGTGAAGAAATTCAATCTAGTTTATTAAATCCATACCAAAATTTTAGATTTAAAAAAAACATATATTCACATACTTGGAAGAGAACTTGAATTTCTAGTTCATTCTGCTCATTAACAGATGAGAAGACTGAGTCTCACAGGTATTGCCAACCATCACTCAACAAAAGGAATAAGAGGTTTTAAAATAGTCTAAAATTTTTATTTTTCCATGATATTTGTGTTTTTTATTACTATGGATAAGATAATAAACCAATAAATATTGACTGATCCTCTGGTAACTGTGCAAGATTCTACATGTGACAGACAATAAGTTTACTGGAGCTCAAGAAGAAAGCCATCACCACAGGCTAGCGCTCAGGCAAGGAGGGTTTAGAGGGAGCAGGAGAGGTCGGGAAAGGCAACACCATCAGCTTCACCAGGGTAAGGCTGTGCCTCTCTCCTTCACTTACTGGCAGTGTGCAGCACACATATTCTGGCATGCAGTATAGTTTCATCCATGTTGGTTGAACGAATAAACAGAAAATGAAGAGATCGAGCATGAAAAAACACAACATCTCAAAGTCAGAGGGATGAGACTGTGCACAATATTTAGGAGAACTGCAAATACATCAATCTAGCACAGAGTCTGAATAAAGAAGCAGTAGGAGGTAAGTTGGAAAAGTTGGTGCCTTGCCTCTGAACTTCCACACTATCCCCGGTTTACATCTGTTACACCTTTATCACACTGCACTGTGAATGATGTTTCACTTATCTGTCTCTTCCTCTAAAAGTGGACGTTTTGCTTTGCGAGCAAGGACCATGATCTCCATCTGTATGCCCAAAGTTTAGCACAGAGAATGGGCCAGCAAGATGTCAATAAACCTATATGAAATGAGTGAATTAATGAATCAATTTATATTATCTTGTATAATGCTCACAATAATGGTGCACCTTGATGTCAGACTAAGCAGTTTGTATCTCATCTTGAGGGCAATGGGTAATCAATTAATACGCTTGTGTGGGAGCATACTATGACCTAAACAGTCAGGATCAAGAGACTAACGTCATGGCATAGGTAATAGTTGGTAGGCTGGGATGATGGCAGTGGACATGGACAGGAATGGACCTATGAATGTAGAAAATATTGCATATAACCACAGATACACATTGAAATGGATACCATGCTCCAAAAACCACTAACATTCTTGTTCTATTGATCCACTTCAGCTACTACATACCTTATAATAATATTCTCATCCATTTTGAGTTCAAGATATTCTTGGCTCTTACCTTTTATTGTTTAGACCTTTCACGTTCCATAGTACAATTATCTAGAGGATCTTTACACCTTGTTCCATCTTTGAAGTCTGACAAGTACACCACAATTTTATTTAGAAGAAAAAAAGAAAGAGATCTACTACTTACCCTGATAATTTCTATTGATTCTGTCAACAAAAGCATTATGTGACAATGAGAAAACAGATTAAATCAGGTCAACAGACCTTATTTTAGAATGAGAAAACAGAATGTTCCAGCATTAACTCACCTTAAAATTGTTATATGGAAATAAAAGAATGGTATTTTAAGACAATATAGAGACACAGATAAACATCTGAATTTTTTTAAAGAGCCTCAATTGGAGTGGGTTTTTAAGGGCCTACACAATAACATTTTTGCTCTTTATAAGAAGAACTTCCATGACACAATGGCCATCTAGTTCTAAAGCCAACAAAGTCTAACTACAATTATCAAGGTTTAGGGAACAGAAATTACATAAAACCACCAATTTTGTTTTATATATGTTGTACTTTCCAGAGTTAACGTGTTCTTAGTAAATCTTGTCTTATCAAGTATTGAGAGCAAGAACTTTTCTTAGGAATCCATTAGCTAGTAAGTCAATATTTGTTGAGCATTTATCATGTTAGGGACTAAGTTAAACATTTTGTGTAATTAATTTTATTTAATCCTCAGAACACTTTTGTGAAATAAGTATTATTACTCCCATTTTATAGGTAGAGAATGAGGCTCAACAAAATCGAATGACTTGCCCAAGGTCACGCACCTTGTAACCGATAGAAGCAGCGTGGAATAATGAGAAAGGATAAAACCTTAGAATCCAAAAACCTGAGGAAGAGTAGTGGTTCTACTCATTACCAGCTGTGGGTCCCTGGACAGCTCACTTACTGTGTGAGTCTGGGCTTCATAAAACTTGCAGGCTGGATAGTATAGTGGTCAGAGCATGAAGTATGGAGCCAGAATGCCTGGGTCTGAATCCAAGTGCTACCACTTACTGGTTATGTGACCTTAGAAAATCGAACTCCATACTCGAACTTCCTCACCTGTAAAATGCAGATGACGACGATGATATCAATAAGAACTACCTCATAGGAGTGTTATATGAAGTAAATGAGCTAATAAAATGCTTAGAACTGTGCCTGGCACATGGTAAATATTCTATATATGATAGCTATTAAAATAATTATGACCTATACCTCCCAAGATTGTTACAAAATACACTAACATGTGAAAGCATGAAGTCCATAGCAGTAAAGATTCATCAAATATGAATCACAAAAGTTAACATTAGTTGAAAATCCAATGACAGTGAGATCAAGAGGTAGTAATAGGCATGAATAAAAGCCACACTGTATCAACCCTTTATAGCAATTGTCAAATGCCTGCAGGTGTTAGATGATGAGCTAGCCAAGTTTCTCCAGGCCAAGTTAAGAATTCTGTTTGGGGGCCAGTCCCGTGGCTTAGTGGTTAAACGCGTGCGCTCCGCTACTGGTGGCCCGGGTTCGGAACCCGGGCCTGCACCAACCCACCATTTGTCAGGCCATGCTGAGGCCACATCCCACATACAGCAACTAGCAGGATGTGCAGCTATAATATACAGCTATCTACTGGGGCTTTGGGGAGAAAAAGGGGGTAAAAAAAAAGGGAGGAGGATTGGCAATAGATGTTAGCTCAGGGTTGGTCTTCCTCAGCAAAAAGAGGAGGATTGGTATGGATGTTAGCTCAGGGCTGATCTCTCTCACAAAAAAAAAAAAAAAAGAATTCTGTTTGTATTTGTGGTACTGGCTCTTTGATTCTGAAGGCAGAGGTCAGCTCACCCTGACACTGGGTGAGTTTGCACACGGTGCACAGATGCTCAAAGTTCCACATAGGTATAGACTATGACAGAGCACCTGGTTCCTTCTGAGCCTTTAGGATCCAAATGTTGTTCAGTAGCAAAGACATTTCTCCCACCTCAGAGAATTCAGCTCCAGAATGCTGCTACAAGAGAATTAAGAAGAGGATCCCAGTGGTGCACATCTCGGATGTGGGATTTGTGTGCAGCTGCTAGTATAGAGGTTCAGAAAACAGTGGCTTAAACCAGGTCCTGAGGCCAGCCTGGAGGCGTAGCAGTCAAGCTGGTATGTTCTGCTTTGGAGGCCCGGGGTTTATCGGTTCAGATCCTGGGCTCAGACCTACTCACCACTTATCAAGCCAGGCTGAGGTGCCCTCCCACATAGAAGAACTAGAAGCACCTACAACTAGGATATACAACTATGTACTAGGGCTTTGGGAGGAAAAAAGAAAAAAGAAAAAGAGGAAGACTGGCCAGAGATGTTAGCTCAGGGCCAATCTTCCTCAAAACAAACAAACAAACAGTTTCTGGTAAGAAGTCCAGGGGTAGCCCTCCAGGTCTGCTACTACAGTGTCATTAGGTCCTCGGGGACTAATTTGTTCAACATGCTCAGTGTGGGAAGAAATACTATGATTATGGTTGAGATTTGTCAATGAGAGGACATCAGACCCCAGATCCACCACATCCAATCCTGAAACTTTGGTTTAATAGCTCAGATGAGGTCCTGAGTGTTCATGTCATGGGGCTTGGAGTCTCTCCTGGATTTGTTCCATTAGGACAGTTTATCCCAGTCCAAACCCTGAACATTCAACAGGAACAAGCTTGCGCAATCAAGAGACCTGCTGGAACTAATAGTTGACAGCTTCCTCTTGCTGTAGCTCTTTGAAGCCTGCTTGAATTTAGTAACGAAGTTTCAGTTGTCAAGCTAGGGTTGAGGCCCTGGAATTTAATAGTGCAATAAGGGCTTCAATTTATTCATCACAAACTCCTATGGGCCTGGCACTTGAGATGCTTATGTTCTAAAACCTAATGTTTACAACAACCTGGAAAGGTAAGAATTATTCATTTTACAGATGAAGAAACTGAGACTCAGAGAGGTTAAATGATGTGTCCAAAATCACAATGCTAATAAAAGCTAGAATCGTGACTCCAATCCAGTCACTAGTCTAGTTTAATAAGATGTGTGTGGGGAAGGTACAAATTACTTGGCAGGATAGCAAGATGTCACTCCATGCCTTCCTAGCTGAACTTCTGCTACTAGAAGGCTAATCCCACCTCTGAATTCTCATTCATGTCCTAATCTATAGGGCACGTCTAGGGCCAGACCCGGTATTGTTCCAAGCATTCTATTTGTTGTTTGTTTGTGTTGACCTAACGATCATAATACATATATGAAATATATAAATGAAAGCTAGTCTGTTGGCACCAAATCCATATGCTTTCCTTGGCTCCATATGTTCCTCACATCAATCCACATAGTTCATACTCAAGCGTAGAAAAACTCTTTATCTAGGTGAGAACAAGTCTGCTAACTACAGAAAAAAATCACTAACAAATACCAGGGTTTCCACATCAGAGCAGTTGGTGCGCTCACTTGGTAAGCATAAAGGAAGACTAGCCTCCCTAGGAGTTGGGGCGATAGAGCCAGGTATGGCTGTAGGAAGGGCTGGGGTTTAGCTGGGAACCTGGCCTGGCAAGTGTCTTGGACATCCCAAGCCTGTCTAGGCTTAGACTAAACAATTAGGAGCAACACGGTTAAATTAGGGCTTGGGCAAGTATCTCCGCTGAACAATTTGGTGGAAAGAAGAGGAGGCAACCAAATGTCAAGCCTTAACAATCCAATGGCAAGGAAGAAACAGGGTGACAGGCGGGGTCAGGAACTCCTTTGTGGTGGGGTCAGTCTAAATGGAGGATCTACTTAAAGACCCAAAGAGTCAGAAGCTACAGAGAAAGCAGTAACCTGATGCAGCTGCCTGGACTGCTCCCCAAAGTGTGAGTTGTGCCAACTATACCTTGTCTCCTGCTGCTAGGTGCTGCCTTTTAATGGATGGTTCATGGTTTGCCTTGCTGTCGCCACCTAGAGAGGGACCTTGTGCTGGGCTGTTCTAAAGTCAATCTGGTCAAGCCGGAAACTACGTTTTCCAGAATTTCTTGCCCTGTATGGTTCCAGGTTAGCATGGACTAAAAAAGCTTGGGATTTGGGAAACGGAAGTGAAATAGTGGCTATTATTCTCCAAAGGTCTTTGCAGTCAGACAGAATGACAGAACGACGCAGAGATGCCCAGCAGGTTCCAGTTTTCCCTCGGTCTCCTCTGCTCCCCATCCAATTCTTCTTGCTGACTGCTGGCCCTGCTGCTTAACAGAGACCCCATGACCATCACCAGAAGCCTCGCTACAGACCCACAGAGGCAGTAGCTACATACAGTCAACAATTTCCCATAGACTTCCTCCTGAAGTCTCCCTTTGTGTTCCAACTTCAGGGACTGGATGACCTTGATTTTTCATATCTTTCCTGCACGTTCTGTCTTGTCCACCCTCACCAGTGCTTCAGGAAGACTAGCTAGTGCCTCCTCTTCTGATCTCCAACTCTTCCTTCTGGACCTCTGTTTCCCCAGCTACTCCCACAATTGTGTGTGGTCTAATTCCTATAACACACTTCTTATTCCATACACTCATACTGGCTGTGCTTCCCTGTCTAGTAAATTCTTTTGTAATCTAAATGGGTCCTTGTTCATCTAGGAAGTAGTCATGTCTCCTTTGGTCTAGGAAACGCCCTTGTCTATCTCAGCATCCCTCTTTTATCCATATGAAAGGAAGGAGAATCCTGAAGGCTGAAAAGAAGCTGAATTCCCCAAGTCAATGAGGTAGATATTCTCTGACTCATCCTCTAGCACACACAGAGCTCTCATGATAAAATGTTCAACTTTACTTCATCTCTTGCCTTACCCAAAAAGCGGTTGGGTCTCCTGAATCTTCTATGCATGATAAGCAGAATCTGCCTTGATTTGCTCTGGCAAGCAAGCATGGGCATGGCCACAGTCAAGTTTGAGTAACAGACGTGGTCTAATGGCAGGGAAAATGTTAGACTGAGAAGAAAACATAGACAGCTTATTTGGCAGGACTCATTGCAAGTAACACTAATTCAATTCAAGCTAAATTAAGCAAAAATGATAGCATTATTTCATACAACTAGCAATTCTAGTGATGATCCCATCTGAAGCATGGCTGATCTTGCGGATCTGAGTCGCATGATTTCTTGATGCTGTTTCTCGAGAAGAGTTGGCTTAATTCTCAAGCAGGCCTTCTCTTAGTGGTGGAAAAGATGTTTACGAACACATATCCTGTAAGTTAACTACTACTACAAAAAGAAATAATCCAGCTAGCTTTGACATAAACATCCAAAGGATGACCTTGACTAATCTGGGTAGGATCTCATGCCAGTTCCTGAAACATTCATCACGGCCGGCAAAAGTGGGGTAGTCTGTTTGGCTAGAACTGACTCATGCACTACACCTGCTAGAGTAATGCTACACTTCCACAGGAAAGAGATTCAAAAGTAATTCAGTGCCCTCAAGAAAATAGAGGTATACTTCTCTCTCATGTTTCAGCCTGAGGTGATATTCCATATCAGTGGGGGGTCTGCTCCAAAGAGTCATTCAGGAATCTAGATTTCTTCCATTTGGTTTCTCCATCGGCTGATGGAGTCTGTATGTTCAAACCTGGGTGAAAAGCACATCCATGTTCCAGTTTCTGGGAAGAGGAATGAGAGCATAGAGGAACTATGCCTGCTGTCTTAAGGCCTTGGCCCTGAACTTGTGTATATCACTTTTGCTCATAGTCCATTGGCACAATCTGAGACCCATGGCCACTCCTGAAGGCAAGAGAGGCAGGGAAATGTAGCCTGGCTGCACGTCCAGGAAGAAGAGATCATATCTAACAGTCTCCACAGTGTGGGCCCAACTTTGGCTAGGATGAGGTAGAAGATGTCACATCCAACCCACGGAGAATGAATTCCCCCATTGAAAGGAGAATTCTGATACCAGAAGAAAGGGAACAGATGATGTTCAGGCAAAAACAACTGATGTCCCCTACAGATAGGTGTCAGAACGGTACGTGCTGCAGGACATGCTGCAGCCAAGCATGGTCAAATGAGCAGGTATCAGAATCAAGCAATATCAAGCCAACCAGAAGAGTATTTCTGAAGGCACTTGCCACAGGACACATGCAGAACAGTAGTAAATAACTTGATGTTGTTCTTAAAAAAAGACTGTGGTCAACTAAGTTTGGACAACACTGGGTTAAGCAAAGTAAAGTAAGTTTTACTTTACAACATGTAGCTGTTCTCAGAGTCTTTAATATGCTAATCTCCAAGTTTGCAACACTTGCCAAGCTCATTTAAGGTCATGTGGGATGTCATGGGACTATTGCCCCGAGTAACAAACTACAGGAAAGCCCCGGAGCAAGAGACAGACACTGACAGGGCTGCAGAGCCTAGGGCAGGACCACCCCTACAGGGCTGGTCTGGGATGGCTGCAGCAGGGTGTCGGGCCAGTTGCAGTGATGAAAGTGAGACCAGCTGAGCCACTGCCAACAGCAAGGGGCCAAAGGCAGAGTTCTGAGGGACACCTGAGCAATAACAGTGTGGGACTATTCATAACAGAATTCCCTCTCAGGTTAAGCTCTACCAGCAGAAGCTAAACTCTGGTCTCAAGTCCCGTGACTCGCACCTTCTAAAGCTGTGCGGTCCCATACAATGGCCACCAGGCACGTGTGGCTGCTGAGCAATTGTGATGCAGCTGGTGCAGACTTGGAAATCCAATTATTTATTTTACTTCATTTTAATTCATTTAAATTTAAATTAAAAAGCTGAAGCAACATAAAATACTTTCCCATTAAACACAAATTTATTATTTCGGTAGAACTATATTTCTCTTTAATCATTGAAAAATTAGCACCTGAATTAAACTTATGCTGTAAGTATAAAACACAATGGATTTCAAAAGACTTAGTACCAAAAAAGTATAAAACATCTCATTAATAATTTTTATATTGATTGCTTGTTAAAATAAAAATATTTCTGATATATCAGTTTAAATAAAATTATTAAAATTAATCTTATTCACTTTTTACTTTTTTTAACGTCACTGCTAGAAAGTTAAAAGTTTCATGTGTGGCTCCCATTACATTTCTGTTGGATGGTTCTGCTTAGCATCTTGTAAGATCAGTCCTCAAAATCAAGTCCTACTTCCCCAGGGCAGTGATTATATTTTCAGATGCCCTGCGGAGCCTTGTAACAAAGCAATCATAATTAATCAGCAGACTTTAGGCAAAAGTTAAAAAAAAAGAAAAGAAAAACCATTTAGAAAATCCATTAATTAGCATACCTCTGAACTTAAGCCATTTATTTGAATCCATTTTTCCTTTGTCTTCCTCACACAAATTAGTAACCTGTCAACAAAAGGTAATGTGTTTGAACTTTACAAGAGTGCATAAAATTTGCATGCTGTGACTTTTCTAATGGTAGGACAGGATCGAACAAATTTTCACCTGGAAGAAAGACAGCTAAATCAAGATCTAAAATACTTATTAAGTTGGGAAGCGATTGCCCTTTAGGCTAAATCTCCAAACAGCACTTCAGTTATTTTGTTTGTTTCTATGTTCAAACATCAGCCACATCTTATCCTCAGCTTTAGTGATTACAATAACAATTCAAGAAAGACATCAAGGGAAGGCCTATTTTGTATAAACTTTACTTGTGAACCTGACATATTAAATATAACAAGTATGTACTGAGGAACTATTCTGTGCCAACGTTTCTGGGATCTTCTGGAGTAAATGCACGCCTGCGCCCATGCCCATATTTGGAGCCATGTTTGTAGGACAGGGCTCAGTCCCTCCCTCACCACTGCTGATTGGACAAGGAGTCTGTACCTGACCAAAGCTGGGCCAATCAGATTCTCTTGTTGGATTTAGACTCGGAATACAGAAACTAGACTTCGCTTGGTTTCTGATGAGAACTAGAGCTAGGAAGTCAGGAAGAGCAGGGGCTGGGGCCCACAGGTGCAGGCCACAGCATAGAAAATAATCTACAGTAAGGTGGAGGAAAAATAAAGTAGCTGTGCCAAAAGAAGCAGAGCCAAGAGATCAAACATTCTAGGAAAGATATAGCAGGTAACTTTTAGATTCAAATTTTCTAGTTCCTAGTTCCAGTGCCTTATGACATACCTCTATAATTATTACTTTACAGTTACTAGGCACATCTTCAGACATTCAATAAATTCCTCTGTTTTTTTTGTTTCTGACCTAAGCTAGTTTATACGACTTTCTCTTCTGACAACAAAACTGATCCTTGCTTTAGTTAGCGAGGCACTGGGGCTCATTGTCCATTATGAAATTATTTAATAGAAAATTAATAAATGAAATTATAGGAAATTAATAAATATGATATTAATAAAATACAGTATCCTAAAAGAAAAAGCAGAGCGATTATCTAAAATAGATACTTTTCGTTAAATTCAAATATATTAGCAGTCATACAACACATCTCCTATTACTATGTTAAAAGTAGAAAGAGGAGAAAATAAAAACAGGAGGAAAAAAGTAAAAGAGGAAGAAACGAGTCAGCTCTTGACTTGCAAGTGTTTTCCTTCAGCAATATCTACTCTTCTCTTTTTTATTTTTATAGGATCCGCCAACCAAAAATAAGAGAGGTGAGGATCTGAAAAATAGGAATTTTTTTTAGCAAATAGTGAGTAAGCATCTAACAAGAGCTCAACATTATATAAGGTTGTTGAGGGAATCATCAGAAAAAAGCATTGATGCTGACATGCAGCAAACTACAATCTAGTTATCACGATAACACCACCACCAGAGTCATTGCTTGGACCTAGAAAATTGGAGTAATTTCCTTGGGTCTGAGTCTCAGAAAAAGAATAGGTCTCATGGTATTCAAGTTCACATTCAAGGAGAAATGTATATTCAAGATAGAATCAGATACAAAGCCAGATGGAATATCCAAGTTATCGTCAAAGTAGAGACAGACTCACAGCCAGGAATATAATACTGAGCACTGAGTCTGAAGAGCGAGTTAGAGATAGAAAAATGAGAAAGAACAAGTCAGTATAAAGCTGGGAGGATGCAGATACTGATAAATGTGAAGAAGGAGTGGGCCTGGGTGAGTGGACTTGGAACAAAGACCATGACAACAAGAGCTAGTACAGCCGCTGTTGTGTGGCGCTGGGTAAGAGGCCCAGGGAGTGGATGGTGGCTCAACAGGAAAGTGAATGGTCCTGATAATGGACTGTGTCTGAAGGACATAAAGTCCAGAGCCAACCCATAATCCCGCACTCCCCACCCAGGCAAAATCTGCCCCCAACTAATACTCTCCCTACCTTCAAAACACAGCCAAATGTTTGCATTTTACCATTGTGTCTGGTGTTCGATCCAATGGATTAATTTTAAAGACAAGGCTACTGAGGGCCAGAGAAGTCACACAACTTGATCAAAACCATGCAGCTAGTGGCAGAGTCGGGACTAAAATTCAAATTTCCTGATTCTTAGTCCAACTCTGCCATGCTGAAAACTTCCTTTTCCCTTCTAAACTGCTCTGTCAATAGTTCATTTTTAACTTTTAATCTCTCAGTATGGAGCTTTCCACATGCAAATTCTCCCCACTCCTGCACACCTTAACACTCTTTCACTATTCCCAGCAATAGACCTGGTCTGTTATCTCTCCAGGTATAGAGAGAACCGCAGAAAAAGAGGAGAAGATAATTGAGGACTGGATTGGTCAAAGAAGTTTCAGCAAGAAAATAGAATTTGATCTGAATTTTGAAAAATAAGTGTGATTTAGATAAGAAGAGGGAAGAAGGGAGGAAATTCCCAGGAAGATAAAGAAGACCCTCACTGAGAATGTGACGTATGGAGGACCATATCTTGCAACAGGGTGAAGAGAAGAGAGTGAGAAAGAGGTGGAGGGGAGAGAGAGGGAGGGAGAGGAAGAGATAGAGAGATGCTCTAGTCACAGCCTTCAAGTTACAAGTGGATGCTGAGCTCCCCAGCACCCCCATCCATAGAACTGAATAACTATCTATTTGAGAATGTTTGAGAGACAGAAATGGCAGTGGTTAACCTTGCTTGTCTGCTGAAATATATTTGGAATTGTAAGAAATGGAGTCCTTCCCAATAGGAGTCCTGCTGAAATATGTAATTCTGTTTCATATTCTTCATGTTTTAAGAGCCTCAGAAAATCTTTCATACCCCAATGGCTCGCTCTGATGTTGGCGTCTTCTAGAACCACGACTCCATAGCTGGTCTTTCCTCCCCTCTGTGGTTGCTCTGTCCCTCCATCCATCTCAAGGTTGCCTCAAATATTTCCCTATAGAAGTAAACCAGACGTTCTCCTCTCTTACTTTTTCTAAATATTTGTGTTTTATCAAACTAACATGTGTACACAGTTTTGATACTCAAGCAGTAACACAGGGCCCATAATGATAGACACCAGCCCACCGCCTCATACTTTCCCACCTTGCTAATGACCCAACTTCCCATTTTCAAAGCATAAAAAGAGAACTTCAGAAAAAGTGATATACATGTACACAATGGAATGTTATTCAGCCATGAGAAAGAAAAAATGGTTATTCTGCCATTCTTGACAACGTGGATGGAACCTGAGGGCATTATGCTAAGTGAAATAAGCCAGACAGAGAAAGACAAATCCTGCATGGTATCACTTATATATGGAATTAAAAGAAAAACAAAGTCAGACATAGAAACAGAGAGTAGAAAAGTGGTTGCCAGGTGCTGGGTAGTGGGGGAAATAGGGATGTTGGTAAAAAATACAAACTTTCAGCTATAAGATGGATAAGGTCTGAGGATCTAAAGTAAGACATAGTGCCTATAGTTGATAACAGTGTGTTATATAATCCAAATTTTCTGAAAGCAGAACTGAAATGTTCTCACCAAAAACAAAAAAAAACAGACCTTCCACAAGTCCCCAGATCTCCCACCTGCCATCGCCTCTCCTATTACTACAGATGAGCTGGGATGAGGCTGGGCGCCTCTCATCTGCTCCATAACAAGCTCCAACAATCCTCCCCTCTCGCTCCTGCAGCATCCGTGTTTTTTCTGTCTCTACTGAAACGTTCCCGTTAGCATACAAACATGCTATTGAACCCCCTAATTTAAAACAATAAAAACTTATCATGACCCCCACTCTTCCCACCAGGTTCCACTGCTTTTCTCTTCTTTTCACTACACACACCCACAAAAACTACCAGAGAGAGTTGTCGATACTCACTGTCTTCCATTGCCTCCCACCTCTCTTGAACCCCTGTGGCCAGTGTTTCATGCCCTCCACTCCACTGAAATTGCTCTTGTCGGGTGAATAATGCCCCTCTGATGCATAATCCCTCTCTTGACTTGGCCTGGCAGTGGTGTCTAGCACAGTCTCTCACTCTCTCCTGGAAATACTGTCTCCACTTGACTTCCGGGGCACCATCCACTCCTGGTTCTTCTCCTCCCTCTGTCAGTTCCTTCTGAATCTCTTTCGCTGCTTCCTCTGATCCTAAATGTTGGAATTCCTTCAGATTCAGTCCGTAGATCTCTTATTCTCCTTGCACTCACTCCCTATGTGATCC
Organism: Diceros bicornis minor; assembly: GCF_020826845.1. NCBI lineage: Eukaryota > Metazoa > Chordata > Mammalia > Perissodactyla > Rhinocerotidae > Diceros > Diceros bicornis. The sequence continues at coordinate 7,090,684 of NC_080756.1, forward strand.
CACCCAGTCTTAAGGCTTTAAATCCAGCTATGCATTGATGACTACCAGATTTATAGCTTCAACCTGGACCTCTCCTCTTAGACTCCAACTGTCTCCTCGATATCTTCAGTAGGATGCCTAATAAATATCTCAAACTCAATGCATCCAAAACAGAGCTCCTGACTTTCCTCTGCCACCTGTTCTTCCAGCAGTCTGCTCCCCATCTCACCTGATGACAACCCCATTCTTCCAGTTTATAGACAACAAACCAGAAAGTCATCACTAAATTCTTTTTCACTTCTCATATTGAATCCATCAATAACTGTTGTTAGATTTACCTTCAAACTATACACAGAATTCAGCCACTTTTCACCACTCACTTTTCCACAACACCTCTTGCCTGGATTAGTTTAAAAGCCTCCTACCCATAGCTTCCCTACCAATAGTCTCCCTGCTCCTGCCCTTGCCCTTGTTCAGTATAGTCTTAACACAGAGAGGCCCTTCGAAAGCACCAACCAGGTCACATTCCTCTTATGTTCGCAATCCTCCAAGGGCTTCCTATCTCATACATAGTGCAAGCCAAAGTCCTTACTGAAACCTTTCAAGCCCTTTCCTCTGGCCCCCTCGTGCCTTCTGCACTCGCCTCCTTCTCCTCCCGTCCCCATCTTGTTAAGCCCTCTTCAACCACACTGGCCTTCTCATTCCAGGGCATGATCCCACCTTAGCATCTTTGCATTTGCTGCTTCCTCTGCCTCGACTGCTCATCCTCAAATATCTGCATGACCAGTTCCTTTACTTCTTTCAGGCTCTGTACAGATATTTTCCATGAAGCTGTCCCCGGCCACACTCTCTAAAATTTCAACCTCCCTTCCTGACACGTCCCATTACTTTGTCCTGCTTTATTAATTTTTTCCTTACCACTTCCCACTACCTAACATACTAAATATTTTACTTCATTATCATGTTTATTGTTGGTCTTTGTCATTAAAATGTAAGCTCCACCATAGCAGAGATTGTCTTGGATTTCTGTTCTTTCTCAGGCACTCAGAACAGTGTCTGTACATAGGAACTCAGTATTGGTTGAAGTCCTAATACGGTTCTCTGTTTTACAGACTGAGAAACTGGTGCACAAAAAAAACCTGAAGTTGCCCATGTTAAATGACAAGGCCTGAACTAGGCCATGAGGCCTGACTCCCAAGGCTGAGCTCTTTCCATTTTACCAGGATATTCTCCACCATTAGATTTAGAATTTTCTACAGAGCTATGATTCAACAACGGGAGAAATCAGTTGCAGCTAGAAAATGAGCAACATTTTTCCTCAAATTGGCTCTGTTCATACGTTTAAATTGTTGTTTCATATTTGCACAATTTCATTAAAATAAACACACCAGGATGAACACTGCAACATTATATATAAGAGCAGAAATTAGAGAATCCTAAACGTACATTAACAGAAGACTGCTTAAATGAATTATGTTGCATCCATACAATGGAATACTTCTGCAGACTTGAAAAAGATTGAGGTACATGCATAAGTACTGATTTGGAAATCATATCTCCAAGATATATTACATGCTCTACAATTTCTTATCCACAATTCTAAAATTCAAAACACTCCAGAAATTAAAAGGCTTTTTTGAAACTTAATTGGTGGCAAAAACTAACCTGTCCTAAACTCACTTGACAGCAAATATTTACCTGTCCTGACGTGAAAATATGTGAAGTCTTCATTGATCTCACTTGGTGTGAATAGAATGTGCATACCTTCCAGTGCAAAAACAGTTTAATGTGCTTAATTATGGGGTGCTGCCTCAGACCACACCGGCTATGTTATGTGAAATGTGGTATGTGCACTGTGTCACTATGCTAAAATCTAAAGATTCTGATCTCCTAAACTCAACTGGCCCCAAAGGCTCTCAACAAGGAATTATGGCCTACCCTGAGTGAACAAACAAGATGCAGAACAGTATCTGTGGGATGATCTAATTCACATAATTTAAAAAGACATACACTGATTTGTGCCTGGAAATTCTGGAAGGAGTATATATTTTTTATAAAGAAAGAATTTGTGTTGATTTTCTCTAAGGAGCGGAACAGAAGGAAGTGCGGAACAACTCTGTCGTCACAGAACCAGCTCATCTCCTGGGGCCTGGGGCAGCAGGAGGGAGCTCCTGGTCTTTCTCTGTAGTGCGGCCATGAGATGACTTGACTCCAAGCACCCTGCATTCCTGTGTGTCTCAACTGAAGATTGCACGCTCTAGTGACAGAAGCTGATTGACCCATCTTAAGTTACATCCTCTGTGGGTGGGCATGGGGTGGGGAGGTGCAAGGAAGTCTCCTCTGACTGGCAGTGCAGATGGTACCTCCCCAAGAGAAGGTGCTGATGCTCTTACAGAAGGGAGGGGAATGACCTGCTGGGCAGACACTAAAACAGATGTCAGCAACACGTGGGACAGGACCCGACCTGACGATGGATCTCTACTATCTATCTGCTACTTGCCTATTAGTAACTGGGTAAACTTCTTAAGCCCCCTGCACCTTGTTCTCTACCTACGGAGGGAGAGAGACTTCCATGCTCTCACAGCTCTAATAGTTCACTAATGGACTAGACACGGTGTCTCTTAGACTTGAAAGTGCACACGAATCACCTAGGGATCTTGTTCAAAATACAGATTCTGATGCAGCAGGTCTGGGGTGGCCTGCACAAGCTCCCAGGTGATGCTGAAGTTGCTGCCAGACCACACTTCCAGCAGCAAAGCCCCAGAGCGCTGTGCTGTGGCTTGCAGGTGGTGGGACACTGAGCCAAAGTTAACAAACTGAGTTTTAATGGTTTACTTTATAGTGATGATACACTGTTCAGAACTTCCTTTGTGGCCCAGTTTATTGCATACATTGAAAGTACAGACATAGCCACTAATAAGGTTTGTCCTTTGTGAAGGCAAGCAACTTTCATTTAATCATTAATCTATCCAATCATCAATAAATCAAGAGTTTATCCTTATATTAATACTCTGAAGTATAACCCAAGAGGTTTACCATCAACCATATTAGGTACTTAAGAAACAAATGAGTCTAACTTTGGCTTAGAGCTAACATAAAAGACAATCACTTTTCAAGGTTTTCATGATTAACGTAAACTTCAGAGAATTTTTTTGAGCTGTACATCAATCATTGCCCAATAATACCAGGATATTAACCAACAGAATTTAGCTTGAGAGGCCCTGGGGAAGGCCCAGGTTTTCATTTATGGCTGTTCAGAGTCAAGTACGCAGATGGGTTTCAATAAATAATTAATTATAATGGACCTGGGGGCCTCTAAAGTGAGTTGAATACAGTACTAAAAGTATTACGATGAGTTTGTTTATCTAAGACTGTGCCTGCATTAGGAAGTCGGATCCCCTCTCATCGGTTTGATGGTGTTTAGTCTACATTAGGTATAATTTTAGAAGTCAAGTACTCTCAAGTCAGACATTTTCCAAATTACACTTTGAGACTAGAAACCACATCAGAAACCTGAGTTGACTGCGACATTAACTACCCCCAATCAGACATGCCCTTCTGCCGGTTTTCTTCCATTGTGTCTTCTGCCTTGGGGACACAGGAGGCTGGGAGAGCCAAATAAGATAATTACCTGCGAATTATTGAGTGGGATGGTGTGCTGGACATTTCAAGTTGTAATTCACCTGAAAGACATGAAGCCGTTGAAATTTTTCTTTAAATCATCCATGTGGGCAGTTTAAAACCTCAGGTGCCATGGGACACTGGAGAGTGAGAGCTAAAAAATAACTATACGGAAAGGTTTCTCAGTAACGAGACAAATAAATAAATGAATAAATATTGAATATGACCAGTGGTAATAAGGAACGTCTGGAAGCACTCAGCCTGCAAGGCAAACCTCTCCCACTTAAAGCCAGGGAGTGGGCAAACCCTCTCTCACTGGTTATGGCAGGTGCTTCCGGAGGCTGGCAAGGTATCGATGGAAATACAGGGGAGTCAGCTGGAGAAGAGGTGTACTTCCAGCAGGTTAAGGGTGGAGGGAACATTTAAGATCTACTCACTTAGCAACTTTCAAGTATATAATTGTTGTTAACTAGAATCATAATGCCATGTATTCGATCCTCAGAACTTACTCATCTTCTAACTGGAAGTTTGTACCCTTTGACCAACATCTCCCCATTTCCCCCATCCCCGGTCCCCATAACCACCATTCTACTCTGTTTCTATGAGTTCGGCTTTTTTAGATTCCACATGTAAGTGATATCATACAGTATTTGTCTTTCTGTCTGACTCATTTCACTTAACATAACAACCTCAAGGTCTGTCCATGTTGTCACAAATGGCAGGATTTCCTTCTTTCTCATGGCTGAATAATATTCCAATGTATTTGTATACATCTTCTTTATCTACTCATATGAAAGTTGTTAAGAAAGTGATCTTAAGTGTTCTCACCACAAAAAAGAAATGGTAATTGTGTGCCATGATGGAGGTGTTCACTAACACTATAGTGTATTTGTTGGAAAACTTGGAGCTTCCTGGGTGAAATCTGAAACTGGCTCCCACACACAGAGGGCAAGTAGAGACCGAAGAAAGAGGCAGACCACTCCAGACTGGTAGGAGGCAGGTTTAACAAGCTAGGGAACTTACATAGACACTTGTTTTGGGCACTGCGAGATGAGTAGGTCTCTGCCCCTGCCCACCAGAATCTTGAATTTACATAGAGGTCTTGATGGGGTTCAGTCTTGTACACTGTCCAGATGGGCTCACAACATGTTGGTCTCTCTCAAGTCTGCCTCCTTGAAAATCGCTCCCATTGTGGGTATGGTGGGCAGAACACACATTCCAAAGACAGAGGAGGAGGGACTCAGGAGCCTCCAACTGCCCGAATTTTACTCTTGGGTCAACCTGCGGTCATGTCCTATCAATGAACTCCTCCAACCCCTGTGGTAATCATTTTGTAATATACAAGTGTATCAAATCAACACATTGTACACCTTAAACTTACACAATGTTATGTACCAATAATATCTCAATAAAGCTGGAAAATATTTTTAAATTAAATAAAGATACACACAGTCTACAACTCATAATTTCTATGTGTAGATAGATTCTTCTCCATAAACTAGAGGAAACCTAACACATATGTATAAGGGAATGTGTACAAGGAAGTTTACCGATGCTTTCTTTGTAACAGCAAGATATTGAAGTTAACCTTATTGCCTATAAACAGAAGATGGATTAAAAATCCAAGGTATATTCATGTAATGGAAAGCTATTTAGCAGGTGAAATTAATGAAATACAGCCATATGAATACGTGTAGATGAATCTTTAAAACAATATTGAGTTGGAAAAAGCAAGTTGCATAAGTATGTTTCCCGTTATGGTAAACACTAAAAACATCCAGATCAATACCATCTATTGATGAAAACACGCAGGTGTAGTGAATGGGTAAAACCACGGGCAGAAAGAGAAATGATCAACCTAAGCACAGTTGTTACCTCCGGAACGGAAGTGGAGGATTACATTGATAAGGTACAAGTGTAGTTATATCTGTATAACGAGTTTTTATTTTTTAAAATTTTTATTTATTTATTTATTTTGTGAGGACGACTAGCCCTGAGCTAATATCCAATGCCAATCCTCCTCTTTTTTGCTGAGGAAGATTGGCCCTGGGCTAACATCCGTGTCCATCTTCCTCATTTTATATGGGATGCTGCCACAGCGTGGCTTAACAAGCGGTGTGACGGTGCACCACCGGGATCCAAACCGGCAAACCCTGGGCTGAGCGACCACTTAACCGCTTGCGCCACTGGGCCGGCCCCCGAGTTTTTAAATTAAAAAGTCTGAAACAAATATGTCAAAACATTAAAATTTTAGGACAAGGGAACATTTAAAGTAGAAGAGAAAGAGTAGGCAGAAGTCAAGGAACGCAAAAATCTGAGAAACCCTAGGTAAGAGGAAATTTCCATAGAGTTAGGCCTGATGCCAAGAATTTGCCTCTAGGGAAATTTCCAGGTCACATTGAGAATGTCCAAACCTATTGGAACCTTAGATAAGAACCAGGAAAAGTGTCAGCAATATAACATACTTTATTTAGTAACATGGGCATAAAACGCATATTAAAGAGGGACAAGGAGAATTAAAATGCTTGGAAGGAGAGAAATGTCGTCTAAATGCTAAAGGATTCTAATCGTAGGAGTGTGTGTGTGTGTGTGTGTGTGTGTGTGTGTGTAGTTTTAGTAGCTTCTATCTTATTATGAATAAACAGAGTACTGTTTTTAATCTTTGTATCATGTCTGTTCAAAAACATAGAGAATTTTACATTTTAGTTTAACAGTAGTTAGCAATATTATTAAGTCCATGACATTCCTACAAAGACAATCCTAGATATTGGGGGCTACTAAGATAGAAAACCGTGCTTTGAAGTCAGATTTGGATTCAAATCTCATTTCATCTACTTACTGGTTGTATGACCTTGGTCGAATCATTAATTTCTCCGAGTCTTAGTTTCTTATCTAAGAGAAATGCTTAATTAGCTAATTACGTCCCACATTGTTGTTGTAAGATTAAGTAAGGTAATCTGTAAAGTGCCTAGTGCATGAAGTATTATCTATACTAAACAAATGGTAAATACATTTGTTATTATCAACAAGAAAGAGAAGTGAAATTCTTTCTGAATATCATACAATATTACAATTACAGGGAAAACAAAAGTCAGTCAAACGTTTAACTTGTGTGATTGCAAAACTAGTCTGACTACATTTTTTACTGAATTGCTTGATTTTTATAGAATTTACTGAATTTTGTTTTGTTGTTAAAGAAGAAGAACCTATGTTCCTAGATATGTTAAAATCAGCCTGATTATAAACTCATCAGAAGCACATCTCATATTTTGTTGATTCGATAAGAGAAGCTTAATAAACGTTAGTCAATCTTAATTGAACTATTCTCAATGTCAGGAAAATACCTAAATTTCACGGTCCTAGGGAAACTGCTGAATTGTTATTGAGTCCAAAAATTAACAGTAAATATTGACTTAGTCCTCAGAGGGTGTGTGGCATTTTACTAGGCATTTCAGAGAGCTTTTTAAAAAAAGTCATGATTTTAGCCCTTGAGGGTCTTAAAATTCTTTTAACTGACTTTTTGAGGTATAATTGTCATACAGTAAATTGCTTGTATTTAAGGTGTACAACTTGATAAGTTTTTTGCTGTTGTTTTGGTAAGGAAGTTTCGCCCTGAGCTAACATCTGTGCCAATCTTCCCCTACTCTGCATATGGGAAGCTGCCACAACATGGTTTGATAAGCAGTGCGTAGATCCGCACCCAGGATCCAAACCTGAGAACCCTGGGCTGGCAAAGTGGAGTGCATGAACTTAACCACTACGCCACCGGGCTGGCCCCACAACTTGAAAAGTTTTGACTCAGGTGTACACTTCCAAAACCATCTCCAAAATCAAGACGATGAATGTGTTCTTCACCACCAAGAGTTTTTCCTCCTGCCCCTTTGTGATTCCTCTATACTCTCCCTGGTTCTCTGGCAACCATTGTTCTGTTTTCTGTCACTGTAGGTTAGTTTGCATTTCCTGAAGTTTTATATAAATGGAATTATACAAAATGTATTCTTACACCTGGCTTATTTCATCAGCATAATTATTTTGAGATTCATTCATGTAGTTGCATGTATCAATAGTTCATTTTTTTATTGCTGAGTAGTATTCCATTGCATGGCTATACCATAATTTGTTTATTCATTTACCTGTTGATGACACTTGGGTTGAATCCACTAATGGGCTATTATGAATAAGGTTGCTGTGAACATCTGTGTACAAGTCTTTATATGGATATATGCTTTCATTTATCTTGAGAAAATACCTAGGAGTGGAATGGTTGGATCCTAAGATAGGTTATGTTTAATCTTGAAAGAAACTGCCAATCTGTTTTCCAAAGTGGTTGTACCATTTTGCATTTCCCAGGAGCTGTGTATGAGAGTTCTAGTTCCTCCACATCTTCATCAACCCTTGAGTTGGTCAGTCTTTTTAATTCTGATAGAAATATAGTGGCATCTTATTTTGATTTTAATTTCTATTTCAAGGAGCTTAAATTTGAGTGGTTAGATACAAACTTGTCATGAACATGAATATATGAAAATACATAAACTAATTTTGAGTGACCTAAGGAGAGCAAGTCAAACATACTTTAGAGTACAGGAGGCCAAGGGAAGATTTCCTATGGAAGACTAGTATAAGTTATTTCAAAAATTCAATAAATCTCTGTTTTCTAGAAGCTTAAAATCTAACTACAAAAATGGGGCACATAGGCAATAGATGAGATAAAGCTCATTTCATGCTGGGATGATCAAATTTTCCGGAAGGATGGGATTTGAGTTGAGCAAGATTTCAATACGTAGAAATACTGGAACTGGAGTATTTTCAGCCAGAGAAAATGAAATTAATGTAAGAATATAAATACAAGAAGATTAAATCTATTTGAAGTAGTGCAGAAATAAAGCAAACATCAGCTGGAAACCTCCCTACCTATGAGATCTAGGTGAAATTGCCTTGAATCCCTTCATTTCCTGACTGGTGGTACCCAAAGCTCTCTCCTGCCTCCTGTGTGTTGTGGGTTCTGTGTCCTTCACACAATGCCTCTGCCCTACACTATGAAGGCCCTAACCTAAAACTGAGCCTCTTCTTTGGATTCATATCAACCCTCATTCACATCAAGCCTTCTGGGGACAGACAGACTTTGGTGGTGGTTATAGATTGCGGTGGTGAAGTGTGGAGAGGGTCATACCATGCCCTGGATAGCCTTCTTCCACTTTGATGGCTCTATCTTCCTCTCATTTCTCCATCTCTGTTCATCTCTGCTGCCCCCTCTCTCCTCCTCCACCATCAAACCAGGAGCTTCACTTTCTTTCCATTGTGCTTGGCAACTTCACCCTCCTCTGAGACCTGCGTGCCAACTGACACCCCAGCCATGGGGAACTCATCTTCTGCCCTAAGCACATATCAAAACTGTTTCCCCCATATTGACTGTCTCCCCCTTAGGAGGAACTTCAATGCTGGTTGTTAAAGTTATATCATTACCTTATTATAAGTTTGCTTGAAGCTGGAAAGGGAGATAGAAAAAGACACCAACTTGCTCAGGTTGAAGAGAGTAAACATTGGAGAAGAGTTCCTTGAGGCTGGGTGCCACTAGCCAACAGATCAGAATTTGTCCTGCCTGGAGGCCGCCAAGCTGGTTGCTATTGCCACACATTTCTCTCCCACTGTGACTGCGAAAAGGACAGAGACCTCAAGAACATCACATCAGCACAGCAGTCCCTGTCACACGCTCCCTTCCTCCTCATGGAAAAATCATACCGTTTTAACTTTTCTAAGTGGTCAGGAGTCAATTAATCTACACTGGGTCTAAGGAAACAAATATTAGAAAATAGCTCTGGAATGCGAGGGTTTGCCAATGTGGAAAGGAGAGTTTTGGGCAGAAGTCCAAACTGAGCCCAAGGTCTGCGGAAAGTCAAGGCAATCAGGGATGTGTTGGTGCTCAGGGAGATTAAGGAAGCTGGGCAACAGGCTGCAGAAGTGGGACTCTAAGAAACTGAGGTGCTGGGGCCGCCCCGTGGCGCAGCCGTTAAGTGCGCGCGCTCCGCTGCTGGCGGGCTCAGTTCCGATCCCGGCGCGCACCGACGCACCGCTTGTCAGGCCATGCTGTGGCGGCGTCCCATATAAAGTAGAGGAAGATGGGCACGGATGTCAGCCCAGGGCCAGTCTTCCTCAGCAAAAAGAGGAGGATTGGCATGGATGTTAGCTCAGGGCTGGTCTTCCTCACAAAAAAAAAAAAAAAAGAAAGAAAGAAAGAAAGGGAGGTGTTAAGGGACAGGAATACAGTCACTAATGAACAGGGTTTAAGGCATGGAAACTGGTGTTCAAGGTGGGTACTGAGTAACCAGAAAACATACCTGGAATCGGTTTCTTGGAGATCTGAGGTCAGAGTTCACAGTAATAGCTCAATGCCTCCAGAAGCCATACAGCATCATGGTTAAGAAGCCCAGCTTTTGGATTCAGACAACCCTCAGTTCAAATCCCAGCTCTGCTACTTACTAGCTAAATAACCTAAAGCTAATATCTCTCTAAGCTTCAGTTTCCTCATCTGTAAAATAGAGGTGAGAATATTATCTACTTGGCTGTAAAGATTAATTGAGGTGAACAAGTCTTGGAGTCATCCCTGACTTCCCTCTTTCTCACACGCACTTCCAGCTAACCTTGTTGCTCTGCGTTCAGAATATCCTTATCTGATCAGTTCTCACCAACTCCACTGTTATGATTTGGCCTGAACCCTGAACTTTGCTCTCCTGAGCTACCGTATGGCAGCCCCACCTCGTGACTCATTACCCTACTTCCACTCTGGTCCTTCTAGCCAGACTGATCCTTTTAAAACACAAGTCAGACATGACACCCCTCTGCTCAAAATCCTCTAATGGGGGCTGGCTGGGTGGCATAGCGGTTAAGTTCGCACACTCTTCTTCGAGGGCCCAGTGTTTGGATCCCTATCCCCACGCGGACCTACACACTGCTCATCAAGCCACCCTGTGGTGGCGTCCCACATAAAAAAAAATAGAGGAGGATTGGCACAGATGTTAGCTCTGGGACAGTCTTCCTCAAGCAAAAAAAAAAGAGAAAGATTGGCAACAGATGTTAGCTCAGGGTCAATATTCCTCACCAAAAAAAAAAAAAAAAATCCTCTAATGGCTCCCTATTTCATTCCAAGTGAAAGCTGAAGTCCTTTTCATGGTCAAAAGGGCCTATAGGATCAGCCCCCTGAGTCTCAGTGCCCAGCCACACTGACCTCTTTCCTGTCTCTCAAACTCAACAAATGCATTCTTGACTTAAAGCCTTTAAGTTGATTGTTCCTCCTGGCCGATATGTTCTTCCTCCAGATATCCACACAGTTAACCTGCTCATGGGCTTCAAATTGTTGCTCAAATATCACCTTCTCAGTGAGGTCCACCCTGACCAATCTATTTAAGATTACAGCCCCCCTCCCCTTATACATGTATACTCTTTCCACGTTCCCTGCTCCATATTTTTCATAACATTTATCACCTTCCTACATACTACACAATTTACTTATTGATTACGTTTATTGTCTGTCTCTGCTCACTAGTGTATAAGGTCCAGGAGGCAAGATTCTCGTCTGCTTTATTCACTGATGTATTCCTAACACCAATGGTGCGCTTGCCTGGCACACAGGAGGCAGTTGAAAAATATTTATTGAATGAATGAAAAACGATACATGAAATGCACTTGGCACATTGCCTGATAAACAGTAAGCATTTATTTAATGTTAGTCTTAAAAGGAGGTGAGTATAGCTTTGATATTGATACAGAGCAGGGAATGTCTGCTAGCATAAGTTCTGGAACCAGAGATAACACTGGACCTGAAGGGAGGCATTAGACAGGACCAGCCTCTGGGCTTATAGGCATATAGTGATGAAAAACCACACAGCCTACACAGACTTACTGCATAGCTCGTGGCATTTTATTTCATTTGGTCTGTCCTTCCTCGGTATTTTTATATTTTCCTTTAAATAAAATTATTTCAACTCATTTAACCTTTCTTCAAAGACATACCTTGCAACCTTTTATCCTTGTTATTATTACTCTGTGAGCCCTGTGAAGTTAGTTCTCCCATAGTCCTTATGATAAATGTGAAGCTCATGGCTGAATATTGGAGGCAGACGAATAAAATAATTCTCAATCAGGCAGGCTATTTTGAATAAAAGCCTTCGATTGTCACTTGTTGAGGAATAAGAGCACAAAACAGCCCCCTTTGTGTAGATGGCAAGGCTACCTTAAGATGGTATCATCATAGTTTCCATCTTTTAGAATTCACAGTCCCTTAGGCTGGAAAAGGATCAAGAAGAGAGCACACTTTTTGGAATCTCTAGTTGTAACAACGTTGTATGACAAACACTGCATCCAGATTCCCCCAAAACTGGCTTTCCTTAGAGTGTCTATTCAATAGTGATTTCACAGAATATTAACAGATGTTTCTCAGGCGAAAAGGGGGAGGACGAGTTCTTCAGTCAATTTAATTTAAGAAACTATATAAGCAGATTTCTTTACAGCAAGATTCTTGGAGATTTCATCTGCTGATGTACAACGTGAATATCCAAGAGGATGGCATAATATGCAACTTTTCCTACACTCACTCGATCAAGGAAGCCCTTTTTGAAAGAGTTCCTTGAGAGGCCTGTTTCATTTACTGAACAAATATTTATTGAACACCTACTCTGTGCGCATGTTGACAGCACCCGGGATTCAGTGGTATACAGGACACACACAGTCCTTGTCCTCATGGAATTTACAGTCTAGTAGAGAAGACACACAAAACTCATACTTCAAAGTTGATGAATGTGATGAAAGGTAAAATACAGGCTGCCATGGAACATTCAAGAGAGAATAGTGTTCAGTAAAATGCACTGTGAAAAAGCCTGATTTAACTGTTTTCATGAATAATTTTATGTTTAGGTAATTAATCACAAATTGTTTATCATTTACTGTGTATGTAACACTGTAAAGTGATATTGCGAAATACAGATGTATTAAGTCATGGACCTTGCTTTAAAAGAACTTCTCTAATTGAAGTCAAGACCAATAAAAATAAAATGAAAGGGCCGGCCCCGTGGCTTAGCGGTTAAGTGCGCGCACTCCGCTGCTGGCAGCCCGGGTTCGGATCCCGGGCACGCACCAACGCACCGCTTGTCTGGCCATGCTGAGGCCGCGTCCCACATACAGCAACTATAAGGATGTGCAACTGTGACATACAACTATCTACTGGGGCTTTGGGGGAGAAAAAAATGAAATAAAATGAAATAAGCAATGCAAGTAAGAATAAAATTCCACATAAATTTGAATGGGTCAGCTACCCATTAAAATGCTACCTATCTTTCAAAGATAAAGTATCACAGTTTTGGGAAGCCCTCTTCTAACTCTGAACACCTACTGCACCTTAGGCTGATTTTTCCAAGACTTTCCACACGCTGCCTTATAGCATAATTCTTTGTGTGCATCTCTGATCTACCACACTAAACAGTCAACTTTGTGCCACAGACCCTGGATCTTTTACATCCTTGCATTCCTCGCAGTGCACAGTCATTTGTGGGAACCAGCAAGGTATAATGGTTAAGATCACTGGCTGAATCCTGGTGTTGGTTTGAAACCTTGGGAGTTCCTCAGGTAAAATCTGAAACTGTTCCCCATACACAGAGAGCAAGGAGAGGCCAAAGAAAAAGGCAGACAACTCCAGATTGGTAGGTGACAGGTTTAATAAGGAAAGGAACTTATATACAAGATTTCTCTTGGGCAGCCACAAGATGAGTAGATCTCTGCACCCATCTGCCAGAATCTTAAGTTTATTTAGAGACCTTAACTGGATTCAGTCACATATCCAGTCCAGATGGTCTCAACAACACCTTGCTTTCTCAAGGCTCTGTCCTTGAAATGGCTTCCACTATGGAAATGGTGGCCAGAACATACATTCCAAGGACAAGGGTGGTGAGGAGCCTCCAAATGCCCAGGCCCAGCTCATGGGTTAACCATCGGTCCTCTTGATGACTTCCTCCATCACCTGGCTCTGGCATTCACTAGCTGTATGACTTTGTGCAAATTTCTTAATTCTTTGAGCCTTGACTTGCTCATTTGTAAAATGGAGATAATAATCCCATATCTACTGAATTGTTTTATTGTTTTAGCAGAGATGATGCATATAAAATAATTTGGTGCCTGACATAGTAAGTACTCCATAATGGAAGATATTGTTGTTATGTCTATTGCTATTGCACAATGCCCTGTGATAAGTGCTTAGGCAATAAAGGTGTTGAGAGAAAGGGAAAAGAAAGTCAGGCACTAGATGACCTGGCCCATTGCCTAACTCCTCTCTCACAAAGTTCCAGTACAAATAAAGATGGAAAAGGTTTGAAAGGATCCCGGGGGTCAGACTAACAAACTACTACAGATTGAGACCAAAGACAGCAAGATGGGATAAGTGATGTTGAACAGACACGGAGAGGCCTGATGAGGGCGGTGGAGAGGACTTGAAACACAGCCTGAAATGTCCAGATTTGATCTAAAGGTAATGGATAAAACTGAAGACTAATGAAGAAGAAATAATTTTCAAGAAAGCTTAACTTGCCAACTGTGATCAACAGGAACTAGATGGAAAGTACTAGCATCTGAGAGACCAGTAAGTGACAGCCATGTAAAATAATTAAGTTGTCAGATCTAACACAGAGCCTGGCACTCTTGTTTATACCCAGTGATAATTCGTTAAAGCGAACGCAGGCCTAGATATAGGAGGACTTAGGGGAGAAATTGCAAGGTGTATGCAAAGTTGGTTAGTTGCCATCAATTGAAATGCCTAGACCGTAGTTCAGAGCAATGAATTCCAGGATGGCATGGGGCCCACCATGAACCACCACATACTTCCTATGAATCTACACTTTTCCTTAAGAAAATAGCAATTTTGTCATATGGTTAATTTAGTCACCAAACATGGACATCATTCACATAGGGAATCTCCATGGCTTTTTAACAGTGGAAATTGAATTAAATACATTGTGGGAAAAGCAGGTGAGAAAGGAGTTAAGTCTTTTCCAGGAGTTTCTCGGAATATTACTCATATTTCTCTAAAGAATTTTTAATAAGCCATTTTCAGTCTTGTATTCATTTTACAGAAGAAAAAGTAAATATTGAAAATAGCTAAAGGAGAACATTATATAATTGGTTATTTTAAAGGATCTGTTTTACTTTTTTGAAGTAATAAAATACTCACTTCGACCTTGTTATGTGCTAATGGCTTTCTGAATCAAGATAGAAATTTGAAGATGCAATGTTTGATTTTTTTTTTTTTTTTTTAAGTACTGTGGTTAAAATCATGGGAGCATTCCATCCCTTACCATTCTCCTTCTCCATGGACTAACCTGGGGAGATTTGTTCTTGAAGATACGAGTTAGAATTATGAAGGCATTTTCCCATAGAAATAATGCTATAAATGAATATGTATACTTGAAATATTATTAATTCTATATACCAGGTGTTTTATTTCCAGGCTAGACCACAAAAGGTAGTTCAACCATAACATACCTAGTATATTACCAGTTAATTTTGACACACAGTCTGTTCATAATTTCAGGACTCTCTGAACACTTAAAAATTGGGCCATCAACTACATTTAGGCAATTTCTATTAGACTGACAAGTGGATTCATAGTAGCAAAATTTATACCCGACCTATACAACTTTTGCACCACAGATTTCTAAATTCACAATTCTCAGGGTGCTAGAGCTGGAGATATCTTCAGAATCACTCAGGCCACTTCCTCATTTTACATATAAAGAAACTAAGGCCAGGGCCGGCCCCATGGCTTAGCAGTTAAGTGCACGTGCTCCACTATTGGCGGCCCGGGTTCGGATCCCGAGTACATACCGCCGCACTGCTTCTCCCGCCATGCTGAGGCTGCGTCCCACATACAACAACTAGAAGGGTGTGCAACTATGACATACAACTATCTACTGGGGCTTTGGGGAAGGAAAAAAGAAAAAAGGAGGAGGATTGGCAATAGATGTTAGCTCAGAGCCGGTCGTCCTCAGCAAAAAGAGGAGGATTAGCACAGATGTTAGCTCAGGGCTGATCTCCCTCACCAAAAAGAAAAAAAAAGATCACAAGAAACTAAGGCCAAAGAGGTGAAATGATCTGTGCAAGGTCACTTAGCCGGTTAGTAGGCAAGTTAGGACTTAAAAACAGTTACCAAATTTTGTATACTCTGTTTTCAACTGAGAAAATGCCATTTATTGATTGACTGATTCATTCCTTCATTCTTCATTCATGTATTGAAGAACCATTTCCCGCATGCCCCCAGTGTACAGAATCTTCTAGAGCTGATGAGAGAATTCAAAGAAGAACAGAAATTGGTTTTTTCTCTTAATTAAATAAATCTAATTAGGCATAAAGACAGAGCATTAGAAAATTAAATTGATGTACAAGAGTTACATAAACATGAAAGTTATATCAGCATACGTGATTAAATGTGAATTGAGTTATTCAGATAATGTGTTATGAGTTCAGATGATGGAAAGATCAAGGTGGATTTGAGATGTCAGGAAGGACTTCATAAAAGACAGAATTTAGATCCACCCACCCATCTGTCCATTCAACAGACACTGTTGAGTTCCCGTATTTCCCATGTACTAAACCAAACCCTGGGAATATAAGGATGAATGACATTGTCTTTGATGTCCAAGATTCACAGTCTAATGGGAAAGACAAAGAGAAGAGGGCAAGAAACAAGAGCTAGAAGGAACATATGGTACGTTTGTAAATATAAGTAAATACTTATATTTCCTATTTTAAATATAAGTGAAAGCAGTATTGGGATTAGGGAGGCAAACAAGGCAACTAGGGCACAAAATTTAAGGAAGCACTCACTCTCAAGGCACTGCAAGTGCAGAGTCGGCACTTGCACAGACCTGAGAGGTAGGGCCTCCTTAAATTTTACACCCTAGATACCTTACTTGCCTCATCCTAGTCCTAGCCCATTAGCACTATTTAGCCATCATGCAAAGTGGCAGAATGGTGTAAACAACAGTAACAGACCCAAAAAACTGAAAACCCTGACTAGCATCTGAATAAAATCTGCCACTAATCACTACATGATCTTGAGCAAGTTTTTTTCATATCTCTGAGCCTCAGTTTCCTTTTATGCAAAATGGAAGGGTTGACCTAGATTAGCTTTTCAGACTATGACCTGCAGAGCATGTGGAATTTTCAGAAATAACCCAGATAAGGAGGGGCTGAGGGGGTAGAGCTCTAGATGCCCACCCTTGCTTTAACCAGACTAGCCATCTTTTACTAGTTTTATTTAAGATGATCTTATACATTCATTAAAAAAAAAAAAAAGGGTTTCAGGGGCCAGCCCAGTGGCATAGTTGTTAAGATCTCGCGCTCCGCTTTGGCAGCCTGGGGTTCACAGGTTCGGATCCCTGGTGTGGACCCATGCACCACTTGTCAAGCCATGCTGTGGCTGCATCCCACATAAAGTAGAGGAAGATGGACATGGATGTTAGCTCCAGGCTAATCTTCCTCACACACACCAAAAAAGGTTTCAATGATTTTTTAGAAAATCAATTAGAAAAAACAAACATCATGTTGACCCTAGGTGATCTCTAACACCTTCTGCAGTTGTCCATTTGCCTTTTCATGAGGGATCTAGTTTCCGCCCAGGGCCAATGAGGAGAGTTATAACTAAGGTTTCAATGACTGGTGGTAGTAACTGTGTACTATCCAAGGGCATTGACCTCTCCAGTCTAGCTGTCCCCACATAAAGTGCTGAATGAGTCTTGGTGAGTTGAGTGGAGAATAAGAAATGAGGGATAGGCTGAAAAACTAGGTCAATCTGATGTTAATCTAGGGGTGTGGTGGGAGTTAACAATCCACCACTCTGTTGATGCTTTGGAGTTGAAGCCAGGAGGTACTGATGCAATCAGTTTTCATGCTCTTAAGATGATGCCTCATGACTGTCATAGCACTTTCTATCTCCCTTCCAAAATATCACTTTCTCATTTATTGGTCACAAATTGTCACACAGGAGTTGCTCATTGAACAAATCCTGGACTAACTTTGTGACTAACAGCTAAATCTATTATTTGCTCCATTCTAAGAAGCGAGTTAATGATGTCTAAAGACCTGTGAGTCTTCACAAGCATCCTAAAGAAATAATAAAGAGAAAGGATATAGTGGGAGAATGGAGAAGAAAAAGTACCGTAGTCTGGTTCGTGTCTGTGAGGTGGCACAGTTATTTAAGTAGCTATTTAGAATGTGATAAAAAGCATAGCCGTAATCCTATCGTGTACAAGGGTAGATAATTTCATGCTCCAAATTGCAAATACACAGAATGATTTTTAGTTTTAAGAACATAGAAGATAAAATTGCTTTGATAGTAAACCTCAGCCTTGTACCCAAATTGAAAGAGGTGCCTCAAAAACAAGATGAAGAGAAAGGAAACTCCTAGGAGAGTTCACTTAAGGAATATCTACTTCACGTCAGCATTTTGAAGACATCATCTCAGTTAATACAACAACTTAAGCTGCACAGTATTAGTCCTATACGTGGAGAAAGAAACCAATTTTCAGAGAGATTAAGTTGCCCAAGTCATAAAGTTAACAATAAATGGCAGAATTGGTCTGCAAATCCAGATCTAATTCCAAAGTGAGTGTTTTTCCAGTACAATCTTAAGGATGTGAACGAAGGAGTATAAAAATGTAATCATTTGCAGGGTTAGTCCAGTGTATGAGAGTCATAATTCGCAAGAAACCACAAGGTGAGGAGAGGCAGGGTGTGGGGGGAAAAAAGTCAGAAGCTTGTGAAAATCCATTCAGTCACTTAAGATTTCTCTAAGTGAAGGGTGAGTGAGGAGGAGGAGAGGGAGATGAGAACGCGATAAAACCTGACACACACTCAGTCTTCTATAGCTTCTGGAAAGTTGGGGGCACGATTGTTTAGTTCAGCACTGTGTGCCCCAGCACCTCACACCATGCCTGACTTGGAGAATCAATAAGTAAATAGCAAATGAAAGTTGAGGAGATGGAGGTGGGTTGCATGGACCACCCCAAGTCCATGACAAATATGGGTTTTTAACGTACACATATTTCCACCATATGTGTATGAAGGGAAAATGTATGCCTTTTGCTGAATATTGGCCATATTCATAAAGCTTCTACCTTTATTTCAAAGCCAACTTTACTCCTGGACTGAGCAGATAATCGCTTTGTGGGTGTGTTTCAATCCCAGCGCGTCTCCTGACATGGTGGAGACTCTCCTCCTATATTTGCTCATTTTCAGTGAGTTTAAATGTGGATGTAACAGGAAATTGGAATGAGATTCTTTCTAACTCAGTTTGAGTGAGGCAATAACCAGAGAACCAAAGCAAGAGTGAGGCGACCCCCTACACCACCACTACCATATGCAGATTTACAAAAGAAATGGACCTGAGAAATTGTCCCTCAGCCCCTGATCCCCTTAGTCAATTGAAAATCAAATAAAAAGTCTAGAGAGTGGGCAGGAGTTGGACTGATGAAGAGATTACTTTGGAGAGGCCAGAGGCCCTGACCTACCCTCCCACTTTGCATGAGAGGTGCAAACTTCTAACCCCAAGCATAAAGATGACCCCTCAGAGAACTGTGTTCCCTAAATTTGGAGACACAGAATACCAGGGCCTGACTCACACAAGAGAAAGCTTAAAGTGGCTCTGGACAGAGGGCCTGATTCCCACCTGGGAAATCTAGACGGTGAGAGAAAGCGCCAACTACTTACTGAGAGTAGCAGGAGAGGGTTGCCCTTATAGCATCATCCTATATTCTCAGAGTTTTGTGGGGCAAAGGATGTGCATTCCCAATGACCAATGGCTTGGGTTGTATTGGGTCTTGCTCAGTAGGGCCACCTGGAGTGGACTGAGATCTTTTGCAGAAAGAAGATGAGGTGGCCCCTCTGGTTGCCCAGGGGCTGATAAAAGAATCCAACAAATTTTCATCTGCCCCAGTCAACAGACCTGCATGAGAGAAGGGCCTAGCAGAGATGTCAGCATGAACTGTTGGCCTCGGATAGAGTGTATGTAGCCACTGAGCCAAGCAAGCCTTGGCTGCTTCTCTTACTTCTCTCCACATACCCCACTCACCTTTGACTCTAGTGGGGTCCAAAACCTCAACACACCTGGTGAGTATAAAGACAATAGAGCAGAAGAACCGCATTCCCTTCTCCCACTGCAGACTTCCGTCCTGAGGCTGCCCCAGGCTGGAGGAGAGGAGTTCAGAGTTTTGATAATTAAACAAGATGGGACATTCTAGTTACTGAATTGAAACTGTTTTTACCAGAAGTAAGTAGAGGACTTGTTATCTTCTGAGAGTGATCAGAAAAGATATGCCTGCCTAGATCTCCATTTAGGATGGCAAAGTATAATTTTCAAAAGATAAAAACGTGACTCTCATATAAGCATAGAATAAACATGTGTCAAATTAATTTAACTCACTGATGAGAGAGCCAGAAAGATGTTAATGCTGGCTCAATGAGCATTTGAGAAGCTCAATATTTGTGGGAACTGAATGAGGCTAGAAGATTGAGAGATTAGAAACTAAAATGATTAAATTCCTGCAGGGCAATAAAATCATAACCTTTGGGTTATTTGTTTTCTATCAGACAGAAGTCATTTGCATCTCTACCGGACAAAAATCTAAAAGTTAACATGCAACATCACAAAACGTGGGCCCTAATCAGCAGTAACAAAAAATTTTCTCGTTCCCTGAGAAAATTGGGTGTGGCTGTGAGACAATACTCCGGTATGACACAGACAGAACATATAGCCATCCTCCTGCCTTAGGTCCAAGTTTTTAATAATTTTTCTTAACGAAGATCAAGGGAATCAGCTGCCCTCTACTCCCAATCAATTTTAAAGAGCTATTGGAGGGCCGGCCCAGTGGCGCAAGTGGTTAAGTGCACGTGCTCCGCTGCGGCGGCCGGGGGTCGCTGGTTCAGATCTCGGGGGCGCACCCACGCACCGCTTGGCAAGCCATGCTGTGGCGGTGTCCCATATAAAGTGGAGGAAGAGGGGCATGGATGTTAGCCCAGGGCCAATCTTCCTCAGCAAAAAGAGAGGAGGATTGGCAAATGTTAGCACAGGGCCGATCTCCTCACAAAAGAATAAAAAATACAGAGCTATTGGAGACAAAAACAAGGCTGCATTTCGATGACGACCTGTGGGATATGGTTGTTCAACATACTGAGTATATATCTTCAGGTCTGAGAAGGTGGCTCGTGACTTCTTCTCCTGGCCAGAAGAGCAGAGATTTGGTGATCCAACTCATCATCGGGGCACAAGACTGAGACGGCTGGACTTGAGGAAAGAGGAAGAAAATTTGAGACACAGGTCTGAATAATGGGGGCAGCACGAGAGGCCAAGAGCCTGGGAAAGGCTGATCTCCTAACACGGTGTTTAGGATGGTCTCTGGGGATAGAAGTGGGTACAGCTGGGGAGAAGACAGAGAGGACAAACCTGGCTTATTGCACAACTTTTGTTTTTGGCGTTCTCCAAAGCAAAGATAGGTTTGTTTGTTCTCAACTGTACCCTACATTGAAATTCTATATTTTTCCAAGTAACCTAAAAATCTTTCCTTAAAAAGAAAAATAAGTACATTGTCTACTTGACCAAAACATTAATGCATATTTAGTTTAATCTAGTTATTGACAGGAACCTTTAATGTGTTATGGTCATTGTTCTTTGTAATTTAAGATAGCCAAATGTTTTCCAACAATTTAAAATCAGGTTTTGTTCCTCATTACCAATAGACTACACACACCAGTGACTCCTCTACAGAGTGTTCTGACATTATGCAAATATTTGTGGTATTCAATTCAAAGGAACACAGTGGTTGTTTAAGAGGGTGATACTCTCACCCTTGGTCAAGCATAGTATTTTTATCTTCTAACAAGCAAAATGGCATACCAGAGCCAGAAGTGCCTTCGGTTTGTTTTTCTAGAAAAACTGGTCCACCACACAGAGTTTTCGCCAGGCTGTGGCGGTTCGTACTCTTCCCTTGAGTATGGCCATAAAGAGTTAACTGCTGCTATTATGGTCTGCCATCCTCCTGTAATCTAACCCTGGAATTGGGCAGCTGACTAAGCAGTGGAGTCTTTCTTATGGACCCCGAAGCTAAAGCAAACAAAGAAGCAGATATGTGTTTCCAAAGAAAAATGCTTCTACTAAGAAAGTGGCGGGACAGCAGTTGGAAAAATACAATACTGAAAGGAAGGAAAAACCCAACGCTATCCCATGCAACAGAAACAGAATGGAAAAAAGGCTCAGCTCCAGGAAGGAGTGGAGTGGAAAATATAATCTTAGAATGGTGGTCTTTTATGACACAGAGGAGGATCAGAACGTCATTTTTGAAGAATAAAGCCTCATCCATTTTTCTCTAAAATCATGGGAAAAGAACCGGTCTTGCTTGATAAATGGAACACTTAAGAGAATTTGTAAAAGGAAGAGCAAAGGACATAGCACTTCATGTAGACTCGACAAAGGAATTCCTTAAAATTACAGATAAAAGGGTCTTTGAAAAATCCAGGACTTAGTTGTTTGTTTATCTAAAAAATCAGTAAATGTTGGCAAAAATTTGTTTGCTTTTTTCAAACTCTCTGCATCTTTCCATACCATGTATAATGAGGACTGGTGACTTTGCCAGGTACTGATCTTGCACTAATGACGAAAACATTTTTTAAAAAGGTTAAAGGCAAATGTTGTGATTCCCAATAACATATACTAAGAGACAAAAATCCAGAGATCCATAGGTACGTGTAACTGCAAATTACTTACATATGTCTTTGGAATGAATAAATTTTTACTTCTATTTGAATCTAGTCCAAGCAGGGAATTACAATCTTTCAAATAAACAAGTGGAGTAACACTGAAGCCTCAAGAGGGAATCATGGTCCCCTTATCCCATTTCTTCACAGACTTAATTCAGACCAGCCAGCCTGCCTTCTCTCTCCAAGCTCCCTTTCTAGAAAACACGTTTCATGGAGTGAGATGAAGAAGAAAGATGAGGGGAATTAACTGCTTTGTTTAAAAGGCTTTTCTGGGTAGTTGAGACAGGGGTAAAAAGAAAAGGTAATTTGAGTTTCTGAATTGAAACATGGAACTGAGACATAGTAAATGAATTCCTTGTCTTTCCAATTTTTAATGTCCAGCTGTGATGCAGTGTATTCAGAGTAAAGAACAAAAAACAAGAAAGGTAGTGAGAACATTAGCAGAGGATTTTAAAGTTTTCCATCATTTCCTCTGTGGAAAAAAAAAATGAGTGATATTTTTGTATTCTTGTGGAAATCTACTTGTAAACTCTCTTTGGCAGAAAGAATGAAGAATGAGTTTCCATCTTTGATTGCATAATTGAGGTTTAAGTCTTATCCACCTTTTTCTGGGGCTGGGAGATTCTTGGTATGTTCAGAGGCCAGAAACAAGCTTTTAATTACCTTTCACACAGGGGGATTTCAGTGAAAATGATAGCTACAATTTATTAAATACCTACTATGTGCGAGGCACACTCCAGGCACTTTGAGTACTTTATTCTAGAATGTCTCAATGATAAAAAATTCTGAATTATTCTGCAAAGTTTCAGTACCTAATACTGATGAACCCCATTGGTGAAAAAGCACGGTATTACATGTGCTCTGACACATAAACACTAATTGCTAGTGTGGGGGATCAGAATTTGCCACCCCAAAATGTGTCTCTTTCGCTTGATTATTTTTAAGAACAAAAGACTCAGGACGAAACTTTGACCTTCCCCCTAACCGCCTAAATGAATTTAAGATAGAAGGCCTGTTCCAGGAAGGAGCTAATACCATAGGTATAGTATAATGTAAAATAGGTGTGATAGACAGGGAGGAACCTAGCAAGGCCCATTTGATCAAAGTCCGCTCCATCTCTCATTGTCCCTGCAAGGCATGGCAAACGTTTACCAAACATTTGCTTTTCCACCTCTGTGTGAATTGCCTTCCTCTCCTTTGAAGTCTCAAACCACTACCCCCAACATCCTCCTTTGTCCTTAGCTGAAGATGGTATTTAAGGTGGTAGCTTCAGCCATTTTGATGAGTTATTCAGTTTTCCTGGATTTCCTCCGTGTATATATGTTGTTAAACTTTGTTTGATTTTCTCCTGTTATTCTGTCTCATGTCAGTTTAACTCTTAGACCAGCCAGAAGAACCTAGAGAGTAGAGGAATAGTTTTCCCTCCCCTACACTAGTAAGCTTCTTCAGACTTCCCATCCAACTACGTTTTAGAATGACTCCAGTTAGTTCTTTAAAAAACTAAGTTGATTTTTAACTGTCATGCTTTACAATCTTTGGTAATTTCTGAAAATATGACAGTAAAATAATAAAAACAAACATTTACTGGGAAAGAAAAAATTGGTGGATGAGATAGGTATTTTCAGATAGAAATCATTGATGGATGGTATTTATGAAAAACCACGATATTCATAAAAACTGATTCTGAATTTCAAACTGAAAATTCAGTAACAGACATTTTCCATGTATTTATTTTTGCTTAAATAGAAAGGCCAAAGGCATTAAGTATAAGTGCATTCAAAATACCTTTATATTCAAATTTAGAACACAGTTTTGTTTTCCAAATGTATCAAGTAAAATGATTTTCAACATATGGAATCACCTGACTTGTATTCTGAGGACATTTGTACTAAATCTGGTAACTCCTGGACACCAAAATCAGAATGGTATGGATACTGGCCTAGGTTTATGAATCTTTTATCTTCATCTTCTTTTATTCTAGAAAGTACTACTAAAATGTCTCTAATTTGGCCTTTAAATGAGACACTTCTTGTTGCCATACCCTCTTTTCCATAGTTATTTATTTCCTCAACCTTTATTTAATATATATAATGTATGATAAATATTGTAGATTGAAAGAGAAAAAAGAAACAGCCTGCTTTTTTTCAATTATCTTACATCACAGGAATCAGATAATTTTAACACAATGTGATGTGCTCTGATTATAGGCAGAGTTATGTAAAAGTACTTAAGAGACTGTAGAGAAGGAAGCTCCTAACTGCTGAAGGTATGTGGGGGACATGAAAAAACAGGAGTTAGCCACTGGGTGTGGGGGAGGGGCAGGAGAAGGGCTTGCAGCATTTCAAGCAAAAGAAAACAGCCTGTTCAGACAAGAGGGTGGGGGTCAAGGGCATCAGATTCTAGAAACAACAAGTAACGAGTAAGGCTGAAGCACAGAGTTGTTGGGATGGAGGAAATGGTAACTTGTACCTAAAAAGGTAATCAAGACCAGATCAGATCATGAAGGCTCCTGGTAAGGATTTCAACCAAATGGCCGACTGAAGAGTTTGAAACTGGAAAGTAAGTCACATGACTTACTAGAAAATCCTTTTAGCTGTTGTGTGGAAGACAGCTCCACCTGAAGACCAGCAAGAATCTGCTGTGGAATCTGAGTATGAAATAATGAAGAACTGAGCAAAATTGGTAGCTGTGGAACAGTCAGGGGGAGACAGACTTGGGAGGTATTTGGAAGGCAGAATCAACAAAACTGATTGACAGCCTGATATGGGAAGATGAGAAAGGGGAGTGAAGAGATGATCCTAATGTCATCAGCTGAGACTATAGTCTCAGGAGGAGGAGAAGCAGTGTCACAGGAAGATCATGAATCCTATTTGTGACATGTTGAATTTGAGGTGCCTGGGAGACACACAGGTGGAGAATTCCGAGCCAGATTAAAACCCATGGAGGCCTCAGGCACCGAAAGATTATATCTAGTGCCCTAATCCCAGCAAGTAAACTAAAAACAATACAAAACCATACAACAAACATAAGGAAGGCCAAAAGCGTTTTGTGTTTTTAATAATGACCATTTTGGTACTTTCAAAAAACATTACCAAAAAAGTAGATTTTAAAAATGTACATTATATATAAATATTTATTTATATTGAAATTTATATTTACATAAATGTACTTATTTATATAAATATATTTGTGTATTACTTTTTATTTCTGCCCCTGCTTGGCACGTGACAGAAACATGTGCACAGACAGCCTGCCTGTTGGGTAATCCAGCCTGGGAGACAATCAGGAGGCAGTGGTCAATTCTTCCTTCTCTCCAGCTTCCCATTTGCTGAAGAATTCACATATCTGCCCACAGTGAATGTACTTAGGGTTTCACACTAACATATGCCCACAGAAACCCAACAGAAAGAGCCAGTTCATATGGATCTGAATGGATCCAGTTAATGGGTCTCATTCATGGCTGTTCTTGGTCTGTATCCATTTAGAATCAAAGTACTTGGCCAGTTGCTTATTTTCTGATTTGATATGTTCCCTGCACTTCCTTGTCTGCCTGTCCATAAGTAAATAGCACTCATTTTCCATATGCCGGTGTTTCTCAAACAGTTTCCATCAGAATCATCTAGAAGGCTTGTTAAACCAGATTGTTAGGTCTCACCCCCAGGGTTCCGGTTCAATAGATCTGGAATGTGGCCAGAGAATTTACTTTTCTAGCAATTTTACAGGTGATCCTGCTCCTGCTGGGGCAGGGAGCGCAATCTGATATGCCAATTTTCCACCGCCAAAGGAGTTAGAAGAGAATTGACACAAGAAATTTATTTTTTAAATTCACTGAAGTAGACGTAAGGAAAAACTTGCTAAAAGTAAGATATGTTCATTATGAAAGGATAACCAGAGTAATTGGGGTCAGGGGAGGAGTCTTGCTTTTGAATAAAAGATGAGGTTATTTGATGGGACATTCCACTTTGTTTTGGTTTCGGAAAGCAGACCCTAAAAATATTTACAGGCAAGCATAAAAAGTCTCTCTACTTCGATTCAAAATGCAGTTGATGACAAAAAGGACAAAGCATCTAATTCTGCATTTCAAGACATTCTAGATAGCTGTCACATACCCTGGCATAGAGTAAGACTGATCTTTTGAGAGAACGAAAAGTAATTTGAGTTGATAGTTCTTAGTTAAGAAGCTGTCTTTAGTTGCTTGATTTCTGAATTTTTGCAAACCACATGCCTGTCTCTGAGCAAACACTGAATTTCCCATTCAGTGAACAATCTTCGTTGGCTACTTTACTCAGGCCATTGTTACCTTGGAAAAATAATCCTGATAGCAGGAATTTTAAAATGGTAGAAGAGTGGGGGAATAAATCATATTTAAAATGAGAAGTTAACATGGTGAGGCTTGGAAACAGATATAATATAATTTTTTAAAGATATTTTCAGTTGAATAGAATTTAGAATTTTCATACAACTTTGGTATGACCCGGCAGCTCCCAACTTAGAAACAAGTTCTATCTAAAAATCTCACTGGAAAGTAATTTGTTTGGAATTTGGAACAATTTCCAAATGATATTTTTGTACTTATAACATTCTATTTAAGGTTGTTAAGGGATTGTTTTATTTCCAAATCCATCGAGAATTAACAAAATCCTCAAGATGACTGAAATACCAGATCTTTGCTTGGAAAAGGTAGGGAAAAAAATCTTTTGTAAAGTAAACTTTCTCTTTGATGGAATGTTAAAGCACCCAGTGGGACTGGAAACTGCTTCATTACTAGCTATGTGGTCTTGGGAGCCTCATTTACCTTCTCCCAACTTCAGTTTCCACAGTAAACTGGTAGTGTTGATTAAGAACATTAGAAACAATGTTTAACTGGTAACATGGTTAAGAGCCTTGGAAACAAAGTATGTAAATTCCCCTTCCCTCAGCAGAGTGCAGTCAGTATCATAATGCTTATTATGCGTTATTAATCACCCATTCTGTATCAGGAAGAATACTAGGAATTTTCATGTTATTCCATTTAATCATGAAAATAATCCTGAGGTAGGTATTGCTATTTTCATTATTATAAGTGGAGAATAGAAAAAGGAAATGGTTTAAAATGTTAATATTAAAACTAGTCCCTAAGGAAAAAAATAGATTTAACTAAAAAAGGGTGATAACCCTGGGCCAACATTAGCTATATCATATTTCAACTATTATCTCACTGACCTTGAAGCTGCCCTGTGAGATTGGAATGACTATTTTTTCCATTTTATACATAAGTATTCTGATAATCAGCACATTTCAGAGTCTAATCTAAAGACGGTATTATGGGACCAGGAATTTTGTGGAAGAGATTCAGGTTTATACAATTCCCATACCAGTTACAAAGCAGTGGTTTCAGTCTAGGACAGTGTGGGCAAGGGACAGAGTAGTCTATAGAAGGTGGCCAATGGGAAATCATAGGAAGTCAGGTGTAATCCATTGACTGAATGTGCCAGCTGTTCTGAAATCAGGTGTTTGTAATCCAGGGAATGTCTGCATTTGCTGGATGTAAATTCTGCCAGTATTCTATAACTCTGTACTCAAAAATTAGTACTCAAAAAAAAAAATAAATCTCTTGGTTCATGGGAAATTGTTATTTATAAATAAATGGCTTTGTTTACTATGGAGAAATAAATAAATCCCTCCTAAGAAGTCCGGAATTTTCAGCCTGTACCTTACTACATATGAAACCAGAATATACCTTATCTCTGGAGCAAAAACAAGTTAATGTTGACTATTTTAATATAATATCCTAGTTATGATATCATTAGGTTACCATGAAGCAGAGACCCACATGACTTGATATCCATATTATTACCAATCTAGATACTGACTGAAGTTAGCTAAGCCTTGTCTTATTAAATATCACAGGTTAAGGGAGTTCTGTTTACAGAAAACACAGATCTTAAGGGATAAAGGGAGAAAGATCCTTAAGAAAATAGAGGGTATAAATATAATAGATTTGATCATTTAAACAAGTTATTTCCTCTGGATGGAATTTTTAAGAATTAATTTACCAACTGAACCCCATTACTTGTTAGGCATTAGGCGAGGTGCTGGCAATACAAAGATGAATAAGAATGTTCTTGCCCTATAGGATTTACCTTCTAATGGGGAGACATTGGTACACTGCTAGTTACAATACAGACAGGGTTAGCACCATAACGGAGGCATGAACCTACAGCCATGAGAGGAATGAGTTCTGGAAGGCATTATGGATTCATCTTTCTCCTGGCCTGACTTCCAGGTGAGCATGTGCTTTCTACTTGAATCCAAAATGTCCCCGATTATTTTAAAAATTTTTTGTCCCTGTATACCCTTCACCCAGCTTCCCCTAATGTTGACATCAAAACTAAGAATTCACACTGGTACAACACTGCATTAGGTTGTGTCTCTTTTGTCCCCAATCTGTGACAGCTCCTCAGACGTTCCTGTCTTTCAGAACCTTGACATTTTCGAAGACACCTGGTCAGGTATTTTGTAGAATATCCTCAGTTTGGGTTTGACTCATGTTTTCTCATGATTATACCCAGGTTAAGGATTTGGGGAAGAATACTACAGAAGTGATGAGTCCTTAGTGTGTGACGTCAGCGGGGACAGGATGTTAATATATCCTACTACTTGTGATGTTAACCTGGATCACTTGTTTTAGATGATGTCTACCAGGTTTTTCCACTGTAAGATAATGCTTTTCTTTTGTAATTAATAACTATTTGGGGGGAATCCCTGATGTTTTGCCTGTAGAAATTATCTAGACCTTTTTCTTGAAAATAGTCTTATGATGGCACAGAGTCATTAAATAGTCAAAACCAGAGTCCTATAAGCCTAGAAGGGAGATTATGTTCATAGGAAGAGCATCAAAGTACAAGATCTATGTATCTATTCTGTAAATGAATGTTATGCTAAAGGCTTCAAACTCACATTTTCCAGGGGGAAAGAGAACACAAGAGAGATGAATGTGTAATAAACACATTGAGGGTCTCTCAATTCCTGATTACTACACCATTTGAATTTAGGGAATCACTAATCCTAAAGCTGGGAGCACAGATATTCCCAAATTTGCATCTGCAATAGGTGTGAAAGGCACTTTTTTCAGGGGCGTCCCTGAAAGGGATGACCACCCCATTTTAATCAAGATTTACCTACTAGCTGAAGGACTGATCTTCATGAATGACACTATTGAGGAGTAAATTACATGGAATATATTTCTCTGGAAAATCCTGGGATGTGACACTGATCTTACAGGTGGGTTAAGATAAGATAGTAGATTTATTAGTTAGCCGTGAACACTCCTACTATAGAAATAGTCACAGGAAAGCAGGTATGGAATTTCTGTTTGCCTGCTGTTTGTAGAATAAAGTTTGCCGTGCGAAGCTAAAGATATATCAACACCTTCCCATGAGAGATAATAATCGGGTTACAAAGAAACAGTAGAATAACTTCGTACAAAACTTTGGCTCACAAATCTAGCTAATATTACCAAATTTAATTATGCCAAATATCCTCTTTGAGAAAAAGTTTGGAAGCCTACTGAAAATATTAACAGTGGAGATCCCCTGGGGAAACATTTTGGAGTCTTTTACTTTTTCACTCCCAGTTCTGTACTATTAGATTTTATTTACTTATTGACCATGATCAAGTACTACTTTTAAATTGAAAATCAATCAGACAGGAAATTTTTTAAAATCCTATTTCTATTAAATACTAATGCTTGCCACCAAGTGAAACGAAGGGAAGAACAGAGTAAATTCACCTCAATAGAGGGTAGTTACTGAAGTAGCCACAGGACATTGTTAAAAGGTAATTAATTGTTCTGCCACAAAAGCTGGAGAAAGGGATTCTAGGTTTATCTGCCTCAGGGGATGCCAGAGCATGTGGTTGGTTGGATGTTTAGCCACTACACAGGACAGAAATTTCACCTTGGGAGTTTATTTATTTTTTTTTTTAAAGATTTTATTTATTTATTTTCTTTCCTGCCAAAGCCGCAGTAGATAGTTGTATGCCATAGATGCACATCCTTCTAATTGCTGTATGTGGGATGCGGTCTCAGCATGGCCGGAGAAGTGGTGCATGGGTGCGCGCCCGGGATCCGAACCCTGGCCCCAGCAACGGAGCGCACGCACTTAACCGCTAAGCCATGGGCCACCCCTCCCTTGGGAGTTTATAGTTTAACAAAGCAAAGGTGGAGAAGACCATTTTTGCACATCTAGTTTTTGTATCATTTAAAATCCTGCCCTAAATTTTAAAAATCAGAGAAAGGGGGCCGAGATAAAATTACATTTCTGGACTGTGAAAAGTAATAAAAGAACTCATTGACAGGAATGGTATTTCACTGAAAGGTTGAATGTTCTTGCTTTACATAATTATTTGGTATACGGTAAACTGGATTACCTATTCATGAAAAATCCAAAGGGGAAAATGTCTTTAAAAAACATTGTACATACTGGGGGAAAAAAAAGGATCAATGAGGTTTATCCAGGCCTTCCCTAAGAGCAAGGATTCCAGTTCCTCTTCAGAGAATTATCTCCCCTCCAACAGCTGGGCTGCTCTCCTGTCCCCACTCACGGAGAGGAGGGAGGGCCTGTGTTCCCTGCTGAGCTGGTTCAGTGCAGAACTCCACAAGTAACACAGAATCCCGGCAAATTAAATGGTAAGTAAACATAGGAACAGGATACAGAATAAGTAAACATGCGCAGGACACAGCTCTCTTGCAAAAAAAAAAAAAATTTAAGCCAGTATTTAACAAATGTTACCCCTGATGAAGCACATTCAGCGGTTTTTTCGCGTTTTTGTTGTGTTTTAATACAAAATCACCAAAAAATGTTATCGTTGCAAGCAGTTATTCATTTTTACTTTGGCATTTGAGTCGCTGTGTCTTATTTAAAGTCCTTTAGTTTTAAAGTGCCCTTAGATAATTTTGTAACAATGTTTCGAATTAAGAAAAGGCTGCATTAAGTGTCAAATAGTAAACAGAGTCAGCTTTGAAAGATACTTTTCTTTTGTTGGAGGAAAATGCTTGCATAAATTTATTAAGCAGCTAAGTACTAGGTGAAATAGTGCTTAGTGACTACTTGTGAATTCTTACAGCTCTTTAGTTTTCTTCGCCATTCAGCTTATTCTGGGTTCGAAACAGGGTTTGCTCTGCAGATAACGATGCGTGGGGTGGTAACGAAAGAAAAAAGTAATTTAGAAAAGCCTAGGGGAGAATTTTTAATAATTCTTGTGCAACCATTGTGGGTTGTTGCTTTTTGTTTTTTTAAAGCTCTGACAAGTCTCTTTCAGCAGGTGATCCTCGTTGCCACTGCAGGACGCAGAGCCTGGGCTCCACCTGTCTCCCCTTCCCCTCCAGCTCCCGAAGTTTCCCGTCCCCAAGGCGCAGGCGGCATTTCCCCGCGAGTGGATTCCGCAACCGGCTTCTCCCGGCTGCGCGGCCCCACGTGACGCCCCTACACCTGTGCGGCCTGCGGCTCACAGCGCCCCCGTCCCCTCCGCCAGGTACGACCCGGCCCGCTCCCCCTCCCGCGGGAGGCGCGGGTCCCGGGGCGAGCCTCCGCGGGCGCCAGGGGAGGGGCTGAGCCTCGCCACCGCGCAGCCGGAGCGCTCGCCGCCGATTATCACATGACTCGACGGCGGCGGTAGCCGTGGCAGCAGCCGCGCCGGCTCCGGGGCTCGCCGGGTGGGCTCAGTTCCGCTCACGCAGGAGCCGGGCGCGGCGGGCGGGCACGGGACCTGCTGCCGCCGCGGCCGCCCAGCCCTCCCGGAGCGCGCGGCGTCTCCCCGGCCGGCCGGCCCGCTCCATGCCGCTGGGCGGCGGCAGCGTCGCGGGGGCAGGCGGCGGCCCGGCGCGCGGGAGGCCGGGGCTCGGCCCCCTGCGGCACTAGGCTCCCGCGCGCGGCGCCCCGGCGGCCCGCTGCCCGTGCGCCCGCCGCAGCCCGCATGCCCCGCGCCGCGCCGCGCCGCCGCCTGCTCGCACCGCCGCCGCCGCGCGCCGGAGTAATATGCTCACTCGGGTGAAATCGGCCGTGGCCAATTTCATGGGCGGCATCATGGCTGGCAGCTCCGGCTCCGAGCACGGCGGCGGAGGCTCGGACCTGCCCCTGCGCTTCCCCTACGGGCGGCCCGAGTTCCTGGGGCTGTCTCAGGACGAGGTGGAGTGCAGCGCCGACCACATCGCCCGCCCCATCCTCATCCTCAAGGAGACCCGGCGGCTGCCCTGGGCCACGGGCTACGCAGAGTGAGTGCAGCGACCCCGGCGGCGCCCCTGCTCTCCCCGCGGCCCTTCCCCGCACGGTGCCAGCCCTCCTGTCTCCTTGTTCCCCGGCCCCCGGGCTCTCCGCGGGCTGCCGGCGCCCAGGCCTCGGCGGGGACCTCCTTCCTTACGCTGGCGCGCGCTCTTCTGCCAGTCCCCTGCCCCCAGCCCCAAGGACGCGGCGTCTCCGGCCGGGTGTGGGTGGTAGACGGGGGTGGCGGCGCTGGACCGTGGGAAAGCTAGGGTTGGACGGGTCTGCGAGTCCGGGGGCTGTGACACTTGGAGCAAAGTGCGTAGAACAGCCCTGCTGAAGTTTGAAACAGCGGGGAAATCTGGTATCCGGTCACCCCCACACCCAAAATCTTTGTGCCTCCGCGTGAAGTTGGCGGGGTAGAGCCTGGAGGAGCTGTCGCTGCGCCTGGGGGCGGTGTCCGAGCCCCGGAGGCCGCCGCGCTCGCCCGCTTGGCTGCACATCCAGAAGGTCGCGGCTTCTGACTGCAGCCTAAGCGCTCGTTCGCTTCTCCTGGGGCGGGTAGTACAAGCCTGCGCGCGCGGTCAGTGCCACTGCTATTTCCCCTGGTCCTCGGGGAGGGGCAACTCGCCCCAGGTGTCTAGGGACAGCGTTCTGGTAGTCAGCTGGGGCGACTACGCGAGCGTTTGGGTGATTTACTATTTCAAGAACCGACGGGATTAGGCTGACGACCCGGAGTGGGACTGGGAAAGGAGCGAGGGGGGTTTTAATGGCCTCCCCCCACTCCACGGCGACTCCTTGATTGACTATTGAGGACTCCCTTATGAATGGCAGGACAAGTAATGTTTCTCCCCGATTCGGCGTTATGAAACCGGGAAACTCGGAAGGCGGAATTAGGAGACGAGAGTCCCTCGGTTAAAATGACCCAATGGGTGCAAAAGTGCACGCGAAACCCTGGTGCCTGGCACACCTGCCCCTTGTGCGTTCACTCCATCCGCTCTAGCATCTTGGCCCTCCCCTACCCGTGCACAGCCTCGCCCGCTGATTGGTTCATCCGTGGACCAATCGGCTCTCCCGACGCCTGGGCGCTTTGATGCTGACCCTGTTCGGTGGCCCGGATACCCCCGGGCCGGCGTGGCTCCCGACGCCCCGGGTTCCGGTGTGAGAGGTGCCTTGGAAGACGCTCTGCCTATAATCTCGAATTCTCTTTTCCTTCCTCTTTCATCATATAACCGTTTCTCTTTGGAGTGAAATAGGAAACGTGTGTAAATGGGGATAGACAACTGGAGTGTGACAGATAGTGAGGAAACAGAAGTGAGAGTGATCGGTGCTAAAACGATAAATATCAACACATAGTAAAGGACAGAGAACGTTGGGGGTGGGGAGGTACAAAATCGCATTGTAACTTCAGGAGAAAGCCAAGGCAAAAATAAACACCTGTGTAAGTCACGACCTGAAGGGGGAAAATGGCTTGCCAAAACGTACCAAGCACTGTTTCTTGACTGAAATTAAAAAACATTGATTAAAACCCCGTTTGGACGCTTTGCAAGATAAAAAGTAACTTGGGGCATCCTCCGTCCTACAATTGTGTGGGTGAAGGCCCTTGTGCCTGCCAAAAACCTGAATGAGCAGGGCTGGTTGTCACTCCAGTGGGTTTCCCAGGAAGGGCAAAGGGTGCCTGTCTGAGGGGCAGAAAACAAGCCAGCAAATGGTGAGAAAGAGGTAGGAAAGAAGATGTTAAAACACGGCCCGTGGAAGCTTCTTGGACACAAGGAGTATCTCAGATAAGCAGGAAGGAAAGGAAAGGGGGAAAAAACAACTTGTTTCAGAATTTTTGGGTCCTGTGGTGAGGACGTGATGTGCCAAGGGCTGGAAAGAATAGAAGGGAACCTAAAATGAGCCGTGCAGGAGGGACACTGCTCCTAGGGCTCTGTCTCCTCCTAGCTGGCCTCAGTATCCTTATCGCTGAGAAGCTTATCTTCCTAAACCAGGACCTGAGAGATGTTCAATTTGAGGGTTAGAAGGGCCACTGTAAAATGTTTAATTTTTGAAATTAGTTATAAAAGTAGTACCTACTTGTTAATTCAAGCAAAGACCTGTATACAAATGTAAGCCCCCCCCCCCCCCCGCCAGTAAAGACAGTTCAGGGTTCGGGTCGTGTGTATGCCTTTCTAGACTTCTTTGGGTGCATCTATAAATATGTATCATGCATTTCTTTTTTCTTTCCTGAATATTCTCATACTAAGCATGTCATTCTTAAGCATTTTCATAAAACTCTATGTCATGGACTTTATTCCAAGCCAATTCATATAAAATTAACCTCATTTTTCTAAAATGTATATCCAGTACTAATAATAGCTAACATGGGGCTTATTGTTTAATGCTTACACTGTTTCCAAGATTGTGTCATATCGTTTGATTCTCACAACGACCCTATAAGGTAGGCACTAACATTTCCATTTTATACGTGAGGATGCAGAGGCACCAAATGGTTAAGGGACTTGCCAGAGTCTTACCACCTTAGCGAGCCTGTACTTGAAGCCTTGAAACCGAGCAATCTGACTCCAGAGCCGGCAAAACCCAACTACCTCCTCACAGTGTATTAGATTAGGGTGCATCCATCTGTACCCAGGATTAACCACTAACGGTGTCTTGCCACCTCCCTCTGTCAGATGTTGTACTGTATCACTTCCTCAAACCTTGAACTATTGTTTATCTTCCTGCAAAAATACATCCTGAATGATCTAAGCGGCTGAAATAGGGAAGGAGAAAGAAAGACAAGTAGGAACTGTGGCTGTGATCACAGGCTGCTACCAGTAAACTGCCCTTTGCTACAGGAGCTACTGGGGGAGGAATTCTCTTTGTTCTAGAAGATACCCAGAGGGATAGAATTGATAGGAAGATTGCTCAGAGTGGGGATAAGAGGGTGCTAATGAGTCATGGCCTGAATCAGAAGTGTTTTGCTTACCTTTCTAGAAGGTGAGCTACATTCTAAGCCTTCCTGGGGGGGAATAATTGGCATCACTTGGTGATTGAGGTGTTAGTAGAGAACTGAGCTGTATTGTTGATCACCTTTTGGATGGTAGAAAAATTAAGGGGAAAGGGTCTATTTTTTGCCACTTATTGTTAATCCTTTTCAAGAAGAGATACTCTATAGGTTATAGAACTAGAGAGTTAGCTTAGGCAATCTCTGTAAGTCTTGGGGATCTGGAAATTGAAGACCCTCATTTATTAATTCAGTATTTATTGGTGTCAGTATTATTGGTGCTGGGTGGAATTTTCTGGCCCTCAAAAAGCATCCTATCCTGGCTGAAAAGTTTAGCCACTTAATTATGGGCTGTATGCTGGATTGTAAAGCATTGCAATTACAGATAACATCTACAGAACTTAAAATCTTTCCAGAAACATGCATTAGCAAGTTTTATTTTTTAGTTTGGCTTTGAAATCCCTGACTTAGCCTGTTAGATCTGCTCAGAGAGCGCCCATGGGAAGCAACGGTCTGACCCAGAGACCCTGCAGGGCAGCTACTTCTCTCTCTCTCCGCAAGTGTAAGTACTGTCCGGGTGGTCCCAGAGCTCCTGGAAGTCAGTCCTGTTTTTAATGGGTCAGGAGCCCATTTTGATTTCTTTTTTCCTTCTTGACCTGTTTTCCCAACGATTCTCCTCTTGATGGTCAGTTGGCTTTAGAGATGCAAGTGGATACGGAAATTGTGCCTCAAACCGCGGCCACAGAGAATGCCAGAAAATGCGCAGTCCTCTGGATATGAAAGCATCATATTCAAGTCTTTATCAGTGATAAGTGTACAGAAAGAATAAATAACAATTATAGCATAATTTTACTTAGGTTATAGCTATGACTCTACAATTCTTTTTTTTCCCCTAGAACTTTTCTCATAAAAGTGCCCTGGACATGGGTACAAAAAAACAGCTACTTTGAGAGTTTCTGTTAAATGTACATTACATAAATTCTTTGTGTCACACAAAGTTCAAAATTGTGAAATTTTCGATGAAATGACCTTATTTAAATCCAGAAAACAGCTCACAAGTATTTGGATATATTTTGGGATCTGTGGGCTGTGTTTTCTCCCTAGTCATCAGCACTAATTAGCCATTACCAGTAAATTGCGTTATTTGGCTGTGTGGTGGTGATGACAGAGAAACCACTATTTCTCTCTTGCCCCAAAGCTCAGAATTCCCCTGGCCTTTCTTTTTCCCTTCTAACCTCCTCTAGCACATGCACCCCTCTTACACCTCTTAGCAGAGCTCCTGCCTGGGAACTTCCTGGTTGACTCTTGCAAGTGAAGAACCTTGAGGTTCTCCACTTCATGTATACAGATAAAAGGAAATGGGGTGGGGGGCAGGGTCTTATTTAACAGAGCTCTCCATAGCACTTATTGGCAGATGAGTTAGAGGTCCAAAGTAGCCTAAAATATTTCACCTACCTTTCTGGTAACCTGCAGAAGGTATTAATTTCCTATTTTAACGCAGGTGGTGAAGCTCTCCTCCGTTTTTCAGATTGAATGATAGAAGTCATCCTCTCTGGGGTGGAGCTCCTAGACTCCCTTTTCGTAGGGAAATAGATCAGCTTCCTTCAAACACTAGTGATGCTTCAGGCAGAGGACTGAACCATTCCAAGCAGTTGTTTACCCCATGTTTCAGCCCACTAGGTGGACATCATCTCTGATGCTGCCCCACCACACACTGCTTCCTAATTATGGTTACTAAGTTAAGTCGATAACTTAAAACTAACTGCATACTGCAATTGTTTTCTAAAAATATATTATTGAAGACAATTTTATATTGAGCTATAATTGATATAAAACATATTAGCTTCAGGTGTACAACATAATGATTTGATATTTGTATGTATTGCGAAATGATCACCACAGTAAGTCTAGTTAATATCCATCACCACACATAGTTACAAAATTTCTTGTGATGAGAACTTTTTAGATTTACTCTTTGCCACCTTGAAATATGCAATACAGTAGTATTAACTGTAGTCACCATGCTGTACATTACATCCCAACACTTATTTATTTATTTATCTGGAAGTTTGTACATTTTGGCCACCTTCACCCATTGTGCACCCCCTCTCCCACACTGCCTCTGGCAACCATCAGTCTGTTCTGTGTATCTATGAGGGGTTTTTTATTTTTTTATTTTTTGTGTGAGGAAGATCAGCCCTGTGCTAACATCTGCCAATCCTCCTCTTTTTTTTGCTGAGGAAAACTGGCCCTGGGCTAGCATCCGTGCCCATCTTCCTCCACTTTATATGGGACTCCGCCACAACATGGCCCAACAAGCGGTGCATCGGTGTGCGCCCGGGATCCAAACCGGCGAACCCCGGGCCGCTGCAGCGGAGCGCGAGCGCGCTTAGCCGGCCCGGTGGCGCAAGCGGTTATGAGGGGGTTTTTTGTTTGTTTTAAGATTCCATATGTAAGTGAGATCATGTGGTATTTGTCTTTCTCTGACTTATTTCACTTAGCATAGTGCCCTCAAGGTCCACCCACGTTGTCACAAATTGCAGAATTTCCTTTTTTATGGAAGAATAATATTCCGTTGTATATATGTACCACATTTTCCTTATCTATCCTTCCATTGATAGACACTTAGGTTGCTTCCATGTCTTGGCTATTGCAAATAGTGCTGCAATGTACATTGGGGTGCAGATATATTTTTGAGTTAGTGTTTTCTTTTCCTTTGGATAAATACTTAGAAGTGAAATTGCTGGATCATATTTTTATGATGGTTCTATTTTTAATTTTTTGAGGAACCTTCGTACTGTTTCCATAGCAGCTGCACCAATTTACATCCCCACCGACATTGCCCAAGGGTTCCCTTTTTTCCACATCCTTGCCAACACTTGTTTCTTGTCTTTTTGATAATAGCCATTCTAACAGGTGTGAGGTTTTGATATGTATTTCCCTGTTGATTAGTGATGTTGAGCACCTGTTCATGTACCTGTTGGCCATCTATGTCTTTGGAAAAATGTCTATTCATATCCTCTGCCCATTTTTTAAATCAGATTTTTTTTTGCTATTAAGTTGTATGAGTTCTTTATATATTTTGGATATTAACCTCTTATCAGATATGGGATTTGTAAATATTTTCTCCTATCTGGTAGGTTGCTTTTTCATTTTGGTGATGGTCTTCTTTGCTGGTCGTAAGCTTTTAGGTATGATGTAGTCCCATTTGTTTACTTTTGTTTTTATTGCCTTTGCTTTTGGTGTCAAATCCAAAAAAATCATCGCCAGGACCAGTGGCAAAGGAGCCACTGCCTATGTGTTCTTCTAGGAGTTTTATGGTTTCAGGTCTTATGTTTGGGTCTTTAATCCGTTTCAAGTTAATTTTTGTGTATGGTGTAAGATAGTGGTTCTGTTTTATTCTTTTGCCTGTGGCTGTCTAGTTTTCCTAACACCACTTATTGAAGAGATTGGCCTTTCCATATTGTATATTCTTGGCTCCTTTATTGTAAATTAATTGACCATATATGTGTGGGTTTATTTGTGGGCTCTCTATTCTGTTCCTTTGATCTGTGTGTCTGTTTTTATGCCAATACCATGCTGTTTTGATTACTATAGCTTTGTAATATAGTTTTAAATCAGGGAATGTGATTTTCTTTTTTAAGATTGCTTTGACTATTCGGGATCTTTTGTGGTTCCATACAAATTTTAGGATTGTTTGTTCTATTTCTGTGAAAAATGCCATTGGAATTTTGATAGGGATTGCGTTGAATCTATATTGCTTTGGGTAGTATGGACATTTTAACAGAATTCTTTCAATCCATGAACATGGCATACCTTTCCATCTTTTTGTGTCTTCTTCAATTTGTTTCATAAGTGTCTTATAGTTTTCACTGTACAGGTCCCCTTTCACCTCCTTGGTTAAATTTATTCCTATGTATTTTATTCTTTTTGATGCAATTGTAAATGAGATTGTTTTCTTAATTTCTCTTTCTGATAGTTCATTTATTAGTGTATAGAAACACAACTGACTTTTGTGTATTGATTTTGTATCCTGCAACTTTACTGAATTTGTTTATTCTAACAGCTTTTTGGGGGAGTCTTTAGGATTTTCTATAAATAATATCATGTCATCTCCGAATAGTGACAGTTTTTGTTTTCTTTTCTGATTGGGATGCCTTTTATTTATTTTTCTCGCCTAATTGCTCTGGCTAGGACTTCTAGTACTATGTTGAATAAAAATGATGATAGTTGGGCATCCTTGTCTTGTTCCTGATCTTAGAGAAAAAGCTCTCAGCTTCTCATCGCTGAGTATGATGTTAACTGTGGGCTTGCATATATGACCTTTGTTATGTTGAAGTATGTTTCCTCTGTACCCACTTTGTTGAGAGTTTTTATCATAAATGGATGTTGAATTTTGTTAAATGCTTTTTCTGCATTTATTGAAATGATCATATTTTTATCCTTCGTTTTCTTAATGTGGTGTATTACATTGATTGATTCATGTATGTTGAACCATCCTTGCACCCCTGGAATAAGTCCTGCTTGATCATGGTGTATGATCCTTTTAATGTATTGTTGAATTTGTTTAGCTAATATTTTGTTGAGGAGTTTTGCATCTATGTTCATCAGGGATGTTGGCCTGTAATTTTCTTTTTTGTGGTGTCCTTGTCTGGTTTTGGTATCAAAGTAATGCTGGCCTCATAAATGAGTTTGAAAGTGTTCCCTCTTCTATTTTTTTTGAAGAGTTTGAGAAGGAAGGACAAATTACTTTTAAAGGAAGATATCTTTTAATTCTTGGTGTTTGGTGAAATTAAAAAATCTAGTGCCTTTATAGTTTTCTCTGATTTGCCTAATTTGAACAAAAGACTGATACTTTTCCCCCTTGAATTTATGCCATCCTTTTTCAGGAAATAAACACCATTCATCTGCTTCTATTACTTCTTTCATTCAATCAGTGAAATCATTGCATTCCTAGTATGTGTCAAGCCTTGGTCCCCTGCTGGGTCCATAATATAAGACAGTCATCATCCTCAAGAAAATTTTATGTCATATTCTTTCCCCCTTTCATGTCATTCTTTGAAATTAAATCAGAATGAAATCATGGACCATTAAGGTTAAAAGAGACTAGCCTTAGTGGGAGGTTGTTTTGTTTTTAATGTCTTAGTGCTTCTGGGCAATTTCAAATCTCAGTATTTGGAGCCTTTAAGTCACACTAGGGAAGCAAACTGTTCTTTCCAGCAAGCATTGTGATTAGCTGCCAAGTTCTCTGCACCTGAAGGATATCCTAAGACCTTTATACATACCTGTCTAAAGGTAGGAGTGAAGAAAAAATTATCTGACCCTTGTTAAAATAGTAAGGAAGACTTTATTCAAGACTATTGCAATAGGGGCCATGTAGTAGGGGCGAGAGATCAGACTCAACTCCAAATACAGCAAAGACAGCTGGAGATTTATAGCCAATGAGACGAGTGAGGAGGTGAGTAGATGGGAAATTACTGAGAGGAGACAGCAAGGGGTGGGGGGCAGGGTTCTTGCTGAAGGCAGTTGGAGGAGGAGATGAGGAAATGGATCAGATATCAAAGGTGATCAGGTTTGACTGCTAAGTGGGGACATAAAAACCAAATCTATTATCCACTGTCATTTCATTTCAACATTTCATGAAATAAAAGATATTTTAAAACCAGAAGTGTAGAGGCATTATATCTCAGCAAAAAGAACAGTTCTTAGTTTTTTGAAAATGCTGCGGTATGGCTCCTATTTTTCTAAGTTTTCACAGACTCATAAAACCATATATTTTACCTGTCCTATAGGATTCCCAAGGCCCTTTCCTGTTTTAAACTCTGAGTTCCCTGGGAAAGGCTAAGAACCAGTGTTTTTCCTTCTGGACT
Source organism: Diceros bicornis minor (assembly GCF_020826845.1). Lineage (NCBI taxonomy): Eukaryota > Metazoa > Chordata > Mammalia > Perissodactyla > Rhinocerotidae > Diceros > Diceros bicornis. The sequence continues at coordinate 7,132,164 of NC_080756.1, forward strand.
AAGGTTTTTCGTAGTGGGGCCTGCTGTCTCCTTTATGATTACAGTTTTGAATTACTTTTTGCCGGTACTTTATTGTGAAAATTTTCAAACATTCAGAAAGGTTGAAACCATTATATACTTGGCACCCATACGCTCACCATCTAGATTCTGCAATGCACGTTTCGCTATATTCGCTTAATCATGTGGCTATCCGTCAATCCATTCTTGTTCTTTTGAAATGTTTCCTTTGGTCCAATGTCTTGGATTTATGCTATTTGGTTATTTTCCACAGTAAATTAAAAATTAGATTTGAGTAGTTCGACATTCTCAGTTTAGAAAACCACCAAACAATTGGGTCCTCCTCCACGCTGGGGGGGCACCCCAGATTTAACTTGTACCACATTGGCACCCTGCAAATGCTCCCTCAGTCCTCACGCTTTCCATAACTTAGCCTTTTTGTGACTGAGAGCTTTATGTGGGGGCAAATTGAAAAGGAGACAAGATGACACATCTCTTTGCTGTGCCCCTGTTTAGTGAAATCAGTAGGAAATTTGTTTGAAACTTGAGTCCCTCGTCTTTTCAGCTGGTAGCCAGGCAGGGGAAGGCTAGCTGAGGAGTGCTCTAGTAAAGACCTCAGAATGTGTTGCCTGAAAAGTGCCTATGATGAATAGACACCATTGCCCTGTGTCCTCCTTTCTTCTGAAGTGGGTACTGTCCACCAGGAGGCTTAGGAAAATCGCAGTACCTGCTGAATTGCTCTTCATCTGGTGTGGGCAGATCAAGTGGGTCTTCTGGGGTGTGAATCCATAGTGCTTTCTTTGTTATACTGTTTCTGACTTAGTTTTCTCTAAATGGCTGTAAAGGTTAAATGCTTACCTGTACTTTTCCTCTTGTGTGGACTTTATGCTTCCTTATTTATGGGAGAGAATGATGCTACTGCTAGCTTACATCCATGTGGTTCTGGATGATTACCAAGGCCCTGCCATGTGCACTTTGATGTCAGCTTCTGTTATCCCTGTTAGTAGGAGAGGAAAGTGAGGCCCAGAGAGAACCTGAGTTACTCTAGAATCTCCTGCGGTCCCAGGGTCCTGGTGACCACCACAGAGTCACTGAACCTGAAATTCATTGTAAAGGAATTATTCATTAATAGAAAGACATCATATCCCTGTAAACAAAATGTCACAGAAGAGAGTGTAATGTAGTTTATTACTCAAAGGAAACCAATAAGGCCTAATCTCCAGGTGGCTTTAAATTGGATAAGGGTGTATTAGCACATCAAGTTTCATATAAAAGGATGCTTTTCAAAGCTTTCAAAAATAATTCAATTGAGTATAATAGGCTTTCTTAATTATAGTTAACTTTCTTAGTATGTATACATTTCCTAAGTATTACAGTCCAGATCTTGTCAAAATTACCATCTTTTCTAAACTCCAAAGTGCTGTGTTTCATCTTTTAATGTTTTGGGAAGCCCTGTAAGTCTTAAAACCAATCTGTCCATTTTATGTAGTGGTGTTTTCCTAAAGTTAATAAATAGATCATGTGTGTTACTATTAATGGCTACTTAGAAGTGAGGAAATATACTTAGGAATTCTGAATGAGGGGACTCAAATCATGTCAGGTTTTATGCAATAGTCCCTTTTAAATTTACTTTGGGAGTTCTGTTACCTAAGTTCTTACGTTACTTAAGCACAATCAGGTTTTTTTTTTTTTTTTAATTTTTTGTTTATTGCAGTAACATTGGTTTATAACATTGTAAAAATTTCAGGTGTACATCATTGTGCTTCTATCTATACAATCAGGTTTTAATGGGAATTTTTCAAGTTAGTGAACTTCGGGGGCCAGTAAGGCCGGCGGGCCTGGTGTAGCATATTTCTTTGCTGTTCCCGCCTCTCGGACTCTTGCTGTGGCCGTCCTGTGGAGTGTGTGCATCAGTGGTTTCACAGGTCAGGCCTAATGGACCTTGCTGGGTGGGCCGTGTAATCAGTCATCACAGGGGTGTGGGGCAGACAGAGAGATCAATTTTTTGCCAAGCCGAGAGGACCAAAATGATTCGTGTCCTCCGCTGTGCTTGCAGAGAGCTGACTAATAGACATTTAAGCTATTGAAAAATGGTGTGTCTTGGCCATATAACCTTTTCATATAAGTAGAAGAAGAAAAAAATCTCAAGTGATAAATTGATTTTTTTTTTTAGTAAAAATGCTGTGGATTATTGAATTACTCTAAGTGGTCTGCTATGGTGTATTAATAGTCTATTGCCTTTTTGAAAAGGTGAACATTGACAAATTATGTTTAGAACACACAGATGGCAAAAATAAAAGAAAATAAGTGTTTAGTGGGAAGCAGATTTTTAAGGTACAGTGAATATGAAAAGCCCATCAGAGGATGTCAGGGGAGGGAGGGAACCAAAATGATATTACTATAGAAAGAATTATTAAAAGATTTTTTTAATATGAAAGAGGAAATAGCTGCAATATTTTGTTGCAAATAAGTAGCCTCTGAGGATGAACTCTAAAATATGTTTGGGGAAAAGCGAGCCATTTATCAGCCTTTTAGGACAGTGTTTACCCCATAAGTAGGGTCAGAGTAGAGCCGAAGAACAGGAGTAGATAGCCTGTTGGCACCTTCCCTGTGATTATTAATAACAAGGCCATGCTGCCCTGTGGTTAGAACCAGCTGTGGAGAGCTGGGCTGGTGATTCAGTGCGGGAGCAAATGGGAAGAAAAGAATTGGCAACTTGGACTACAGCAGCTGGTGTTTATTTTCTAAAATATCTAGGTGCTCAGATGGGAATTGCATGGGCCCATAGTTGAAGCCCTGCCTCTCCTCCTCTCCCTGCACCCCAGGTCACCTGGCCACGCTGGCCCTTTCCCACCTCGCATACCACCTGAAGCCCTGCCTGCTGCCTTGCCATCCTCGGAGGCACCACAGGCTGTCATTGGTCTCCGGCGGAGCTGTGGGTTCCCTCCAGTCCTGGTTCCCAACCTTCTTGCCATCATGGACCCTTGTATTTATTTTTCTCTTGGATGGATCCCTTGTAAAAGATTTTGTCCAGCAAGCTGTATAAAATACTAAGTTGCCCCCCTTAAAAATAACTTCAACCAGACACATCTTGTAATCAGCAGGAAGGGTGGGTGTGGTGATAATCACATTGAACTGATAGCATTTCAGCCAAAAGCAAAGGATTAACCTATGTTTCAGTTAATGTGAGTCCTTACTGCCCACAGTCTATTTTTCAATAGTTTTTTTTTTCCTTCGATATTTTAAGTAGCTTAGGTCTCCTACTGCTACCTTCTCAGATCCTTAAGGAGCCTGGACCACATGTTGAAACTCGACCAACAGCCTTGGCTTTTGCACCGCCCCCCCCCCAGGTTTTCAGCCAGGTGTGCTCAGATTCATGTCAAGATCATTTTGTTTGGAATTCAAATGTGTAACACCTTCCTTGAGCACATTACTTCAAAGTCCCCGATGTCCTTTTCCTTGTTGAAAAACTATGTTTTAATAGTTTTATTTTCTTGGCTCGAAAAGTGCCCGAGTTGCCTGAAAGGCCTGCTGCTTGTCAGCAGCAAGTTTAATTAACTGCGTGCTGAGAACATTATTTTGTCTAGCAGAGAGTTTTGACCCTTGGGCAAAAGTTTATTTTGTAAAAATTTCTATCCTCCATTGACTATGGGTGAGAAGAACGTAAAAACATCTTCAGATGTCTACTAACCTGTCAAGGTGGAGGAATGCATTGATTCCTCTGAACACAGAATGCATTCTTTTAAATGAAATACTTTTATTTTCTCGTTATAGAATTGATAAATGTTCCTTGTAGGCACTTTCAAATTCTTATAAGTACTATGAAGAACATAAGAATTATCCATAAATTCTACCACTCATAATTAGCTTCAACTGATAATTTGTGTATATCTGTAAGTACATGTGCATTTATTTATAAAATGGGATCATTCTGCATACTGAGTAGTAGCTTTTTCACTTGAAATGGAGTGACTATCTTTCCACTCCATCACTATTAAGTGGTATCTTTATATGTAAATAAATTTTATACTTGGTCATTTTGAAAAGCTGCATTGTATTCCATTTGTAGTTTTAACATACTTTTTTTTTCTTAGTGGTAACCAATTTTTTGCTATTAAAAACAATCCCGAGATGAACATCCTTGTAAATCTTTAAGCTACAATTTGAAAAGTGACATTTTTCTAAGAAAAATCGTCAAATTGAACTTTTCCATTATTTTAGTGACTTTACTAGTTGGAAAGATCAGTGTTTAGACTGAAAATTGTTTTGAAAGTTGTCTTTTATGTACTTTATTTTAAATTGCTTTACCAAAGTAGTGTTTTGGTGAGCCAGGCTTACTAATTTAAGAAACCTTATTATTGTTTTTTAAATATTTAGGATTAAATATTGAATTTCAGAAAATGTTCATTTCTAAATGTCACATTTAGAAAACTGTCCTAGTTTAAGACCCTCCTCTAAAGAATTTATAGTTCTTTTTATTTCAATGAAGGAAAGATCACCTTTGTTCTCTAGGCTGGTTTCAAATTATGTGCTCAACTCCGGGGAATACAACAGTTATCACAGTGCTTAAACATTCCAGACATCCATTTGCTCAATAAATGTTTGTTGGAGGCATTGCGTGATATTCTCTGCACCTGGACTACCCTGTGGGGAAATGGGAGAAAATAATCCAGCTTTCCAACTCTTAGCTGGAGATAAGCAGTAAGAACAGATCCTGATGCAAAAAGTAGATCTTTTGGTATATGTGAAGGAGTGGCTGGGAATGGGAAGCGTGTCTGCATGGACGCTGGGTTCGGAAACCTGTTGAAGTTTCTGAACATTATCAATCCTTTCTCTGCCCTCTCACCTGTCATCTTTTTTTTTCTCTGCCCCATTTTCTTCCTTTTGTAGCATTTTGGTTTTTTGGTATAGTATTTATAAGTTGCCTGCTCATTAATCCTTTCTCTGTGCACGAGCTAAAGCATTATTGAATTGGGCACAATCTATGAGTTAGTTTATCTAGAGATTGGATTATTCATGCTGAAGCTTGCAGTTTGCTCTCGATACAAAAACTCGAAGTCATCCAAGGTAATTGGTCCGTTTCCCTCTCTGTCCAACCCCAAGCTAATGTCTTCTTTAAAATCATGTACACGTAGATATGAAGCAATTAGATAAAGAAATTCTGTATTAAAATTTAATCTCATTAATTAATTTCTACTCCTATAATGATATTGCTTCTCAAGCTAACCCTGAAGAGCTTTCATTTTTGTCAGCTATATATATAAATGATATTTAATGTATTGGAAATGAAAACTGAGAAACTTAAAAAAATATTTGTAAATTCATTTAAAAAGAAATATGTAAACATTTTTAATGAAACGATTTTATGAAATATTTTAATGAAAAATAACCGTATTTTCCGAAACGAAAACCAATTCAGTAAGAAGAGTGGTGTCCTTAAACGCTTGCAAATCTCTTCAGTGTCGGGCTTAATAGGAAACAGCGGGATTGTTACCTGCTTCTGCATTTGCTCTGTGGCACTGTCACACTCATGGGTGAAGCCCGCTCCACTCCTGAGAGAATGCGAGTGAAGAGGAAAGCAACACCGTAGCTTTCTGGGGGAAATGGTTTTGACCTCATGTGTCTCCCTTGAAAGGAGACCCCCAGGGCTTCCCAGCTGTACTTTGAGAACTGCTGGTGCGGACTCTAAAGAGTTTAGCATAACTTTCTATCTTATTTTTTGAACCGTATTTTACAGAGAGAAAAGCTTAGACTACTTTTAAAAAGTTAGGTGGAATGTAGTTCCTCCACTTCTGACGCGAGTGTCTGTACCCGTTCAGGAGCGACTCTCCCACTCCCCGTGGTCTTCCTTCCAGATGTGGAGGACTTTGCCTTCTCCAAAGGGCCTGCGTGTCATGTATGTTTGGGCTGTCTGAGACTGTTAGACAATTGAGGAGGGGTAGTATTATCCATCTTTAACTGATCATAATAAAAACAATAGGGGCCAGAATTCACCAGAGTTAGTGCTACGGTACAGATCTCTGAGCACTTCAGGTTTATAGCCATTCTGGGGTTATTTAGTTGTCTTGCACTGGTTTCTCTGTAACATGATCATATCTTTACTGCATACTTCACAAAGGCTAAGGGGCAAAAGACAGAGAGGTTTTAACCCTCAGAGTCTTACTCTCTTGTTGGGAAGATAGACTCATGGAAAGATTAAAACCCAGGCATATTGGGGCAGAGGAGGAGCATGGTGCTGGCAGAAGATTCGTACCCAGAAGAGGCAGCCTGAGGTCGTCTTGGCTCTGCTAACCGGCTGTGGCTTCTGCGAGCTGGTTCACTGTTTTAGTCCTCAGTTGGCTTGTTTATAAAGTTGGGCAAATGACTCAGTCCTTTCCAGCTGTGAGGGGCTGAGGGAGCAAGTACCGTAACAGAAGCTGTGTCCTGATAGTTAATTTACACTGACTTTTAAATAGGATACTTATATACAGTTCATAAAAATTAATGCTTTTTCGTTTGCTTTATCTTAAAATCTCTGAAGGATCTGTTGGCTGAATATGCATTTTAGCAAAAGGTGGAAGTGAATTGAAAATCTAATTACGTAGGATTTAATGATACAAACTTCTAAATGTAAGAGCACTGTAAACCAAGGATGGTAACTAAGCTCTTGCCTGGAGGATAGCCTTGCCTCCCCTACCCTGTGCAGCACAGATTATAACATTGTTTCAAGAAAAAACAAGATAAAAATAAACTTTTAAATAAATAGCCTATCATGGACTAAAAGGGACTAAAAATTTAGCTTTTTTTTTCCTCTAATTCTTTTAGGGTAATGATGTAGTTACTACATCTGTCCAGAAGAGTTAGGACTTGAAGTATTTGTCTAGAAGGAAAAATGCTTCAAAATTTTATCGTAAAGTAGCTAAAATTATGGTGGTGATGATTCTACCATTGGTTCCTGTTGGTTCCACTCTGGGGTGTCCTTTTTTGAGGCATGGTGTTATTTTAACCAAACTATAATTTGTAAAGTGTGTAGATGTCTGAATACAGTCTATGAAAAGTTGAAAAAAAATGTGAAATTGGTTGAAACCTCCTACCGCTCCTTCCAGGAAAAAAAGGAAGGAAGATCACAACGAGTTTTGAATTCAGTCTCTCTGTTAGCCCCATGTTGCCCGAGGGTGGGTGACCTGAGGGCATCTCCGATGCTCAGAATTGTGCTGTCGCATGGTGCAGAGCTGATGGCTTCAGCTCTTGGCAGTTAAATTGCTGTGGAAAGCTCTCAGCTCTTGGCAGTTAAATTGCTGTGGAAAGCAGCTGTACTTGATGTGATTTTAATCAATATCTTGTACTTACATGTGGCCCTGTAGCCACTGCATCACTCTTCTCAGTATCTCTGACCCAGGAGTAAAGGACACAGTCTCTTGCTTGAGATTTGGTTTTGAAGATTCCGGTGAGTCAAATTATATTTTAAAAGCACTGGGAAGCTTGCTACTTAAAACATGTCACTGCAGGACACATTTTCACAACGTTGCGAGTAGTTCTGTTAATCAGTACTGGTTCTTTGTGAGTTGAACTTTAATAGTACCCTACATTTTCTAAAGTGGAGGATAACTAGCGGTATGTTCTTTTCAAATGGTAAGTGACCAGCAGCTAGTAGCATCAGTAGCTCCTTCAAGGACATCCGGGAGAGTGGCTAAGGATGAGTGGTTGAGACTCTGCCTACATCAGCTTCTTCCCTCATGTGCTTCTAGATGCCCTTATAGAATTGATTTCTTTGCCTCTTCAGTATCTTTGCTCGTACCAGAACTGCTTGAGCTTCCATTTCTGTAGTAGGGTTATTCCGATTTAACAGGATCTGTTTAAAACAGTGTGCTCCACTGATTTTTTCTCACCAAAAAAATACATCCTCTTAGTTTTGAACTTAAATTACATTTCCTTTCCTGAGACATATTTATTTTTACCATATCTCAAAGCAGTGATTTACCTCATTTTTTGCAGCTTTATAAGGAACTAAGTAATTTAGTTATTTTATTCCATAAATATAATTGGGAGATACTTATAAGTTGAAGAGTGAGCCATCTCCATTTCATTCCGTGTGGCATTCAAGCTTTTTGGAGTGTAAGACAGATACCAAAAGCAAAACAGATGTTTAGATTGTGTTATGTTAGTAAAATAAACAGTTCGATTATTAAAATTATGTTTATTAAAGAAAATAATCTATGATCAACCATGTCCATTTTTAACGTCATACTGGGTGTGAGTAAAACGGACTATTTCAGCTAGGTTGCTAGAAAATGTTAATTCTGTTTTCAGTCAACGTTCATTAAACCTGTACTAAACATAAGGCTCTCAAGCTTGAAAAGAATGCGTTCCCTATCTGCAGGAGATTCACAGGTTAGCAGGGGAGCTATTATGTGCATGACCATAAAACAGGAGCTACTGTGGGGTGTTTGTTACCACAGCATACCTTAGCCCATCCTGACGAATGCATGGTGGTAGTTTGTAGCCTACATTTGCAGATGGATCCTGCAGTGGAAAACAGGTTTTCCATTATATATTTAACAGGTGCCACCTGAGAAAAAGCCCTGCAACCATGCTGGGTGAGAGTTAAGTAGATTTCTTTATAGGATTTCTTAGAGCTTTTAGTACACCGTGGTGAATTTCAAAACTCCAAGCTGAGAGAGAGCGTGCACTGCTTCCAAAATTTTTCTGACTATGAAATCCATTCTCCTCACCCTTTTTGGCGAGTGCATGTATTAACGTCTTGAGGAACACAGTTAAGGAAATACCAAATTACACAATTGTAAGGGTGTAGGCGCGTAACTAATTGCGTAAACCAGTGTGAGTCCCCGACTGGAAACGAGGGCTGGGTTTGAGGGGAAATTTGAAAGAAGGAGTGACAGGAGTGGGACTGACTGGATATTGAAGAGTAAAGAAGTTGTATTGTTTCAGTTACCAGCTCATTTCTAGTGGATTCCTTACCAGTCTCCTCTGTGGCTTTGCAGACCCTCGTTCCTTTCCTCAGGCTGTCAGTCCCGCTCCTGCAGAGGGCCTTCCCTGCCCGCCTCACTGACTCCTCGCTCAGCAGGCTCCTCTTCCAGTCCACCTTGGGCGTCTGTAACTTCATCCTTTTTATTCCTTACTGTCTCACATGGAGAAATGTTCTGCCAGAAATGTTACCCCCCCCTTCACTTCTTCACTTCCTACACACACACACACACACACACACACACACACACACACACACACACGTACCCTGCCTCCCATTCCCTCCATTTGTTATCCCAGCATCTTGAGCCTTGTCCTCTCCATTGCCTCCCCTTTGTCTATAGGTGTGCTAAGTCATTGCAGTTGGGTCAAACTACATATCCCTTCTTCTAGTCTGCTTCTGCCCTTCAAGTTACTGAACATACCATCACTCTCTTTTTGTAACGCCTTCATTTCCTTCCTTACAGAAACATATATGGAATGCCGACTCTGTGCCAAGACTCTTCTGGGTGCCAGGGACACAAAGACAAATAAGAGAAGTCTCTCCCCTCAGTGGTCTAGTGGGAGACCCATCTTACTGAACAAACTACTGCAGTGGAGTGGGGTGGGTGTCATGATCGAGGTGCAGCCCGGGGCATCATGGGCACCACAGATCCTAGGCTGGGGACATCAGAGGAGGCTTCCCACAGGAGATGAGGCTGGAGCTGAGTTTAAAGAAGTCAGCCAGCCGGTTGAGGGGCTGGAGAGGAGAACGAGTGTGGGTGCACAGAGGGGTGAGTGTAGGATGCAGTGTGGGATGCATTTCAGAACCGTGAGCGGTCTCCGTGCATTGCTTCTGCTTAGTGCTACTTAGGAAGATGCTTGCCGGAGGTCACCAGTGACTTTTTAGGTTCAAATGGTCACTTTAAAAATTTGTTCATCTTTCACATTCGTAGTAATCGTTGCTGCTCACTCTCTAGTCTGTGAACTCTTTCGTCTCTTCTATTATCTTACCTTCTATTATCTCTTAACTTCAGGAGCCCTGAGACTCCTTCCTTCTAGTCCCTTTTCTGATTTTCTAACCATGCTCCCTTTTCTTCTCAGAAATCTCCCTTGAATACTGGTGTCCCCAAGCTCTCCAGACTCCCCCTCTGTCTCTTCAACCTCTCCATTAGCAGTTTTTTTTTTTTAATAATTATTTATTTTTTCCCCCAAAGCCCCAGTAGACAGTTGTATGTCATAGTTGCACATCCTTCTACTTGCTGTATGTGGGACTCGGCCTCAGCATGGCCGGAGAAGCAGTGCGTCGGTGCCCGCCCGGGATCCGAACCCGGGCCACCAGCAGCGGAGCCCGCGCGCTTAACCGCTAAGCCACGGGGCCGGCCCGTCCATTAGCAGTTTTATCCATACCACTTGCTGGGAATTTGAATTTATCTTCAGCCTGGCCTCTCTCCTGAACCCTTCATGTGGTCTCCTCAGCTGTGATCATCCCCTCGCTGAGCCTGCCTATATCGAATGCTTTGCATGAGTCTGAGTTTAAATTTGTTTGAAATGTGAGTGTAAATTACAGGAGTTGTGAAGGACACGGCAGATACTCCATGCCTGTGTATCATTCATGAGCTAATGGTTTTTGACAGTGCCAGGTGGGAGCGGTTGGATAATGCTGGGACCTCACTGTGTCAATACCTAGGAACAGCTGGGGAACAAATCTGCTTCTAGTTTCTAGAGCTATGTTGTCTGTTAAAAAATTTTTATTACGTAGGTTTTCTGAAAACATAGATGTGTTCTCTTCTTGTTCAGTTACATGATGGTGAATTCTTTTTTTGGTGAATTGCCATATAATGAGGAATAACCTGCATTTGTTTTGTTAGCTTTGTTAAAGCAAAAAAATTGAGTCTGTATACTGATCCAGAGTTACCTTTTGGGATGCATAGGGAGAAAGTTAACTACTCTTGTAGACTGTTTGCATTGCTGCCAAACCTCCTGTGGCGGTCACTAATGCAATTCACCAGTTATTCCCAGTTCTCCTCCTCCTGGGCACATGGCTGTTCACCACTTTCCCTTCCTCACCAACTGGTGACCTTCTAGATTGTGGAGGCTCTGTCCTCTCTAATGAGGAGACATGGAGCCAACCTGAGATGGACATGTAGAATGTATGAGAAATAAACCCTCGTTACCGCAGCATAATATAGCCCATCCGTACTGATGCTCTTGTGCAAATTTTGTCAGTATTTGGAAAATTAAAGTTAATAGTTTCCTGGGGTAGGAAAGTGGTTCTAGATGTTCTTAATATCTCAGGCAGTAAATTGGGACTGTGAAGAAATAATTGTCTAGTAAATGAATGAGTTGTCTAACTTATTAAGTAGGTTTCACTGTTTTCTGAATTTCTAATTAGAGGCCTTTACTCACCATTCTGTGGCATTACAGGCTTGCCAAGAGTATTATGAAATAGATGTCATCTTTTCCTTTTTTTATTGAAAAAGAGAAACAGGTGAGTAACACAGAGATTTAGGATAGTCAGCAAATGTTGCCAGGTGCTGTGGAAGACTTTGGGATTTAACAGTAACCAAGACAAAACCTGGGCCTTCAAGAACTTAATCTCAAGGAAGAGATAAACAGCAATTAAAGTACCAGGTGGTGAGTGCTACACAGGGGGAAGCTTGGGTGTTAAGGACGGGAAGGGAGGGCTTTCCAACCCTGAGTTGTGGTATTGGCAAGTTCTCCTGGGGAGGTGACATGTGTTCAGCTGAGATGTGTTAGACGTCTACTCTGCCAGGTAATGTGACGGATTGTGGGGATACTGTAGAGAAGAAAAGCATTGTCCCGCCCTCGCAGAGCTAGCAGTCAAAGCTGAGACTGTAGATGAGTGAGGATTGGCAGGAATTAGCCAAGGCATCCCCTTAAAGGGGAGACCGCAGTGCCAAGGCTTAAAAGTAAGTAAATGTAGGGTGACAAGATAAAGATGGAGAGGGGCCAGGGCCCGGAGGATGAATGGCCTCGAACATAGTCAGAACTCCAAACAGACTTGTTAAGTAATACGGAGTAGCAAATTTAGGTAGTTAAGGTCAGTAAATGAATTGTATATGATAACAAACACATTTCCTAGAAATGTAATATCTTACGCAAAAAAAAAAATTTAACAGATTTTGAATGCTACATTTGACTAAGAAACTCGTTAACAGTTGCCTTTTGGGAGACTAAGGAGAACTCGTACATAGTAGGGCTTAAAAGTTTGGCAAACTAGTGTAGTTTTACAACACATAATATTGTTGGGGGGAAGAGAGGAGTCAAGGATGATTCCAGAGTTTTTGGCCTCAGAAACAAGGTGAATAAGTGGTGGTTCCATTTTCCAGTAGTAGATCAGGGGGGTGAGGCAGAGGAACTGGTGCAGTGCTGTCCTTACAGGAACCGGCTCTGGGGTCCCCTGGCCCAGTTCCAATCCCGATTCAGCTCGTTCTGGCTGACACTTCTGGCAGCTTCCACATCTGTGAGCCAGGGATCCATCGTAACTCATAGGGTGCTCGTGAGGATGAAGCATATGTGGGAAAAAGAAAACATGGCACAGAGTTGTTGGTAACGACTTGTCTAATACGTCCTCCCCTCGCGCTGGACGCTCCTTCAGGGTGAAGCCTGCACCCGTTTGCTGCGCTGTTCCCAGCCCTGGGGCAGGCCTGACAGCTAAGTGTAGTAGAACTCCCAATAATGAAAGAAGGGGGTTCTGTAGGCAGAAAGAATAATTTTCCCTCTACCCTTCTAGGTTCTTGGCTGAGATGCCTCCTGTAATAAAAGACATTAACAGGAGTAAAACGGAAGTTGAATAACACGTATACCTCATGTATACATGGGAGAGACCCAGGAAAACTGAGTAACTTTGGCGCAAGCCATACCTTAAATACCTTCTCCAGCTAAAGACAGAAGATGTTGGGGGCGGAGGGAGCCAGTTATGGAGGTAGCAGGAAAAGCAGAGTAAACAAGGGTAAGGTTGTTATGCAGATTTAAGTCCCTGCCTTCTCCATTGATAAGATTTCTACAGATTTCGAGTCATCTTCCTCTTCTTGGTACAGAGAGGGAGATACCCTTATCAATGGAGATTTCTCTTAAAAATGTAAAGATCTCTTACAAAAGGGTAACTTCTCAGTTTTCAGGGCTTCTCCCATGTCTGCTGTTTCTTAGAAATAACCAGCTCATAATAATCAATATGCCAAAGAGGCATTTTTGGGGGGTGGCAAGCGTTGCTCCCCTTTAGTTCCAAAGAAATTTAATTGCCTAAAATCCAGGGTGCATTATGCTAAGGGTCAAGGAATAGCTGGGGCAGCCCTGTGAAGCTGGCTGGCCGGGAGTTCCTGCGTCTGGCCACAGATCCAAATCCCTCCTGGTCGCCGGGGTCTGGCTTGTCTGCTCCAGTTGAATCAGCAAGTGGGTCAGTTTTGTGTCCTCTGCCTGGCTGAGAGTTTTTAGTCAAGAGGAGCGGTGTGTTGGAGCTTTATTGTACATGGTAAGCATTTGTTAGGTAATTGAACCACAAGCCCTCTATGACCAATTCAACTGACCCCATCTTATCAACAGAGTATTTGAGAGTGGTTTTTCAGGAACTGAGAAATGACTCCTTGTCCAATTCAGGCCAGTTGAGACCACCAACCCATCACCTGGGCCTGCAGAGATATCCGATTAATGACCCTTTTGATGTCAAAGGGCTGAGAACTCCACCCTCAGATCGTGGTAACACCACCATTTTGTGAACATGCGTCCTATGAAGAGCAGTGAAGCTTGACTACACTTACGCAGATCATCACTTACCTCACCTCTCCTCACCTCCAATCTTCTATCCCCACACTTCAGACCGCCCTGCCCTTCATCCCACAAATTTTGCCACAAGCACTGGATCCGGGAGACAGATCTGAGAGCATGTGCCTCCTGTCTCCTTGCAGATCAATCTAGCAATCGATCTAGAAAGCTGTTTTCTTTTCCCAGAAGCTGATGCCATAATAACTGGCTTTTTTAAATGCACATCGGGCAGGAGAACCCCAATTTTGTACGGTAATAGTTATGCCGAATGTATAGTCATGTGTTGTTGAACGATGGGGACATGTTCTGAGAAATGCATCATTAGGCGATTTCGTGGTTGTGCGAACATCGTAGGGTGTACTTACACAAAACCAGATGCTATAGCCTCCTACACACCTAGGCTATACGGTACTAATCTTGTGGGACCACCATTATACATGCGGTCTGTCGTTGACTGAAACGTCGTTAATGTGGCACATGACTCGGTTTGTTTCCTAGGGCTGCTGTAAAAAATTACCACAAACTGTGGGGCTAAAAACAACAGAAATTCATTTTCCCGCAGTTCTGGAGGCCAGAATTCTGAAATCAAGGTGTCGGCAGGGCCACACTCCCTCCAAAGGCTCTAGGGGAGAATCCATTCTCTGCCTCTTACAGCGTCTTCGTGTGCCCGCGGTCATCCTCGGCTTGTGGTTACATCATTCCAGTCTCTGCCGCCAGTCCCATTGCTGCCTCTTCCATCTGTGTCACATCTCCCCGTCACATCCTTATAAGGACTCTCATCATTGCATTTAGGGCTGTGTATAAACACGTCATGGTCTTGACATGTTTATTGTAGCAGCAGAAAAAAAATAAGGCAAGCTTGTCTGGGCTGGGATGTTTATAGTATCCTTTGAATTAAGGAAGTTTACAAGGTTTGGGATTAATTCTGCCTTGATTTCCGTTAGCGATCTCAATTTTCAATCTTGGGTCTTTTAAACTTTGAGACATTTTCTTAGTCTCATTGTACTTTTTATTATCGATTTTTCTCTATTGGCTCTGCTTTCTTATATACAATTAAAATGCATTTATGCACCTAGCAAAATGTGACATTATAATAACTATCATTTACTGAGAAAGCCTGTATTCCAGGGTTAGATCACAAGGATTCTGTCATTTGTCTGTGAACCTTTATCTTTTTTGTTTCTTTATTCATCCTTTCTATATTCTGGCATGGTTTCTCAAGGTTATCCCCTATGGTACTAATTTAGTTTTGTTGTGGTATTTGCTTTTAACTACTGAAAATGAAGGTTTTGGTTTCAGCAACTATATTAGATTTTTTATTCTTGTGTCATAGAAACAATACTTCTTTTTTTGCCTAAGAACAGGCATCAAGTATTTTTTTCAAATTGGCTTCTGTTTCATGAGGTTAACTTCTTTCGGAACTGTAGGAGTAAAAGATACTTCTTGAAGTTTTGCTTGTAATTATCTATCCTTGTTTAGTCTGAGTGAAAGCAAAGCAAGCCCATTTGATGATTCTTTTTCTCTGTTGTATATTGTGAGCAGGGCCATCACTAGCCCATATGCAGCTCTGCCTTCCTGAGTGAGCAACTTATGCACTCTGAAGAGTCATGTGCTTGGTTAAATGCTCTGCCATTGCCCTCTTGAAATTCTTATACTTTTTGAGCAGGGGACCCCACGTTTTCATTTGGCAATGGGCCTCATGAATGATGTAGCTATTCCTGGCTACATGGCACGTATGTATGCATTTTAAAGAGGAATCCATTCCTCCAGTGGGTATAGCCCTTGCTACGATACACACGTTGGCCCCTCAGCCAGCATATTTGTGCAGTGGACATCCTACTCAACCTTACATGGCATTCTTGATTGTTTTCCTCCACTTGCATGTATTCAGAATGCAGATAATAAATAACTTTGGGTTAGTAGAAATATGCTTTTCTTCCCTTTTTAGGTAGGCTTTTTTTTTTAATAATTTTATTTATTTTTTTTTCCCCCAAAGCCCCAGTAGATAGTTGTATGGCATAGCTGCACATCCTTCTAGTTGCTGTATGTGGGACGCGGCCTCAGCATGGCCGGAGAAGCGGTGCGTCGGTGCGCGCCCGGGATCTGAACCCGGGCCGCCAGCATCGGAGTGTGCACACTCAACCGCTAGGCCACGGGGCCGGCCCTTAGGTAGGCTTTTTAAAATGAAATAAAAACGAGCAAGACTCAATTCCTGATGACCTGTTATGTCAGCATGATTGTGATCCTAAGCAAATCAGTAAGCGGGTTGTCCTCAACGCTCATTTTTCTCTTGTGCGCTATATTTTAAAATAAATAGAATGTTAATTTCCCTTCTGCCATTTAAAGCTTTTAAAAATGATCTTAATTAATGTTGCCGTAATAGCTTCAGAGACTGGTTTTAAGGTCGTTACAGCCTGTCCTGATTGAGTGTAGAGGGGCCAGTGCGAGGACAGTCAGGGAGAGGGAGCACTCTCGCTGTCGGCTGCTGGGAGCTGGGTGTTGCAAGACATCCTTTTCCAGACCCGAAACGGAAGGGCAGGCTGGTGTGGAGAGCTCCCCACACTGTGTCTGGCTGGTAGGAAACTTAGAATGTGTATTTGTGCCCTTTCCTGATACAGGTATACATTCAAATTTCCCAGGTCACACAGGGAGCTGTTGAGATCCAGGCTGGGGTGATACAGCCCCTTATGTGAGAAATATTCATCAGATAACCAAAGGAGAATTAGACCAGAGGCTTATTTATAATGCTTTTTTTTTGAGTTTCAGAGTCAAGGTTTTTGACTTAGCAATTCATCTGAGAGCTGTTGACAGGCAGTCTCAGTAGAGAGTGGGGCAGAGAACCAAAGGACACAGGACAGCGGAAGAGCGTGCAGGCTTTAGCAGCAGACATGGACACTCAACTGCTCTGACGACCTTGGACAATTTCCTCAGATCTCCAGCTTCTCTATCTATAAAACTACAGTGATGCTCTCCAGCGCCCAAGACTCGTGGTGATGAAACAAGATGATGATGGACATGTCCCCTCACAGTGCCTGGCACATGTTGGTGCTCAGTGGATGCCCTTCTCGTTCGAGACTTTCTCCCGTTAGTGAGCGTTCAGATGGTGTGTCTTAGGTAGGGGGAGGGGCAGGAGACAGAATGTTGTAGAAAGAATAATATCCAACCTTTCATAGGAAGAACATTACATATGTAAGGAGAGTAGTTGCCGGGGATGCGCAGACCCAAGGGTGGAGGTGATCTGTTTTGGTTTAACCCCTTCTTCAGGGAGAAATGGGTCAGTGGAATCTTTAGAGCCTTGTCAACTCCACTCACCCTCTTCCGCATCTAAAACTTCACCGTTGTACTTAATTGCTCTAGACATATTCACATTCCTAATCATTGCAGATTCATTTTATTTCAAAGCTGAAAGAGAAGGAATTTATTTTTTTGCTATACATGTCTGATCACATTTACACAACAAGCTGACGCTGGCGTCTGTGTGGTTAATTTCCAATTATTCCCATGTCCTACTTTCAATAGACTAAGGAGGAAGAACTCTTCTCAACTGGGTAGCATTTCTTTCTCATATCTTCTTCTCTTGTTGCCTTCATCTTTTGTTTCCCTTGCGGTCATTGTGATGCAAGAAGTGGACTACTGTATTTCTGGATAGTCTTTCCTGTAGAGAAATAACAGTTCATATCCTGTGACTATTCTGTTGGTAACCCACTTGTTATATTCTTGACTGTTCAAGAGTTTTTGTTCACAGAGAGAAGCACCTTCTGCTATGTGTACTGTTGTACTCAAACTATTAAATTTGTCTAAAATCAGACTTTAAAAATCAATTTCTTGGGGCCAGCCCCATGGCGTAGCAGTTAAGTGTGTGCACTCCACTGCTGGCGGCCCGGGTTCGGATCCCAGGCGCGCACCGATGCACTGCTTGTCAGGCCATGCTGTGGCAGCGTCACATGTAAAGTGGAGGAAGATGGGCACGGATGTTAGCCCAGAGCCAGTCTTCCTCAGCAAAAAATGAGGAGGATTGGCATGGATGTTAGTTCAGGGCTGATCTTCCTCACACACACACAAAAAAATCAATTTCTTGGGGGCCCAGTGGCATGGTGGGTAAGTTCGAACGCTCCGCTTCAGTGGCCTGTGGTTTTCAGGTTCGGATCCCGGGCACACACCCACACACCGCTCATCAAGCTATGCTGTGGCAGCATCCCATATAAAGTAGAGGAGGATGGGCACGAATGTTAGCCCAGGGCCAATCTTCCTCAGCAAAAAGAGGAGGATTGGCAACGGATGTTAGCTCAGGGCTAATCTTCCTCACAAAAAAGAAAAAAAAGAAAGAAAGAGGCTCCATATCTCCATGTTTGTTAGGCCTTTAAAAATTTGGAGCTAGCCTGTACACACTTGGGAATATTGCTTTAAGTAGGTGACTGCTGCTAGTTTCACTAACTTTCTTATGTCTTTTTTCTTTTTTGTAAATGGTAGCCAGCTGCCAACTTGAGGAATCAATGATGAAACAGTGAACATGATAACATAGGGAAGGAGTAGGTCTAAGTAGCGCGAGAGTGGACTGTAGGGGAGGCTCAGTGCTCCCCCATTCCCATATACCCTTTGCAATCAGCATCACTGTGCACGCTTAGAGCTTCCAACTGCAAGAAGCTGCAACTCTGTCCGTGGGCTCTCTCTGGCCGTAAAAGCACGTTCAGCTTGTTATGGCGGGCAGAAGAGCCTGAGAGTCAATGTGCCTGTGAGCCCTCAACTAATAATAGAATAGGTTGGGCATGAATATGTTAGCCCAGGGCCAATCTTCCTCAACAAAGAGAAGAGGATTGGCAACAGGTGTTAGCTCAGGGCTAATCTTCCTCACACACACACAAAAATCAATTTCTTAAACAATTCTTCAATCTACTTAAACGCAATTATAGACTTATGTTTCTTTTGACAATTTAGACTCCAGTGGTGATTCTTTTGAATCCTCCAAACACCATAAACGGCCCACAAAGATCCAGTGATTATGAAACACGTAACACACTTAAACCTATTCTAAAATACCAATGCCATGGAGTTCATTTATTCTTAAACTTGTTTACTTTCCGAGGGTTGTAGCAACATATATTTTGATAAAGTCTAGAGTTAGAGCAATACACATTTTGATACTTTCCTCGGGATGCAATAATACAGTAGTAGAGTTCCACAATTACAGAAACGTTATCAGAGCCAGAAAAACAGTCTGACCAGCTGAGATGATAGGGTCTCGTTATCACTGGTTGATTTTTGGTCATCTCTGTGTTCATCAGATCCAAGCCACTGGTCATCAGGTCAGGCCCCTTTTTATATTTGTCCTCTATTTGTTACTTCACTACGATTCAGGAGCTATGCTTCCATACAGGTCCTGGTTTTGCATCATGGTGCCCCCCCACCCCCAATGTCTTATTCTCCAATTTTTGCTTGGCTCGTGTTTCATGGACCATTGCCCTGTCGCCCCCTGACATCTGCCTAGTCTCTTTGCATCATTGGCAGGTCTGATATGCTTTATTATATCTGACTCCAATTAGTGGGGCTGTCTAAGGGTATCACCTCCTAGGATATGAGGGATGAAGTCTGCAGTTAGTGCACCTCTTAGAATATTTAGCTAATTCATCATCTCGACACTCGGGTCAGTTTTCCTCCCCCCAGTTATCAAGCGCACTAAGGCTTTTCCTGTTATCGGTACACCCCACCTTTGCTGGACTAGTATCACTAAGTTCCCTGCATTCACCCTTCTCTGCTTAAACAAAGAAATATTTAATAGAAGAGATGAAATACGTAGCACTCTTCCATTTATTCAAATCAAGAGAAAACTTACCTACTACTCTTCTCCCATCTTTTCAGGCTAACGCCTCGTTGTGTGGTACTTGAGATGAGCTTTGCTTGTTTGGGTGTCATTTCGAAATGACACCGCTCACATGTGGATTGTGTTATTCCCTTTGATGCCCATGTTGTCCCATCTTGGCTGGTGACTTGTCCTTTCTGCACTACCCCTGACCTCTTTGAATTTCTCTACCTTCCTGGCAGTCAAGGTTGGGCCTTGCCTTTCCTTAATTTTCCCTGCCCCAAGATACAGCATTTTTTACCCTCTAGGAATCCCTGGTTCCTTTCTTTGGAGAATAGTTTGAAACCAAACTCTGGGTGCTCGTTTTACAAAACAAGAACATAGATGATGTCTACTCTGTGCCACATGTTGTTCTAAACTCTTTACAAATATTGTCCCATTCACTTATTTTAGCAATCTTATAAAGTGGGTACCACTATCCCCATTTAACAGATGAGGAAACTGAAGCCCAGAAAAGATAAGTAACCTGTCTGGGATCACACAACTAGCAAGTGGCCAAGCCAGAATTTGAACCCAGGAAGTCTGGCTCAGAAGTCATCTCTGCGTGGGGTGCGTGTGAATGTTGCTGGCTGTTGGGCAGTATCTAGGTCAGAGCTGGAAAAATTGTCTTTTAAAGTTTATAATTTTAATTGATTTTTCTAAGAAACATTTCATATAAATGAAATGTATAAAACATCACTGATTTTAAGCATGCTATTCTCTTCTTCCTTTTTTAGGTCCCATGAAGCAGTCGGTTATAGCATGGCAAGAAAATATGGCACAACAAATATTTGCTCTACTCTTAATCTGCTTTAGGCCCCAGGCTCGGTTTGTGGACCTTTGTGTGCACATGAGCAACTTTTGTTTCCGTGCTGAATGGAGTGCAGTCCTTGTGAAGGCTTCTTCCGTGGTGTCTCGAGAAGTCCCAACAATGCACATAATTGAGTTGTGGTGGCGGCAATAGGAACCACTTTAACCAGCTCAACTTTGTATTATGTTTCTATACCCTATTCTTCGTAACGGTGTGAGGTTTCATCAACCACTAAGACTTTCTATTACAGGGTCTATTACAAAAGAAAGAAACCCTTTCAGAGATGTATTACCCTGTCGTTAGGTTGGATATGAACGTGTAAGTGTACACTAAATTTTAGAGTTGCCCTTACGTTTTTCAGTTCTCTTCCAGAAACTGATGGCCCCCTTACAAATCTGTTTTGACTAAATAGTGAATATTACCGAGTTCCTAAGTAATATTTTTGGAAGTGTTCAATTCTTTTAGACTCTGCACTCCTCCCCTCTCCCTCCCCCTTCCCTACAATGACAACTGACACTGCTGGTTACTTGGTTACCTATCAAGTTTGCAAATCTTAAGTGAAGTTGATAGTGTTTTGTTTTTTCTGCCGTTGGAAGGGTTGGGGTGGGTGGATATTCTCGATCATTTTCTATCCTACTGGATCTAAAACTGTGGACAGAATTCTTATCCTCGGTGGTTACGTGACACCTGGCTCTCAGGCCTAGTTATGACTTAACCAGAATCCATTTTATCCACCATTGTTATTTTCCTGTCCCTTCCTTCAAATGTTATGAAAGCACTAAAATATGGAGGATGAGATTGCATCAAGGGTGGAAGTCTTAAAATAATCTTTCAAGGTATTTCTGGACCAAGCATGTGCTTGACTTCCTGTTGCTTTGTCTTTAGCCAAACTCTGTGTTCTCCTTTTAGAGTATTTGCCTCTGACACACTTCCACCCCTTCACCAGCTGTTTTTATCTTAATCTTAAAGCATTAAAGAGGCTTTCAGACTTGAGATTGGTTGACGGAGGCATCTCTCAAGAAATGAATCATAGTAGTTACTTCAAATGGGGAGAACTGGGATTCTGGTGATGTCTGAAATGCAGTGGCCATTAGGCTCGACTTTCGCCAATCTATCATCTAGTCTGTCGATGTGTCATTCAGGAGGGGGTCAGCAGTAGCCTTTAGAATTGCCTTACAAAGTCAAATATCCATGATGGGCAATGTTTGTGTCCCCAAAAAACCCATCAATTTGGTTGCTACCTAACTACGCCGTGAAAAAGCAGCGGTCAAATATTTAGTCTAATTGGATTAGTTCAGCCCGCTTGATGGGGAGGTACTCCTTTGGCCGTAGGAGATAGGCCTGTGTAGTTATCTCTAAACTGTGGCTGGTGTTTTAAATCATGAGTGGGTTGTCCATCTAGAGTAGATCCTCACTGGTTCTATTTCCATTCTCATTGTCTCATTCTGAGGAGTAACCGTGATTATTATAGTCATGAGAGCCTCAACAAGCATCCAACACTTCCTGTGTTCTGGGCACTGGGTTAAGGATTGTACATCTATTATCTTAATCCTCAAAGTCATTCTGTGATGTCAGGAGTGTTACCATGTAGATGAAGCACTGATTCTTAGAGGTTAAATGATTTGTCCAAGGCCTCAGCCAACAAGGGGAAGTCAGGTTTCTGACCCAGGTAGACTGCCAACAGGGGGTGGCCCCTCCACCCCCCGCCCCCTGTTAGCTTTGGTCCTCACTAGGCTGTGCAGACCAGCCTGGGGATGATTCCTGAGGTCGTGTGCTCTGTCTGGAAGATGTTCTAGTCTTGGGCAGCCACAAACAGTGCCAAAGTGTCTCTGCTTTGTACATTTTTAAAAAATTCTAAACCTTTGAAAAAAAGCATTTTATATTTGGTTATTCAGCCCTCTGAATTGGTTTGAGAGGAACCCTCTGAAGTAAACAAACCATGGGACAGTTATATTATTTCTCATTTGTTTTCCATTGTGTTATTCCATTTTCTTCTAATCTTAGAAGCTTGTGTCAGAACCGGTAGCTTATAGAACTTCCCCTCCTCGCCTTAATTTGGAACCAAAACCTCCTTGCACTTGTCCCTCCACCTTCAAGGGCGAATGACATTCAAGAACCTCAGGAATGCCCGGAGCAGAGGCCATGCCTCCTCAGACCCACCTGTCAGGTTGCCCTACCTCGCACCATCCAGCACGGTGATGGTCATCGATCGGATAGCGTGCCCGGCAGGCTTTCCTCTACCTGTTGGGAATGGTCAGGACGTGTGTCCCTTGGAGAACAGCTCTGCTCTTCTCATTCAGCTTGGGAGCCTTCACGTTCAGTGTATGTGTACTGCTGGGGTCGCACTTGTGTTGAGGCAACTTCTATAAAGATGTATACGATTTTAGAGCAAGTAGCTGTGGCAGCTCCCGTCAGCACAAAAACGTAGTTTTGCCCAAAAGGCCTCTGTTGCCTGAGGGCCTAAACTGCCATGGTTTCTCTTCTGCTCGCTTCGGGTTTTATTTGTGAAGTGACAAGCTTTTTATGAAACTAGACAGCCAGTTCCATTATTAATGATCCTCAGTCTTTTCGTCTAATTCAAGTAATTTAAAAATAGAAATATGAGAACTAATTGGATTCGGTTGCTGATAATTGTTATTCCTTCATTATAAATGTAAACTCACCTCCTAAGGGTTTTGAAAAGTGGCTTTGGAGACTTGGCTGGTGCCACTGGGGACACATGATGTCAATGAATGCTAATGTTCACAGTGCAACCGAGAGCTCGCCATGCGGTTAGAAGGCCCCAGACTTGCAGACTGGAATCTGCTTCATCAGGGCAAACTACCTGTCACAAGAATATATCAGGTCACATGGAAAGAGAGGTGACAAACCTGACATTTGTAGCCTCCAAGTTTTCTGTGTTCTGTAGACCTGGGATTTTCACCAGCCCTGAGAAAGCCAAGGAGCACGTCTGGGTTTAGGTGGTGGTGGTGGTGGGGAGGGGAAAGGCCAGAGGGTTTGCCGGAGAGGAAGAGATCTGAGATGTGACTTGGACATGACGTCACAGCACATGGAAACAGAAATGTGTGGGAGCACTGAGAAGGTGACTCGGTTTTGTCCTCCATCTCTGGAAACAGGATTTGTGAAATAAGCATGGCAGTTGAGGCCAGAGACCAGAGTTTAAATCCTACCTGTACTACCTCCCCTGGCCTCACTTCCCTCTTTGTAAAGTCGTGAGCTGGTGTGAGGATGGGATGAGATGATATAAGGACAACGCCAGCCACAAAGGAGATGTTCAGAAGATGTTAGCTCCCTCCCCTGGCCCCACACTCTCTACACACATCTTTCCTCTCTTGTCCAGGTGAGGAAATGGGTATTCAGAGAAATTCAATGATTGTCTGAGTGACAGAATTGGGGCTACCTTCAGATCTTTTCAGTTCTGCTACATCCTGCTGCCTCTCCGGGAGGGTTCTGTACGCTTCACAAATGTGTGGTATTGGGCCGGCTGGGGTGCAAGACTGTTTGCACTTTGTCTTCTCATAGTTGCACCTACTTGTGTTGCTTTACATTCAAGTAAAGGCTGTTGATTTGTCTCAGCAAAGCTGTCCTGTCCCTGTGGTTCCCTGTGGTTAGTAGTAGGTACCCCTATTAAAGGTCCTCTTCTACCTATGTACTTGGGTATTAAAAAATGTAATCTAGGGCCAGCCCAATGGCATAGTGGTTAAGTTTGCATGCTCTGCTTTGGTGGCCCAAGGTTGTGGGTTTGGATCCTGGGTGCAGACCTACACACTGCTCATCACGCCATGCTGTGGTGGCATCCCACATACAAAATAGAGGAAGATTGGCAGCAGATATTAGCTCAGGGCCAATCTTCCTCACCAAAAAACAAAACAAAACAAAAGAAGTAATGTAATCAAAATGCATACTTTTTAAAGAGAGGGTTGTGCCTCCAAGGCTTGTCATCAACTTCTTATAAATTTAACCGTTTCCCCATTGATTTACATTCTAATACCAGTTCTGGGGTTTTTGATCTTCAGTTGTCAGGCGCACCTTTTTATTACCTTTTCTTTTCTGTCCCCAGGCTGTCAGGGAGTTGAAAAACCATAAACAAGAACATAAGTACACCCAGGAGTTTTAAGGGAAAGAATAACATCTTTTGTAATACCATGATCCTATAATTTATATGCTAACAATGTGATATACTGCGTGCCCCGATCTCTAAACAAAAGGACAAGATGATTACTGTTATAACATGTATTACGGTTCGGATGTGTTATCTTTCCCCGCTCCGCATCCTGATGTTTGGGTTACAGCTTATCTCTGATCGTGATCAACATGCTTTGAACACTCATCAGAAATCATGATGGACATAGAGCCTTCCAGTGGCCTCCTAATTGTCTTAAAACCAGTTGAAGGCTGTTTCTCTTTCAGTGGAAGGTTGACTTTCCTGTCTTTCCCCTTCAGTAAAGAGTAAAGGGATATCACAAATTTTAATGTGTGTAAACTAAGAAAGCCATATAACCGGAGGTGATAAATTTTGAAGTTTGCATGAGTTACCCAAGCATTCAGTAATACACTTCAGGAAGTTGTTTGGAGAAATGTGGGTTGATCATTAGCAAATAAATTTTTACTTCTGGCTGGCCGCCTTTTGAAGCTTCTTTGCAAGTCCGCCTCTTTTCTAAATTTGGAAAAATCTGTGTCTTTGAGCCTTGAAAAAGACAGTCTCTTAGCAACATGGAAGGACAAAGAGAACAAATTAAGTAAGAAGTGTGCTATGATTTGTGTATGTTCTCACCGTTTTGAAAACCAGCATAAAGGGAGGTATTTTTTAAGCTGTTTATAACATTTGATAAATTTTTAAAGCAAGAAAACAGGGAGTGGTGTGTGTTCCTCCTCTGCCGTTTTTCTCTGTCTCCCCACTCTGTGCATTTTTGCTCACTTGGAGGACATCCGTGGGCTTTCATAATTAAGAATTAATTAAAAGTGTCTGCATGGAGGACTTTCTGCTCCAAACTTAATTAACTTAGAAAACATTGCCTTGATAAACAAGTGGATCTGTTTTAAAGAGAAAACAGAGTTCACCCTCATTTTGGACATCTATAATAATTCATTTAGTTAACCTTGGAAGCATTTTGCATCTGTTAGGAATCCGTAAATAAGGAAATGCAGAAGTGGCTACTGCCCCTGTTTCAGGCTAATTGTGTGCTAGAGCTTACTCCTTTGCTTGTGGGGAATAGGAGGTGGGGGCAGAGGGGAAGTTTTATAGTGAAACTGTTACCTGGGCTGGGAAATCCAGCAGGGACCTTGGCTGCTCTACCATGTTCTGTCAGGGAAAGCAAGCCACAAGGCCAACCCACATTGGAGGGAGGGGAAATGACTTTCTCTCTTGATGGGAAGAGTAACGTGTACATGGGGATGGAAGGAATTTCTGATGTCTGTCTTTGGAAATGACTTTTTACATAAATTAAAGGAGTATTCATTTACGCCAAAGATGCTATGTTCCATTGATTCTGAGATGTACATTTTCCCCCCAAATTTTAATCTCTCTGAAATCAGGACGTGTCTTACTGTGCTAGCATCTTATCACCATTGGCTAGTGAAAGGGGAGGAACACTATCCTCTACCCACTCTGGGTCCTTCCTGGCTGGGCTACGAATTAAATTGACATCAGATCAAATAGCAGGAGAAAATCAAACAAAATTTAATAACATGTATACATGGAAGAAACTCAGAAAATAGAAACTGAGCAACTCGTCATTTTGACTAAGCTGCTCACTTAAGTATTTTCAGCTAGAAGCAAGGAGGATGCTGGGGGATGGGTTAGTGGTTTGGGATTTCAGAGGGGAAGAAGACAATTCACATGGAGATGGAAATGCAAATGTTTGTCAGACAACTCTTCACAGGGCCACCTGTAGAGAATGTGGCTGGAGAGACAGAATTTTTGATAAGATGGGCTTGTTGGCTTTCTTATCACATCTATTTTACATTATACTACAGCCATCATATGGTAGTGGCTCACTCCTATAACAGGCCTTCTATGTTAAATTCTTTAGGCGGTTAGTGGGGGAGATCAAATGTCCGTCAGAGAAAATAATCAAGGTAAAGAGACATATTTTGAGGTGGCCAATTTTGATCTCCCACACTAGACAGCATGGATACATTGTTGTCATTACCTGTGATTGTGCAGATGTGGACATAGCAATTGTGTTTATGTATGTTGTTAGTAATATACATGTCAAGGTTAATTGCATATAAAAGGTCTTCAAATTATTAAATCATGATTCGACACTGAAACAAGTTTTTGTGTACTTTGAAAGTCAAGAAACAGAGCAACAGGATGTAAATTTAGCATCAGTGAAGCAAATTTTTGTTAGAGGAATGACCACACTTACTATTTTTCACAAAGAAACAATCAAGAGCTTTGGGGGACCTGAGACAAGATAAGTAGCTGAAGTTGTGTTTCAGAGTTATGGCAAAAGTATTGCCTTCCAGGTGATAAATTATGCAACTTGAAAACAGGAGAGATTGGTAGATCCCTTCAAAGAGATGAAAGGAATTTCAAAGCAATAAGTGGCTGGTGTCTGCAATTCATAAGTTGCACAGGACTGTTGTTGAGGCCTAGAAACTCAATTTACCAAACCTCCTGCCAACTCAGAACTGTAACTGCATATTTTCTCGTGATTTGTGATTTCGAGAAAAGCTGAGCTTAGACAGATAGGAAATGCTGATAAAACTCCAGCATTCTTTAAAAGGCTCTGAAATTTTTCTGTAGCATCAAAGGTGCTAAAGAGATCTAGGTCATGAGCATGGGCTGTGAAAAAAAAAAGAAAATAAACTGGTTGAGATATTCCTAACGCATCTGCACATGCCGAGTTGGACTCTTCTGAATCACTTGAACTCAGTTGCTTGTGTGCCTTTCTTTCCACCTGATGCTCCACCATTGTCTCTGGGACATTCTTCCAGCTGCCAGACACTCAATACGCCAGTTTTGAGGCTGGCACTTTCTTGTTCTTACCAGGTGTCACAACAGAAGGCTTTTCAGATCTTCAGTGACTAAAAGGAACACACACACATGCACATGCACAATAACATCTTTGGGGAAGAAACCATGGGCATAGGTCACTGCAAACCCCCTTTCACATCATATTCAGCTTCTGAAGTTGCACGTTAGTCTTTAAGGATGTGGGCTCTAAGATCTCATTGTGGATTTCTAATCCTGGCTGTATGACCTCGCATCACTTACAAGACTACGCAAGTAACCTATTAGTTGAGAAGTGGACTTAATTGTGGGGATTAAATGAAATAATCAAGTAAATGCCTCAAAAGTTTGTAAATCCTGATTCTGCTTCCTTATATTCCATTCTCTCCTTTCCCCACCCTTTTCCAGACTTCCTCCCTAACTTGCCTTTAAAACTGCTTTTCATAACGTCACCAATAACTTCGATAGTGCAAAATACAGTGGTCCCTACGTGACTTCCTGTTTAACAGTACGCAGCTCAGTAGACCGTGTCCTCCTTGAAACATTGGTTCTTATGCTGGCTTCCCTAGTAATAGGCTCTGTTTTTCTTCTTTCTTAGTGGGATGTGACTTCTAAAATTTACTTCTCTGGGCTCTTCCTCTTTTATTTGACCAACCAGGATTTGGGTCTAGATCCCAGTCTTTCTACTCCATTGTCTCCAAATACCATTTATGTGCTGATGCTGCCAAAAGTTGATCCCCGGGCCTGAGCCCAGACCCTGACAGAAACAACCACTTGACTCCTCCTCTTGGCTTCCTCATTATGGACGGGACCCTTGGTTTCCAATGGCTCTGTTCCCTTTCACCTAAACCCTGCCCCTCCTTCCATTTTATAAAGTTCAGTAAATGGCATCACCATCCACCCGGATGATCAAGTAAAATCCTCTGGCATTGTGCTCTGTCCTTCTTTCCCTCACCACCATCCCCATTTGCCACCATCAGCACATTCTTTTGACTCTACCTGTAAAATACATCCCATAATCATCTCCTTCTCTCCATCTTCACTGTGCTCGACATCCCTCTTCTGGATACCTAACATAGCTTCCTGACCGGTTCCTTGAATCCACTCATACCACCTTTTCTTCTCCATATAGCTCCCAGAATGATCTTTAAAAACATTAATTAGCTTGTCCAGCAATGTCACTCTTGCTGGAAAGCCCATCAGTGGCTTCCAGGCCTCCTGTGCCGTGGCCCCCACCCCCTCAGAGGCTCACAGGCTGCAGTCACACTGGCCTCCGTTCTGTTCTCTGACCACACTAAACTTGCCTCCACCCCAGGCCTCTGTGGTTGCTCCCCTCAGCCTGGAACACTGCCCTCACCTTCGCCTGGCAGGTCTCAGTTCGGAGTTCTCTTCATGGCCTTCCATGACCACCGTGTGTAATCGGTACTACTCTCCCCTTCCCCGTGCTGTCCTGTCTCCTCGTTCGTCGTCTTCACTGCCGGTGCCTCTATTTGAAATCACCTTGTTCATCTGCTTGTTTACTCATTGTCTGTTCTCTCATAAATAGAATGAGTGCTGTGAGGGTAGGGTCCTTGTTTGTCTTAATCAATGTGATATTCTCAGTTCCTAGAACAGCCTAGCGCTTACTAGGTGCTCCATAAATATTGCTGAGTTAATAAATAATGAAATAAGGCTCCTAGCACAGCGCCTGGCACATCGGTAAATGCTTAGTAAGCATTGGCCATTGTCACCTTGAAGGTTAAACCTTGGTTTATATGCCTGCTCCTCTAGCGTGGCTAGCTTCCGAAGAGCAATAAGGTTCACATCTTAGACTCCTTTGTATTCCAGAATCTACGACAGTGACTGGGACGTGGTAGATGTTTAATAAGGATTTGTTAAATAAGTGAACTTTTGGAAGCTGCCCTTTTGTTCGTTGGAAACAGTCCATACAGCTCTATGATGAATGCCTCACTCAGCATGTCCTACCTTGTTGATTTTCTGCCTTCATCCTACTTGGCCTGTAGGTGGAAGTTTGTTCTATTTCCTCAAGTCCGCCAAGTGAGAAGTGGGGCACCTCCCTTATACACCTTGTAGACAGCCTCTTAATTGAGTCCCCCATCCTTAGGCCAGTTTAGTGTCTCACTCCCTGTCCCCATGAAGAGCAAATCTTCCTTATTTCTGGCTCAGCTAGCCGATCTCTTTCTCCTCTTGTCTACTAAGGGGATGACCTTCCTCTTTCTAAATGCCAGTGTAAGCCCTTAAGTTGAAACCACCCTGACACTCCCTCTGCCTCCTCTGCCTCTAGGCCTATATAAGTGGAATTTGTAAGGATGAGAAAACCCCAAATATTCTGTATGTTACAACCATTTTAAGACATTCGTATGTTGAAATATTTGTGATGAGCTTTTGCTCACCCTCATTTGTCACTTCTGAGAAAATATTTTGGGGTGAACTTTTAGAGCTTTCATGAATTGGTTGTTTCCTCTGTTTGATTGACAGTTCTAGTAGCAGCCTTTAGCCAGCAAAGTTAGAAAATGAGATTTCATACTGTGATAAATGTCTCTGTGAAGGAGGTGTGGATGCTTCCCACAGAGTGACTATATGCTTTTAGTGATATTGTTCAGTTTCTTTATTGTTAAAAAATACAGCACTTCTCCAACCATATAACTTTAATCAGACTACTCAGGTGTGTGAAATTGTATATATCCAAAAGAATGTGGATTGTTACACAGTGTCCTTTGATAGTACAGGGCACATGATTTCATAAGTTAATTACAGCAGGTGTTGTCGCCAGTTAACAGGGATTTGCACTCAGAAGTTAGAGGAACAGTGTATGTGCGCGTGTGTGTAATGTGACGGGTGCTTGCAAGGATAGTGATGGTGATAGAGTATCAGGAGCCGTATGAGAGAGAAAGGCCCAAGATAGTAGTGGTGAAATGCAGAAGAACCGAGGCTCAACAAGGGCGGTTCATCACTGAGAAGCTTTTAGACGTGAAACAAACATTGACTATAGATGTGCATAGGCTTTTTCACGTACCTTTTTGTAAGGGTTACCTTAAACTCGGGGCCATTCACTTTATGTGAAGATGAAGAATTGCACTGTGGTGCCCTGTAATTCTTATCCCAATGGTTTGATTTGGTGACTTTAGAGAAGTTTTAGAGCCCTGGTGTAACTCTTTCCCTTTTGGTAAATTCAACGTAACACAAGCCAGAGAACAAGATATTACAGATTTGCAAATTATTGTGTTATTTCAAAGCACATGATTTTTATTCCATGCTTTTAAGTTTTTCCCTGAGATACAGAAGAATTGCAAAAGTACTTCAGAGTTTCCCTGTTTCCTCTATTGTTAACATCCTACATAATCACAATACAGTTATCAAAACTAAGAAATGAACACTGGTACCTGGGGTAGGCTGAATTGTAAGACGGCCCCAAAATTCATGCCCCCTGGTACACATGCCCTGTATCATCCCCTTCCCTTGAGTGTGGGCAGGACTTGTGAATATGATGGGATAGCACCCTATGATTGTGGTAAATTACAGGGCAGAAGGGATTTCACAGGTGTAACTAAGATCCCTAATCAATTGACTGAGTAATCAAAACGGAGATTATCCTGGGTGGGCCTGACCTAATCAGTTGAGCCCTTAGGAGACTTAAGTAGCAGCAGCAGACATGCTCTTGCTGGCCTAGAAGAGAAAAACAGCCTTGGTGGGAACTGTTTATGGAGGGGGCCATGTGGCTAGGACCTGAGGGTGACCTCTAGGAGCTGAACCCAATCGTAGGCCAACAGCCAACAAGAAAACAGGAACTTTAGTCCTAAAAGCTGCAGGGAACTGAATTCTGCCCACAATGAGCTTGGAAGAGGAGCCTGATCTCCAGAGGAGAACCACAGCGTGCCGACACCTTGACCTCAGCCTGTGACATCCAGCTGCCCTGTGCCAGGACCTTCTGCCCTCAGAAACTCTGAGGTACTAAATGTGTGCTGTTTTAAATTTTTTATAAAAGTGTGTTGTCTTCTGGTCATTTGTTATGTAGCAATAGAAACAAACACAGTGCCACACTATCACCGAAAGTACAGGCTTTGTGCGATTTCACCCCTTTGCACTAACGTCCTTTTTCTGTTCCAGGATCTAACCAAAACGTGATACTTTGGTGCTCTCAGTCCTCATAAGTCTAGATGGAGTTACACCTGAAATTGCATGATAAGCAGTCAGCTTGTGCAAATCAGGTGCCTGTAAGGATTTCCCCTCCCTGGCTGGTGTGTGTGTAATCTGAACGCTCGAGTTCATGTGTTGTCACATTACCGTTGCGTGTGGTGTGATGCTCTCCAGGACTTGTGCTCTTCTGTCTGTTAGGTCCTGTCTCTGTCTAAGGGGCCTCCCCAGGTGACACATCCCACGTGTGCAGAGCTGCAATAGGACGCTGAGTGTCTCCAAAATAGGCCTCTGACTCCTCTGTTTCCTCCTCTAACAGCGCAGGATCCAGCTGTCTGAGGAGGATGCAATTATGTGAAGCAATGCCTCCTGCTGGCTCCAGTTCCTGAGCTCTGAATTGGTGGTTTGGGGCCTGGAAAGATATTTTCAAATGCTCAGACTGCCATATAATCAGGACAATGACCCTCTACTCAGTGCGTTTGTTTCAAGGTGACAAAGAGGAAACTGTTAGGTAAAGGTGCACACAGGGCTCTGGGGTTGCCGTGACTGGGATCGAGGCCTCTTTGTTCCTGGCGTGTTGTTCTCACTGTCAGCAGGTTAGTCCTTTCAAACTTAGTCTGCCATCCTGCTCATGTCAGAGATCAAGAGTGGGGCTCAGGTGCTGTTTTGATGGAATTTATCCAAGAATTGCCCATATTGTGCCCTGGAAATCTCAGAGGCTCTGAGAGATTTTGCACCATGGGAATCAGAGTTCCACTTCATTAGAAGTTTCAAAAGCATCTGGTGCCCCAGCCCGGAGTCAGAATAAAGGCCCCTCCCTCTGGTCTAAACAGTGGGACCAGGCCAGGCAGGTGTGATGTGGAGAGAGATGGCCAAGTCCCAAAGGGCCCTGCGTCCGTTGACCCAGCCAGCCCCATGGAATCAGAGGTGATGGGATGGGGACAGTACTGGTTCAGCTGGGAGTCATGGATTCCTGCTTCATAAGACCCAATGACCCCATGACTGGTAATGGTGGTCTGTCATTGTCACGTGTTCAGAGGAGAGAGATTAGCAGGATCTCCTCCTCCCTCGCATGTCTGGGGGCGGGGAGCTGGAATGGAGGCAGGCAGAAGTGAGCCTGATGGACAGAGAGAGGTGGGAGTAAAACTTCCTTTCTTCTACAGTACGAGGCTCAGGGCGAGGGGATGGGATATATAAAACAGTTCCTGACCTCAAGAAGTGTAAATTTAATGAAGGTCACTCATGGAAATAAATAAATATAATACAGAGTTTCTCTTGAGGGGTTAAGTGAAGAATTCCACAGAAGAGAGATTTAGGCTGAGTTTCAGAGGATAAATAGGCATTTACCAAACAGATGGGGCTGGGGAGGGATGGAGGATGGGCATGCCAAGCAGTAGAAGCCACAGGTGCAAAGGCACTGAGGCATGAAACTGCGTTTGGGGGTGTGTGTGACAGAGAGTTCAGGAAATTGTTCAGTATTTCTGAAGATCTTTTTAAACAGGAGTGACCTCAGACTTGCATTCTAAAATCAAGCTTTTTTTTTCTATTATAAAAATATCAGAAAGCAAAGAAAACTATGAAGAAGAAATACTTGCCCCTGGTTTGGATTGCCACTCTGTTGCTCCCATAGTTCCCTGCAGTGCCCTGGGCAAAGCCTGGCTGCACCACCCAGCTCCCACGCCTGAGCGGGTATACCTTTCACCTCACAGGACTGAGGGTGCTTTGTTGCTCAGTCTAGGCTGGAAAGCCCTCCCAAAGTGGCAAGAACCAGGACTGTGCAGTTTCCTCCAAATCTCCGAAATCTAACAGGGCCTGTGGTGGGTGGGTGCTCAACAATTGTTGAATGAAATGAGGAGTTTCAGTACACAGAGATAATTGCTGTAAATAGCTTCATATTGTCCCTCATTTTTGCATATGCATAACTTAAAAATCATATTGGTATTGTGGAACATTTTCCAATATTTTA
Organism: Diceros bicornis minor; assembly: GCF_020826845.1. NCBI lineage: Eukaryota > Metazoa > Chordata > Mammalia > Perissodactyla > Rhinocerotidae > Diceros > Diceros bicornis. Next base: position 7,165,594 of record NC_080756.1, read on the forward strand.
CTCATTTTAGTTGTTTTTAAGAAATGTCTGTATTATGTGTCATGTTTGTTTGCATTTTTTAGAACAATAACCCTGGTCATCTAGAACTGTGCTATTCAACATAGTAGCCCCTAGCCACGTGTGGCTATTTAAATTTAAATGTAAATTAACTAAAATTAAAATGTCAGTTTCAGAGTCTCACTAGCTATATTTTAAGGACGCAAGAGCCACATGTGGCTAGTGGCTACTGTGTTGGACAGGGCAGGTCTGGAACATTTCCATCATCTCAGAATTTCTACGGCACTGAGCTGACCTAGAGAGTGGATTGGTGCGGAGAGAAACCAGAGGCAGGGAGACCACTTAGGTGTCTGCATTATGCTAAGCAAGAGATGGCAGCTTTACTAGGCAGTGACAGTGTCCGTGGAGACCGGGATAGAATCAGACAACGGCTTAGGGGAGAGAATCAACTTGATTTGGGCTGAGGTGAGGCAGAGGGAAGAGGTAAAGTTGATGTAAGGTTGAACGAGAGAAGCAGAACAAGTAGGTAGTGTGTGTATGTATGTGTATGTGTATATATGTGTGTATGTATACATATATACACATTCATGCATGCACACACATACAATACATACATGTATATGTGTGCATACATACACGTACATGTATGTGTATATATGAAAGGGATTTATTACAAGGAATTGGCTTATGCAGTGAGGGCTGGCTGGGTAAACTGGAACCCTAGGCTCAAGCTGAAGCTTGTTGCCCACAGTTGAGAGCCAGTCTTCCTCCCTCCCTCTTTCCCTCCTTCTCTTCCTCAATACGCTCCCTCCCTTGCCTACTTTTTCCCTCTGCTCTTCTCCCTCCTGCACTCTCCCTCCCCTCTTCTTCCTCTGTCCTCCCTCCTCCTCCTCCCTTCCCCTCTCTTCCCCTCCCTCCCTCCCCTTTCCTCCATCTCTTTTTCTCTCTCTCTCTTCCCCTTTCTATGACTTCCACTGATTGAGGCAGCCCATCCAGGATAATCTCCATTAAAGTCAACTGATTAGGGACTTTAATTACATCAGCCAGGTCCCTTCACAGCAGCACCTAGGTTCGTGGTGGGTTGAATGATTGGGAGAGTGTGCATGCGCTACAAGCTGGCCGTGCCTCCCTTCCATCCTCCAGCTCTCATGAGAGACTCTTCCTTGTAGCCCACTCTAACCAGAAACATACTAGAAAGGGAATTCTGGGGAATATAGTTTAGCCTGACCAAATTGACACCACAAAGCCATCACAGATGACTCCCAGTTTCTGAGTAGGACAGCTGTGTGAATCCTTGTGTTAGATTAACTGTGATCAGGATTATAAGAGGAAGAACATTTGAGCTAGAGGAGAGTAGCTGATGAATTCAGTTTGGCTTGCTGAGGTTTTGAAGTGCCTGTGGATCATCACATATCCTGCTCATAAATCTGGATCCAGGAATTCAAGAGGGGTCTGGGCTGAAGACAGATCGTGGGTCCTCAGCACATGCATGGTAGTTAGAACCCAGTGACTACACTGGTCGTCTGGGGACAGCAGGAAGAGAGCCTGGACAGCGACTGTCTGCACCTAAGGGGCTGAGCAGGCAAGCGGAGCCAAGACAGGCTGAGCTGCCAACGTTCCATGGCGGAGCTGAGTGCGGGCCAGTGAAAGGATTGTGGCGGCATCAGTCTGCAGAGTGGCATGATTTTCTCTTCCCAGCCTGGGTGGAGGAGCGTTTGAGGCTGACTTTACGGCTGATCCACGGTCAGAGGAGGACGCGGAGAGAATGGAATTGAGAGCAATGACCCAAGTAATCACGGAGTGCCATGGGCGGTCAGTGTGTCCTCTCACCTGCTCTAGCATGCCTTTCCCGTGGTGACTCCAGGCCAGGGATTGCCAACTCAAATGCCCACCTGGCTCTGGCAGGGAGGAGAAGCCCTTCATCCAACTTGGGGCTCAGGGAAGGCTTCACAGAAGAAATAACAAAAGTTGAGACCTCTGGGATGGTAGAAATAAGCCCAGTGACAAGCAGAACTAATACCGTGCCTCCCCAATAATCCTACTCAAAGTTGATGTTTGCAAGTTCTTTTTTTTTGCTTTTTTTGGAACAGAGTTTCACAACCTAGTCTGCTTTCTGCTGGGAAGACATCTGTTTTCTACTAAAATTACATCTTCTAAATTATATCATAGACGTATATTTTATATATATAATTTTGTGTGTGTAAAATTGTTCCATTTTAACCACTTTTTCTCTCTCTCCTTTTATCAATGAGCAAGCTTAAATTAGGATAAAATTTATTCTATTCTCCAGAGGTCCATTTTTAAAGTTGGTAGGTTTTGAAAAGTAAAGACCTTCAGTAATAAAATGTTTCCAGACCTGTGGACATTTGCCTCCAGCAGAGAAGACTTGAGAACAGGTGTCTGACTCAGGCTCTCCACCCTGGCTGCCCATCAGCCACCTGAGGTGTTCTTCAGACGTGCCCGAGACAAGACCTCACTCCCCGGAGATTCCAGTTTAATTGGTCTGCAGAGGAGCCTGGCCATCAATACCATTTGGAGCACCATGAAGTATTCTAGTGTGCAGCCAGGGTTGAACCCCTAGTTTAGTCATAGCATTCATATCTATTTTAGGTAGAAGGAGAGAAGACCCACCACAGCCTCCTGAGGAGAACAGAGAAGGAAAATAGTAAAAGAAACACTTCTTCCTAAATATGACTCATGAGAATGGTCCATTTTCCCACCACCCCCCACCAAGAGAGCAAGCAGTTGGTACAAATGGACTGGATCAAGTCTATAGAATGAAAATCAACTCGTGTCTTAAAGATTGGCTTCCAGCAGAACAGAAGCCACTTACCATCACAAGTGATATGAATAAGAGAAAATCTTTTGACACAGATGCCTTTAAAGTAATGGTTTTCTGTGTTTTGTTTTAACAACAGAATCATTCTTTCAAAATAAATCTTTCTTGAAACTCCACCCTCCCCCCTCCCACCACCACCCTCCCCTGAGACCCTTCTTAGTTAGGAACAGTAGGGCTCTTCAAAACACAATTGAAAAACCAAAGCATCAAGTGTTAAAGCTACTCCTGTCTTGAGTAGAAGCTAAAATAAGCAAAAATAGCATCAAATTGAAACCAGCTGTTTCATGACGAGCAATCAAACCATGGTCTATTATTTCCTCCTGGGGTTTCCCCCTCTGATAGAGCCCTGGGTAGATTATCTTTCCATCTCAACAGTATGGGACACCCTGATGGGGCTGAGGAGGGGAGAAAGAATGTTTTACTCCTTTCAGCGTAGATAACATTTTAGAAAAGGAACTAGGTACTGGGAAGTAAATAAAATTTAGTTTTAGACATTAAAATTGAGGGCATCAGTCTTACTCCTTCCTTCCTCTTTATTCGAAATGTCTGAGCTAGCATTCCTGCAAAGACAAAATAATAGTAATCAATTTCTGGTCCAGACTGGGAATTGAATGTCTAGTAGAGCATACCTCTATTAACGATTCTTGTGTGTTCTGTGCAGCTTCACGCTGCAGATGTGGTGTGGATCATTCCTGCCCCCAGGGTGGCTGTGATGGGTGCAGAAGCAGACTAGAGAGCTTTAAGATCTCGCAGTCTGGGGTCTGGGACTGGACCTCTGCTGGCCACTTACCAGCAGCATGACCTTAGGCAAATTCTTTAACCTCCGAAAGACTCCGTTGCTTCATGTCAAAATGGGAATTACCATATACATCTCATGGGTAGTTGGGAGACAGTCCATGTAAAGTGGTTAGCAGAGTGCCTGGTGCATGGTAAGCTCAATTGATTAGTTATCATTATATGGTACCTTGGAAAAAAATGCTTTCTGTCTTCAGGGAGTTGATAATCAAGGAGGGGCTGAGCAGTTGGAAATTATTCGTTCATGCAATAAATATTTATTGATGGCCTGCTCTGGTCCAAGTTCTTGTCAGGGGGCTGGAAATGTGGCTGTGGAATGAGACAGACCAATAAGAAGAGCTCTGCCAGAGAAGCCTTAGTTCTACTGGAACAGATGCACGGGGAGAGTGGGAGTGGGTGGGTGTGTTAGCATGGGGGCGAGAGCTTGTGAACTGAGTCCCTCAAGGGGAGAGGGGCCAGGAAGGCATTTCAGATCGTCAGGCACGACAGAGGGTGAGGAAGATGCGTCAGAGGTCATGAAAGGTCAATCTAAGAACAGATCAATAGCGAGGGATGAGGCTGGAGAAGAGCTCGGGCAGCGACAGAAGCCGATGCTGAGAGTGTTGGCCGCTCCGTAGGTGAAGGGCAGCCTCCCTCTGTGGAAAGTGCTCGGTGTTCACCGCATGAGGATGTGCGAATAGAATCTCCCGGTCTGTGTTCCATTACCAGGAAGCCTAGTGCATCTGCAGACACAACAGCCACAAGAACAGCCCATAAAAATGCACGCTGCTCACACAGGATGTTCAGTCCTGGGAAGAAGACACTGCCAAGATTTCAGAAAATTTGGCCAAGAATACGCCTCCAGAATGGATATCTCAGACTGAGCGTGGACTGTATTTCTCATCAGAGCAAAATATACGTAGTTTAGGTCAGGGAACACCCTCCACCCATTTCTGAGATAAGAGACTGCAAGGAATAAACTGGGCAAGAGTATGTTTGTAGGAGGAGAAAGAACTTGAACTTGACTCAAGATAGGCACAAAGGTTGACTCACGCTTGTCCTGATACTGTGCTAAAGGAAACCATACCGTGTGAGTGTGCGCTGAAAAAAGTGGTAGGTGGCATTTACATCAATGGACTTGGTGCCTGTAGGCAACTGGGCACAACTTAGGAGTAAGTCATTGAACTCACATAACAGAATGACGGGCTTGCAAGAGACTGCTAAGGGTGTCCAAATCTAACTGGCCTTTTCTACATTATTCTTGTTGAGTGGCACCCGGCCCCCATTTGCACCCTCAAATAACGGTGAACTCAGACTTGGGGGCAATCCCATTTCACCTTGGACAGCTGGCTTCTGGTCTTAGGGCTGGTTCTGCCTTTGGAGGCGGGCAGGTGAGGTCCTGTACACACCTTCTGCCATGTGACAGCCTGTCATTCCACGACGGCACTCCTGTCTCCTTGGGTTTTCTTTTTCTGGGTTTAACATCCTCGTGGAATGTGGTTTTAATCTTTTCACCATCTTGATGACTTACCTCCATACATTAGTCTTTTCCCACTCCTTTTATGGGGGGGATGTTGTAGCTCTGGCTGCTAGAACAAAAATACTGTAAGCTGGATGACTGAAACAGTGGAAATTTATTTCTCACAGTTTGGGGGGCTGGGAAGTCCAAGATCAAGATTCCAGCACATTTAGTGTGTCAATCTACAAAACCAGAAACCAGTTTAAGAGACGAAGCGTTTATCTGGGGTCAAGGAATTGCAATTTGGGGAGCACAGATTCAGGGAGAAGCCCAATAGTGTCCTGCTAGGGAGTAAAAGTTAGAGGCTTTTAAAGGTGGAGAAGTTTGTATTACAAAGAATTTTAGTTGGAGTTGGAGGCAGAGAGCTAGTCTCAGCTAAACATTGATTGACTATTGATTCTGTCTTCAGGAAGTCCACCCTCCTCAGTCTTTGTGATCAGGATGTCTGTTCTCCTGCTGACTTCTCAAACAATTGCTTGTAAAACAGTTGCCACTTTGGCCCAGTCCAACGGTTTGGCCCAGTCCAAGGTTCAAGACAGCAAGGAGGTTTCTCTGGAAAGGCAGCTCCAACTCCATTTTAAAATGGCTCCACTAGAGTCAATTTTGACAGGTGTTTGGTGAGATCTGGCTTCCTGGCTCATAGATGACCATCTGTCTTATCCCTCTGTCCTCACTGGAGGAAGGGGTAAGGGAGCTCATGGGAATCTCTCTTATAAGGGCACTAATTCCATTCACCTCCCAAAGGCCCCACCTCCTAACACCATCACGTTGGGGCTTAGGATTTCAACATAGGAATTTTGAGGGAGACACAAATATTCCGTCTATAGCAGTGGCGTAAAACACTGGAAGCATCGTTCAACAAATGGCCTGATTTGCCTTGAGCAGAGCAAGAATGCGGATAGCCCCCTTCTCTTCCCGAGCTGTGTTTCTCTCAGTGGAGCCTAAGGTCATGCTAGAGCTTTGGTGCCAGCGTATTGCGCTTACTGTCTGCTAAAGGCTGTGCAGTTGGTTTTGTTTGTTTTTTGGTTAACCAGCATCTCCTAAGTTTCTACTCTCCTTCCTGTATTTGTCCTTTGTTGTGTTTAACAACCCAAGTTCAGACCTTTTATTGATCCCTATTTTGCTTCTCCAGCCTGTAAAGATGATTGCTTCCTGATTCAGTAGGACAGGAGATTCACTCTCGCTCCTGCTTTCTCCCAACCACACATGTGACAACCTTGTGTGTTGCCATTCAAGTCGCAAATCTTGTGGGTGAGATTGAGTGAAGAGGTCTTTGGCAGGACATGAGCTGGCCCTACCTCCACTCCCAAGCTGAGCACTCATCAGTGTGCTTTGGAAACACACATTATTATTATTAATTATTCTCTTCATTATTCTTCGAATTGTTCTACCCCAATTTATCATCGAGTCCGTAAGACTATCATGAGAACCTTCTCAGAGGCCTTCGTGAAGCCCAGTCTTCCCTGATGTCTTCCTTAAAAGTTGACCAACAGGGCCGGGCCCGAAGGCGTAGTGGTTAAGTTTGGTGCGCTCCACTTCGGCAGCCCAGGGTTCGAGGGTTTGGATCCCAGATGTGGACCTATACTACTCATCAAGCCATGCTGTGGTGGTGACCCACATACAAAATAGAGGAAGATTGGTGCAAATGTTAGCTCAGGGCCAGTCGTCCTTACCGGAAAAAAAAAAAAAACCCACTCACCAACAGTGGATCAGTAATAAAATGGCCAAGTTGTTGGAATAAAAGGTAAAACCATGCCAGATGACTTGAGCCCATTTTGCTCTTTTACAGTCTTTTTAGTCATCTTGGACTTGCATTCTACCTTACCACTGTTCATTTATTCTTTTCTAGCTGCAGAAAATTTTCTTTAAAGAAGCCAGATGTAAGTTCCATTGGCCCCAAACACCAGAAATACCCCTTCTTTGATTTGCTATTTAAACATATTCATAATATTTTAACAAAAGAGCCCACCCCTGAAAGCCTCATTTTGTGGTCTGTCAAGTTTCTGTGATCCCCCTTCATTCTGGCCTTTGGATTCCTGGCCAGACACATCTGTCCACGCTGTCCTCCTGTTTTCACCCTAACTGCTTTTCCTTCAAGGCATTTGCCTTTGGTTCTGTGTCTTCCTAACTTTGAGCATGACCGGTTAAAATCTGAACAGCCTTGTTGGTTTCCATAGCAACATTCAGTTTTCTTCTCATTGGAATTTTTGGGGGATTGCCTCGTCAGAGCTTCTAGACTTCATGAACGCTCATCTGTTTTAGAATTTCATGTCCTAGAGCCATGTCCATGTCCTAGAACTTCCAACCTAAGTTTTGCTGCCCATTGGGTGTTTCAGCCGAATGGTTGCCTGTAAGCGAGAAACAGGAAGACTACTCCCCGGCTTGAGTCTGCCTATAAATAAAGAGGGTCCCGCCAATGCCTGGGTGCTGAGTGGCCCTCGCCTGCCCTGCACCATGCTTGTGGGAGCTTGGCTGTAGCCAGTGGGACCCTTGCCCTGTTGCAGAGGACAGACTTCAGGATAGTTGCATTCGGCTGTGAGCTTTTGTGACGCCCCCTACTCCTGCGTGTTGTTTCCACTCCTCAGTTCTCATCGGGTGGCAATCCAAGGGTGAGTGTTCCGGTGTTAGACAATTCAGTATTGGGGCTGAAAAGGGCAAGGCAGCTTATTTTTCATTCTTAAATTAACATAAAGCACGGAAGCTGTATAAACGTGTTCATGCTGTTCTTAAGATAACGTCATCTTAATTCTCTTTGAAAGGAAAAGATATTTGAAAGCATGCCTTTGTGGATGAGAATGTTTATCAATTTTGGTCTTGGACTTTCCTAAACAGGGAATAATCTCTGACCTTAGGAAATGGTTCTCAGCAGTCTCGAGTCAGCTGTGTCCTGGTTTCTCAGGTCTCAAGTCTTAGGAAGAGCTCACAGAGGTTGTTGCAGTGGTGTTTGGGGAGTGCCTTCTCTATGTGGCTCAAAGTCACATGGAGACAGTGAACCATGTTCAAGGTAGCCAGCTGCCACGACCAGCTGAAGAACTGGCCCTCTCTCCACTTCAGATTCACGCCCTACGTTTAACATGTGTTTGAGGTTCAGAGGTTAAAGGTGTCCGCTTGGACTCGCTCAGACATATCCAGGTCTTTGGGCCTTTGGATTTGTCCGACCAAACTTCCTTCTCCTCCCACCCCCTCCTCTCCACCCATGGTTACGCCCCCCTGTGCCAGCCACCATCTCGCCATGGTCTAAGTAATCTCCCACTGTCCTTTTTGTCTCCCTCTAATTCATTTTCTAGACTGGACAGCAGCCTAAAGGATCTTCTGAAAAATGCAAGTCAGATCACAGCATTCTCTTGCTTAAAACTCTTTAGTGAGTGCCTCTTACATTTGGGATAAAAATCAAAATTCTTTACAGTCTACAGTGAGGCCCACGATCTGCCTCTGGAATATCTCTGCAGCTACATCTCCTATCACACAGTCCCTCTTCCAAGATATTTTCTGCCTCAGGGCCTTTGCACGTGTTTCCCTCTGCCTGCTTCCCTCTGCGAGGACCGTTCTTCTCCCTCTCTCCTCACCTGGCTGCCTTCATGCCTCAGCTTAAATCCTTAAATCCAGCTTAAAACTTCTTCCTCGAAGAAGTTTTCTCTAACATTCTCATCTAAGTTAGGGCTCCTTGCTATCTTCTGTCATAGATCTTGATTATTTTCCATCTTGGCAATTATCACAATTTGTAATTATCTCCTTAAATCTGTGTCCTCACAAACTGTCAAGTTTATGGGGCTAGGGACCATGTTCGTTTTGTTTTCTACTCTGGCCCCCACAACCTTTTACACATCCTGATGCATACTATGTACTTAAATATTTATTGAATGAATAGTGGATTAGTGCTGGGTCATCTTACCAAATGTGGTAAAATGGAAGGTACTCTGGCATTGCCATAAAAAGATGTGGATTCTAGAACCTGGTCTGCCACTTAGCAGCTTTGTCTCATCTCTCGACCTCCCTGTGCTCCAGCTGCCTTCTGTTTATGTTGGGAAGAATGATCTGGACCCACCTGCCTTGGGGAGATGTAAAGATCAAGTGAGTCATTTTGTAGGTGAACGTTCTTGGGAACTGCATGGTGGAGTGCCTTTTCCTCCTTAATGTCATTGCCTTGCGAGTGACCAGCAGAAGATAACCCGAACTGAAGGGCCTGGAACTAGGCCAGTGCAAAACCTTGGGGACACAGCAGACGCCAGGCACAGGAGGCGTGTGTGTGTGTGGTTGAGGATGTGCAGAGCTGCGTGGGGTCATCCAGCCAGGGGTCTGTGCTCAAGTGTCCTTGGGCAAAGAACATGTGGGATAGAAGACGGGTACTGACGCTTAGTCTGACCACTTCCATACCATTTCCACTTAGAGGCCATGCGCTATAGTGGAAAGACACTCGACCTGGAGAGAGACCTCATGAAATACAGTCCTAACCCTGCCACTGATCAGGTCTGTGGCCTTAGAAACAGATTTAACCTCTATTTCTTTGTTTCCTCACTAGAAAATAGATTGGCAAGAAAAAGACTACTATTTTTATTTCGTAGAGGGTTGTTATCAGGAGAGGTTGAATGAGACAATGTATGTAAACGTGCTTTGGAAATGTATAAGGTATTATATGCAGAAAGTAGTGTTTAAATTCAAAGTTGTGGAAGAATCCATTCAGTAAGTGTCTAAAGGACTTCCTGTGCACATACTTTTTATGTAAAGTTCTCGGTAATAACGTTTTAGTTGAATAATTGCATTTGCAGTTAGGGTACTTAGGAATGCAGTAACTATTATATGTGGGTTTGTAGACCCCTTTGGGAAAGGAATTTCCTTACATTCTGATTGGTCTAAGGGCAGTATATTTTGATCAGCATTTGCTAGCAAGAGAGCAGCTCTCACTATTTTTGCATGGTGACGGCTAAAATGTATGCAAATGTAATTATTTTTTTCAGCAGGGAAATCATGCGTGTAAGGCATAAAATGTATGATGGAGATATTGAGCTGGGAAATGTGCCTCCAGCTAGCACCATTTGAGTAGACTGCCTGTTAACTTCAATTGATTTTTAAAGTGTACCCAAAATGTAGTGATAGTATTTTAGCCAAAAAGATAACATCACATTCAATCAATGTCATTTGTAAAATTCGTCTTGATTTCAGAAGAATTAACATGCTAAAATCAGATCTTAGAATCAAGAATATGCCCCACCTGGTTGCCCTCTGGCTGGTGGTGTATCGTAATAACTTGGGAGTCAAGGGCATGCTGTGATGCAGCGTCTAGAACCCTGGGCACTTCTCTCAGAACACCTCTGTTGATGGTACTAGGCCCTAACATTGCCTTTGACATTGTAACGCTTCTGTCTCATTATGAAGTAAAATGGCTTCCTTAGATGTGTGAGTTTTTAGGCTAGAGCAGAAAATCATTGAAGTTGTATTCATCCAGTTAATGTGATTATTCTTCATCTCAGAAATTCTGATGAGATCGTAAAAGCTGCATATAAGTTTATGGAGAAACATTTGGCAAGAAAGTAAATGCTGCATTTATTTCCATAGATCTAAATTTCAAAAGCTTAGTAAGAGCTTTTAGCGTGACTTAGCAAATCCTGGAAATTAACATTGAATTCTGTGCCCCACAGTGAAAGTTATGGATGCCACAGGTCTGCCTTATATCAGAAGTTCTTTTGTTGTTGTTTTTAAATTGAGATATAATTCGTCCCTTTAAAATGTACCATTCAGTGGTTTTCTGTATATTCACAAAGTTGTGCAACCATCACTATTATTTAATTCCACTAATTTCATTACCCCAAAAAGAAACCCTATACCATTAGCAGTGACTGCCCATTCTCCCTTGCCCAGCCCCAGGCAACCACTAATCTACTTGCTGTCTCTGTGGATTTGCCTATTCTGGACATTTCATATAAATGGAATCTTACAATATGTGGTCTTTTGTGTCTGACTTCTTTCACTCAGCGTAATGTTTTCAAGGTACATCCATGTTGTAGCATATATCAGTACTTCCTTCCTTTTTATGACTGAGTAATATTCTGTTGTATGAATATAGCACATTTTGTTTATCCATTCATCAGTTGATGAGTATTTGGGTTGTTTCCACTTTGTGGCTATCATGAATAATTTTGTTATAAACATTTGTATACAAGTTTTTGCATGAACATATATTTTCAATTCCCTCGGATACATACTTAGGAGTGGAATTGCTGGGTCTTACAGTAACTCTGTTTAACTTTTTCAGAAACTGCCCAACTGTCCCCCAAAGTGACTGTACCATTTTACATTCCCATCACCAGTGTGTGACGGTTCTGGCTTCTCTACATTCTTGCCAGCACTTATTTTTTTTGATCGTAGTCATCCTAGTGGGTGTGAAGTGGTATCTCTGTGGGTTTGATTTGCATTTCCCTGATGACTAAATGTTAAGCACATTTTCTTGTGTTTATTGGCCATTTGTATACTTCTTTGGAGGAATGTCTATTCAAATCCTTTGCCCATATGTTCTTTCAGAACCTCATGTTGGCGTTAAGCCCCTGTGTGTTCCCCAGCCTAGGAAACAACCTGTCATCTTCCTGTATTCCAACTGATTACGTTAGCAGAACCATGCTGTCCAGTTGCCAAAGCCAGAACCTGGAAATCTCCTCGCCCATTCAGCATGTCTAATCTGTCCCAGTATGTCCTGTGGAGTCTTCCTCCATAGTATCAAATCCAGCCTTTTCTCCGTTCCCGCTGTCAACACCCTGCTTCAGGCTCTCCTCCCATCTCTCCTGAAAAACTGAAATGACCTCCTTGCTGAGCTTCCGCCTACAGCCTGCCCCTCATCTCTCTTCTACACTGTCTGCAGCGAATCTGATTGCTGACGATCCTTCCACGGTTCCCTAAAGCCCGTGAGCTAATGGCCTGACTCTTGAAGGGAGCCTGCGAGGCCTCGGCTCCTGCCCTCTCCCTGGTCTGGCATTTCTTCAGAACAGAGTTCAAGATGGGCTTCATCTCTGGACGCCCTCCCTGACGCAAGGCATCTCCTGTCTCGGTTTTGTTTCCATTCTTCATCACTTCACAATGCCTGCCTGTGTTTTTGTGATAGCATTTATCTCACAGCACTATGTAATCATTGTGGGTTTTGTTTTTCAGGATTTTTTTGTTTTTTTCTCTCTCTCTTTCAACGTTTTTGTAGTTTCTGGGATAAAGTAACCCCTCCAATATTTATTCAACACATATTCACTGAGCGCCCACACTGTGCCAGGCCCTGAGCTGGGTGTTCAGGGTATACAGACGTGGTCCTGCCTCTAGATGGGGGGTAAGGGGGGCTTGCTCTCTGAGGCGGTATAAGGTGACTTGTCCAGGCTGAGCAGAAGTTAGCAGAGAAGGGTTGTGGCAAGAGTGGTCCTGACAAATAGTGCAGCGTGTTTAAAGGCCTGGAGTAAAAAATACCTTGGTGTGTTTGAAGAACTGAGAAAAAGACCAGAGACTGGAATCAGAGGGATGCTCTTAGGCTGGTGAGGGAGGCAGGGGTTGGCGCATGTGGGGGTTTTAGGCCAGGGTAGGGGACTTGAGATCTTACTCCAAGTACACTGAGAAGCCATTGAAAGGGCTTGGAGCAGGAGACAGGATCACATTTCTGCTTTCCGTTAGAGTATTCCCAGAGACATCTGTCGTGTGGTGGTGGTTCTGGAGGGCGAGAGGGTAGACACAGGAAAGCAGCAAGAAAGCAGCTAGAACACAGCAGAGAGGCGGCGTCACAGAGCAGCTGAGATGTGGGCTCAGGAACCACAGCTCCTGCGTTCATATCCTGCCTCCGTACTCTACCACCCTGCACAGGTAACTCTGCTTCTCTGCGCCTCAGTTTGCATATCTATGAAATGGGACCATTGATATTACACGTCCCTTTGAGTTATGAGGATTAAATGAGTTAATATGTGTGAAGCATCTAGAACAAATTTTGACATAAATCATCAAATAAATGTCTTATTACCACTATTGAAAGTCAAATATTTTAAAAGAATGACTTTAGTGACACTGCCAAACATTATTTGTAATATACTAAGCATAAGCAATGAGATGTGAATACTGTGTAAACTTATAGGAGAAACACCGGGAAGATGGTTATTTTCATTTCACTGTGCTTTGTACCCTTGTTCTTATATCTAAAGCCAAATGTAGTGTGGTGGTGAAGGGAACAGTGCAGTTGGGGGCCCCGGTCGCACTGTTTCGCGTGACCGTGGGAACTTTGCAGCCGTAGTAGTTCCGTGCAGTGCGCGGTTAAGAGGACGCTGGGAGGCATTCCCATCCGGCTTTGATCCAGGCCCTGCTATTTTAACTGCGCGACCGTGGGCAGGGTTTACAGGCTCAGGGAACCTCAGCTCTGTAAGGGAGAGGTGGGCTATCCGCAGGAATTTACTACGTGATAATATGCAAAACGCACTTCGCGCAGCGTTTGCGCGCGTGGACACGCCGCATGCAGATGTGGCTGCCGCTGTTATTTTTCCTCAGCTCTGGAGCTGTTCTTTTCCCATTTGCACTTCCCGTAGCTCCGCTTATGCATCGTCTCCTGGTAATATTTGTAGCGTGCATGGTAATGTTTCAATGGAAGTGGAAATAGTGTGTAAAAGTTAAAATTAAGCTCATTATTTGCTGGGATTAGTTGCTACAGACTCAGTAGATGTTTGACAGCAGTCAATAATTTGGTGTCAAGTGGACACCAACCTGGTTTTTAAAATTCAGCTGTGGATTTGTTATTGGCGGAGGGGCAGAGGGGGAACTTGCTCTTCAGCCTGGGTTCCCCTTCTCTGCCAGGGCCTCCGGGGCAGGAGGAGCTCGGCTGATGACAGAGAGCAGGCACTAGCTAGGGACCCCAGGGTCTGCAAGTTCAGATGTTATGTGGTCCTTATTGGGAATGTATCCTGAATCCCTTCATTTCCAGATTCTGTTAAGGGAACATACACTGAGCAGAGAGATCCATGGCGTCGTGTACCAGGCTTGTAAGAAATTTGATTGACCTTGAGCTGTTCTTGGTATTAAGGGGGAAAAACTCAAAACGACTCTGCAGGCCTGAAACCACACTGCAGGTTGAGGTCAAGCCGAGCTGTAAGGGGTCGTGGTGCCTTGGCAGACTTTTGCTGACCTACACTGCTCCTGAGCTTGGAATCCCACAGTCCTATTGCATCTTGTGAGAAGTGGTGAGAAACTGAAACCATAGTGGCAAAATGAAAACAGAACCGACCCCCTGGAACCACCGTGGAAGGTCACATGGGCACGTTACACCAGCTTGGTGGAGCCCAGGGGGATGCAGGGCGTTTTGCTTCTCACGCTGCCCTTTGGACATCATAAGCAAGTTCCAAGAGACTGTTTGCTTTCGTTGCTGCAGAAATGGACTCCTAGGGCCTTTCTGGAAGGGGAAGCTGGTGTAAAGTAATTGTATCAGCTGTGATGATGTCACAGAATGTTTTTTTTCCCTGGAGTTCTATTTAGCACTGATGTGGGTCTGTGGGAGGAGGCAGGAAGTTGAACGCAGGAGCAAGGTAGGTAAGAGGGCCAAACAATCAAAGGGGAAAGTTGAAGGATAAAGAGTTTGAAGTGCCCCTGATCTGGTGTAAAATAGAATTTCCACCACTCGTAATCTGTAGTAAATGACTGTGTGATGTGAGCACCTGGGGATAAAGGCATCAGAGCTCAGGCTCAGCAGTAAATGAGCACAGACAGATGAGAAGTCTGAGCCAAATTTAATGCTCCAAATCCAGAGCCTAGATTAATAATAAACCCTTCGTGATCAGGAGGCAGGTTACAAATTACCATGCTCTGCCTTAAGTTCTGCGCTTATTCAAGGATCAGCTAGGCTTTTTGGAGCATTTTTCTGGGTTGTGAGTGAGCCACAGGCAAGGCTGGAACAGGAGGTATTTCTTGAATAAACATTTGTGGAATGCCCGCTGTCTGTGCAAGCTTGAGGCAGGAGAAGGAAAGGGGCGGGGGGAGGGTGGAGAGGGGAGCAGGACAGGGAAATACTGGCCTCAGAGGAGCTTGTCCCTTACAGGAGAGTCACAGACTCAATTCTAAGGGACGGAATAGAGAAAAGAGAGTGTTTATTGCTGTGCAGCAAATCATGCCGATCTTAGTGGCTTAAAACATGCATTTATTACCTTACACAGTTTCTGTGGGGTCAGGAGTTGGGAGCAGCTTATCTAGGTGGTTCTGGTTGAGTTTCTCTTGAGGTTGCTGTGTTAGCTGGGATGAAAGTCGTCTGAAGGCTTGACTGGGACTGGGGGATCCATGTCTAAGATGGCTCACTCCCATGGCCAGTGTTCAGCAGGAAACCTCAGTTCTTTGCCACATGTCTCAGCACATGGCAGCTGGCTTCCCCAGAGCGAATGATCCAAAAGAAAGAGCAAGGAGGAAGCCTTGACGTCTCTTATCTATTCACACACCATTATTTCCACCATATTCTGTATGTTACGGGAAAGTCATTAAGTCTTGCTCATACTCAGGAGGGAGGGAATTAGGCCCCACTTTTTGGAGGGAGGGGTGTCAAGGAATTTGTGGATAAATTGTAAAACCGTCAGAGGTGTTAAGTGCGGGTATCAGGAAGGACCAGAGTTGATGCTACAAAGTAGGCTGCTGGAGGGACTAGGCAGGCCATTCACATCCCTGGGGAATAGGAGGGCATCAGAGGACAGAGTCAGGGAGCCCTGCTGAGATCAAGGGACACAGGAAGAAGAAAGGAGAGAGAGCGCTTCACGCAGGTCTCTTGACTTTTCCTCTAAGTACTCCACTGACACCCCTCCCCCATCCGTCGTGCTAACTAGACTGCCTGGAAGGAGACACTTGGTGTTCACCATAGACATTGGCTTATATAAATACATGATGAAAAAAGCTCTCGTGCTGAGTTGAATGTTAGGGGCCCGGTGGTTACTGTGACCACCCTAGGCCAGCCCTCTTCCGTTGCTCATATATGGAACTGTTACTCCTGGTCCAGAACAACTCAGGTGTTCAGTGGCACTTTCTAGGAAGTCTTAAAAATATACTTTTTCATATTTTTCTCTAACTGGAGAGAGAAGCCAATTAGAAGTGAGGCCTCTAATAATCAGGGAGAGGGAAGAAATGATAAAGGGCAAGAATGAGTGATCCAGAGGGATGCAGTAGGAATTCAGATGAGGGTGGGATCCATGTGGATGGTTTGGGAGCAGGGAGGTTAAAGGTAGAAGCTGCACTGTAGAGAGTATGTGGGATTTGACTAGAGCAACCGAGGAGGGGAGGGCTTGATGCGTGGCAGGGGTGGGGAGAGGAGCCACGTGGATACGTGTGTCTCTGGATGGCAGTCTGTGGGTGGTTGGCAGTCAGCTGGCTCAGCAGTGCTGTTATCCTGGGGAGCAGGTTAGATTGGGTGACGTCCTTTAGAAGAGCTTGGACCAGACCCTTGTCAGGCTCCTAAATAAACTGAGAAGATGATGCCTTTTTAGAAGGGGCTTCCTTAGAGGCCGTCCCTAGTGACAGACCTTCTTAATTGGTGAAAATGAATAAAAGGAGAGAGAATCATTCCCACGATTTGGCCGCTCAGCTGGGTGTTCTTCCCCGCTGCTGAAAGAACGTTCATTTGACCCGAATAGGGAATGGGCATTTTTCTGAAATATGAGCTCCACGTTGCCAAATACGTTGTATTATTGGCAGTTTGTCATTTCCCATTATGAGTGTTCAAATTATCATCTTAAAGGTTAGCCTTTAAAAAACAATCCTAAAATATACTACCGAGGCTTTTTAGACTTAGAAATTATTTTCAAAGCTCATGTAGGGGAAACAGTTTACTCCAATTTGTGCCTTTTCTTGTTGGCTTAACTTCCTTGAGTTGCACATTCAAAGCATGTTTCTCAGTACAACCCAGAATTATTTTACCCATATGCACCAGTGTCCATAAATCTGTTCCACTATTATGTGATAATTCTGGTTTTAAGAACCAGAATTGTTTTAAAAAATTTTGTTCTCAAAAAGAAAAGAAAGACACTTAAGGGCTAAAGAGATGTCTAGATTCACAAAATTAATTTTCCTGCATGAATTTCAATAAGAAAAATTTTCATGTAAGTTTAGGTATATTTTGTTATTGCAAAATAAAAATAAATTAGCTTATCTAAACTGACAAGAACAATGCTAAATATCATTGAACAAGTCCCGAATGGCATGTATGACCAAACAACACCGGCAAGTGTTTATAGCAAATCCCAGTTGTATATATGAGAGTGTTACTCTAAGTTCACATTATCTTATTTCTTCAAGTATAATGCCTGTTCCTAATTTTTTTTTTCTTCTTGCCAATATTGGTCCTTGTCTTACAAATCATGTACTGTGTTTCAACAGTAATGCCATATCCAACTTTCTTAATGCAAACTTGTTCTATAAAAGAAGTGCTCGTCTTCTTGTAGAGGAGCTCTCCTGTGCATTGTAGGATGCTTAACAGCATCCCAGGCCTCTACCCGGTGGATGCCAGCAGCAACCCCCTCACTTGGTTGCTACAACCAAAATGTCTCCAGACATTGCTAATCGAACCACTGCTGTAAACTAAGATGAGTGTGGAAAATGAGATTATAGCATTGATGTGTATGAATGGAGTGAGAAAAGACCCTGTGTCCCACAATGAGGTGTATTGTGTTGGCAGTTTTTATCAGGGGCCTCAGTAGGGGAAAAAGCTTTGGGAATGAATTTAGGATCCCTGAATCCTGTTGGCTAATTGGGCAATGATCTCTGTCATCTTCTGTGACTCTGTTTCCTATCTCTGTGAAAGAAGGGAATATCCCTAAACTTTTCCAGCTTTAGAATTAAATCTGTTTCTTTCGCCAAATCTCAGTTCTCCCTTTTCATTCACTTGGACTGAAGCTATGACCTAAAACAACAACAGCAGCAGCAGCAATAATCCTATAGTGCCAGATTAATTTTTACTTGACAAACAAATCTAAAAATTTCCAGAGTTAGGTTTATAGAGGATGACAATATCATTTCCACAGGTTTGCTTTCTTTTGTAGAATGTTAAAGGAATGGATACATTTCCTTAAGTATGAAAGTGAATCAGTTGAGATTTCGCCTCTGAGAAATGGAATGCTTAGAATCAGCAGTTTAGCTGTAGAATCAGAAACCCCTTCACATTTTAAATGAGTGTCTCTGAATAGGAATATTTGGGTTATAAAGTCCACATATGTGAACAACAAGGGGTGGTTAAAGTTATAATTATTTTTATTTAACAGCTCTGTAGGTGGAATCCTTTTGTATAATGAAATTCCAATGAATTTAAAGCTTTGAGTAATTCTTGGGATTGTATGATACTATTCTACCATGGAGAACAAAAAAATCTTTTTTTTTTTTTTTAAGATTTTATTTATTTATTTTTTTCCCCCCAAAGCCCCAGTAGATAGCTGTATGCCACAGCTGCACATCCTTCCAGCTGCCGCATGCGGGACTCGGCCTCAGGATGGACAAAGAAGTGGCGCCTTGGTGCGCGCCCAGGATCCGAACCCGGGCCGCCAGCATCGGAGCGCGCTCACTTAACCACCAAGCCACGGGGCCGGCCCCAAAAAAATCTTCATTAAGAAAACTATTGAATTTTCACCAGAGCACTTTCAAAAGATTGAAATGTGTGTTAAACAATAGGGGATAAATTGGTGCTTTTCTGTATCTCTACCTTTTATATAGGAGAGAATGATTGAAATCTCTGACTAATGGATTTTCTCAGCACACTTCTTAAAGTTCACTATTCCATGAGTCATATGTTTCTACAGAAAATACTAAAGTGGCTGACTTTCTTTACTGCCACTAGATTTATTTCTTCATGGGAGGTAGCTGTCTATACATATTTATAAAAGCTGTACATCAAGCTTGCCCGCTAAGGTTTTTGCATTTCTTTTGATTCCAAGTTCCTTTCAATTTTGCTCTTACAGAAATGGTGTTTTAAAAGGCATGAATTGTTTCACGAAAACAAAATCTTTGAAAGAGGCCCAAAGATCATACATCATTCATGTGTCTGAAAGCCTTGAAGTCTTGGGTATGGGGCTCAGAAGTGTTCGTGTCAGTTTACCTCTCTCAGACATTCACATTTATTTAAAACAGAGCACTAATATGAAGTCAGAAGCCCTTATGTCTGTGCTTCTGTGCAAAAACCTCTCTCAAAGTCCTGGTCTTCCAGCTAATAACTCACACTGTCTTCTCATCGCTGTCACCCTCTGACCACAGAGCCCCTGTCTCTCCTGGGGCGGCATGCATGGCCAGCGGCCATCTCATAGCCTAACCTCTGGTTTCTTGATCTGCCTGATCTCCAGTGGATTCCATTTAAGATTTCATCCTATTTATCTCAGCAGCCCACTCTAGGCCTTTCATGATCTTTGCTCTCTGACCACCTTTCCAGGTAGAAAACTGTGGAGCAGAGTTTCTCTGCAGTTTGGTATACTGTATCTCAGAAGGGCTTTAAGGCAACAATCGAAAAGTTGGTGACCCGTGGCCAAACTTGCTCATAAGTGCATTTTATTTGGCTCATACCATGTTTTCAAAATTTAGAAATTTTCCATAATATAGGTTCTTGGCTTCTCTTAAAATGCCGAGAGACTTGGCAACACTGAGCCATATTCCCATAATCAGCTGGACCTGGGTTCAGGCTGCCCCCCTTGAGAGGGGCACACGCTCTTCAGTTTGCTGCAAGCACCGCTGTGCCCCTAGATGTCATCATTCTGGCCCGGGAAGCATTTGGGTCTGTGCCCGGCTCTAAGGAAAAGGAGACCTCCGTTCCAGGAAGTCTTACCAGTGAGGGTTCGCTTCGTTATCTGCCTATTTCTCTACAAACCATATGGTTTCTCTTCTGGAAAAAAATATTTACCAGTCGGTGTGAAATGGAGAGTAATACGAGATGTATTTGAATACACAAAGTGTGTAATATGCTGGGGAAAAGGAGAAAGCAACTTGCAAAAAGTTGTCACAAAGTCAATATAGCAAGAGACAATTTAACAAATAGAGAAGGGAAGCAACACATGTCAGCTGTAGCTAATTAGCTGTTGTCAACTTCAAGGCTGAAGGTTTTGTAGTTTAAGTGAAAGTTACATTATCTAGTTATGGTCTCCATGACTTGAAACTTGTAATTTGTTAGAATGTTTCATTTTAGTGCTCTGTAATGAGAGCTGGCCTTCAGTGAGAGCCTGCTGCTTTCCCAGGCACTTTGCAAAAGTTCTGTATAATCCTCATGAAAGCCTAGACGGAAGGTGGGTATAGTAGCCCCGATTCACAGAGGAGAGAAATGAGATTCGTAGCTTATTTTGCCAGTAAAAGGACAGGGTGAGATTTTAATCCAGTCTTGTTTGATTTTTAGATGATGCTGTTCTCTGTAAACCTCTCTGCCTGTCTTTGTACATTTCCAGTGTTGTCTTATTCATATTGTATTTTGTTGTGATTTAGGTAGGCCTGAGACTCAGTTTTCTTATCCAGGAAAATGGAGGTGTAATGCCTACTCTTCCTGACTCGCAGCGTTGTTGGAGGGTTGAGATGATATATGCGGAAATGCTGCATAAATCAAAAAACACTCAGTAACCAGAAGAGGCGGCCCAGTTCTGATTTCCCACCTCCATGTTCACGTGAACTTGGTGTTGTCATGGCAGGGAAACGGACAGCAATTCAGACTGCTGTAAATCGGAGAAGAGGATATTGGAACATGATCCTTTAGAAGCAGAGATTATAGTTTTGTTGTAAATTTAAACTTTGTATTTACAAGGAGGAGTGGGGGGCCTGCTGTACCTTTCAACAGTAAGTTGTAGGAACAGCATTAGGCAGAGATTCAAAACTTCATAATCAGGGTTATCACCATGTGACCTTGAACAACTTGGATGATTTTCTGTAAATTCAATTTCCTCGTCTGAAAGTTGAAACGGTTCATCCAGATCATTTCCAAAGTCACAGCTCTAATTTTCCATAGTCATCAATTTAAGTGACATTGAACTGTGTACCTGTTTTGTTAGTTTCTTGGGTTTTATGATGAATATTTATGAAGGTTTTTAGTCTTGAATATTTCAAAGGTTTCCATTGGTTCCTTTCAACACCTCGCCCCACCTGCCTCCCCTCCCCAAAGGACCGACACACACTAGCATACTTTCTCCTGCAGCCTCTTGTGTTTCTGAAGATATGTTAGCACATGCTTTATTCCTTTTTAATTCTGCCTTCTGACTTTTGAATGTCATTTAAGAAGTGAAACAGAAGCCTATTGAGGAAATCCTAGCCAGAAGGCCCCCACCACAGCACTGGAGGCAGGGGCTTATCTCTTGGTGTTTGAAGGGCCTGGTGCAAGCTTGGGCGTCAGATGGTAGCTTTGTTTCTCTTCATTCAGGTGATGTACTTCCTGACTGGGGATTTCTGAATGCAAAGTGTTGAAGGCTTTTCATCTGTGATTGTTCTGTAAGACAATGGGCAGTACGAATTTGGAAGAGGAATGAGGCCGTTACTTGGCTGACTGATGTGAATGAGCAGCTATTCAGAGCTTAGATGACAAGCTGCAGATGTGAAAGGATCATTTTCTGTCATTTGCTGAGACAGTTGACTTCCTCCAAAATGTGGCCAGTGCAGTTATTAAAGATAATGCATGATGCTGTTTAAAATGCAAGTCACTGTAGGGTTCATTTTGAAAATAGAAGCTTGAGTGTCTTGGTTTACCTGCGGAGCAGGATGAGAGACAGAAATTTGAGCAAATGACTGATTCCATTGCTAGTTGTGAAATTGTGACCGGCATATATTTAGAGATCTGACCTTGCTTTTTATACACTGTCCCCGCATGTTTTCTGGATGAATGTTAATGAGGAACTTGAATTGAAGATCATGTGCTTCCTGGAGGCTTGTTTCCTAATAAAGTCACTTCCTAAGAGACACCTCCAGGATCCCTTCCAGGGATCTCATTTGCTGATATTATTGAAGCAAGATGACTGTACCAGGTTAGGGAGTTTATATATATCCCACTGTGGGTCGTTATCAGCTTGGTGCTACTAACTTAGCTTTGGACTTTATAGAATCTTAGCTAATTTGTGTTTGTATATCATTTGAGGCTAATAATGAGAAATTAATAGTACTTTTTTATATGTGAAGATTAGAGGTAAGGAAGACATGAAATCCTTTAACTGGCTTTCAGATTATATTCTTGAAATTCTATTAATGAAAAAAGTATCTTGTACCCCCTTACTGCTCATCTTTTCTATCTGGCAGAGGGTGAAAGGTATTTAAAGCTTCTCTATTTTACCAAAGCAGTTAAATTATGAAGGTGTTATTGCTTAGAAATAAAACTGTCAGCAAGCATTGAATTACATGTTTATGATGTTTACCCTCTCTGCTTATTTAAGACCTTAAGATTTAGATTAACATCATTTTACATTGCCTTTCAATTGAATAATAGACACAGAGCAAAATATGACTAGAAAAATTAGAGGACAGCTTTTAGAGTGTGGGCAGTCTGGCTGGAAACCACAGGAGGGTGCGTTACCCGGCACCACTGCTCGGGGCGCGTGGGGGCAGCGGGGGAGAGAGCGTGCGTATTTGCAGGTGGTTGCTGAAAAGCAAACTTTTACAGGAATGTTGTGCAGTCACTTATGAAAAACAAATGAACAACAAAGAAAAGCTTTTCCAGTTCATAATTACACATGCCAGGGCTGATAAATGAGCACAGGTTAGCCACTTAGGCCAGCTGTGCAAGAAACTCCAGGGAAGGGGCCTACCATATCCCCATTGGTGCCTCTAGCAACAACAAAATATATTCCTTTGTACCTGTATACCAGTCTCTGGGCCGCATCCTCCGGGGGAGCACAGAGATGAATCATACTGGGTTCTTACTCCTCGGGCTCTTGTCAGTTTAATAGGATAGAAAGATCTCTGAGCAAGTAATTGTAATACAAGGTGGGCTCTGGGAGCCCCTGAAAGGGACAGGAAATCACTGGGAAGGCCTAATGAGATTCTCTGGGGCTAATGGTGAGAAGACCTGGGGGAGGTTTTTTGAAGGGGTTTTAAATAGGCCTTGGAGAAAGTGAGAGAGGATTGAAAATGTTCAGAGACTCGTCGTTGTAACACTTGTCTTTATTAGATGGAGCATGTTAAATTTGCCTGATTGCTAAGTGCTGTTCCTGTTGCCAAAACTTTGAGTGTTTTAGTACGAAAACATACTGGTTAATGTTTTACATCACGCATTCTCAGTGGGGGTGATAAAGCCCCTGAGGGTGAAAAAACTGGTTCTTGGGGGCAGAAAAGTCTCAGCTATCACAGTGACTTGTGGCCCTCCAGAGCTCAACTCTGCCTGAAAAAATCTTTTTCCGCAGTGTTTAGTTTCTCTTGTTAGGGAGGATTTAAATTTAATTTTTCTCCCCGGGGAAGCAGTAGTGAAAAGATTGGGAAAGACTGCTTTAGATAATCATTGTCTCTCATGTTTATGCAATCAATGGCACTTTATTTAAAACATCACTAATTTTATGATAAATATAATGTGGTTTCACATATGAAACATAGTTTATTTCCCCTCACTCCTTTGCTATTGTTTTTATTACCATAAAAATTGGATGTAATGCAAATTCTGTTGAATAAAAATAGTGCCCTGGTGATGCTATATAAAAGATTCTGCAAAGACTATTAATAAAGATAGTGAAATCTATTCATTGGGGTATGTTGTGCTTCATACGTGGAGAGGGAGGAAAATCACAGACCTGTTTCTATCCGTGATATCTGACTATATGACCTAAGTTTGAAAGAGTAAAACTTTTCTAAAATATGGAAACTTATGAATCTGCTATTCATTGTACTATTTTTTACTTTAATAGTTAGTTTAAAAGATTGATAAAGTTCTTTTCCGTGAGGGTAATGGACCATTTGGGGACCTAAAGCAAATGCATACTGGGATTTATTTTTAAAAGATGGGTCAAAGTAACCAAAAAAGGAATTTGAAGACTCAAGACAAATGGATGAGGGTGTACATGTTCCATAATCATGACATGAACACTTAATTTATGCAAAGTGCCTTGCTGGGTTGCATGCCTGCCCTTGTGAAATTCTCATCGAGGGAGCTAGGCACACCTTCGAATAAGAACACTCAGGTGGAATATGGACAACAGAATGAATGTTGTGCATGGAGTTCCGAGGGGTGAGGGGAAAGTACAAGGAGCGAGCACAGGTGGTCTAATTTGGAGAAGAGGTGGTTGGGGAGGACCTTCAATGGCAGCAACATAATAAAACGAGTCTGAACTTCAGCATAAAGGCCTTAAAAAAAAAAAAAAAAAAAGAAGGAAAGCCTGGACATGCAATGGGCCTTGAACCCAGACCAAAAATGGCTGCAACTGTGTTCTTGAGGCATCACCATAAAGCCTTCCAGTGAGTTTTCAATTTGGACTCACTTATAAAAAGGCTCGTGAGGCTCTTTTGTGAACAGATTTTATCTCTTTGGGGTGATTTATAGTCTTACCTATTATGGGAATGAGTACAGTAGTGAAATAAATGTTTTTGAAACAACCACGATTCCCTGGGTAACAGCTGCAAAGCCCGGTTGTCTTCGCTCCCACTGAACACCAACCACCATTCTGCCCTTCGCTCTTAACGAAACCAAGAGAAGACAGGAAGTTGTGCATTTCATCCTTCAGTTTCTCAAAGTAGTAGCATTCCTTCATTCCCTTATTTATTTAATATTTGAGTGCCGTCTTTGTGCCAGCCCTTTTGCCAGGCGCTGGGGGTGCTGTGGTAAATAGGACACTGCTTCCCCTTCTTTCTCCACCCTTACCCTACACCCCCTCCCTGCCCCCACTGTGCGCATAGCCTAGCATAGCCTAGCATAGCTGTGGAGGTGAAATAGATTATTGTGATGAAATAACCATGTGCGTGGTGACCTGTAAAGCTGTAGATCTCTCCAGCACTTGGGATCTCCCAGGCCATTTCTTGATATAGATATTGCTTCACTTTCTGAAGTATAATTTTCAGTGTGATGCCAAATGCAATGTCAGATCCCATTTGGCATCAGTTCATTTTGAAATTGTCGACAAAGATTTCTCTTGAAAGTGAGCCTGGGATATTTCTACATCCAACTAAGATGGAGTAGAAAGGATCAGATTTACCCTCCTACCTCAAACAAACAAAGACAAACCAAATATATGAAACAATGGTTTTGGGGACACTGGGCATCAGGCAACAGAAGTTTGCCATCCCCTGAGAGATGGGAACAAATGAGATGAGCCCTATGATTGTCCCAGCTTTGAGAGATAGGAAACCAGATGGAACCAAGCAAACTCCATGAGTTGAAGATAAGGAGCTGGGAGTTGAAGAGACCAAGGAGGTGAGATTTCACAGAACAGCATACTGAAGAGGAGACAGCTGCAGAGAGAGAGTTCCAGAGATCTGCAGGGGAGTCCCCTTCAAGTATTCAACAGAGTTCTGATCAGCTCATTCATGTGAGGAAGCTAGCTGAGCCTGGAGAAGAAGCCACCAGAAAGGATGAACCTGGAAAAACTTGGGTACTTTGGTGAAAAAGTCTTTAACTTCCACCTGGAAGTTATCTGGAAGGTTGGATTCTTACAGCTTTGAAATCTCAGGGATCCAAGGTATTGGGCCCAAACCTCACAAATTGACCCTTGGATGTTGGGTCCTGTAAGTCATCTTCTTTTCTTACTGCTGATTAAAACCTTACCACTTTTGCCACCACAGTGTTCAAAGTCTGATCTGATTCCTGGGCTTTGTGCCATGACCACCCGTTTCTGCACATTACCTCAGAGATGATCCTGACTGGCTGTATGGGAAGAACAGCTTTCCCCATTTCTGCCTTCTCCAACTTCAGGTCCAGTAGTTTGTTGGGCATTCTGTCTAATATCTATGCTAGTTTCTAACTTAAAAAACCACCAGTCTCTGTTCTTGGGCCCATATTTCACATCAAGAGCAAGTGGGCTTTGGGGAGCCATCCCTGAACCATCCAGATTTACAGGAATTGAGGAGGCAGGACTTGGAGTGCGAAAACCTAGGCCAGCTGGTCACCCTAGCTTTCGGCCTCCTTATTCTGCCATTGACTTGAATCAGTATCTTCTTTATCATGTGGGGAGATTTTTCAGGAACATCCTATCACAGTGGCTTTAGTTGACCTTTCTTCTCCATTTGGCTGGATGGTGACTGGTTTAGATGAAGCTACATTGGTTCAGCAGATGCCTGATCCCGAAGCTCATGCAGAGCTTACATTTCAAAGGACAGTCAGGATGGTTGGACTTGTCTCTTGACCATTAGAAGACTGGTGTCGTCCCCCTTCCTTCCCCACAAACACATACTTTTTAAATTTTTATTTTTCTGCCTTCCAGAAGAGAGAAAGACAAACATTTACCTATTTCTGATGGATACAAAATGATTTAGGAGGCACAATATCTCTATGTCTGTTAGGTAAAAGTAAAGTTTCCACATGATACCCATAATTGCATGGTTATTACTTAGGATGAGTCTACCTTGGTCATAAGTGGGTTGTCAAAATGTTTCTATAGGCCTTACAGTGTGCCAGCCTTTCCCAGGTTGTTATAAAACTCGTTTAATCTTCATAACACCAAGAGGTTAAGTGCTCAAGTATCCTCATTTTTAGGTGGAGAAACTAAGCTGGAAGTAACTATCCCAAGTTCGCTCCTTCTCCCCACTCCCCACCACAAGTGATAAAAGTGGTATGTGGATAAGGCAAGAGTTGTGAAATTTGTGCAGAATGGTCAAAGTTGAGGATACATTGCTTTTTTAGTATTGAACTTTAGGATTTTCTATAATCTAGATCATTCTGGGGTTGCAGCAGGCCAGAGTAGTTTTTAAGAAAAACTCTGGCCACGTGGACGTGGGGTGACCACTCATTAGGGTAAGAATTTCCTGAG
This sequence comes from Diceros bicornis minor, assembly GCF_020826845.1. Taxonomy (NCBI): domain Eukaryota; kingdom Metazoa; phylum Chordata; class Mammalia; order Perissodactyla; family Rhinocerotidae; genus Diceros; species Diceros bicornis. The sequence continues at coordinate 7,192,574 of NC_080756.1, forward strand.
CTATCTAGTTTTCCAGAAGACTGTTAGTTCTTCTGCACTGTATGCACTTGCCACAATGTAACCCTAAAATGCAACAGGCAAGAATCTATTTTTCTTCTATATAAGAGCAACAAACAAAATGAAGTTGTTTTTGTTGTTGTTTGCTTGTTCAATATTTTTGTTGGTTTGCTGCCCAGCTTTTTATCTCAAGTCCTTCTGGACCAAGTGGCGTTTATGGAAGTTAATTTGAATGGCCTGCAGCCTGTCCATTTCTGGAAATACTCTGAACTTTGTCCTTATTCCTCATCCCTGCCTTCCACTCTGCCCTTTCTGCGCACTTGACTTTGGAACCACTCCTTAGGTTACGCAGAGAGACAGTAGAAGGAATAGCCTCCCTTCCCCTTGCATTTATTGTGGGAGTGATGATGAGGATGTTTGCTTTATAAATGAGTCTTCTCCATAGAAAGAACTATGGGCAGAGACATTTCCTCTGAACCAGCTCTGGTTTCCCTACAGAACTAATAACTTGACCTATGGATGATGGAAAATTGTGACAGTGACCTTAGTTCGCCTTCTGGTTGTGGCAGCCAGGAAACTCGGAGCTACATCTGAGGCTTAACTTTAATGTAGCTGAACTATGGTCAGTATATGGGCCTTTAAACTCCTCCCAGCCTTGATCTTTCATTTTATTCTTTTTTCCTTTGTCTTGAGTTTTACATAATTATTTTACCATTGTATTGTATGCGTTTGTGAAAAGTTTGATTTCCTCAGAGGGTTAAAGCAAGATAGAGATTCTTTTCTCAACTTTTTATTCTAATAAATATTACAGACATACAGAAATGTTGAATAATTCAGTGAATACCTGAATGCTTTTCACCTAGCTTCACAATTTATTAACATTTTGATAGTTTGCTTTCTCTCTATATATACATTTTTTTCTCTGAATCTTTTAAAAACACCTCATCCTTGAACATTTCAGTTTGAATCACCTAAGAACAAGAATGATTCTCTTACATGAGCACAGAACCATTATTACCACCAAGAACCTTCCCATTAAGGCAGAAGTGTTGAGCTATGGTCCACATTTACGTTTTTCCCACTATCCCAGAAATGTGCTTTATGGCATTTTTATTATTAGGTTGACTTTTTGAAGAAATCAAATAAGCTGTCTTCAGGATATCCTACATTTTGGTTGTTTCCTTGTGATGTTTAGCTCATCACATAACAGATGTTTAACCTCTATCCCTTTTGTTTCCCATCAACTGGAATTTATGCCTGAAAGCTTGGTTAGGTTGGAAAGAATGCTTTATAGGTGATGCTGTGTACTTCATATTGTATCACACCAGGAGCCATAGAATGTCACGTTGTCCCACGCGTGGGGTATATGTTTGATCCTTTGGTCAAGGTGGTAATCATTGCGTCTTTCCCTTGTGGAGGTGTGTTTATCCCTGTAAAATCAGCATGTAATCTGTGAGGCCATACTTTGGTACCATGTGAACATCCTTTTGCCGATCATCTTTCACCTAAGGGTTTTAGCATCCATTGATGATCTTTACCCAAACCAGTTATATCATTGGGGATTGCCAAATGATCGTTTTCTAATTATTAATTCTTCTATGTACTTTATGGCATTTTTCTGTAAAGAAGAGTTTTTCTTTATTAACTGGGGATGAACTACAGTTCTTCCTACACAAGACAGAGTCCTCATTTAATTTCTTCCCTTTAGTTATCTTCAGAATAAACAGCTAGCATAATAGTCACTTCCAATGATAGCAATTTAGTTTTTTTATTTCTCTTTTTAACTATAACTGTGGATTTAGGAATTTTTTTCTCTATGCAAAAATCTGTTTATTCTTTTCTAATGCTCAAATTATCTCAGGTTTAACCAGTTATAGCCCCTTCAAACATACTCCTGTGTCCTTCTGAAATGCCCTATTCTCTTTGAATGCTTCTTGGTTTTCTGGCCCCAAAACCTGCCCCTGACTCACCTGGTACGTTTGCTGTCCCATTTTGGGAACCAGCCTTTCTCCCAAGGAGGCCTGGTTTCTTTCAGTGAGGCGTGGGATTTAGAAACCAAGGTCTGGACACTCGAACTGCTCACTTTCTGGTGAAATTGTTGCTTCCAGACTCTTTCAGTGGACAGAGTGATGAAATGTATGTGTTTTCAACAATTGAGTTTCTATTGATATTTCCAACTCAAATTTAACATTATAAAGTTTTTCTTGGATTTAATTTATATTTATTACCTTACATTAAAAATGTTGAGTCTTAATAAATAACATCAATGTTTCCTATATCCTAATAATTTACATAACATAGTTTCAAAATTTTAATACCAATATTTCTGCTAACGGTAAAACCACTGAGCCAATTTTAAGGATTTTTTTTTTTTGCAGTTTTTTTCTCTCTAGATTATATCTCTCAGTTCTTCAGAAGTCACTTGCAATAACCTGTATGATTAGAATACCAATTTAATATACAATTTGAGTTTCAACTATGGGGTGTGCATTTTTTCATTTTTTATTTAATTTTCAAAAGTCAAAATTATTTTTTTAAAAAGACAAGCATACTTAGAAAAGTCTAGGTTCCATTTTTTCTTCACCCTATCCCTCCCACACATAACCCCATAGGCATCTGTTTTTATTTGTGTATGTGTGTGTGTTCATATCTTTTCTTATAAAAAAGAGTATACTATTGGTTTCTTCCTTTGACTATATTCTGGAGATCACATTAATGATATATATTTTTTTCAAAACTACAAAAATCTTCTGTTCATGAAATGTTCATTAAAATCTCTGTTTACCAGAGGTTATCTGAGTTTTAAAAGAATAATATGAAAGTTTAAACTGTAAATTATTAGTAAATCTTTGACTACAAAAACACATACATTAAATTTTTGAAATGTCTATACGGCTTTGGAGTTTGGAGCTAATTAAAAAGTTGCCAGTTATTGTTCAGTTACTCTGTAGATGTCTCTCTGAATTTTTAGGAGTTTGTGAGACCCTTTTAGAGTAGGTGTATAGTATGTCACCTTTGGACTAGAGCTAAAGTCCTGTTGATAGAGAGGTACGGATGCTACTTTAAGTTTTTTCCCTTATTCATAAAACAGGCAGACAAGTGAAATACTTCCCTGGAAACTAGTACATTCAGTCTCAGACTTCGTGCATTTTATCACCTTAAAACTTACCTTTCTCTAGGAAGGGAGAGTATTTTAGTACTCTGGGTTTTTTCATCCTTACCAGTGGCCACCAACAACCTCTTAATTGCCAGATCTAGTAGACACTTGACCTTCTCTTAGCACCTGACACTTTCTCATCCTAACTCCTCACCCCTTGACTTCTCTGATACTGGGAGACCCAGGTTTTCCTTCTGGGTCCGCAAACTTCTCAGCTCCCTTTCTCTGCAGTGTCAGATAGTGGGGGAGATAGACTCTGGAATCAGATGGGGATCTGAGTCTGGCTTTACCACTCGGTAGCTGCCTAAACCCAAGTTAGTCAACTTTATGGATTCAATTTTTATAAAATGGGGCAAATAATACCTCGCCTATCTACTTTATTGTTGGGATGCTCAAATGAGATAATGTGCAATTAAATTATAAAGTATTGACAAGTGTTATATTAATCATTTTTCTTAATATTAGAAAGTATTTTGTGGTTAATAATTTGGAATATAGATAGTGGATCACTATCTTTGATATGAGAATAGTTGCCCCAGATGGTTAATTTACCTTCCAGGTTCGATACGCTTCACAGAATGCCTTCAGCCCTTTGTAGTGCAGCCCCTTCCACCACTGGGAACAAGCTTCCTGTGTGTTGCCTTTCCCTCCTCCACCCTCTTGCCATCTCTTTTATACTGCCAACCGTTTCCTAACATGAGTCCCATGTGTGGTAGACTCTCAACCATCACTATTCAAACTCCCTTCCCCTGCGGCTCGTGACCCCATAGAGCCCTGCCCAGACTCTTATTCTCAGCTCCTTCATTGGGAGTCCCCACTGCCCCAGTCAAGCTCCTGCCACTCACAGTGACTGACCCCCTTCAAGTTCATGTTTCTGCCACCGTAACTCCACGCCTCCCTGGGATCCCCATTTCCATCTCTAGAAGCCTCTTGAGCTTCTGACTCAAGCAGTACTAACCAGCTTATAGACTAGTGGTACCATCCTATTCTTTAGCTCAGTGGTGTGAGGCTGAGGGTGCCTCATTCCCTCCCTGAAGGGAATTCCAGTCCTTGGCTAACAGTGCTACTCAGTGTCATTAGGAAACCAAAGCATCACCACCACTTGGGAGCTTTTCTCAGGTCCTGCCTTAAATCTACTGAGTCAGAATCTCTGGGAAGGGACCCAGAAATCCATGTTTTAAGAAGTTCTCCAGGTGACTCTTAGGCACACAAAAGTTTAGAACCATTATAAACAACAGAGGCTGAATTCTAAATGTACTTTTCCATAGAAACAGTGTCATCAATGGCATTTGTAGTCATTCAGTATCGTGTTTCATTAAGTTATGGTTTAGTAAAATTGCCAGGTAAGCTTGTAAGTGGGTCTGTTGTTTTGGTCAAAATGTATGTTAAATTAATCAGTTCATTAATCACAAACTTTTGGACTATAGCCCTTTAGGAATGCATTAGTAAGTTAGAAAGTATTTTGAAAATGTAGGATGTGAGAATTTTGCACTACTTTCATTATTTACTGATTAATTCATACTTCGTGTCAATGAAAGGATGTATTGCAACCAGCATACAGAAATATATGCAGTTTAGAAATGTAATGAAATGAAAATTATCCTCATGGCCCTTTTTGTGAAGAAAAATTCTTTCTCCTGATTTCCCCCCTCATGCTCCTGGTTCCTCTATTAAAATTCATTCTCGGCCACTTAGAGCCTATTTCTTACTACAGCCAGGATTCTGGAACAATGAGGTCTATTTTAATCTCTAGATTGAAATGCAGTAAGGAAGGTAAACAGTTACCTCATTTCAAGTCTGTGGAATTTCCAACAATTTCTGAGACTTATGGAAGTCCCTCCATATTCCCAAGGTCACAGTTGGGAGTGGTGATTAGTTCTCCTCAGTTGCTAAATTTCCAATAACTGAACATCCCACTGTCTCCTGATGGTAAACTTCAAAAATAGTTTTCAACATTAGTTTCACATTTATATAATACAGCTTTTTTTTTTAATCCTCCCAATAAACTTTGGTTAGCTCAAATGATAACAAGTCAAAGATATTCAAGGGACTAAATACTTCTGACCAGTAGCTCTCAGAAGTGTATCTCAGAGCCTCTTTCTGTCAGAATTTTGCTTTTTTTTTTTTTTTTCTTAGTTTCTCTTTTATTGCTTAGGACTGGTATCTAGAAATTCTTGGGCTTGTGATAAGAATTTTAACCCCAAGTTATTCTTTCTCCCCTGAAGTCAACAAACCTTTCATTCAGTAGATATTTGACTGCCTGCTATGTATCAGGCACTACACTAGTCTCTGAGATACAAAATCAAATAGGATTCTACCTCTGCCCTCAGGGTATCTTACTTATCACTATAATAGTATACATGAATGTGTGTGCGAGTTTGATGGTGTTAGACTCCTGATTGCCAATTGATAGCCATCTGAGGGGAATTTGTTATAGGGTATTTGGGTTACCCAGGTATTCCAAGGATAAATGGGTCTTGGGAATAGTTGGAACTAGGGGCTCAAACTCCATTGAGTCTCTTTACTTCTAGTATGTACTCTTCTCTTACACGTTCTGCTTCATTTCTCCTCTGTCTCTGTCTCTCTCTCTTCCCCCTTTTTCCCCCCACCTTTTTCTCTCTTTCATTTTCTATGGAGGGGCCCTAATTGGCTCAACTAGAGTATGGTGGCCATCCCTAGACCAATCATCTGTGGCCAGGGAACAAATATATGGGCAGAATGGAGGAGTGTAGGAGGGAAAGACAGTGTCTTCAAGAAAGGGGGTCTGGACAGATAAAACGTGTCTGCAGTTCTTTGCTAAGCACTATCCACTCATTCATTCTCTTAATCTACACGGTAGCCCAAGTTTATAGCTAGAGAAACTGAATTTTAGAAAGGTTGATTAACTTGCCCAAGTTGCACAACTAGTAAGTGGCTGATGTGGGAAGCCATCCAAATTTCTGGTAGTTTCTGTCAGTGTAACCACTGCCCTACTTAATGGTTACATTGCAGTGTTTAAAAGCTATGATCAAGAAGTGCATGTAAAGCAGCCTTAACACGGGGTGGTGCTTAAACCGAGTGTTGAAGGATGGGGGCATTTGTCAGACGGGAGGAGGTTGGATAATTCAAAGCAGAGGGATTTGTGTGTAGCAGCACTGCTTTCTGTAAACCACAGGCTGTATAGATACACCGTCATGGGGTCAGACAGCCCAGAGGTCTGTACTGCGGATGTGAATACGGCTGTGCTTGGTGTTTAGATCTTCATTGCAGCCTTGGGAATAGAGGACATCTCCCAGGAAAAGTCTGGTAGGAACAAAATCAGTCCAAACTGGGAGCCCTCAGGAGCAGCAACATCTTCTCTTGCACACCCCCACATTAAAGGGCTAGTTGGGGATAGGAGGTTTGAGTTAATAAAATTTCTATTCTATAGAGATTTGCCTGCCATATGTTAAATATAGTTTACCAGGTATCGGAAAATTATCTTAGGAAGACAAGTACCGCTCTAAAAGTGTTCCATGTAAATTAATGTTAGCTCTGAAAGCAGCTGAGGTTTTGCATTAACTGGAGGTGGGGGTGGGGACAGATATAGACTGAAGAGTTGGAAAAGGAGACTTAGAATCTTCCCATTCAATGCAGAGATCCTCAGAGTATTCCTGAAAGTTGATCAACCAGCTTTTGGACATTTCCAGTAAAGAGAATCCCTACTTTCTTAAGTAACTCATTGTATCGCTGGGCAGCTTAAAGCTAATGGTGTCTGAATTGCCTTTCCGCTACCTCCAGGTCCCTCTTTGGCCTCTAGAATTTTCCCTCCTGCACCGCAGTCTTTCAGGGTTGAGAGAGCGCCATTCTGGCCCTCCAAGCCCTCTTGGGTGGCTGTCACTGTTAATAGAACAATGTTATTGAGTGAGCACTTGGTGATAAGGCAGGAACCAGAAGTGGAGGTCAGATTAAGATTCTACCTAGAGATGCATGGATTCTGACTTCCGTCAGCCACTACTCTGCTTGCTGGAGATGTTTGGTGCCCGTTTTACGTGTCCTCCCAAGTTCATTAGTGCTTATTATTAAATAAATTTTTTCTTTGAAATGTAGACTTATTTTCCTTGAAGCTAATTGATGGGATACCCCAATAAAAATATTTTAAGCTTTAAGAAACAAATAGGTAGGCTTAGAACTCATTCATTATTCTAGTCTCCCCCATGGGATACTAGGAAAAAAAATGAGTTCATTTGTTCATTCATTCAGCTAACATTCATTGAGTGCCTGCTGCCTGCTATGTGATTTGAGATGGGGAAAACATAACAAAAACCAACGTACAACATTATGGAGCGTATCTATCTTTGACTGAAATATGTTGGTAGCCCACCTTGTCCTGTTTTTTTAAGGATGATGCTGGGCGGCCAGTTTAAGAGTTTCCTTTCTTGTCAGTGCATTTGTCGCCTTCATGGCCGTAGCAAAGTCTCACTGTACTTTCCAGCTTTTTGAGGGTGAAGTGATTAACTTGCCTAAAATATAACCCAGATTGGCCCTTGTGGGGCCTCAGGGTTTAAACTGGCGTGTTCTTTCCGTTGTAAATTAAGGAAGCTTGAATTGTTCGCTGAGCTTTGCCCTGGGTCTGGGCACACAGGTAAACATGTTTCATCAGATAACAACTAGCTTTCAAAGGGCTACTTTTGGTATCGTTAGGCTTTAATCTGGAAACACAACAGGCTTTCTCTACAAGTTAGTTAACACAGGGGTGAAAGTTTTCCAAAGCAGATTATTTTCAGTTAAAATGTATGTGTTGTTTGTTAAGAAAAACAAAGACTGAAGAAATGAGAGGACGATGAATTATTGCCCTTCACATGCACTTGCAGTCAGACTGTGCTTGCCAAGGAAAAAGTGTGCTGGAGAGCTGAAACCCTGTGACGTGTCACAATTGCTTCTTGCAATACCTGTGTTCTACTTATAGGCTGTTGTGCAACTGATTACAAGAGCATTGTTTGTGTGAACACACTACATCATTCACAACCTGAGTGCTATGAGAAAATGCCAGAGTGGCTTGTCTAGGACTTTTAACTGAGTAATTTTGCCTATGGTATTGATGGGGGCAATGCAGTGAGGATAACGAAACCACCTTTCTCGTGTTTAGGGTTTACAAGCAACAACAACTAAGTTGTTAGATGTAAAGTGCTTTAAACGGTTCTGTTTCCAACAGTCAAGCAATAGCCCTATGCAGAAAGCACTGCCCATTGTCCCCGTCTTACTGAGGAGAAACTGAGGCAGAGGCAGGTAACGTAACCCGCTGTATGTCGGACAGCTACGTCCTGGCTGCTCCAGCATTCAGACCTGGGGAAACTGGTTCCAGAGCCTCTCGGCTCTTAACTCCCTTACCAGCTGCCTCCCAAGTTCCCAGCAGAGAGAATCCTGTCCTGCCTGCCCCCAGCCCACCTGGTGTTTGCTGCGGCACAGCCGACACCGGTGGATGCTGGATGCGTGGCCTTTAGCTCTCAGGAAGGGCGAGAGCACGTTTTTCAAGATCTTGTCTAACACGGGGACTCAGAACTCCCAGGTCAGAGTGTCATCCTTCTTAACCACCAAACAGTCCTCTTCTGAAGAAACTTGTTCTTCTTGTGTTGCTTTTAGGTTGAAAAGGGAAATATCAGAGCCTAGATTTTCCAGAACTTTCTTTATCCCAGAGCAAGGGAAAAGCTAAGATTGTATCGGGGGTTTCTGAGGAAATTACTGATTAAAAGTTTATGTATTTTAGGGGGCTGGGACAGTGTCAGAGCGCTTAAGTTCGTGTGTTCCACTTTGGCGGCCCGAGGTTTGCAGGTTCGGATCCTGGGCACGGACATACCGCTCATCAAGCCGTGCTGAGGTGGCGTGCCACATAGAAGAACTACAACTCTACAACTGTGGTGCACAACTATGTACTGGGGCTTTGGGGAGAAAAAAGAAAAAAGGAGGAAGATTGGCAACAGGTGTTAGTGCAGGGCCAATCTTCCTCAAAAAAAAAAATTATGTATTTTATTTGATGTCTTTTGAGATTAGAATACTTTTATCTTTTGGTTTCATTTTCTTAGTTGGAGGCTTTTTAAGGTTCGTGTTTTTAAATTACACGTTTGAAATTGACTTTCACTTTGTTTTAAAAAAATGCATTTCTCTCCCATTGCTGATAGTACCGATGAATCTAGTGAATAAAGGAAAACCTTATCTTTGAAGATGTGCTAGCTTCAAGCACATGGGTTTTTGTTTTTTCTTAATTGCCAGCAGAAGCTAACAGCTATATGCAAGTAATACTGTTCTAAACCTGCAAAAAGTATTTTTCTGCTTTATTTAAAGCAAAACTTCCAAACCTGAAACCCTTTTGGAGGAGGCTTTATTTTGAGTCCACTTGGCCCCGACGGAGCAGCATTGGGGGTCGTACGGGAATTGCTTCAACATCTGACGGAGCGCAGACTTCCTTGTTTAAATACGGAAGCTGGACTTCGGCGATATTAAATGGTCTTGCCAAGAGGACCCAGACAATAATTGAAAGGAAATACCCAGCGGCAGCTTTCTGATTTTTATCTTTACTCTGTTAAAAGTTCATTTCTAACAGCCAGTATGAGGAAGAAAACATTGATATTTATGTGCGGAGATCTGTTGGACAATACCTTATCTTCGTTTGATCTTTAGTGTTTGTTTTTTCATCTTCAGTTATGTAATTATATTGGTGAGGGAGACAGAAGCTCGTGATGGCCCTCAAATGCTAGCAGCAGAGTATATTGAAAGCTAATGTCACTAATATGATGGTGTGACCAAGGTGCACATTCAATTCTACCCAAACCTACATCTCGCTCCTTTTCTTCACTTACATATTATGTGAAATTGTCAGTATTCGACTGCTTTTGACCTACAAAAACAGTTTCATAGAGTTCAACCTAATAGTTCCGAGGTGAGCACACATTTTCTGTAAAGGTATAGATAGTAAAAATTACAGGCTTTGCAGGCCAGAAAGTCTGTGTTTGAAACTACTAACATGGCTGCATTCCAATAAAACTGTATTTATGGACACTGAAATTTGAATTTCATATAATTTTCATGTCATGAAATATTCTGATTTTTTTTCCAACAATTTAAACATGTAAAAGCCATTCTTAGCTTGGGGCTGTCCAAAAACAAGCAGTGGCCTAGATTTGCTGACCCTTGGTTAAGCTGAAGTTGGCTGCCACTGCCTTTGTAATTTTGGTATCATGGAACTTTCTGTCAGCTGACCTAAAACCAGTCTCATTAGCTCATCCCATACAACTCCCCACGCCCAAGCCTTGTTTCACCTCCTCACTTCCCTTCATAAGCAGGGTACCTCATCTGCTCATTCTGCCAGGGGAAATCGGAGAGTCTTCCTCTTGCTCCTCTGTCCTCCACAACCCACACCCAGCGTGTTTTACTAGGACTCTTGGTTCATCCGCCTCCTCTCAAACCCTCTCTTCCCTCCACCCAGAGCCACACTTGGCTCATGACCTCTTTGTCACCTGGACTGTTATGAGACCCTGGCTGATCTCTTTGCCTTTGTCATTTATCCTCTGTAATCCATCCTCCATTAGATCATTACTGATGTTTTCCTAAATAATTTTGAGCATATCACTCTGTTGTTTGAATAATCCTAGATTCTGCCCATTGGTCGTTAGCTCCATAGCATAAAGTTCCCCTAGAATTTCACAGTCTGGTTCTGATGTAGCCCCCTCACCAAGCCTGTGCTTAGGTCACATCCATCTCCTCTTTGTGAAGCTAGCATCACTCTACACAGGCTGTTCCCCTTCCTGGAGAGCCTTTCCTTGTCTTTTCTCTATTGATTTCCTACCTCATTCCGTAAGGGTGAGCTCAGATGCCACCTCATCTGTGACATTTTGCCCAACTCTTCTTTTGCAGAGTTGTCTTCTTTGCGTTTTCAGATCCCTTGTGACACGTACCTTGAGTATGGCATCAATCTGAGCAAATTGTAGTTATTTGTAAGAAGGTTTCCCTCCTATAGATGCCTCTGGGCTCCTTGAGAGTGGACACATCCTAGTCATCTTGGTTTATCCCTACTTGGTTACACAATACATGTTTTTGTATATGTGAGGAAGATCAGCACTGAGCTAACATCCATGCCAATCCTCCTCTTTTATTTTTTTGGCAGAGGAAGACTGGCCCTGGGCTAACATCTGTGCCCATCTTCCTCCACTTTATATAGGACGCTGCCACAGCATGGCTTGACAAGCGAGGCATCGGTGTATGCTCGGGATCCGAACCCCGGGCCGCCACAGCGGAGCATGCACACTTAACTGTGACACCACCGGGCTAGCCCCCACAATACAGATTTTTAAAGTAATTATTTCAATTAATATATACTATGTATCTAACAACTTTCTTGGTTTACACCTGAAGTCACAGAGAGCTGATTGCAGGGTTGCAGAATGCCTTTGGGGCCGGGCTGGTTACTTAAATGGCAGAAGTGGACAGAATGTGGTCTGGGGAGCTAGCGAGGACATGTCTTATTTTGTGGGGCTGCTTCTGCTCAGGTCCAGCTGATTGTTGTCACACAAGAGTGTGACAGGTGTGTGGCCTGATGTATTAGTTTTCAAAAGAGGTGGGAAAATTAAGATTTTTAATGTAAATATCCCAATTTTTAAATATTGACAACTAATTCACCTTTTAAAAAACACTTTGTGTGTAAAAATTTAAAAATACCAACCTGTCCATGGGTTGTGTGTGGCCCTTGAGACCCCAGTTTGCAACCCCTGATTGGTCACATCCCTTCACTAGCCACAGACAGGGCCTGGGAACCAGAAGGCGTAAGGTCGCTTGATGGAGAAGACCTGCTGTCTGAGCTCTTTTTCCTACCTGTGTTTATCCTGCCTTCCCGACCATGCTGCCTCCCCGCTCCTGTGTCGGTACTTAGTCACCTTCCAAAATGTGGAAGCCAAACACTACGGAGAATTCCATTTCCTGCCATCCTTTCTCCTCCCTGGTGACACCCGACTGACTGTTAACTGAATGGGCTGGGATGGCCTCCTATTCCCTGTCCTGCCGGGAGGTGGCTGAAACCGCCGTCTGGGAGAAGCTATTGTTCTTGATGGGTGTTCTGGCGGTTTTTGCTGATGGCTGTTATCAAAGGCTTAGGTTCCTAGTCAGAGGTGGTTTTCCAGGACACCGAGAATGAGAGGTTGTTAACTCCCTTGGGGCTAGGAATCGTCCTTCGGATCCAGCTTATCTGGGTGGTCAGTAACCACTTCAGAGAATCACACGAAACATCACCTGAGGGTACCAGAAAAGAGAATTTTAATAATTGGTAGCTGTATTTGGTCTTCCATAAATGATTCATTTTGCGCCCCTCCCCCTCCAGCATTTTGCTGTCTGCTTCTCAATTCCATATGAATCAGCACCAGCTCACCTCACCTGATGGCCGTTATCAAACGCTTCCTCCTTCGTACCCAGTGTAATTACTGCCTGCTTAGCGGTGTTAACACTTAGTGTCAACTTTTTAGCCCAAACCGCTCTGGTCTTTATTTCCTTTAAAAACAAAGCAGTATAATAATAATAAAAAAAAATCAAACTAAACCAAACCAAATTTTCCATTTGGTCTTTTTCTGTGGATCAGGGGCCTTAGCGTCTGAGTCCAGGAGCATGGGGGCCCAGAGATGGCGTCTGTTGGCAGGTCTGGGTGGGAGTCTAGAAGCAGCTTTCCTGCTTTTCATAACTGTGCGAGTGCTTTCCTGCGTGCAGAGCACTGTTACACGTGTGGCTGGAGGCTTGCATCAACTTTGAGAAGAGGGCTCAGAGGAGCGGGTGGCCTTGCTCAAGACACCTGTTCTGGAAAGTGCCATGCTGTGCCACTATTGGCACCTGGCGGTGGCCATGCATCCTGGAGGCTGGCAGAGGGATGCTGATGGAAAGGGGGATTCTCCTCAATCTTGCACGGCTGGATCAAGTCCCTTGGGCCCGATGGAATAGGCAGCTAGCTTTGTATTTGATGTTTTATTATTAAGTAATATATATTGAGTGCTCCCTATGTGCCAGGCACTGTTAAATGCTTTTCATGCTAGGGCACTTAATCCTCACAACTCTTCCATGATCAGAAATAACTTATTCCCATTTTAGACGGAGAAAGTCACTTGCCCAAGAACACACAGCTGGAGCTAGTAATTAGCAGAACCCAAGTTTGGGCTAGGTCTGTCTGACCGTTGGCCGTGTTTGTGCTGTTGGCACTCTGCTGGTTACTTCCTGGTGGGGAGGCAGAGGGAAGAGTTGGTAATGAATGACTTGAGGCCTGTCATGTGTTTAGCACAGTACAAGAGATGTGGAAGTCCTTCAAAAAATGTCACCTGTGACTGTCCTTTGTTGATTGTCTTTTGTAAATCCTTTTGAAAATTGTTCCATTGTGAGTTCTCTGGGCAGTGGCCTTTGTGACAAGGGCTCACTCCTTGAGAATACTTGAAAGTACTTACTTGTCCATATTTAGTAATAGGGCCCTGGTCTATGTGTCATATTATCAGATGAGTGTGCTTGTAGTCAAGGTTTTGAGCAGATGAGAAGGCAGATAACTTGATAATTTGATGGTTGTAATTAAAAGCAGGACATTTCTGCTGAAACTCAGGTGGAGGTGATTAAAAATTTGTGACCAGAGTATTTCACAAACAGAAAGGAGGAAAACAGGTTTCCCAAGTGTGGGACAGCAGCACGGTATGAATTGCTTCCTCTTTGTAAATAGGTTCTGCTATTGCTGTGATCTCACAGTCACGTTCACGCCTGGCATCCAGGTCACAGCTGCAAGCGGTATCTGACATACACAGAGGATTTTTGATTTCTGAGCCCTTAAAATTCTGTTTACCTGTTTTCACAAGGGGAAAAAATCTAGGTGCTTTGGTTCAATTGAGGGTAGGTGGGTAGGTTAACACAGTTCATAAATGAATTTAACTTTGCCACGTGTCTCTCTCCCAGGGGGCACAGGTCTCGTGGTCTTCTAAGGGATGAAAGAACTGGGTGTTAACTTTCCATATTGAAGAGACATTAGCTCTCCTTCCCCTTCATCCTCTAACGTTTCTCCCACCTGAACTTTCATCCTAACTACAAAATTACCCAATTCTTAAATTTATATGACTAAAACCCGCCCTCCCCAACACACATTTTAGCAACTCCCAAAATTTAATCCATGAAGTACTGCTAAAGAGCTGAGGTTTACTGAAGTTACGTAACTTGGCTAAACACTCTGCCATCTACTAGCTGTGACTCATTTTTAAAAAGCAGAGAACAGGGGCTGGCCCGGTGGTGTAGTGGTTAAGTTCACACGTTACGCTTTGGCGGCCCAGGGTTCGCTGGTTCGGATCCTGGGCGTGGACCTACTCACCACTCATCAAGCCATGCTGAGGTGGCGTCCCATATAGAAGAGCCACAACTTTACAACTGTGATATACAACTATGTACTGGGGCTTTGGGGAGAAAAAAGAAAAAGAGGGAGATTGGCAACAGATGTTAGCACTGGGCCAATCTTCCTCAAAAAAAATAAAAAAAAAAAAAAAGGAGAGAACAGTGGTGGCTGACTCCAAGTTGACAAGACGATAAAACAAGTTAATTATTATGTGTAAAATACGACAGTCCCTGGCACATAGTTAGTTCTCAACAATGAAAGATACTATTATTACTCCACATCTAGGAAGTAGCAGAATTGATTTCTGATTTCATTCATTCATCCAATAAACATTTGTTGAGCACCTGCTCTGTGCTGTGTTCTGAGGAGATAGCCCACATTCTTAACCACTATGCTTTATTACCTCCACTTTAATGTCAGGGAAGACATCTTCCCGCTTTGTAGGAAGTTGGGGAATAATGTCACCAAAGATACGACGATTCATGGTGCACCAGCATTTTGTTTTTAAGTCTTCAAAATAAGCGTCATGGGTAGGTATTGTTTAGATAAAGAATGCATGTCTTATAGTCATTCCTGTTGCTCTCAACGTAGTGCTGACTTTACACTGGAGCATAAGACAAGAAGGGAGTGTAGCTGCTGCTAGAGTGGCTTACATCTGAAGAAGTTATTGAATAATTAACACATGATGCTCCTCAACTTGGGAAACAGTTTTTCTCAATTGACTTTTAGAGGAATTAAAAGTTTCATTTACATTTAGTAAATAAAGCATTTGCCTTTGAAGAACAAAGTCAAATATTTAAGTTGCTAGAGATCAAGCTTTTTAAAGCCAAAATAAATTGAGACGAATTAGGACTTTCTCCTAAAGCCGTATGGAGTAAGGAATTTGAAATAATATAAAATAAGGGATAAGAGTTGTGTTTTTAAAAAATAAAAAAAAAAAAGAGGCAGTGGCTTTAAGTTAATATGACTTTATCATCTGAGTAATGATCAGATATCTGACCAAAGAGGCTTACAGGATTGGGGCTGCTGTCTTCCCACTAGGTTGATGTGTCTGACTTTTTGATATTTCATTAGTGTCATTCACAAGCTATATTCAACATGAAATGACAGAGTAAGGCCACCCATGATTGCTCTCTCACAGGTCTCTGGCTTTGATGCGTCATTTCAGTACAGCCCTCCGAACCAAGTGCCGATAAGAATAGACACTCGATAGGAAAATAAAACAACACGAGAGCTGAAGCAGAAAGAACTGGAAACTCACAAGTGTGAGCTCTGCCGTATTTAGCTGTGTGACCTTGTGCAAGTCACGGTCCTCTGGGGCCCTGAGTTTCTCATGCATCAAATAAAGTTTCTAGAGTCTCTTGCTGAAGTTAGGTCAACTTTGGAGTTTAATATCCACTAAGAGAAATAGAAGATAAAGGACTTTCAGGGGCCAATGATTCGTGATTTCTGTAATTAGAGTAGCTTTGTTGGCTGCTGGAAAACAGCAGTGGCAGATAACTCAGCCTGGCATGTAGTTATTGGAGATCAGTGATGTTTTTTTTTGTTAAATAAAAAGACCTGACTACACCATAAGTTTAGGTGCCAATGGTCAGGGTGGTGCCAAGTTCCAGAAATAGCAGCTAGGCTCTTGTACAGAGGACAATATGGAGGGGACACTTGTCACAAACTGGTTTTCCCACCTGAGCCTCCACTTCAACTTTCTCTAGGGAAGACCCTCATATGGGAGATGATGGAGTGTAATGTCACCATCCAGTACACAACCCACCCCAAACATGTTTCCTGGGAAGTCACTGCCAGTGACTGGGAAGAGGCAGGTGGTATTTCACACCTCCTTCCTCTGCCTAGTTTTGTTCTCTGAGGATGGAGAATCTCCAGACAAATACACGTTCTGTATTATGGGCTCCAGCTGCAAACCCCTAGTGACTTGGCTTGCGTTAAGCATGGGATCCTCTACAGACGGGCAGATCTGAACCATCCATTCTTCTGTTTTCCTCTGGGCACTTTCTCAGCCTCCTCCAATAGACAGAGAAGCTAAGAGAGAATTCCCCTTTCTCTAAGTCCTGGACCTCAGCTTGCCTATCTGCTTATTCCGTGCTTCCCCCCACAGTCCGGCTTGGCCTGCCACAGACTAATGAGGGTCCCCATGGTATAACAGGAAGAGCTTGGGTTGGGGGTCAAGGTAGACCTCATTCTGAATCCCAGCTGCTCCACTTCCTGGCTGTGGAACCCAGGGGAAGTTACTTAGCTTGGGCAGTCAGCGTGGTAGTATTAATAGTCATCATGCAGATGTAGCCTCGTTGGTTCTTCAAGAATTACATTTTATGCTTAAACCATATGAAAATGTCCTCTCCTTAGAGGAGAGAGTGAAGGTGGGGCAGAAAACTAGACCTTGAACTCTCCCCTTCCCATCCCTCCATTCCCAAGAGGGTGTGATAAACCCCAGAGATAGGCGGAACCTCCCAGAGGTCCAAGAGCGTTCCCACCTCCTTACACAGCTCCCAGGACAAAGATTTTCAAACTCTGTGAGCAACAATCTGCTTTAAAGACAGACTTCAATCTCTCTAAAAAAGGTTACATAAAACTAATTTGTAAAGTGAGTAAAAGTAGACTTTTGTTTATAAAAATGTGCTTATGTTGAAATACATAATAAACCCAATAAAAAGGATGAAGCAGCTTTGCTTAATACAGAAATTTGGAATAGAGGAGATAATAGATGAGAGATATGGTCTTTTTCCTAGAACATATAGAGAAGTAATTGCAAAACCTTTTTTTTTTTTTTTTTTTTCTTACCAGTTCTCTTTCCAATCAAGTGATACTGGTCAATTAAAGAGAAAAGATAGGGCCGGCCCGGTGGCGTAAACGGTTAAATGTGTGCACTCCGCTGCGGCGGCCCGGGATTCACCGGTTCGGATCCCGTGTGCGCACCGATGCATTGCTTGGCAAGCCATGCTGTGGCGGCATCCCATATAAAGTGGAGGAAGATGGGCACGGATGTTAGCCCAGGGTCAGTCTTCCTCAGCAAAAAAAGAGGAGGATTGGCAGATGTTAGCACAGGGCTGATCTGCTCACAAAAAAGCAAACAAACAAACAAAAACAAAAACAAAAAAAAAGAGACAAGATAGAAGACTTATTATGCCAAAGCCGCCTGAAATATATAGACCAGCATGTGTTCATTCACATGTAACAGATGGGAGTGAACTCTTAAATTATTGCGTTTTTTTTTTCAAAATGCTTATACATTTAAAAAATTTAAAGTAAATGTTAAAATGTCTGAAACATCTCCATAGAATCCCAGGGTTTGGCAGAAGACTACTCAAAACACTCCCTTAGATCTTGCAGCTCTCAAATCTCAGTTTTCTCTCCTTTCCTGCTTGATTGTGGGGTATATGTGTTGACTTATGGAGATCTGTACAGTTTTCAATACTAAAAGCCATTTGAGATGGAAAATGGTGACATTTGAATGAGATCTGCAGTCTGGTTGACAGTATTGTATCAGTGTCAATGGCTCGTTTTGATACTGTATATATAGTGATGTAAGATGTTACTACTGGGGGAAGTTGGGGGAAGGGTGCATGGGACTCGGTACTATTTTTGCAATTTACTCTGAGTCTGTAATTATTTCAGAACTTAAAAGTAAAAAAAAAAGGAAGTCATTTGAAAATGATTGTCTTCTGCTTAACTGTTAAGAGATAGTATAACCAGATTAATAGAGCCATGTGCACACCACACATATCGAGTGCATTTCCATTATCTTACCTTAAAAAAAAAACATCTTTTCTTTCATGCTTTAGTGAATGTTTTAATGTGTGCTAATATAATTCCATTTTTAAAGAATCAGTTTGGGGCCAGCCCCAGTGGCCTAGTAGTTAAGTTCAGCGCACATGGCCCAGGTTCGGTTCCTGGGAGCGGACCTACACCACTCGTCTGTCAGTGGCCATGCTGTGGCAGCGGCTCACATACAAAATAGAAGAAGATTGACCACAGATGTTAGCTCAGGGCGAATCTTCCTCAGCAAAAAAGAAGAAAAAGTTCAGTTTACTCAGGAACATAAAATACCAAGGCCATGAGGTCTTGTGCGTTAAGTGGGGCTTTAGTGTTGTGCCACTTGTGGAGACCACCTGGGCTGACCCTTGAGACAAAGCTCTCAGCTGTCTGGAAATCACTCTGTCTGACCAGCTTTTCTGGCTTCTTCTCCAGGGTTATCAATGCTGGGAAGAGCACGCATAATGAAGACCAAGCCAGCTGTGAGGTGCTCACTGTGAAGAAGAAAGCAGGGGCCATCATCTCAACCCCAAACAGGAACTCAGCAAAGAGACGGTCCTCCCTTCCCAATGGGGAGGGGCTGCAGCTGAAGGAGAACTCGGTAAGACCCTCCTTAACCCCGGGTCTCAGGTGAGGGGAACCGCATACTCTGGCCCCGCAGTGAGATGTTTGGCTGATCCAGGTCTGAATGGAAGCGAGAAAAGCAATGTCCCCAGAGTCGGTGGAGTGGCAGGTCTGTACTCAGGGTATCCGTGTCACACAGTCAAAGCTGAAGGTGACACACGTATGAAGAGCTGGCGTTTAGGTAAATAAAACACCCACATCCAATAGAGGTTTTGTTGCAAGAACTAGTATAGATAATGTTTGGTGGTTTTAAAGAAGCCACTTCAAGGTTTTTGTGAAGGAGATGGTCTCTGGAAGCCTCTCGTGAGGGGCGGAAATAACTCTATCCATTGGCTTAGAGCCCTGCTGACTCTGCCCTTTCTTCCCCTCGTCTGTCTGTTAGAATTGTCCAGTTGGAGCCTGCGTCTGAGGCTTTTCCAGATTAATATTTGTTTCATTTGGCCCAAAGCCCTTGTATCCCATGGGGTGGCCTGCAAATGAATGCCCTGTTGACAAAGGATGAAGCGTTTCTCCTCTCTCCAGTTTCTGGAGAATAAAGCAGACACCCTTGGAAGTTCTGCAAGAA
Source organism: Diceros bicornis minor (assembly GCF_020826845.1). NCBI lineage: Eukaryota > Metazoa > Chordata > Mammalia > Perissodactyla > Rhinocerotidae > Diceros > Diceros bicornis. The sequence goes on from NC_080756.1 coordinate 7,212,029, forward strand.
CACTCAGAAAAGTATAGGGAATAATTGGTACGTGTCTGTCAGGGGATTATTTAGTTCTATAGACAAGAGACATTGAATGGATGACCCCAATGGGGCTATTTATTCTAATAAGGTTGGGGGATATTTTTGTATATAAATTTTTATAGGATCGGAAAGGATCTAGGAATCTCTTCTTAGTCTAAGAAATAGTGTCTTGTTGCGTTTATGCTTAGGGAATAAGAGCACTGATTTATTTTGTTAGTATTAGTTCAACTTAGAGTTAGAAAACACAGCGACCTGTGGAGGCTCATCAGTTGTACTTGTTTTCAAGGCTGAAGGAAGCATGGATTAGGTCTCTACTAAAGAGCCAGGGTCGAGGACCCAGATGGGCAGTGTGGAACAGTGGTGCTGAAGTGCACAGGCTCTGGGGTAAGACGTTTTGGTGCAGTCCCTCACTTACTAAGCTATTTAATTTGGGGATAGTTACTTATTCTTTGAGCCTCAGTTTTCTCTTCTGTGAAAAGGAATAATAATAGTAGGAACTACCAAATATGGAAGGAACAGGCTAGTTGGAAGTATGAAACCCAATAGTTCACAGAAAACGTTGAGGCAGTGTCTTAATTAATAAATCCTTGATAAATGTTAGTGATTATTATCCTGAAGTCAGTCCCTCTTCTGTCATTCTCTGTGGATAATACCCACTGAATTTTGTGTGTTTATTCATTTGTAAATCAGAGGTCACACCGTTTCTTTTATACCTACTTGACAGAATTATTTTGAGGGTTGAGTTATTATGGAAAAGGGCTCAGAAAATGTGAAGCATTAATGATAATTGGATATGGGTGCCAGTGACTTAATGCTGCTCTTGCCCCTGGTACTTCGCCCTGCTGCTGGGATATAAAGTGATTTCTATGGAAATAAGTCAGAGTTGACATTTGGCCCAAGGCCAGTCAGTGATGGACTTTTTCCTTGTTGCTAGATTCCTCCTAGAAATGGAGCCAGGAGTAACTTTGTAACTGTCTTTCCTTAAGAACAGTGAGACCAGTGCATAAGCACTCTCAGATGGCGCCCCCACTCTCCCTTTGATGGTTCTGAGTCTCTGTGGGGTCCATGCTCCAGGAGGCAGCAAGGAGGTGCCGGGCAGATCAGACACATGCCGGCCCTCCCTCCTGTGCCAGCCACAGCAGCTTCACTCCTATCTGCCTCGCGTGTTAGGCTCCTTATTAGAGTTTAAGGCAAGAGCTATGCTGCTTTTTGTAACTGTGGGAAAATATACATAACATAAAATTTACCGTTTTAACCATTTTTAGGTGCATAGTTCAGTTGCGTTAAATACATCCATATTATTGTGCAGCCATCACTACCATCTGTCTCTAGAACTTTTTCATCTTCCCGAACTGAAACTCTGTACTCATTAAACGCTAACTCCCCATTCCTTCCCCCACCCAGCCGCTGGCCACCACCATTCTACTTTCTGTCTCTCTGAATCTGACTACTCTAGGTAGCTCATATAAGTGGAATCATGCTGTATTTGTCTTTTTGTGTCTGGCATATTTTACTTATCATCACGTCTTCAAGGTTCATCCATGTTATAGAATGTGTGGTAATTTCATTCCTTTTTAAGGCTGAATAATATTCCATTGTATGTATACCGCACATACCATTTTGTTTATCCATTCATCCATCAACGGACACTTGCTTCCACCTTTTGGCTATTGTGCATAATGCTGCTATGAACATGGCGTACAGATATCTGTTTGAGTCCCTGCTTTTAGTTCTTTTGGCTGTATGCCCAGAGTGGAATTGCTGGATGATATGGTAATTTTGTTTAATTTTTTGAGGAACCACCATACTGTTTTCCACAGCAGCTGCACCACTTTACATTCCCACCGGCAGCGCACAAGGGTTCCAATTTCTTCACATCTCGCCAATACATTAATTTCTGTTTTATTGTTGTTTTTTTTTTATATATATAATAGCCATCCTAATGGGTGTGAGGTGGTGTCTCGTTGCAGTTTTGTATTTCCCTAATGATTAGTGATGTTGAACATCTTGTGACGTGCTTGTTGGCTAGATGTATCTTCTTCAAAGAAACATCTATTCAGGTCCTTTGCCCGTTTTTTAATTAGGTTGTCTGTTATGTTGTTGTTTGTTGTTGTGCTGCTTTTTAAAACCTTGAAAACCAAGATCTAGTGTGCCAGATGAATCACTGAGCACTGCTGCGTACCAGGAACTAGATGCCGAGGATTCAGCCAGGAATAAAACCGATGAAAATCCCTACCTACAGGGAGCTTACATTCGCTGAGGGAGACAAGCAATGCAAATATATAGCATGGCAGATAGTAAACGCAGTGGAGAAAAACAAAGCAGGGAAGCAGGGATCTAGGAAGTGTGAGGTGCAAGGGATGGTTACAGAGGGCGTCACTGAGAAGGTGACGTTGGGGCAAAGGCTGGAAAGTGCAGTTACTTGGAGGAGAAGATTCTAACAGTCTCCGCAACTGCAGGGACGGTGAGGCGGGAGCAGGCCCGGTGTTCTCAGGAATCGGCACGGAGGCTCGCGCGGCTGGAGCAGGGAGGAAAGCCTGGACTGCAGGCCGTGCTGTCGGAAGGGTAATGAAGGCAGAGGGAGGCAGTCTGGCCAGACCTTGAAGGCCATGATCAGGACTGGGGCTTCTACTCTGAACGAACAGTTTGCTAGCAGAGGACACTGGATACACTGCTGAAACGAGGCCAGTGATCTCTCCCATCCGGAAGACGTCCCTTAAGTCAAATATGGTAGCACTTAAGAAGGGGTAGTGACAGTACAGGGCCCAGGGCAGCAGACAAGGAAGGTGGACCTCCCCCGTCCCGCTGTGAATCCATTCCTTCACCCACAAGCACATATTGAACACGGAGGCTGCACACTGGGCCTTGGGGATAAGGAGAGACCCCAGTACAGTTCCAGTCCTCCTGGAGCTGAGCTGGGGAGGGAGAAAGAGTCACTAAGCAGCAGCGCTACAATGGAGTGAGTCTTAGGAGAAAGATAAAAAGCCCAGGTTGGGGCCCGGCCTCATGGCCGAGTGGTTCAAGTTCCATGTGTTCCACTTCAGCGGCCCAGGTTCACAGGTTAGGATCCCGAGTACGGACCTACTCCACTCACAGCCATGCTGTGGCAGGGTCCCATATACAAAAAAATAAAGAAAAGAGGAAGATTGGCACAAGTGTTAGCTCAGGGCTAATCTTCCTCACCAAAAAAAACAAGCGAGTCCAGGTTGTATGGAAGCCTAACTCAGATTGGCTGCTGGTGGTTTGGGGAACAACGGAGGAGAGGGGCTGGGTCAGATTACGGAAAGCTTCCTGAGGAAAGTGACATTTGACCTGTTGTCTTGAAAAGTGAATAGGAATTAATCAAGCAAATAAGAGAAAGGGGAGTTTCCGACAGAGGAAACAAACACGTGCAAAGACAGGTTGCCATGAGAGCTCCCGAGGCAAGTCTTCTAGTGCTTTGGAGCACGTGTGGTCGCTTAGAGGGTGACAAGACAGGAGCAGCAAGCAGGTTTCACACACAAGAGCCATTTAATACCCTAATAAGCTGGAATTTCAACCAGACGACTTTAGACAAGGACGTAATGGAATCAAGATAGGATGGTGGTGGGGAGGCTGACTTGGGTAGGCGAGGGGGGCAAACTCAGAGGCTGGGACACCCAGAGGCTGCCCCGTGCGGAAATCTGGGTGAGAGATGATGAAAGCTTGAAATAACGCAGTGATTAGAGCAAGGGGGAGGCTGAGAAGAGATGACGTGAGAGATATAGTTGAGATGACCAGATAACACAGGCTCAGAAGAGACGATGTGAGAGACACAGTTAAGGTGACCAGATGACACAGGCTCAGAAGAGATGATGTGAGAGACACAGTTGAGGTGACCAGATGACACAGGCTCAGAAGAGACGATGTGAGAGACACAGTTGAGGTGACCAGATGACACAGGCTCAGAAGAGACGATGTGAGAGACACAGTTGAGGTGACCAGATGACACAGGCTCAGAAGAGACGATGTGAGAGACACAGTTGAGGTGACCAGATGACACAGGCTCAGAAGAGACGATGTGAGAGACACAGTTGAGGTGACCAGATGACACAGGCTCAGAAGAGACGATGTGAGAGACACAGTTGAGGTGACCAGATGACACAGGCTCAGAAGAGACGATGTGAGAGACACAGTTGAGGTGACCAGATGACACAGGCTCAGAAGAGACGATGTGAGAGACACAGTTGAGGTGACCAGATGACACAGGCTCAGAAGAGATGATGTGAGAGACACAGTTGAGGTGACCAGATGACACAGGCTCAGAAGAGATGACGTGAGAGACACGTCACCAGTAGGACCAGATGACCAACTGCATGGGACAGGGAAGAGTTGAAGACGCCAGGTTTCAGCCACTGGGTGCTGGTCCTTGACAGTGGACCACTGGAGAAGGTACAGGTTTAAAGGTGAGGGGATGGGCAGAAACAGTGACTTGAGTTTTGAGTATTCTAACTTTCCAGGTGGAAGTGTTTTGTGGGAAGTTAGGAATAAGGGTTTGGGGCTCAGGAACAAGTCTAGGGAGGCTTAGATTTCAGGAGTTGCAAGTCCAAAGATGTTCCAAGAAGAAGAGAGGGGAACTGCAAGGAGGAGAAGTAATTACACTGTGGGCCACAGAGAGTTCAAGAAAGATAAGGATGAAAAAATGGGCAAATACCGTTATAAGCAAGAAATGAGACAACAGCATAAATAACAGCATCATTATTTCATTTGCGAACAGCGAGTTGACAGGCATGAAGGATGGCAAAAGGAAGATGCATGGGCTCCCACCAGAATACATGTGATTAATTTCTCCCTCTTTTCTTGACCTGTTCATCCCCAATAAACTTAAAGTCAAAATAAATATTTCCATAAGATTTCTTTTATGTATAATATCACCTTCATCTTGGAGATTGAAGAAAACCTAAAATTTCCTGTAAAACAACATTAAATTCACAATAAGAAGAATTATCATAGGAATTTTTTTATATGTTAGAAACATCAGTGATGTGCAGAGGAATTTAGTAGAAGGGTAACTTTATATTTGATGATATTTCTTATATTGAGTAGCAATAGGGTAGCTGGGTAACAATGAGATGACTTTTTCTAACTACAGATAATTGTTAATTAGAATAAAGATTTTAGGGCTACTTTAAGCTATCCTTCATGCCACTTCATAGAGAATTACTTTAAACTATGAGTACAAGTAATCTTTTAGGCAAAGGAGTCAAATTAAGTCTCCTGTTTTAAAACAAACTTAAAAAAAACATTTTTTGGTAGATAAAATAATATACACTACATTCTGCCTCTCCTGGCTTCCATGAGGCATTTACTGGAGGGGTGTTTTTTTCTGTTTGGCTGAGGTCTTGACAGCAGCGCCTTGCTTATAAGAAAACACAAATTAATTTCAGGGTCCATCTACGTATAAAGGAAACCGTCAGGAGCTAAAGAAGCAGTGTTCAAAAGAAGCCATAAAACTTAAAAGGCATAAATAAAAGAGTTTCAAAGTGCTCTGCACTGTAGTATTTTAGCCTGAAGAAGTACAAGGGGATATGGTTGAATTATTGTATTTTCCCTTACAAAATACTCAGTGATGGGGCTAGGTTTCTTTTTTTTTTTTTGGAGTTTAAGTGATATCATTAGTGAAATAAAGAAAGAAACATTTCTCTTTCGAGGAATAGGAAGAGAAGTTTTGAGCTCTCTGACGAAGTGGATATGCGGTAGAGAAGGATATTTCCTAGGACAGGTTAGGGTGGAACTTTTCCTCTGCCTGGATCACGTAGGGTAGTTCATATGTGAAGAGCCACAGGCCCACAGTCAGGCAGGGCGGAGATAGATACTCCATGGTAGTGTGAGTCTCTTAACATTCCTGTGCCTCAGATTATTTGTTTGGGACATAGAGTTGGGGGCTAGGAAGAAGGGAATCTAAAATGCTAGCATTTCCAAAGACACTTTCATAAGATTGTCCGTTAGGAAAGATGCTGTAAGCTTGTTGAGGGCAACAGCCTCCCGTTTGCCTCCTCCCACTGAAGGCTTTCCAATTAACCAGATCAAGATGTGTGGGAACTCGTCACCACTAGATTTTCTTTCCTTTGATGTGAGAGGCTTTAAGCAGTCTTTATTGATCATACTGATTACCAGGCACAAGCGAAAATGCAGCTTTTCTGAGAGTTTTTGCTTTTCATTTCTCAAGTACCTAGTCACTCTAGGAATGAGAGAAAAAGAGGAGGGTCCAGATGACTTCCCTGAGGAGGGAGGGCAAGGGCACCTTATAACCTTAGTCTTAAGAAGTTCCTGCCTTATGTAAGATGTGTGGATGGGAGAGAGGGCATTTGGCAATAACCAGGACATTTTTTTCCCCCATATCTGACTGTCCCTGTTCGGGACAGATTGTTTTTGGCTGAAGACTAGATTTGTGGACACATGCATTTCAAGTCTATTTCCTTAAGAGCACCCTTATGTTGTTGAATTTAGTCAAAACACATCAAAGAGGTGGTTTCAGTATCTGTTAGTTCAGTGTCTAATTACAATAACAGGAGATGGCTGGGTCCGCACCATGGCCAAGTTCATCAGCGGGAGAGAGGAAAGCTGATTATCTCTCTCAGCAGAGGATCGCGCAGCACTGTGGGAATTCCAGGCAAATAGGATGAAATTGGGGTGGGGAGAGGCAAGAAGGGAAATAAGAAGGGGCTGTTTCAACTCTGCGAACTGAGGATGGGCCGTGCCTTTCATCTGTTCTTTGTAAGAAGGACTCGTTCACCCCCAGAGCATTTAATGACGGTTGCTTGTGGTTCCACGGTGGCAGCCCTTCTGGAATATTTGGGCCTCATTTGGCAGTCTGCTTCCGGCAGTGATGTCAGCGATAAAAAACAATAGGAGCGGCCTTTTATTTCTCTCATTGTATTTATTACTCTGAATTTTCCCTCTTAATTAAGGTCTTTGTTCTGTGCATGTCAAGAAAACATAACCTTTCTGTTTATCTACTTAGATTTTCTGAAGCAGGAGTGCAGTGGTTTCTCTCAAAACTTGTTTATCTCTTGGTTCGAGCGACTAGACCTCTTGCCAGTGATTAAGAAGGATGACTCCACAACCAGGAGTTGTCCAGGCTGGTGTCAGTTAGAGTAACTTGACAGCGCCCTCCTTGGTGGGTGTTGGTTGACCCTGAAGACCAGGTTTGACCAAGATGTACGTGGCAGCTGAGAACGCAACTCAAACTTGGTTCCACAGTAGGTTTTCCCTCGGTGGCAAACCTTGAAGCTAAAGGAAAATAAATGGTGCTGAGATGGAAATTTCTCCTTGTTTCCCTTGTAATCTGATTCCCCACAGGTTTAGGCGGGGAGAACATTGGCCGGGGTGAAAAACTCTTGAGATTGTCTTTTCTTCCTCCTTTTCTTTTATTTTAAACACAATACTCAGCATTCATGTGCCAGACACTTCAGTGATCATAGTGCTTTGCCAGTATCAATTCATTTATCCTCATGATACGTACATAAGTATGTACCGTTGTTATCTTTATTTTACTGATGAGGGGACGGGGGCACAGAGCTGGGAATTGTGGAGCTTGTGTTCAGCCCAGGCAGTCTGGCCTGAGTCTGGGCTCATGACAGGTCGCCTCTGTCTCCCCAGCAGCTCAGAAATATGGCAGGAAAATCGCTTTGGAAAAGTCTGAGATAAAGGAAGACTAACTCCTAAGGTTGACATGTATATTTCGGTATAACTTGGTGCTGCAAGTTTTCTCATTTCCATTATGAGTTCTCTTTTGATTCAGGAGTTATTTAGAGTCTCCTCTGTCAACAGAAACTGGACAACAGCTCTTACTGACTCAGGTGAAGAACAGATCGGAAATGAAATGGTTCATCATCGTACTGTCCTTACCGTCCATTCTTTCTTGCTAAATCTTGCAAATTATTGTTTGCATGAAACCGTGGCAAGAGGAAAATGCCTTTGGACTGAATAATAATGAGCGTCTGACTTGGAGTCCCGGCTCGGCCGCTCGGTAGATGTTGCCTCGTGACAGTTAGTTGACCTCTCGGTGCCTCTGTTTCCTTGTAGGTAAATTGGGGATAATAGTTCCCACCTCATGAGGTTGTTAGAGTTAAATGAGTTAAAAATATGAAACGTGCTTGGAAGAACCCTGGCATGAGGTCAGTGCTGAATTAATATTGTCTGTTGTTCTAATCATGGAGTTTTCCCCTGCATTTCAGTATTATATGGCATTACTTACATTTTTACTGTAAACTAATTTAGGGAGAAGTTTTGATGTATAAAGTAATGGTTTGAGAACATTCCTGAGCTCATTTTTGAGTCTAGAATAATGACAGCACAACACGACTTAGTCAAAACTTTATACCTCCTATCTCTCAGAAGTTAATATTTATTTAATATTGTTTTAAAATATGAGACTAAATTGCCATTTACAAACAAAAACCAGGGGGCCGGCCCTGCGGCGTAGTGGTGAAGTGCGTGCGCTCTGCTGCTGGCGGCCCGGGTTCAGATCCTGGGTGCGCACCGACGCACTGCTTGTCAGGCCATGCTGTGGCGGACTCCCATATAAAGTGGAGGAAGGTAGGCATGGATGTTAGCTCAGAGCTGATCTTCCTCAGAAAAAGAGGAGGATTGGCATAGATGTTAGCTCAGGGCTGATCTTCCTCACACACAAAAAAATAAAAACAAAAACCAAACTTACTAAACTTATCCTACATCTTACTGCCTCATAATGTTGGAGGAATTGAACCAAAGAAATCTGCATCTCATACTGTCAGTTCCTGAGAAGGAAGCAGTGTGCTTATTTAAGTTTATGAAATTAAGGGTTCTTTCCCCCTGGGGAGCAAAATATTTGAATAATTTAGTCAAAAAGAGAGGTATGGTAAGAAAACAAACTGCTGTGTGGGCATGATTGCAAATAGACAGCAAGAGAGCTGGGGCCCGGGAAGGGCTTTCATGAAGTCACTCGTATTTTTCCTCATCCGCTTCTTCTCCCTCTCACTGTGTTATTAGCATCGTGAGGCTCAGGGGAAGACATGGAGACTGAAAGCACTGCGATGAAATGCCCGAAACAGACACTCGAGATTCTGAATTTTCGTCCTCACTGCGATTCCTTAAAAACTGGCCACAAACTTTATGGAAATCAAGCCTATGGCAGCTTATAGCAGAGAATCAGAAGAACACGTCCACTCTGTGGCCCCAGTGGGAAATCAGGCATCCTTCTCTTTGGCTGTGAGAAAGGGGAGAGGCAGGTGCACCCCTTGCTCAGAGATTTGTGCTGTTCCTTTCGTGCTGTGGATGTGGCCCCTCCTCAGGTTACCTAAGTACCTGACTGGTTGGGGTAGGGAAGGGAACACGTGTCTCAAAGGAGCTGAGTACACATGTCTTCAGCGAAGGCAGCCAGGAGGCACCACTTTCTCCCTTAGGACAACTATTTCTAGTGTAGCAGTCTCCAAACTGCCACTTAGAGACAATTTTTTTGAGTATGTACTCCCAATATATTTGTTCATTTATTGATATACAACCATACTACTGTAGATCCATCTACTAAATATTTAATATTTATCAAATATATAAATATTTTTGGGCCGGCCCGTGGCTTAGCGGTTAAGTGCGCGTGCTCCGCTACTGGGGCCCAGGTTCGGATCCCGGGCGTGCACCGACGCACCGCTTGTCCGGCCATGCTGAGGCCACGTCCCACATACAGCAACTAGAAGGATGTGCAACTATGACATACAACTATCTACTGGCGCTTTGGGGTGAAAATATATATATATATATATAAATATTTTTTATTTTTAAATAGTAGCAGCTAACAGTTATGAGGTGTTTATCATATGCCAGGCATAGTTCTAAGTTTTTCACACAGTAACCCATTTACTGTCTTGCTATGTAAGAGCAGATGTCCTGTTCCCATCAGCTTATATCTCAAGGCACCATTCCTCATTAACAACAGGGAGCATGATTCCATATTTCAGCTCTCTCCTTGAGCATTCCAGACACTTGGCTGAATTATTACTGTTGTCAAATAGGACTAGATTGTCATTACTGGAATTAAGTCCCAGCTGTGACATGTTCTTATTTGCTCATGTTTTCTATCGGCAGTTTCTTCGTAGGAATTTTTTAAAAACCTGTTGTCCACTTTGTGAGGGATAATTTAGTTAAAAACTTAGTAATATAACGCACAAGATCAGTTAGTTGGGGGCACATGTACCCAGCAATGGGTCACAATATGCCAAAGCTAATGGATTTGCGAGAGCAGCCTGACTTACCCACCGCGTGAGGGTGCCAACGTCAGTCTGTGTGAGAGTTACTAGCGAAGCGTGATTTCTTCTTCAGCTTTAGGTGAAGGAATATTCAAGAATTCCTGATTTTCCTCTTCCGTGCTGACTGTAACCCCCCTCAGCTGTGTGCTCTGTTGTGCAGAGTGCTCATCCGGGAGGGAGGAGTGATGAAGGGGGTTTGCAAATGGGTAGAGCTCTGTGCAATAAGAGAATGCAGAGCCCTGGTTTCTTCAAGCTGGTACAAGTGTGTCAAACCTCATTCCTTGGTTTATTTGTGTTTTCTGCCTTACGTCTCAACACTTCCATCGGGTTCCACAGGAAACGTCCAAGGTTTTGTCTAGTCTCCCCTTCTTTGTCAGCACGCCACAAGAGGGGCTCCTCATTGCCTCCCAGGTGGCTCACGAAGGCTCCTTTGCCTGTGGGTTCTGCAGAGTTGAGGTGTACTTGATGTGGCTCCTGTTTCAATGGGGCTAAAACTTAGGCTACTGATTTTTGACATCCTTGCTTATAATTACACCTGAAGCTGAATGGACACAAGCTGTTTGTTTCAGCTCCCTGCTCAGTAGGTAAATTTCTGTTTGGAGCAGTCTTATATTTGTTGAAAAGCCCAAGGAGCCCTTCCCAGGTAGAACTCGTTAAGTTCTGGCATTATACATGATCATGAAAACCGGAAAAAGAAAATAAGCAATATTATTAAAAAGCAGTTTCTAGAACTTTTGAGAAAGCAGGATGTAACATTGGGCCTACTTTAGAGAAATCCTAAAAGAGAAACTGTGAACTTTAACATCCCAATTTGTCACCTTCTGGAATCTTCCTTTATCTGACTGCAGGTGTATTCCTGAAAAGGGGTTGGAGTGTGTGTGTTGTAAATTACCCATGAGACTATTTTTTTTTTTTCAAATGAAATAATTTAGAATGCAACTGGAAAATTGCTTCAAAGTTATTCTTTCGTGAGGCATAAGTGATGGCTGCCAAATGTGATGGTGTGGTAAGTCAGGAAGGGGCTTGCTGTTGTTTTTCTTAAAGTGGAGTGCACTTCTGATTCATGTTTATCTGGAGCAAAAACAAGGTAAACGTTTGTTAAAATATAACAGTAGTAATTTTGAAATTCATTATGTCAAGAGCCATTACTCTAAATTTGAAGGGTTTGCTTTTTTAGGTGTACATCTTTGCCTCCTGGGCCGGCGCCCCAGCAATATTTGCTGACGGTACCCAAGAGTGATGCAGGGCCACGGCCGGGACGTTGTAGCAATCAGTTGATGGCCCAGGACATGTGTGCAATTACTAGTCAGCAACAACGTAATATAGTGCAAGCAACACTGAAGTGCTAAAGTCCTCAGAGCAGCGGAAGCCAGGGAGATTATCACACAAAGTTGTGTGTATTGGGAAGCTGGAAAGATCCCTTGACTTGGATTCTGAAGAACTGGGTTCAAATCCTGGTATTACCACATACCGGTAGGGTTACTTAACTGTCTGTGCCCCAGTTAAACCACTGGTAAAATGGGATAATGACGCCCATTTTACAGTGGTGTTGTGGGGATTAAACACAGTAGATGCTCAGTAGATGTCCTTTGAATTTGTCCTTCCCGTAGGGAGAGTACCTGAAGAATAGAAGGGACAAGAGTGCACACTGGAGGAGGACGAGCCTCCCGTGTGGCAGAGTTGAAAGGAAGGAGCTGGAGTGTAAGCTTAGCCTTCCTGGTGAGGGAATCCTTACTGCTCCCTGCCAGCTCATTGTCCCCTGGGCCACTTAATAGTGAGTATGAGTAGTTACTATTCTAGCTTCTTTGTTTCTTCTGTATGCTGGACACAGTGCTACACATTTTATTTATTCTTTTTTACCTTACTGTACAGTATAATTAACTTGTTTCTTTTGGTATGCAGTTTTACGAATGTTAACATATGCAGCATAGATTCATGCAATCACCACCACAGTCGGGCTACAGACAGTCCCATCACTACAGATGCCTCCCTCATCTTACCCCCTTATAGTCACCGCCTCTCCCGTAACCACGGTCGTCTGCACATTCCATGCCTGTTCTCCACTCCTGTGGCACCACGCACTTCTCCTTCCTAACACTCATCACACTTGTTGTTATCTGTTCATATTCTGGATGGTTCGCTTCAAGAGCTTGGGAACTGTGATATTCTTACTCCTGCTGCCTCCCCAGTGCCCGGCACGCGCCTGGAATGTAGGAGAGGAGACTCGAGATCACTATTAAATGAATGAATCCTTTACTGTCTATGTCCCAGTTTCATCTTGTTCTTTAATTAAGGAAACAGTTGAGAGAAGCTAGGAAACTTGCCCAGGAGCACATAGTAGTAATTTCCAGAACCGAGGTTCGTCTTGATCTAAAGCCAGTGCTCTTTCTGTGCTGAGCCTCTTCAGTTCTTGCGCTCCGTCTTGCAGCGCACCTGCCGCATGCCGCAGGATCAGGCTCCCTGAGCCCGCCTTCCACAGCTCTCCTAGGTGCAGGGGCACTTCCTCGCTCTTCATGCCCCAGGGCGGCGAATGCGGCTCCTGGGTCTGCCATGCCAGACTGCAGAATCTCACCCTGACCTTACCTAGCCCTGGAGGTCAGCCTGTCCACATGGCCTCCATATATATAGTCCTGTTTTCACCTGCATTGCCTATTAGTTGCTCCTTTCTTCCAGAATATTCTCCCTCTCTCAATCCCTCATTACCCAAGCAGGAGAACACTCACATACAATATGACCAATGCTGCTGGAGGGTTAGGCTCAGGGTATGGTGAGGGTTTCCAGGAGGAGGTGATATTTAAACGAGTACAGATGGGGGTAGGCAGAGGGGGGGACAGTAGTGGGTTGTGATGAGCTGCAAGTCCTGTAGTTTAGTGTGGGTGGGATTTGGAGTAAGAGACAGAGTGTGGAGAGAGAAGCAGAGACTAGATCAGAGATTGCAAACAGGGGCTCGTAGACTCGAGCCAGCCCGCAGAGCAGGTTGTCAGGCTGCTAAAAGAAGTACGGACAGGTTTTATGTTTTAGAAAAAATCGCTCTGGTTGCAACTCAGGTTGCAGAGTGGAGGAGTAGATAAGATGCCAAATGGACATCAGGGCAAGCTTTCCCTCCAGGGGCGGGCGGGGTGTGGGGTGGGGAGTTCCGCTTAGCAGAGGGGTTGATGGCGTAGAGCATGGACTCTGGTCCCAGCTGCACCACTTAATAGGTGGTGACCTCGAGCAGTCACACTCTCTGTCCCTCATTTTCCTCATCTATGAAATGGGGATAATACCCATACCTCGTAGGGGGTTGTCCATAGGATTGTAGTAATGGTTACACGAGCTAAGTTTGTAAAGCATTCAGAACATTGCCTGCTGTGTAAGGCTTGTTAAACAATGGGAAGGGTGCTCTAGACCTGTAACTGGGTTTTCTGTGATTTTTTGGTCTCTTAGACTTGAACAGCTGAGCTGGGATCTAAGCATGTGGTGAGAGCCCACTTTTTGCTTGTGTTTCCCCCAGTCGTTTATCACTCACTTTAAGTTCCCTGCCACAGGAGGACACTGAAGATTTTGAAATCTCTTGTTGGGCTTGGTTTTATCTAGTTCAAGGGCTTTCAAAAATTTTTTTAAAACAGTTCAATCCTTTTGTCCAAATTCTTTTGCAAAACTCTGATGTTTATAACATAAAACTGTGCTGTTCTGGTTGAAATAACGTCAAAGGTTCTCGTCACCGAAACACCCACTTCACTTCCTTTTTCCTGGGGTTCCTCCAAAACCAGGGGACACAGTTTGGACACCACTGGTCCGATCAGTTGAGGGAGATGTAAGTGACTTACCCAAGGTCACACAGTGAACCGACGGCACATTTGGGACTAGAACGTGGGTCTCCTGACGGCTTATCGGCCCCCTTTCTATTAGGCCAGGGGCTCTCAACTTTGCTGCTCATTGAAATCCCCTGCGGAGCTTTAAAAAGATCAGTGGTAGGGCCCCACCTTCAGACATACTGACTTAATTGGTCTGGGCTTGGCCCCTGCATCTACAAGTGCTAGATTTATTCAGTCCTTAGTAAGAAACAAACTTTCTCTGTGGAAAAATCGTCTTACAAGTTTTAGTTGTGAAAATTACTAATTGAATCTTAACAATTAGCTGCACCAGGGTTTACAGCACTGCTGGGCAGAGGTGTCCTCAAAAGGGGAGCGTCGAGCCCTCTGGGCCCCGAGTCAGAAGTCCCCTAATCTGGTTTCTTCTCCACCGCTCAAAAATTCCCCGGATATTTTGTCAACTGGCTGTTGTTGCGGTAGCTGCAGGATGCTTCGTCTTGTTGAAGGAAACGGTTGGATTACCTGTCAGAAAAATTTCGGTTGCTTTTTTACAATGTCGGAGCATTCCATTGCAGTGGGGCTGTTATTTCATGGGGTTTGGTCTTCTTTGGTTCAAATCGTGACTCTAGAAACACGATCGAGTTTGGTGTTTCAGAACCTGTGCCCGGACGCTGATACGCTCGCTCCTGTCCAGCCCTCGCCCACCCCCAGTGGCTTCCTCCAAGACGCCGCTGGCCTTCCTTTCAAGTCGGGCGCAGGAGGACTGCGTGTGGGGGTTTCACTCAGGAGGCCTTGGGCCCCGGGGGAATTAGATGTGATGAGCAAGCAGTCCTTTCCTTATGCCACTTTTCCCAGGGGCGAGGGTGTCATACACAATGTGGACTTACTAACGCGGCAAATAGCAAGAGCTCTGGTGGGTTTCATAATTGCCATCGTTGCAGGGGAGTGACGAGCATAAGCAATAGTTCAAGATGTGTAGAGCGACACGTACACTATTTCTATTGGTGACCAAGTCACAGATAGAACACTGATGATGCTGTGCTTTGTTGCCTTACCTTTGTCATAGGAGGAAATGCTAAATTTCAGAGTTTATGAAAATGCAGATAGATTCATGGACTCCCTGAAGTCTAGCCACAAATGCCCTAAATTAAGAACCTTTTCTTGGGGTTCAGTTTTACTCCCGGTTGACACCCACTTGAATTCTTTCTGTGCTTGTGCCCGACTCACCTCACACTCGTCCTTCCCGCCGTGCACACCACAGTCCCAGGAGGCCGTAGAAACATGCACACCCTTTCTTCTCCGTGTCCCCAGCTCTTGTGACAGAATCCAACAACAGTGGCTCATCAAGATGTCAGGAAGCCCAGGTGACAGGAAGGCGGGGGCAGGCTGCCCAGGGCCTGGGCGGCGTCCCCAGCAGGGCCTCGGGGCCGGGCTCCTCGCCTGCCATCCCAGCACCCTGAGCTGCAGCTTGCAGCCTTGCTCGCAGGAGGGCCATTCCACCTCCAGGTGTGGCTGCTGTGGCCAGGCAGGAAGAAACGGGGGAGGGTGACGGGCAAAGGCCAGGCCAGGTGAGTTGTCCTTTTATCGGGAAAACGGTAGCTTTCCTGGAAGGTCTCCCGGAGACTTCTCCCCAGGAGACTGCTGGCCACCGTGTCACCTCTCCATCTGTCCCAATTCAACTTGTCCTGTCTTCAAGGCCCAACTCCTTTCCCAGCCCACATTCGTCCCTACTTGTTAGATAGTGAAGCTTTAGAGCCAGCAGAGGCCTCGGCGTCTTCCAGGGTAGCCCCTCATTATGGTGAAGAATGGAAGCCCAGAGAATGACTTACCCAGGATCATATAGCAACAGTATTGATCGCAGCTACACACGAGCGCACACTCTGGACTTACTACTTGCCGTAAATTACCACTTAATTCTCCCAAACACCCCCTCCCCCATAAGGTACTGTCACCTGCCTTCTACTTACCAGGAAACCGTGGCACAGGGATGGTGAGCAACAGGGACAGCAGCTACGGAGTGACCCAGCTGGGGTCTAATGCCTGCTCCGCCACCCACTCAGCTGACCCGTGGGGGAGATGCGGTTCAGACCCCAGGCTCCTAGTCCTTAAGTCATTGTTCTTTCCACGTGACTTTCCCCTGCATTAGGGTGCGTGCTCCTCTGTTTATGGGGCTTTCCGTCGGTCATGTGTTTCTTCCCGCCTCGGTTTGACTGTGTGTATCTCCAAGGTTGTATTTCCCTCCCAATGGGCTCCTCACTATCACTCTTTGTTTTCTCCTAATCCTCACAGCGTAGCTTGAGTGATCCTTGAAAAACATACATAACTTTTGTCACGCCTGCCTCAATCAATGGCTTTTTGTTACTGTTAGGCTAAAGTTGAGATCCTGCACGTGTCCTGGAAGAGCTGAGGGCTAGTTCCCTCTCCAGCCTCATCTCATCCCCCTCCTCGCCTGCCTCACTCCCTACCTGGCCGTGGTTCAGTCTCCTCTTACTCATCATGCACCTTCCACCACAGGGCCTTTGCACCTGCTCTTGCTGCTGCCCGGCATTCTCTTCTCTCCCCTTCTTACCTTGTGAACTTCCAAAGAGCCCTCAGCCTGGTCCTCGTGTCCTCAGGAAGTCTCCTCTGATGTGTCCCTCTGCAGGCTGGCCTCACAGCACCAAGAACCTCTCCTGGTAGCCCTCACCAGAATTATGATCTTACATTTATGCATGTGATTATTTGATCAGTGTCTGTCTCCCCCACTAGATTATTAAGATCAGACCATGTCTGAGATCTCTGTCATCCAGTGTTTTATCCTACTGCCTACTTTCATGCCTGTCACATAGGGATTGCTCAGTATTTGTTGACTAAAAAATACGACTATTTTCTCTCTCAGCACCTAGCACAGAATTGAGTGAAAACAAAATTTTAAAGGGCACAGACAGTAATGAGTGGCATATGTCACCATAATTACACAGTATCTTCCAGCATCATTCTAAGATGGACCAAAAATGGTGGTTACCAGGGACTGGAGGTTGGGGCGATGGGACAGATGTTGTTTAGGGGGACAAACTTACAATGAGTAGTAAATAAGTCCTAGAGATCTGATGCACAGTACAGTGAATATAGACAACAGTACTGTTATAATAAACTTGCCAAGAGATTAGATCTCAATTATTCTAACCACAAAAAAGAAATAATGTGACATGATATAGGCGCTAACCATTGCTACAATGGCAATCACATGACAATATATAAAGTCAACATGTTGTATACCTTAAATTTACACAATGTTGTATGTCAAATATATTTCAATTAAAAAAAAATAAGATGGACCCGAAGAACTTTACTTAATGGCTTCAGCTAAAAAAAGAAGTCAGTATTTATTGCTGTGGGGTGGATAAGCCTAGTAGTCAGAAGTAGATGTTAAATGCATCTTACATATTTAATGACTCACTCCTCCAGATATATCGTAATCGAGCTCCTTTTTTTCCTATAGCTAAGGTCTTGGGTGGTGTGTGATTTAAACATGGCCTTTGAAAGTGTTCATCTTGAAGTCTAGAAGTCACCTGACAGACACTTAATCCACGGTCGATGTAGAGACGCGAGCTGCCCGTAACTTTAGGGTGGGAAGAGGAAACAAAGGTGCTCCGTGTCAGCTGGGAAACTGAGGACGGTAGGAAATGGGAAAGGAGATTGGAGCTGGCCGCATCTTGTGAAGCCTGGCCTGGACTGGGTGTCTGAGGGAAAGACATGTTCTAAAAGTTCAGGATGTTAGACCAAAGGATGGAGCAATTATCTGGGAGTGTAAAAGCCCTAAGGGCGAAAACTGGGTCTACTTGTTTCCCGTGAAGAACCTGCAGAAAGGGCCTGGCTTCCTCCCAGGACTCCGGGCGAGCTGCTCTGGGGGCGGGAGAAGGGAGGCAGGGCTTGGAAGCTGAAGCTGGGCGTGTTGGTGTGGAGTTTGCCCTCAACCACCCCCACGTCGGATTCCAGCAGATCTTGACCCCAGGTAGTAACTGAGCGGGTGGTAATTTGGGCTCCCCCGCCAGGCGGAGACGAGGGACCTGCATCCCTTGGGTGGTGGCAACAGCAGTGACACCTCTGGGGACCCTTCCCTGACCGTTTTTGCCGGGACCCCTCTTTGCAGACCAGGCAGACACCCGGGCGGACGGCTGGGCCCGAACCCTCGCTGGGTCGGCGGCCACCACGCCTCTCACTCCCTGTCGCTGTCCCCGCAGGACTCCGAGGGCGTCTCCTGCCACTACTGGTCGCTGTTCGACGGGCACGCGGGCTCGGGGGCGGCGGTGGTGGCGTCCCGCCTGCTGCAGCGCCACCTCGCGGAGCAGCTGCAGGACATCGTGGAGATCCTGAGGAACTCGGCCGCGCCGCCGCCCACCTGCCTGGGCGAGGAGCCCGAGGGCGCGCCGGCGCCCCGCACCCTGACCCGCGCCGCCTCGCTGCGCGGCGGCGTGGGGGCCCCCGGCTCGCCCGGCACCCCGCCCGCGCGCTTCTTCACCGAGAAGAAGGTCCCGCACGAGAGCCTGGTGGTCGGCGCCCTGGAGAGCGCCTTCAAGGAGATGGTAGGTGTCTGCAGGGTCGGGCCGCAGGGCCGGGCCCTCCAGCCGAGTGCTGGCTTCCTGGCAGGGCCCTGGAGGGGCGTGTCTGGGACCTGTCCCCTTGCTGCGTGGTCCCCTGGACATCTCCCGTCTATAGCGGGGCTTCCGTTCTCCAGGGAAGTTGGCGGCGAGAGGTCTGGCATTGAGTGCTGGCGGAAAGTAAAAAGAAGAGCAAAGAAGGGGCTAGTGCAGGACGTAATGGGCTTATTAGATGTATGCGCCATTGCCTGTCTTTCGCAGACTGCTGATGCCAGCCGGGACAATCCCACCTAACTGCAGTGTGAGCGTGGTTGCCGCCTGCTTCACACACGTGTGTGAATCCCAGGTGTTTGGGGAAACAGTTTTTAGTAAAGAGCCCCTTCCCTTACAGATCAGACCTGACAACCGTGACTGGCCGTGTGGTTCTCACGGCCTGGAAAAAGTAGGGGCCAACAGCCAAGAATCATTTGTCTTACTTGGGAACGTGGATTTGTTTGTACATTTAAATTTGAGTGTGTCTGATCAAGGAAGTCAGCCTCCTTCCTGTCACCCTCATGCCTGAGAACACATGCAGGGTGAGAATGCAGCTGCTCTCAGCATCCCTTGCTGTCCCTCTGCCCAGTGAGGATGCACACAGAGGCTCTGCACCTGCTCCGTCCTGCACCATCCTGCCCTCTCTGAGCCCACTTTCTGCTGAGGCGATTATTTGGGTTCCAAAGATTTTCTCTCCCGAGCAGCAGCCTGCGTGCAGATCAAGGGTAAGAGATATATAAAGGTGTTGTAAGGACTTGAGTAAGGTGAGTGGCGGTAATGTCCTTAAAACCTGGAGATTAAAAAGTGACGACAAGCTGTTAAGTGAAGCCAGAGCAGCCAGAAGCATCTCCCCAGAGCCGAGTGTCCGCACTTCGCACACTCCAGGGTCTCCTGACGTCAGGTCGTGCGCTTGTGAGAGGAGAAAAGTAAAGACTTAAACAGCGTCATCTGATTTGTTTGTAAGGCAAAATAGTTCATAGAGTCATACCTCACATTCACACCCGCTCCCCACTTTCCCCACCCCTTCTTTGGTCCCGGTGTTTCTCTCCTTGTCACGTAGATATTTACCCTTTGATTAGCAGGTGGTCTAAAAGGTGCCTCTATCTCAGGAGTGTCTGCTAGCCTTCAGTCCCAAGAGAAACCCCAGGAGGCTGGAAAAGATTGTTTAGGAAAAGGAATCGAGGTAGTAAAATGGACTCCTGCTCGGGCTTGCTGTGAAATCTTACTCTGCAGCTGTCAGAGAAGCTCTGGTGGGAATAAGTGTTTCTAGTGTTCAGAATGCTAAATATTTAATTGAGGTAAAATTTGACAATGGGCTCTCCCTGTAATGGAAAAAAAAAGTCAGCCTACGTGATAGAGGTGAAAAACCCAAGAAACGTTGGGTTTTCCATTTCCTTCAGTAGTTGCTGGGATCCTGGAACACTTTTCCTGGGAGCTGCTGAATTCTCAGTTTTGTCCACTAGAGGCCAGTGTCGCACTGAGTCGGGTCTCCACTGCCTTTCAGGCTGTTTCTGCCCATTACCGGCTCAGGGTTACTAGCAACAGCTCTATTTGAAACGAGAGGCTCATTCAGAAAAATAGTAGAAAGAGCCTCATTCTTGTCTTTCAGATTTTTTTTCAGCTTTTGACTAGTCAGTTCATTACCTGAAATTTGTCTTGGACACTTTAGTTGCCAGCGAAAATATCGTGTCACTTTCCCGTGTAATTCATTCAATCGATACATGTCCGTCGAGAACTCACTCTATGCCAGGCCTAATTGGGAAAAGAGCATTGAACAAATGAGGCAAAGTCGGGTATAAACAAGGAAAATCTGGATGGGAAGGACCTGAGAGGAGAACTGCAGGGTGAAGGAGTCTGATAAAGAGACGAGGCGGAGGGCTCCTGGGGGCGGGGATGCTGGGGCGGAGGTAGGAGCGAAGCAGACACAACGTGGGGGCCGGAGCGCGTCCTGGGGAGGAGACCGTCTGAGTGAAGGACCACAGCGCAGGGAACGCAGGGGGACCAGGCTGCCGTGCACCGTGGTTCGAGAGAGACTTCAGGGGTAGGAATGATGGCAGGTGAACTGGGGAGGCGGTCTGGGACGCCCCTCTGAGGACCTGCTGTGCGCTATTCTGAGTTTTGGCCTGTAAGCCACGCCTCCTCTTCTGCAGTCCAGTCCGTCCCATCCCACGACTTCCTCTTCACACTTGTTTTTCCCGGATTCTCTCTCTAGCCCCCACGTGCCGGAGGCCCGCCTGGACTTGGCACCGTGTGCTTGGCCCTCTGAAGTGAGAACACTCATCCTTCTGTGTTCTCTGGGTGCCCGGCGGGTGGCTCTACCTCCTGCTCTGCTGGGGACCGAGCCCGCTGATGCCTGTTGGCCCAGAGTACTTATTCGTACTGCCCCCTTTTACTCTCAGGAGTGTCCCTGCGTGGATGACGTCTTATGTTTGCCCTAATCACAGAGAGATGCTCTTGTTTCTTTGCTTCAGGAAAAATCGACTCCAGTGTCAAAGAAACGTGCCTGACAACCATTAGATTGCTTGGGGTGAGCTTCAGAACCCACCACACAGAAATGATACAGCACACACTCGATTTAATGGCCCGGAAGGCCATTGCCAACTCCTAAAATGCTTTTTCTCTCCTCCCGCTCTCAGTGTTAGGTTTCTGAGAGTCAGTGTTTGAAGGTAAACTTTGCTTTTTGGAAATGCCTGACTCCGTAGCTGATTTCCTTATCTTGTTGGCCTGATCTTGTTGGTTCCTCTTCAGGCCTTTCAGAGAGGGCAGGTTTAGAATTTCCCAGCTCTTCCTAAATTTTTTCCTCGCAATGACCACCCACTTTCTGGCTTTCCTGTTTCTAGGCGTTCTTTAGGTATTGTACCATTCTGATCCTCTATAATACGAAAACTCAATATTAAATAAGATTCAGCCATTTCCGCTTTGTGGCTCTCTTGCTTTCTCTCCCACTTTTAATCCCTAAAAATTCTCCAAGCCCAGCACCCAAGCCTCAAATGTGCCTCACTGATGACATCTTTGCAGCTACCCGTCCTGAGATCCAGAATGTAACTTATAATATCCTTAAAGGCCAAGCTCGCCTTTCATTTGGGGTTTTGCTTTCTTTACAGCCGTTCAGCAATGTAGAACCAGAGGTCTTTGGTCTCTCTCTCTGCAAGGCCTTCTCGGTCACTAGTATTTATTGAGCTTATATTTTATAAACAACATTCTCCTTGACACCATGGGGGTCTAGAAGTAGGAGATTAGATTTTATATCTGGGGGCGTTAATAGTCGCACAATCTGTGACTCTAGAGATACACAATATCTCATGTATTTTGATGTTCTAAGTAACATTAAGTGGGGGGTGAAATGTTGACATCTATCTGAACGAGAGAATCCCTTAAGAAGATTCAGAAACACCAAGCCAGAATACGTAGTACTTATTTCTAGGAAAAAGTAAGTACTAGCTTGCAAAATATAGACTAACATAAGTGGAAAAAGAAAAAGCTTTGAACAAGAGGAAAGGATAGCAGTTTCGTCAAATACCGAAGCTTCTCTGAGGGCCCCACTTTCCCTTCCTCTTTGACTCTTGGTTGCCCGGCGCAGCGCGTGGCTTGTGGTAAAGGTGACCCCTGACCCCTAATACTGCGCGTGCTGGCAGAGGCCAGGGCCCTGCGGCCCCCTTCTTGTATCTCATCTTGGATCTTCCTTCATAGTGAGACGGCTGCGTAGACAGTTCCTCCTGTGTCCACTATGGAAGATGAACCAGGGCTTCCTCGAGGCCTGGAATCACAGGAGCCTTTTCACTGACTTCAGTTCTGCCAGCAACGCCTTGTAACAGCGCCTACTTTAGCAGCTAAGTTTTGTCCCTGTTACGTTGAGGTTGTTGCTTGCCAGGATGATAGATGTGAATAACAGTCTCCTCCCTACTTCCCCACCCTCCAGAAACAGGGTTGAATAGTCAGCATTTCAGACTGGTGAAGGAAGTCACTTCCATTCCTGGGAGACCTTTGCTCTCCTGCCCCCTACCGGATTGGAGTTCTGCACAGGCAGGGGGGATCTCAAAATTCTGTCCTATTTCCTTTTCAATGAGGGTATAGATTCCTTGCCACAGTGAAGAATGTTCTAGAAGTTTGGTTGTGATGAAGGGAGAAAAATAGCAATTTTGTACGGTAAAACTACCGTACATCTTCCTATGTATGCACATTGTTGGAAATACCACTCAGCTTGGCTTCATTGGTAAAAAACCATACAGTGAAAAAGAGGCGGATGAATGCAAAGCTTATTTATAGTTTTAAAATCCTAATGTTTTCAAAAATTAGCATATTCGTGGTAAGTTGTGGACCTGCGTATCTGTATTTAAGGGAGAGTTTTGTTCTGTTTTTGGTAGAACAGGGAGTTCCTCCAAGAAGGAATGAGCATCTGATTCCTCTGACAGCCAGCAGGTGGCAATATTAGGCAGCACAGACTGGTTTTCTCGTTTCCGCTTGCCTGGCTGACAGATTGGCTTGTTCTCAGAATAAACCGAAATCAGACCCAGATACTAAAACCATGCAGAATCTTATTATTTGTGACTGATACTATTGGCAATGTGCTCAGAACTGTGTTTTAACCCAGCCAGGGGGAGCTGCCAGTCCTATAGAAACTACCCCACCCTCGCTCGCTTCTGTTGTCTGGCATTGCTTTCCTCTTGCAACCTGAAATGGGCAGCAACAAAGAATAATCCTGGAGTTGCATCATCTCTGGGACTTTCAAACCAAATTACAACCATCCCGGGCAATATATTTTCTTTCTCGCAGTTCTTTCCTGCTGAATTAGTCTCGTTTCACACACATCTCTCTTCCCCTCATTGCCCCCACTCTTGCCTTACAACAAAAAGGAGCAAGATAAAATCCCGGGTCTTAAAAATTGGATCCATTCTTTGATTTAAAGATAAACCTAGCTTAAATGTAATATTTAGACAGACACAGCACAAGAGAAATCCATCCTGCTAAGTAGAAAGCAGCCTTGAGGGAGCTTCAGAACTCTTAATTGGGCAGATACATCAATTATCTTATTAATTGAATCTTAGGAGTCATTTAAGTTGATCCTTTTAGACCATACATGAAAAGAAATGATAGCATGTGTTTTGCTAATAAGTTATTGTAGACTTATGTCTTGGAGTTTACTGACAGCTAAAATGGGGAAATATTCCAAATTGGTCCTTGTTTAGCACAGAGCAGTGGGCAGTTTTTCCCATGATTTCATTGATTTTTTTGAAAAAATACCAAAACTTGAGGGTTTTAATAATAATTACACATTTTTCTGTATTTTTTACCTAGACTATGAGAAGCTTAAGCTAATTGGAAAAGCTGAGGGTTTGAAGAAAATAGGTAGTTAATTCCACAATAAATGCATCTTTATTGACTTCATTTATCATGTTTGATCTGGTTGTAAAAGAACCACCGAGGTGGTCCTTTAATGTTCCTGTCAGTACTAAGATTTTGTGAAACTTCTTTTAAAGAAGAGTAGGTGGAGTAGGAAAAAATAAGTGTGCTATTTTGGCTTCTAGGGAGGGGAGGGGAAGCAATTATTTTTAGAGTATGTTCTAGTTACACCCAGTTTGAGAAGAAATAAAAGAGTGTATTTTAATGTCAGTGAATCCTTCAGGGGGACGAAGTCTATGGAAACATCTTTCAAATCCTTATCACTGTGATCCCAGAGAGCACGCATGTAATTAAAGTGTGTGTGTGTACATACGTGTGTGTGCAAGTGCATACACACACATGTATGTTACCACACAAAGTGGGGGGACTGAAAGCATGAGCGTTTTAGCAAAGTTTCTTGGGATAAAAAGTAGCTAGACTTTGGTCCACTGTTTATGTGACAGTGCTCCCAAATTCAGCATTCCTTCTGCTGGGGGAACTACGGAGGGAACATAGTTGAAACGTAGGAAAAGATGAAAGAAACGAAATCAGTTACGAAAAAAATACTGAATCACGCTGCTAATGTAACAGCAGGAGATGGACTGGGCGAGCTAGCTGGAATGTTTCCCAAAAAATTAAAGGCAAATATGCTGTAGCAGAAAATCTTAGTGTCAAACACTCTGTCTTGATTTTTTTTTTAAGGATTAAATAATTTCACAATCAGATTTTCTTGTGATGTAAACCATGATAACTAATGCACCTCTGATGCAAAATAAACTTGTGCGAGTCCCAGAGGACTTCCTTGATGTGAACGGCTCCTTCCCGTGGACTCCGCACTACACTGTTTCTCCCCCTTTTGGGTCCCACTGATGATTTAAGTCTGTCGGGCATCATTCACACCCCGGTCCATATACAGCATGCAAGCAGTTGGGTGCTCAAGGGATTTTTAATAAAAATTGACTTTAGGTATTCAAACAAATATTGATTCTGGATGTGAAAGGATAGTTTCTGTAGCTAGAGCAGTTCTTTCCAAAATATTAAAAACTGTAGTATTGGGTGTGGACTTTATATACCAATTTATATATTAATTTGATGAAATATGTATCAAAGTATCCACTTTTTATTATTTATTTAAATGCAAAAAAAATAAATAGATAAATCCACCCACAAGTTCCTTTGTGAATAGGGTTGTTGGTTCCGTTTTAATGCATTCTTTGGAGGGTAAACAGGCGAAACTTATGAGGCCTTTGTGTTTTCTCTCGCTCTCTCTTTCACTTCCTTCTGACAGTCCTACCCGGCTGACATCCGTGCCCCTCCTCCTCTTCACCCCCTAGCCATCCCCATGTAGGTTCTGATAACCACTCCTTCTTGTCAATTGACTGCATTTTAACTGAAGCACGGGTTCATACTTAATTGTCATCCCAGTGAGCATTTATTTGCATGGTAAGCTTTTCATTCATGAATTGTGGAACTCATTTCTCATGTTAAGGCAGAGGAAAGGTGGTAGGGAGACGATTTGGAAACCCAGGCATTTTTTAACGTATTTCTTCATTTGCTCGTTTAACAGACATTTGTTCAACTACCTCTTACCTGGTCCGGTATAGGTGTTGAGGGTCAAGCAATAGCAAGAGAGGTCTCGCCTGTCAATCACGAAGCTTCCAGGCAGTGGGAAGGATCTAGTTGGCCTGCTGAGCCCCTCACAGAGGCCGTCTTATTTAATCAGCACGACGGTCCTTTACGAAAGCTAAGTTATACAGAGTTGAAGTAAACGTTAAAAACCCAGTACGGTCTTTGCAGGTGGGCCTCGTGCTTGACCCTCCTGCGGCTTTGATGCTGCTCTCCGCTCCCTCCCTCGCTGGAGTTCTCCTTCACTTGCTCTAAACTGCCCCATCCCACACACATTCCTGCCCCCTCCCGGGGGATCCTCAGCCTCCTCCCTTACCCAGTTCATTCGCAAGACGTTAGTTTCTCTTAGGTCCTGTCTTGGTACTTTTTCTCGACTGACTTTTCAACCAGTACGCTGTTGTTAACCTGTGCCCTCAGCTCAGGCTCTTCTCCTGTTCCCAGTTCCCACTGGTGATTTGCCTTACTTTCTGTTACCACCTCTGGTCCCTGGAGCAAAGTGGTTGCTGGTGAATGCTGGGTTACTGACATCTCTCCCCTTGTCTGGGAGGAGGCGGGCTGAAGCACCTGAGCCCTAATTCTGTGGGTTTCTAAGAATCACAAAAGTGCCCTGGCCCGAGGTCTGCCAACAGCACCCTCAGAATCAGCCAGGCACCATTTCCTCCTCTTCTGTAATGATTACCCACCCCCGTTCTCCCGCCCTCTGCCCCAGCAGTAGATGACTACAGGAACGTTTGGCATTATTTTAGCCGGCATTCAGTTTCTTTTCCTAACTCAACTCACGTTTTTCTAAGGTCAAAGAACCCTTGCTTCTGTCCCTGACACAGAATTACAAAGACATCTGTCTTGAGGGTGATGCATACCTGTCAGTAGAAGGGTTGCCCTATTTTTAATCTTCTTGGGGAGGTCTCATTAGGTGGCAGGTGATGACAGGCTCTGGAGGAGGAGAGCTATGTTGGAATCCAAACTCCAGCCAGGTGAACGTGGGCAGGGTCCCCTACCTCTCTGCATCTGAACAGTGGGGTTAATGATATGGTTGTGAGGATGAGATGGGATTCCCTGTGTAAAGTGCCAGTGCACTGCCTGACACAGAGGGAGTGCTCAGTGGATGTTGGCTGTTCCTCTGAACGTGGGGCACTGTGGTGAATCAGTGGCTCTGGGAAGAGAAGTCAGATCAGAGTTTGGAAGTGTCCGTCTTTGATCAGTAACACGGGGTTGACTCCTGCCTGTGTTGAATAGAGAACACAGTCCTTCAAGTCACCTCTCGTCTAGCTATAAAAGAAACTCTTTATTGGAGACTTTGGGGTTAAAAACATTGATCAGGTCCTTGCACTTCGCATCTGTATTGTATTTCCACGTGGCGGAGCAGGCAGTCCATACAAAGACTAGATTTTTCATAAGCTATGATATTTATTGAATACAATTGGTTTTATTCTTCTCATTTTTATCTGATTGTATCTGTTTGCTATCCCTTGTTTTCTGTCTCTGATCCACAGATGGCTTGCTAGGTGACAGTTTTGTGCCAGTGTCCCCTCCAGAAACGCTCATCAGGCGGTGGAAAAGCAAATACTAAAGATTTTCTTGTCTGTCTTTGAGGCACATTCGACATCTCAGGGCCGTGTTAAGGGAGCAAGGCTAAAAAAGACTTTGGGGGAGTTCCCGCACAACTGACTTTGTTTTCTTCTCCAGGACCTACAGATAGAACGAGAGAGGAGTTCCTATAACATATCTGGCGGCTGCACGGCCCTTGTTGTGGTTTGCCTTTTGGGGAAGCTGTATGTGGCCAATGCTGGGGATAGCAGGTAAGCAAGTTAGCGTCTGTCCTTACTAATTTCTAATGCCTTCTGATAACTTTAAATATCTTTAAAAATATATTAAAATGGTTGGGCTGGCCTGGTGGCATAGTGGTTAAGTTCGTGCGCTCCGCTTCAGCGGCCTGGGGTTCGTGGGTTCGGATCCTGGGCGCGGACCAACACACCGCCTATCAAACCATGCTGTGGCGGCATCCCATGTTAAGTAGAAGAAGATGGGCACGGATGTTAGCCCAGGGCCAATCTTCCTCAGCAAAAAAGAGGAGGATTGGCAGCAGATGTTAGCTCAGGGCTAGTCTTCTTCACCAAAAAAAAAAAAATACATTAAATGGGGGCCATCCCAGTGGTGTAGTGGTTAAGTTTGCGTGCTCTGCTTTGGTGGCCTGGGGTTCACGGGCTCAGATCCTGGGAGCAGACCTACACACCACTCACCAAGCCATGCTGTGGCCATGTCCCACATGCAAAGTGGAGGAGGACTGGCACAGATGTTAGCTCAGGGACAATCTTCCTCAGCAAAAAAAAAAAAAAAAAATTTAAATGATTAGAAATAAAGTAATTCTGCTTGGGATTCGATATTGTGAAAAATAAGCATCAACATCTGAATAAAAATGCACTGAAGAAGAATCACCAGGCCGTATTAGAAGGTAAAAGCATCTTCTGCTTGTCCCTAGTAGCAGCTTGTGTGTATTCCTGCGATTCATCTCAACCAGTTGTATTCAAACGTTTTTTGACTTCGGAACCTGTTTTTCAATGAAAGCTTAGCAGAAGGATAATAAATGACGATGAGGGAAGGGATTTGAATGACGTGAGTGTTTGGAGGGGACCCAGGAGGACTCTCCAGCTGTTTCCACTTCTGCTCAGTGACTTTCCACTGTCCCCTCCCAGGGGCCCAGGAGTTTCTCCTTTTATGCACATGCCCTTAAAGGCTATAGTCGCCTCTCTTCAGGTTCAGCTGAAAGAAATTTTGGTCAAGAGGTTATGGTTGACCCTTACTCTATCCAGCATTACCAGAGAATAAGATAAACTTGTGTTAATTTTATTTTAAATAACTTATACTTCCTCACAGTAGGTGAGGGGAATTTTTAAATTACAGACTTTATGAAACATATTCTAATATGTATTACACATGTGTCTGCCCCGTTAGTAACAAAATATGTTGGCTTTACAGCAGGACTTTTTGCTAAAGACTGAGTCTTTATTCTGAAAGGAAAGTTCTGGACTCTAACCACGATGTCCTCGGAGGATGAGCAATTTCCTGCGTGGGCTGCAGTCTTAGGGAACTCTCCTTCCTCTCTCCCCTCCCCCTAGGTCACATGCCTCTTCTCGGCAACGCTGCTTGCTCCAGCCCTCCTGAGGCCCGACCCCACCTCCCTCCCCTGCCCTGGCTCCAGCAGGTTGCGGCTGCTGCCCTGTAGCCTGGAGGACTGACTACCTGCAGGCAATCAAGGAGTTCACCTTAATTTTACTTCCATTTACAGCACAGGAGACTTAGGCCTGAGGGAGTCTCATTCCCCCTAGTAAAGCATCCTCCCCAGTCTTCCCACTAAAGATCCTGAAACCAAAGCAGAGGGAACTGCCACAGCAGCAGTATTTGGGGGTTGAAGACTGATGTTGTTTGAAGGTCTGTTTATTTTAAAAGTGTGTGTGGATTTTCCACTCTACTCTGTAAGAGATCTCAGTTTCAATATAAAATCTTGCCAGGTAAATGGAAGTATGTACAAGATGCTGTGTTTGTCCCATGGTTTCCCTTCCCTAGTGTCACGTCATGGTCCTGCCAGGGGACATACTCCAACTCAGATGGGTCAACGGAATGAAGGAGTGAGAGGGCACAGGCCAGGAGCATTGAGGCCCGGGAAGGAATTTACCACCCTGGGCCTGCAGGGACCAAGGAGGAAATGCTACAGCACAGCCCAGGAGAGTGGGGCCACTGATGGAGCCCCCCGGGCAGGAGCTACAGGAGGGAATGGGAAGAAACACTCTGGCTCCTTTCTTCTCCAGTCCCCCCATCTCATGCCAGGGCTTCCCATTGGATGAGCCGGGTGGGAAGCTAGGTGACAGGTAGCCCGGGGAGTACAGGTCACAGAGGTCAGCCTGCCAGGACAAGACACAGGCCAGGATGGCGTCATCGGGGTGGGGGTGGGGTGAAGGGGAGACTAACCAGCACGCCTGCTGCTCCTCCTCTCCTTCGTCACCCAGAGATGGAGCATCTTAAAAACAGGAATCCTCAACCTTCAGGGGCCTCTTAAGACACGCACTGAGGAGCCGGCCTCTGGGCCTCTTGTTCTGTTCTGGATCTTGAGCTTGTGAGGAGGCAGATGAGCAGATAAGGAGGTGATTCTTTCTGCTCTGAGACCGAGTTGATGGTTCAACTGTTTACTCCTATTCACCTTCTGTCTTCACGTCTAGTTCCGTGTCCTTTGAAGTAAGTTTGCTTTCCTAGCCCTTCCAGTGACTAAGGAGGTGACCGAGTGTCTTGCTCCCTGGGCACAGGCCCACCCCTCATCCCAGGGAAGCCCCTCTCATCAGATGACCCCTGACTCAGAAGGTAACCGAACTTCTGTGCCTGGAATACCTTCATGTTGGGTTATCCTTTTCACTGAAGCCACTCCTCCCCAAAGCCTTTTCCTCATCTTGGAGGAAAGAGCTCCAAGCTCCTCCCCAGAGCCACCTGCCCAGCCCGGGCTTCTGGTCCTACTTCCCAGAGCTCCAGTCCCCTGTCCAGGACCTGCCAGTCTCAAGTGTTCATCTTCTGTAGTCAACTTCTGAGCTTTTGGCCCCGCCCCGTTTTTTAGTGTCCATTTCTAGACCGGATCTTGATTTCCTCATCTATAAAATGATGGTATTGGACAAAATAATCTCTAAGATTTCTGACATTCTAAAGATTATCCTTTGAGGAGTGACACTTTAGAAAGTAAAGTGGTGTTAGAAAGGTTAATCTTTTGGTTATTTTATCTTTCTTAGAGTTAGTTTTTAGGATTTTAGTGTAACTGAGGTTCCCGTCTTCCTAAATGTCCATAAAAGTATAATTTTTACACATTATTCCCCAAAATTTGAAAAGCCTGACAGGCACTTTTATCCTTATTAAAACTATAAAGACCAAAAAAAAAATTATCCTATGATAAAACAGCACCTCTAAAACCTCATAAGCTTAATTACATGTAGAGTATTCTTGCCCTAGTATCCAGATATGAATTTGGGATTTGATGGCTGATTAGCTGGGTTTGCTGTTCACATGTGGGTCACATGTCCCGTAGAAACCCAGGAGCACTATGGGCTGGTATTTGTCTGCACCGTCCAGAGGATAACTTACAGGACACTTATTCATTAGTGTGCTATTTTCAGCTCTTGTGTGAACAACAGATATTTGATGTCTTATATAGGATCGTTGCCTAGTTTATATGCTAATAATATATTATAGGTTTTTGAGTTTACACAAATATTCAGCCATTCCCAAGAAACAGCAACTAAGTGAACTTTGATCAGACTTATGTAAATGTAGGTCCGTTGTCACTCGTGGACAGGTAGTCGTGAATCCGAGGGCTCAATTTAAACAAATGATTAGAGCTGACAGAGGATTCTGACAACAGGGCCCTGCTTCATTAAGGGCTCATTTTTCTTCTTGATTGCCAGATATTAGCTGTCGTTTGTTTGCTTTAAATCTTGACAGTTGTGAGAGTGAGAGCAAATCTTTGTCATAGGTCCTCTACCGCGTCATGATTCTCACTCGGGAAAAGAGAAACTTGGCGCTGGTTTGATTTGGAAGCTACTGGTGGTCAGGACTTATTTCCAAGCCACTTATGAGCTGTGAGTCATCTGACTTAACCATCAGGCGCATGCGCTCAGGGGCTGTGTTCAGGAGAAGCTGCCTGATGCTGTTTGTGGCTTCCTAGGTGATGAGTCAACAGCCACCCTCAGTGTGGAATGGTCCACAGTCATGTCAGGTGGCTGGTCCACAGCCTGGGGCAGGCTTGCCCTGTTCTCCAGCCACAGAGGCACGTGTGATAAAGACTTGATGCGGACCAGTTGCTTTATTTTTCCCAGGCAAAGGCAGCCAACACCACACCTAGGGGATCAGAAGGGACTAGAAAAGAAGCAGATGGTGGGTGGATTGTCACTTCAAGCAAAAATGAACTGGAAGCATGCAAATGTCATGCAAAGCAGTATGCAAACTATCTCCCATTGTGTTTGAGTCATCCCTCCTTAGGGCTCTGAGTGCTTCTTCAGTTTAAGAAGATGCATTGACTCCATTTTAGAAGATTATTTTATTTCTAGAGCGCTAAGGCACTGAGGAGGCAATCATTACCACTTATTTCAAACAATGTCTAAAGGTTTGGCAACTGAGACTGGGTGAACTCATTCAGATTAAAGAAAACCATTTAAGATTTGTTAAATCCATGATTCCACTCTTGCCAGATGTATAGTAACGGCAGCAATAAGACAGCTAATAAGTGCTAGGCACATGTTAAATACCGTAACGGGGAATCATATTAATTCTCTCAGCAATGTGGTGGGAAGTAGGCGTTGTTAATATCAGATACATAGACTGAGGCACAGCGAGATGACATGACCTGCCCATGGTCCCACATCTGCTAAGGAGCGAGACTGCCATCCAGCTCAAGGTGGAAGTCAGAGCGCCACGTTCGCACTCGACGCGCCGCACCCTGGGGTTTCCCATCCATGCTGCGACTCTCAGGGTTTTTTGTTTTTGTTTTTCACATGTTTAACATCTCTAAAGTCAACAGTTTCTAATTAACAGTTTTTCTTTCCTATCTGTATGTGCAATAATGACATACCTCATCATCACTGGCATCTTCAATGTCACCTAAAATGGTTTATGGGGCAGAGTTGAGTGAAGGGCTGCACTTAGAAGCTATTTTAAATGTGTGGCTGTAGTGAGGCAGATGAGCTTTGGGTGGTCGAGTTCATTCATTTATGATATAGAGAATGATATTTTCTCAAAATGAGGGCTACCACCCCCTTCCAAAGGTCCCAAAGTTTTATGAGACCGTTTTAAATTTTATGTTTTCATTTTGGTGAGAATCTATTGAAAATAACATCAGCATCTTCTGGACCTTCTGGATGACTATTTTATAAATGATTACTACCACAAATTCAGACCTCCATTTTTCTACGTTTATGATTTCTTTGGCTGCAAGTGTCTTGCGCTTGCACAATGAGTCACAGGCTCCAGGGAATAGAGTCATCTTCACGTTCTTGAAGGTCCTCCTAGGAAAAGGTTGAGAAAGTCAAATGTGTTCGTGAAGCAGCTATGTGTAACAACAGCAGACAGGCATTCCAGGAGCTGTCTTTAAAATGAACCTAGTAAGTCCAGCCAGGATGGTTTTCTTTCATTGCTCTTTCCCTCGTTTTTAATCTTCCAGAATTATCCCCATTTAAGTTAAAGCTTCCTATATTCATTCAGAGGTGAATTCCTCTGGCAAGGCTAAATTTTCTTGAGGATCGGAGGGAGGTATTAAACAAGATGCTCATTTCTTAATTCAAAACCAATTACACATCTGTGGTGTCTTCTCCCCTTTACTGGTGAGAAGATAATGAAACATTATGAAACTGCCTCCAACCCAAGGGAATGTAAAGAACTCCTCATTCCTTTTTATGTTCATAGACATGAATGGCCAGTACAGAACCTTCCTGAAACTGCCCATTGCTGATAAGTGCTTCATCTGTCCACACCCGCTGGGAGCTGCTGCTTTGAAAGTAGCCTTCCTCTGAGTTCAGAAATATATTTGATCTTCTTCCATTGACTACATCAAGTTCGCCACACCTCTCGCTTTCTTTGACAGGTATCTGAAAAATAGCAGAGAGAGAAACCGAAACCAACCACCATTCTCTACTGTGCAAGTTGAATCTCTGTTTCCACCTTTTTTCTGCGAGGCCCCCCATCTTTTTAGTATCTATTTACGTGATACCTTAGCTGTTCCCATAACCTATAGAAGGGATTAGCAGAAAGAAAATATTCCCATCAGATGATCACAGAAGCACCAAAGGCATAGAGACCACGTGATGGCTCAGACAGTCTTCACTTTTCCTGTCAAGCCACTCACTGTCGACACAGAGGGCGCCTAGAAGGCCCTTCTCTCTTTGGCCTTCCTCCCTGTCTCCTCCCTTTGGATGTTTTTCAGACCTCTCCCTAACACCCCTTGCCTTACCTCAGTGGTTCTCAAAGTGTGGTCCCCGAACCAGCATTGGTAGCAACTGGGAACTTGTTAGAAAGTAAATTCTAGGGCTCTACCCAGACCTACTAAATCAGAAGCTGGGATGGGGCCCAGCACTCTGCGTTTTCACAAGCCCTCCAGGGGATTCTGATGTGTGAAGAATCACTGCTCTAAAGTCTACCCCTGGGCATCTGAGAGAGCCAGGAAGGAGCCGGTATGCCCTCGGGGTTTAGACATTATTATAGCTGTTCCTGGCCTGAGGTGAAAGCATTAGACTCTGAAGCCATCAGGCAAGTAGCAGTCCCGCTGCAGCCCAGCACCACGAGCAGGGAGCTTTGATGGTGAGGTTACCCTAGTGCTCTCTGACGCTGCTGCCTGAGGGAGGACCCGCCTGCGTCTCTATCAGCTGGCGGCGGGTCCTTTTTGCAGCCGGATAATCTGGGACATAGGTGCTTTTCCTGGAAAAGTGGGAGTTGGGGTAAGGATTTCTTGCATGATCCAGCTCCTTATTTCAGACTCTCAGTGACTGCTGGGGAGTGCTGAAGCCCCCATCCCAGCCTATACCAGGCCAGGAGTCCCTTGTCTGAAATGGGCCAGACAGGCCCCTGTGTGGTCCTCTGCTTGTTGGGCCCCTGGGAGAGGGTGGTTCTGACTGGTTCCCCGATCCCAACCAAGTTATGCTTGTAACAACTGCCCTTTACCCCGAGCCCACCAAGGGGTCAGGCTGGGACGTCACATGGAGTGCATGGAAATGGAATATTTCACTTAGAAATGCTGTGGTCAAGATAGTGGCCTTGGGGCCGGCCCAGTGGCTTAGTGGTTAAGTTCGTGCACTCTGCTTCAGCAGCCCAGAGTTCATAGGTTTGGATCCTGGGCGTGGACCTACACACCGCTTATCAAACCATGCTGTGGTAGGCACCCCACATATAAAGTAGAGGAAGATAGGCACAGATGTTAGCCCAGGGCCAATCTTCCTCAGCCAAAATGAGGATTGGCAACAGATGTTAGCTCAGAGCCCATCTTCCTGTACAAAAATAAATAAGTAAACAAACATATTAAAAAGAAAAAAAGATAGGGACCTCATCTACCCAGGCTGCCGAGATAGGGTGAAACAGTGGGTCAGTGTCCAGAGGGAACGTTCCAGTGGAGAACCCCAAGGCTTTATCTTTTTGTGTGTGTGTGTGTGAGGAAGATCAGCCCTGAGCTAACATCCAATGCCAATCCTCCTCTTTTTTTTTGATGAGGAAGACTGGCCCTGGGCTAACATCTGTGCCCATCTTCCTCTGCTTTATATGGGATGCCGCCACAGCATGGCTTGACAAGCGGTGTGTCAGTCCAAGCCCGGGATCCAGGCCTGCGAACCCTGGGCCACTGAAGCAGAGCACGTGCACTTAACCGCTGCGCCACTGGACCAGCCCCCACAAGGCTTTAGATTTGGGCCACTCTAGCCCCACCAAGATT
The DNA here is from genome assembly GCF_020826845.1 of Diceros bicornis minor. Taxonomy (NCBI): domain Eukaryota; kingdom Metazoa; phylum Chordata; class Mammalia; order Perissodactyla; family Rhinocerotidae; genus Diceros; species Diceros bicornis. Next base: position 7,247,151 of record NC_080756.1, read on the forward strand.
TTCAGGGCCTGATCGTCTAATTTGCTGATGATGTGAAACTAAGTAAGATGAACTAGCAAGATTCAAAAAGACCTTCAGTGCCTGAGAAGGTGGCTAAACCTGACCAGGTGAAGCTTAACCATAGTGAAGGTCAAGTGTAATACCTGTTGAAAAGGGGAAGAAAAAAAAAAACTAGCAAGATGGAGAGAGATGAAGATTATCAATGGCTCACATTTTTTTAAAAAATGTATTTAAGTGGACAGTCAATCCACTCTGGTCAGTAGTGTGATGTAGACACCAGAACCTGATGTAATCATGGGCTGCCGCATCTGACGTATAAGGCAAATAATAGCTGGTGGTTTTTGTTGGCTTACTTTGTCTCGAGCACTGTTTTTAGTTTCCAGAGCTTTACATGAATAACCTAATTAATGCTCACACCAGCCCTTTTGGGGAAGTACTATTATTATTATTTTTTTTGTGTGTGTGAGGAAGATCAGCACTGAGCTAACATCTATGCTAATCCTCCTCTTATTTGCTGAGGAAGACCGGCTCTGAGCTAAATCTATTGCCAGTCCTCCTCCTTTTTTTTTCCCCCAAAGCCCCAGTACGCAAAGCCCCAGTATGCAAAGCCCCAGTAGATAGTTGTATGTCATAGTTGCACATCCTTCTAGTTGCTGTATGTGGGATGCGGCCTCAGCATGGCCGGAGAAGCAGCGTGTCAGTGCGTGCCCGGGATCCGAACCCGGGCCACCGGCAGCAGAGCGCGTGCACCCAACCACTAAGCCACAGGGCCAGCCCAAGAAATACTATTATTAATCTCATTTAACACATGCAGTCCCTCTCTAGGTGACACAATTAACATGTGCATGAATGAACAGAAACCTTCCAAAGAGAGACTAGAGTGGTGATGAGGATTGGAACCATGTTTAAAGGGATGATCTAGAGTTTCAGCCATGTGAGAAGATAACTTGTGTTGATATGAAAGAGATCTTTAGGTACTTGTCATATTTGAGGGAGAGTGGTAAGGCTTGCTCTCCGTGAGTCTGGGACAGAGGTGACAGTCACAGGAGGACAGGGTGGTGGTTAAGAGCGGGGACTCAGACTGCCTGGGTTGCATCTCGGCTCTGCCACTTTTAGTTGTAGGTAACCTGGGCCAGTCTCATGTTTTCAGTCCCTCGGTTTGTCATCTGCAAATGGAGATGACAAAAGCACCCACCTCCCAGGCAAGGATTAGATGAGCAGATGTGTGGAAGGGTCTTAGCACAGGGCCAGGGCCATGGTGACTGCTCAGTAACAGTTCACTGCTGTTGCTGTCATCGTCCTCATCCTCAGTAAAAGCTGTCCAGAGATGCAGTGGGCTGCCGTGAAAACGAGTGGGCTGTCTGTTCGGGAAAATATTTGTGCATCAGCTGTACACCACCTAGCAAGAATTTTGTACCAAGTAATCTGATTTTTTAAGATCCCATTAAGTACCATTTCTAGGACTTTAGGAGGTCTTAAAAATATTGTGACTGTTTTCATTTTCCCTTCCTTCTCCTAAGAGTTTAATGATCTCACAATTTGTATAAGGAAAGGTACAGAAGTTTCCTGCTATATGATGGTGTATCAGGTGGGCTAAGTGTGGAAACTACAGACCCCCAGATTCACTGGCCTAGAGAAGCAGTGGCTTTGTCTCGTGCAGGCATTCAGGCACCTGGGATGAAGGAGGCTCTGTCGTCTTTAACCCTTGGCTTCCAAGGTCTCTGGGGGCGGGGATAAGAACATGGAGGGGACACTCAAGGCAGGTTTTTATGGCCAGACCTAGAAGAGGCACACATCACATCTGCATGCTTTCCATTGGCTAGAATTCAGGTGCGTGGCCGTCTTGAGAAACAAGGAAGACTGCTGGAAAATGGAAGAGTCTACGGTGTGTCTCCAGGCCCCAGGGGATTTATTTTGATGAACATTTGGCAGTTTCCGCCACCACTGGGCATTGAGAAGGGAAGCCATGTTAGGTTCAGTGAGTGATGGTGTCTTTATTTATTGTTGTTACATTTTTTCCCATTGAGCTGATGAAGCTACAACTTGGATGCCATTGTCTTGTTTTAAAGCCCAAACACCAGTTCCCTCTTTTGTTACTTTAATTTTTTCACTGCTGGTTTTAGAAGAGATGCAGTGAGTTCAGCTTAGGATGTCAAAGACAGTGAAGAAATAGCTGTCTCCCTCTGGTCCACGTGCATCTTGGAGAAGAACACATTTGGATGATGAAAAAGCTACAGTAAACAGCATCCCAGATATATGTCTTTAGAAAAGCCGTCACAGAAAGCGAGACTCACTTCATGCTAAAGGAGAGAGATTATATTAACAGGAAGGGTATGACTGTACTGATGGTTTATGATTTTATCGGTTTTATTAAAACTTATGTTAGTTTTATTAACACTGATGTTTTAATCTCAATTTCTGTTCTTTGAGATCATTTTTAAATTGTCATGGTTACGTTGTAGAGATTTTTAAATGACGTATCAGTTGAGTTTAATAGTTCAGCCTCTTACCTACCCTTAAGCTGCAGTTCTTCAGTATATTTTTTATTTGAGCAGGTTTCTCCTTGATGTCATCCTTAATAGAGTCAAAGTAACTACTATAGACAGCTCATTAATAAATATGTCTCAATCCATCTTAAGTTTATTTATGTTAAACTTGTACGATTCATCGTGCGTTTATTATCCATCAGAGCCTGAAGGTGACGAGAAGATATAAGCTGACTGAAATGCCCTGGGAGGAACAGGATTCAATAAGTATCTGGATGCCAGCCCTGAGCCAGGCACATGCTGGGGAAACACAGGGAATAGAGCAGACGAGGTCTCTGTCTTCATGGCTCTTAACGGTTGGCTGGGGAGACAGGCAGTCCAGCATCTGTTTACGATGCAGTGTGATAGGCCAGTGCGGTGTTTCGGGAGACAGGTAAGCACTGGGCTTTAACGCGTGCAGGCTGCCTTGGCATAAAGGGGAAACTCTGGCACGTGTGTAATTGTTCTTGGGCTTCAGGAATAACAGTGATGGTACGCTGCATCAACAAGATGGCTTTGCAGGTCAAAATCCCTTGTGGCAGAGTTCTGTGGCTGATCCCTTTGCTTTCTGATTCCACTGTTGTGGTTGTGACTACCTCTGGAAAGCTTGGTTGGCTCTTGGGGTCATTTTGTGGAACTGTATTTTTGGTGGGACCATACTTGTTGTGAGCTGTGAGCCTCAGTGAACCATCCTCCACAGGAGATGGTCTGTGAAGGTCTTTCTTGTTTCATGACAGGGTGTTGATATTCACCGAGCAGTCCTTGTTGGTGTGCATGTATGGTTATCAGGAGGTTAGTTTGTTCTGGAGATTTTAACTGGACAACGTAGGCATTTAACCCTCAACTTTGCCCTGACTTGTATGAGTAGGTCCACAAACTCCCCAGGACCAAAGGTGGTTGAGCTGTTAGTGGCAGGAAGGGAGGTGTCAGCCCCTGGAAGTGAGCCGGTGTGGTGGGCGATATCACCTAGTGAAACGGGGTGAGCCTTGGGTGCTGGAGTTCAGAAAGCTAGCCTTCACCCCTACAGAACACGCCTCGCCTTCCCGTGTGTGGAAGGGGCTGGTTCCCACGCTTCAGATCGGCACGCGGGTTAGAGGGACTGTGTGTGGGGCACATGGAAAGAGTGTGGCGTGTGGTTCATTCCTTCACCGAACATGTGTTGAGTCCCTGCCTCATGGGGGGCACTGTCATAGGCACCAGGAACATAGCCACGAACAAAACCCCCTGTCCTTGTGGAGCTTACAGACTAGTCGGCAAAACGGATGATAGGGTGAATAAGCGACACGTTGAGTACGCTAGGTGGGATGACTGGTAGAGAGAACAGTAGCACAAGGGAGGGGCTCAGAGTCACGGGTGGGTTGCAGTTTCAGATGGGGAACCAAAGAAGGCATCCCTGAGGAGGCAGCGTTTGAGTCAAGGTCTGGATGTGGTAAGGCAGATCTCTTGGGGGAGCAGGTGCTGGCAGATGACATAGCAAAGCCTTGAGCCCGGGAGGTGCCTTTTGTAGTTGAGGACCAGAGAGGAACGGACAGAGTAAAGAGCACAGTAGGGGTGAGGCCAGGGGGTGCAGGCAGGGCTCAGGCACTCTCAGTAGCAGCCGGTGCTCCTGTGGCGACGGCCAGGGCCTCGAGGAGGTCTTTGTGCGAGCCTTTCTCTCTTGCTCGACTCGTCGAATAAGAGTGATCTCCCCAGCTCTGGTTTCAAAGCCTTCATTCCATCTTGCACACTAAACCCTAAGTCAGTCTGTAAATTTATAAACAGTTAGATCTTCACAAGGCCTTAAAGACCATCTTATAGAGTGGTTTACACACCTTTTTTTATTTTTATTTTTTATTATTGAGGTCATATTGGCTTATAATATTGTGTAAATTTCAGGTGTACATTATTATATTTCAGATTCTGTATAAACTGCATTTTGTTCACCACCAATAGTCTAGTTGTTATCCCTCGCCATACATGTGTACCCCTTTACTCCTTTCACACTCTCCCTCTCTTCTCTTCTGGTAACCACTAATCTGTTCTCCTTATCTATGTGTTTGTTTATCTTCTACATATGAGTGAAATCATACAGTGTTTGTCTTTCTGTCTGACTTATTGTGCTTAGCATAATGCCCTCAAGGTCCATCCATGTTGTCGCAAATGGCATGATTTTGTCTTTTTTATGGCTGAGTAGTATTCCATCGTGTGTGTGTGTGTGTGTGTGTGTGTGTGTGTGTACACACATTTTCTTTATCCATTCATCCGTTGATGGGCAATTGGGTTGCTTCCAAGTCTTGGCTCTTGTGAATAACGCTGTGATGAACATAGGGGTGCATAAATCTTTTTGGATTATTGATTTCATGCTCTTTGGATAAATACCCAGTAGTGGGATAGCTGGATCATATGGTATTTCTATTTTTAATTTTTTGAGGAATCTCCATACTGTTTTCCATAGTGGCTGCACCAGTCAGCATTCCCACCAGCAGTGAATGAGGGTTCCCTTTTCTCCACATCCTCTCCAACATTTGTTGTTTTTTGTCTTGGTGATTATAGCCATTCTAACAGGTGTAAGGTGATATCTCATTGTAGTTTTGATTTGCGTTTCCCTAGTAATTAGTGATGAAGAACATCTTTTCATGTACACACCTTTTTTTAAAGCAATGGAGCCATTGTTTGTCTGTTTCCTGGTAGAATACTATACAATTTCCCAATATATAAAAACAGATGAAGGTGAGAGCTGTTCCCACTGACGGCTGGAACCAGGGTGAGGGCTCACACCAGCTCCCTTTTCTCAAGGTGGCACCCAGGGCTGTTCTGTGGGACCGTAAAGCCACGTGAACGTGACCTGAAGCCCCGTGACCTGCTCCAGAGACGCCAAATTTGCTTGCGCATCAGAATCACCTGGGTGACTTTCCTTTTCTTATTCGCTATTCTTTCAACATTTTATTATGAAAATTTTAAAACACACAGAAAAGTTCAGTGACTCACAGTGCACTCCCATATACTTACCACTTAAATTCTGCAATTACCGTAATATTTTAATTGTATATCTGTCCATCTACCCGTCTCTCTATGGATCCAGTGCAGACATCTGTGTACCTACCTGGGAGATTTTTAAAAAAAAATAAAAATGGTCAGGCCTCTATTCTCAGGCTGACTGAATCAGAATCATTGACGGTGGGGCTGGAAGTCTATTTTAAAAGCACTCCAGGCGACTCTGGTGTGACCACTCTGGGAACCGCTGGTCTAGTCCAAATCCCCTTTTTTGCTGATAAGGAAGATGAGGCCCAGAGAAGTCGCCTTTCCCAAGCTCCCGCTGGTCACCAGTGGCAGGGCCAGAACTAGAACCCAGGTCATCACCTGCTTTTGTGGAGCCCACCCTCTTCCTTTTCTAAGAGTTGCTTGGTGTCTGCTCAGCTCCATTGACTCTCTCTAGGATCAGATAATACTCGTCCCTCCTGTTCCTATCCATCAATGGTTTGCTGAGCCACTACCTATCTTCAGGAGTTGTGAGGAATACTTCATTTCTCCTTGGTTGAATTTTTCAAACGTTACTGAGATAAGAGAGCTTGCGTGTAGACCCTGAAGCACAGAAATGAAGGTTTCCAGAGTGTGGATGTCTGACGTCGCCCCCTAGTTCCTCAAGGAGACAGGAGCAGGAAGAGCACTGGGCTGGGAGTCCAGAGACGGGGAGATAGACTCCAACCCCGTCCCAAATGTGAAATGGTCGTGAATTCACGTCACTCTCTGAGCCTCAGGCCCCTACTTTGAAAACAAGCCGAGTTCACAGGATCCTGCCAAAGATCTCAAAGACGTCGTCCAGCTCTGAAATTCAGTGACCACTAAGTAACGTCCTGCCAGAGGCTGACCTGGCCAGCTCCGCTCCCTGCGCTCCTGAGGCCCTGGTCCATTTTCTTGCCTTGTCTTCTTGGCTTAGGTGCCAGAAGACAGAAAAGATGCCCCAAACCTCGAGCCCAGAGCAGCTTTTCAGCTGCCATCTCGGCCAGCTCTGTTGGGACCAGGTCCCCTGAGAACTGCACTGCAGGGCTTCCCCAGGTCTGAGCCTCCTGGGGAGCCCCAACTCAGGCTCCTGGCGCTCCTCTCGGTCGCTTCTGGACTGTGCAGCCTGACGGGCGCTTCCTCGGGCCCTCAGAGGCCTGGCCCACCGCTCTCGCACCGTGCCTCACCTGGATAGCAAGGGTGAGCGTTTCTCACAGCTCAGCCGGTCTCTTCATCTGCCCCAGCAGCTCACAGGTCCGTGGTTGCCCCTGGGCAGTGGGCACCACCTTTCCCTTAGTATTGCTCCGTGCCCTCCAAACGAGAAGCAGCCTCTTCGATCCCTTCGTTTTAAATACTACCCACTTGCGGTGCCATCTGCTACTACTGTTACCAGTACCACTCTATTACCATTACCACTACTACTAGTAGTACTACCACTAGCACTACTACCACTACCACTGTTCCTGCCACTGCCGCCTGCCTCTTGGTTGGCCGGGCCAGTTTCCTGTTTCTTACACCCCCACCCCCACCCAGCCCTCCAGGTCCCCTCTGACTCATCCCTCTGCTGCCTTCCCGAGGGGAAGTGGGGGTTTCAGTGCATGCAGATCTGGAGGAGCAGCTGGCAGCACTTCCTCCTGAGGGGGGAGGCGGGTTCCCCTCGGGTCAGGGCTCCCCGTGGTTTAGATTCGAGTCCTGACTCGGGTCAGCCCAGTACCTCAGACTGGCGGCACTGCTGTTTGACTCAGTCATCGAAGATTTATGTGGGTTATGCAGAAAAAAAGGTAATCCGAAATAAAAAATTAGATATAAATCTAAAACACAATTTTCAGGGCGTGGCTGGGGGAGACCCACAGCTAACGTGCACGTGTAGCCATCTGGGTGGGGGACGAGTCAGGACACAGAGCGGGTAGCGGTTATGCGCATGCGCTAAGAACCCACGGGAGGGCTGAGCGTGAATTCGAGCCTACACCCTACGGTGGCTTTGGGCGATGGACAGGAAGTCTCTAAGACGCTCTGTGATCTCATCTACTTGACACCACCTCCTCCGTGGTGTGTTACGTTAAGTGAGAGAGTGCATATGAGGCATTTATCTTTGTGCCTGTGCATAGTAAGCACTCAGCACGTGTCAGCTGCTGTCTGTATGAAAACAGAGTCAGAAATGCTAGGTATTGGTGAAAAGTAAAGGGTTTGGAGCCAGATGGCCTGGGTTTGAATTCCAGCTCCATCACGTACTGTGTGACCTTGAGCAAGTTACTTAACCATTCTGTGTGCCAGTTACCTCATTGGTAAAGTAGGTATTGTAACAGTCCCTACTCACAGAGTCGTTGTGAGGATTAGATGACTTAATTCAATTCAGAAAATATTTGCATGCCCACTGGGTGCCAGGCATTGTTCCGGGAGCTAGAGACGGTTAATAGTGGAGTCAAAACCCCTGTCCCCGTGGAGCTTGCATTGTAGTGGGGGAGACTGGTAATCCATAAAATAAAGAAGTGAAACATACAGTGCATGTGAAAACATTAAACATTACGTGCTGATCGAATGCTTTTGAAGTGTTTAGACAAGTGCCCGTCTGCCATAGGGAAAGCACTTAATAAATGTTAGCTGTTAATATTGATTATCAATATATTATTATTACTACTATTGCTACTAATACTATAAATAGTTTGCCAATTTAACATATCTCAATTTATAATAAAAATGTGATGCAAGGTAAAATAAATTTTGCATTCTAGTAGAAATGACTTGAATATGAAGGAGCTCCATTGATTTTCGGGCCGATGTGGAAGTGTGTGTGATGAACTTCTCAGCATTCCTGAGCTGTTTTAGGGCTCCAGTGTGGAGGCCAAGTCAGCCAAAACTACCACCAAATATTAGCTCTGGACTCTAGAAGTGTGTTCTTCCCAGATTGGCTCTGACAACATGCTGAATTCAGGTCAGCACACTCTATAAGACCGGAGGGGGCTTGGGGGGGCACTCCATATAGTTTATACTTTAGGTGTTTTGGGGACATGCTAGGCAGCCTCTAATATTCTTTTCAGCTCTCAAGTTTTGTGACTTTTTTTCTACCTAGTGTTTGGCAAGCAATGGTTGTCTCTAAGTAACACAGAAAAAGTCCTTTTTCAGCAAAGCCCTTCAAAAAGCCTCCAGGCTCTCGGGCATTTGACAAACAAACATGGTTTGTTTTTTTTCTTGCAAGACTTCTTCGCTGTGAAGTCAAGGTCATGCTCTCCAGGGAGCTCAGCAGCACAAAAAGCCCTCAATTGCCTGCTCGGCCTTCCAGCTCTGGGACCCTCGCTTTCCTCTCCAGCGGCATCCCAGCGATAGAGAGGCTTTTCTGAGGCTGCAGAGGGGGACCTCATTCCTGCCGTGGGCACCAGGCCTGCCTGCAGATGTGGGATTCCTGCAGCTGATTTTCACGCTCGTTCATCTCTCCGCTTGCTCCCCCTCCCTCCTGCCCCCTGTTTTTCTGTGTCAAGGTTTATGTCTAGTTTTTTTCTTTCCCTCTCTTAGTTGTGTTCTTTGTGAATCTGAGCTGGCAGGTCATAGCCATAATCGTCACCAGTATTTCAAGGACATATGTCTTCCCAATGGGCTGCTCCAGTTCTCAGTGTTCACAGGTCATCTGAAAAATGGCTCGACTGCACTGTGCTCTCTTTTCAGACCCTTCATTTAAATGAAGTCTTATAGCAAAGGCCCCTATATAAAACAGATAAGAGCACTCGTGGCAGGGCAGGTTACATAGTGGTTAACAGCATAGATTCTGCAGACAGCCTAGCTGGGTTCTGGTCCTGCTCTGCCACTTATTACAGCGCCGTGTGACCTTGAACAAAGTACCCAACCTCTCAGTGCCTTAGTTCCCTTATCAGTGAAATGGTAAGGGAACTAACCATTGGGTAAAGTACCCAACCTTTTCTTATCTAGAACAAGGTTGGTAGAAGGATCATTAAGTGTGTAAAATGCTAATTAAGCATAGGTCCTGGCATGTAGGAAATGCTCAAGAAATGTTTGTTTTTGTTACAATAGTGATAATAGTAATAATTGTTATTAACATTGTTACTGTCCCCCATCAACAGTCCCTTGGGGTTTTCCACAGAGTTGTTAAAACCCACTCTACAGCACCATGTTTTCAACACCATGCTTTTCACATAGTGTGTTTGCCTCTAGAAGGCATTGAATAAATGTCAAATGAAGACCCCACAAACCAACCTTCATGCTGTGTTCTAGAAGGGATACGTAATGATTTAGCTCATGAGCAGTTTCTCAAACAGGCTGAGTTTGTTCAGGCCGCAGTCTGGTTTTGCTGGTGACCGGGCAGCTGTCCCCTCTTGCCCTCTGCCTGGGGACCGGGTGTGTCTCACAGGATGCTGCATCGGGCTGCCTCTATGTGTCACGGCCATCATGGTTCTGTCGCTTCAAGGGCTGCAGTGATGTTCCATATGGGAACCTTTCCTGAACCTGGGCTCTGCAGACAGCCTCCTTATCCCCAAATAGCGTGGGTCTGAAGGCCAGTTACCTCAGACCCTTCAGTCGGAGCCTTCTGGGGTGACGATGCCACATGAGGAATTGCTGGACGCTGCCCTTCTGCGGGGCTGCTGTGCTCTCTGTAGCAGATACATAATTACGTTATGCCAAGGCACTAGCTGCTGTTTTACTGCATCGCGGGCAGGCAGTCTTCCTGTTGACCCAACATTTCTGTAAGAACTCTCAGGCTTACACCGCAGGAAACATCCAGTGGTGTTTGGAAGAGAAATGGCACTCCTGGGTTTCCTAACAAACCCGTGCATGATGCGTGCAGTACAGGTACATGAAAATGTAGTGAGCTGTGCAAAATAAGTATATCCCAGGTTAGGCATCAAAGAAATCAGGCAATGGGCTTAAAAAGCCAGACGAACCCCATCTATCTTTTCTTTCGTCATTTGGTATTTCACAGGAGTTTACATCTGGCTTTGTTTAGCTTCAGGGGTACACTGATTTCTTCCACCAGTGTCCTGCTCCCCACTCCTCCCCAGACAGACTCCCGGTCCTCTCTACCCTCACTATCTTCATTCGCTCCTGTCGCCGGCTTCTTCCCTCTGCCTGCAGACGCGCTCGTCTCTCTCTCATCTCACATGAACCTCGCCTCACTGTGGGTCCTCCTCTAGCCAGTTCCCTTCCCGTCCAAGATCCCCGGGAGATCAGCATTCCCTGGCTCTGCTTCTCCCCTCACTGCAGCTTTGACTGTGTCCCACTGCTTCCCTGGGATTTGGTTTCCTTTCCCACCTTACCCGCCCACCCTGCTGTATGGTGGAGTGGTGAGCTGCTCCTCAAACACCTTTCCCCCTGTTCCTGGGCACAGAGGACTGCCTTCCCCGGCCCTCTGTGCAATTAGGTGTGGCCACATGGCTGAGCTTCAGCCAAGGGGTGTGAGCAGAAGTGATGGGTGCTGCTTCTCAGGCTTGACTCATTAAAAACCTCTTATACACCATAATGGTTTAATTATGTCCCCCCAAAAGATATTACTCTCACCTGTGACTGTGACCTTATTTGGAAATAGGGTCTTTGCAGATATAATTAAGATGGAAGTTAAGATGAGGTCATCCTGGATTTGAGTGGCCCTGAATCCCTTGACTCGTTTTCTTACTAGAAGGCCATGTGAAGACAGACAGAGACACGGGGAAGATGCCCTGTGAAGATGGAGGCCGAGATTGGGGTTAAGCTGACACACTCAAGGAACACCAAGGATTGGCAGGAACCACCAGAACCTGGGAAGAGGCAGTAAAGGATTCTCCCTTAGAGCCTTGAGAGGGAAGGAACATGACCCTGCTGACACCTTGATTTCAGACTTTAGTCTCCGGAACTGGAAGAGAGTAGATTTCCGTTGTTCCAGGCCACCAAATTGGTGGTGATTTATGCCAGTCCTTGGAAACCGTTACCACCCCATCCTCTTCTCTGCCGCCTAGAGGTGGACAAACAAGGGCGGCCTCGAGAGTGCGTGCTGAAGCCAGGCCGGCAACCTGACCCCATGACCCCCCACGAGCTGCTGAGTGGACTTGATGTTCCAGGTGTGAAATAAGCAGTGTTGTGCTAAGCCACTGGCATTGTAGGGCTTACGTGTTTCAGCAGCTAGTGTTACCTTGACTGAAACACCTACTTACAGAAGGGACTGAAGGCCACAAATACACACTCAGCCTTCCCTCCTGGGAACACTCTCTTTGGCAGCTTCCAGGATTTTACTCTCTCAGTTCCTCTCTTTCTCCTTCGCTGATGGTCCCTCTCCACATCTGCCCCTAAAATACAGTGCACCCCCAGGGCTTCCTCTTCAGCCCCAGCCGTCTCGTGTACCTGCATCTGCCACCCACATCCTCATGTTGCCCAAATAGATAAGCCCAAACCAGACTTCTCTGCCACACCTCAGGCTCGTCACCGCCTGTCTCTCTGCAGAATGTCACGGAGGCACATGGAAGGGTCTGACTTCTAACTTTGCTCAGATTTTGTCATTCCCCTTCCCCCATGCCCCCAAGCCTAACCCACTTTCCCAGCCTATGGCTTGGCACATAGGGGAGCTGCTCTCCAGGTGTTTGTCAGACAGGGTGACCATGACCTTGCTGCCTTCCGGTGTTTTGAAAGATTCTGTTGAGAGAAACAGGGAGGATTTTCAGTCCTAACATCCCTCTAGAAGTTCCAAGTCCATCCCTGGTTTAAGGCTGACCCTCACACTGTTGGCCCCTGAGTGGTTTCCTGAACTGCTTTCTCATGCCGTGAACCTCTCTGGGAGAAGGTTACGAGAAGCAGCTCTGGGGAATGTTGCCGTGTTTACTGCAGGGACCCTGCTGAAGGACTTGTTCCTGTCGTCACCGCGTCCTCTTTCCTGAGTACCACAGAGGACTCTTCTCTTACGTGCACTTTAGGGAAAGGCAATGGGTTGAGGGGAGAGGGGTGGTTTTTCATTTTGGACCCTGAGATCAACAAGCTGATCCTCGTCATTTTGCTGCTGCCTGTTAGGAAGCGCTTGTGACCCGCTTCTAGGAAACGTTAAGAGCCTCACAGCACATGTTTTTTGTATTAACTTAATTCCCAGCTTCCTCTGATCTTTCCTATTTTTATTTTCCACATATATTTATTTACTTTTATTTTATCTTGTGTGTATTTATGTAATCTCTCTAAATCCTTGCTGGAACAAGGTAAGATCTGAATAAATAATATGTTCTGGAAACCTGTTCACACTTAAAATGTCCAAAACTGAAGTCCAAATCTTTTCCCAAATGATGCCCTTTCTCCTCTGTTCCCCATTGTGTTTTAAGGTGCTATTAAGCACCTCATCACCTGAACTAGAAACCTAGGATAATTTACGGAGACCAATCTTTTTCCTTTCCCTTCCCCGCTCCCGTACCTATTGCCAATTCTTGTCAATAACCAACAGCATCTTTTCTAGACTCTCATAGGAGCCTCGGGTGGGATCCTTACAGGGATCGCCACTTCGCTGTTACCCATCTGGTCAGTCCCCAACACCACTAAAACGCTGGTGGCCACACCACTTCCCTGTTTAAAGCCCGTCAGTGACTTCTCGTCCTCAGAGTCAAGTCCAGACTCTTGAACCTTCTTTGTCAGCTTCTCTACCTTCATCTCCTGTCACTTCTTATCCTTGCACCCCAGGCCCTGAAGGTACCAGGCCATGTACTTACATCTCCCAGCACTAAACTGTCCCCTGCCCCTTGTCTTTATGGCATGTGACTGTTTCTCTCCTTGTCTGTTGAGTAACCCCTCAGGATGTCTTCTAGAAGACTCGACTTGGGTACCACTTCTTCCTTGAGGTCTTTCTTGCCACCCCTGTCCCATCCAAGGCAGGGACCTGTTCATTGTGCCCTTTTGTGTGCCAGGACATTGTGCCCTTCTCTGTGCTGTTGCATCCCTTTTCACACTGCAGCGTAATTGAGCGTCTCTCCCACTCCCTTAATAGGCCAGGGCTCATTTGTGGCAAGAATCAAATCTTGTATGTATCCCCTCAAAGCTCGTCCAGAGGCAGGCCCAACTCTGCTTAGGCTCTTCAAAAAATTGCTTATAAATGGTATTGTTGTTGGAAAAGACCATGACAATATTGATACCATTGTGGGCTTTTAAATGTTCCATAAAGGAGCCTAAGCAAGTAGGGACGACACTACTAACGATGGGCGCCCAGGGCCCTGGAATATGAAGGAGACGGCTAATGTGGGGAAGCCCACACCCCAGTCCCTGGCACACAGAGACACCTAATAACCACAGCCTCCCCGCCCCTGTCCCCATCTCCTATCCCGTCTAACCAGTATCCCAGCCATTGACTCCAGATGATGTCGGGAATACATAGCTTCTCGTTGTCCCAGTTGCTCACCTTCGGTCGGGACCAGCACATGTCCCCCTTAAACTTCGGCTCTGTGCTGCGCCCATCCACTTCCACAGACAACAAGAATAATCTCTGTAAGGGAGAGATCCTCTGCTCTGAGCCCGTCAGAGCCTATAGTTGAACTCGTCTGAACTCTGAGACCCACCCTGTCCCCTGCCCGGCGCTGGCCGCCCTGCCTCCCCACCCAAGCCCATCTTGTCCTCCCCTCCGCCCCTGTGTACAGCTCCTGGCACCCCCAAGTGTGCCCCGCTGTGGAGTCTTTGCACACACGTTTCCTTCGGACTGGATTGCTGTCCCCCAGCTTTCCATGTGGCTGCCCCACCAGTCCTTCAGGCCTCTCTGTCCCCTCCTAGTCTCCCTGTATGACGTGTCCACCAGCTTCCCAGACCGATCGCTGCTCCCTCCAAGGCTGCGAGCTCTGTGCAGCACATCGCAGCACCTGGCACAGGGTAGGCCCTCGGAAACGTTCACCGAAGGAAAGAAAACAAGGGAGAGGAAAAAAGGTCTTGGAAGTTCTAATTTGCTCAGTAAACCTGGGCTGTTACTGGGGCTCCCATTACACTCAAGGTCACGTGGGTTTGATTTTAGTCAATTTTTTATGATTAAAGATGTTGAGCTCCTTTGAAGACCGAGCCCTCCACAGGCACAGAGGTTCTTGTTCAGTGCAGCTGCTGCCCAACAGCAGAGACGATCGGCTTCAGCTCGGTGGTTTGCAGCCGTGATCTCCCCTCACTATTTAGGGCACACCTAGATTTCCAGCGCCTTTTCCCCTCTCGGCAATGTAGGCCATCAGCTGGGGGACTGTGCTGTCCCCAGACGGTGCCTCTCAACACGCTGGCCCCAGCGTAAGTGCTCTCTCTGGGTGTGCACTCTCTTTTCTTCTGGGTCACTCCCATTTGTTCTCATTTCACTATTTTTGTCCCTGGTAATCGTCTGGAGGGAAATTCACCAGAGGTCAACGTTTTTAGTGTGACGTATTGGATTTTACAAACGAAAGGAGAGAGAGTGGCCACCACTGGCGTGGGGCAGAAGCCCAGGGCAGGCGGAAGAGGCAGCAGCTGGTTGAGGCGGGAATGCAGGACCGGGGAGAGTCCTGAACTTCGTCAGAGGGTAGCAGAGTGCAGCAGTGGGGGTCCCTAAATGTTCAGAAATGATCAGGAGTGGAGGCGAGAAGTCGTAGCCCACCACGGGCAGGAGGAAGCGTGGCACACTGAAGAAAGAACCCTGAGGAGCAAGTCCAGACGTGGGTTTCAGTCTGGCCAAACCACTAACCTCCCTAGATCTTGGTTTCTTCATCCCTAAAATGAAACGATGGAACTCACAGGTTTCTAATCGCCAACATTGCTGCGAAGAAACGTTGCTTACTGCATCTTTGCATTACGCACCTCTAGTCAGTGTTTAATGATCTGCAGTAAGTCTGGAGTCACATTAGTGATTTCAATTTTTTGTATTTGACAAGCGTTCTAATTATCCTCCGAGAGAGGAGGAGCTGAGGAGGAAATGAGCTGAGGGCTCGCAAGAGGCTGTCGTGGTTGACCTTGTACTTCCGCCTGCTTTGTCAAGTAGTGATCAATTAGACTCATGGCTGAAAAGCAGCCCACCACACGCGAGCGGAGGATCTGGAATCAGGTGATGAATGGAATCACCCCTGATGCTGCTCACTTATTCATCCCCATAGCACGCCGTGCAGTAATACTTCAGAGTTTTGTAAGCAGAGTCTGACGGGCATGTGGTTAGAACATAATCTTCAACCTGAGACTCAGTGCTTACCCCTCAGAACTGCTTCGGTTTCCGCCATTTTATCACCTTTTCTAGGAAAAGTCATTTTTTAAGTCATTCTGGGAAGCGGCCCAGTGGACACAACCTTTCATGGAGAAGAGAAATCTGCTGAGCTACCACATAGCTCCTGACTGGGTGGAACTTCTCTAGGGTCAGATGCCCCTTTCTTCTCTCCAGTTTAAAGGAGTAAATAAAATGTAGCCTATGTGGTGAGAAAGGTTGCAATTGTGTAGGCAGAAAGAAGAAGTTTGAAGCTTGGGTAAAGCCTGTCTCCCGCTGCTGAAGTAGAACACTGATTCGGTCAGGAGGCTGAGTGTTTTGGGTTAACTGTCCCAATGAATTCTCCCACGTTCATTCTCTGATAAATGTGCATTATAAACCATCTTTAAATTCCTTAGATATCAGAAACTGGTGAAAGCAATTTTAACTGCAAATAAACACATCAGCTGTAGATATGCAGAAACCCCACCCACACAGGACCTCCCTTTGGTGAGAAGGCTGTGGGCGCAGAGGAGTCATGCTCAGAGAGCTTTCATCTGCGAGGTTCCTGTGAACTCGGACGCCACCAGACCTCAAGGCAAAAATAGATGCCCTTCAAAGACTCTGTAGCTTCCAAGAATTATCCATGTGGAAACCAAATGAAGATGCTGATGCTCATAAAAGAGATCTCACAGCTGCAAGGGATGACGCTCCGTGAGCCCAGCCAAACGCAAGAATGTGTGAACGTTTTCATCTGTGATTGAAGGAATGTGCTTGTAATTAGGATACATGACTTGAGGATTCCGGGCCACTTTTAAGCACTTAGCTTCAAGCACTACAGTTTAGCCTTTTGAACAGCAAACTCAAGTTTCAAATGATAACAAATGTCTCTATTAATGCTCTCTGTAATTGCTTCTGAACCTCACTCCTAAGTTGCAGCAGGCTGAGGCTGGAAAGGTTGGCGTGTGGAAAGCCTCCATCTGCGTTTTTCCTTTGAGAGGTGATTGTGAATGGGACCAGCCGACGGGAATAGGACAGTCGTGCTCTACGAGCCTCTTGTTCTGTGGAGTATGTGACCTCTTGACTGATGCTAAACATTCAAAACGTCGATTTGAATAGGTCCATAGAAATTGGGACAGGGAAGCATGGGGTTTGATGGATTGTGTTTCTCCTGAGTGTTCTGTGGAGTGGTGTTGTGGTGGGAAGTGCCTTTCCAACAGGGCTATTGTAAGAACAAGCTTACTCCATGAACCTTGCCCCCAGCAGAATGTTTGAAAATAGCGTGTCTATGATGACACATTTCTGACGATTTACTAGGGTGTGTTTTTCTTCCAGTGAATTTACCTCTTTGTTAATTTTTTTTTCTTCATCCCTGTGAGCTATATAAGGGTGAACTGGTTTATTTTTATTTTACAGTTTGAGGGAGACATTTAACTCTTAAGTAATGAATTTATCTAGAGCTTAAGATTTTTTCATTCACCTGAAGATTTTTATTTTCTCAAATGTACTAGCCCATAGTATCAATATTTCCCGTCCATTCTTGTGTTGAAAATGGGAATGGCATCCTACTCCTTCATGGAAACCACGTTTCTACTTTTGGCACTACTAGTCCTGGCGAAAACGGAAAGTGGTTATCTATCGAAAATCAAGCTCCTGATTCCATTGGTGATGTCCTTCCTCTTTTCCTGTCCCCTCTGTCCAAATTCACATAATTCAGATTCATAACTGAACCTCACCAGAGCCTGAGGGGAGTGGGGATAACAGGCCGTGTGGCCGAGGCACCTCACACGGCAGCTGGAAGGATTCAGCTGCCAACACACTTAAAAGAACCAAGCAGTGCCCGGCGGCTCCCCCTGGGCCACAGGTCTCTCCCCTGGGCCTCGCCTTTGGGGTTGCTTTTTCGGTCGCCCACCCTCTCCCCACCTTCATTTTCTACCTGGACCAGTCTCAGTATCAAGTGCTCCTTGTGAACTCTGGAGGAAGGAGATTCTTGTTCTTTGAGCCCTTGGAGATGCTCTTTGGCTTTGGTTAAATCTTTCCTGACATCACAGCCACCCCCACAGTCAGCTTAACTAGGTCCAACTGGTTCCTGGTTGGGAATCCTGATTTCTCTTCCTCTCATCTTTGCAGCACCTGGCAGACATGGTTCCATGGGTTTTTAGCCTTTCATGTGCCATCTCTTTCCCCTAGCTCTGTCATTTAGCCTCTCCGCAAGTCAGTTGCCCTCCTTCTCATCTCCCCCCTCCAACTTCTCCTTATATTTCTCAGTAAATACTCTTCACCTTTTCATAACCGCATTCCCAGTGTCACCAGCTCAGCAGTATCCGTGTTCTCCCTGGCCCGGACCTCCTCTTGTTTATGACAACCCTCCCCTTCAGGGATTTAGTTTGTATGTTTATGTGCACATGTTTACTTCGTGAAACATTTGTAAAAAAAACAAAACAACTTTTTACTGTCACATAAGCAGTATATGTTACTTGTGTACAATTAAAGAAAAACACAAATAAACAAGATTAAGGAAAGAAGGACATTCCTACCAGCCAGGATGATCATTCACTTTTCCACTCAACAGTCCTTCAGATAGTAAAAGGCGCCTGTTGTAACCCTCCATGAATCTTCTCTTCTTCAGAATAAACATCCCTGGTTTCCTTCACATATTCTTCAGAGAGCTAGTTTGAGCCCCCGCCATCCAGGTCTCAGGCCCTGTTCCTGTGAAATTTCCCTGTTCACACATGGCACCACTCAGAACTGAACCGACCCACGCAGTGTAGAGCTGACGGCCATCCCCCTGTAAAGACCCACTCTCGCTTTCCTGATGGCCATGCCACAGAGCTGAATCATGATGACTGCTGGTCTGAAACTCTTTAATTTTGTGGACATTTCAGCCATTTTTAATTTGCTTATTTTTACTTAAACCAGCTCGTATTCTTCATTGCCAACCAAAAGACCATGAAAGATTTTGTTGGTGTCTAAAGTCCAAACAGATACTCTGCTGTGGCATTCCTTTTTCCTGGACATAAGAGGGTATGGGGGAAGAGGGATTGGGAGCGACAGGTTTACTCTTGGAAGACCCGGGCCGACCACCAGTGACCGCTGCTTCCTTATTCAGTCCTCCAAGCCTTTGCTTTAGTGACCTGCTCTAGAATCTTACTCCAGATTGACATCAAGTCCCTCCTCCCTAGTTTAAAAAACCCCACCTTGTTGAAAACTGGACCTGATCTGCGTCTCTCTAATCTTTGGGCATATCTCTTCTTTGCTGCCACTCCCCCTAGATCCCCAACAGGGCTATGGCAACCTCATTTTTGAGGACTTTTAGGGCCCCAAAATGTAATGTGTTGAAGCCAGAAGACTTGATCCCATTTATTGCAGCAGGGTTCTCTTCTGTAATATTTTCATCTATGTTGGGCCTTAGTTTTTTGTGTTTTTTTTTTTTTGCTCATGGTTATTTTCCCTTCTCAATCTGACCGGAAAAATAGAAACAGTACTTCTCCTTCTCCTTTGTCATCCATCAACATTACACATTTGGTCTCAAGCAGCCAATTAGTCTCTTCCT
Source organism: Diceros bicornis minor (assembly GCF_020826845.1). NCBI lineage: Eukaryota > Metazoa > Chordata > Mammalia > Perissodactyla > Rhinocerotidae > Diceros > Diceros bicornis. The sequence continues at coordinate 7,266,322 of NC_080756.1, forward strand.
CAATCGCCTCAATTTTTCAAATATCACTAAAGAAGGGCATTTCTGTTGCCTTCACCATGTTCCGTAAGTATAAATCTATTCTTGGCTTTCACCTTGTGAACGCTTTTGATAGGTTGGTGGTAGTGACCGCCCTTCCCCTCAGAAGTAATGGGATCTTAAATTAACCCCATACTAATGGGGTCTGAGTGCAAAACGGGAAAAATATAAAGTCCAAAATACATTTCTTCACCTGTAAATGTCAGAGAGAGTCCTATGTGTGGAATGAGATCCATTAGGGAAGCTCGAGAGGAACAACTGCATTCTGCAGTAATGAGTTAAAACTCAGCCTGATTTCTGGAAGATCCAGGGAAGAATAAGAAGCTACATGCCTGAGACCTGGAAACTCTAATTCTCAAGTCCTGTTCTGGACCCTGCCTACCAAGCCCACAAAGTTGGAGAGAGAAATATATGGATAGAGGCTAAGGCAGAGGATTTTGTAAGTAACATTTTATAAGTAACGAATTTTGGCCTTAAGTCCCAGTGCAGTCCCCTCATGAGCCAGGCTGGAACAAGTTGAAGTCTTCTTTTGTTTAAACTAGAATTAGGTCCAGGGCTTAGGACCAGAACAACCTCTTTCCCCGCTAATCCTGGTGATGAGGGAAAGTCATTCCGGAGAAGCAGCAAATACAGAACTATAATGAGAAGCCGAACTAGAAAGCCCCCAAGCTTCCAGTCAGAACCAGTTGGACTCAGAGTAGCAGGAGCACACCCTGAGCTCTCTGACCTGGCAAACCCCTTCAGAGAATGACGAAAGCCAAAGAGTGAGGTGAGGGGGAGAGAGAGCTTAGCTTTCTTGCAGGCAGCTGCCGCCCCAGTCTCAGCCCCCTTTCCCTCTGCAGCTATGTGAATGAAGTGTGTCTCAGAAAAGAAAATGGAATCCGAGAGAGCAATGCACGGCGTAGCCTTTTCCCGAGAGAAGGTGATCCTGACTTTTCCCCTGACAAGGCTTCTGGGAGTAGGACGTGCGACTCCTGAGAGTGGAGCCCACTGTGTCCTAGGCTACAGCTCAGTCCAGTGCATCATCCCTGAATCTGACCCACACTTGGTCGAGAAGTGAAGAGACAGTAAGAGATGTACCTCCCCTGGTCAGATTTGGGAATTATTGCACAGATACCTAGTCATGGAGAACACCAATACATCGCAATATATTAAAGGCTCAGAAAAGTCCTGTGACAAAGAAAAGTATTTCCCAAACTTGAGTATGAATTTTTTTGGTGGTTTCCTATTATCACTTAGAAGAGTGTTCCACTCACTTTCTACTACCCCTCAGCTGGCTCCCAAAACCCAACTGATGGTTAGGTTCAGTGGGTAAGAGATGGGCTTTGCAAACCTTTGTTGTGTAAGGAACTGACATGGGGTAACCATCAGCAGGTAGAGCCAGAGCCACCTTACAGGTAAGGCATCCAGCCTGTGAGCTAACCATGGGCCACAAGTAAGCCCACCTGCCTGCCAGGTGAAGTCATGTAGCTTATTCTGAACAGGGGCTGTGGCAACGATGATGCCCTGTTTACACACACAGTATAGGCCGCGAGACCCTCTCAGTACATTATACAGCCTAGAACAAATTGCTCATGGATCCAGCTTTGCCCTCATACAGCAGATAGAGTTCCTGGTTTATAGTATCATAAAGAAACAGAGGAGGATCTTCAAGACTCTTGGCGGGCGAATAGAGACAAAGCTCCTTCGTGTCCTTCTGAAGAATTCCAGGGATGGAGACCCATGGGCTTCGGTCCATGTTCAATGTAAAGATCAGGAAATTCTTTTCCCATTTCCAGCCATAGAATCTTACTGATTTGATTTAAATAGAATTTCCTCTTGTTTTATTCTGAGCGTGAAGAACAGGTCACCCGTCATCCTTTGAATAAAACCATTTCAAATTGCGTGAAGGAGAGTGTGGTCAATTCCCTCCTCATTCTTTCCTTCAGGCGAAAATACCACAATTGCTTTAACCTCCTTCAGAGCATCTATTTTCCACCCCTTGAATTGTTTTTATTTCTCTTCTTGGGAGTCTGTTCAGTTGCTCCATTGCATTGCCTTTTTAGAGGAAAGAGGCTGGAACTGGACACAGCTCTAACCAGGGTGTGACTAATGCAGAGCATCCATAAGGAGGTTGCTTCCCAGACTCTGCATGGCCTACCTGCCTTGGCCCACAGACAGCAAGCTATTGTAGTCATCATTTATTTTTAAAAAAAGAAAGAAAAGAAAAAATCCATCCTACTCCAAAAATGACTATAGTAGAGAAAAGAATAAATACCTCTGGTGGCCTCACCCAGTCTGGCTACTTGGTATAGGGAGGAAAATATGCTCACTTCGGAGCTTGAGAAGTGTTTTGTATGCATTTGTGCTGGGAGACCGTGCAGTGCTGTGGAGTAGAGGTATTGGCCCTGCACTCAAGAAGAGCAGAATATATACCCTCTCACGCAAATGGGAAATGAACCATTACGTGTTCAATATGTTCATCGAAATCAGAGCATGCAGGCAAAACTTATCCCTCAAAGTGCTTTTAAAATGGCACAAAATAAGAAACCACTGTGAGATTTTCAGAAATAAATTTCGTTTGAACTCTGATCTTTTAAGAGAACGTTTTAAAACCCACCAATAGGGAATGTAAAATAGTGCAGCCACTTTGGGAAACCGATTGGTAGGTCCTCAAAATCTTAAACATAGTTATCATGTGACTCAGCAATTTCACTCCTAGGTATGTATCCACGAAAACTGAAAACATATATTCACGCAAAAACTGGTACATGAATGTTCATAGTGACATTATTCACAATAGCCAAAAAATAGAAACAACCTAAATGCCCATTAGCTAATGAGTGGATAACCAAAGTGCAGTATATCCATACAGTGGAATATTCATTCAGCCATAAAAAGGAATAAAGTACTGACGCATGCTACAACATGGATGAACCTGGAAAATATTTTGCTAAGTGAAAGAAACCAGACACAAAAGGCCATATATTGTATGATCTCATTTATGTGATATATCCAGAACAGGCAAATCCATGGAGACAGAAAGTAGATTAGTGGTTGCCAGGGGTTGGAGGAGAGGAGGGAAAGAGGAGTGACTGCTAATTTCGAGGTGATGAAAATGTTCTGGAATTAGACAGTGATGATGGTTGCACAACCTTTTGAATATACTAGAAACAACTAAATTATATACTTTAAAAGGATGAATTTTATGGAATGTAGACTATATTTCAAAAAAAAAAGGAACAAACAACCTCACTGTTAATTTATAGATGGACCCCTTGTCATTTTTTTAGAAATAATAAACACCTTAAACAGTTTTCTTTAATGTCTATAAGGCTTTTACCTGTCTGGAAGATATTGTGCTGGTGCATGGGGTTTCATGAATGTTGCTGGTATAGCAAGATGTTTGTAGAAAGTGGCTGAATTACGACATTGAGGAATTATTCTGGGTAGTGTGAATACAGACTAGGCTGGTGGTGAAGCAAATAGGAACATCTGACTCAGTTATTGCTCTACAAGTGGTCATTTATTTTTGCTCCTACTTAAAGATCTGAATTTTTTTTCCCTGACCAGTTTTTGTGAATATTTTTGCCGAGAAACTTAATTGTGCCTTTGAGGTCCTGTTAAATGAATCATCATATTCGCAAACTTTTTCTTTAGTATCCATTCTGAAAATGGAATGACTAGAAATGCACCCAAACTAATTCCAGGCCTGTGGGATGATTTTTTTTTCCCTTCAGCTATTTTTTGACAGCTCTAATTAGCATCGACAGCCTGGCTGTCCTCTGACAGTAACCCCAGCTTGTCCGTCAGCTGCCCTGCTCTTTCTTTCCGTCGACACATTTCTAATACTTTTGGAGGAGACAGATGCTTCTGCTGCATGCAAGCAGAATTCACCAGGTCTGATGCTTTTTGACGAAATGGATGCCCTCTCCCTCTACTTTGGAATTGATGCAATCTGTCAAAAAGGGTTTTCAGAATGATTTCTCTTTGTCACCTTGTACCAGATTTTCTCCTCCATTCTGGAAATGTGCAGTTTAATGTTGCATTTCGAATCACTTTCAGCTGAAAAAGTGTGTAATGGAATCAGGGCATCCATGAAGACTCTTCACAGTGTCAAAGATTCCCTTTTCTTTGCAGCTCTGCGTTCCGAGGGGAGTGGTGACAACTGTGAAATGACACCGGGGGGCTTGCTCTTTAATGGGTGCCCTGTCCTTTATGATTTAAGAGAAGCGCCAAGGGTGACTTCTCCCATCCTGGCACTTCTGTGTTGGTTTGTATTTATTAGACTCTGAATTGTGTTGATGACCACCTCCCTGGTCCCTGGAGCAGTTGTCCGCATTTCTCTACCCCACGTATATCAGGCTTATTTTCAGCATCGTTTAAATTTAGACCTGAAAGGTGACTGAGAAATGATCTGGTCCTACCCCTTCTTTTTATAGGCCAGGCCACCAAGGCCCAGAGCGAGAGATTAGCCCAAGGTGGGGCTGTCACGAATTCTGATTCCCAGCCCAATGCCACTTCCTCCACACCGCATGACCTCACTACCACCGATTTCACACACATACGTGAACCCCTCCACGGCCGTGGGCTTTCAGAGCTGGGCGAGGGCGCGGTACTTAGCTGTTGCCCCGCAGTCTCTGTCATTTAGTGCTTTGGCTCTGCTGTTATAACCTCCCGGGTAAACTGTGGGAGCTCACAACCACACAGAAGGGTAGATGCTCGGAACCTTCCTCCTGCGTGTTTGTGTGTCACACACCTACTCACATTTAACTGCCACATGGGTGGTTCCGTACTGCAGGGCTGGCTGATCTCTTAACAGGGAGAGATGGCCATGAACCTGGCCATGCTACCAGGACTCGCAAACACGAGCCCCCAAGCTCTGCTTCGCTGGCTGGCTGTTTCCGTGCTGCAGAGAGAACCCGAGGGACAGAAAAGAGAGGCCACTTGGTTTGGATTCTGACTTCAGGAGTGAGCTTGAGCCCTGCCCTTCGTCTTGCTTGGAGGACTTTGCATGCCTCTTACTCCATGAAACTGGACTACTGAACACCGTTACCTGCTATTCAAGTCCAGCAACCTGGCGATTTGGAGTTTCTTTTCCATTTCTGCTCTACAGAGAGGGTCTACCTTTACTGTTAAGCTTGGAGATGTGCATATACACTTATATATGGATATATATGTGGAGATTTACTTATATATAAATCTACATATTATATATAATCTATAAATATAAATCTATATGTATGTATAATGAACATGTAAATATATATAGCCATTTTTCCCCACTCTTTGTGCCACTTGGACAAAGCCCTCTGTTGAGGCTGGAAAGCTATATGCTTATTAATGGTCCTTGTACCATGTTTACATAATACCTGTTTGCAAAATCATTTGACTCTGAATTTTGGGATTTAGTCTGGTGTTAAGGCCAAAGATTTTACCTTGAGGGGCAGAAGGGCTGCAAGGTGCTCTGCTCCAGAGTGCCCCTGGCAGAGCACGGCTTTAGGCTTCCTGAGGGTTACAGAAAAGGGTGCTGACAAATTCTGCATTTGCCCTACGTGATTCTCCAAACTTCATCTTCCTCCTAAAACTCCATGCATTCCTCCTTTGCTTGAATCTGGAGCTTTCTTTATAGCCGTAGCCAATAACGTAGGAGCTCTGTGGGGTACTAAGGCGGCAACATCATCTCATTTCAGTGCAGGTTAGAAATGAGGGGGTGAGAATGTGCAAACCTCGTAGCATCCTGGGGTGAGGGGGACTCTTCTGAAACACTCCGGGAGGGGAGTTCCTCGTTCCACAGGGCGAGACCACTCCACAGCATAGCTGTGGACATAGCTACAGCTCATGGCCCACAGCCCACACGCACTTACCAGTATATGTTGAGTTTTGCTTGCCCTGGAAGGAGGGAGATATCTTCTCAGGAATAGAAAGTGTAACTAGCTCTTTGCTACATCCCAGCAAGAACATCCACTCCACTCCCTTCCAGTAGTGATCTGTGAGGGAAGTGCCTCTCCCATCCTGCGGCCACATCCAGACCCCTGGGTGGCAGCCTGGGCCTTGAGCTCTGGAAGTTGTGTGCTGGCAGGTAGCCCACAGGCCTTGGGAGCAGGAATGGAGTTGGGGGCAGGGGGTGTTTTGTTTTTGCTTTATCAAAGTGTCACTGATTTAACACATTGAAAATTTCCTGTGGCTGCTGAATAAATCATACGTGGATGTATGCTGTCAGTGCCTAAGTGGCATTATTTCAAGTGCTTAGGTCCCCGGGGAAACCATGATGAGTATCAGACCAGTACGGAATGCCCAGGCTGCGGTGGGGAGAGCAGGAGGAGGCACTTATACAGACTCGCCTATGCAGCTAAAATTAATGAGATCCAGCCATCAAGAGGAGCGGCTGACAAATTCTTCAGTTACCCAGTTAATCCCTCACTCAGAGCCTCTGTTTATCCTTTTTATTTGTGAGCATGATTGGCAGTTCTCAACCTGTTTCTGTGGGTCTCCTCTTATAACACAAGTGATGGAGAAAAGTACAGACATTTTGGGCTTAACCAGTTCTTATTTTTATAGCAGAATTCAGCACTGGTTTCTCCATTAGTGACTCTAGACACAGCTACGGGATCCTTCTGCGATCGGGCGGGAGCTCTGAGCAATAACTCCTGAGTCTATCTGAAAGTCTGAGGTGTGATTGCGCCACTGGGTAGACTTTTGTGGACTGGGGCTCAGGACACACGGGGTTCTTGAAGACTGGTGGTGTTACAAAAGTAAATCTGCATTTAGTAGGGCTCCAGTTCTTCTGTGAAGATATGGCCAAATATGGGCAAATAAATTCCTCCTCAAAATTTACCAAAGGAACACGTGTTCCCTGTAATAGTTAAAATACGAAGATACGTAAAGAAAAATTAACTCTCTCCCCCACTTCCATCCTTTTCTCCCTCCTCATTCAAACATAATTTCATATTGTCGAGCAGCCAGGTGTCAGGGTGGTGAGTTGCGACAGTGCCCCACCCTGAAGGCAGCAGTCACGGCTTCGTTCCCTCACGATGAGAGTGCAGGCAGCAGGCAAAGGGAGAGGAGCGTGCGGCTCCCCAGTGTGGCATCGTCCCCATTGCTGGAGGAGGGGGTGACAACGACAACACTAGGAATGGAAAGTACTGAGTCAGAGTGGACAGAAGTGTCTGGGTCCAGACGCCCCATGGAGGGGCCCAGGCTAGCAATGCGGATGTGCAGATAAATGGGACCTGAGGAGGGTGAGGGGAGTGAGTCCTTATCTGCACCGCCCTGCAGAGACCTCAGTGCACAGGCCATGCACGGGGTCTGGTGTGGGGGGCAGCTTCCCCAGGAGGGCTGTGGTAAGGCCTTTGTAATTGCCGGGGTCAAGCTTGGAGGAGCACAAGGAGGATTTTGGCCTGGAATCAGACTCCTTATATGTATGGAGTATCTGCATATAGTTTTTGTTTTTGCAAAAATGGGATTACACCACATAATCTCTGAACTTGCTTTTCTCACTTAACAATACATCGTGGATGTCTCCAGGTCACAAAACATACTGAACTTTTTTTTTTTTTTTTGAGGAAGATTAGCCCTGAGTTAACATCTGTTGCCAATCGTCCTCTTTTTGCTGAGGAAGCTTGGCACTGAGCTTACATACGCGCGCATCTTCCTCTATGTTATGTGGGACGCCACCACAGCGTGGCTTGATAAGCATGTGTAGGTCTACGCCCAGGATCCGAACCTGCAAACCCTGGGCTGCCAGAAGTGGAGTGCGTGAACTTAACCACTACACCACGAGTCTGGCCCCCTGAACTCTTTTTTTAATGACCGCATAATATCTTATAGATTACAAACCAATCCATCCGACCTTTCCCCTTTTGATAGATGTTCAGACTGTTTCCAGCCTTTGCCACAACAAATAATATCGAGTATGAATTCTTGTCTGTATATCCTGTGTACTGAGTCTTTTATTTCTTTAGGATATACTCCCCAAAGTAGGATGGCTGAACCATTCACTATGTGGTTACAATTTTAATAGATTTAAGAAGTTTAAGAATTCACATTCCTATTAATTATGAGAATGACTATTGCTTCTCACCCTCAAGAACTACTATATATTTTTTATTTTTTAAATAAATGCTTGCCAATCCAATAAGAAAAAAATATTTTTACTTTTATTTGGATTTTCTTGGACTAGCGAGACTGAGCATCTTTTCATATATTTATTGAACATTTGCATTTTACCTTCTGTCAGTTGCCTAAGCATATCTTTTATCCATTTATTTCCTTTTGCTTGTTTGTCAAATGCCTTTTGGAGAGCGTTGTTCCTGCTCTGAGGTGGGATTTGATGGGAGTTAGTGAGATCTCCTTAGGAGAAATCGTAAAATCGAGCAAATATTTGAAATGAGCATCCTGTTTGGGCCTTTATTTTTCTCTTGACGAGTTAACTTTTGACTAACTTGGGGCACAAAAAGTAGGTCTTTTTGACTCCAAATTGTGACATTAGAGGATAGCAGTAGCAGGATTTTCTAGGAACTGTTCTCTGAACTCACACTTCTCATCAGTTGGGAATAAATTGCCTTTATCTACTCACGAGGCTAATATTTGTGGGGGTTAAGGGGGAGAGCATTTAAAATCTCTTAATGTCTTTGCTTTACCTCCTCTTCTCCCATCCTTGCAGTTGACTCATAAGAATACATTAAACCTTATTATTCACCGTATTACAGATAAAGCCCCATCTAGTATACTGGATGAGAAGTTAAAGCGTGTAAATTTCAGTTACAGGCTGTGAGCGCAAGGCCAGCCTTAACCTCAGGGAATCTGCTTACGAACCACCCCTCTGTGTGGTGAGGAACACCAGGTGGGAGGTGGTGCCAATTTATTAAATCACCCCAATGCCTAATGACTTCCTCACTTAATCTCTGGCCAGACTCTGAATGGGTCAATGGAATGTCATTCAAATTTTGACCATGGTCACATCCACAGGCAAGACCTGAGGCCCCAGAAGAAAGATCAGGGCATCTGCCTAACCCTCAACACTCATTGCTGCCATAGCTTTTATTTTTTTTAATTTTCCTTAGGAAAAACATTTCATAAAATAATGAAGCAGAAGATATGTAGTATAGAAGAATGCTATGATGAGAGAATGTAGCTTTAAAGGCATTTCTCTACTTTACTGGTGATTTAATGCAAGATTTGTCAGCTTTTGCCTGCACTTCGTTCCCTTTGAAACCCAGTTCCTCTCACGGCCCTCCTCCAGACTGGAGACCAGCACTCTGACAAATTGATCCCAGGATCAGAGAGATGAAAGAGAGGAAAGATCAAAAGGGAGACAGGAATCAACATAGGAAGAGACACCATGATTTAGGGACTGCCGAGTTTGGCTGCCAAACATGCTGTCGTCTTTAATCCACGGATGCCTCATAAAGGAAGAACTTGGTAGTTCAAACAGAAGTGGAGAATGTTCTGTCCATAGATGGATTGGGGTGTAATGATCTATTTGAGAAAGTAATTACTTAGGGTTACTACCAGCAGCAAATACTGGAATTGAATGCTGATAGCTCATTGTGTGTGAATTTAAAATTAAAAAACAGGGCAAACATAGTCATGGCTGCCTTTACTGCCTCTCCTTCCCCTGCCCACTAAGGATGTGGCCCTGTCTGGTTTCCCCTTATCTTTGAGTCACTTTTCAATGATGACTCAGCTGGAACAGCATCCTCTTAGGTCTATTGTCTTTTTGTAAAATGAATGAAGAGGCGCACGGATTTTTGAGGACTCAGACTATATACAACTAGACAATTACAGGTAATATTACTAAGAAAAGTCTTATTTGGGGCCTTTGTTTCTGGATACATCTATTTTTCCCCCTATCCATCAGCAGACTTATTGCGTGTCTACCACAGGCCAGGCACTGAGCGGTAGAGATTCGGGGACAATGACTTAGGCTCTCCCCAGAAAACACCCTCAGGTAGTTAGAGATAGCTGTGGAAGCCAGGCTTCACAGTGAGGATTGGTAAAAGCTTCGAGACAGCTAGGCACATGGCACCCTGGGGTCGCAGAGACGGGGCATCAAAGGTAGACCAGGAAGGCATTCTCCTGGGCTGACTCTCAGAGGAGTAGTTTGGCCAGAGGAAAGGAGAAATAGATGTGTGAGGAGTAGCAAGAGTGAGGCTAAAGCCAAAATAGAGGCAAAAACCAGGGAGCCATCAAGGGGCTTTAGGGAGGGGATGCGACATGGCATGAGGAGAGTAAAGCTTTAAAGTCACCTGGGTGACCCTGGGGAGCAGGGGGCAGAGGAGGGAGCAGGGAGAGCAGTGGAGAGCTCCCGAGTCCTGTAGAGAAGCTCTGATGGGTACCTGAACCAGAACACTAACAGGAGGGATCACCAAAAGGACAGATTCCCCTGCACTTGAGCAGGTCAAGTTGACAGGACTTGGTCCCTGCTTGGGCGTGTAGGGTGAGAAGTCTAAAATGGCTCCCTGGCTTCTGGAATGAGCAACTGGGTGGAAAGTAGTGTTGTTCCCTGAGATAGGGAGGGCTGGAAGGACAGATCTAGGGGTGTGGCGGGATAGGAGCATTACTTGCGTTTGAGACATGCTAAGTGTGAGATGCCGGTGACTATCCGAGTGGAGATACCTGTTGGCAGTCGGCTGTTCCAGGCTGGAGCACAGCAGAGATGTGTGGGCTGGAAAGGATCTTTGCAATCATCAGCATATGTGGTTGTTGAAGCCATTTATTCATTCAGTAAATGTTGAGGGCATACACTCAGGGCCAGCTTCCTGGGTGTGCGACCTGTGCAGTCACACAGGCCTCACTCTCAGAAGGGCCCACATTTGGTTTCATGCTCTGCTGTCACCATCTTAAAATTCTCATTAATTTTTAAACAAGACGCCCTGCATTTTTATTTTGCTCCAGACCCTGAAAATTATGTACAATCTTGCTTCTAATAGCCTGGCCTTGTGCACAGTAGTGGGCCTCCAGTGTTGAGCAAGACAGACGTGGTTCTTGCCTTAGGAGCTTGCAGGCTAGCATGGAAGCCAGACAATTAAGTCATCAATAACAGAATGTGATGTGTTCTCCATTAGAAATGGTACCAGGCTAAGGGAACGTGTAGGAGAGGCCTCTAAACCTAATCTTGGGAGTGAAGGAGTTGGGAAATGAGATTGCCCAGGGAGAGGGGGCAAGAGACAAAATGGTGGTCCACACCACCAATGGAGGCAAAGAGGAGTCTGAGAGGGAATGTCTTGGGAGGTAGGAGGAAAACCAGGAGAAGGAACGACCCAGAAGCCAAGATTGGGCGAGACTGTCAGTGTTGCCAAGGAGATCGGGCATGAGGTCAGGCCAGGTGGATATAGCAACAAAGAGGCCATTGGGCGACTTGTGAGAGCAACTGGGTGGAGAGAGGAGCAAGAACGAATTTACCTCTGTTTGAGGGACCAGTGGAAGGAGAGGAAGTAGAGACCTTGAATGTAGATTATTGTTTTTAAAGCTTGGCTTAGTAGGAAAGAAAAGAGAACAGACCCTGAAAGGTGGGTTTTGGGTTAGGAGAGTATCATTCGTTTGGTTTTGGTTTCGTTTTGTTTGATTTTCAACACAAAGTGTTTTGAGCATGGTTTTGAACTATGGGCAGAGAGCCAGTGGAGAGAGAGGTCGGGAATACCTGATGTAGGGAAGACCCCGAGGTGGGAGGAGGTGCTGGGTGGACTCACCCTGGGCAGGAAGAGAAGCTGAGGGAGCAGGTAATTTCTAGGTGAAGGCCCCTTGTGGCTCTGTGAAGTCGACCCCACTTCACTTCTGTAAGTGAACGTCTGCTGCCTCTTAGTTTTACTTGTCATGCCTGAAATTCAAGAAAAAGCTAAGTTCTCTCATTTGTTCTTTTATTCCACAAACATTCATTAGGCTCCTGCTGTGTGATGGGCGTGATACTAAGCATTTGGAGTATAAGAGTGAACAAAACAGACAAGGCCCCTGACCTTCTGACACGTAGGTCCTGGAGGAGAATCTTCCAGGGCCTGCTTGGGCACTGGGAGCCCCTCCCCGCAGGCCCACGCTGAATAACACCCAGGCCCTCCTCCCCAGTCTCTGACACCTCATCCCCTATCTTCCCACCATCTTTCACTTCCCTCCCAGATATCCAGCTTTCCTAGTCCGAGCCTGGAAGCTAGAATTCAGGGGCCATGTAGAAAAAGGGATGACAGAGAGATAAGACTAGCTTTAAGCAAAATTTTGAGACAGAAAGTTGCCTTTGGAATTTATTACATAATGACTTTTGCTCTAGTCCTCCAGGTCCTCAGGGCCCGTCTTGCTAGTTTAGGGCGAGGCCCTAACCTAGACCTTCCTGCTCCCTCTTGCAAGTTCTCCAGGTTTCTCTATCCTCTATCAAAACTCCTACTCTGTTATTGTAGTTATTCTCAGCTGAAAATTAGGACAAATACAATTTGCATTAACTCACACTGATTTGTGAATGGCGGATATCACCTTTGTGGGGGGGGTGTAATTGCATTTTACAAGTGGCTCTTGGTTTATAAGACGAAATCTTTAATTTGTCCTATTTTCAGCGGCATAATAAAAGTGATATGAATGTTACAGCAAGAGGCATCATCTTCCCAGAGTCAGCTCCAGTAAATTTTTCCATTTTCCCACAGCTTCCACTGTGTTTCTGCTAGACCCATGATTCTTTAAAGCCCCCAAGATTTTTGTTGACATTTCCTCCCTGGCCTGCCCACCTCCACCGGTTTCTATGACAGCAGCAACTGGGCACAGGTGGCAAGGGGTTCGGGGGGGGGGGGGGGTCTTGACAGCTGCAGCCATTTATAGGGATTGTTTCTAAGTCAGGGACTACCTTTGCAGTGGGAGGGCAGGGTGCCAGGGGCTTCTTGGCACAAAGAATGCAGCCTCCCCTAGTCAACGAGGCATCCGCCGAGAGCTGAGCTCATCAAAAGTGTTTCCCATGTTTGTGGGTCTTCACAGAGAAGTATGTTTGGTCTCCAGGTCTCTGCTCCCTGGTGCCAGGGAGCTATTGGATTCATGCAGAACATAATTACCCAAGCCACTTGTATTTGTCGTAGAAATGGCAACCTTCGACCACAACCCATCACTAGCTGGAAAGTGGCTGTCAGGAAGCACTCTGGAACAAGAAGGTCTGAGAACAGGAGGCTCTGCCAGGAGTAGGCCTAGGAAAATATTGCTCCATGGTTATCAATCCTGCAACCTCTCATTCAGACATCCGCTTTGGAGAACTCTGGTCTCTCAAAAGTCCTCAAGTCAGCGTAGCTCTTGGGCACGTTTTTGGGAGTGTGTGAATTTCCTGAGCTTTGAGATGAGATGAGAGTGGCTTTTCGTAGACCCAGGATATTACCCAGAAACTCAAGAGTCTGGGTCAGGTGTCCTCAGATGTTAATGTGCCTCCGAATCGGCTGGGGGTCTTATTACAATGCAGATTCTGATACAATAAGTCTGGGTGGGACCTGAGAGTCTGCATTTCTGACCAGCTCCCAGGTGAGGCGATGCTACTGGCCCACACGCCCTTTGAGTCACAAGGGTCTGGAGCTGTACTGTCTACTACATTAAACACTGGCCACTTGTGACTGCTTAAACGGAAAGCTAAATTAATTAAAATTAAAAATTCAGTTTCTCAGCTGCACTAACCACAATTCAAATGCTCAATACCCACATGCGGCTACTGGCTGCCATACTGGACTGCACAGATTAAAACATTGCCATTATCAAAGTAAGTTCTCTTGGAGAGCACTAGTTTAGAGTAAACCTCTGTGGCATCATTCATTCATTCATCCGTTTATTCACTAAGCATCTATTATGTACCAAATCGTATGCTTGGCGCTGATTGTTAAGGCTCTGTTCCAGCTAGCAGAAAAAGTAAACATAAGCGAACCAGAATGTGATGCTCTTATAGTAAACGTACACCTACCATGTGATGAGGGATCCAGAGTTGGTGACAGTGAACTTTGGCATGCAGGTTGGAGGAGAAAGTGTCCCCTGGGCATTTCATGCATGTTCTGAACCACGCTATGGGGTTATCACAGAATTGGGGTACCTATGAGACTGGATGCTGATGATGCACTTTCGCCATTTCAGGGCCATAATCATCAGAAATGGAGAAATCATCCCCATGTCTTCGGAATTCACCCCCGAGACTGAGCGCCAGCGACTTCAGTACCTGGTAAGAGTCATGTAACATGGTTTGGCAGAGTGCTGTGGCGTCAGGGATGGTTTCGGAGCTGTTTTGGAGGAACGTGTTGCTATTGACATGGGAGCGGGCCCACAGCAGTCAAGCGACCTATGGTATCAACTCCCCCCACACACCTTCTGGATTACACATCCCGGCTCCGTGTGTGACGACACACTCCACCTCCGTGAGCTTATTGCTGTGGCTGATTTTCTCCCATCTGTGACTGATCAAAGACACTGCGTGTTCTGTTTCTTTTAATGGTTTGGTTAGTACAATATGAACTGCCATGTGGAGGAATACGGATACCTGCTTCCTTGGCCTGCTACTCAATTTAACTCTGACAGAGGGGCTGGGTCTGAATCACGTTGCGAGGAGGAGGGCAGCCCCAAGATCCCGCTGACACCCCACTAGTTCGTGCTCAGATGAGAAGTCCCAAGGGCCCTCCAGGAGAGATGCAGGTGTTGGAAAATCTATTTCTACCCTGAAAATAAATTCTCCTTGTAGATCACCCTCTTTAGGGTGACATCATGAGAGAATGTAGGAGGGCTGTTTGGTTTTTCAGATCTTGAGAGTTTTTGCTTCACCCAAAGATTGGAGTTTTCTGGGAAACAGAATACACTTACTTTCCTCAAGTTCCAGGGGTGGGGTGTCAGGCTGAGAATCTCAGTTCAGGACTCTGGTAAGCATCCCGGATTACTTTGGGGCAGGCGTCTTTGGGGACTAACCATGTGAATAGTCATTCTGTGGATGAAATATTTTCTTGCTAACTGGCTTTTTCAGACAACATAGCTAAAGTGGTGACTCTCTGCTCTCAGGAAAGAATTGACCCAGCTACTCACAAGGGACTCTGTTGATGCCTCTGAACTTCAGCGTGAGTGAACAGTCAGGATTGGATGACTTGAGTCGATTTAGAAAGAAGCGGTAGGGCTGGCCCCATGGCTTGGTGGTTAAGTGTATGCGCTCCGCTACTGGCGGCCCGGGTTCGGATCCCGGGCGCGCACCGACGCACCGCTTCTCCGGCCATGCTGAGGCCACGTCCCACGTACAGCAACTAGAAGGATGTGCAGCTATGACATACAACTATCTACTGGGGCTTTGGGGAAAAAAAGGAGGAGGATTAGCATGGATGTTAGCTCAGGGCTGATCTTCCTCACCAAAAAAAAAAGAAAGAAAGAAGCCGTGCGCGTTCCCTCAATTCCCTTGTCTGTATTTGGTTTGTTTTACTCGGTAGCTAAGCTGTGTTGCCTTTGGTAGTTATCTGATACATAAGACAGCAGGAATCCAAAACCAGTGCGAAAACATCTCTCCGCTCTTTTACCGACTGTGCTTTCCTAACCTTTCGGTTGTTCATGCAGATAAACTTGAAGCCCCTCCTAGGGAGGGAGCCCAGACTGTAGAGCTCCTGTGCCCTTCAGCGGTCTAGGCAGGAGGAGAGGCCCTGCAGCAGCCGCAGAGGCTCTTCCTTCTGCTCCCAGCTCCGTGCCTCGCTGGCTGGGTAGCTGTGTGCAAGTCTCTTAACCTTTCCAGACCTCAGCTTGTCACTCTTAAAAGGGAGAGCCAGACTTGTCACCAAGGACCTTTGAGCTGTGAGGGTCCTTCCATGTAGAGTTCCTAATAGCTGGCCTCCCTGCCACCTGTCTGGCTTTCTCCAGTCCATCTTCCGCAAAGCCACCAAGTGATCTTATCACGGAGCTTGTCACTCCCCTGTATAAAAACCTTTGGCTGCCCACCATGTACAGAAGCGGGCCACACTTGGCAGACCCGGAATCGTGGTCCCCGCCCACCTCTCCAGCGTCATCTCGCTGTCTCCCCCACCACCGCCACCATGCGTCCCAGGCTGCAGCCACAGAGAACTATCTTCCAAGACGCACCGTGATCTCTCCAACCTCCATGCCTTTGGAAATGTGCTCTGCCTGGATGGCCCTTCCCCTCTTCTTTGCCAGGAAAGCTCCTCATCCTTTAAGACCCCAACGCAATTGTCACTTCCTCCAGGAAGTATCCCCTAACCCTCCCAGGGGGTCAGTCCCCAGTGCTGGCACAGCACCGTGTAGAAGCCTGCAGCATGGCTCTCAGCGTATGGTGTTAAATTGCTTGTTCCAGTCTCTCTCTCCCCTTCCAGACTGAGTCCTGGAGGGCAGGCCTCTTGCCCTTGTCACCTCATATTACTGGTACCCAGCACAGAGGAGATGCTGAATTGGGATTTGTTGACTGAATGAACCAACATTCGTATTGACGTCTGGATCACACAGTGCTCTCCTCTCCACCTTCCCCCTACACCTGTCACAGCAGACACTGGGCCCTTGCCTCCCATGCCTCGTCTCCATCACCTCCTGCCCCTCAGTGAAAACTCTTTCCTGTTTTCCCGCTGGAGGCAATGGGTAATAGCAGGTTAACTTTTTATATTTTGAAATCATTTCACATTTTCATGTTACAAGAATTGTACAAAGAGTTCAAAACGTTAACTTTTAAGGAGGGATGGAAATGCTGACATTTTTCAGATTCCTGAATATTGGTGGTATATTCTGGGATGGTTGGAATAAGATGCATGTGGCCCCAGATTTCAGCATTGTCATGTAACCGTGTCTGCGATTTTTAGGATCCTTCAGGCCCTTTGCGGATCCCAGCTCCATCATCGGTAATGGGCACAGAAAACGTTGGAAGGCCGGTGTAAGGATTAAATAAAATAATAGATGAGGAATTCTTTTGTAGCGTAGCACTTATTTGATTATCGTTTGCTGAATCAGTCTTGCCACTTCAAATCCTACTGGCCTGCAAACCACAGTAATATTTTTTCCTTGTGTTTATTTAAGAATCACTCTTAATGTTCCTAAGATTAATGTATATTTTGGTGTCACTCTTGAACTGTGTGGACACTATTAGCCCACAGAACTGAGCCTAATATCTGAATCTCTAAAAGGTTTGATAGCATATGACAATTAAGGTTGATGTCACTCACAGTTGATGAGATGCGACACACAATGAAGATGTGTTCACACACATGCATATCTGAATCTCTAAAAGGTGAGAACTGTCCCCGTTCTTTTTAATCCTTACTCCTAAATCATATAGGTTTCTCTACTTTATAACTGAAACTTTTCTCTCCAGAAAACAGGAGTGTAAAAGGACCAGGTTTATAGTGTAAAATCTTGAAAATAGTATCAATTAAGAGAGGACAACAGAAGTATGATGTGGACTTCTCTTAGCCCAGCCCAGGCGTGAGCTGGGTGACCTCCAGTCCCTCACAGCGTGTCTCTGAATCTCCTTTTCTCCTGAGGGAAATGGGTAGGAATATTTCTCTTGAGATATTCATTGTATGCTCTGAAATCAAAGTGAAAAATAATCCCATGGTAGTATAAAATACAGTGTATGTCTTATAATTTTAAGTGCGTCTAATCCTACCAATTGATTTTTTTGAAACATCAGTTCCCTTGAGGTAGTTGTGAAACAGTTTAGTGCAATGATAGTTGTAGTATCCATTGCATGATCTAAATGAGTTAGTACATCGTTGGAAAGTTAACAATGTATTCCTTATTCTCAGGTCAAATCAAATTTTGTTTTTATGATGTGTGAAGAAATGTTTATGATAGCATCATTAAAGCTTCTAGGTCCCTAGAGAGTTGCGTTGAGCGGGTGTGTGCAGTCCAGGGCTGTTTGACGTGTAGAAATGGTTAATGATTTTTCTGGGGGTGGAGAGGGCTCGGAGCCCTTTGTACGTGAACCGTTTTGATCCACGTCGAAGAGGAATGTTCTTGGTATGCATAGCCCGGACGTCCGGGGATTATAGAACTGGAAGCAGATTATGAGACGAGGGATGTGGCAGGCACGGTAATTTTGTCTGGTCTTGTGTGCTGACCTCGCAGGGCCCTCCGTGCAGCTCTCCAGGTGCTGTGAACTTTGTTTCCTGGCTTCTCGGGCAGGGTGATTAATCACGCAAGCTTGAGGGTTTGCTGTATTCACAGGGAATGTGGCAGGTGTGTGATGGAGGAAGGATCGGGGGCCGTGCACCGCTGCCCCTGCAGCCCGGGAGAGCTCTTGACCCTGCAGTCAGTAATCAGCTTTGCTCCTCCACTGCTGGGTTGTATTTTTTTTTTCTCTTTTTTAATGTTTCCAAGGTGACTGAAATAAAATATTTAAGGGGGTCCACCAGGTTAGACAGAATGTTTTCATGGAGTCAAGGCTCAGATAGGAGGGAAGGAGGTCTGGTGTCTGGGCGTTTCTCGGCAGAGTTTACGGCTCAGATGCTGTGGCCTCCAGGAAATCACCCATCTTTGCTTCAGGTGACAGCCAGAAACGGATCTCCCTCCGGGGGGGCCTCAGTAGCCCTGAGATGTGAGAGTGATGGCTTTCCCTCTGTTCTCCCTGGACATATTTATAAACTCTGGTTTGATTACATTAAGATGTGCTGGTTTCATCGAACCTTCAAATAATGTCCTTCTGTCCTTGCCAATAATCCAGGTCTGCAGCTGGTTTTCATCAAGAGCAGTGTACAGAAGAGAGGAAAGTAGGTTTCAAACACACATTTGATGCACACGAGTGCAGCCTTATCTGAAGTGATTTCTCTAGAAGTCCTTGGAGCTGCCCCCAGCCTTCTACACCGAGTCTGGTTCTGTTTGTCTGCCGTTTCCCTGGTGCTGGGCTTGGAAAGGTTTCAAGTGGACAGCACTGTGCCTCTTAGCTCTCTGGGACTTTTCACGCTCAAGAGTGATCTGCTGAAAAATATTCCTTAAGACAGAACCGACTTTTAAGACAGGAGGCTGTAATCGAGAGAGTCAAGTGTGCTAGTGAGTAAAAATGACTGACCTACCACCTTGACTTCACACTTACCCTTGAGAGCAGGTTGGTAAGCCCAGGAGCCCGGGTTTAGTCACTCGGGGGCAAGTTTACCACTCTGCTTTGCTTGATGGCTGAGTTGTGGAAAAATCTGTTCCAATCCCACCCCTTCCCCCTGCTAACCCCCTCTCGTAAAACTGTGTATGAGTTTCAAACTTTCTAATAAAAAAATGACAGGCTAAAGTGGTTGACGTTTTTCACATTTGCTATAGGTTCCATTGATCACACAGGTGTCACCAAGAAGCGGGGAGAATTTTAGAGCATGAACCTGGCACAGCCCGGGGTTTCAGAGGCGGAGCTTATATTTGGCTGCCCTAGGAGCACTGCCTGGCTTCAGGGAAGACTCTAAAGACATTAGTCCTTATAATTGAACCCCACCCCTTCCAGAGCCTTGATTTTGAAAATGACTGTAAATGGATGTTTTGTTTATTCCAGGTTGGGAGGACTCAGAGACTTGATGTTGAGGCATTCTAAACCTACTATGCAGAGCTAAGAAAATGAGAATGTACATACATCATAAGAATGTATCCCTAAATTTTCTTTTTTTAAAAGTCAATCTTTCTACACAATTGCTACACATATAATCTTTGGAGTCTCTAAATCCCCCCCAACATGCTGAATAAAAAGGTGGGCACATAAAGCCAGAGCTATCTGTCCACAGAGTCCCTTAAGAATTAATCTTAATGTAAAGAAGCAGGATAATGTCATGCATCCTTTAAATATATTAAAGCTAAATGTGCTTTGAGAGAGGTGGATAGGGTCCACTGAAGTTTATTAGGGCAGAAACGTAACTGTCTATAAAATGCATTCTGTGCTTCAATTGCTTCATCTGTGAAACTGGGTCATTACAGGACCCTCACGGGATTGGTATGAGGATTAATGAGTTAATATTTGTAATGAGTGTGCTTACAACAGTGCCTAGATTGGAGACAAAATAAAATCTCTTCATTTTCAAATCTAACTATATATATATATATATATATGGCCATCCTGCCATCGGGACTACTTCTGTGGCCTTGTATAAATTTCTAAATTCCATTTGCATATGCAAAGAGATTGAAGATACACAGGCATATCCTTTTTGCTGATATAAGTTGTTCTCTCTTCAAATGAATGCCTTTCCCCAGATTTTTAATTGGGAAGAAAAAGCGCTAGGCATATGAATATGGAAACCTTATATGTTTTATTTAAATGAATACTTTTTACCCCTTATTCTATACATTACACTGTTGTAGAGTTGACAGATTTAGGCAATTTCGTTTAATATATCCATTTGCATACCAGCTTCCATGTGGCTCCTTATCATAAGATGTAAATTTTACAATTTTAAAGTCATTTTAGGGGCATGCTACTCCTCTCTGGTTGATCAGTGCAGTACCACATGGAATTTGAACCTTTCTTGACATCCACGTAAACCAGACAGAATTTGATCAATATTCAACTCTGTAATAGCTTATATATACAAGCTTGGTTCTTATTACTTTGAGATTTTTAAGGACAAATGAAGAGTGAGAGAATTCTTTATGAAGGACTCCAACCCATACATATTTAGATCTCAGCCATTTCACATTTTTCCTTCCTTTTTTTTTTTTTAACCCAAACCCAAATCATCTAGTACTGCGCTGTAAATCAGGCAGCCAGCCTTGGCTCTGGCAGAGCGTCTCATCTGACCGTCAGGGTGACCGTTAGCCGTCACCAGCGGCTGGGCTGACGTTATTAATTTATTTCATTCGTGACCTTCGACTTTCTATCATGATAAATCATCTGAAATGTAAGGCTTCCCACCCTCCTCTCATATAATCTGATGAGGTTTTTTTCCCCCAAAGGGCAAGAAAGAGATTACTTTTTTTTTTAAGATTTGTGTTAAACACCGAAAATCCTCATTTTGATAACTTCCTTTCAAATACTGAGAGGTCTGAACATTTTCAAAATTAATTCATATAAAAGCTTTCTAGTTAGAGAACTTGACAAAATATTTCCTGTTGTGGAATCTGCCCTCTCATTTAACCCACGAGTATTTTTACTTTCCATATTCTGCTGATGGGAGTGGAAATTGAAACAACTACTTTGAAAAAAGGTTTGGCCCAGCAATTCCACGCCTGGGTATGCACCTAACCGAAGTGTGCACAGATATTCACCAAGAGACTAGGATGTGCACAGCAGCACTGTTTGTAATAGCCCAGACTAGAAACTATCCGAATGCCCATGGCGAGTAGAAGGGTTAAAGAAATCATGGTGTAGACACAGGATGGAATGCTGTGCAGCACCGAGAATGGACAGGTCATAACTACACACAACATGGAGAATTTCATGAAGATTCTCCGTCCAGCAAAGACAGCAGCCTATAGGATTCCATGGAAAGTACAGAAAGAGGTGAAACCAGTCTGGAAGTTGGGGGAGTGCTTCTCTTGGGGGCAAGCAGCAGTGATTGGATGGGGTCCTGACCCCAGGGGGCTGGTAATATCCTGTTTCTTGATCTGGATGCCAGATACATGTGTTGAGTTTGTGAAACTTCATCAATCTGTACACATGTGGTACGGGCACTTGACCTCATGTACAGTATACTTCATTGAAAAGTTTTTTGAAAAAAAGTACTTTCACTTAAACTGTACGTTACCCTTTGCAGGAGGGGTCCTCCTTGGTGCCCCACATGAACCTGGTGACAGTTTCACCAGAAAGCCACACTCCTGCCACCTCTGCCCCATGCTGTTCCCTCCTGAGAGCAGCTCCAAAGCCCCCACACACCAAGCTGTTCCCCATGTCCTTGCCTCTGCTCTGGCTGCACTCGCCCCAGAGCCCTTGCCTGACCAGCTCTAAGGCCCTTTTCCAATTCTCTCTGGCCCCACCCAGTGAGCACCACCCTCTCTGTCCCTTAGCCCCTGGGGATGTCTCCATTTCCATCCAGAAGCCTGCCTCAGTCTCCCCCGCCAGTGCGTGAGCTCTGAGCGGAGGGGCTTCCTTTTTATTCTTTGAATCCCTAGCCCCTGGTACCTGGCACATGCCAGAGCTATGTGTCGGTTGCATGAATTCCTTTGGCTGGATACCTTGAAACCTGGGACAGTCCTCTCACTGGCTGGCACGTCTCACTTACAAGCTGACCACAAGGCAATAGAAGGAAATTTTATTGAAAAGAGGAAGCATTTTATGTTCCCCAGCAGGCAATTTTGAGTAACCTCGGGACCATCGTCTCAGCATCTGCAGGAAGCCTGGCGCTCGGTCTCCTCTGTAATAGTTACACACATGTCACTGCCTGGGATCTGGGTTCCCGCTCCTACTCCTGTTCTCCCTGCCTTGCCAAGGTGCTCAGAGCTCCCCCTAGTCCAGGAGGGTGGAGCTCAGGTCCATGTGCTCTGGCGCGAGACAGACCTGGGTTCAGGCTCTTTGCTCTAGCGAGCGGCTTCCTGGAAGGTTCTAGAAGGTCTCTCTTCTTCAGCCCTGTCCCTCTTGTTACGGCTCAACCCCTCTGCAACTCAGAGGCTCCCACTGGGATGGGATGGTTGTGTTTCTTCGCAGTGCAGTGGTCATCTCCGCCCCCCTCCCTTGAAGCTAGTTTCTGCCCAGGACTAGAAAGGAGAGCAGCCAGAAGAAGTCTGACCTTCCTACCCCATCCCTGGTGTCCCACCACTTCTCGGTACAGCAAGATACTCTGGCATCCTTTCCCTAGAGAAGATGTCTTTTCTTGTTCCTGGCCAGATGTAACCATGTCTGGAAGTTTGTTCTCATTAGCTGCCCGGACACTAAGTGACAAGAGTATGTCCTACCCTCTTTTTAGCAAACCTGCGCTCTCCAGAGCCCTTATAAGACTCTTGGCGACCTGCCTTTGGTTTTGCCAGGGTTAGTGGTTACGAAGCTTTTTCCCCCCCGGTGCCACTTGGGGCACACACGTGAACTCCAGGTGTACCTCCATCCTCTCCCTCAGTTAGGGGGATTCTGTTATGCTTCCTTGAGGGAAAGCCTCAGAATTTAGGATAAAAATGGAGGTACAAAAAGAGGTTTTTGTTTTTTTTTTTTACGTGGGGCAGGCCAGCACACTTTAAATTGGATTTTAGTATAAAATATGTTTCTAGGTTCCTAGTCCTCATGCTTACTAAGTGGAGAAAAGACATAACATTATTTAGATATTCTTAGGACTGTGAAATATCGTAGGGTTTTAAATGATGTAACTGTACCCACACACATGTGCTTTTACGGGAAGGCCTCTATCGCGTTATGAAAAGTTAACCAAATCCAAAATGTGGTAACATGTGTCCAAGATTGTTTTCATGTGCCATGGATCTTAGTTTTAACTTTTTCAAAAGATTGAAAGCTATGTTGTATTGTTTTGTAAAGTTGAAATAACCACCAAAATGTAATTGTGTGAAGCAAGTCAGTATGTTCTCTATTTATTCTTCCAGTGAATACTGATTTAGAGCCTTCTCTGTGTTATGTGCTACGCTGGGCACTAGAGTATAGCTAAGGTTTTAAAAATAATGAACATATTAAAGTGTAGCTAGTATTACTTGCATCACCATGCAGATGTTTCTAATATACATATATACAAATAACATCGTTCGAGAGAAAAATCTAAAGTATACCCAGCATACTAGATAAATAAGGAATGTTTAGGAGAGTGTCCACGGTTTTTGTTTTGCAGGTGGACGTGGGATCTTAGTGAGTCTTGCTCTCGTCCTGGATTTTGATCCCATTAAGGTCCACATGTTCTACAGGCCAGCATCCTTGGGAAACGTGCCTCGGGGAGGGGCGCTAGTCATGTGTACACATTTATGAGCTGCCCAGCTATGAGCAGTAGAGTAAAACATGCCCAGATTGTCCATACATCTTACAAGTTTGATGTCAGAAATCATTGGGTTCTATTGCTGAAAGGAACCTAACAAATTCTTGCTCCCTCATCTTACAGACTTTAAACTTTGGGTATGTTGCTCACATTGAATTTGAAGTAAAATCACTTTCGAGGCTCAAGATCCCAGAATGCTGACTTGAGCAATGCTTCCAGCAGGGTCGGCCAGCACTAATAAAGTAACACTAGCCAGTCATGTCACGTGAAGGCTGGGCAGGCCCTAGGAAGAAGTTTCTGGATTCCCAAGCTGTTGGGCCACCCTGCTTCCGAGAACAGAATGTCTCTGTGCTGACCTGCGGGAAGCAGCGGGCTTCAGCGTCCCCTGTGCTGGAGCCTGGCCTGTCCTGGTTGGTCCTTCCCAGTGACCTTAGCGTTCCCTGAAATTACTGGAATAAGAAGGGGCGGTGAAGTGCCTCTCAACAATTTTCCAAAACCCAGTTTAAAAACTGGGTTCTGGAGGGGCTGGCCCAGTGGCATGGTGGTTAGGTTCAGCACCCTCCACTTCAGCAGCCTGGGTTTGTGGGTTCAGATGCTGGATGCAGACCTATACCACTCATCAGCCATGCTGTGGCAGCAACCCACATACAAAATAGAGGAAGACTGGCACAGATGTTAGCTCAGGGTGAATCTTCCTCAGCCAAAAAAAAACCTGAGTTCTTGAAAAAAATAATTTTTAGAATTTCTTTTAAACAGAGGTAATTCATGTTCAGTGGTAGAAATATTAATAAATATGTGTAAGTTAAAAAGAAAACCATAACATTTATAATATTTTGATGACTTTGAGTGTATGAACATATATAAACATGCACACATATAAGACCATGTTATGGACTGAATGTTTGTTTCTTCTCCACAAATTCATGTTGAAGCCCTAACCCCCAATGTGCTGAATTTGGAGACAGGGCCTTTACAGAAGTAATTAGGGTTAAATGAGGTCACAAGAGTGAGGCCCTGATCCAATAGGATTAGTGTCCCAATAAGAAGAGACAGCAGAGAGCTTGATTTCTCTGTCCACAAGGGCACAGAGGAAAAGCTATGTGAGATGGAGGAGGCAAGAAGGCAGCAGTCTGCAAGCCAGGGTGAGAGCCCTCACCAGGCAGTGAATCTGCTGGCACCTTGATCTTGGACTTTTCCAGTCTCCAGAGCTGTGAGACATAAGTTTTTGTGGTTTAAACCCCCTAGTCTGTGGTCTTTTGATATAACAGCCCGAGCTAAGACATACCATATATACAAACTTGCCGTGAGTATTGTACAAAAAGATACATTAATGAGCAGAACTGTGTTTTCCTCTGAAGACCAACGAGTCTGTGTCCCATTATCCTTTAGCATCTCATTTTTCATTAATCAGCCACCTCTTTCCTCTACTTGTACTTAGTTCTTGAGTTGGTTTTCCTTTAACACCGGTAACTCCATCAGGTCTGACAAATACAACAGTAGTGAGTATAGAAAGTGCTGGTAAGAAGGAAGCCTACAATTAGGAGGTAGATGGTGATTTTAAGAAATAGTAAAAATATGTCATAGGTACACATGGAATACACACACATTGTAAGGTGGGCATGAGTGTGACAGAAATGTCTCATACAGCATGTGAAATTTGGCAAGAGAGGAAGAAAAATAACCATAAAAACAGAAATCTAAGGATGTGACATTGTATCAATGGGGGATGATGTTTACAGTATTTCTCAGAGCTAAGGCACTTTTTTTTTCACCTTGTGACATATCTGAAGTTGGGCTATTTTACAATTGGTTGTTACTGTCAGCCAGGTGGCAGGCGTGACACGGATGTCATCTCCTGGGTGTGTACAAGCATCCAAGGGCAGCACCAGACTACAGGAGTGGGCGTCCGGTGGCTTGGAAGAAAACTCGGCAGACAGAAATGAAGCCCACTTGAAGCCTCTGTGAATCCCACTTGTGGGCAGGGGTGAAGGGAGGTATGAATCAGACTTGCTCAGCTGCATTCCCACAATTGCAAAGCTGACTTAAGCACCTCACACCCCTGGCTCTGAGGCTTGTAGCTCTCTTATGGGTTCTTTAAGAAATGCTGCATCACCAATGACCCCATGAAACAGGCCACTGTTGAGTGGAAAATCAGGAACATGAATGATTCAGAGTCAAAAAGTGATGCCAGCTGTTGGATTCTAAACGTGAAAATGTTTTGCAAAACCTTAGCCAATATATATTCTTTTTTTTTTTTTTTTAAGGTAGGTTGACCCTGAGCTAACGTCTGTTGCCAATCTGCCTCCTTTTTTCCTTTTTTATCCCCACAGTCCCAGTAGATAGTTGTATGTCATAGTTGTACATCCCTCTAGTTGCTCTATGTGGGCCGCTGCCACAGCGTGGCTTGATGAGCGGTGCATAGGTCTGCGCCCAGGATCTGAACCAGCAAACCACGGGCCGCTGAAGCGCAACACATGAACTTAACTGCTACGCCACCGGGCTGGCCCCTATTCCTTCTTAAATAGGCACAATAGTGATAGGTAAAAATTTGTCTAAGTCTAAAGGAGCTCTTTCAAAAAGAATAAAATAAAAATTTTAAGTGGTAAGAAAGCATTGTACATAGTTTACTTGGCAGATTTTTTCTTCCTTTCTCAGAGGTAGTAAGATACTGGTGCATCTAATAAAGGGCATCTTAGGATTGGTGAAATATAGTAGCCTACTGTTACAATGGGAGAAAGCAAGCAGTTTGTTGAGCCCCTAAAGGCTCTGCATGTGCAGGGGCTACAGATGTCACAGGCCACACAGGGTTTCAGGCCCTTTGAGCCTGCTCACCCTCAGAGGGAGAGGTGAGGTGGCCCTGCAGACAGCAAGCTGCAGAGGAGTCCACCTAACTGCCCAGGCAAACGTACGCCAGCAGAAAGGGCCTGTGGTTACCTGGGTAAAGCTCCATCCGAGGGCCCCCAGGTGCTCCTGTTAGGGGGCAAAGCGCCTGGAACTCTGCACATCTGCCCCCTTGGTCACTGGGTTTGTGAAGAGATGTACTTAGGAGCAGCCTTTGGATCCTAACCTGCTTGTTAATAATATATAAGTGTTAATAATATATAAGTTAATAATATATAAGCCTGTATTTATATACACGCCTACTCATTTACATATTCATATATGTCTTATCTATAGATCTATGTACGTGTGACACAACTCACGTAGCTCACACACACACACACACACACTCACAGGCACACATTGTGTGATAACCTGCTTTTTACAAACATATCAGCTCTCTCCGTGTCACTACATATTCTCTGTAGCGTCACTGTAAATGATAGAATTCTTGCGTGGATTTATACCAGTTTATTTAATCACTCCTATTATTAAATGATTTCTTTTAGCTACTTCAGGAACATCCTTGTGGCTAAGCTCTGTGCCAGTCTGTAATTTTTTGTTAACCGGGTCCTCACGGGTACCTATTTGTGATTCAGACTTTGCGCGGTCCAGCAGCGACAGGGTCACAAGGCTTTTGTTGCATATGTACTGTTTTTTGGGCATAATATTAAGCTCAGGCTCTAGAACTGCCCAGTCCTGGCTGATAACCTTGGGCTAGGTGTCTTAACCTCTCTGGGCCTTGGTTTCCTCATTTATAAACTGAGTCTATGCCACCTGCTTTGTGGGATTGTTGAGGTAATAAATAAGGTGTATCCAGTGCCCGGTACATGGTAACCCCTAAATCAGTGTTAGTTCAGCTTGGGGGTGGGGTGTAGACAAAAACTCCGTGCTGATAACAGTCCCAAAGTTCTGAGATGATAAAGGGTATGTAACAGGCGCTGCTGTTCATTGACTGTTTATGCCTCCGTTCCTTAGTGTCCGTGGGTGGACCAAAACAAAGGAATGAATAGTATCTAGCCCATAAGCACAGCTGGCTTCATGGGTTTGTGACTTATGCAGTCACCCAGGGCCTGCCCTTGGTTTAATGCTCTGCTGTCACCATCTCAAAATGCTTGTTTTTGAACAGAGGCTCCATATTTTCATTTTGCACTGGGCCCCAGAAACCATGTGGCCAGTCCCGCCCATCGGGTTGTTGGTGTGAAAAGAGGGTCCACAAAGCAGTTATCATGGTGTGCAGGAAGTAATGGGAATCAGGAGTCATTAGATGGAAGTAATTATTTTCTTTCATGTGCAGAGACAACCATGATAAGTGCATTATAGATGTCATTTCATTTATTAAAACAGTGTGAGATAAATTTACAATTAATCTTGTTGTACCAATAAAGAAACTGAGGCCCAAGAAGTTAAATCACTGGCTAAAATCACACAGCTTGTAAATGCAGAGCTTGGATTCAAACCAAGTCTGGCTCACCCAAGGCCCATACAGCCGACCTGCCCTGTTAAGTGTTAGTTCCCTTCCTTCCTTCCCAGGGAACTTCTGTAAAACCCAGTGTTGAAGAGTCCTTGATACCCATCAGCAGCCCAAGCCTCCTTCCCAGCAGAGGTTTCAGAGCCCTTCAGAGATAATCCAGAATTCCTACCAGACCTGGAACCTGTTGGGGCTGCAGCAGGCAGTAAGGACCCTTCTCGGCCTCAGTCCTGTCGTGTCCCCATGCCTGCTCAGAATCACTGGCTCAGAGATGTGTATCAGGCCAAATCTGACCAGCCTGGTGACAGCTAAGCTTGCTCCCTTTGACTCCTGATACACTTAGCTTCTGATGACTGCCGTCCCACCCATCCCTCCGAACCACCAGAGAGTCAGTCTGAGACCTGCTGGTGTCAGGTCCTGGGAAGGAGGCTGTGGGAGATGCCTATTTCCAGTAGACTGAGGACGTGGCCGTCTGTCCCGTGGCAGGGCTCCCTTGCTTTCCTGCAGCGCCGGGCTGTGATGTACTCTGCCCACTATTATCCTTGCCAAAAAATAAAAGAAGATCCATTCCACCACGCTGCTAATAAGCAGGCCTGCAGCTTTATATGGGGAAGCTCCCATGCAGGTGTGCCTACGGAGGGTGGCCTCGGAGCAGGGAAGTTAAGACTGGAGCATTTCATCTCTTGGATAGCTGGATTTGAATTTTGAACGTGACAATGAGATTATTTGTTGTTTCAAAGCAATTCCTTAAGTGGCTGTTTGCTCAAGACTTTTGTAGTGTGAACAGAGATCTGGGGGAGGGGAAGAAGCCATCTGCTCTGGATAGTCTTCCAATTACGTGATCAAATTACTGCAGAGCAGAATGGAGGGGGTCCAGCAGAAAGTTCCTGTCTGGTGTATCCAGCCCCAGCCTGCTCTCTCAGGCCGCTGTGTTGATGTGGAGACTCACACGCAGGTTTCAGAGGCAAGGCCTTGATAACAAGGAGTCTGAGCAAGAGGAGAGCAGAGAAAGCTGAGGAGGAGGAGGCTGGGGGGAGCTTGCTTGCCTCGTCAACATGCCGACAGGAAAGGGAAACCATCTTGGATTTGAATTAAAAAGTGAACGTTTGGAGAGGCCCAGTCTCTTTTCCTTAAGACTTTAGCAATACATGTCTTTGATTACGATTAATTTATCATATCAAATGAAAAAGTTAAATCCTTTTATAAATTAAATTTTGTTGCTATTCTGTTTGTACTTAGATCCTTAAATTTATTTCCCTTAAAATATGAGAACGATTTTCTTGTTTTTGAAATATGGCCTGTCTCAATTTGCAAAATATCCTTGAGTCTTGTTTTTCCTTCTAAATATGTGTGTGGTTTTTTTTTTCCCCCCTTCCTTTTTGCTATTAGGCATTCATGCAGCCTCACTTGCTGGGAAATGAGTTCACACATTTGGAGTTTCCAAGGAGAGTTCAGAGAAAGGAACTTGGAAAGAAGATGCTCTACAGGGACTTTAATATGACGGGCTGGTAAGAACATGCCTTGCTCTGCCTCGGCACTGCCACAGGGTGTGTAAAGGAAGCCTCACCACCATATAAAGCCTCTTACGCAGTTTGGATCAGGAGGTGCAGCTGGAGACCCGGGTTTGTGGGGAAGGAAGAGGGCTACGCCCACTTCTGTGGTCTTCACCAACACCAGTTCTGAGATCCCCGTGCTGGTTTGCCCCTCTGCTTCTCTGCAATCCTCCTGGGGGCACTAGACCCCATGAAGCTAACCTAATTCCTTACTTCACACAGTGCAAGCATTGGGGGTTTCTAAAACACATTAAACTTGGGTTTTTAGGTCAAGGGCTCGAAGGAACGGGCCAAAGGTTTACTGGGCCAGACTGGCTTGTATTTGAACACTAGCTCTGACCATTCTGAGTAGGCAAAGTTGGATAAACGGCTTACCCCTATAAGCCCAATTTTCCATGGATAAAGTGAAAAAATATATACTTTCTGAAGGGTCGTTGTAAGGACTAGAGGTAATGAGCTATCCTCGTTATTGTATCACATTCAAATTGAAATAAGAAATCTTGGCCAGGGGGTCTTATTCCCAAAACACCCCTAGATAAACTGTAGTGGATCAGTGGCTCACGTTCACTAAGAAAGTCATCCATTTCTTCCATCTGAAGAATGGATGTGATGATAAAGAACTTACACATCATAGGATCGATGTAAGGATTAAAGAGAGGTCGGTGCCCGGCACGTAGAAGTTGGGGTGAAGGTTTCCCCTTAGGCCCTGAGATGCTGACCAGTGAGCCCCCTGCCAGACTGAGGACAGCAGAAGAATGAGACAAGGGACTCCTTCCTCACTGTATCTCCAACACAGGCAGAGAAGCAGATTCCATTATCTCTTCTTCATTGACCAAAATAACTAGAACAGATGGTCACAGCCCAAATTCCCATGGTGATGACTTCCAGGCTGGGAATCTACTCCTAGGAACTTACAGGAATAGTTGAGCTTCCTTGGGAAGATATGGGGTTGATCAAAGGCACTTCTGTGCTCTGCCATCTAAAAGAGAAGATAGTCACCAGTATCCACTCTTCTTCTAGAACAGGGTCAGCAAACTATGGCCCCAAAGCCAAATTCCACCCACGGCCCCTTTCTGTAAATAATTTTTTTTAGTACAGCCACATTCGTTTCTGTACATTTGATCTTTGGCTACCTTCACACTTCATCAGGGCTGCTGAGTACGTGCAACAGAGACTATATCATAGTCTACAAAGCCTAAAATATTTCTGCCTGTTCTGAAACATAAATGAATTTACTGGAAAGGATTCACTATATTTGCAGCTCTGAGTTCTGGAATTTTGGTGCCCCAGAGTCCTTATCCTAACCCAACTGGGTTTTCTCCATAAATTCATTTTATTTAATCAGCAAAATTAGTGCTTATTACAGAAAAGTTTAAGTTGAGAAAAGCGTTGTGGGGTTTGATCTAGGTTTTGTAGAATTTGCAACAGAAAGGCATCGCAGGTCAGGAACCCAAGTGCTTGTGAACACAAACAAAAAGAGTAGATCCA
Source organism: Diceros bicornis minor (assembly GCF_020826845.1). Taxonomy (NCBI): domain Eukaryota; kingdom Metazoa; phylum Chordata; class Mammalia; order Perissodactyla; family Rhinocerotidae; genus Diceros; species Diceros bicornis. The sequence goes on from NC_080756.1 coordinate 7,297,506, forward strand.
AGAGACAGCAAGGAAAATGGCCCAAAAGAAGGTGAGCATGTGTGGGAAATGAGACTGAGCTGGTATTGAGGGAACATAATCGAGGATGAGGGAAGCTAGGAAGAGCAATTTAGATTTCTGTAGGAGGCTGTAGGTTACACAGGTGTGTTTCTAAGAAGGAAAATGAATGATGAAAGCAATGTTTTAGGAAGGTGCTTCTAAAGAGGAGTATGAAGGAGACTGACTAGGAGAGAACGCAGGTTCGGGTACCCAGAAAAAACTATCATGGAAATATATATGTGAGGTCTCCAGGACCAAATAGAGGGATGGAAGCAGAAACAGAAGGGAAGGAAATGAACAAGAAAGTAGATGATTTAGGCCAAGGGATAAGTGTAAGGGGTCAGTCATCAATTACTCCAATGATCTGTTCAAATATGTCTCTTCAACTAGTCTGTAAGCCCCCTGAGAGGGAGCCCTGTGCCTTGGCCTGCACCTGACACGTAGTCGACAGGCAGCAAGTATTTACTGTGTGAAAGGAAGAAAAGGAGAGTAATGACGGAAGTCGCTGGGGGCAAGTCGATGTTGTGGATGGTCCACGGGAAGGGTAGGCATGAGGAACTCGCATATGAGACATGCTGAGCTTGAGGCAAAGCTGTTTCTATGTTCTTTCTACGCCAGAAAGACAAAGTAGATCTAAACCCTCAAAACAAACTTGGTAAACAAGAGGCTAAAGATTAGCCCCATTTTATGTAAGTTTTTTAAATGTAGATAAGTTCAGGGACTAGATTATATCCAACTTTATAGGCACACAGTTACTCTGTTTTGCTCTCTCTTTCTTACACGCACACACACGCACGCACACACACAAAGGGTTCACCTATTGCTAAGCAGTTTAATCCTTGTAGTAAATACCTAGTTGTGGGCATTTTTATGTCCCCCTTGTCCCCCACTGCTCGTGACAGCATTGGGGCTAGCTGCTAGTTATTGGGAGAGCCATGGGCCAGGCACTGTGATGAGAGCTGTACATGACTCCTCATATTCAACAACCCTATGAACTAGGTACATTTTACAGATGAGAAAACTGAGGCACAGAGGCTGCGTTGCTCACGGTTACACAACTAGTAAGAAGAGAAGCGGGAATGTGAGCCCAGACAGCGTCACTTCAGGGTGTACACTGTTGACTACTGCGCTGACCTGCCAAATGCTGGATGGCGCCTCCTCTGTGTTCCCATTTTGCAGTTGAGCAAATTGAGGTTAGATGGTTTGCTCATCTTCCACCAACGCAAAAGTGTCAGAATAAGGACTAGAACCCGGGTTTCTGACTCGTAGTCCAGGGCTCGTTCTGATACAATGCGCCAGTCACCTTTTCTTCAGGGTTAGATTAGACGTCACTATTCGGTTCTGAGCTGCGATGTAAATTTCAGCACGGGACCTCTATCCACCAGGATTAGCGTCTCCTTGACAGTCCTTCAGAGGACAGGAGGACGGATCAAAGCATTGCAGGAGCTGCTGAGGCGGTAACTTTTCTAGTCCCGATCTGACCCCAAAGACCGTTGGCCGAATTAAACCACGATGCCTAACACTCGTCGCTGAGAGTCTGTGTGTGATTTGGGGGTGCTCATGATGGGGAAGATCCTCAAAGAGCCGCATCTCCTCTGCTTAGGAGAACTGCTGCCCTCCTTAGAGGAGCGTCGTGCCAGCTTTCTGTGGTGTGTCTGCAGCGGGAGGAAGTGGGGGAGGATGTCAGCTCTGGGAAGCCTTGTCTCATAATTAAGGATGAGTCTGTTGCCTCCTGACGGGATCCTTTCTCTCCCACCCTCGTGCTTTGGCGGGGACCGTGGAGCAGCTTGGCAGGCCCAGATGGTACAGAGGACAAAAGGTTATTGTCCCCAGGGCCTTCATAATGAAATCAGTCTCTTCCCTGGCTCCCCCGCCTCCCGTTCCCCGTCTCCTCAGATAGTTTCCACGTTGGTTTGATTCACAAAGGCAGTGTCTTCATGGCACCCCCAGCACTGAGTTGGTTCCTGATGTGGCCCACTTCTCACCTCCTTGGCTTGCGTCCCTGGTCCTGGTGCCAGAACCCCAGCCTTGCGCTCAGTGCCGGCAGGCGCCCCCTCTCCCAGGCCTTTGTGCCGAGCGGCTGTCGCGTGATGCACATTAGCTGGCACCGTGAGCTCTGTGTCCCGGCCCGCAGCCCTCTGTGCCGTCTCAGGCCATAATTTGCTGGCAAGCGTCTATGTTACCGAGTTGAAACAACAGTTTCTCACAGCTGGCTTTATGGCACCAGTTCCCTACTCCCGTGACTGCTGGTGATTCCGCTTTCTCACGTAGCATCGGCGTTCCTCGTGCTCCGTGTTCAGCCACATGGGTGACGAGCAAGCCGGGGGCCCAGGAGGACGTTTGTGGGGAAAGGAGCTGCGGCTTCACCCCTGGCGTCGGGCCAGGTTCCCCGGCAGCTGTTCCTGGGCTGGTGGGATTTGTAGAGACCGTGAGGGCCAAAGAGGAAGAGAGGTCCGTCGTGTGTATACGAGATTGCTTCCAGATGGTTCTGGTTATGAATCAAGTACACCAGAATTCTTTCTTTAAGCAAAGCCTTTTTAACATTTATGATGGTCTTCTTTCAGAGGACAGGCTGGACCAGTAACTCGAGATGGCATGGCTTCCTTAGTAAAGAGAGGATCGCCTTGGGAGATCAGCTCCTTGGGTACTGGCCCTTGCTCTGCCAAGGTTCTGGGGCCTGGGGCAAATCCTGGGCCTAGGGCTCTTGTTTATTTTTAAATGCTTCCTATGCCCCTCACGGCCAACCTCCGTGTCTGGTGGGAGCTGGGCTTTGCTCTGCTTTTCAGAGCTTCTGGAAAAGAAAGATTCCATTAAAAAGATTCCAGAGATGGTAGCCTTTCATTTTTCTCTCTTGCAGCCCTTAACTCTTTATGATTCCAACTTGGTGACACATCAGGATAGTTTTCCCCTCCTCTGCTTCCCTTCAAACTGTAAGCCAACCAGAGGATTTTCCAGTGGAACAGAGTGGCGTCAACCACCATCTTCGCCTTTCAGCACACACTACTTTCATTAAGGCAAAGGACATCTCTTCTGCTCTGTGTCCTCTCCAGCAGAGTAGCCACTAGTCACCTGTGGCCATTTACATTTAAGTTAGTGAAAAGTAAAGTTCAAAATTCATTTCCCAAGTTGCACTAGCCACATCTCAGTTGCTCTGTAGCCACGTGTGGCTAGTGGCTACTGAATTGGACAGCACCAATATAGAACATTTCCATCATCACAAGAAGTTCTACCAGATGGCCCTGCGATCTACATCATGTAAGGGTGTGGGTCGAGTTGGGGTGGAGGGTGGTTCGAGGAGCTATCTTTAATGGAACATCCCAACAGCAAAGAGTTAAAAAACAGCTGAGCACAGAAAGGGAGAGCAGAATGATGTGGCCACATTCTATGGCTTCTGGCCCCACTACTGCTAGACTCTGAGTCGGCTGGGGAATAGGCTTCACTCCACTTTCCAGATCTTCGGAGGCACCAGTCATGGTTTTTAGGGACGAGTTGTCTCCAGCAGTCACTCACTGGCAAGCCAGCTGGCCAGCCTGAAGGGAGACCCATTTCATCTGCCCTGGTCAGTAGCACACCCCTCTCTCCCCACCTCTCCCCACTGCCTCCTGGGCTGGTGCCAGCCGTTGGCATTTTTGTTTCTCTTGCTTTTCCTTTTACTTCTTGGAGAATATTTAAGACCCTGAGGACCAGAAAAAAAAAAAAGATTCTATTCTGTTTGGGGTGAACTTTATTCTCCGTCTGCAGCCTGGAGGCCAGCTCGGGGCTGAGAGCCACAGAAGTGGGCTTCTTCCCAACAACCCCAACGTTTTCTGGAGAGAAACTCCCTGGAGGCAGCCCCGAGCAGGGTCTGGAGCGGCTGGGTCGAGTTGTACAAATACCATAGATACGGCTTCTATGTGATTCTTTACTGCTCTTTTCAGTGCCCTCTGATGGCGCGTTCAGGTGGCTGCCGGGGAAGCGGGTAGGCTGATTGAGAAATGCTGCAGAATGCTTTATGAAGCCAGCTCCGCAGCTGCACCCGCATTTGATATAAATTGATTTATTGACTCAAGCACAGGAGCCCTGTTACGGAAACCCCGCGCTTTATCCTCCCGAGGACCACCTAATAAAGCAGCCCCAGCTGACACTCCTCATTAGCTTTTCCCCTGATGGCCAGGCAGCTTTTAAAGGGAAAGTGTCCCTCTTTTGGGCCTGAATTTATCTGTTGGCCATGCCTGTGGGTCTAATTAGCTCAGCATCATTAGTCTTATTTGGAAAGCCTGCATTTTCTAACAGCTTGACTCTTGAGTTTTAAAGAATAATTGGAAAATTCAGACCCTGTCCTGGTCCCTCTTTTTGTGTTTAATCACTTCTAACCCAATCTTTGGAACTTTCCCTGCAGATGTCTCTGACTGGAATTGTTGGGACACAGAAGGATTTCTCAGGCCCACCTCGGTACAAATCCTGGCCTGACTGTTGTGCCATAGAACTCACCGGGGGCTTTTTAGCCTCACCAGAGAGATATCACATTTTAATTTTATAATAACTTCACAAGAAAGCAGGCCTTTCCCTAGTTACACCTGGTGTTAATTTCCTCCCAGCCACATGTATTTTCATAATTTAATGATTATGGGCCACCTTGGCAGCAATCTGGAGATCTGACTTTGTAGAAAAAGGAGGAGCTTTGATGTCATTTCAGAGAATTTTAAGCCCAAACCTCAATAGATTGTCCAGGATGGGGATTAGCTGGGACGAGGATTAGGCTCCAGAAAAGTCCCCGTGTTCCAAGTTCCAGGGGGCCCTGGAGCTGAAGTCAGAGCAGGTCAGCCTCCTGTGGGGAGGGGCCCCTCCTGGGCGCCTGGAGCCAAGATGATGAATGGTTATTTGCGATGTGCATGTTCTGCATCTTTTCAAGATTTGCAGCTCTAGCTGCAGGAGCAGCAGGGAGGAAAGGCTGCACGCTGTGTGCAGCACATCTCCTGACAGTGATAAATGACTCCTTGCTCTCCCCCGCCCTCCTCCCCACCACTCTGCCCGTGAGGCCAGTGGAAGCTATGAGGTCTTGACAGATGGTTGGATGCCAAGACAGATAGGCATTGTCAGGCCAAGGGAGGAGAAAGGAAAGAGATCCCAACCAGCCTGCTCCCCGTTGAGGGTCCACTCGCCCTCTACACACTCACAGACACACCCCTCTCTGCTGTGATGATAAGAGTAAATTTATCATTCCTAAAGTGGCCAAGCCACTTCCAAGCCTTACTTTACCCCTCAGACTTTTTGAAAAGTCACAGCATTTATGTGAACCGATTCATAGATCCCTAAGCAGAGCGTATCCGCCGCTCTTCCCCAGCAATCATTGTTGGGGGTTGTACCGTACATGTGTGGTGACTTGGCTCCAAGTCATCTGGGGAAGTTTTAGGATGTCAAGTGCTTGCAAGAATCCCTGTTAGCGTAGCCAGTGTCCTTTATCCGAGGAATCCCAGGGGACACTGGTTTTATATTTGGCAAACGTTTCTTGTATACCTGCTGCGTGTTAGACATTGAGAACAGTTAAGAACAGGGACGCGCAGCCAGACACATACAGTCCGCAAGTGTGTCTTGGACAAATCATGTGACCTCATTGCCTCAGTTTCCCCATTTGTAAACGGGTCTGATGACAGTACCCAGGACATCGTGAATTAGCATGGTCAAGTGCACCGAACAAGGCCTGGCACGTAGTGAGTGCTCTCTGGGTCTCATCATATAATCATTAGGTATGATGGGGAGTGGAAGGGTCAGTGAGATCTGATCTTTGCCTCAGGAGGTTTACAACCTAACATGTGTTGAGACGCTTGTTTCTCAAGGTAATGAGAGGCTGGAAACCAAAAAGGAAAAGGGAGGCAGTTTAGACAAGCGAGAGGCTGAAGAAAGGTCAAGGTGTGTCGGCCGCTCTGCCTGGCAGGCCTGTCCCCGCGTGCCAGGAGGGGCTCTTATCTGAGAAGAGACACCGTCAAGACGACTAGGAAGCCATCGCGCCAGCCCTTCCGTCCCTGGGCACTGCCGGGAAGGATGCTTTTGTTTATTTGGGGGATTTTTTGAGTCCGTATGCTGACTTATGTCTCCCTCCTGCGTCCTGGCTGCTGACCCTTTTAAGGAGCACGACAGCACTGCTGAGCCACACTCGGGGAGCTGAGACACCCAGCCTGTCAGTGGCCAAAGCATGGCCTCGCGTGAGAGGGGTCTTGTGGGATAGGACTGTGTTAGCTCCATAGAGACGCCCAGCTGGCTTTCTGGAAATTTGTTGAACAATACCATTTTACCCATAAATCTATTCTCAAAATCTTAGGAGTGAGGGAAGTAGATCTGTTGGAATTTGTGCATAAATAACTAAAGACAGACAGACTATAGGGCCTATAAAAAAGTCTAAAGAAAAGGCTTTGTGGCTGCCGTAGAAGGAGTGGTTGTTTTTAAGAGAGGAAACCAGGATTGGGGAAGACTTCGTAGAGAAGACTGTGTTTGAACCAACGGTCTGAAATATGAGAGGAGTTTCAAGAGGCTTGAGGGCAGGGGGAAGGACATTCTGAGCAGAGGGCACAGCACAAGCGGAAGCCCAGAGGCATGAAAATAGGATGTATGATTTGGGAATGTGGGAATATTTGAGAATATTCAAAATATTTTAAGAATCAGCATGGAGGAGTAGGCTGCAGCCCAGCAGGGTTCTAGAAGGGCCCCCTACTGGGCCAGGCATTAACTCTTTGTTTCTACATCATGGAGGTTCCAGGGGAGGGTCCAGATCAGCAGATGGGGGTGTTCTGGGGCTTGGGACTGTTACTATTTGCCACTAATACAGAAGCATTTCAATGTTTAACCCTCCGTACGCGCTTATGCTGGTGTGTATCCAATAGATAACCGTCCTGGTGGTAGCCTAACGTTAAGTGACATGTAGAGGGAAGTGAGAGGGCGTGAAGCAAACCATGAAGCCAGGTAGATTGGAGTTAACGCAGGTGGAAATTTGAATGCCATGCTAAGGTTGGCAATAACTAACATAATTTTATTCTCCCACCCATAAGAGCTCTACACCTCTGTAAAGTACGAAAATGACACATAGCAGGCTAGAAATGTAGGGCTGACAGTATATTCAGAAGGACATATGGTCCAATCCTCAGCCTATTTATAAGAGCCTGTTTTTAAGGAAATTCCAGAGATGTGAGTGCTACAACACTCCAACACATTTCCAGGTACTTTACAACTCTGCCAAGGAAACATTCTCCTATGTCCAACCTACACTCCTCCAGTAACAAAACTGCACTCTTACCAGAGCTTGATAAAGTTTTTCCTTTTCCCTGCCGCCCCTTCTCTGCCCACCAGGTTTCAGAGTAGGAAAAACCAGCATTGCTGGTATCAAGCTGAAAAAGGCTGTGAAGGTGCTGACCCACCATGGCCCGGGAGCATATTTGCCAGAATCGCCGGGGGCTGTATTAAAACCCCCCGGGTTCTGGGCTCACCCCGGGAATCCACATACGGGAGCTGGAGAACCACCACTCCAAACGCTGAAAGATCTCATCCTGCCGTCTTCTTCCTCTTACCTTCAGACAAGTCAACCAAAGACTTATTCAGAGCAAGAGTAAAATTTTGTGTCTCTTCCTTGCTGAAGAACTGAGTACAGATCTTTCTGTAAGAACTGGAAATGCTGGTAACACATTCACTTTTGGTTCTTCATTCTGTTGCTCTGGAAAAGGCAATAATACTCTGCCAAGTTCTGGGTTCAGGTTCCAAGTGGATTAAATCAGCCGTGTCAGTCTCCAGGGAAATGGAATGCTATGCATCGTGCTCAGTGGCTTAAAGGACAGAGTGCGGGGCTTCATCCCTGGGGGGTAATTGGCTTTAACCACATCATTCGGTGAACCGAGTATTGTGTTGGACGTTGGAGACACAAAGCAGACAAGGCAGTCCCTGCCCTCGTGGTGCTTACAGTCGAGTACAGGACAGGCCCACTGATGGTGATTACAACCCTCTACCAAAACTGGTGGAGAAATGTTTATACACAGTGAAGCTTTTTCATCTGGACTGATTATTAAGAACATTCCAGAATCCCTGAGGTCCTGGGATCTGTATTTTTTTTAAAGCCTCCCAGATGATTCCTGTATATCCTTAAACATTGACCTTGGACCGCGCTGGACACTCTTATCATGGATGTGGCAAGAGCTTGCAGGAATGATTGATTGAAGAGCACTAGGCAGCCTGGGCTCTGTGGCAGGGTTGTGACCCCTGGTTCTCCTCCCGCTGTTGCTCGGGAACCTCTTTTCCCCCTGTGTAGGCCAAGGACTGTGTTCACGAGGGGCCATGGGCTGGACTGGCTTTGGAGGATAAGGGGTGATAAACCGTTAGGTGCCACAGTGGGTCAGAATCCAGCTGAGCCTCCCTTTTTCCTTGTTGATACGTGTGTCCGTAACCTGGACAGTCCCAGCCCCGGGCATGGTGTAAATCCATGGGGTGGGTCAGGAAACCGTGCTCACAGGGCATCTGACTTGCTGGTTCCTTGTTCCTGTTCATCCTGAGTAAATGATACTCCCTCCCCAACTTTGCCTAATCCTTCCGGTGGCCTTGGATCACCCATGAAGAGCTAGGCACCTCAATTTGAAGACTTAGAGTCTCAATGTATTAGCAACCGAACAATTTGGAAGCCAACCTCAGGTTAAACTAATTCTACAGTGATCTGTACATCCACCATATTGTCAAGAGAAGAAAAAGCCTGAGAAACCGAACAATTTGGAAGCCAACCTCAGGTTAAACTAATTCTACAGTGATCTGTACATCCACCATATTGTCAAGAGAAGAAAAAGCCTGAGAAGATGTGTGTTTAAACTTCTGTGCTACTGACTGCTGTAAAAACCTGGAGGAGGGAGGATAGACTTTTTTTTTTTTTAAAGATTTTATTTATTCATTTTTTTCCCCCCAAAGCCCCAGTAGATAGTTGCATGTCATAGGTTCACATCCTTCTAGTTGCTGTACGTGGGACTCGGCCTCGGGTTGGACGGAGAAGTGGTGGCTCGGGGCGCGCCCGGGATCCGAACCCGGGCCGCCAGCATCAGAGCGCGCGCACTTAACCGCCAAGCCACGGAGCTGGCCCATGGAGGGTAGACTTTTAAAAAATGTTTATGATTTGCTCTGAGGAAGAGGGTTAGTAGTTAAGCATTCTGTTCATATTATGCCATTTTATGATGTTTACACGGATTCGTAGCTCCTCCAGGAGGGGCAGAGAACCACGGTTAAGAGCACAATGCACTTTGGGGCAACCTGGACATGAGCTTGACCTCATGACCTCTACCATTTCCTAGTTGTGTGACCTCTATTTTCTTTATTTGTGTAATGGGGTTAATGTTCATATCTGTCTTACAAGGTTGTTGTAAGAATTATAATGTTTTAAAAATATAAGTGCTGGGCCGGCCCCTTGGCTTAGCGGTTAAGTGCGCGCGCTCCGCTGCTGGCGGCCGGGGTTCGGATCCCAGGCGCGCACCGACGCACCGCTTCTCCGGCCATGCTGAGGCTGTGTCCCACATACAGCAACTAGAAGGATGTGCAGCTATGACATACAACTATCTACTGGGGCTTTGGGGGAAAAATAAATAAAATTATTAAAAATATATATATATAAGTGCTTAGAACAGTGCCTAGAACAAAGTGAGTGGACAATAAATGTTGGGATTATTAGACTTCTGTAGGTGCTAGGAGTGAGGAGACAGCAGAAAATTGGGCAGTTGCAGCCTTTGCAGTCCATCGTCTACAACAGTAGGGCCACCGTGATGGAGGAAGCAAGTGCTATGGTCCTCCCATTGGTAAAGACGCAACCATCACCCAGGCCTGGACTTCTTACCCTGGGGCTCAAGTAATGTGAGGGTTAGCAGAAGATTCCAGAAGAGTATGGGATAAACATCTATTTCACCTGAAGATTTGGGGGTGGAGAGGGAGGATATTTTTGTGTGTTGAAATAAATATTGATTATGTGTATGCTTCTGCAAAATTCTCGTGGCTTTTTAAGATAAAACAGAAGACTTGAAAAGGCGTTGTTGCTTACTTTGAGATACTTCAGCTCTGCCCTGTGTGATGTTACCAGTTCAAGGGTGCTTGGATGGAATATTGAAACGATATAGCATAAGTTAGAGTAGAGTCCCAGCATGGAAATGGCTTCCCCCTGGGGGACACTGCAGGACGTGGTGCTCTGGGGCACAAACATCCACCTGACCAAAGTGAGAGAAGCTTTGTGAGGCAGGGCTAGAGACCAGGGCGGAGGGACTGGCCTCTGCAGTAAAACCGTCTTTGTAGTGAACAATCTATGTGCTATTTTCTCCCCACCATTCGTGGCTGTGGGGTCGGTTTTGCTTATCTCCTGATTTGTGTACATTGACTTGGTCTCGTACAATATAAAGGCCAATGTCAATGAAATTCATGTTTGTTTCAAAAGAATGGTCCCTGAGAAAGCAGAAATTATTCCATATTTGTGTGCTCGTAAAATAAGGATCTCTGATTCGTACTATAGGAGATCTAAATGTTACTGATTAGAATATGAAGCTCTCCTAGCCAAGTGCTAATGCACACCCAGTGGATACTGAATCAGAAATGATTTCCAAATCTGAAATTTCCCGAAAAGTCACCCAGGATGTTTTATCTTGAAATATTACTGGTTCTGTTTTACATACACACATGATTGATTATATTTTCAGAAGACTCATTCAAAGCATTCAGTCCTTTTCTACTGCTAACCTTGGGCCTGTGAGTCAAGAGATGACCTTCACTTTATTTACTTTATTTACCTCCACATTCCCAGCACCTGTGCTTGTGCCTGTCACCCCTGAGTGCTCAGTAAACGGTCAGGAATGAATCCAGTAGGACCCATTGCTCTCATCTGGGCAAAGCCTGCACCTCTGATTGGGGGCTACTAGGGGCGGGGTCTTTTCCTCTACCCAGATTTTCAACTGTGGGTAGGAACCCATCAGTGACTTGTGAAATCAATTAAGTATATGGAGATGAGCATTTTAAACAAATTAAGTAGCACAGGGAGAAAAAAATATCAAGTGTATATCATGTGCTAAGGGTAAATCTTGTTTTTTTGAGGTGTGTTTGTCTGTACACTGGGTTAACAAGATTGACAGTTTCTTACAGTGGGTCACACAGTGTGAAACCTCTGCTCTATCCCAGGAGACTCTCCCAGAGAACATGGACCAGAGATGAAAGCAAGCTCCCTTCCCTCTTGCTATCGCCCAGAGGCCCGGTGGTAGGAAGAGGAGTCTTTAGCCCAAAAGAGAGGGATGGTTACTGCTCACAGAGCTCCAAGCAGGATCTGGTTTGGGCACGCTGACAGGAGAAAGGAGAGAGGCAGCATGTGGGTCAGTCGGCCCTACTAATCAGGGCATTTCCTCAAGGGCAACTGCCCTTATGTCAAAGAACAGAGCTCGGGCCCCATCATGGAAAATGTTTTCCTGGAGATATGGCTGGAAAGTTCCCTCTTTCCTTTTTTGCTCTCATCACAGCCAACTGGACATGCATAAGCGAGGTGGCATTGCACCAACCAGCCCTCTTCAATTCCGTCCCTAAATGTTAATCACACTCTCACAATTCAAGCGCACTGTGCCTGAATCCAGACTGTGGCCCTGGATGAGCACAGATGCACCTGCTTGTGTGTAGCTTAGGGCCTACGGGCTTCAACTAATGCAAATGGCACTCCAAGGACCAAAAGGAGAAAACATGGCAGCATCTGACTGTCGAGCCTTGGCCTCACAGGGAAACTGTCCCAGGAATCGTGTAATCAAGATACCCATTGACAACAACTCCTAGCACAAATCCAGGGACCCAGTGTGACAAAATATGACCCATCCCCAAAACCTAGATTTACAGAAAACTGACGCCTGCCATACAATGGCGGGCCTGTGGCAGGGTTGTTGGCTATGCCCAGAAACGTGGTAAAGGAGACTTCTAACCCCTCAGCCTACCTGCTGGATATGGGATGTTTCTCAGCCCCTTCCAACTCACCCTGGGCCCCAGGGCTGCCGCTCGTTCTTATCCCACAACTCTGACTTGAGCCTGACCTCATTAAGCTTGGCTCAGATTCACCCTCCCAGACAGTTTAGTGACATTTTTCCAGCATATTATGATTGTATCCGAAGACAAATTTAATAAATTTCTGGGAATTGCTTAACTGTGAATCTTTGAAACCAGAAAAGACTCCTTCTTTAAAGAAAATATTTAAAAAATAAGAGTAAGGCCTAATAAAATACGGAAATTATCTTGCGTTGTCTTCAAGGAAGCAGATGCACCCGCAGATATTCGAGCAGCGAGGAGGGAGAGTGGGCTGCCTCTCCAGGGCCACCTCGAGGGGCAGGATGCAGCCCCTGTTTACTGAGCTCGGGGGTCAGGCTTTGGGTTTGGTTCCTTTGGGGATATAGACGGCTGGCAGGAAAAGGAAGCACGAGGTGACTGCCAAGCCCACATTGCTTTTTCCAGGAAGGGCTGGGGTGAGGGGTGTGGAGAGGCGAGTCGGGGAGAGCCTCTGTGGATTCCGTGAATTGCTTAACGGGGGTCATGCCAAGCTCTTGAAAGCCACAAGTGACATTTGGGCTCCAGGCGTGTGTCTGTTCCTGCCCAGCCAGGCCTGGGTGGTGGTTCATTCTGGGCCCCTGGGGTTCCACCCTCTATTGAGATTTGGTTGTAGGAAGGCAGAAGTGGAGACCAAAGAGCTAGATGCTTCTGCCCACCATCCTCCATCCAATCCTGCTCAGCCCCTATGAAATGTGCCTCTGTCTGCCGAGGGCTTGGTTTCTGCTATGAGTAAAATGAGACTTCCTGTGGCTTTTACCTCCCTCCTAGAGGGGCACTTAGCTTCTAGTTGAGGGAGGAAAATTCTCCTTTTATGACTATTTTAGACCAACCGAAAAGCATCCCCTTTAGATTATTAGCTCTGAGATATCCTTCTGAGTCTCTGAGTCTCCACTTTAGGTTAGAACCATGGACTTTTCTGGATAAGGTTGCACAGGTGCTGTCCTTCGTGCTGTGACATCATTAGCAACAGCAGAAAAAGTATGAATTGGGGTGTCTTGCTGGGAGCTCAGCAAGAAGTGGTTTTCCTGTGGGGATGTGCTGTCTTCCTGCCTCTGGTCATCAGTCATCTGTGCTCTCCATCTACAGCGAAGAAAGAGGCTCCTGGGACCTTCATAGCCCAACTTATAGTTAAATAGCACCTTATCCTTCACAAAGGACTTTCCCAGATGTGTTTGCATTGAATCCTTGCAACCTTCCATGAAGAATGCAGCTGAGGCAGCAAATTCAGGGAGGTTGAGGGACTTTCCCGAGTTCACACAGTAGTTCATGTGAGGACTGAGATGTGACTTCAAGACCTCTGACTCCAAGCCTGGTGTTCTTTAATGTATCACAGTGGGCTCTGCCAGGAGGGAAGAGAAAATTCAGGAAGAAAGAGTCCCAGAGGAGGAGAGGCGTCCAAGGCCATTTCGAGAGGTTAGTGAGTGGAAGAATGTGCCTCACTGGTACATGTCACTGGAGTCGCACCAGTGGACTGTCGAGATTCGGTAGTCCCCGAAGGAAGAGGGTCCATTACCCACTCCCGAAAGGGTCACGTTCTTCTTAAATGACTTTGAAGTATGCTAAGGAAATTAAGACTTAGGAAAGCCAGTGGTATTTCTGTCCCTCCTTCTAATTAAAGGTCATGACAGGAGCAAAGAGAGATCGTGGGAAGTGATCTGTGTGGCTGATGCCCAAGTGTGAACTTTGGGTTCCTGGCCTGTGGGTTCAGAAGTCAGAGTAGGGGCTCGGGCTGGGAATGAAGGAATCCAGCAAAGACTAAGAAGAACTTTCTTAAGTGAGAGACTTGTCTTAGCAAGTAGACTTTAATATGGAAGAAGAAAATTGTCTAAGTAACACTATAAACCCTAGAGAATAATTGCAACAAGAAACTACCATTCTGGAGGTGGTACTTAGGAATTAGCGGGAGAAAGTAATAGGCAAGAGGATCATAAATGCTAGTTTTATGACATAACTATCTACTAATATGTCTTGGTAATAAAAGGGAACCTAAAATTTTAATATAAAGAGGTAAACAAAAGTCCGAGGTGACACTGATGGGACTCAGCCCTCAGTTTCAGCCATAGGAAAACTTACCATGAGGAGCGGTGCGTGCAGAAGCCATGACTTCAGTCTATCTTGAGAGGGAAGCTCGCATGCTGAGGAGGAAGCGCCAGCCTTCAGTCATTTATTCACCCGTTTAGGTAGGATCTACCTTACATCCACAGTGTGCCTGCACAGTTGTAGATAGGAGGATATAGGAGCGAATAAGACAAAGTCCTGCCTTCATGGAGCTGATGTTCTAGAAGAGAAGGTAGAATATAAACAAGAAAGCAAACTAATGAATAAGGTGGTTTCAGAATGTGCTGGGTAAGGGCGTGAGGAGCTGCAGCAGGAGCAGGGAGCACCCGACTTTCCGATGGGTGGTCAGAGGAGCTCTCTGAGGGGTGCACAGGGGCCGGCTGTGGGAGGATCTAGGGGAAGAATGGCCTGGGGAAGAGGGAACAACAAGGCCTCATGGCAGGTTAAAGAAACTGCAAGGAAGCCAGTGTTACGAGAGCACAGTGGGGTGATCAAAGACATCAGAGCAGTGTGCAAAGATCAGATCATAGAGGGCCTCATCGTTGGGTTATATTTTAAGACAATGGAAAGAAAGCCAATGGAGAATTTTAAGCCAAAGAGTGATGATTTTGAATTAAAAGAGAGAAAAATGGGTGTGAAAGATTTGCTAGGAGGCCTCACAGCCTTGAAAGTACAAGCAAAGCTTTTTCTGATAAAAATTACACAACTGACACGGAGACGAGATGCGTTCATCCTGGAGGAGTCCTATAATTGCTGCTCATCAGAAGGGTGAAAGGATGTCAGTGTGGCTGCACGGGGACCTCTCGAGTTCACACGTTCAGAGACCGTGTCTACAAGACTGCAGAGAGCAGCATGAGCCAGCCAAGACCAGAGGCAAGAAAGAGTGTGCCTGGGAGTGGGCATCCGCTGCAGCCAGCTCAGTGGAGACTTAGAAAACAAAGAACATGAGGCCTCTTGGCCTTGCTTTGTAAGTATATGGAGAACAAGAAAATATATAAGGGCAGAATAAAGCCCTGCCCGGGGTTAGTGGTAGTCATTGATTTGCTCCCCTAATCGAATATTTGTAGGCACCCATTATGCATTGGGCACTATTAGGGACCAGGAACGCTGGAGGTAGCAAAACAAAAATCTCTGTCCTCATAGAACTCTGGGGAGGCGAGGGGGTGTAAGGGGAGCAGAAGAGAAAATGAACATCATAAGGAGGTAAAAATACTTTAAATGTTAGTTGGTGGTAGACGACAAGGAGAAAAATAAAGCAGAGAAAGGGAAGAGGAAATATAGGGGAGGGGAGTGACTTTAAAGAAGGTCATTTCATTTCTTGGCTTCTATTTAGCACATGATGGGAAAGCCATTGGAGGGTTTGAGTAGGGTAATGACGTGATCTGACATTTTAAAGTAATTACTCTGGTTGCTCTGAGAATAGAGATAAAGGACAAAACTGAACAGTTTTCAACACCTTCACCACCGTCACCCCGGTCCTGGCCCCATCCACTCCTACCTAGAGTATCACAGGGAGGCCTAGTGAGGCGTTTGTAATGATGTTGGCAAGGGAAGATGGTGCCAGGACTGGGGTGATCACAGTGAAGGTGTTGAAACTGTTTCGATTGCGAGTCTGTTTGGAAGGTAGAGATGACAGTATTTGGTGTCATGTCAACAGACAAAATACTCAATTCCTATTGTGTTTCCCTCTTACTAGAAGATCAAGAGGGTAAGGAATTCTAGGCTTCTAGCTAGAAAAGTTTGCAAAAGATTTGCCACAAGTGGAAGCTGGATCAGAAACAAGTATAGACAGAAGGTGGTTAGAATTGGGGGACCAAGGAGGGGAACTGGGCTGAGAGCCTCAGCAAGGGAGTGAGAGGGGAGATGGTTCACAGTGTGAATCCCAGAGGAGAGGATGTTCTTGGTGCTGCCCGCATGACCAGGGTGCTGATGGGGGGCAGTGAAGAAGGTCATCAGGAAGTAGGAGTCATCAAGTTAGGATTCCGGAAGCACATGTAAACATATAAGCATATAAAACATATAAAATTGCTGAGAATAATAACAGGGGAAAGAGAGGAAAAACAATCTGTGAATCTAGGCTGAAGTCATCAGGGGAGGCGGGAGAATGTCTGAAAGGTGAGGGAGGGGGGTATGTGAGCAGATAGAGCGGCTGATTGAGTGGCAGTGAGAGTTTCAGTTTCTCCCCCTTTTTGATAGGGTTTCTAGGCTGGTTGATCAGGGCAATAGTGTACATGGATGTATTTTGACTTGGTAAGAAATTTGATAGTTTCTTCTCTTAGTCTTTTGGACAAGATGGAGAAACACTGCATGGATAATCGTTCAGTTAAGTTGCTTCATAGATGGCCTGAGAGCTATACCCAAAGAGTGTAAAGTCATGAGGACAGTGTCTATCTGGACTAGGTTTTTCAGTCTTTTTTAATCCTAAGTGGCCCCCTAACTAAAAACAGTAATATCTCATTGTCTACTCTCTACTGTTAGAGTTTATCTTCTGTGCCTTTCTACTAGACAAGTCTCTGCCAAGCTTTATTTTACCATCTGTTGTTTGTATTAAAAAGGAAAAAAGGAAATTGATAGACTTTTCTTTTTCACGATACAGAATTATAATACTGAAAACAGTTTTTCAAAGTGCACACATTTGAATGGTTAGGGATGGTGCCCCAGGTCCTGGGAAGAACAGTTGAAGGAACTGGAAAGAGGGAACTTGAGGATAGCTTTCTTCAACTATTTGCAGAGCCCTTGAGAAGGAGACTAGATTTGTTTCCTGTTTTTCCAGAGCAGAGACCAAAAACACCAGTGACTGACTGGGTCAATTTAAGAAAGAATTTTCCAGGGCAGTTCTCCAATGGAATGGGCTGACACTGAGCTCTGTAAAGCTCCTAGGACAGTGGCTATCTGCAGCAGTCCGTTGATGCCAGAGGCCAGGGACCAGTATGAGGGGTGTTGTGGGAGGGATTCCTGCATTTGGGGTACCGCCGACTTAGTGGCCTTTCAGTCTCTCCCAGGGCTGAGCTGTTCCTTCCAGTAGGTCCAGGCCAGTGGTGCCTTGTCTTGCCAGCTTTGCAGAATCAACATTGCAAGGGAAACTATTACTTCAAAAAAAAAAAGTGTTTAGTGGGAACTTCTGAGGATACTGCCTCAAGTTAGGGAAAGCCCTTTAATTTAGGTCCTTTTTAAGCCTTACATTTTTTTCTCATCCTTTTGTCAATTGACCTCATAAATTATTCATAAAGGAATTAACCCCAAATAAGAGTTGTTCTAAAAATCTTTCCCAAGCCTTTCAATTTTGCTTTCTTGCAACAAATAATTATTTGAATATGACCTCTGGTCAGTTATATTATTATAAAACTAATAAGTAATCAGTTTTTGGAGTTATTTTTTAATTTAAGCAGGATTTCAGAAATCATAGGATCTGATGTGGAGGAACAGACATTTTCTATTCATCTTAGGTCAAGTCCCTCCATCTCTTGGAGCTCTCAAGCTTCCAACCTCTCTCTCTCCTCATCCTCTCGCCTCCCTAGCTGAGGAGAATGGAATCCAGGAACGACTTGGAAGTGTAGATTCAAGCCTACAGTCTAGAGGTGGTCCACAATGTAATATGAACCACAGACAGGCCTTCCGAGTGGGCAGAGACTGGAGTGACCCCCTTAAACTGTGAATAGATTCGATGGAGGCCTGCTGTCTGTGGGAGGGGGCTCTGTTGGGCTCTGTGGCCCCAGGTGAACTGGCCTGGGGAGCAGTGGCAGGTCTAGAAGACAGACTTGCTTGCCCTACTTCCCTCTGTTCCTCCTGGGAGACTGTGTGGTAGGACAGCAGCTGGTGGTGTCCCCACATGGTCACCTTTTATTCTTGCGCCTCACAAAGAAAATTGCCCTTCCTCTTTTGCCTTAAGCCCCCTTTTCTTCATCAAATGCCTGCTTTTCACCCACTGAGAGGAAGACAATAATGGTCTATTCTCAGATTCTTCAGCTAGGATGAGAAATCCTGAGCTGAGCCCTGGTGTCACATTTCTTTGGTATGTTTTCTGGGAAAGTCTGAGTCTAGCTTTAGGCCACTTAATGTGGTATGTGATCTTGAGAAAGTAACTCAACCTCTCTGAGCCTCAGTCCCCTCGTGTGTCAGAGGGACATTGCGGGGTCTGTGAGAGATCTTAGAGAATGGAAGCAACACCAAGCCTGGTGTCTGGCATGTGAAGGTGTTCAGTAAGTCATAGCCGCTGTCATTGTTAGCTAGCATTAATTTATTCAGACGGTAATCAAGTTACCAGTTTTAACTCTTGAGTATTTTATTCTTTATTCTTCAAGACTTTAACTGAGGAGGGAAGTCTACCCACCTTTATTTGATGAACTGTGTGCTTAGGACCCAGAAGATTGCGGGGAGAGGGTGCTAGACTTGCTCTCTTTATTTGTAGTTATTCACCCTCGTCATTTGTTGGTAGCGGAGGGGAGCGGGCTCAGATCTGACTGAAAACCAATGATGGCAGAATAAACCTTTCTTTTCCAGAGTTGTCTTTTCTATTTTTAATATTTTCGTTGTTATCAAAGATGAAGAAACAGAAGCTAAAATACAATGTTAGGATTGCCATTGACTTGATCCTGTGGGCGACAACTTCAAGAGGAGTGTCTGTCTTCCAGAGTTGTGGTGACACAGACTTTGTGCTCCTGGAATTCTCTGCCCTGAGAGAATTCGGTTACCTGGGCTTGTGGTGGAGTCAGAGAAGTTTTCTCACTGCCCTTTCAAGCCTGTTGAGTGCTCTTGACTGAGCTCTAGGTAATTTCCAGTCATTAATTCTAGAGCTGCTGCCCTCTGCCTCCCATTTAATTCCAGACTCTTGTGCCTGGGTCTCCAGGCCCCAGCTTCTCTCCTGGTCTCCTCCGCACTATGTCCTCCTCTCTATCTGACCCCATCTTCTCACTCTCCATGCTTCCCTCTCCACGGTCCCCAAGCCCTGCATATGCCCATTTCAGAGCTTTTCTCAGGCCATCTCCCCCTTTCTCTCGAGCCACTGAGTCTGCCATCTTCAGGGTCAAGTCGACAGGAGGCTTGTTGCTCAACTGATTTTGAATGTTAGCTAATGACACTTGGTCTGTAGTGGTGGTTCTCAACCTTGGCTGCACGTTGGAATCACCTGGAAAGCTTTATAAAATACTCATACCTCGGTCCCATCCCCAGAAGTTCTGATTTAATTGCTCCTGGGCATCAGGATTTCTTAGCCCTCTCAAGTGATTCAATATGCAGCCAAGGCTGAGACCCGCTAGTCTACACACTCATCCAATCCCCCAGCTGAGTGGATTCTAATAATAGCTCTGTTTGTTCCCCAAGTGACTTGTATACCACAGTGATTTAAATAGCTCATGTGAGTATAAAAACATCAAAGTAGCTATCTCTGCTTGGTGTTAATTTGGTAGGTTTGGAAGAAGGAAATAGTACAGTTCTTTTTTTGAAAATTCCATTCCTAGTGTACCTTTGGGCTCGCCTGACAGCAGCAGCAGCAGCAGCAGCAGCAGCAGCAGCAGCAGCAAGCTTTTATGGAGCTTACAGCACACGCCGGGCACTGGGCTAATACCTCCCAGGCTCATCACATTCGTTAGCCCATCTTCACCTCACAACAAGCCCGTGAGTGAGCCTCTGTTTCTGCTCTCTCTGATTGATGAGGATCCTGAGGTCCAGAGTGGCTCATTCACTTGCCCCCCAGGGCTGTGCAGAAGCAGTGCTAACCCCGAGCCCAGGCACCTCTGGTGCCCAAAGTTCCCTGTCCTCTGCCTCTGGGGAAGGAACAACTTATCCAAATAACAACCTGGAAAATAAGGATGAACCCACTTGAGCTCTGGGGTTGAACTCTTTTCAAACTGAGTTGCACTCTTTTGTGTATCAAGAGCGTCCATCAGTTTGATTTCAGATTCACTTCCAAGTTGCCCAGATATATCCAGGACTGGAAGGCCATTCCATGAAGTCATTTTCTTCCTGCACTCAGGAGACAGTACTTTAGAAAAGCATCTTGCTTTTAGCAGCAAACCTAGCAGAACCGAACCTATCTCTTACTTAGTCTTCCTAGTACCTCTCTGAGGTGGTGAAGAGGTTATGCTGTCCCCAATTTGGAGAAAGGGGAACTGGTCTGCCAAGTATTAATTATCTGGTAAATATTAGTAATAGCTACCACTAATAGAGTCATTACTAAGTGCCGGGCTCTGTGCTGAGCATCCTTGTGTAAAGCATCCTGTGTTGTGATCTACATTTTCCGGCTGAGGAAACCAAGACCCAAAAAGGTGGCGCTGCTTGCCCAGGGTGGTACAGCAAGTAATTGGGCGCCATGTTTGTTTGCTTGTTTGTTTTTTAACCTCCTTATGAGCAAAACTCCAGACATGGGCTTCATTTGCTCTCTTGCCTTGGCCTGGCCTGTCTTCGCTGTGTGTGCAGTGGCATCTGGACAACCATGTCCCAAATAGACCATTGAAGCACAGACTGGATTTTCTTTCTGTGTCACATGTGTGAAACAAAGAATCTTCTGCCAGCCTTGAATATCATACTGAGGTCAAATATTCCTTCTCCAGCCATTCCAGTACGAGGCTGCTTTGGTCTAAACACCACGGAAGGTGAGAACTGGCTCTTGGAGCAGTTGCCCACTCCATCCATCTTGGAGCTCTGCTGTTTCTCGCGGTTTCGGGTTAATGATAAGAACCTGTCTCTGCTGCTGGGGCACTTCATTATTGCACAGACACTCAATGCTTGGGACGGAGACCCATATCCCCTTCTCGCCAATTATGAATATATCAACTTATTTTCTCCCTCCTCAAGCATATAAAGACTTGGTATTTTCTGGTGTTAAAATATGTATACACACACACACACTTCTGTAGGGAAGATAACTCTATATAAAGACAGAGAGTGGGGTGCAGTGAGCGGATGGAGTCTCAGGGAAAATAAAGTACCTCGCAGACTGTGTCAGGGCACTGGGCCACTAATTGAGTGCAAACCTTTTTTTGAAATGTTGTTTATCCCCCTACAGGGCATACAAAATCATTGAGGATGATGACCTGAAGTTCCCCCTTATATACGGAGAAGGCAAGAAGGTAGGCACGTGCACTTCCCCGGGGCCAGAGAGAGCAAGGCTCAGTCTCCCCAGAGCCCGTGGTGATCTGTGTGTTCCACTCAATGGCTCATGGCTTTATAGCCTTGACAGCTTGAAAGAATATCACCTCCATCATCTTTCAAGCCTCCTGTCTTAAGGGTCCCAGGAGTGGCGGGGGTGGGGGTGGGGGTGGTGAGCAAGGGGCCAAAATCAATTTTGTAAAAATAACATCCACCTTCTCAATTCATTTGGATAACTTTTTTACAGTGTTTACGCATGACCACTTTCACACACGTCATCCCCTTGCATGTCTGACAACAAGCCACGAGGCAGGCAGAGCTGGTGTATTATGTCCATTTGCTAGATAAGGCCGCTGGGACTGTGAGGTTAAAACTGCTCAGGCAAAGTCACAGAGCCAGCCAGAGGCGGTGCCAGGTGTGCAGCCTGGGCCCTCTGCCTCCTGGGACTCTCGTGCTCCACCAGGGAAGTTCAGACTTTGCAAGTCGGCTTCTGCACTAGCCCTTTGGAAGGGATTCAGAGCCTCTCTGTGATTAAGCTATAGGATCACATGGACCAGAGCCCAGGCTGAGACAGCAAAGACCATCCATCACCAGCTCCCAGAGCCCCACTCAGAATCAAACGCTGAGCAGCAAACACGTTGCTGAACCGAAGGAAGGCTGTCCGTCTTAAAGTGGTCTCTGAGCAGAGACTGGAGGAGGCCGCAGTCCTGGAGTGGCAATGAGGAAGCTCTGAAGCCATTTCCCAATAAGAACAACCCCCTTCTGAATCATTGCATTCTTCCTAGAACACAAGTACCTTTCAGCTGGGTGCTGAGATTTCCAATTAAAAGTGAAAAGTGGTCACATTAAGAAGAATCTTCAAATGAAATTTTTTTCAGCACTTGATAGTTTTTATCAGGAAGAAGTAAACCAAAGGATGCCTTTGGGCAGAACTTGAGTGTGTGTGTGTGTGTTTGTGCGTGCGTGCACATGTGTATCTGCATGTACAGTGTGAGAGAGCACACAGGATTACATTTTGGGCTCAGTGTTGCCCCAGCAGTGATTTCAATGGAAGGAGGCATTTCACGGAAGGAAATGAAACACGAACGTCAGATCCATATAGGGATCATTTTTCAAACTAACTTTCCCTGTCCTGGAGATGGACACCTTCCTCCTCACCGTCCCTGGCTGAGAATCACGACAGGGAAGGGCTCTTAGGATTGTGTATGCTTCCAGTACGGTGGGCCCCATTAGTGTAGGTCAACTCGTCAGTGACCTGCACCTGCAGCTGCGGGTCTTGTGGGGCCGAGATTCTCATGATTCCCCCGCTGCACCCAGGGAGCTCTGGTCAGCTCAGGACCACGTCCTGTTACTTCGGTGTCCCGAGCATGTGTCTCGCCTGGTACCTGACTCACGGCAGGCCTTCACTAAATGCATAAGTGTTAAACACACTATTCAGTTATGTTCAGGCTGCTGTCCTTAGGGCAACAGGGAAGTGGACAAATATGTGCCTCGGAGATGATCAGCGATAAGATTTAAAGGAGCAAGGGTCTCCCAGTTAGGCAAAACGTTCAATTCACCGGGACATCCTGTTCCTCAGGCACTTCAGTGAATGAGGGCTTTGACAGTTCTGGGAGAGGCAGCTGACGAGTTGTGTCACTGCACCTGTTGACTATTTAAAAGCCGCTGTGGCTCTAGTCCACTCCAGGCTCGCCCTGTAGCAAGGCAGCGCACCAGCCCTGTCTGAGGACTCGGTGATTTCCTGAGAAATCTTGACACCTGCAGCCCATCACGTCTGTCTAGCTCCGTTACAGGGGTTTTCTCTTTCCTCTCTGCATACACCCACTCAGAAGTTTCGGAACACTTCACAGCCCTTACTTTTCATTTTTTTCTGCCAATGCTTTTAAGCACTTGTGTGGGTAACACCTATATACTTTGTAAACAAGTTCAGCAACTAGCAGAAACATCAGATTTCTTTGGTCTAAAACGCCCACCTGTGCTTTTTCCAGCCAGACAGGGTCCCGGAGCAGGGAGGAACACAGAAGGGCCGCAGGGGACTCAGAATTGTCGCATTTAGAGTCAAACACTTCTCGGCTGGAAGGGAGCTGCTGCAGCCTCCCAGTGGAGCAGAGGGTTTCCGCAGCCCGCCTGACAGAGGTCCCCAGGCTTCACATCACATGTCTGCATTTCACCCTCTTTGACTCTTGCCTTTAAAAAATGTGGCATGGTTTCATTTCCATTTTAATGTAAACCTTCTCACCTTCTGATCTGAAACCAGCTCCAAAGTCCACAGCCTTTTGGGGAAACTAGGATGAAGATGGTGGTGGTACGTTAGATTGTCATGTTTCTTAGCATTTACAAGCTATTCAAGCAATAGAGTGAGGATTCAAGCTCGAGTCTTTGAACCATGACACTCCACTGGATGTATTATTGATGATCCAGGTGTTAGGCTGTTGGGCTTCATTCCACCCAGGATGACTGACTCCATCCCTGTGTGTTTACCTGTCTTGATGCTGCTCCTCCTTCTGCACAAAAATTTAGTGGCATTTCCTCCAGGGAACCTTCTCAGCAGAATTTTTACCTCCTCTCAACTCAGAACCCATTGTTTATGTGTCTTTCAGCGCTTGGCTATGTTTTATATATTGTTGAACGTACCTCTTCTCTCCCTTACCAAGTTCCTTTATAATAGGGACAACGCCTTAGACATTTGTCCCCCACAGCATGGTGTCTGCACATGGTAGGCGCTCAGTGAATGTTTGGTGAATCAGGTCTGTGGCATCCCTGTAGATATTCAAGCTGACTGAGCAGGCGTTAGTGTAATAGTATTGTTTCCTTAAAGTGTTCAGAAAACCCTTTAGAGAAAGCATGCAGGTGGTGAGGTCTCAGCCCCAAGGTCTCTGTGGAGTCTCCAGCCATAAAGTATAATATATGAGCTTTGGGAGGGCGGGAGCTGCTCTATTTTACATCTTTTAATAATGACCATCAAGGGACTAGAGACATAGCTGATGTTCAGCAAATACTTGTAGAGTGGGTGTGTGGCAGAAGGATGGATGGATGGATGGATCCTGTTGGATGTGCTTTGAACTGATTTCAGTAGCTGTAACATCACGCGTGTATTGCATTTAAAAGTTTATTGGATACCCTTCCCTCAAGTCTTGATGAAAGCAAATGAAAAGAGACAGCCGCAGCCCATTAAACTTAAGATGATGGGTAGAATAACCACTCCTCAAGTATGCACGTGATTCTGGTGAGCCCTTCCTTGGAAACAACTACCCATATGAGTTAGCAGCAAGGGGCATGGAGAGGGGCAGGAGGAATTGGAAAATTATTGCTTCTCTCTTAGCCCATGGCACCTATGTTGGGACGGGAATGCTTTCTCTGTATGTGAGTGTTTCTGATGACCTTTTGCTTATACTCCTAGGCGCGAGTAATGGCAACTATTGGAGTGACCAGGGGACTTGGGGATCATGACCTGAAGGTGCATGACTCCAACATCTACATAAAGCCATTCCTGTCTTCAGCTCCAGAGGTACACGTGAGGTTTTGTTTCTATTTTGTACAATAAAATTCTTTCTAGATTATTCCTCCCATGACTCACACCCCATATCCAGACAGTAGCTAGCTGGTGTCACTTGTACTTCTGCAGTGTCTCTCATGTCTGTTTCTTTTTCCCACTCCATTCTCACTTTCTATCCTGATTCATCCCCTCATCTCCTCCTGCCCAGATAGCTGCACAGCCCCCTGGTGGCATCCCCTGCCTCCTCCTTCCCTCCCCAATATGGCTCTCAGGCAGATTTTCCTAAACAACTCCTCTGGCTCCTGTTTGCTCAGAAAACTTCAACATCAGCCCATGGTTTGGAGAATAAAGCCCAGACTCCTTGCTTGGCATTCATGCCTTGTTATAATTTGGTCTACCTTTCTCATCTGATCTTTTTTCCCCTGCAATAGCCAGAATGAACTTGCTATTTCCTGTATATGACCTTCAGTTTCCCATATTTGCTTAGAGTATTCCTTCTGCCTAGAAGGCCCTACCTCCCCATCTCCAAAAATCTGGATTCTTTTTTTTGTCTAGTTGAGCTTAAACACTTCTCCTGTGGAGACTTCCCTGATTTCCTCCCCCTCCTCCGACTGGAAGTAAGTCTCTTCTCCAGATAGGCATAGAGTGACGGTGTCTTACGATGTTTCCACTTTCTGCCTTATAACGTAGTTGTTCATGTATATACCTTACCTCCTCTTAGATTTTAGTTACCCGGAGAGCTTGTGTCTTTCAGTTGATATTTGGAGAAATTAATTTAAAAACAAGTTGGTCATATATTTGGTTAAAAAAATCATGTTTCTTATAGGAAACAATATCAGGTTCTATTTCAAGGTAGATCATTTAGAAAAGAGTTTGCTTCTAAGTTATAGAAAAACCTAACCAATAGTAGTTTAGGGGTAGATTTTTCTCACATAACAAGGAGGCTGGAATTTGGCAGCTGCTTGTGTTGGTGCAGCGCCTCCAGTGCACCAGGGCTGCCATCCTTGCTTCTCTGACTTTCCCTTCCTGGTTTCAAGATGTGGCAGCAGCTCCAAGTGTAACATTGTCATGCAAGGCGGGGAGGAGGGGACAGCCTGTCAGTCCCAACAGATATTCACTCGCATCTCATTGGTCAGAACTGTGTCACATGACCTCCCCTAGTGCAAGGGAGGTTGGGAGAGAGAAAGGCCTTTAACTTTTCCAATTTCTATAGTAGAGGAGAGCCAGGGAGGGGTGAGTCGGGCACCAAGGATGTTTGCACGTAACTGTGTAATTAACTGTTAAGGCAATACCTTGCACTGGAAATGCCCAGAAGGTTTAGACATCACTCCATCTGCATGTTCTTCCCAAGGGTAGGTGCTGTTTTATGAATGCTTTTTTCATTGGAGGAAACAGAAACTTACTCAAGCTAACTCAGAAAAAGGAGGTGTTTATTTTAATAATATTGGAAGAGATGTTTATGGTGTCCACAGGAAGAACCCTTGAATAGCCAGGCTTTATGGGAGGGTGGTTCTGGAATCCAGGCAGCCCTAGAGAGCCCCAGCAGTGGGAGTCTGTCACCTTCATGAGGGTGTTCTGCCATTAATGTGGCCAGCCATGTTCTGTATGTCTCTGCCACCAGTCAACCCAGTTTCTCATTCTCCCAATTCCAGTAGACCGGAAAGGAATCTCATTGGCCCAACTCACCTTTTATACTTGGCCACAAGTGACTTCCTAGCCTGTATAAAGATTGCCCCTGCAGATTGTGTGTCCAGTCCGGAGCCACTGATGGGTGCAGTCACCTAGGCCCTTGGGCAGGGCTGTGAGCTGGGCTAGTTTCTTTAGAGTCCTTTGTTGCTGAGGCTGGCATCCAAAACACATCTAGCCACAGGAGGTTAAGGGGCCACTGAGAGAGAAATCTCCAGTAAATGTCAGGCATGAAAGACACACATTTCCTGGCACCACCCAGGATTTCAAGTGAGATCAGCTTGGTGGAAATAATAATTACCATTCGTCAAGAGCCTGCCCATGTCTCTCTTTTAGCCCCATAACAATTCTGCATGATGAGGACCATTACTACATCAGGTGTCCACGATCCCCCAGAAGCTGGTGGATCCCTGGTTCCTCTATTCTGACCAACATCAGGATCCATGAATTACTGCTGAAACAACTCCTGGCCAGAGAAAACCAATAAGTATTAGACTCACGGACTTCTATATCTTCCCCCTGGGGAGAGAGGCATTTATCAGACATATTGAATGGTGCCATCACCTTTCTACTTTCCAAAAGGGACAGATGGTCCTCAGGAAACACTAATTAACCATTTTGCTTCTTAAAGCAGAGCAAAAACCTGGTCACCCCTACCCCCATACACACACATGTAGGCTTTCTAGATAGAGTGAGAAGAAGTTTGGTTTGGTTTGCAGGAGAATGATCTCTGTGCAGTTAGATTATTGACCTTCCAATCGCTCTGCTACCGTGGATCCCAAGAAGAGACTGTAGGTTTCAGACTGGCAACCGGGGGAGAGAATGATGGAAAATCCCTGCTGCTTGATCAGAACCTCACGGCACCTATTCTGGTCTGCAGGGAAGTGGGTTGGTTGGCTCAGCGTTGGTGAGCAACAGGGAGGATTGAAAAGAAAACTGGCAACCTCTGGGAAAGTTAAGTGCTCTTAGAAGAGTTGTAGAGTTGAATCAAGGGTAGAGTTTTTGTAATAACAGTAAAAAGTAACATTTATTAACTACCTAGTCTGGGCCAGACAAGATAATATTTTTTTACACGCAGCATCTCATTTAATCCTCACAGCAGCCCTTGAGGTCTGTATGATGATTATACGCATTTTACAGATTGGGAAACTGAGACCCAGGGATGTGAAATCACTCCCCGAGGTTGTACAGTAATTAAGTAGCAAGATGGTCCTTGTACCCAGGTCTGTCTAACTCAATCAGGGTATAAGTGGAAAGAAGCTGAGTTCAAGGAAATATCTTTGGACAGTGTCCAAGGGGCCCACCGAGTGCTGGATCGAGGGGCTCTGAAGAAAGCACCTTTACCTTGGGACGTCAGAGGCCAGAGTTTCTCAGAGAAATACTGCCAGCCTCAGACTGAAGTTATCCAACATGATGATGTCGTAGAAAACTAACTGGGAAAGATACCCGTGGTCTTTCGTGTATGCCAACCCAGGCCAGACAGAATTGTGCAAAAGAAGATTGTGCACCTATAATTTAGCTTAATGGGTATGTAGTATAGATCCCAAGATTCCTTTGCACGGGATTAACATTATCGTCCATTTTAAATGCTTCCAGATGGAGAGGCTTTAGCCGGAGCCAGGAAAGGGGGAGCACATTAGAGGGAAGAGGAGGAGCAGCTTGAATTGGCTACTAGGGAGGGGTGCAGGGGAAAGAAGATGGGGCCAGGGACCGCTCATCTTGAGGCAGAAATGCCTTTTCCCTGGGTGGCAGTGATAAAGTCAGACCCTAGAGAAACAGCTAAGGGACTTCTGTTGGGAGCCTAGAAAGCCAAGTAGATTTATTTAAACCATCTAAGGAAGCATAACTGTCTCCCTTCCTGTCTTCGGTCCCCCACCCCCACCCCAAGCCTGCCCTGGCTTCTAACTGTGGCTTCCTAAGAACAGTCCCCTGCTATGCTTCGTCTTGGCCAAGCACGGATCTTTATTTCACATTTGGTTTCTACATTTCAAGCCCAGCTCAGTCTGGTAGTTTTAATGGTCATGGGGTGGGAGTGTGGGGGGAATGTGATTTTGTTCTGAGAAAAAAGGCTCAAAAATCTTCCTGGAAATCAGCATTGTTCCCATTCATCATTGCAGCTCCTAATTCGATTTGATGAGTTAAATAAAAATAAATCAAAAACACGTGGATCACATTTACGTGAAAAACGCACAGGGGTTTAAAAATTAGAGAAGGGTTTCTAGCCAAACACATTTTCAGTTTCGCTGAACACAAGGCACTGGAAAAATCTCAAGTTTGCCAAACTCCAAGAGCAGCCGCCAGGTTTGCTGAGCCTCCTCATGTCTTCTGAGGTCTAAGGCAGGGATTTCCGGCCAAGAACTGAATTCCACAAGAGGCCCCGCTGAGCGTGGGCCTGGTGGTGGGGGAGGCGTTTTGACTGTTTCCTGGTCCCAGCCCCTCGTGTCCTCCATGTAACAGCGTGAGATGCAGCCTCTCCCCACGCAAGGGAGACAGCGCCAAGCAGGGCTCCCATCGTCTTGCTCGATGAAGCTCATCACCGTTCCCCTTTTTTATAGTATTGTAAGAGAGTTCAAGTGGAGAGGGAAAGGATTTGTGAACTCAGGCGCTGGGGCCCAGACCCTCTGCATCGCCTTTTCCAGCAGTCCCCGCCCCGTCCAGCACACACATCAGGTCGAATTACTCACGCAACTTGGCCCAGGCCTGCAGCCTGAACCTCCAGATGTTCTCCGCTCCGCGCCCCTTTCTGGCTTGTGACAGGCCCTCCCTAGAGCTAGGATTCCTCTAATGTCACTCTAGCTGTCTGGGCTCCACTCCAACACTGTGTTGTTGCCTTTAGCCCCCTTTTGGGCTCTTGGAAGAACGAGGTCTTTTTCTATATGGGGGCAAGTTTGCAAGGCCAACCCCCTCCTCGACTCAACAGTTCCCCCGCCCCATCCAGACTGAACCACAAGGAGCCCAGTTCTCTCTCAGCTTCATTTTTCCTCTCCTTGGTGTTCAAGATTCCTGTCAGCTGCTTTTTTGTGGGGTTTTTTTTGGTGAGGAAGATTAGCCCTGAGCTAACATCTGTTGTCAATCCTCTTTTTGCTGAGGAAGATTGGCCCTGGGCTAACATCAGTGCCCATCTTGCTCTACTTTGTACGTGGGACACCTGCCGCAGCACGGCTTGTTAAGTGGTGTGTAGGGCCGTGCCTAGGATCTAAACCTGTGAAGCCTGGGCCACCAAAGCGGAGCGCACAGACTTAAGCACTGTGCTACTGGACTGGCTCCTGTTTGTTTGTTTGTTTTTAACTCCAGCTACCTCAATTTGCTGATTCTCAGTTTTCTTCATCTGGATATTATTGTTTCTTTCATCCAAGACCGGCTTCTCTAAAAGAAGGAAGAGCTTAGACTCCAGCCTCTGAATGCCAGCCCAGCACCAGTCTTACCTGTGGCTGCACGAGTCACTGCCGGCTGCCTTTCTCCCCCCTTCAGGGAGGTGAAAGCGGCTGTATTGACAGGGTGCTGGGAGAAGAAAAGAGAGCATCTGTAGACCTGCCTGGCCCAAGTCTGGTGCGTGCTCAGAGAGGGTCCGTAAATGGCAGTCTTCCTCCCCATTGGCCTCTGGACGGCTTCACGCTTAGGGATTCCCAGTATTCACTTCCATAGTGAGAGAGGATGACTATTTTGTTTGAGACTCCCCTGTTGTCTCCATGAAAACATGAACAATATTTAAGATCTCACGTTGACATCTTAACATTTACAGTCTTCTGATTCTTGGTAGCTTTTCACGCCCCTAGCCAAAAACCCAGTTTGGGAAAGAGCATGTTTTATTGTATTGTGTACTTTCTGCAGCATGGCCAATTCATGAAAAACAGTATTGGTGCATAATAACATGGGAAAATGGCTGTACTGTGTTAAGTGAAACAAAATATGATTGCACCTACAGAGTGTGATTGTAAGTTGCTAAAAAAAGGTATATGCATATGTATATATGTCTGGAAGGAAATTTTCTAAAATGGTAACAGTAATTATCTTTGGGGGTAAAGGAGGAAAAATTTGTTTAAAAAAATTCCCTAGACCCCTCAAAAATACCTTAGGAGGTGGTGTGATGTAGTGGTTAGAAACTCAGACTGGTAGTCAGTCTTGGCTTCAAGCTCTATCTGTTCACTTATTAGCTAGGTGACCTTGAAAAAGTTACTTTACCTACATCTGAACTTCCTGTTTAATAAAAAGAGGACAATAGGGTTGTTATACGAGGAACCTAAGGAACAAATTAAGTGACGTATAGAAAGTACCTAGCACAGCACCTGGCCTAATAAATAGCAGCTCCTAGCGCCTCTTCCTTTTCCATCAAGACCACAAAATTTCACTGGCTCTTCACATAGAGGTCATGAGTCCAGTAGTGTTTATTGAGTAGAATACTGGGGAACATGTCCTCAAGGAATTAGAGGTTTTGGCCAGTTGGAAGGTGAGACTCGCCAAAGAATAATCAGCTATAAACCCTGTGCTTCCTCCTTTCTGAGAGACAGGGGAATTCAGAGAAGGGAGAGAGAACTATATAACCTGAAGAAGAAGGACAACGTAAGTAGGACAAGAAAAAGAACGAAGCAGGAATGAGTCTGGTGTGAAGTAAAATTTCCTTACAGGGTCACTGAATTTGGAAGATAAGCCTGAGGGCTATTAGCTATAATGAAGCTAATTATTATGGAGGCCTTGAACTGGACCCAAGGCAGTAGATAAGGTCTTGAGCAAGGGAGCAGCATGATAAATGTGGCGGTGTGAGCCTCAGCCTGTAACGGCACGTAGATGTGGGAATGGAGGGTGGGGCGATGCAGACAGGGAGGCTGTTGCAGAACTGACGCTATGTGGCGGAGAGAGGCTGGGCTGGGCGGGGACTAGGAAAACTCAAAGGAGGCCCATCTGAGAGACATTTCAGAAAAACAATGTAGCGAGAACTGATGGCAGACTTGATTCAGAGGATGAAGCAGAGTGAAATTTTGTAAAAATTAAAAATAAACTTTGCTTTCTAGCCTATGAGAAGGGAAGAGTGTTGCTGCTTGTTGGAGGTCTAAAAAGGAAAAATAATTTCATGTCTTTCTCCTTCTGAGTTTTCTGAACCAATTAAAAAAATAGACACAGGGGGCCAGCCTGGTGGCATAGTGGTTAAGTTTGCACACTCTGCTTCGGTGGCCCAGGGTTCGCCGGGTTGGATCCCTGGCGCAGACCTACACACCGCTCGTCAAGCCATGCTGTGGCAGTGTCCCATATACAAAGTAGAGGAAGATTGGCACAGATGTTAGCTCAAGGCCAATCTTCCTCACCAAAAAAAAAAAAAAAAAAAGACAGGAGTCTGGAATGACAATAACTTTATAGCTAGTATAAATTAGAGTGGAAAACATGGTTTGGACTTAAGACCAAAATGGACTTCTTATTGCTGTTCTCCAGTCCCCACATTAAACTTACCACTGGACAGTTGTGGCCTCTCATCTCCCCACCCCACAGAGGGAGGGTCTTCCTAGTGTTTACCTGCTGGAGGACAGGAGCAGAGGGAGCAGGTGCTGCTTATGGACAAGTAGGGACCAAAGAGGAAACTCCAGAGGGCTCAATGTTGCATGTGCCAGCCCACCAATCCTCTAGGGAGAGAGATCCTGGAAGCGTTGTATCGCAATATAATATCTTGGTGCCTTTGTTGACTGCAAAGCAAACCACCCCAAAACTTAGAAGCTGAACAGATTCGTTTATGACCTGTCACAGTTCTGTGGGCTGACTGGGCTCGGCTGGGCGGTTGTCCCTAGGAGTCTCTCGTGGGGTCACAGTTGGGTGTCAGTTGGGACGAGGGTCGTCTGAAGACTAGATGAGCTGGAAGTCCGCAGTGGCTCGCTCAAATGGCTGGCGGTTGATGTCGGCTATCAGCAGAGAGTTCAGCCGAGGCAGCTACGCAGACTCTCCACATTGTTGCAGCTTTTCATAGCATGGCAGCTGGAAGCTGAAAGAAAACATCCCAGGCAGGAGCTACCGGGCTTTTTAAGACCTAGCCTCAGAAGTCCAAGAACATCACCTTTGCCACATTCTAGTGGTCAAAGAAATCACTCAGGCCAGTCCGTATTTGGGAAAAGGAGAATTGGAGTCCACCTCTTGATGGGAGGAGCAGCCTGCTTGTACAGGGAGGGAAGGAATTGATGGCAGCAGTGTTGAAGACTCTATGACAGCCTTCCTGTAGAAATGCCCTCCCTGCTGTGAAGTCTTGAGGATTACAGTAATAATCATCTGTCTTTCCAGGGCAAACTAATATAAGGCAATGAGTTAGCTGTTTACTTAATTAAGAAAGGAAATCTAGTTAGCAGTGTAGAGGCAGATTTACAAAGAAGCTAGTTAAACCTAAGTATCAGGACCCTTCACTCAGACCAGCCCTTATTGAATTCTGGTTGTTACTGGGAAATGTAGAAGTTCTAGATGAGGAGGAGAAGCATGGTTACAATCAGGAATCATTTCTTTGTATACATTTCTCAAAAGGACCTCAATTTCCAAGCTTCCAGTAATTTGTTGCAATTTCTTTTCTCATTCTTAATAAACATTCACATTAGTATCTAAGTTTGTTTTCATACTATTTCTGTATCCTTTTTCTTAGAGAGCTCCCAAAATTGTATAAACTTCAGGCTTCACAAACCATGGATCCCTCTGTACAAAGGGAAAATAATAAGTTCTATCTAAGCATACTTTGATAGTCTAGAGCAATTGTATTGGCAGTTTTCTTTTTTTTCCTGAGTTTTATTGAGATATAATTGACATATAACATTGTATAAGTTTAAGGTGTACATGGTGATTTGATACACTTATAAATTGCAAAATGATCACCACCATAGTTAGCTAGCATCTCTATCACGTCACATAATTACCATTTCTTTTTTGTGGTGAGAATATTTAAGATCTACTCTCTTAGCAACTTCACATATATAATACAGTATTAACTATAATCGCCATGCTGTACATTATATCTCCAGAACTTATCATCTTATGCCTGGAAGTTTGTACCCTTTGACCAACATCTCCCATTTCCCCCAACCCCCGGAGCCCCTGGTAACCACCATTCTACTCTGTTTCTATGAGTTCAGCTTTACTGGCAGTGTTCTCAATCTCCTCTCCAGTCCCACACATCTGTCTTCTCAGTTGGGGTGATGCAGTCTTGGGAGCTGTACGCTCCCCTCCCACCACCACCACCACTTTGAATATGTCTGGGGAGTGTACAGAAGCTGCTTTATTTGACTCTGGCACTATCTGACCTTACATAGGAGAGACTTCATGATTTAGCCTGTCCATCTGCATCTCTAACTCTTGAGTCTTGCTGTAAAAATCACTTGTATGCATCTGTGTGTTATTTATATGTGTTGTTCCCATTGGGCAGTGACTTGAGATTTGCTAACCAGCTAGTTGAATGAAACCGGAATTTGAAATTTACTTTGACACACACCAAAAAAACTAGTTTGGCGACTCTTAAAATTCATGGTCACACAAAAGGAGCCAACCTGTATGTTGAGTCAAACATTTCCTGTCATTGGAGATTGTTTCCCTTTGATCCCCTCCTGAAAAACAATAATTTCATTGGAATGTTTCAGTTAAACATGCAGCATATTTTTTGCATTAATTTACTGCATTAATGCATATAAGAATAGTTTGAGACGTTTGTTAAAATCTGCTAATCCCTGGAATCCATTTCCTGAAAATCTGAATCACTACGACTAGGGTGGGTCCTAGGAATTCTCACATTTTTAGACAGTCCTGAAGCAAGTGATCCAAACACTAATCTCTGGATAACGCTGCGTAACCCGCTCTTCACTGTGCTTCAGGAACTTCGGTCCCAAAGCGGTTTTGTGATACATCCCTGCTCTAGTCCTGGATCGCATGCTTCATTCTTAACGATGCGTGTGCCTCGATGCCAGGCTTGCAGGTTCGGGATACTCATCCTGTGCTTGAGGACACATCTGCTGAGACCTGGGCTGCCTGCTACCAGAGTAACTGCAATCAGTGGGGTTGACTTTGCCCCACAGCAGGTCTCCCACAGTTGACCAGGGGGGACTGTGTCTCCTCGCCTAAGGCAAGATACACAGTGACTTGCTCGCTTGAGATCTCTGAACTCCTGCTATTGTGAAGAGACCTGTGGAGTAGTAACACACTGTGCTTATTTTCAGTCCACAATGGCCACAAGTAGCAACTGCAAGAATAAAGAGTAGCAGTCATTTCATTATTTATACGTCAGGTGACCAGGACATTTTTGAGAGTCAAAGGGGGCACTATTAATCACTATGCTGGGAAAACAGCAAAGCCCTAAACTTTCTCAGGCAAACAGGGATGTGTGGTCACTCCGTGTGCCTCTCCTGCCTCCCAAATAGATTAACATGACTCAGTCCGTCCACATTGCACCCACATCCTGTCACTCACAGGCTGGAGTTTCTTCTGACCCTTCTCTCTGTAAATGGGCATTTTAATGAACACAGACTTGTTCCTCATGTAACTAATGAGCTAGATTCAAGCCCATTTGTTCACTGATTCATTCACTGAGCCTTCGATTCAGTGGTGGACCAGCCACTGGAAGCCCAGGGAAGGAGGAGATCGTGGGAGTGCCCAGCAGGTAAAGGAGATTCCTCCCTATAGCTCACCTCCCAAGTTGTCAAGGCCCAGGTATTTGGTATGACTTCATACTACCTAATATTTTAACTGGTTTAGAAACTTTTTCAGCTATTAGATTGTATCCATCCTCCAAAGTCAGATGTTTATTTTGTCTGTAGTCTCCAAAGGAAAAAGCAAATCCTTGAGAATATCTGTGGTATATTTCAAGTATAAAATTATACCCACAGCCAAAACAGCCAGCTCCTTTTGGGTAGTATGAACAGCCAACATATTTGTAATACTCAAATGTCCCTTGATTCATTTACAGTCAAATGCTCTGAGATCGTGTGGTCAGTCACATCCAGGTCTAACTCATGCTATGATGAGAGAATCAGAGAATGTTAAGGGCTGTAAGCATCCCCAGTGGCCACCTAGTCCTAACCTTTCCTTTCACAAAGGGAGACACTGGGGATCTGAAAAGTCATGCCTCATCCCTCACCACTTCCCAGCGGAAATCCAGGACTTTGGCCAAATCAAACTGTAAAGCCACTCAGGTACACCAGCCCTCTCTCACGTCCCTGGGCTTGGACCCCTGCATGACCCTCTACATATAAGGCAGTGATGTTCAGCTCCTCCTCCCTTACAGTCTCCATCTGCTGAATCATTACTTCTTCATTCGGTTTTCCCAGCAGGTGGTCAATAGACTTTGAAAATGGGAATGTACAAAGTGGTTTTGCCTGACTACTATGGGGCAGAGGTGGGGCTCACACCCAAGTCTCTGCCCCAAATTCAGTGTGTGTTTCATGACATCATGTAGGGTGGATGGAATCACAACAGAGAATGTGGATGCAATCTTGTTGGCCTGCCAGAGTGCCAATATTGAATTCATCTACTTGGTTTACAGGACCACAAGGAAATATGCTGGAGTTTTATTTTCTTCTGGTACAAGGACCACACTCGAAGCTTTATAGGTTGAGCTTTGGGTGGGCCACCTGAAGTAAAGAGGACAAGGCTTTGTACTCGCCTCATTTTCCACTGCCTATTGGCGACCTTTACCTTGGGAACCACCTGGCTTCTCTACCAAGAACACCACTGAGAGTCCCGGTCACTGTTACTTTAAATGAGACTTCTGGAATTGAACCCCTGGTCCCTTGAGTCCACTCTTACTCATGTCCTTCTACCAACTAGCTTATTTTTAGGTGTGTGGCCTGAGATCAGTGCCCTAAAAAATAGCATGCAGTGAACTGGAATCGGTAATTCCCTTCCACACTCGCTCATCTGATCTTGGTAACAGCTTTGTGAGAGAAGTTGAACAGGTGTTATAATCTTTGTTTTTCTTGCATTTTTTCGAATTTTTAGCAGTGACTTTAGAGATGAGAAAATTGAGAGCTAGAGAAAATAAATGGCTTGTCTCAAGTCCCAAAGCTGGTGAGAAGCAGCGAGCTGAAGGTGAGGGCTTCTGATCACAACAGCGGGGCTCCTGTTCCTCCAGAAAGCCAGGCCTGAGCTGCAGGCCTGCATCGTCCTACACTGAGTGCTTCAAGGGAAGAAAGGTTTGGAGAATTTGCTGAGCTGATAAAGATGTAAAAGCTGTGAGGGCAT
Source organism: Diceros bicornis minor (assembly GCF_020826845.1). Classification (NCBI taxonomy): domain Eukaryota; kingdom Metazoa; phylum Chordata; class Mammalia; order Perissodactyla; family Rhinocerotidae; genus Diceros; species Diceros bicornis. Next base: position 7,334,101 of record NC_080756.1, read on the forward strand.
CCTAGAGAAGCAGCTGAGATTTGGCAAATGGAAGAATTAATGGATTCTTTTTAAAAGTATCTTCAGGAAGCTAGCATCAGCTTATAGTCATATGAGCTCTCTTAGGCCACCGAAATTCCACAAGCAATAAAGCAAAGATGCGAACACGTATTAGACAGACGCTGAGACAGCAGCCTGCGGCCGAGCACTAAGTGGCAGTGCTATATAGAGTTGCTTGTCACAGGCTCCCATGTAAAATAGGTGCCCGGCGATGACATTAGGGACATCTCTGAGTGCTCTGCAGCCAAGTGCCCTGCGAGAGCCGTCAGCGCTTGGCTCATTCAGGGGCACATTAGCCAAGGCTCTTGCAAGCCTCAAGACCTGTTCCTGCTCCCTCCCTAACACTGAGTGGTCTTGTTTGTTAGCTGCTCCACTGCAGACAGGGGAAGAAAGGGAAAGAGTCTGCTACTTCTGTTAAACATCAGCGCATTACATTTTGGTGACACTTGGGAGTGTTGGAGTTAACAAGTTAAATCTATTGGGTCACCATGAGATTAGGGGTTCTTCAGAATGGATCTTCAGCATTGAATTTTTCTTCCTCTCTTCTTCCGCCATTTATTCTTTGTCTCAGCAAGTACATCCTGATGACCTATTGTGATTTATGCTATGAAAGATACTGCTAGGCCCACAGGAGAAAGGCAAAATGGGATCTCTGGCCTCCAGAAGTTGAATATGGGAGGGAAGATAAGATGACAAACTCACTGGGTGTTCTCTGTAAGCAGGACTGGGTGAGTTGCAACCAGGGAAATGCTGCCCTTTGTTATGTACTGAGTGGTTGCCACATGCTCCTCTCTATGCTCTGTGCTGGGACAGCTCAACCCTCACCCCGAGAGAAGCTTGTCACCTGTTACAAAGAGTGTTTGCAAGGTGAGGATCCCCCACCACTCGCATTGGAATTACCTGGCCCTTGTTTAAATAGGCTGGTGCCTGGGCTCAGATCTACTCAATCAGAACTTTTAAGGGTGGACCCTTGAATCTTAATATATTTAATTAGCACCCCACGTGATTCTTAAACACATTCAAGTTTGAGAAGAGCTAATCTTGTGGAAGAGACAGACAATCAAACCCAGACTGGTACAAATAGGTAAATACTGTGTTTGTGGACGTGAAAGGATTGTAACTGCAGAGGACCAGGGGGTGGAAGGAAAGACGCTGCTCCTTGTTCTCCCTCTGGATTTCTTTGGCAGCAGAGGGTGGCATCGCTCCCCTCAGGGCTTCTTCTTCACCAGCAGTCTAACACTGTGTCCACACGCTCTTAATCCAGAGGAGGGCCAGGTCCCCGAGGGAGGGAAAGGGAGGCACAAGACGGGACCTCACTTGGTCAGATCTCTGTTCAAACGGTGCCTTCCCAGAGAGGCCGCCATAAACACATTGTCTCAAATGACTCTCGTCGTTCTCCTTGCCCTGCCTGATTTTTCTTCAGAGCACCTATCATCTTCTGACACTGCAGCTTATTTGTGTGTCTGCCTCATCTACTAGTGTAGGAGTTGTGAGGGACTTTGTCACCTTTGTTCACAGCTGGATCTTCAGTGCCTGGGAAAGTAGTGGGCACATCACAAGTGCTCAGGAAGCATGGAACGAAGGCTCTAGGAGGGCACAGAGATCCAGACAGGCCCCGTCTCTCAGCTGCTCACATTATATTGCTCTGAGAAACTGCAAGAGTCTCAGGGATTCCTGTGGCCTCTCTCTCCCTTTCTTGGCAGGTGGGAATACGAGAAGGAGCCACCAGGAGCCCTGACTGTGTTCTCCAGCTCCCCTCCAGACTGAGGCGTCTGTGCAGTACCCCCTCCCCTCCCTGGCCCGCAGACTCGCCTCCTGATGTCTGAGTCCTGGTGACACAGAGCCCATTAATTTGATGTGAAGCTTCCCGGAACATTCAGCAGCTATTTAAGGAATTGAACAGGGAACTTTGGGGAGGCAAGTTGTGGTCTGATTGAGGAGGGCCCACAGCAGCTTCAGGGAGGGCAGGTCAGGTCTCCAGAGCCCGCTGGAATCCTTTGAAGCCCTTGCCGCTGGCGAGGACGAGCGTGCAGGAGGATGTCTTGCGCTGCGGTCCAATTTTTCTGAAAGCATTTTCACAAAATGTTCTGCATCACAGGTTAATGTACAAGACACGAGTTGTAAGTGGAAAGTTGGCAGAGTCCTTTGGAAATTGGCTAAAGGGCAGGAAATAAAGGGTAGCAGTAAAAACCTAAAAGGATGTTAATTGGGGAGTGCCTCAGGGAATAGGGTTGAGACCAGCTTTTTATTATTTACATAAAAAGTAGTTGGAGAAGGGTATTGAAAAGGATTTTCATGTTGGCCAATGAAACTGCATTAGAGCGCTGTGTGTGGAAATGTGAAGAGGGGAACTGGGGAAGGATTCAATTTATTGACAGAATTGGAGAGGAGCATTTTCTAACATGTTTCTGTTTATCAACCCACACCCATTCTGTTGGCCGATTTCCATTTGAGTAGTGGGCAGGACAATTTCAGGTTAAACAACGCAAATCTCCACTTGTTGGGGGCCAGCAGAAAGCACTTGAAGAGATTTTGGCACCCTGTACGCGGGCTGGTCCTGAAATGCAATGGATGTCATCTTCAGATTAGAAACCTCTCTTTTAGAAGGAGCTAGAAGGCAGATGGAATTTCCTCTTTAGCTGCAAGAATGAATTTGGGCCACCGGACACTCACGTTTCCCTTTACTTAACATTTTCTATCCTGTGGAGCTCAAGTGATCACAGAAACGTGTTGTAGATGTACCCCAGTAAGATGCTAGCAGTCTCTCTGAAGCCAAGCTAGTTTGTTACTCCCAGTAACAAACACAGTGAGCTGGGACTTGAAGTTGAGAGCCCAGGAGTGACATCCACACTCTCTCTAAAGCCTACCCTAGGGGATAGTCTATATAGGCATCTCAACACCACTGAGCCCTTGATTTCCTTGATACAGACCGCTAGGGATCCTCTACGACCATGGTGCTCATGTGGTCCATGGACCTGCAGCATCAGCATCACGTGGCAGCAAGTGAGAAATGCTGGATTCGAATCTGCCTTTTAGCAGGATCCCTGGCTGATTCCTATGCACATTAACATTTGAGAAGCACTGCTCTAAGACACTCAGGAACCACAGAAAATAAAGCAAAGGGGATTTGGTTGTATCTGTAGAGTGAAAATTGGACCACATGAGTTCAGTGGCCTGAGAATAGAATTCTGGCATTTGGGACTTTCCGGTCTGCTGTAAGCTTAAGATCCCCCCTCTTGTTTTTTTGATTTGGCCTCATAAGGCACAGTGCCTTCTCTAGAATGTAGACTGATCTTGAAGTGAACATGCCTTTTGAGAAAGTGTTAAAAGCCAGTCCATTATACCCCTGATGCTCCTCCCATGCACTGGGCCGTTAGCTAATTGTGACCATCTAGTTCACAGGCCACAGAGGCCTGGCACCTGGAGGCTGCTTTTCATCTGAGCTCATTTTCCAAGGGCTCTGTGTGTAGGTATGGGGCATTTTGTTGTTTTCTGCTGCTGGGTGCAGGCTGTCAGTCCATAGGACCAGCCCTGTGGCAGGGTATCACTGGCCTGGGCAAACCTTTATAAAACATGGGACGCTTGGCTTTCAAAGATGTGGATTTGAGCAGTCTGCAGGCCTCTTAGAATTGTATTCTCTCCAGATCTGAGATGACATAATGATGACTGTGTGTGATGGGGCCCACAGCTGCTTCCACTGCATCCTCCTTCCTCCCCACCCCCCTCTCCCCTGGCCTACAGCTCTCATTCAGTCTTGCTGTTAGAAAATAGGATTGAGTCATGAGGGGTGTTGAAGGAGCTAGAAGACTGATGACATTGACCTGCCTTTGTCCTCTGCTCAGGACGTGGTGGAGGCAGGGGCTGGTGCTGCCAACTTAGTAGAGAATAGCAATGAAATCCCCACTCTTCCTCTCTCCATCCTGCCAAAGGTGGGTGAACAGAGAGTGGTGGCCTAACCCAAATAAGGCTTGATTTTTATTCTTATTAGCTTTGCCAAGGTTGCTCTGTTCTTTTCAAAGAGTTTAGGTGATGTTGAAATATCCAAGTCATTCCAGGTACTAGGGATGAGGAAAGACTTAAAGTTTGCCAAGACACACTTTGGAGAGTCAGACTTAGTATGTATCCTTTGTAATTTAGGCTAGATCGACGCTCCTCAAACCTGAGTATAGCATCAGAGCCCCATCCTTATGTGAGATGAGTCTGGCCCCTTGGGCCTCAAATGGGTAAGCCAAAAGCTAACTCTTGTGAGTGCATTAAACAAAGTGTGTCTCCTTAGTCCTAGACAAATACATGTAGAGCAACTGCTGAGGATCTTAGCCTGGCCTTGTCTCCCCCACAGACTGAGAGCTCAGAAACAGAGAAATCTATTCATCTTCATACTCAGAGCACCTGGCACAGAGCAAGCCCTTAATAAATGTTTGTGGAATGGATGTGCAAAGCAAGGAAGGAATCAAGCCTCTGGCGGCTCTTCCTTCTGGCTAGCACAGTATTTATTGTAAGTCATTGTTCCTGCGTCATCTCAGGCATTACATTTTCAATTAATTTCTTCCTTGTCAACTGCTAAACCCACCTTCTGGGCCCCATGTGTCTGTACAGCAAGTCTCCAAAGCAGGCCACCTCTGAGCACGAAGCTTGCTAGGCTAGGCAGGAAAAGGGAAGTGAGATCAGAAGCCAGTTTGTTAGAGGGAATAATATGCTCCCAGCTTCTTAAGCAGGAGTATTCCTGTTCTTTTCAGGTAAGAGTCTACGATCTCTCCACATATGAGCATGGAGCCGACGACGTGCTGATCCTGGCCACAGATGGACTCTGGGACGTCTTATCAAATGAAGAAGTGGCGGAAGCACTCACTCAGTTTCTTCCTAACTGTGATCCAGATGACCCTCACAGGTCTGTGCATTTCTGTGATTGTAGGGTTGTTCCTCAAGCAGTCTCTCACGATGTCACTGAAATAAATAATAATCGTGCAGTTTTCATCATTCGTGATTTATAGCAGAGCTGAGAGGGGTGGTTAGGAACCAAACTGCAGAAGGGACTACATTTCTTAGTAGAGGTATTTTCACAGTCAAATAGAAATCCTCCTTAAATTGAACCTAGATGCAAGTGGTAAAGAATTTGATTTGTAAGATATTTCAGCAGCATATCTTTCTCATATTTTTCCTTCCTATCTTCCAAAGTGGGAATAATCCAATTTGTGATTCTCTTGATGAGAGTTATAGCAAATGCTCCCAGCATTGATTTTAATCCATTGGTAAGTTGTTTCCTTTGAGAAACATTGAGAAAGGAGAGAAACATTACAATAGGTATTCCTTTATACCGTATTGGCATGTAAATATCCTAAACAACCCTGAGTGACTCTCAGAAATAAAGAGAAATCCCCTCTGGAGAAAGGCCGCTTTCACTTAGAACACAAGGAAACCATTACCATGAGTAAAAGCCAACAGAACCAACAGAGAGCAGAGTCGGACCTGTAAATAACCTCATTCTTGAATTTTTCAGTCAAAAATATAAATAAATATTTTAACATGTTTCAGAAATGTTTTGTTTTTTTTTTTTAAGATTTTATTTATTTTTTTTCCCCCCAAAGCCCCAGTAGATAGTTGTATGTCATAGTTGCACATCCTTCTAGTTGCTGTATGTGGGACGCGGCCTCAGCATGGCTGGAGAAGCAGTGTGTCGGTGCGCGCCCGGGATCCAAACCCAGGCCGCCAGCAGCGGAGCACACACACTTAACCGCCAAGCCACAGGGCTGGCCCAGAAATGTTTTTAAAAGTATTGAAAATATGACCAAGGACAAGAGACTATAAAAATGGCTGCATAGATTTTGAAAATAAGCAAATGGAACTTCTAGAGATGAAAAACATAAAAATAGGAATTAAAATTTCAATAGATTAAACAGATTAGAGACCATTGAAGAGAACACTGGTGAGCTGGAAAATTGATCTGAATAATCCAGAATATGGCTCAAAGAGACAAAAAGTAGAGAAAATGTAAAATGAGATTAAGAAACTAGGAGGATGACCTAAGGTGCTCTAAATAGAATTTCAAAAGGAAATACTGTAAAGGTGAGAAGGAAAAGAAAAAGTTCCAGAATTGTTGAATGGTAGTAAACCTAAGAACCAGAAAGCCCAACAAATCTCAAGCAGAAGAAATAAAAAGAAAATTACAAGTAGGTATTTAACGATGAAACAGAACTTTAAACAAACAAAAAAATATATTAAAAGCAGCCAGAAAGAAAAACAAAACAGATAAAGAAGAGCTTTTAGAATGACAGCTGACTTTTCAAGAACACATTAGGATCCAAAAGATAGTGGAATTATATCTTCAGTTGGCTAAGAATTGAATAACTGTCAATTTTTAGAATTTTTATATGTAGTAAAAATATCAATAAAAAAGATGAAGTAAAGACATTTTAAGGAAAGTAAAAACAGGAATTTTACTGCCAACCAACCTCCAAATTCTAAAAGATGTACTCAGATAAGAAAAGGAAATGATCCCAGATGGAAGATCTAAGAAGTAAAATGGATTATTAAGCTAAGATATTAGTAAGTATGTAGGTATACTTAAACATACAGTGACTGTATAAAACAGTAAAAAGGATGTCTAATGTGTGGTATTAAAAACAATAGAATTAAAATGCTGAATAAAAATAGCATTATAAATTAGCAAGGAGGGATAGTAATCAGCTAATGTATGCTATGGTTCCATTTGAAAAGAGGCTGTGTTTAACTTTAGACTTTAAGTAAATGTATTTAAATAGCTAAGAAAACTACTAAAAGAATAGAAAGTATAACTTGCAAACTTTGTCGAGATAGAGAAAGAAAAAACCCACATGGAATTAAAAACCAAACTTCTAAACAACTTACTAATAAAAAAAATAATAATAAGGGCCGGCTCCGTGGCTTAGCGGTTAAGTGTGCGCGCTCTGATGCTGGCGGCCTGGGTTCGGATCCCCGGCACGCCCCAAGGCACCACTTCTCCGTCCAACCCAAGGCCGAGTCCCACGTACAGCAACTAGAAGGATGTGAACCTATGACATACAGCTATCTACTGGGGCTTTGGGGGGAAAAAAATGAATAAATAAAAAATCTTAAAAAAAAAAAATAATAAAAGTTAGAAATTACTTGGGCCTGAATAATAAAAGGAATACTATATATCAAAACTTTAAAGGCTGAATTTGGAGCCTTTTTTCCCCTAATTTAATGAGTCATGCATAGATGAGGACTCCACTCACCCCTGACCTGCCAGAAGTGACTACATCCCCTCCATGTCATACGGTAACTTTTTCCAAAGCCCTCCTCTGTATCACAAGAACTCCTACCCACAAGCTCCAGACTCCTGACGACAGAACAAAAAAAGAGACCCTTAACAATAGAGAAAGATGTTTCTCAGAGTAGGACCCCAGGGGCTGACCTGTGTTACTGGGCTATTTCTGTCTCTATTATCCACATAAACATGTAGAAAAGAATTGCTGTAACTTCAGGGATCTGAGAGGGCAACAAGTAGAGCTGTCTTCTTGTGGACTGTGTGTTCCTTTGCTCTGTGCAGGCTATTAAACAACTGTCCTAAGTTAAAAATTTAGGTCTGCAGTCCTTACTTCAACAGCAGCATCTGATTTAAGAAGAGAAAGCAGCATAATAAACCCAGGAGAAGTAATGGAAGGAAGAATTAAATATAATGAAATAGACAACAAATATACAATAAAAGTAAATGACAAAATTTGGTTCTTTAAAACAACTAACACATTAGGGAAATCCAAATCAAAACCACAATGAGATACCACCTCACACCCATGAGAATGCCTAGTTAAAAACACACGTGCACATGGAAAATTGCAGGTGTTGGTGAAGATGTGGAGAAATTGGAACCCTTGTGCATTGCTGCTGAAAGTGTAAAATGATACAGCTGTGGAAAATAGTGTGGTGGTTCCCAAAAAAATTAAACATAGGATTACCATATGATCCAGAAATTCCATTTCTGGAGTGGAATGGAATTGAATGGAACCCAAAAGAGGTGAAAGCAGGGACTCAAACAGATATGTGTACACCCATGTTCATAGCAGCATTATGCACAATAGCAAAAAGGTGGAAGCAACCCAAGCACCCATCGATAAATGAATAGATAAACAAAATATGCTATATACATACAATGGACTATTAATGAGACTTAAAAAGGAATGAAATTCTCACACATGCTACAAAATGGGTGGCCCTTGAAGACATTATGCTAAGTGAAATCAGCCAGTTGCAGAAGGACCAATATTGTATGATTCCATTTATATGAGATACTTAGAGTAGTAGACAAAGTCATAGAGACAGAATGTAAAATGGTGGTGGCCAGAGGATCATGGTAGGAGGATGGGGAGTTAGAGTTTAATGGGTACAGCATTTCAGTTTGGAAAGATGAAAAGTTCTGGAGATGAATGTTGGTGATGGTTGCACAACAATGGCAATTGCTTCTTGCACAAACAATTTGTGAATGTACTTAATGCCAGAGAACTATATTAATTGTAAATAAAATGTCAAATTTTGTATATTTTACCACAATAAAAAGTAATTTCTCAAAAAAAAGCAAATAAAAAACACTAACAGGGGGCCTGCCTAGTGGTTACGTTCAGCATGCTCTGCTTTGGCGGCCCAGGTTTGGTTCCCGGGTGCAGACCTACACCACTTGTCAGTGGCCATGCTGTGGTGGTGACCCATATACAAAATAGAGGAAGATTGGCACGGATGTTAGTTCAGGGTGAATCTTCCTCAGCCAAAAAAAACAAAACTAACGATGTAGATAAATTTTCCATAAGACTAATCAAAAAAAGAGGGAGAAGACAAATAAACAATATTAGGAATAAAAAACAGTAATGACTCTGATGCAGCAGCAATTAAATATAAAAGGATATTATGAATATATACATATTCGTTAATAGGAATATTGTAAAGATAATGATTCTCCCTAAATTAGTCTATAAAGTCAGTACACTTATAACCAAAACACCAATAGAATTTTCATGGAACTTCATAAGCTGATTTTAAGATGTATATGGAAGAACAAATTGCCAAGAAATGTTTGTGACATTTCTGTATGGGTCTTAACCCTTCTCAATATTCAGACAAAATCAGAATAATTAAGAGTGTAGAAAAATAAAAATTGGATCATTCTCTTACACCACACAGTAAAACCAAGTCCAGGTAAATTAAGACTTAACATGTGGGGGCCGGCGCCATGGCTTAGCGGTTAAGTGCATGCGCTCCACTACTGGCGGCCCAGGTTCAGATCCCAGGCCCAGGTTCAGATCCCAGGCGCGTACGAACGCACCGCTTCTCTGGCCATGCTGAAGCCGCGTCCCACATACAGCAACTAGAAGGCTGTGCAATTATGACATACAACTATCTATTGGGGCTTTGGGGGGAAAAAAAAGGAGGATTGGCAATAGATGTTAGCTCAGAGCCGGTCTTCCTCAGCAAAAAGAGGAGGATTAGCATGGATGTTAGCTCAGGGCTGATCTTCCTAAATAAATAAATAAATAAATAAATAAATAATAAACCAATCAATAAATCAATAAATAAATAAACCAATCAATCAATAAATCAATAAAAAAAACTTTAAAGACTTAACATGTGAAAGTCAAAATAAATAACTTTTACACGGTGGCACAGGAAGCTATCTTCATGATCTTACTCTAGGGAAGAATTTCTTCAATAAGACACAGAAAGCGCAAACAAGATTGATAACCTTGACTACGTTAAAATGACCAACTTTGTTTCTTCAAAAGACAACATATGTAGTGTGAAAGCAGTCATAGACAATACGTAAACAAGTGTGGCTGTGTTCTAATAAAACTTTATTTACAAAAACAGGCAGTAGGTCACAGTTTGCCAACCCCTGATCTAAATTTTACCATTGTGGCTATGTTATATGAAATGGACAAATGAAAAAATTTTAAGGGGAAAAAAAGAAGACAACATAAAGAGTAAAATGACAAACCAAGAACTGGGAGAAGATCTTTGCAACTTGCATAAGTGAAAAGGGATTGATATCCGTAAAATATAATGAGCTCTCACAGATTAATTTAAAAAACACAAAGAACCCAATAGAAAAATGAGCAAGAACCAAATAGTCATCACACAGAGGAAATTTAATGGCCAATAAATATCTGAAAAAACACTCAACCTCAGTAGTCAGAGAAGACTGAAGACAGCTTGGCATGCCTGGTCAAGTTGAGCATACGCATATCCTATAACATGGAGGTTCTCCTCCTAGATCTACACCCGGAGCAGTGGTTCTGAAAGTGTGGTCTTTGGGACCTGTGACATCAGCATCATCTGAGAACTTGTTAGAAATGCAAATCCTCAGGCCCCACCCCAAATCTATCAATAGGACTCCAATGGGAGGACCCAGCAATCTGCGTTTTAACAACTCATCCAGGTGATTCTGAGGCTGCTAAAATTTGACTTACGCAAAAAAAAATCCAAAGAATTTTTTTTATCACAAAAACTGGAAGCAACATACATGTCCAATCATAGGATGAATAAACAAAGAATAGAATACAGCTCAAAAAGGAATGAACCAAAGATGTGCTCATTAATAGGGAAGAATCTCAAAACCATAATGTTTAGTTTAATAAGCAAGTCATAGAAGAATATGCATATTATGATTCTATTTACATGAAATAGAAGACTGACAATATATTATTTAGGGATATAGATATTAAAACTATAACAAAAAGCAGGATAACCCAAAATTCAGGATAATGGTTACCTTGGGAGGACAGGTGGCAGAGAAATATGTGCTGGACGAGGGGCCACAGTGAGCTTCTGAGAGACTTACTGGTATGCTCTGTTCCTTTAGCTAGGTGGCAAGTACGTGACTGTGCATGTTATTTTTAAACTGTATATATGTTATATACAATCATTTGTATGTAAATTATGAGAGGCAGTGTAGTCTGGTGGTTAATAGTATGGAATCTAGGCTGACTGCCTGAGCTCAAATCCTAGTTCTGCCCCTTTGAGATTTGTGACCTTGGGGAAAGTTTCTTAACCCTTCAGTGCCTGAGATTCCTCATCTGTAAAATGGGGGTTCCAGTACTAACCTTATACATACAGAGAGAGTGAAGTGCCTGGTATATAGTGAGCCCTACTGGGTGTTTATTGTTGTTATTGTATGTTTGTTGCGTTTTTTGTATGTTTTATATATTTTACAACAACAAAAAAATTTCTTCAGGAAAAAGTGACGCTAAACTGTCTCTTTCTGGAATTGTTTGGTATAATTTTGCTCAGGTGCAAAGGAACTGATGGTACTGTACTTAAAGATTTTTTTATTTGAATTTGAATGTATTTTTCTTCTGTTTTTAGTTTTAATCTGTGTTATGTATCCTCCTCGTTAGCAACGTTCTCATGTTGATTTTCTCTGCTGTGGTCATTTTTCTAAAGCTCTGCAAAGCCAGCTGACAGGTATGAGGGAAAAGGCACGCCACACTTTTTTTTAATCTCTCCAAGCTGGCCTGGTCTTGCTCACTAGCCCGTCCCTCTCCATGGTGACAAATCTGCCTTCTGGGGAGTGGTAACCTCTGGGTAGTGCTGTCGCTGGGCAGGCGCATGCCAGGTCAGAGCGGGCTCACGGGTTCCTGAGAACTGCTGCCTACAGAGGCAGGGCTTACAGCGATGTCCGGGGAGCAGACAGGGCAGGAAAGACAAAGGTTTTCAGTTTGCCCTTCAGGGAAGATGGCAAACCAAAGCCTGCAGAAGAATCCTGTATCAGATCAGCGAATGAGTGAAAGGAAAGAGAGAGAATATCAGGCTGGAGATCAGAAAAATTCTGGCTGGTCCTTGAGATCTGAAGACCGTCAGAACTTAGAGGCGAAGGTTTTCTTCTTTGCCACATAACTCCCATACAGATTCATTCATTTGGGAAATATTATTAAGAATCTGTTTTATGAGCCATGGCCTGCTAGACATTGGGGAAAAAACTGTGAAGAAAATGGACCTGGTCCCTGCCCTCTTGGAGTTCAAAGTCTAGAGGGGGTTACAGAGGAAGCATAAGAAGTTACACCATGAGTCATTGAATCGAGGAGCCTAACCCAGAGCAAGTGGTGTTGAGAAAGCTTCCCACAGGAAGGGGTGTCCACACTACACCTGAAGAAGTGAGTATGCGTGAGCCAGGATTGTAGGGGTGAGGTGGACTTGGGGAAGGAGAACGTGGAGCTTTCAAAGAACTCAGTGGTCAGTATGGCTGACTGGGCTGGGTGTGGGGTCGTGTCGACGGATGAGGTGTGAGAGGCAAACGAGTAGGGTCCTGTGGGACCTTATGCTCTCACAAGGTTAATGAATGTGAAATTAGTTGTAAGAAAGGAAGTTTGTGACAATGATATGGAATTTGTGTAATTCATTCATTCTGATCCATAGTCAGAAAACATTCTGTACAATCGGGTGGTGAAAACATGAGATGTGGATTGTTTCTCTGCCCTTTTGTGCTCCTTAGTAATATAAACCATATTGGGAAAGCACAGAAACTTAATTTATTTCAAACTCGTGACTTAGGAATTATGTAAAATGATGTTCTCTTTCACGTGTGTGACATATTTGCACATACCTGTGTGTGATTTGGAAGGAGGGCACACACTCATGCCCCAGCTTAGTGTGTCTCCTCGAGGGGCCCATGGACAGAGAGCTCAGTCCTAAAAGTGGAGGCAGGGGGTTGCCTGCTGGTGCCCTCCCAACCGGGAGCCGTTCCGATCTTGTCATGCAAAATAGAAATATGAGTGGAAGTCATCCTGGTAAATTTTTTTTTAAAAAAAACATAATTTCCGTGATGAAGAAAGACCCACAATAATTTCAGAGGCTCTATGAGCCCTTCCTCGGCCAGAAGGATTCATTTTTCCCCAAATGTAGCCCAGGACACAGGTTTGCCTACTTAATCATGGGGGCGGGGAGAGTGGAGGGTTCCCGGATCCAGGCCTGAGGAGGTGGACCAAATGAGTTCAGCCCGTTGTTTGATGGAGAATGGGAAAGGAAAGCTGTACCCCAAGGTGGGCAGCCTGGGAGAGGGAGGGCAAGCGAGAAGAACAGATGTTTCTTCATTTGAGGTCCTGAAGGGGCCTGTTTTACTTTGAGTTTTGCCAGGTTTGCCCGGTTTAGTCTAGAAATTTAGCAGGACAGAAAGAGGCAGCACGCTGGCCCTGTGACAGGCAGCACTTCCGGGTTTTGCCGTTTGATCAGTTGGCTTTTATTTATGTTACGTGTAGGTTTTTTCTTTTCCTTTTCTTCTCACTGACAGCCGTCCTCAACAAATTGCCAGCACTGTCCTCCTCTGATGACATCCTTCCCAGTGAGAAACTTCAAACAGCGTCTCCCCCTCCGGAGTGTGTTGTTGGGGAAGAGGTGGTTAGCATAGAGATACGTATGTGAAGTTCTGACTCTCCCATCCTCTCGGGTGGAGTTGGGGTCAGATGAGCTGAGTGATCTTCTTGACCTCAGTGCATCTGCTGCTTTGAACTGTCTCGACAAAGGAACCAGAAAATTAAAAGGAGGCTTTGTGGACAAGCCTGAATATGAGTGCGGTGGGTTTTTCCTTTCTTTCTTTCCTTTTTATTGGAGTATGCCCTCCAGTGTAGCAGGGCTGGCAGTTCCGTGAATCTTTGTGGGGTTGTGAAATGAACCGTTCATAGAGAGTATACCAAGCTAACATCCTAGAGTCAGGTGGCTGGAAGTCATGGGGGTTGGACTGCGCAACATGTAGTTCTCTATAATTCCAATAAGGTTCTCTTTTGAGGCCTAAACATCCTGCACAGTTTGGAGAGGGTGCTCAGAGGAAGGCCTGGAAGGGGTTTTCTGAGCAAGATGTCTGGGATTGACTAGCCCCTCTGTAAGACTGGAGGTTTGGTGGTGGGTCTCCTGGAAAGAATATTCAAAATGGAGGCCAGTATGTAAACAGTCAAAGAAGATGCTTAATATTTTGTCAGAAAGGAAGAAATTGTTAATGTTACTAAACGGGAAGGGTGTGGGCAAAGCTGAGAGGAACTAGGACTGAAGAACAGTTAAGACGACGTGAAAACATGACGTGGATTCCCAACCCACGTGCCCAGGCAGAACTCTGCAAGGCTCTGCCCACTCCTTCACTTCCCAAAACCTGTCTGTGGAAACCTCGCCTTTGTAAGTTGGAGCTAATGACCCTCAGTCCCCCTGCCATGACAGTCGAGGGGCTTATTATGGGGTATTAAATCTGTAAGTACCAATATACCATAAACTCCATCCAGCATTTCCTTAACGAGAGAAGGCTTCTTGATGCTCACGCTTCGAATGTCGTCCTTCACATCCGTGCTCTGACGGCTCAGCTGACTGTGTGCCTTGGTAAGGAAAAGATTAATCAGTGGAGAGATAGTAGTAAGACACCCGCCAACACTGACAGTGGGATCCTAATGCGCGTATTAAATGCTAGTTTGTCTTACCTTGATAACATGAAATTTATTTTGGCAAAAGACAAGGGTTCTTCTCGTGAAATCCTTCTGTGAGTTAGCTGAACTCATTTCTACCAGTAGCATACCAACTCATTTCAAAACCAGCGGTTTTGAAAAATTGTTTCAAATACAAAAAGGGAGTGTTCCCCCACTCCACCCCACCTCCATATCAATTACAGGTTTTAAGAACAAGTTCCCATGTTTGAAGACTAGATAAAATCTGCATTTTGCTTTCTTTTGCAATGTTGAGCAGATACAGATCCCTGGGAATCTGGAAGTCAGCCTGCGATCCTGCCCATGGCAGCCTCTGAACAGCACCCAGCCAGGCCCATCTTTACTTCCTCAGGGCAGTTGATGTGGCCCTTGGAGCAGAGCTGTGTGGCCACTTAGCTGGGACATCGGGGCATTCTAAAGGGCTTGCCAGGGAGGACGGAGAAGGAAATGCTCTATTATGTCCCCTCATATTGAAGTGTTGTTGTTTGGGATTCGAACTCCAAATAAACATGCACCACCTAAGAAACCAGAAGCCGGCGCCAGGGGCAGAGAGGTGAACGAGGCCTGGCGGGTGCTCCCAGCCTCTCCTGTGGGGGTGGGGAGCTCTCCCCAGTCCGTGACCTTGTGCCTGCGGGCACACAAACCCACAGTGGGCACAGTGACAGTGTCGTGGACAGCAGCTGCCATGATTCCAGCGTCTCAGGGTGTCCGCCTGAGTGGAGTGGCCGCACCCTGGGCAGAGGACAGAAGCTGGCCGGAGCAGTGAGCCTAAGACGGGCCTCCTCCAGGACGAGTGCTGGTTGTTCCCAGCACAACAAAGAGCCCCCTCCAAGCCACCCCCCACCTACCGGTCGCCAGAGATCCCTGCCTGCCAATGCTCCAAAGTTTGGGAGAGCCTTCTACCTCGTAAATCTCAGAGGCCTGCTCAGAATTCAGAGAGGATTCCTCCTCCTGTTCCCATCACTCTGTTACTGCGGGCCCTCGGCAGAGGGAGGCTGCCTTTTACATGCAAATACTTGGAACCCATTGATTCCCCAGTTCCTGCCGCCCACCTTCCCTCTTGTAAGACCCTGGCTGTACCATCCAAATGGCAAGTAGAAGTTCCCACCCTACTAGAACTATTAAAGACTTTAAGGCATGGTTACCACCTGAGGCCTGAAGTGGACTTATTTTTGACACTCCAGGGCTGATTCAGATGTAGTCTCGTGGGAAACAGACTCTACAAGAGGTAGATGACTTAAGGCAAAACTCTTGGGGAGGTAAAAAGGCATTTTACGTCTGATGAGGAAAACAGTGGCTAGTGTTTACTGACCCCTGACCCAGTGCCCGGCGCTGCGCTGAGTGCTTTACGGAAGGCTCTGGTTTGTTCCTGGCAGGAGCCTTTGAGGTCTGCCCTATCGTTATTCCAGGTTTTTAAGTAAGAAAAGAAAGGCTCCAAGAGGCTAGGGAATTTTTCCAGAGCCACCCGTCTGGGCAGTGGTAAAGCCAGGACTGGACGACAGGCCCCCCAGGCCCACACCCCGAGCCCTTTGGGGCCTCCACTGAAGAAGTGAAAGGGCACGGCCGTGGCAAGGGCAGCAGAGACAACTGAGGGTCTCTTTCTCGGTTTCCTTCCAGCCTGATGTTAGTGTCAGAGGTTGTGAAAAGAGCGTCTGGCCCTCCCACAGTTCTTCAGCTCTCTTCCTTTTTGTTCTTCCCTCCCCTGTTGTCCTTTCTCTGCTCCTGCCCCCTCAGAGCCCGAGGAAGCTTCTGAGCCAAGCCCTGTGACATGCGTCAGCTCAGATCCCTCTCCACAGCCAGTTCTTTCAGCAGAGCTTTGCTGATCAATACTGAAAGCTTCAGCCAGAGAAGACAAATGTTCTCAAAATACAAAACTTGTCTCCAGGGAGACTCTTCCTGAGGAGAGAGTGAGTACTTCAAACCACTCCCGCAGTGCTCTGAGGCGTTGTGTCATGGCCCTGCAGCTGCTCCATACCCAGCTTCCAGAACCCCCAGGCCCCTCAGCCTGCCTAGTGGTCCTGGCCAGTGTATGACGGAATCCATTCCCTTTCACTGCCTTCAGCTGCCCCATATTCTTCTTTGCTACTCTTCTGTATATTCTGTGCTTATATTCCATGGTTTGACTCAGATTTCCTCCTGCTGCTCCTTACACCCTCAGTCTATGGTACGTGTCCTTGTAGGCAGCCTCAGTACCAAAATCAGTAGAGCCCTCCTATTTTACTGCCACGTTAAGCAGTTTCTTTCATTGTCACAAAAACCAGGCAGCCCTTGACAGGTAGAAATTGGAGGAGAACAAAATGGGAGAGAGGAGAAGCGGGTCTTTCCCTCCAGAGAAAGTTGCTGCTTCTTGCACAGTCTTGATGGAAAGCATCCTCACAATAGTTTCATACCTGGGGCGAGTTGGCTCTTGAATATGGATGCTAATGAGCTCCAGAATGGCTTCCAGCCTGGCTGGATATCAGAGCTGGGGCAAAAAACCTTCTCCCAAGAGCTGGTTCACAGTGGTGAAATTCACAGTGGTGAAAAAAGTGTCATTGAAATAAAGTAACTCACAGAATGGCTTGAATAGTAAACTGCTAAAGCAGGAATTAGTGAACTGAAAGATATTACAGAGAGATTAAAAAAGAAACAAGATAGAAGTTGAAATCTGGAAGGTAAATTGAGACGATCTAATAGGAGAAACTATAAAATTATGGAGAAAATATTAAAAAAAAAAAGAGCAGAGGCAATATTCAAAAAGCTCATGGTTGAGAATTTTCCAGAATTAAATATCTTCTCAGATTGAAGGAATAAAACTAATTTCCACCCACGGTAAATAAAAAGGAATCCTCAGTGTTATGTCTTAGTGGAACTTCATACCAACATCAACAAAACAACAACAATAAAAATTTTAAAAGCTACCAATGAGAAAAGACATTTTCTTGTAAGGAAATGATACAAGGTAGACTTCTCCTCAACAAGAGAAGTCAGAAAAACAAATGGAATATTATCTCCAAACTGCCAAGGGAAAGTAACAGTCAATCTAGAACTCTGTACCCATTAAAGCTATCATCCAAGATTAAAGGCAAAAATAAACGTTTTTGTGGCCCAAAGACTGGATGAGTTCATCCCTCACGGACCACTGTTAAAAGAATTACTAAAAATGTACTTCAGCAGAAGGAAATCAAATCCAGAAGGAAAGTATGGACTTCAAAAAGCAAAGAAGTTAGTATGTTGGTTTATTTACATAAGTATAGATCAACTTATGTATAGATTACATAAGTAATGACAACTAATAGAGGCTTAGAAACAAGGTGAAATTAAAATCTAGGCAGTAACATGAAAGATGAAAGAAGGCATTCTAAGATCCTTTTATTTTCCAGAGTGGGACATAAATATTGATTAACTTACATATTAAAAACTTAGGCATAACTGCTAAAAGAACAGAAATAAACTATCACTTCTAAACCAGTAGAGGGAGAAAACAGGTATTAAAGAAAGCAACCAATGTGACAGAAAACAAGAATGAAGAAAAGAAAAGAATTTATTTCTATAATAAATAGAAAACATAAAATAGGTTATATATATGTCTATGTATGAATGATGGCAAAAATAAGTTCAGATATGTCAGTTTTTACAATAAACATTTATCTCACATCTTAATAACTGTGGGGTTAGATTTTGTTTTAATCAGCCATGTACCACTAATGAAATATAGTTAACATAATGCAAAGTTTAGAAGTCCTACTCTGCCTTGTGGATTTTATTATTCAAAAATATCAGGGTGAGAAGGGAGCATTGAAAATGACTGATTTCTTGCCTACCAGACTGAGGATAGCATAACTAAGGATGATAGATGGGGAAGTCCCACCTTGGAAATGAAAATAAGTTAACATTTATTGACTTCTTCCTAAGTCTTAATTGGGGCCTGCCAAGGAAATTAAGAAGGAGCCAGAGAGAAGAACTTGTACCATTTGTCATGGAAACCCAGACACAGGAGGAGAACTTGGAGTGTGTAATGGGTAGAAGCCCCTCCCCCCAAAAAATAAAAGGAGAATTCAAGAAGAAAAGACAGGAGACATCAAGGATAAAGAAGATGGTGAGCAGTATCTTTGCTGGAGAATGATTGAGCAGAATGAGTATTGAGTATTAAGAAGAAGTTTTTAGGTCCAAGTGTAAGAGGCCAGATTAGTACGGTATTGGGCCTACTGTTAAGAGATTAAGGAAGAAAAAAAAGAAGTAGAAATTGAGGAAGCAAGAAGAGATTTCTGTCTCAGGAGGTTCAGCACCTATGGGAAGACAGAATGGGTGGTAAAGAGAAATGCAGGCTCAAGAGAAGTTACCTTGGAATAGGCGATAACCACTTTTAAGAATAAAACCTTAGTTATCTAGAGTCCTCGGGGAAATGAGTTTCCTGGGTAACCATCTTTTCTAGGTGGCCTAACGCTGCTTTTTAAAATACCAAAGCTAATTTTGACCATTTTAAAATGCCCAAAGTCACCAGCAATAGCAGTGTCAGGGTGGTCTCTTGCCTTTTACTATGAATGATAGTCTTTCATGACTTAAATAAAACCAGTTGGACGTGGTTTAACCCTGTTTGATCTCTCAGTTACTGCCCTGTGAGTGCAGCACCTGTTGAGGCCTGGAGGACTCTTTGCCTCTGGACTAGCCACAGATAACTTTCTTGAGTTCTTTTGTCTGTTCTTTGACATCTTGGAGTATCTTTCTTTTACTGTTGGCTGTCTTTTCTTGTAACTTGCCATAATTTTTTGTATCTAGTCTGCTCATGCGCTGGGTTGAGGCGTGTCCAGCCCTGACAGATGAATCTACTCAGTATATGGACTCAGCCAGGTTTCTGAACTTGAGAGGCTAAGGTCCAGACCCTGGTCAGTCACCAGGATAATCACCGTCCCCCTGATATTGCTGGTAGCCTTTCCCTGTGTGGTTCTGGCTCAGAGAGACAATCTCCTATAAAACCAAGAGTAACCTGGGGTGAGCGTCTGAGAGACTTTCCTAATATAGTACATGAGCTGTGCTCTGTGGATTTGGGAACAGTTATCTGGCTCTTTAGCCAGAGGCCTCTTTGCAGTCCTCTCTCTTTTATTTCCTGATCTCAGTGGGAGGAGTACCCTCAGAGAGGGCTGACTGGCTGCGTCTTCCCTCGAGGGTAACTCAGAGATTTCTGCCTCACAACTGATTAATTCTCTCAATACAGATAGAAAAAGAGGATGTCTCTCCTACCCACCTGCCTCCCATCCTTCAGGAGGAAAGGTATTTATTTTATATTAATTAAAACAGCCTCTCCTCTGCCACCTCTAGTGTGTGCTACACTTCTCTCGCTACCTGGGCTGGACGAGTAGACTTGAGTCAAGGACTTTCCAGTCAGGTGCTGTGTAATGACGTTTCGGTCAACGACAGATCACATACGCGACGGTGGTCCCGTAAGATCAGTACCATATACCCTAGGTGTGTTGTAGGCTGTACCATCTAGGTTTGTGTAAGTACTCTCTGTGATGTTCGCACAACGATGAAATCACCTAACGAAACATTTCTCAGAACGTATACCCATCGTTGCACGATGCACGACTGTACAACCTGGAGTCTTTACAATCCTGAGATCCTTTGCTACAGACCTTGTTCTTAAATCTAACAACGGGGCTAGGGTGCAGGTCTCTTTTTAATGTGCGAGTCAGTAAATCCATAAGGGCTTTTAAGAGAAGAAATGCGAGAGGTTTCTGGTGTTCTAAATTCCATAACTCACTGTTCTGAAGGCAAGGCAGAGACGTTCCAAGTGGGGAAAGGCCACTAGTAATAGCAAGGTGGTGTGATTTCCAAGGGGCCTTCCTTACGGGGTGACATTTATTATCTTGTTGA
Organism: Diceros bicornis minor; assembly: GCF_020826845.1. Taxonomy (NCBI): domain Eukaryota; kingdom Metazoa; phylum Chordata; class Mammalia; order Perissodactyla; family Rhinocerotidae; genus Diceros; species Diceros bicornis. The sequence continues at coordinate 7,354,434 of NC_080756.1, forward strand.
TTTACCAGCATCTGGCTTTTAGCCTTTCAGGTTCGGAAACTGGTTTAATCAACATACAAAGAGCAGATTCATTATCAGAACTGGGCTCACCTGAACCAAACTTACGACACTGATTTGTGAACCCAAGTGCCAGGTGACGTTTATACAGAGAAATATAACTGACTGATATCCTTAAAGTACAAATGACTAGCTCATTCTTTCCTGTAGGAAAGGCAGGCAGGGCGGGCAGATCACACAGGGCGGCAGATCACAGTCAGGTCATTTGATGATGAAATCAGAATAAAAGTAAATCATATATGTTTAATGGCATAGGCTAAGAGAGCAGTCCATCCACACTAAATACTGTCCTAAAGTGGCACTCAATTTCTTTGAAGTCTGTCAGTTAAGACTCTCTCTGCCCTGATCACTATTTGGGTAAACACCCACCAATGTTTTGTCTCATTTTTTAAAGGCTCAAGGCTAACCCTGGCCCACACCCACCCAGATCACCTCCCACATTAGTCTGTCTCTAGATTTTAATACTTTCAATCAGCTTATAGCATAGTCATTCTTTTCCTTTGAATTTACAGTTTAAATCTCAATGAGCGATCTTGTTTGCAAACTCTTGGGGGATCCCTCACTGTACCCCCATTGGCCAAGAGGGTGGCACTGATAAGGGGAGCTGGGGCAGCTCACCCTCACCAAGGCTCATCGGTCACTTACCAAAAATCCCCTTCACGTTTTTACTATATTCCTATGCTATGTATACTGTTATTGATATTTCTCTTTCAATCAACTCACTTTTTAGAAACAAATTTATTTTAAAAGGAGATTTACCCCTACCATAAATGGAAAATGACTATCCTGTGTCCTAAAAGGAATATGGCCCTAAAAATAAGCATATTGAAAACAAAAGCTCTTATTTTTCCCCATGTACTCTTTTGGCTGGACACTGCTTGCCATGGAAAGCTCTGAGCCTGAGCGGATCCGTGTTAAAGATACACTAGCAGCAAACTGAGGGTCTCCTTGACATCATCAAAAACCTCAAGAGGACTGAGCAGTGGAACAATTGAGGAGGTTGTTTAATGTACGTGGTACCTTGTCCATCTAACACCTAAACAGTAATCTCACGTTAGGCGTCCCACATTTTGGGGAAAGTGACCTATGCTTTTTGTGAGTTTAAGGGTGTTTGAGAACTGTTCACACAGCTGTAGTGATGCCTCCTTCCCAGCGTCGCCCAACTCCAGACTCTGCCTGATGCCACGCTGACTGGCTCATTCCTGCTTCTCCCTGCACAGGTACACACTGGCGGCTCAGGACCTGGTGATGCGTGCCCGCGGCGTCCTGAAGGACAGAGGATGGCGGATATCCAATGACCGACTGGGCTCAGGAGACGACATCTCTGTATATGTCATTCCTTTAATACATGGAAACAAGCTGTCATGAAAACGGCCCAGGGCATTGGGAGGACAGCAAGGGAGAAAGCTGGGATGCTTCTTGGCACGGCGGGCTGGGAAGGGCCCCAGCAGAGTTCCAGGGGACGCCACCTCTTCCCAGCCCAGGTGGGGAGTCTGCTGCCAAGAGGCCTCGGGCTGTGCTTCAAGAGGACTTTTAGGCTTCAGTTTCCTCTTTGCTAACAGGCCTAGATACTCAACAAGAGCGCAACAGGAAGGCTGCTACTGAGTGCTGTATTTCCTTTGGTTCCTTTCATAGGCCTCCTCGGTGGTCGCTGCCTGTTTCGGGCACATACATCAGATTTATTTTGTCTAGAGTAGCTGGGGCAGCCGTTTTCAGGTATAACTGGCAGAAGACTCTTCGGCCTGTCAAGCTGCCAACTTCTCTACGGGTTAAAAGTGCTGCATTGGAAAGTTGGGGGTCACGCCTCGGAAAGTGTAAGCACCCACCTTCTAGTAAGCCTGAGATTTATTTCAGGGAACGCTATCTGTGTGTGTGTGTGCACGTGTGTGTGTGTCTTTATTCTTTTATGGTGATGGTGGGGTGAGGCGAGATTTTTTCTTTTTTGATACTCCTTGAATCTTCATTGTTTTCCTTCCATAGAACAGGCTTGGACTTTCCAAACCCTTGCTGAGGAATGTGTGTGTCAAAGTCTGGCCCAGGCTGTCCCCATATCCAGTAGCCCAGACCACCCAGGCAGCCTTCTGGAGAAGTGCCCTGGCTGAGAGAGGGCAGTCTTTGTTGTGTAACAATTTGTACCTGAGTTGCATTTTCTCACCAAATCAGTGTGTTTTCATGAAGATATGGGTGTTCGTTGCACCAACGGTTCCTCTCTTGTCTTTAAGGGTCCCCCTTGTGTGGCTTGAGGTTTCTCTCTGAGAGTCTGGGTTTTCGTTTCTGGAATGGTTGGCCCTCCCCCACCTGCTGTGCCGTGGGGACACAGGTGAAGCAGTGTTTAATAGAGCAGTTTAGGAAGTTCCCTGTATCACTCAGTTCACCTCACCTCCTTTGAGAAGCGTTCCTCCATTTTGGATCAGGGTTCTGTGGGCCGTGACTGTCCCCAAGCCCACTCCCAACAATGAGGAAACATCAGAGTTCTGTCAAGAGCAGCAGTTCTACTCTCCTCATCCTCTTTGGGCAAGTCCCACTCAGAATGGCTGTTTGATCAAAGTGGATTTGAAGTGGGTTGACTGGTCATTCTCATGCTATGTGCTCTGTTCTTTCTCCACGGAATCACGTCCCAGCCACCCAAGAACTCAGACCCTGTTCCCACTGTCACTTCACCTCTGAGTGTTCCTCACAAGAGCAGCAGCGGCAGAAGCAGCGGACACTAGATCTACCCGCTGCTTCTCTGCCGGGAGGGATCACAAAACACATTTTTAGACGGCACTTTTCTCTCTCAGGCAGACCACTGCTCTGCACTAGGGGGCCTTGTAGAGCAACTTCCAGTCTTCCTGCAGACCTGTGGTGTCTTCACCATCTTGACAACTTTGTGTAATTAAAACATCCTTCCCACTCAATAAAGAAAAAGGTCATTGGTGTGATCCCCAGAAATGCTAGAGAGCCGATTCCAGTTCTCACGTTTGTTTGAATCCCTTCCCCAGAGGAGAGGAGAGAAACCTTTCCTCCGGGAGAGTTTATTGCCTGCATTCCTCGAGTTGTAGCTATTTCCTTAGGAAAGGCCTGAAGCCTTCCTACTCAGGAATGAATTCATCCACAGTGTGGAAACAATGCCCTGTCTGGCCGGTGAAGTATTGTGGGAGTTCACCCACCAGGTGTTTGCCAAAACATTGCCTGGGAAGAACTGGACTACCACCAGGAGTCATCTTCCTCTGACAGCTTCCCTCCTTCTTCAGTAAATCTTAGCTACCCTGAACATCTCTGTGGGGAGAAGTCTGTGGTAAAGCGTTTGCTTCTCCGGCACAATATGATGCTATGGGAAAACGTGCAGGCACCCTGCAGCAGTGTGGTCCACTTTCTGTTCCCGCGCTGGATCTCAGAGTCACGTACACATTGGAAACTTGAGAAAGTTGTTATGGAGGACTGATCCGCCACAATCTTTGGGAAGCTGTCCTCACAAGCAATCGCCTCTCTCCCGTGTTCCCATTGCCTTTCTTTGTTTCCTTTCCTGGGCTTCTCGCTGGGTCCTACCTTGAGCTTCTCTATCCAGCCACCAGAGTCAGAGTTTGGCTGTAGGCATCATATCAATGTCACGACAACCTTCTCAATTCACCAATTCATTTACTGCCAAGGCATGTTTCAGGAAAAACTCTGGAACCCCCTTATTCACTTTACCCTAAAGTCTTGAGTATTTAGTCCTGCTGGTTTTAGTTAAGAGAGGTATCTAGCAATTCTTTTCATAAGCCCCCTTGGGTGGAAAGATCTTACTAGCAAGCTGAAGCCATGTTTCTGTTTGAGGGGTGGGAGGAAAACAACAAAGGAGATGAATGAATCAAATGTGGAAAAATGGTTTGTTAATGCCCGTAGCAGATCTACTGAGCACTGATATTGCTCTGTGAATTGAGCTTCCCTGCTTTTGGCCTTATTTTTCACCCAGGCCCCATGGCATTCCATCCCAGGGCAGCAACTGTGTCTATATAACGGGTCAGCCCTTGGAGTATTCCTGGAAAGGTCAAAAGGCAACATGCTCAAAATTCTGCAGAATATATTTATACATGGGTCTGAAATCTTATGTAACTGACTTATAGCCAAATCCGCTTGCCCTAATGGCCTCAGAGGAAGTCTTGTTTAATAAAAAGCTTTTGATTTCCTAGTCAAGTCTTTATGGTTGTCTTGGGGTGCGTGTGGCCACTTCCTCTAATGAAAGGCTCTTTCAGTTCTAAACCTCTTTGCTGGGCTGGCCCCTGCTCTTCGGAATATTTGGAGACACTCTTTTCCTTAAAGGGAGCAAACTCGCACTCTATCCACACTCTGCAGCATTGTGCCAGGCAACACGCAAACCTTTGTTCTCGTAACACCTGAAATCAGAACAGCGCCAGCAGCCAGAGGGGTGGAGGGTGTGTTCTGTGGTGGCCGTGCTTAGCCAACGGCTGTTCTTGGGGCGGGAAGGGAGAAGTGAAAGTGCTCAGCTGTCTAAAGCCAAAAAAGTGGGCATTTTAGTTATTTCCCACAGTATACAGCTTTGGGGAATTTGGGGTGTTTCATTTTTTAATTCCTAGTAACTTACCTCCTCCACGGGGCTGCGTGCAGTCAGCTGTGCTCACCCTCTGCTTCCTCCTCTGAGTATTCACTCACTTCTCAGGAAGCATCGTGATGACTGTGGGCAGGGATGAGAGTCCCAGTACTCAGGGCTGGCCTCAGATCTTGGCCGTTCGGTGAGGGTGTTCAGTTTACCAAGAGCACAGGCATGGAAACTCTCGGGAAAAATCTCCCAGATCTTTAAAATTCCTATTCTCCTCTTGATCTCACCTCCTTCCTCATCTGCCCATCAACTTTATTTAGAAGGCCTCCAGTGGTCAGTGTTTGCTTTCCACCACACTTTGAGGATCTAACCTTTCCTTAAGTGACCCAGCGGCTCCATTGTTTTCTGAGTGACTGTGTTAGGCTTTTATGAGTCTATTTTCAGTAAGTTAGTGCTTCTGGGACACCTGAGAAAGCAGTGAGAGTCATTTTCTGTGCAGAGAACAACCGGGCTGACCCTCAAAGTTACCAGATCTAAGAAAATCGTGAAACAGTCTCTGGCCACAGGACAGAATTTTACATTAGGAACTTGGGTTTTTGAGGACTTAGAATTGCAGAGAAATGTTGCAGCCTGCACGCCATAGCCCACCTTGCTGAGCAGACTTTGGTTTTGTGTGGGCGATGTGGCTTCTGTGTGTATACTGGGATTTTTCAAAAGACACTAGCTGAGCAGCCGACTTGCCTCTCGTGTGAGCACCATGGGGCTCTATGTCACGTCTGAGGGCCAGTCTGCGAGTACTGCTCTTTGTAATCTGCGATGGTATCTGTGTAAATAGCTTTCATTTTTCCTCTGCGTGTTAGATGAAGTTTTGTTCATGTAGCGACCAGGTAGACAGTGACCAAATGAGGCTGTAAATGTGCTGTTGTTTCCTACCGTGATGTACTTGAAGGAGAACCTCGTGTCCTCCACTCTTCCAATCTTCTGGAGTACTCTGTGTTTGTTCTGGTAGTTCTAAGGTTACTCTTTCTCTCCTGTTTTGCCTCCATTTTGTTTGTTTCTTCTGGAGACCCTGGGAGGCCCCCAGTGGAGATCATTTGTAAGGAATGTATCATAAGGTGTGGGTTTCCAAAATACCCTACGTACAGTGAATGAGAGGAATCTGCCTGAAAATGGTTTCAGAACTGTGTACCTTTATGTTTGTGATTGTGAAACCTTGACTTTTGTAACCCAAAAATGAAAACTGTTCAGTAAAGGGGATCTATTTTGTGTGTTTTGAAACTTAGGTGCAATGTTCCCTGGAAAAAGCTGAAGAAATGTGTATGCTTGATGACATTTTAAAATAAAAAATATATATATGTATATAGGACACCTTTAGCAAAATTTCTGCGTGTCATTTCTTTTAATTCATTGTGAAGTGTCTTCATATCGGGTAGTGGAATGATATAAGAGTGTCATGGCCTGTGTGGAGTTATCAACTGTGAAAATCAAGAGGGAATGGATGCCAACACTATAAATCTTCACAGGACTAGCAGTAAAGGCCGTACAGCTCAACAATGCCTCTAGAAGAACCACCGTGGATATTATTCCCAAGAAGTTTTTTTTTTTAACTGAGATATAATTGACATACAACATTATATTAGTTTCAGGTGTACAACATAATGATTTGATATTTGTATATATTGCAAATTATCACCACAGTAAGTCTAGTTAACATCTGTCACCAAACATAGTTACAGAATTTTTTTTCCTTGTGATGAGAACTTTTAAGATCTATTCTCAGCAAATTTCAAATATGTAATACAGTATTATTAATGATAGTTGCCATGCTCTACATTACATCTCCATAACTTACCTTATAATTGGAAGTTTGTACCTTTTGACCCCTCTCACCCATTTCGCCCACCCCCACCAACCCCCTCTGGCAAGCACCAATCTGTTCTCTGTATCTGTGAGCTTCTTTGTTTGTTTAAGATTCCACGTATAAGTGAGATCATACGGTATTTGTCTGTCTCTGTCTGACTTATTTCACTTAGCATAATGCCCTCAGAGTCCATCCATGTTGTCACAAATGGCAGGATTTCCTTCTTTTTTTGGCCTAATAATATTCCATCTTGTGGCCTAATAATATTCCATATATGTATACCACATTTTCTTTATCCATTCATCCGTTGATGGACATTTAGGTTGTTTCTATGTCTTGGCTATTGTAAACAATGCTGCAATGAACATGGGGGTGTATATATCTTTATGAGTTAGCGTTTTTGTTTTCTTTGAATAAATACCCAGAAGTGGAATTGATGGATCATATGGCAGTTCTATTTTTCAACTTTTTGAGGAACCTCCATACTGTTTTCCATAGTGGCTGCACCAATGTACATTCCCACCAGCAGTGCACAAGTGTTCCCTTTTCTCCACATCTGCACCAACACTTATTTGTCTTTTTTGATAATAGCCATTCTAACAGGTGTGAGGTGATACTGTGGTTTTGATTTACATTTCCCTGATGATTAGTGATATTGAGTATCTTTCCACATACCTGTTGGCCCATCTATATGTCTTTTTTGGAAAAATGTCTATTCAGATCCTCTGCCCATTTTTTAATCGGATAGTTTGTTGTTGTTGTTTTTTTAAATTGAATTGTATGAGTTCTTTATATATTTTGGATATTAACCCCTTATCAGATATATGATTTGCAAATATTTTCTCCCATTCAGTAGGTTGCCTTTTCATTTTGTTGATGGTTTCCTGTGCTGTGCAGAAGTTTTTACTTTGATGTGGTCCCACTCATTTGTTTTTGCTTTTGTTACCTTTGCTTTTCATGTCAAATCCAAAAGATCATTGCCAAGACCGATGTCAAGGAGCTTACTGCCTAGGTTTTCTTCTAGGAGTTTTATAGTTTCAGGTCTTACATTTAGGTCTTTAAACCATTTTAAGTTAATTTTTGTGTATTGTGTAAGTAGTGGTCCACTTTCATTCTTTTGCATGTGGCTATCCAGTTTTCCCACCACCATTTATTTATTTTTTTATTTTTTGAGAGGAAGATTAGCCCTGAGCTAACACCTGTTGCCAATCCTTCTCTTTTTTGCTGATTAAGATTGGCCCTGGACTAACATCCATGCCCATCTTCCTCTACTCTATGTGGGACACCTGCCGCAGCATGGCTTGATGAGCAGTGCGTAGATCCACGCCTGGGATCCGAACCTGGGAACCCCCAGCCGCCAGAAGCGGAGCGTGTGAACTTAACCACTATGCCACCATTTATTGAAGAGACTGTCTTTTCCACATTGTATATTCTTGGCTACTTTGTCGTAAAGTAATTGACCATATTTGGATGAGTTTATTTCTGGGCTCTCTATTCTGTTCCATTGATCTATGAGTCTGTTTTTATGCCAATACCATACTGTTTAATTACCATAGCTTTGTAATATAGTGTGAAATCAGGGTGTGTGGTGCCTCCAGCTTTTTTCTTCTTTCTCAAGAATGCTTTGGCTATTCAGGGTCTTTTGTGGTCCCATACAAATTTTAGGATTGTTTGTTCTATTTCTGTCATTTGAATTTTGATAGGGATTGCATTGAATCTGTAGATTGGTTTGGGTAGTATAAACATTTTAACAATATTAATTCTTCCAATCCGTGAGCATAGAATATCTTTCCATTTATTTGTGTTGTCTTCAGTTTTTTTCATCAATGCCTTATAGTTTTCACATACATGTCTTTCACCTCCTCAGTTAAATTTATTCCTAGGTATTTTATTCTTTTTGATGTAAATTCTAATTGGAATTGTTTTCTTAATTTCTCTTTCTGATATTTCGTTATTAGCTTATAGAAATGCAACAGATTTATGTATGTTGATTTTTGTATCCTGCAACTTTACTGAATTCATTTACTAGTTCTAACAGGTTTTTTTTAGTGGAGTCTTTAGGATTTTCTTTATATAATATCACGTCATCTGCAAATACTGACAGTTTTACTTCTTCCTTTCCAATTTGGATACCTTCTATTTCTTTTTCTGGCCTAATTGTTCTGGCTAGGACTTCCAATACTATGTTAAATAAAAGTGGTCAGAGTGGGCATCCTTGTCTTGTTCCTGTTCTTAGAGGAACAGCTTTCAGCTTTTCACCATTGAGTATGATGTTAGCTGTGGGGTGGTCATATATGGCGTTTATTATGTTTAGGTACATTCCCTCTATACCCACTTGGTGGAGAGTTTTTTTCATAAATGGATGTTGAATTTTGTCAAATGCTTTTTCTGTATCTATTGAGATGATTATGACTTTTATCTTTCACCTCATTAATGTGGTATATCACATTGATTTGTGTATGTTGAACCATCCTTGCATCCCTGGAATAAATCCCACTTGATCATGGCTTGTGATCCTTTTAATGTATTGTTGGATTTGGTTTGCTAATATTTTATTGAGAATTTTTGCATCTATGTTCATCAGGGATATTGGCCTGTAATTTTCTTGTGGTGTCCTTGTCTGCTTTTTGGTATCAGGGTAATGCTGGCCTCATAAAATGAGTTTGGAAATGTTCCCTCCTCTTCTGTTTTTTGGGAGAGTTTGAGAAGAATTGATGTTAATTCTTCTTTGAATGTGCAGTAGAATTTACCAGTGAAGCTGTCTGGTCCTTTACTTTTGTTAGGAGATTTTTGATTACTGATTCAATCTCCTTACTAGTAATCAGTCTGTTCAGATTTTCTATTTCTTCATGATTCAGTTTTGGTAGGTTGTATGTCTAGGAATTTATCTGTTTCTTCTAAGTTGTCCAGTTTGTTGGCATATAATTATTCATAGTAGTCTCTTATGATCCTTTATATTCTGTAATATCAGTTGTAAACATCTCCTCTTTCATTTCTGACTTTGAGTCCTCTCTCTTTTTTCTTGGTGAGTCTAGCTAAAGGTTTGCCAATTCTGTTTATCTTTTCAAAGAACTAGCTCTTGGTTTCATTGATCATTCCTATTGTCTTTTTAGTCTCTATTTCATTTATTTCCACCCTGATCTTTGTTATTTCCTTCCTTCTACTAACTTTGGGCTTCGTTTGTTCTTCTTTTTCTAGTTCCTTAAGGTGTAAAGTTAGATTGTTTGTTTGAGATATTTTCTTGTTTCTTGAGGTAGCCATTTATCGCTATGAACCTCCCTCTTAGAACTGCTTTTGCTGCATCCCATAAGTTTTGGTATATTGTATTTCCATTTCTCTTTTGATTTCTTTGTTGACCCATTGGTTGTTCAGTAGCATGTTGTCTAATCTCCACATATTTTTGAATTTTCCAGTTTTCTTCCTATAAATGATTTCTAATTCCATAAGATTGTGTCAGAAAATATGCTTGATATGCTTTCAATCTTCTTAAATTTTTTAAGAATTGTTTTGTAAGCATTTGATCTATCTTGGAGAATGTTCCATGTGCACTTGAGAAGAATGTGTATTCTGTTGCTTTTGGATGGAATGTTTTGTATGTATCTGTTAAGTCCATGTAGTCTAACATGTGATTTAAGACTGATGTTTCCTTATTGATTTTCTGTCTGGATGATCTATCCATTGATGTAAGCGGGATATTAAAGTCCCCAACTATTATTGTATTGCTGTCTATTTCTTCCTTTAGGTCTGTTAATATTTGCTTTATATATTTAGGTGCTCCTATGTTGGGTACATAAATATTTATAAATGTCATATCCTCCTGTTGGATTGACTCCTTTATCCCAAAAGTTATTCTTAAGTGAAAGGGCTAGTGACTAACATCCTTGCCGAAGGCAGTAAGAGTCAAAAGAGTCTCCTTCAGCATTTTAAGTACTTAAAAAGTGTTAGTGAAATGTACCATCTTGTAGAAAAAAGTTACCTTAACAGGTGAGATATGACATCAAAGAATGCTAATTCTGCTTAGTTCTAGAATCCAGAAAGTTAAAAGCAATCTAGAAAATATTAACACAGTGTTAAAAATATTGATTCACAAAAGAAAGCTAAAAGTAGGGTATAGCTTATCTGAAGCTTAGTTCAGAAGAGCAGAATAGATAGAAAACACTCAGAAGGATTTTATTCCAAATCTCCCAGCTCTTTTCACTTTCACTTGTACCCTAATGCTTATGCCTCCTCCTCCCTACTCAATACTAGAAACTAATGAAGAATCAATCCTTGGATTAGATACCTAAAGATTGAGACATTTCTTCTCTGTGGAAGATGGAAGAGTCTTCTAGCATTCTCTGATGGGCTGTGCTTATCAGCTTACCTCTTGAGAGCTGTGATACATTGCTTCCCAAGATGGCTGCCAACAATGACTCCTATATCTGTTTGCAAATGCTTCCTTTCCCATCAAGAGGTGATGTTTGTTTCTCCACCCCTTGAATCTGGTCTGGCCTGTGATTTGCTTTGATAATAGAATGCAGATGTGACATTCTGAGAATTCTAAGCCTAGGTCTCTAAAAGCCTTGTAGCACCTGCTTCCACTCTTGGAAGCCAGCCACCCTGCAAATGTCAGACTAGATAATTGAGTGATGAGAGGTCACCAGGGAGAGAACCAGAGTACCCAGACATTGAGAGTGAGGCTGTCTTGGATCCTCAAGCCCACTTAAGTCACTGCAGGTGACAACCACAAGAGAGAGGCCCAGCCAGCTCTCAGCTGTTCAGGCCACTCCAGCTGAGGCCACAGGCTTCGCAGAGCAGAGAGAAGCTGTCCACACTGAGCCCTGCCAGAATTCCTGACCCCCGGAAACAGGAGCAAGTAAAATGGCTTTTGTTTTAAGCCTTACTGGTAGTTTATTACACAGCAATAGATAACTGAAACAAGGTATAGAGAACCTGGCTCTTGGGGATTTGGGATAAAGTGGTTAAAAATATAAAAAGAGAAGCAAATGGCATTGAGAAAGTACATTTGTAACTTGGGAAATAATCCTCCCTAGGGAACCTGGTACAGTGACTGATATGGAGGAAGCCAACTTACAGCAATTATGGGGAGACTCTAAAGGACGGCCGTGCTGGGATCTTAGCAAGAGTTCCCCTCCACAGCTATGCTTTTGCTTCTTTGTGCAGCTTCTAATGATCATTAGTAAGCCAGGAAAATGATGACTACTGGGGCTCTGAGCCTAGAAGGGGGAAACAGGTCTTTAACCTGTCACTTATGATAAGACTATCCCATGTTGTACCACTTATGACCCTTGGGAGATTCAAGTGGTTCTTCGGCTCCCAAGATTGTTGCTTGAGAGTGTTAGGTTCTATCTGAGGGAAAACAAGACAATTTTTAAATTGTGAGTATATGCATATGTATTTTTTAAAAATTCTCATCATTTAAAAATCTCCATTTACAAAATACTTCAAACTTGTTGACGCCCAGTTTTTTCCTTCAATTAAATGACAGGTCAAAGAGCGAGTTATATATCCTAGCAATTAGTCTGCCTTTTATAATTGCTTTTTCTATCATTACAGCCTGAAGACTGCTGCTCTCTCAGTACCTCTGTCTACATTTTTACTTTCTTTTCTTTTACTTCTGATGACATTTTCCAGCCAGCTAACCTCCTTTGCTCTATTTATTCCACTTAGGCTGCCTGCAAGATGCAGAGTGTGACTGAGCACAAGGTGGGGGCAGGGTGCACCTTGATTGTCTTCCAGGGACCAGGTATGATCAGTTTGCTGGTCCAAGGGGACCATGAACGAGGCTTTGGAAGGTCTGAATGCAGACCTGGAGGACAGTGCTCCTCTGAATGGGGCATACCAATCTGAGCTTTTTCTTTTAAAAAATTTAATTTGCAAATCTAGTCACTGAAAATAAAAGTAAATGAGCTCATTCAGAAGGCACCGTTGTAGAGTAGGGGTGGGGGAATGGTTGACATAAGGATGGGAGAAAAGTGAAGTCGCAGCAGCAAAATGTTCCAAACTAAGTCACTTCACACTCTTTGAACCCGACTGGTATGTTAGTGACCAGACATCTCTGATTCAAACTAAAGAATTGTGGGACCTGAAGATAGTGATCTTAGCAGTTCTGAATTAGACACTACCTCCCTGTTGAGTTTGGTGAGTGAGAAAAAAAGCTGGGGGGAGATTCTGGAAAGCTATGAAATCTCTACTGTCATTGTCCTAGGTCAAAAAAAAATGAAATTTCTGGTTCCTAAAGGCCTAAATATAAGTCAGGGGACATTTGGCCTATCTACCAATTGCACAGTGGAATTTGAAGGAAAATTAACAGTGTGGTTGTTCTCATACTTAAGAAAAAGATAAATGCTATCATTATTGTATTATATGCCTTAAAATACAATGCAAATAGACTCAAATATTTATAGGTGAAATGTTATAATGTATATCAGAATTGCTTCAAAGCATTAACGAGTGGGGGAGGAGTTGATGGGCACACAGATGAAACAAGATTGGCCATGTTGAAGAAAGTTATGCAAACTTGGAAATAAAAGGATGACTGCATGTTTTTTCAATGTCTTTCCTAGAATATGATCTACTAGGCCCACCCAAGGATTATTTAGTTCTTAGGTTAGGGTTCAGCAAACTTTTTCTGTAAAGGGCCAGATAGTAAATATTTTAGGCTTTATGGGCCATTTGGACTCTGTCACAGTCCTCAATTCTGCTTTGTTGCATGAAAGTAGACAATCTGAACTAGGATCTGTTTTACAGTGGTAAAAAGTCAAGCTTTATATCTTGATCAGGAGAATTAACTCATGAAACTATGGCCTGATCTTGCCTCTCTGGTGTGAAATGAATGAAAGAGTCAAACATATTAATGAACACTAATGGCCTATCATTAAGGAAAAACCAAGTAAATCAGTAATCATGTATCCTGTTTTATTGTGTTACAAACAGAGGATAATTTATAAATTTGCCAGTTCTTTAGTACTAAGACAGACTCACATTCAGTTTTTAGCCACAATGCTGGTAGATGCATCAGGGTTGTGATACTGTGTTTCCTCAATACTAAGACACCCTCAATTATATAATCTGCCACCAATTCAAAACAGTTAAAATGTTTCAAGGAGAAAGTTTACCCATCATTTACCACACTCCAGCAATGAGGCAAAAAACAAAACAAAACAAAACAACAAGCATACGTGTATTTTGTTCTTACTATTTATTAGGCTCTATGCTGGGTACGTGAGTCCTGCGTTTTTTTATCCCCTTCTCAGGTAGATATGATCACATTTTACAAATGAGGAAACAATTTCATTCCACTGCAACCAGAGAACATACTTTGTATGATTTCAATCCTTTTAAATTTATTGAAGTTGTTTTATAGCCTAACATATGGTCTATCCTGAAGAATATTCCATGTGCACATGAGAAGAATGTGTACTCTGCTGTTGGTGGGTGGAGTGTTCTGTAGTTGTCCTTTAGATCTAGTTTATCATGTTGTTCAAGTGTTCTATTTCCTTGTTGATCCTCTGCCTAGTTCTTCTATCCATTATTGAAAGTGAGGTCTTCAAGTCTCCAAGTATTATTGTTGAATTATCTATTTCTGTCTTCAATTCAATCAGTTTTTGCTTTGTATATTTTGGGGCTTTGTTGTTAGGTGATTATATTTTTATAATCGTTATCTTTTCCTGATGGATTGACCCTTTTATCATTATAAAATGTTCTTCCTTGTCTCCAGTAACAGTTTTTATCTTAAAGTCTATTTTGTCTGATATTTGTATAGCCACTCTTGCTCTTATCTGGTTACTTTTTGCATGGTACATCTTCTTCCGTCCTTTCATTGTTAGCCTATTTTTATCTTTATCTTTGAATCTAAAGTGTGTCTCTTATAAAGAGAATATAGTTAGATTCTTTTTTTTAAAATTCATTTGGGCAATCTCTGTCTTCTGACTGGAATGTTTAGTCCATATACATTTAATGTAATTACTGATAAGGTAAGGCTTATGTCTGTCATTTTATTATTTGTTTTCTATGTCTCTTATGTGGTTTTTATTCCTCTATTCTTCCATTACTGCCTTCTTTTGTGTTAAATAATTTGTGATACACCATTTTAATTCCCTTGTTGTTTCTTTATTATATTTGTTATTTTCTTAGTGCTTGCCCTGGAGATTACGATTAGCTTCTTAATTTAAGGCAATCTAGTTTGTATTAAAACCCTATGAATAGGAGTGGAGCATTGTCTGAACTGATATAGTGCCGGAAGATGAGAGGATGGCACAAAAATACCGGCAGGGTTCCGCTCTGCTGTACACAGGGTCACTAGGAGTCGGAATCAACTCAACAGCACTAACAACAAGGTTTGGATTAATACCAAAATAATTTAACAACTTTGCTCCAGTATATACTTCCAATTCTTCCCTCCTCCTTTGTCCTATTATTTGTCGTACAGATTACACCACTATACAATATAAGCCTATCAAAAGTTTAATAATTACTTTTTTATGCAGTTGTCTTTTAAATTATATAGGAGAAGAATTACAAAAATACATTTATACTGTCTTTTATACTTCCTATGTATTTACCTTTACTGGTGTTCTTTATTTCTTCATGTGCATTCAAATTACTGTCTAATGTCCTTTCATTTCAGCCTGAAGGATTCCCTTTAGTATTTCTTATAAAACAGGTCTGCTGGAGATGAATTCTCTCAGTTGTTTATCTGGGGATGTCTTAATTTCTCCTTTTTTTTTTTTTTTTGCTGAGGAAGACTGGCCCTGGGCTAACATCCATGCCCATCTTCCTCCACTTCATATGGAACGCCGCCACAGCATGGCCTGCCAAGCAGTGTGTCGGTGCATCCCCGGGATCCGAACTGGTGAACCCCAGGCCGCCACAGCGGAGCACACACACTTAACCACTTGCGCCACTGGGCCGGCCCCTCTACTTCATTTTTGAAGGATAGTTTTGCTGGATATAGAATTTCTGAATGACAGGGTTTTTTTTCTTTCAGCACTTTAAATATGTCATCCCACCACCATCTGGTCACCATGGTTTCTGATGGAGTGTTAATCTTTGAAGATCCCTTGTATGTGATGAGTTACTTTTCTCTTGGTCCTTTTAGCAGGCTGACTATGATGTGTCTAGGTGTGATCTCTTTGAGTTTATCCTACTTGGAGTTCACTGAGCTTCTTCAATATGTAGATTAATGTTTTTCATCAAATTTGGGGCACACCTTCAATGGTCTGGAAAGCAACTTAAAACTCTATCTTAGCCTTCCCTTCCTGCTTCTGCAGAGCCTTAAGGTCAGCCAGAGATGAGAGATCGGGGCTTTCTCAGGTCTTTCCTGGGCATACTCACTGCCCTGTACATATGCGAGGACTTCTAGGTCTCCGATAATGTTGGGGCTTTTCAAAGCCCTCTATGGACATCTCATCCACCAGTTTTTCCCTTTTCAGTTTTTTGGTCAGCCTCTTGTTAGCTTCAACTGGTATGGCTGCCTTAGACAGCTGTGATGTTAAACAACTGTCACATGATTGTTTGTGACTAATGCCCTGGGAATAGAGCTGTTCACACAGAGCAGGTCAAGTAAAGATCAGCCTTGAGAATGGGGCCTTTCCAGGGAGTTGCCAGATAGGTCAAATAGTGACAATTCTCTGGGGATGGGGACTTTGGGGGGAGCTACAAACCCATTCTGCCTCCTGCAGTGGCTGCTAGTCTGCTGGGTCTCAGACCTACTATAGTTGTGAAGCTGTTGGTGTTCAAGGCTACCCCAGGTCTGGAGAGGGGAAAGGAAATTGGTCAAATTGCCACAAACCTCCCCGTTCTCACTGAGATTCAGCTGTTTTTCTTAAATAAACACTCTTTGGATTGTTGCAATCCTTTGGTTAATTTCCAGAGTCCTAAAAAAGTTGATTTTGATAATTTTGCCAGTGTTCTCTTTGCTCGTATGAGGAGTGGATTTTCAGAGGTCTTTATTCTACCATTCTAGAAGCCCTTCTCCAAATGAGGAAACAAAGGTTCAGGTGGGGTAAGTAGTTGCCCAAGGACACAGGCAAGCAGCACCAAAGCCAAGAGTTCAAATGCAAAGCTTGCATTCAACTGCCTCCCACTACAACAGTTTTCAGAAACTTCTCATTAGATAATAAGCAATAGTTACAAAACCTTCATCGTGTATCACTTATTTGGATGGCATTTTTTTTATTGATGTTTTAATAGTTTATAACATTGTGAAATTTGGGGTTGTACATTTTTGTTTGTCCATCACCGTATATATGTCTCCCTTCATCCCTTGTGCCCACCCCCCACCCCCTTTGCCCCTGGAACAACAATACAGTTTTCTCTGTCCTTGGATGGCATTTTTAACAAAGTCCTTTCACACCAAATCTCGATCCCTGAACTCTGCACTGAGCAGTGTCATCTGCTATCTCCCAATACCATTTCTATACAATGTGTCTCTGTCACAGGCATTTTAGTTCCCTCTCACTCTAGTTTTGACTCTTACTCAGCTGGAGTTCTATGCCAGCATCTTCTTAGCACTTAGCACTTACTACGAATGTTTATGTTGGCAAGGCTTTATCGTCAGGAGGAAACTGAGTACCAGACTCAAATACAGTCATATGTCACTTAATGATGAGGATACATTCTGGAAAATGCATCGTTAAGGGATTTTGTCGTTGTGCAAACATCATAGAGCGTATTTACACAAACCTAGATGATGTAGCCTGGTACATACCTAGGCTATTTTGTACTAATCTTATGGGATCACCATTGTATGTGCAGTCTATCATTGACCGAAACGTCGTTATGTGGTACATAACTGTGTAAGACCCTTACCCAAGCAGAATGAATGGTGTGCTACCCCAGGTGTATTAGACACAATACCTGGACTTTCTATGAATTTTTGAGTAACAAGTGAACAGCAGGTAAGCTTTAGCTCTCCATACATGCCAATTAATATTTGAGGAAAGATGGATACCAGGGTCTCGAAGAACTGAACTAAATTATGTTCAAATTCCTCTTGAACTAGAAATGTGCTTAAAACAGCTCCTACATTCTTGAGCACTGACCTGTAATAAAAAGTAGTGGTAAAAGGTAAATCTTTTACCAGGGTGCCCAGCTGCACTATTTATTACAAAACCTGAAGCGTTGGGATGGAGAGTCATTTGCTGCAGTGGTATCAGTGTTACAGGTCTTGACATCTCTCTTCACGGGCTCGGTTGACCTGAAATAAGAAAACCATTTCACACACCAACAGGGCATTTTTTGATGATGCACTTGACCTTTGCCTCTGGGCTCAACAATAAGAAGAGTGATGACATTTTTTTTAGCAGAACAAAACCTAAAGAATTTAAGCTTAAGGGAGGCTAAATCCCACAATGCAGGAGCCATGAGCATTTAATTAGTTAACACCTGTCGCTTCCTGCAGAGGGTCTATAGCCTGGCTGCACATTAAAGTCACCTGGGAGCGTTAAAAAATATCCTGTCTGACAAGGCCCTACCTGAGACCACTTAAATCAGAACCGCCCCCCCCCCGGAGGGACCCAGCCATCAGTATTTTTAAAATGTTCTCTATGTGATTCTAATGTGAGAACCCCTGTGTAAGATATTAAGGACATACACCCCTGAACTAATGTTGGCAGATTTGGCAAATAAAATCTACCAGACACCTAGTTAAATCTGAATTTCAAATAAAGAATTTTTAAAAATATAAGTATGTCCTATGTAACATTTATCTGAAATTGAAATTTAAATGAGTGTTCTCTATTTTGTCTGGAAACCCTACACAGGACAAAATTGAAAATCAAACAGGAGGGCTAGAAATAAAGCTATCAGCAGAGAAGTTTCCCTGGTTGGTAGATTCTTGTCTCCCACCTGAGGAGGGCCCCAGGAATGTTCCAGCAGGCTTTCTTAGGGCCTTAGTGTGCTAGGGCTGCCATAACAAAGCCCCATAGACTGGGTGGCTTAAACAGAAATTTATTTTCTCACAGTTCTGGAGACCAGAAGTCCAAGATCAGGGTGTCAGCAGGTGAGGCCTCTCTTCTCCGCTTGGCTTGGCCTTCTTGCTGTGTCCTCACCTAGTGTGGTACCTGTGAGCAAGCATCCTGATGTCTCTGTGTGTGTCCAAATTTCCTCTTCAAAAGGACACCAGTCGGGGCGGCCCCATGGCGCAGCGGTTAAGGGCGCGAGCTCCGCTGCTGGTGGCCGGGGTTCGGATCCCAGGCGCGCACTGAGGCACCGCTTGTCAGGCCACGCTGTGGCGGCGTCCCATATAAAGTGGAGGAAGATGGGCACGGATATTAGCCCAGGGCGAGTCTTCCTCAGCAAAAAGAGGAGGATTGGCATGGATGTTAGCTCAGGGCTGATCTTCCTCACAAAAAAAAGACACCAGTCATATTGGGTTAGGCTCCACCCATATGACTTCATTTTACCTTAATTACCGCTGTTAAGGCCCTATCTCCAAATACAGTCACGTTCTGAGGTACTGTGGGTTAGGTCTTCAAGAAACTAATTTTGCGGTACAGATCAGCCCGTCACGGTGCCCCTCACTGCACTGCAGTCCTGGGGAGCATGGAGGGTCAAGCATTGTTGCTCTGATGTCCCCTTCCCAGTGCCCCTGAGCTACCAGGAGAGGGAACAGGGGCATTTCTGAGGGAAGTGACAGAAATGGGGGTCAGGAGAGCAGAAGAGGAGGCCACTTTTTCCTGGGAAGAAAGGGAGGGAAGGGGGGAGAGCCATGTCATCAGATGGAAAGATGCAGAGGAAGAGGAGGAGAACATGTTAAACCAAGAGGGACCGTGCGAGGAAATGGATATGACGATATTACCCACTCCTCCAGAGGTGGAGGACACCAGGAAAGGGAGTGGGTGGGATACAGGAAACAAATCAGATTTCTGTAGCAAAGGGAAGAACCGGAGAAACTGCCCTCCTCCCCAGCAAATCTTGGTCCTTTTTAGGGAAAAAAAAAAAGCCTCAGGTGTTGTAAGACCCTGCACAGGACTCAGAGAGGAGCCCTGACTTGAGTGAGTTTTCGGGCTTGGTCGGCCTTCCAGGACAGCCCCCCGCCCGTCGCCCAGCGCTGCCTGGTTTCGCTGCTCTGGGGACGAACAGGCAGCGGCAGGAGGGAGCGCCCCGGTCCCTCTGTCCCCGCGCCCCCCGCGCGCCGCGCCCCCCGCGCACCGCCTGTCCGACGTGAGCGACGGGCTCCTAAGAGGAGTGTGAAGAAAAGCCCGGCTGAGGAAGGACCTTTCCACGCCAGCGACCCGCGGCCCCACCTCGGCCGTCAGTAGTCCCGCGGAGCCGCGCACCGAGTGCGCCCCGGGGACGGGGCACCTGGGGACGGGGCACCTGGGGACCGAGGTCTGCGCGCGCCGCGCGGCGGGTCAGCGGCGGGAAGAGGGGCGCGCGCTCAGCTTGGGGACTCTGATCCCACAAACACTCAGGCCCGGCCGCCCCCCCTCCCCCGCCGTGGGGAACCCGAACTCCCCACCGCCCCCAATAATCTCGGCTCGCCGCGTCCTCGGGAGGGCCGGGCCGTCGGGCCCCCTGATTTACGGGCCTGGGTGTGACAGCTTTAACGTGATTTCTGCCCGCAGAGGGGACGGCCCACGCCGGAGGGGAGACTGGCCGCGCAGCCTGCGCGCTCTGAGGGGTCTTTCCAATCCGCGCAGAGCTGGGCGCAGCCTCCCCCACCGAGACGGGGGGTCAGCTTGGCGGCGGCCTCCCCGCAGAGCCGGGTCGGGCGGCAGCAGGTTCAGCTTTGGCCGAAACTGAAGGAATAATGTATTGCTTACAAGGTCGGGGACTTTGACAGAATGTGCTAGCATACTGATTAAAGCAGATTTAGTTTGAAAGAGGGTGAAGATCATTTCATTTGACCGATTCCTTTTTTTCCCCCCTCTGTGTTTGTACAGAAATCAGTGCCTTGGCGGTGGGAGGGAGGGCAGGAAGGGTGTTTTTATTTTTAATATTTGAGTATGGCGGGGAGAGGCAACACTTATGGCTTAGAAGGGAAGGAATCTGGGGGAATCATGGGGCAAACAACTATCAGAACATGCTTCTAAAAATGTTATATTTCACAATCAATCATTTGTGTGGGAAACAATATTGCCTTTTGTGCTCTCTTCAGACATCACAGCTAGTATTTATGGATATATAAATTATTGGATAAGCACACCAACACACCACACTTCACAAGGTCATTACTGTTACTGTAGTAACTAACTGTCATTTAAATGTTACCATTGAGTGATCAACTTAGTCCCATGAATAAAAGGGACTAAATAAGACTATTGAGGGAGCTGTTATAATATTTAACGGAAAATATTTTCATATGAATGAATAACAAATTCAGTAGGGTTGGATATGCAATTCAGATGTACACACACTCATTTACTATATTTATTTGTGTGTACAGGATTCAAATGCGCTAGGCAACCTCTGAATACAATCCCTCACACTCTGTTCCTCAAGGGACCAAACAAAGCGAGAGAGAGAGCGCGGGAGAACGTGACTGCATGGGGAAGGGGCAGGTTGGTGTCACACGGGTGGTGGCACAATCATTTCTGTTATTTATAGCTTTAACCAGAAAAAGAGACTGAGAGCAGCTGAGTACCAATTTATTTTGCCACCTGAACCGATGAGTGGCTGCCTTAAGTGTCATTGAGTTGGAAGGTTGTGCATTTCATTGACTGCCAGGTTACAGGGAGCTCTGAGGCAGGTCTAGAAGGCGACGAGTAACCACCCTGTCACCTATGAAGGTGGGCGCTGAGGGCTGCCTGTCCTCGCTGACTTGTCTCAGCAAATGCCGCCTGACGAGACACGAACGGGGCCTGTTTAGTGCTGTCCCAGGAGCAAAGTGGAGCAGGAGGCGAGGGTGTCCTCCCAGAACACAACGATTTGGAGGTCAGGAGCGGGGACTTGTCCGGGCCACAAGCGCGGCACGTGCACATGACACGTGGGTCGTGTTCAGCCCCCCAAGTGTGTAACACTCACGGGAAGGCAGTGCAGTAACAGAGGCATGAGGGAGTGCTGTGGAGAACCAGAACTGAAGAGTCCATATGGGTCCGGAAGGTGTTCCACATGTGCACTGGGTCACCAAGGATGAGGAAGAGTTGGCCAAGGAGAGAGCGCAAAGGTCAGGCTGGCCACGGTGGAACAGAGAGCACAGAGGAGAGGACAGGAGGCAAAGGCCACCCTGTTTGGTGCCTGAGGAGGACCCTGGATGTGTGAGTTTCAGCTGCGTCCCACCTCTTTGTGGAACCGAGTGTTTACAAGTCCACTCCCCGATGAAGATCAGCCATCAGGTGTCTCCTCGAATTTTCTAAAGACCATAATGGAAAACTGCACGTTTCTTTAAGCACATCTAGCCATCACGACTGCAGAGCAAACCAAAATCACAGAACAGAACTAAACTCTGAAATCCTAGTCTAATTGTTGTTAGTTTAAAATAATCCTACTCCACTGATACGACTTGTGACAGACAAACACGAAGTGCGATCTCCCCAGCCTTCCCTCTGAACTCTGCTGTCTTCCTCTCGAAGGACGATGAGCTCAGCAGCAGCGTTCCCTACGTCCCCGCAACAGTCAGGTCAGCCTCTCCGCCTGTCTCGGCTGGGCTGCTCTCGGGACCGCAGGCAACTCACCTGTCATCACAACAAAAATCAGCTCGTTCCCTCGCACTCATTTGCTCGCTGGGAAGCTCCCTCCCGGGCCACTCAGTGGACCAGTGGATGCTTCTCTTCCTTCCTTCCTTCTTCAGCATCCCAATCTCCTCCTCCCCGCTCTCAAGCGCTCATTGTCAGGTGCCAGAACTATGACTGCAAAGTGACTGCTGCCCTCAGTTACAGAAAAAAGGAACCCGCCTCTTTTGTCTTCCTCATCAACTCCCAGGCCGCGTCTCCATAGCAGCAGCTCTGGTTTCCTCTGTCAGATGTGGTGGTATGAGTCTTGTCTTGAGAGCACACATTCCTGTAGTCGTGGAGTCTAGCCACAAAACAGCATGCCCAACACCTCTGTTCTCATCCACTGCCCGCTTCCTATCTCACCTAAAGCCCCTCCTTCCTTTTCAGGCCGCAGTGATCTCTGTGTGATATGGATTACAGCCTTCGGAGAGGCTTCAGGGAAGGAATGACAGTGCCTGTGTATGAGGGTCAGAGCCTGCATCGCCCAGGGGCCTGCCAGTGGGTCCTGTGCTTGTGAAGAGCAACTCTGGGTGATTCTGACAGGCGTCGGGGTTTTATTTATTCATTTTGCAAACATTACAGAAGCTCTTTCGTATATCTTAGGGGATGCGGAGACGAATAAGAAGCCTCTGCTCTAGGGCAGCAGACACCTGAATGGGTAACGCTCGCGAGACAGCACAGTAATGAAGGGCTGAAGAGTGCGGTGGAAAATCAGGGAACCTGTGTCCAAGTCTACACGGAGCAGGGAAGGATAGCCCCATCTGTTGACCCCTGCACTGGTCGTGAAGGATGAAGAGAACTGGGCAAGGGAGACGGAGGGGAAGGTCATGCTGCCCAGGGTGGAAAACACAGCCTAAATGAGTGGAGGAAGAGGAGGACAGGTGGGGAGAAGAGGAGGAAGGAGTCTATGGGGCTGGCAGAAAAGAGAACAAACAAAGGGGAAGATGGACCCGGACAGAGTGAAAAGGGGAACAGTAACTGTCTCTGCTCCTACTGGGCTGCATGCAGGCCTCGGGCAGCCAGCTCACTCCCAGGGCAAACACCATTATGACTATCTTATATCCGTCTCAGCAAAAGACGCTGAAGCTCCGGGAAACGAGAGACTAGAAAGTTCGCAATGTGCTACTAAGAGCATAAGGGAGATACAGAAGAAGGAAAAAAAGGCCCAGGCATTGAAAAAGCTTGGAAGCAAATACATTGAAATGATACTAGCTGTGATCTATTAGCTATGGGTGGTAGGATTATGAATGATTTTAATTTCCTTCTTTTTACTTATCCAGGGTTTCTGTTCTATGGTGAACAGGAATACTTGGCTACTAACTGAGTGATCTTTAATACAAACACATTCTAATAAAAGGGTTCCTAACGTTTATTTAAGTTCATGATGCTGGCATCTGACCCATACAAGGGGAACGGTGAGGTAAAAACCAGGCCTGTCTCATTCAGTGAGCAGGTTCTGTAGCGATCGTTTGGGGTATGTCTCATTTATTCATATGTAATATTGCTGCACCACCACCCACCCTCAACTCTCAAGGGCAGAGATGAGCCTATACCCATCTCAGTACTCCTGCCCCGGGCACAATACCCAGCAATACACAATACAATCCACAATCCACAATACAAGTGGATGCATGTGGAGTAAGTGTTGTTTAATGAAAGGATCCCAGGCCTTCTGACCCTAAGCCAGGACTCTTTCCACCACAACAGTGATGCTCATACTTTAGTATGCATCAGAATTATCTGGAAGGCTTGTCAAAACACAGAATGCTGGGTCCCACCCTCAGAACTTCTAATTTAATAGGTCTGGGCTGGGCCTGAGAATTTGCATTTCTCACAGGTTCCCAGGCAATGCTGACACTGTGGGTCCTGGACCAGAGTTTGAGGACCGCTGCTCTATCACCTACTGTCTTCAGGTGGAAGGATCCTAAGTGCTGCCTGCTGCCACACTACTTTTCATAACCATGACTTGAAAGAATGCTCCAAAAGATACCATGAAGAAGAGTCAAAGCTAAAATAGTTGGCAGGGAGCTAAAATGACCAAGAATGCTTTTAATTCAATTCAACAGCTTATTAATTCTTACATTTTTGTCCAGTACTAAGACTTGTTGAAGGGATTACAAAAGACATATTTCTACTGTTTGGTATCTTCAAAGATCATAGGGTTTGGTCATGGAGTCCAGATTAGCATATGGGAAATGGAAAATAACCAAATATGTGGTATCAATAAGTTCTATGGGAATTAGAGAGGGGAGAGATCAATGTCAAGGCAAAGCTTTCTGGAAAATCTAAGTTTAGGACCTGGAAGGATGCTACTTAGGCTATTTCTTGCTGTATAACAAACCACCCCAACACTTAGGGGCTTAGAACTCCTATTGTTACCTCACGGCTCTGTAGGCTGACTGTCCTCGACTGGGGGTCCTGCTTGGGGTCTCTCATGTAGTTACAGTCAGCAGCGGGGGCTGGAGTCACCTCAAGGCCCAGCTGGGCTGGTTGCCTAAGATGGCTTCTTCACTCACATGTCTGGAACCTCAGCCTCCTCCATGTGGCCTCTCTCTCCAAAAGAGTTGCCTGGACTTATTGAGGGCAGTTCAGGGTTTCAAGGGATAGGAAGTGAAAAGTGCCAGTCGTCTTAAAGAGCAGGTCCAGAATTGGTACGGTGTCACTTCCGCCATATTCCGTTGGTGAAATTAGTGACAGACCAGCCCAGATTCAAGGAGGCGGAGGACTACACTCCATCTCTCAGTCGGGGAGTGGGTGCATACATGGAAGAGAAGAAACTGACCCAGCTATCTTTGGAGGCAACCTACCACAGAAGGGCAGGCAGAGGAAACCACCCACAGCGTGAGGATGCAAGAACCAGAAGAGGGCCAAGAGGAGATCTCAAGGCTTGTATCCAAGGAAATCAGAGTCGTTGAAAACTGAAATGAAGAGCCTGAATCTGACCTGACAAACAGTGGGAATCACTGCACATTGTTAGGTAGCAAAGTGGCTTTCCCTCACTCCACACACCCACACGTGTTTGCCTCCCAGCATCAGGGCTAAGTGGTGTACACACAACACACACGAGACATGCATGGGCCGGCCACCATGGTTGTGCAGGTGAGTGAAGAGGCCAGTACAGTTCAGTGTGATGACAAAGGGGAAAGTGTAGGATGCTATGAGAGCTTCTAACCCAGATAAGGAGGCAGGAGGGAGAGGGAGAGGTGGCTGTCAGTGTTGTTTTAAAAAGATACCTCTGCGGGGCCGGCCCTGTGGCTTGGCGGTTAAGTGTGCGCGCTCCACTACTGGCAGCCCGGGTTCGGATCCCGGGCGCGCACCGACGCACTGCTTCTCCAGCCATGCTGAGGCTGCGTCCCACATACAGCAACTAGAAGGATGTGCAACTATGACATTCAACTATCTACTGGGGCTTTGGGGCAAAAAAAAAAAAAAGGAGGAGGATTAGCAATAGATGTTAGCTCAGAGCCGGTCTTCCACAGCAAAAAAAAAAAAAAGAAGAAGAGGAGGATTAGCATAGATGTTAGCTCAGGGCTGATCTTCCTCACAAAAAAACCAAAACAAAAAAGATCCCTCTATAACCCTCATACACTGCTGGTGGGAATGTAAATTGGTGCAGCCACTATGGAAAACAATATGGAGATTCCTCAAAAAATTAAAAATAGAAATACCATATGATCCAGCTATTCCACTTCTGGGTATTTATCCAAAGAACAAGAAAACAGCAAATCGAAAAGATACATGCACCCCTATGTTCGTCGCAGCATTATTCACAATAGCCAAGACTTGGAAGCAACGTAAGTGTCCATTGATTGGATGAATGGATAAAGAAGATGTGGGGTGTGTGTGTGTGTGTGTGTGTGTGTGTGTGTGTATATACACACACTGTAATACTACTCAGCCATAAAAAAGATGAAATTGTGCCATTTGCGAACACATGGATGGACCTTGAGGGTATTTTGCTAAGCGAATAAGTCAGATGGAGAAAGACAAATACTGCATGATTTCACTCATATGTGGAAGATAAACAAACACATAGATACAGAGAACATATTGGTGGTTACGAGGAGGGAAGGGGGTTGGGGGGAGAGCAAACGGGGTACAGGGGCACCTGTGTATGGTGACGGATGGAAACTAGGCTTTCGGTGATGAACACGATGTAGTCTATACAGAAGGCAAAATATAATGATGTACACCTGAAATTTATACAACGCTGTAAATCAATGTTATCTCAATAAAAAAATTAAAAACTTAAAAAAAAATTCCCTCTAACAAAAGTTCATGGGCAAGATTGAAGGAAGGAATGGCAGAAGCCAAGGAGACAAGTTTGAGTGCTGTAGCAATACAGGTGATTAGAATTAGAATTAGAATTGCTCACATGTACCAAGAAAACAGCGACTGCTCCTCATATCGCCAAGAGATCCTTCTCCACCAGAAAACAGGCTCCTCTGGTCCTGCCCTTGCTTGCTGCCCGCCACCACCACCTGTACCTGGTGCACTGCCAAATACACAGTGAGGCTCAGTGAATATCTGCCTAGCTTAAAGTATATATCAACTTTTGTACAGATCACAGATGGTGATGGGGCTAGGTACACTCAGAGTACTTAACTCTGCATCCTAAACTCTGCCAAGAGCTCTAAGTGTGCAGTTAACTATTTAGAAAAATGGAATAGCTTCCACCCTACTACCAAGAGCAAAGGAATATTTACACTCAGCCCTGGTGTGCAGTACACTCGAATAATTTTGCTAAGGAAAATGGCAACAGTCAAACAGATGAGGTAGCATTTCCTTTCTGTCACCCTTCCCGTGACTGTTTCGATCCTTACTGTTTCCAGGCGCCTCTCTACTCTTGTTCTTTGCTAGCCTTCATTCAAGAGTCTTCCCCAGGGACATGGAGGTGTGGAGGGGAACGGCGGGAACTGGCAGGAATGTCCGTTTTCCTCTTACCAGCTGGGGCCATTACCAGCTCCGATCAGAGTGGAGGAGAACTGGAGGGAAGACAACTGGGGAAATGAGGAAGAGGAGAGAGATGAGGAAGAAGGAGTCACAGCACACCAAAGGGAAGGAAGACAGAAGTGAGAGTGGCATGAGGACCAAGGCCATGGGGAAAGAACCCTCTGGGTCTAAGGCAGGGCAGAGGGTAAAAATAAGACAGGAAGTGACCAGAGACGGCTGTAATGGGAGCCACCCTGCCAGGCCCTTTGCTGTTGCTGTCCCTTGCTTTGCCATTCCACTGGTAACCGCACCTCTCTGGGAAAGAGAGAAGAGATGAAATTTGGCTTCATCAATTTCAGATATTTGGTTGTTCATAGTTAAATGCTATACTAGTTTTCTTTGGCTGCTGTAACAAATTACCACAAACTTAATTGCTTAAAACAACACAAATTAATCATCTTATAG
Source organism: Diceros bicornis minor (assembly GCF_020826845.1). Lineage (NCBI taxonomy): Eukaryota > Metazoa > Chordata > Mammalia > Perissodactyla > Rhinocerotidae > Diceros > Diceros bicornis. Next base: position 7,381,927 of record NC_080756.1, read on the forward strand.
TTCCGGAGGTCAGAAGTCCAAAATGGGTCTCCATGGGGTAAAATCAAGGTGTTGGAAGGGTTTTCTGAAGGCTCTAGGGAGACTGTGTTCCTTTGCCTTTTCCAGCTCCTAGAGGCTGCCTGCATCCGTGGCTCATGGCTGCCTTCCTTCCTCTTCAAAGCTGGCAATGGCAAGGGAGTCCTCACAGTGACGCAGTCTGCGTTACTCTCCCTTTGCTTCCGTAGTCAGGTGTCCTTCTCTGACTGCGGCTTTTCTGCCTCCCTGTTCCACCGTGATTATCCTGGGCCCACTGGATAATCCAGGCCAAGCTCCCTATCTTAAGGTCAGCTGATCAGCAACCTTACTCCATCTGCAATCTTAATTCCCCTTTGCCAAGTAACCGGATCTATTCATAGGTTCCAGGGATTAGGATGTGGACATCACTGGGGGAGCGGGGGGATTGCTCTGCTGACCACAAACACTATAGCCTTGCTGAAACTACACTGTTTCAAATTTTTCCTAGTATTCTTGAAAACCAAGAAGGACTCTGAAGGTCAGTTGTTTGCTTTTCCTCTTACAGGTTTGCTGGAACCAGAAGGAACAATCCTAACCATCCGTCATTTAAACAAGGGAAGGTTTATTGCTTTGACTAAAAAGGCACTTGTCACAATAGCAATACTACACACTTCAGCAAAGACAGAGCCCCTCTTGCAGAGGCTACAGCATACTGTCAACATGTCACCCGGTGCCACCTCTTCTTACCAATGCTGCACAGTGTGCAGTGGTCTTGCATCTTTGCCCCAAGAGGCAGTCAAGAGGATCTGGTGCTCTAATGAAGGGGCAACATACAGATCCACGGGGACCCAACCCTTTGTTTGGGTCAGTTTTATAGTTTCTGTAGAACTGGAAGGCTATTATGCAAAATGACTCTTGGCCATTCATTTATCAATCCAAGCAATGTAATACTGCTTGTAATGTAAAACTGCTGCTGCAATTGCCAGCAAGCAGGTGGGGTGCCCTAGTCTCAGACAGGCTAGACTTCAATCCATCAGAAGAGACTCGGATGGGCTATTGTTTTTGACAATGTTGGTAGGCATCACAGTTAGGCATGGGAGATAAGGAGTTAAAATTACCAAAGAATAATTTTTAAAGAAAATAATACATTTCTGCTTTTCATCTTTTTCTGAGCCATTTCCTGAATATTCCTTTAAACTGGCAACAGGGCCATTTCCCTGATGACAAAAGCCCACTCTTAAAATGGGAGGGTGGATATACAATTTCAGGATCTTAGAATGGTAAAAGCTTTGTGTGTGTGACAGAGAGAGACTAAGATTGAGATTATGTGTATCTATCAAGCATTTGAAAGAGACCTTTTGGACAACTTCAAAGAGCTACCATTTATAAACACCTTCCTTGTGTCAGGACTTTGCTGGGCACTTTTGGTATATTATCTGTGATCCTCAGAACAACCTCTCATGGTAGGTATTACAAACAAGGAAATTGAGGATAAATGAGATAAAGAAATTTACCTGAGGTCACACAGCTATTAAATAGCAGAGAGAGGAAATAACCCTCTGGCTACCTGACTCTCAAGCTCTTGCTCCCTCTTGCACAGAATAACTCACTGCTGGATCTCTAATGCCTCTGAGGTAAGTGGTGGCAATGGACACAGGTAGGAGTTCCACTGCCGAGGACCTGAAGCCACCAGGTTTTGTCCACGCCTCCTCAATCCACTAACTCCCTAATCTGCACTGACTCCCCCAATTTCCTGATTAGTGACTTGCCTACAGTCCCATGACAAGTCAGGACACAACTGTGAGTCAACCCTTGTTTCTGGTGCCTCACCACTTCTCCCCAAAGATAGCCATACATTACTTAGGAAGAAATGAGGAAACTAGGCAAACGAGAAGAGGGAAGAACTGAAGAAACTGAGCAAAGAAGAAAATAAAAAAAGACAAAATAAAAAAATGCCCATTTATTTGTGTAGGAGGGAGTGGCTCAATTTTGTAGAACTCTGAAAAAGTCACACATACTGTTTGCCACGGAAGGACTAGAGAGCACTGCTCTGCAAAACTTGGAAACTCTGATGTTCCATGATTTACTTGGCCTCTTTAGACTGCATCCTCAGAGGAGATGTAGCTTTGAACTCAAATTCAATATTTGACCAAACCAAACAACTAAAAATGTTAATCAAAAACAAAGCCAATACCACAATAGCCGAAGTATTAGGAAAAATTCCTTTTGTGAATTAAATTCACTTAGTAATAAATTCATTCTTGAAGTTAGATGGTTTCTTTTTTACTAAGGCTTTGCAAGCTTTTATTTTATGGAAAGAAATTATTGTTGATGGAATTCAGTTTTCCTGAGAACTCAGTATTATTTTTAAATCTAAGAATACATACGCATTGCAGTAAGAGACATGGTCTAATATTATGCAAAAACCTCCCCTAAGGTATGGCAAATAAGATTCCCAGACCCCACACAGTACCAAACTGTTGTTGGAAACAGTCCTTCAGAATAAGGAGTCTAATTTATCTTATCTGCCTAGAAGCTAGTACACTGGAGGAGCCACACAGTAATACTCAATAATGCTGGTTAAATAAAGAAATGTGTATTTACGTACATACATTCATTGACTCACAGAATTACATAAGCACCTTTATTTTCCAAAGCCAAACGATTCAGGTAAAACTGCCCTCCTCTTTTCCAGTTCCCCTTCCTTCAAAAATCCTCTTCCTTTTAGGTTTTCCTCTTCAACATTGCTATTGACATGAATTTTAATTATATTAGAATCCTGTACAAAATGCTGGGGAAGAGGAGACGAGATACATTTGACCTAGACTCCAAAGCTTCACAGATGGCCTGACATGGAGAGGAGCCACGAAAGACTTTAGCACAGTTTTCTACACTGTATTATATCTTCCAAATGGCAACTCTCCACTAGAAAAGAACATGAATATCATGACTTGAACATCAACTTCAGGGTCCTAACCCAAAACAGACTCAGGTGGCTTAGAAAAGTGCTTGAAATTTTCTTACTCCACAGGGTGAACACTGAAGGTTGCTATTGCAATCATCCAAGTAAAATTTTTGGGTTAACACCGTAGCATTATTCATATTAACTATCTAGTCACTCTGTAAGTTTTCGAAAAAATAAGGTAGGCAAGTTCAGAGTGTAGATGACAGTAAAAGGCCAGAAAATGTTTAGAGCATGTAGAGAGGCCAGGGGGTAGGGGAGGGAGGGGCTTGTAGGGGTAGAGAGCCCTGGGAACTAGAAGTCAGCATGAGGGCACTGGACACGAGGGATAAAGATGTCACTGACAGGAAAAAAAGAATGCTAAAGGAAACTAACACTTCCAAAAAAATAATTACACAGCAGGCAGGCCCTGTGTTAAGACTTAGCATATACTACTATATGAGATTCAGGAGCAAGGAGAATTTTTGTGCTTATTTGCAGTCATTCAAGCTACATTCAAATATATTTCTCTTTTGTTATGTGATTTAAAGTTACAAAAAAGAAAAAGGAAGGGAGAAAAACAATGAGAAAAGTACCTTTTCCTAGAGAAAAAGTACCATTCCTCTAGGTCTGAAAACCTGTGAACTAGAGAGACAAATTATCTGTCCCCGACACACCCAATATACATGGTGGGGTAGGCACAGGATAACCACCATAAACACTCCCATTCCAAAAGGGACAGAACAAAGGCACGTGGCAGTTGCTGGTCCACAGCAAATCCAACTGCGCACATGTTGCCAATTCCTTGATCAGGGCTCCCTTCTACTGCCTGCAATGCTTCTCCTCGGCTCTGGGCTCCATCCTCTGAGTCATGCTTCCTATTCCATAAAATATAGCCCATATTTTAAGTTCAGTAGTTTGATGAGCCTGCTTCCTGCCTGCAGAAGTTCCAGTGCCTAAAAGCTTCTTTTCATTTTGAAGCCTTCTCTGTTTCTTATAGTCCAAGCTGGTAGTATAACTACAAGTATAATTTCTTTAAAAGCTTTGTAAATTTACTATGAATCTTATTGGGGTTTACTTCATTAGGCAAAAGCCACATCGACAAATCTTGTCTACCTGGGGCTCCCTATAAAGCTGTTGTGGATTAATGCCCTTAATATTCTTAGAATTCCTGTTGTTTAGTGGAAAAGATCCTTAAGCTTTTGTCTTCTTGCAAGGACTCAGAAGGCACCACCTAAAATCTTTCTGGGTTCTTAAAAAAGGATTTTACAGCCAAATCCTTAGCTTCACCTTTACCCTGAGAAGGTTTCATGACAGGGCTGTGAATTTGACTTTTGTCCTGAGGCCTTTTCTCACTTGGGGAACATTCTGCTGGGAGAGACTGGTCATCAGAAAAAGGTTTTATTTTCTAGCCTAGCAAGTCCTGCCTCCTTGATAGTTCCTCTAAATTTTTCTTAAAAACTGAGTGATTTCTTCTGTAGCTCATCATTATCTATATTTGATGATATACAGCTAAAAGAAACCAAGTGAAACTTGCAAGCTTTAGCCTGAAGGCTTTTCAGGCTGACCCATCAGTTCATTAGGTACGTTTTCTATTTCTACATTACCATAGGCAACAGTTTTATTCACAAGAGCTTTTCCTCCAGCTTTAACAATTTTTCCCTCACTTTCCTTTGTGCCCTATTGGCAACCTCAAGAGCCATCAGACTCCTGCTACCAATCTCTTCAAGGCCCTTCCAGTGTATGCCTGCAGCTCAGGTCTGAAGCCATAGCTGTATGTCTAAGTTTGTCATAGTAATATTCCATTTCCAGGCCCCAAATCAATCCTGGTTCTCTACCCTATGTATCAAGTGACCCCAAAACTTTGGCTTAAAGCAGCCACCACCATTTTATTATCATCATCTCGCACGGCTCTGGGGCTTGACTAAGCTTAGCTAGACGGTTCTTGCTTAAGGAGTCTGTCTCACGAGCTTGCAGCCAGATGGTAGCTGGTGCTGGAATCATCTGAAGGCTTGCTCATTCATACGTATGGCACCTGGTCTGGGAAGACTTAAATAGCTGGGGATGGGAACAGCTGGGCGTCCTCAGACATCTCTCCCTGTCTCGATGTGACCTCCCCATGGTCTTTTCAGCATGGAAGCTTCAGGCTAGCTGTTCTTACATGGCAGCTCAGAGCTCCAAAAGTAGGTGTCATGAGACAGAGAGAGAGGAAGAGAGAGGGAATGAGGGAGAGAGAAAGGCAGAAGCTGTATCACCTTTTACAACCCTGTCTCAGAAGTCACACAAGTGTCATTTCTGTCACATTCTATTTGTTGACGTGGTCACACACACCACCTAGTTTCAAGAGAAGGGAACACAGACTTTTTTTTTTTAATGAAAAAATATCAAATAATTTGCAGATAGATTTTTAAACTATCACAGTTGGAAAAAGGATAAAAAGGAAGGCTTAAGAACTGTCGTTGAAACCATGCTATATCCTACGGCCGCCAATGGTTGGCAGTGACAGTCACAAATCCCAGTGATGATGGTCAAAAGCAGGTCAGGGGTTACATACACTCAAATGGATTCAATTATTCCAACTTTTTCTTCTTCAAGAAAGACCTATTTCTTTCTTCACTTATTGAGAGAGAGAAAGAACACCAAATGTTCCACCAGGAAGGCTAAGTTCTACAGCAGGGGTCAGCAAACTATGGCCTGTTTTTGTATGGCCCATGGGCTGAGAATGATTTTACATTTTAAAGAGGAAGAGGAAGAAGAAGAAGAAAAAGAAGGAGGAGGAGAAGAAGAAGGAGGAGGAGGAGGAGGAGAAGCAGCAGCATATGCAAGAGACCACATGTGACCCACAAAGCCTAAAACATTCCCCATCTGGCCCTTTACAGAAAACGTTCATCGATCCCTGTTCTAAATCACTTTCACATGTATTTTCAGGTAGTCACCACGGACAGAACAGCAAACATAAGCTCTAGGATGCTTCTAATACATAGATTTTCCCCATACAACAGAGTACAGACTATAATAACAGAGGACCTTGTCCAGTTGTCTCTTTTCTATTGTATGTTCAATCTTGAATCTCCATATTCCCTCTCATTTTTCCTCTATCCGCCTATCAACATTCTCATCTCCTCATAATAAACAATCCTTCTTCCCCTACCACCTCCCTCAAGTTTTGTGTGTGCAATTTTCTTTTCCCCTTGTGTAACTTCTCTCCTCAAAAGCCATAAGTGTTTCTTATTCTAAAGAATAGACAAAAGGCAACCTACTGAATGGGAGAAAATATTTCATATATCTGACATATATCTGATAAGGGGCTAATATCCAAAATATATAAAGAACTCATACAACTCAATAGCAGCAAAACAATTTGATTAAAAAATGGGCAGAGGATCTGAATAGACATTTTTCCAAAGAAGACATACAGATGGACAACGGGCACATGAAAAGGTGCTCAACGTCTCTAATCATCGGGGAAATGCAAATCAAAACCACAATGAGATACTACCTCACACCTGTTAGAATGGCTATTATCAAAAACATTAGACATAACAAGTGTCGGGGGGGGGGTTGGAGAAAAGGGAACCCTTGTGCACTGTTGGTGGGAATTGGTGCAGCCACTATGGAAAACAGTATGGAGATTCCTCAAAAAATTAAAAATGGAACTACCATATGATCCAGCAATTCCATTTCTGGGTATTTATCCAAAGGAAACAAAAACACTAATTCGAGAAGATATATGCACCCTTATGTTCATTGTAGCACTATTTATAATAGCCAAGACATGGAAGCAACCTAAGTGTCCACTGATAGATAAATGGATAAAGAAAATGTGGTGTATATACATACAATGGAATATTAATCAGCCATAAAAAAAGAATGAAATCTTGCCATCTGCAACAAAATGGATGGACCTTGAGGGCATTGTGCTAAGTGGAATAAGTCAGACAGAGAAAGACAAATACCCTATTATCTCACTTCTATGTGGAATCTAAAAAAAAAGACCAAAACCAAATCCATAGATACTGAGAACAGATTGGTGGTTGCCAGAGGCAAGAGGTGGGAGGGTGGCCAAAATGGGTGAAGATGGTCAAAAGGTACACACTTCCAGTTATAAAATAAATAAGTCATGGGGATGTAATGTACAGCATGGTGACTATAGTTAATAATACTATATTGTATATTTGACAGTTGCTAAGAGAGTAGATCTTAAAAGTTCTCATCACAAGAAAAAAATTGTTAACTGTGTGGTGATGGATGTTAACTAGATTTATTGTGGTGATCATTTCAGAATATATTGAATATATATTGAATACATGCAACTAACACAATGTTAAATGTCAATTATTTCTCAATTAAAAAAATAACAGTTAAAACTCCTTACAGACCATACAGACAGTGATGGTTCAGAAAAAATTAAAGAATAATTTTTTAAGTAGAAACACAAAAATCTAATAAATTGCTAGAACAATTATTACAGCTCATCATTTAAAATGAAAAATAGAACTAAGCTCATTGAAAGCAGTTCAAGTAAAAAAAAGTTAAGTTTTTTTCAGTAAATTGCTTTAGCTTAGAATACTTGTTTTAGAATTTAAAAAAAAAAAGTATACTAATAACAAGGCACGCTTTTAGAAAAAGACTATGGAACCAGCAAAATACCAATATTTATAATGGAAAGTTACTAATATTAATAGAGCAACATTAAAACAAGTATTTTACACAAAGGATTTAATAGTGCAGGTTCTAAACACATCCCTTATTAATTCTATTATAATTATTAGTTTCAACTATAACAGATATATTCAACAAGGGTATCTTGTTGTGGGCATGTATGAACTTCCATTGTAGTAGTCAACAAATTTGATCTGGATCAGTCACGCGCCACATAACGATGTTTCGGTCCCATAAGATTAGTAATACATAGCCTAGGTGTGGAGTAGGCTATAGCATCTAAGTTTGTGTAAGTACACTCTGAGATGTTCACACGACGAAGTCACCTAACAACGCATTTCTAGAAACATATCCCCATTGTTAAGTGACACATGACTGAATAAGGAAAACGGACTGATCCTGTGATAGACTTCAAGGTGACTTTTCAAAGCAGTCTGGGAGGACACCCTAAGAACACTTATTTATCCTATGAATCTTTGGGTGGTTTTGTATGGGTTCTCCTTCTTCCATTTGGTTCTCTTTCAACCACAAGATTCTACCTTTCTCTTGTTTTGTTTGCTTGTTGTTTTTTAATTTTTATTATGGACTATTCCAAATGTATACAAAAGTAGAATAGTATAAACAGCCTCCATGTACCCAGCACCTCAACTCGACAAATACCAACACAAGGGCGATGTACTTTCATGTACATGCCCCTTCTAGACCATGGATTATTTTGAAGCATGAAACAAATTCTATACATCCTATCCTTTCACTGGTAAATTCTTCAGTATGCAAATCCTAAAAGATAAGATTTTTTTAAAAAAAAGACACAATACCATTATCAATAATTAACAATTATTTAACTTTATTATTATTTTTTTTATTTTATTTATTTTTCCCCCCAAAGCCCCAGTAGATAGTTGTATGTCATAGATGCACATCCTTCTAGTTGCTGTACGTGGGACGCGGCCTCAGCATGGCCGGAGAAGTGGTGCATCGGTGCCGGCCGGGGATCCGAACCCAGGCCGCCAGCAGCGGAGCGCGCGCACTTAACTGCTAAGCCACGGGACCAGCCCATCAATTCTTTAACTTTAAATATTCGGTTGGTATTTAAATTACTCCAGTTTTCTCATACATATTTTTGCAGTTGGCTTTGATCAAATTAGGATCCAAACAAGTCCTACACATTATAATTGACTGCTAAGTGTCTTTAAGTCCATTTTAACGAAAATGAAAACACTAACTCGAAAAGATATATGCCCCACTTGTTCACTGCTGCATTATTTACAATAGCCAAGATATAGAAACAACCTAAGTGTCTATCAATGGATGAGTGGATAAAGAAAATGTGATATTGATACACACAAACACACACACACACAGACTGGATATTATTCAGCCATAAAAAAGGATGAAATCTTGCCATTTGCAACAGCATAGATGGGTCCTGAGGGCATTATGTTAAGGAAATAAGACAGACAGAGAAAGACAAATACTGTATGACCTCACTTATATGTGGAATCTAAAAAAACAAAAATTGAGCTCATAGATACAAAGAACAGATTGGTGGTTGCCAGAGCAGGCGGTTGGGGGCAGGCAAAATGGGTGAAGGAGGTCAAAAGGTACAAACTTCCAATTATAAAACAAATAAGTCCTGGGGATGTAATGTACAGCATGGTGACTATAGTTAATCATATTATATTGTATATCTGAAAGTTGCTAAGAAAGTAGACCTTAAAAGTTCTCATCACACAAAAATTTCATAACTATGTATGGTGATGGATGTTAACTAGACTTATTGTGGTGATCATTTTGCAATATATACAAATATCAAATCATTATGTTTTAAACTAAAATATGTTGTATGTCAATTATACCTCAATTAAAAAAAAGCAAACAGAACAGATTGAATATAGAACAGATTGAATATACAAGGTAATATGTGAGCTAATAAGATGAAGGATAGAGAAAAAAGGAAGAGTCATAACAAGTGAGCTATTAATTAAGAAAAAAGATATAGGAGTGAGGCTGGAAATCTCCTCAGGTGGTCTACTAGGTAATGATTTCAGCCCAGAACATCTTATGTGCTCTCCAAAGAGGTGTTGATGGCAGTCATCTCTTCATTTGGAACATTTGAAAATATGCCCCTTAATTCACAAAAGTTTTTACATAAAGAAAAATGTTTCTGTGGATACAGAGGGACCAGAAGAGAGGCATCAGAGAATAACAAAAAGTGCATAGACGCTCGTTATCCACATCTTGCGCATTTAAGCTCTTCTTGGTTTTAACGTGACACGACGTTAATAATCACGTATCTCCTATGTCGTATGTAGAGAGCTATAGGGAATTACGACAAGAGCTGTAATTAAAAAATAAAAAAAAAAGTCCATTTTAACTGATAGGTTCTCTCTCCTTTTTTCCTGCAATTTATTTTATTTTTTTTAAAGATCAGGTCATTAGTCCTGTAGAATTTTCCAGTGTGGATTTTGATAATTGTACCCTGTGGAGATTTAACATGTTGCTCTGTGTCTTTAATTTCTTGTAAACTGGTAGTCAGATCTAGAGCTTGAGAGTCAAGCTCACTTATTTAGACTTCGTGGATGGTGTTCTGTACTTCTAGAGCATCCCCTCAGGAGGCACAGAACGTCTAGTCATCCCTGTTTTTGTAACGTTAAGACTGATCAGTAGGTTCAGATGTTGTCAGCCTGATCCATGCATTAAATAGCTCCTCATCAGCATTTCACTTGATAGTTTTAACAGCTATTGAGGAGGCCCAGCTTGATTACTTCATTAGCTGTTGCAAAATGTGAATGTTCTATTTCTATCATACTGTCTGTATTTTTAAGCTGGTGTGAAAATTGATAAAGGAAACCTTACTCCAAGTGGAGTCAGGAAGCCATGAAGGGAGAACACATACTACTCATGGCATCTCACTTGACATGCTACAGCAGGAAGCACCTTATTTCACATACCCCAGCAGGAAGAAGGAAGATTTTCTCCTTGCCCAGCAACAACCCAGCCAATGAGAAACTGCCACCACTCTCCCAACGAGAAGACGCCACAACCCTGAACTATCACTCTCCTCCAATGAACTTTCATTTAAACAACCCCTCCCAACTTCCTCCTTTCCTCTATAAAAGCAAGACCCTCTCCTTTGTACTCTGGACTTGCCTATGGTTCACCATAGTTTGCATGTCCTGAATTGCAATTCCTCTGCTGTTCCCAAATAAATTCATTTTGCTGGTCAAATAACTGGCTATATTATTTTTAAGGTTGACACTGGAATTACTCTATAACAAGAAAATCTCCCTCACAACTATTTAGTTACCCTGAGGTGTAGTTTGTATAAGGCAGGATAAATACTGGATTCTTTCTCTCCTGTAGTCAGTCCAGGCAAGACTCATAATTGGTTCTCCATTGCTTATACCATCAAAATAAAAATAACCTGACACTTCTGCTCCACAGAGGGGCATTCTACAAGGCCAGCTCAACACCCTTCTCATAGCTCACTCTTGCTTCTTTGAACTCTTACAACGTTTAGAATGTACATCACATAATGTGGTGCCTGACTACCTCGTGGAGAAATCTAATGACTGCATAGCCAGATGTCACATTTTGTGATGCTCTAGTGGGACTAAACTATTATAAATTTTTTTTTAACGCAAGCACAATTATAACAAAAATCAATGGGAAAATGTCTTTTTTTTTTTTTTTAAAACACACGCACAATACTACTAGTGGTTCTGGACCCCTAGGGCTCTAGAGAAGGTGCCTGAGTGGAACCCAGGTTTGAAAACAACCCAGGTAGCCCATGGATAGTGCTCACTATGTTTGTTACTATTACAGACGAATGTATTCCCATGAGAACATCCATTCCATTAAGGGCAGAGATTTGTTTTAGTCTACTGTGTATCCCCAGTGCCTGGTTTATAGTAGGTACTCAATATATTCGTTAAATAAGTAAAATGAATAAATGGGTTTATCTGGAACATACTTACCTGTATGCATTTTATTTACTAAAAAAAGAAACCAGGGGCCGGCCCAGCAGCATAGCAGTTAGGCATGCGCACTCCACTTTTGCAGCCCAGGGTTCGCAGGTTCGGATCCCAGGCACGCACTGATACACCACTTGTCAGGTCATGTTGTGGCAGTGTCCTACACAAAATAGAGGAGAACTGGCATCGGATGTCAGCTCAGGGCTAATCTTCCTTACAAAAAAAAAAAAAATTAAAGGCAGATAAGATTCTTATTCTTACAATTCACCTAAAATCTTATTAATTAGTATGTAAACTTGTTTTTAAAAACAAGAAAATATATTTCAATTTGCTATGTATTTGTTTTTAGAGTTTAGTCAGCTGTTTCTGCCACCCATGCAGGTAAACTTAAGTCAGTGTTACTACTATTACAATTAGCCCATGGCCTGTTTCTATATAACGCTTTTCTGTTTAATAAAGGCTTTAACATATACTGTGTGCAGAATACTGAAGCAGCAACCTTTGACTCAATACTTTTTTGTTAGTGATGTTTAAAGTGGTATGAACCATGCATAATTGTAGTTTGTTACTCAACTAGAGAGTGGTTACAGACTTTTCATTTATAATGGAAAACAGCATTTCAACTACATGAATGATCTAAATTGCCAATGTCTGTAGACACTTTTTAGGCTCTAATTTCCTTGACTTTTATGTGACATTTGACACTATTTGGCCTTCTGAGAAACCTTGACCTTCATGATAAAACACTCTCAATTATACCATAATGGAACTAACAGAATTTGAAACTTGACTAAAAGCAAATGGTATATTTTCAGAAAGTGTTGTTTGAGGTTGAATAAGGAGAGAGAACTAGGAACATATCCTTTAAAATCAAAACAAGACTTGTATCTTAGGTTTGTTCATATTTGATATAATTAAAAGACCAAATTTGTACTGTTATGTCAACAGTGCAACTTCAAAGGATCCTATTCACAAGTTTAGTAGCCAGAAGTCTGTGCGGGCATAATTCCACTATGTCTGAACCAAATGGCACTTTAAAAAAAAGGTAACTGTAAAATGAAAATTTAACCAAAAAAACCATAACTCTCAACTTGAAAAAAGAAGCACACTATATTCCATGTGAAGATAGTAGTACTCCTCTCAAACAAATTCAGATAACCCCCCAGCATGTTAGTAGCAGATAATACAAAATTAAAATGTAACCCATCCAGAGTATCACTAAATATCAACTATAATTGTATTGCTCATCTCCCAAGACCCCAATTCCACTTTCAGAATGACTACAGGAGGCGATGAAGATAATCACGAGACCTGTCTAGGCCACATGATCTATTACTCCTGGTGCCCCATACTCTCCCCTCAGCTCTCTCACCCACTTGTTTTCTGCCAGGTCTCAAAGGTGAAGTAAGTCACTAACGTTTTTCTCACCAGTCCACATTGTGATTCTTAAGCACTTCATATCTTTTCTAATTGCTTTTTCCTTTGGGGCAGTGACCCTAGGCCAAACAATTACTCTGCCTTCCCCATGGTGCCTAACAGTGATAATCTAACAAAAACACTTAATGAACTGCATCAGTCATTCAGGTGATTTTAGTATCTTTGCCTTAATTATCTAGATAACTGCAGTACGGATGACTTTTTAGATTATAGACAATGGTCATAATTCTCCTCTTGGGTATTACCAATCTGGCCTAATTCACTTTCAAAGATGATTGTCCTATTTTCCTTTTGTGGCAGAAATTATAGAGGAGTGTTCATGGGTGAAGAAAAGTAATAGCACCTCCCTTGTGTGGTTTCTTTACTGTGGCGGGGGGGGGGGGGGGTGTGTGTGTGATAAACAATAGATGGAGAGAATGTGTAGTTATGAAGAAGTCTCACAGCCTCTTGGCACCTTGTTCCTACACTGAATTCAGAGCTAAGCTCTGCTGCCAGGTTCCTTGTGCAAGAATTCTTTTGGGGCTTCTCCACCAGACACAGTCTGTCTTGAGTATACTCTTGCTGATCAGTCTTATCTACCCCCTAAAAGGTAATTTTATTTGCTTATAAACAAAGTTTTTATAATAAAGATTCACAATCAGGAAGTCTAACTTTGGGGCACGAAGCAAAACCATGCTCCCCAGGAATCTTCTCCAGGTATCCCACGTGCAAAACACCACCACCTACATTTCCAATAACTGGGGATGACATTTATTAAAACATCTTTACCGTGACCCCGCTTTCCTGCGGTCGGCACTTACTGAGAAGGGCATCCAAGATACTGCCTTATTCTTTCCCATCAGTGGCTGTTGGCTAACATAAATTACTCAAACGCTGGACAATAGGTCTTGAACAAAAAAGTTAAGTGTGCCAGTAAATGTCAAAAACACCAAGACTGGAAAGTTGTACTTTTCATCAGGCAAATTCATCTTGTAGCACACTGTCAACAGTAAAAATGCTCAGTAGGTGATTCTCACGGGTGTGGAGAGAAACGCAAAAGTGAAAGGCTGACACGTTTTTAAAATTGGAGTTTAGAGCAGAAATATATACTACAGTACTAAAAACAAGTCTCCTGGGGGCAGTATTTTCTCTTGTAATCTAGCAACAATAACATATGGAAGTACCTTTACATCAAATAACTGAAAAATGTTCCTTTTATGTGGGCAACATACAGTTTTCGATGAAATTTACTTGGAGTAAAGAATAAACCATGACTACTTTATCTGTACAGTAGCTTCCTCTCTGCTGATCCATGAAAAGTTCAATAAATTACCCACAGAATTTGTAATACTTTCGGGTAGATTAACAACTGTTGATCCTCTCTAAAATGTTCGACAGTGTAGTGGGAAAGAAGACGACCTCTGTCGGACAACGATTACCTTGGTTGGCTGAACGAAGTGTTTTGGAAAATGAAAATTATAATCAGAATTTTATGATTTGTTTCTCCATAAATCAAGATTTGACATAGCCCACGATTTTAATCATTTAAAAAAACTGGCACTTAAAGTCCTGAACTTACTTTGCTCTTTGATATCAAGAAAAGCAAACTCCAAGAGCCAACATCCAAGTATTTTCTGCATTTTAAGATTCAACAGAAGGTTCTTTACTGTCCTTCCCACAATGAGGCAGCTCCATCCAGATGAGATCAGATTGAGTAAGGTTCTCTCTCAAAGCTTCAGCAGATCAAATCAAGGCACTTATTACATCACTTTTGAACTACAAAAGCATCCAACTCCTATTCAAGGGGACAAAAAGGATTCAGCTGGTTTCTAAAAATTTTCTCCTTATATGTGCCTTTTTTTTTCAATTAAGCATCAAAAATTAAACCACAGAAAACTGTAATTATGTTACATTCGAAGCTCGTTATTCTGCACAAATCAAAACCAGATCCGTTTTTTCAGAAAATTACTCAAATTTACCACCGATTTATCTCAGTGAAACTAAAAATTAAAAAACACTTATCTTCTTTTCCAACCAGACTCCAGGGTATTTAAAATATCAAGTAATTTCATTAGTTATCCAAACTATATTTTCTTTATAAAAACTGTATTTTCCTACTTAGAGTAGTGGTACCTCACGACTCAGAATGGGTGTTATCAGATTTTAAGCCCAAAATATCCAGAAACCATACTTTTAACTCCTACCTAGATCCTTTCCTCCCACAGTAAAATGCCACAATACAAATAAAAAATTATCACAGAACATGAAAATCAAAAGCCAAAAAATCCCCCACCACACTACACAATTTGAGCCCCCAAAGTTAAACGAAAAGAAAAAAAATAAAACAAAACCACTCACAGGACACTGTGGAAAGAATTTATTATTTTGTCTCATACATGAAAAAAATCTCAATAGTGCGTTCACCTATAAATCCAATCTTCCCATTCACAGTTGCAAACCAAGTTTAAATAGAAACTTTTAATTGCCTTAGGTTTACATCTTAAAAAGTCTTAAATTTACTAAGGGAACACGGCAGAACACCAGATGTAACACGTGAAGCACGGACCTGGCGACGCACGGTGCCCACCCGCCCCGCGGCCCGCGGCCGCCGGGGGCAGTCACCTGTGTCGCCGTCTCGCACGCCCCGCGCCCGCAGGGGAGAGGGGCGCATCCGAGGGCGGAGCTCTCTCCCCAGCGCTGAAAACGTCCCCCCTGCCCGCAACCCCTCCTCCCTCCGGGAGAACGCACCAGCGGTCCCGCCGCGCCGGCCCGGCCCCGCCGCGTCCCCGCGCCCCGGAAAACAAAGGGGACTCCCGGCCCTGGTCGCGCGGGCGCTGAGCATCACCAGCACTAGCAAGGCAGTAGCTTGCGCAGTTATCTCCACAGCGGGCAGTGTCACAACCCGACCAACAGCACAAACTACTACCTCAGCCAGGGCCATGGTGTCGGGCGGCCCCGGGCCGCGCTCCGTCCTCCGCCGGCGCCTCCTTCCCCCGCGCGCCGCGCCCCGGGGCTCCGGGACGGGCCGCTCTCTCGTGACCGTCGTGACCGACGCGCTGGCAGGAGGAGCGGCGCGGGGCTCCACGGCCCGGAGCGCCCCGCGACCGCTCGAGAGCAGCAGACGGGCGGCGAGCGCGCAGCCACACGCCGCCGGCCGCGGCCGGGCGCCCAGCGGCAGCGCGGAGCCCCGCCACGTCCCCGGGCTGCGCGCCGCGCCCTCCGCCCGCGCGCGGGGGCCCCGCCCGCTCCCGCCCCGCCCGCTCCCGCGCGGACGCCGCGCAGCCCCAGCCGCCTGCGGGGAGGTCGCGGCCACCTCTGCAGGAGGCGACACTCAAACAAAGCAAGCCCCGGCACTCGGGTACCGGGCGGCGGCCCGCGCGCCCGGCTCCTGTGCATGCGGACGAACCCTACAGATCACTTAAGGCGGCGCGCGCGGCCCACCACGTGACCGCCGCCAGCCGCCCCCGCGCCGCCATCTTACATCCGGGGCCGAGGCGGCGGCCCCTTCCCCGCTTCCGCGAGCTTCGACTGTCGCTAGAACTCAGCCCTGACGGGGGGGACCCCGATTCCACGTGACCGAAGTGCTCAGGCTGCCGGCCATGCCCCCCAGACCGCTTCACGGGGCGAAGTGGCCCCTAACTTCTCCCGGTCCTTGCCCGCAAAGATGGCGGCACTCCGCGCCGTCGAGGTGGACACGTCGTGCCCCGGCCGGGTGTCAAGTTTCCGGCGCCTCCTCTCCATCCGGCAAGGACGGGGCCGCCGCGCTCCCGGCTCGCGGGACACCGGCGGGAAAGCTGCCGCGCCGCGCGCTCCAGTGCGCAGGCTCCTGGGACCTGTGGGCTTGTTTTCTTCTTTAAGGGCCAAGTTTTGGAGAAGGCCGACTGCCGCGAGCATCATCGGCTGCTGGCCCAGGCGAGTTACTTTTTGCCTCCTATTTAAAAATTTGTGTAGGAAGTCAACAAATCATTTAAAAGAAAAAGTAAGCAGGGGTTGCCAGATAAGAACATCCAGTTAAATTCGAATTTCAGATAAACGAGTAATTGTTTAGTGTATGTCCCCTGAACTAAAAAAAAAAATGTTTATCTAAAATTCAGATTTAACTGGGCGTCCTATATTTTTATCTGCTAAATCTGGCACTCCTATCAAGTCATCACGCTCCTGAAAATCCCGACTACACATCACAAAAGTAAGGAACGGAGGAATTGAAGGGTGCTCAGACTTGGGACTGACTTTGTGCAGGGGCTTTGATTCCTCCACGGAGGCCAGAGGACTAAGGTCCAGACTCCAAAATCTGGCAACAAACCAGAAGGGACATCCATGTATAATTCCTTTTTGGAAAAGTAAGATTTTTCTCCTTAAACCAGCACAATATAATTTTGAATAACAGATCCACTCAGCCAAGAGTCTCATTGCAAATTAAAGATTCCGTGACACTGTCTTCGTTTCTATTCTATATGGTATTGGTGATGGGACACTAATTGAAGAACAAGTGTTCAAATTAAAAAGCATCTTGCCTGACATTTTTCAAAATAAATAACATTTGTATGTAATATGCAAATTCAGAAAATAAAATATCCTTGCATATGCCCACTAACTGACAGATCTCAATGTTATGCTTATTATACACATTTTAAAGCAACTGCTGAAGGTAGTTTGCTGGGGATGTCCAATCTGAACTATTTCCAATTAACAATATTTATGTATTTATTTTTGTGGGTATATAGAACACTTGCAATTAAATGCTTTATTTGACAACGGCATCCTTGACTCTGCATCACAATGATGCTTACCAGAAAGTCTGTAGAAACTTCACTAATACAATAGTTTCATTATGATCCACAACACCTTGTCCTGCTAAGCAATGACTGGGCTGGGGTGGCATCACCCCCACTGCTCGTTAACTGCCCTGTGCACCACATTATCCTGCACCATAGCAAATGTCATTTGTCACCATGGTACAGACTTTCAAATGGTCATTAAATAGTTGTTTGGTCTACAGCATACAGATACATTAGGGCAATAAAGTTTCAAACTAAATTGCCTCATTACACTACTTTAATTGTATCAGTTTCCTTTCCACACTTCACCTGTTTTTGACAGTGCTGACACCAATGTAGTCATCATCCAGACACAATGTGCTGTTGAATCATCAACTCTTTATTTTCTCCCACCCATAATCTCCAGAATCTAAGCATCCTTTCCAAATGTGACCACCCTCAGCTAATTAATCCTTCATCACGACGTCATAGCAGCTTCTGACCTTAGCTTTCCCTACTCTCTCTTCCCTCTTCTCTATCCTGCATATAACTGCAAGTTTATCTTCCTTAGTTTCATAATTTACTCCTAGAAATAATCACGCCAAACTCCTGCCATCTCAAATCTAAACTATTCCGCTTGGCTTTCAAAGAATTTCATGAATGGGCCTCAGTCCCTCAAATCAACCTTGTTTCACACAACACACCAAAATGTTCTAGCAGTTTCCTCATATTTCACACATATGCCTTACTCACATTATTTGTCTTTACCTGAAATACCTTCCAATATCTTTTGGACCCATCCAAAACTACCTAGCAATGAAGGCCCATTTTAAATTTTATCTCCACCATTGAGCTTTCTCATTTCTTTTTTTTTTTTTTTTTTTTTGTGAGGAGATCAGCCCTGAGCTAACATCCGCCAATCCTCCTCTTTTTTTTTTTTTTTTTTGCTGAGGAAGACGCCCCTGGGCTAACATCGGTGCCCATCTTCCTCCACTTTATATGGGACACCGCCACAGCATGGCTTACCAAGCAGTGCGTCGGTGCGCGCCCGGGATCCGAACCAGCGAACCCCGGGCCGCCGCAGCGGAGCGCGCGCACTTAACCGCTTGCGCCACCGGGCCGGCCCAGCTTTCTCATTTCTTGATTGATCTTCCTTCTGAATTCTCACAGCAATGTCCCGAACCACAGAAGACTAAGCTAGGGCTCCCTATTTTATGATCCCGTATTTATCTATACTTGTCTTTCATGGTACTTTGCACACTTGTTAAAGGTCTGTATTCCCTACAAAACTGTGAAATCTGTTAACCCGATGCCCAAGATCGTAGGAGCTAAAATGTTAACGACACAGGAGTACTTATTTATATACTGTCTTGTGTTCAGTATTATGTGGTTTCCTCAACTAGCTATAAACACCTGAGAGCTCCTAATGACTTCTGTCCCATATAGCAAGGGCACAGTTATGAGCACATAGTAGATTCTTAGTACACAGTGGTTGTCCAGTAAAAAGCAGGAAAATGGTCCCTTTGTGAGACAGCATGGGTTTTCTGCCCATTTCTTGAATGATGTCTGTCAAAAGTGTATTTCATTCAGGTAACATCCACCTAGGTGACAGGGACAGTGTTTTACAACAGTCCTTTTTAAATCCTAATAAACAACTCTACAAGTTAAACACTACTATTAACTCCATTTTACAGATAAGGAAACCAAAACAGGTTAATTAACTTGCCCAAGGTCATGCATCTAGTAAATGGCAGAGCTGGGATTTGAATTTGGGAAGTCTGGCCCAAACTCTGGGCTCTTAATCCCTATGCTATTGCTTATGCTATAACCTCTCATAACCTACAAATCAGTAAGATGTTTTACACTGTCCTGGACGAATAATAACCCAATGCAGCTCTGGGATCACAGTCACTAGACAAATCTTTTTTTCACAGTATTTGAAGTTCTTTGTTATGTTCAAGTGTATTTGTCCCAATGCCTATTTATAGAAATAGTAATTGTCTAAAAAGTATTTTCAATTTATTTTAGTAAAGCTTGGATTTTAATAGAGTGAGATCCTTTTCCTAAAACGTGAAATTGGCATGTTGTAGTGGAAAAAACTGCTTTTGAAGCAAGACATGCTCATTCACACAGACTTTAGCTGTGTGACTAGTCAAGTCTCTTCAGCCTCTGACCACTGACGTCCTCCTCTGTAAAATGACTAACTACTACCTTCCTCGCAGGCCTGCTATGAGGGTTAAAAGGAGTAATATGGGTAAAGCTCTGCAGAAATGATGATTAAAATTAGCAAAATTATTATAACTACACCTGACTGCTATAAATACTATGTAGGAATTTTTCAGCATCATATATTTATTACACAACTCAGGTTCTCAAAAAAGAAATTTTAAAACAAACTTTTTCTTTGAGAGGTAAAGGGGTGGTCTGGCACTGCTATAGATCGGCAGTCTCAAAACTAGCCTCATTAAATTAAAAATAAATAGGAATGCTCATAAAACAAAAGGTGATTAAAAGATTCTAATCCACATGAGGATTGCTTTTTACTTGACCTAGAATTTGCACACCAAATTCTTTTTTTTTTTTAATAATTTTATTTACTTATTTTTTCCCCCAAAGCCCCAGTAGGTAGTTGTACATCATAGCTGCACATCCTTCTAGTTGCTGTATATGGGACGCAGCCTCAGCATGGCCAGAGAAGCAGTGCGTCGGTGCGCGCCCGGGATCCGAACCCCAGGCCGCCAGCAGTGGAGCTCGCGCACTTAACCGCTAAGCCACGGGGCTGGCCCATTTACACCAACTTCTAAATCTACTTTCTTTCTAAACTGCTGAGAGATATTTCATAATGTCCTTCTGACTGTATATTCTTTTATTTTTTAGTTTATATATAAAGTTTCAACAAAGCTCTCAAAAACACATCTCCATTATTCTTTTTTATCCAAGTTTTTCCAAATTGACTGTATATGTAAGCCATCCCAAACATATTTGAATCATTACTTATGAAGTCTTTTTGTTAAGAGACAATGATAGATGTCACTAATGTGCTGAACCTAGTGGGGATGAAAAAGCAAACACAAAGTATATTAAAGAAAAAATGAATCGTTCATCAGATCTGAGAATAAATTCTCAAAATGGTTATGATCTTAAGTTATACTGAGAAAACTAGTACTGTTGGAACATAATTAAAAACTTAGAATCATGCTGAGTGATATAATAGCAGTTTTTGTGAAAAATCTATCCTAGGCCACAAAGAAAACTTGCGTTTGAGGCCAAGAGACTTTCACGATTATAATACATAACTGATACATCTCAACAACATAAAAATTGTAAGGAGAAAGTGTAACAACAGCAGTATTACTTTCAAGAACTGTGTTGGGAGCTAAAAAAGAATCTCACGAAATTAGATAAATATATCCAGTCTGACATAAACACCATATGGTAACTGCCTTAAGAGACAGGAGTTGTGTGTTATGTGTTAAAATTACGACACAGAGGTAGTAAAAGCTGGAAGGCAAATGCAATTTGCACAGTTGGGTATTAAGCCTGATATTTTATTTTTCTAAATAAAAAGAATAAGATTGCAATATTATAGCTTTGGAATTTTTCTCCCATCTACACCTAGTAAAACTTCATGGAAAGAAGCAGTTGTTACTATATTGCAATAATTTCCCAAATAATGGTATGGTTTAGCAGATCTTCCCTGGTTGCACTATTTATTGAATGTTAGTTTAAAATAAAACTCAATGTAACTACATTTGCAGCAACTGAAAATGGTCTCAAAATTCAAGGGTACAATGATTTTCTTTTTCTTACCGGAAGGGCTAGAATCAATCCCACAGTGTAATTAGGAATGTTTCAGCTGACCTCTGGCTCACTTTAAGCACCAAGCACTGGATACCATTGGACACCAAGTACTGGATACCAAATACACCCTGGAAAGACTTGGAGGTGAGTACAACACTGTAGGTCTTCTATCAAAGAATACTGCTTTACAACAGAAAAATACAAAGAGCTGACATACACGGGCAATATGCTACCTCAAGTCCTTGAAAGTAGGCATTACAAATATTATAAATCAATAAATAATATTTAAATAACATAAATCAAAAATAGTTCAAAGCATCTGCCTCCAAAACCAAAAAGAAAAAAAAAAACACAAAAAACCTCATTGTCAACAGATTTTAAAGACTCCCTTTTGAAAAAACTGGTATAATCTCTCTATCCACATAACAGAAAAGACCTAATTGTTCCAAGTTTAACTGCTGAATTCATCATATTTATAGCAATCCCATTTTGTGACCATCCTGGCTGCTGAAATCCTGTGGATTCAGAAAGATAGAAGGAGCTACAGTCATTACTTTAACTGGTTCAGCTATTTCGAAATGGCAGGAGGACTTCACCTTCACAAAAAAGAAACAGTGGCCGAAGCAGAAGGCATTTCCAGAGGCTCATTTCACAGAAAGGCGGTCGGCAGGGGTCGAACCACTAATAGCTCTGCTGCTTTTGAACAAGACATAGACGAAAGTAGAGGAAGAGCTGGAAGAGGAATCAAAGGAGAAAAGGAGAAAAATTGGGGGAAAGTATAAAGATGATCACGTAAACACAGAATTAAAAAAATAAAGAGGGAAGGAGAAGGGAAGAAAGTGATGCAGGAAAAACAGGAGAAAATATATAGTCAAAGGTCTCAATTAGGATATAGTAATAAATTTATCAAACAACTTGAATAGTTACCTAAGAATGTCATTATAAAATCAATTCTAAATTCAAACTATTTATTTTTTTCACCAAAGAATTAGTAAGTAGCTAGTTGCTTATCATCTTTGTTTTAGAGATAAGAAAACAGAGGCCTTGAGAAGTTAACATGCCCGGAGGTCAATAAGAGGAGAGCCTGGCTCCACACCAGTCAGGATTACTGAGAGTATTCATATTCACAAAAGGACTCGCTGCGTGCTCCTTTAAAGAGAGCAAACACTGCTAGTACATTCAAAATCACTAGATTTATAAGAAATTGATATTTAACTCCTCTGAAATAGTTTTTATATAAATCAACATACAAAGATACTATACGTTTCTTTCCAAATCTATAAAACTTTTCATTCAAATTGAAAGCACTTTGAGATACAAAAATTTTAATTCACGTGATTTTGAAATATTAAAAACTGCTTTCCCATAATCTATAAATTGGTAACATACCATGGGGTATGAATTCCTATTATGAATGGTAAAAAAGAAAAAAAGCAAAATTCACTCTAATAATGTATATAAACACAACCCAGCAACACTAAGCATAGTAAAATTTGGTACTTTACACAAGATCAGTGGACCCGCCAGAATGCCAAACCTAGTAAGTAGAAAATGGTAAAATGGACCGTTTTTGTCTACATCTATGGTAGTTTTCCATAAAAACCAGTAATCCACAATATTCTTGGCCTGGACACTGATTCATTCCAGGGGCTTCTAAATCTCCACTATTAATTTCGATAGCAATCATAGGTGGGCAGTTCCTGAAAGTATTCTGCCTTGGCTAGACAGACTTCACCTACAGCAGTCTCTTCAGGATTTGGTTGCCCATCTGAATTATTCTACACTTGGGAAGAATATATAAGTCATTATATAATAATTACACTGTCTTTCATTAACACGAGTGTAATAATGACAACCTCATTAATACCTTTGAGTTGTTTTCTAACACTGTTCAATAATTTATGCTGTTTCATCCTCAGTTTCTTAACTGACCCTTTGGCCCAATGGTTACCTGGGACTACTGGTACGAAACTGTGACAATGAACGAATTACTCTAAGGTTATACTGGGAAATAACCTAGTTGTTATTGGCCTGCTATGGAATTAATTTAAGTGAATGTTGTTCTTCAGAATAAAATATATATGCTAAATTGTTCATCTCATCCTTCTGTGCTACATATAATTTAAGGAATAAAGCAAGAGTTAAATTAATAATCATACATGGGAAAAACGGAACAAATTGCTGTTAATATAACCACATTAAAAATGAAAGCAAGTGAAAAGTGGTTCTCTCTAAGCCTGAATTTTATACATTACCTTTTTCTTTTGGCATCAACAGGCTCCTAATCAATAAATTTTACTCACAAATGTATACAGTAAACTAACAAAACTTTAACGCTAGTTATAAAGACATACTAAATAAGGCACTACAGAAAGACCTATTCTTTTCCTTTTGGGCAGTGGTAGCATTATAGGAAACAAAAAAGTAAGCTATTCCAGTTGAAAATTAGTTTGTTTCCTTTATAATGGAAAAAACAGTCAGAAGGACTTTAATCCAGTTGTTGGCATATGCCTGTTGTCCAGTAATCTCTATAACAGCCACTGTCAGTGACAACACGTGATTATGTGAGGCTTAAAACTCATTGTATTTATAATATGCATCCCAAAAGACATTGTTCTACTGTTTCAAGGACTAGTCAGTCTCGATTGTGCTGTAAAATGATCTTAGCTTGGGAACTTCATTTTTGAACCTCCTAGCATCTAGCAATCTCACATAGCCCAGTTTTTCTATTTACTAAAGAACCCAATGCCTGGGCCGGCCCCGTGGCTTAGCGGTTAAATGCGTGCGCTCCGCTACTGGTGGCCCAGGTTCGGATCCCGGGCGCACACCGACGCACCGCTTCTCCGGCCATGCTGAGGCCGCGTCCCACATACAGCAACTAGAAGGATGTGCAACTACGACATACAACTATCCACTGGGGCTTTGGGGAAAAAAAGGAGGAGGATTGGCAATAGATGTTAGCTCAGAGCCAGTCTTCCTCAGCAAAAAGAAGAGGATTAGCATGGATGTTAGCTCAGGGCTGATCTTCCTCACCAAAAAAAAAAAAAAAAATCTACGAGCACAATAAAGTTGTTGCTTTAAAAAAAAAAAAAAAAAGAACCCAATTCCTACTAACAAGACAAGGGCAATGTGTTAACCCACCCAGGGATCAGGATATTTTATAAGCGCGGCCTAGGGGAATGCTTGACTCAAGGGGATGAATTGCTAGTAGTGACTCCTGGGGGTGGCGGGAGATATTCTGGGAGGAAAAACCAGTCAAATTATACCACCAAGGGGGTGGCCCACTTTGCTTGTCACTGAGACTGGCACTGATTACCATACTACATGGTATTTACTCACTCACCACATTTATGTTTTGGTCTGTAGAGCATGGTCATGCCATTGAAAGCTAATATAACATTAGCTAAAACTACTGTTTATATAAATATATGCTGCATATCCTTGACTCATTTAACTTTCACTGGAGAATAATTATTCTGATTGTAACTGATCTGTTATTTCTCAAGAATAGACATTTTTACTTCGTGTAAATTCATGGCAATATTTTTGACATGTTACTGAACTGGTACACTACCCTTGTTATTCTATTGCAATACTTTATCAGTGATATGCAGAGTTTTCTAATCCCCAATTTAACATATCCAAATATAGAAAATAAACTAAATACGCAGCTTGAACAATTTTTTTTCACAACATTCTTTAAAGAAAATGCTGAAAGACAGAACCTAGGAAATGCCATATTTTACCTTAATTTTAGGTGAAATTATAAAATAGAAATTCATTAATTTATATAAATAAAAATAATATCCCATCAAAAAGACCTTACCACGTTTATACATAATAGTGCAAATTAAATAATTACACAATTATAATAGCCTCAAAATTGTATCTCATTCATTACTCAATTCTAATATCTTCTCGTGGTTTTATAATTATTCTGGAAAGGCTGAAATTTATAAATTCTATTAAAATCAGAGGCCTTCCAGCACACTAAAATAATACTGAGACCATTATAATTTCTTACGAATAATTGTTGTTTTAAATATCTTTGAGTCTTCACATAAAGGATTATGAAAATTAACTCAGAATAAAAATATGCTAATCCTATAATTCATTAAATGAAAAATACAGTGAGCCAGGCCAGTCAGTTTTCTGAAGACCAGTTCCGTTAACGTACTCAAGAGCACTTTCCTTCTTCACTAGGATAGGAAAGTGAAGCAAAATCAGCATCTTACTCCATGACAGAACGTTTACAGCACTTCTAAATGCTTCACTATCTCCAAAAATACACTTCTCACTGTTTTAGAATGCACAAACATTTTATATCTGTGGGTTAGCGTAGTGATTTTTCTTCTTGAGAAGACATTACAAAATGAAGCACTGAAATGAACAAAACCTCACAGGCAAAATTTCAGGAAATCTGAAATCATCTTGCCTGGGTCATAATTCAAAGACAGTAATAAGTGTTTTTAGTCAGTGGGAAAAAAAATCAGTAGAAATATAAAATATGAAAAGTATTTAAAATACAGACAGCAAATATAAAAACAGACAGACTTATGTGAAAGCTGGGAAAGATATTTAAAGAAATGAGGTATGATGGCGTCATAGTGCTACAATATATCTCAAGGTATTACGTTAATAACCTATACCCCAAAGTTGCAAAGTCAGCAAATCATAAAGTATTTGCTGCTGTGTTCACATGACCTTTCTGATCAGATGTTTAATAGTCACTAGTAAATACATTTAAAAGAAGCATTAAGCTAACTGCATGATCATATGGTGAGCATAGATGCCTCTGAAGAAGGCAAGTTTTAAGTAAAAATGTAAGCAATTTTGTATTAATAATAAATACAGCTTCAAGCATTTAACATTATCAATATTTTAAAAATTTAAATAATAAATGCAACTATTTTATACAGAACTGTACCATTTATTATACACACAAGTATATCAGTTCCCTTTGTTTACAAAGGCTGGTTATAGATAATATGGAATGTTACAGTACCATCTTGCATAAAATTTTAGTACAATTTTGTACTTGAAAAAGAGCGCAAAAACACCAGCCTAATAAATCTAACTGAATGAAATATCTTTTCTCTCTTTTTAAAAAGTACATCATTAATACATACACCACAAACTGTACATAAGCTCACTTTTAAATCACAATTGAAGACATGGTAGCAGGTATGTTGTAGTATGAAGCATCTCTCCCATCAGTTTAACTGATTAAAGGCTTGCACTGCTACTATTCAGGAGCCTTGTTGCCGCGTAAGCTTGTCATATGAAGTACTGAACTTAGGTAAGTACAACTGAAAGGAGATCAACAGCAGCTGCCAAGAATTATTGGTAGTAAGAACTGTCCTTCTCAGAGAAGACTCACTGCAGAGCAAACATTCTTTACATATATTTCTTCTTTAATTTTGTTGTAGCTGGTCAAGATTCTCCATTTTGAACTTTGGATGCTGGTGGTTGCATGAAATCCTTAAAGGGAACTAGAGCCTCTTTAAGTGCAGAGGAGACTTCTGAAGATGAGCAGGTGATGCATTCTACTAAAGTTGGGTATAAGGCAATTACTTGTGCCCAGGTATTTCCATCAACTGCAATGCAAAAAGTATAAAACCTTAAAAAAGGGTGGATTTAAATAGCAGAAGTTATCCAATTAACATAAACACAATCCTTTTCCTTTGCATAAACACAATGCAAAGAAAAAACTTTCAAAATATGGAGATTCCACAAGCTTGTACCTTTTCTTTTTTTAATCTTTGGAAGACTTACTACAATACTTAATAAGATATGAGGGAAAAATATATGGTCAGTGCACAGTCAACAA
Organism: Diceros bicornis minor; assembly: GCF_020826845.1. Taxonomy (NCBI): domain Eukaryota; kingdom Metazoa; phylum Chordata; class Mammalia; order Perissodactyla; family Rhinocerotidae; genus Diceros; species Diceros bicornis. Next base: position 7,409,305 of record NC_080756.1, read on the forward strand.
TACCAACAAATTTGATAAAGTACATTTTAAATGATACTTCAATTTGTGAAGGCCTTGGAAGCTAACAAAGTAACTTAGAATAATTCAAACCTTTGTCATTTTCAGTATAATTGCCAGAGAACGTAGTGTACATTTCAAGAACAGTTAGAAAATAATTCAATTTTTATGCAGTTGTATGCTAAAAATATATATATCTTAAATGATTTCCCCAGTAATGTCCTTGATGTTAATTTCAAATGACCACACATAGATCCATTCTTCTCTTGTATTGTTTGCTAATCTTTATTGTATAACACTAGATTTAAACTGTAGAGGGGAGGGACATGTCTGCCTTCCTCACCCCTATCATGAACAACTAGTACAGCTGAATGCTATTTGATGAATGGGCAGAAAGTGTTATATTCCAATTAGTTTGTAATTTCCTTATACTCTGAGATAACATATTATATTTCTATTTTACTATAGGAACTGTGCATATTGTTGAGTGCAACACACGATAAAACCTGCTGACAGATTTCTCTTAGGATATGTATATGACACTTTGTGGAACAAATCCGGGAGGCAGTATAGTATAAAGAAATTCATATTACATTAGACTATGCATAAGGAGCCTTGATTCTATTTTTCACTCTAATTTACTGAGTGTCAACTAAGTGCCTAAAAACCTTTCTGAAACAATTAGTGCTGGGTGTCCCTGATTAAGTCATATAATTTTTCTTTATCTCAACTTCTGCAGTAGGATAAAGGAATGAGTTTCTCAAACTAGTATTCTTCAAGTTACCTCTTAAAAAAAAAATCATGGTCAAGTAAATTTGGTAAATGTTGTATATATTATCTTCTCTTTTGGAGATTCATAATTTACATGACTTTATTAAAGTCTTGTAGTAAAAGAACAGGTTTAACGTCATCTAATCCAGAGTTTCCAAAATTAATTTTATTATGGAATTTTTTTCCATGCAATATCTACTGACATCAGTCATCATCATTAATATTCATTCCTTAGCACCTATCTTGGAAAATGCTGAGCTGTTCATTTAATCCCTTCCCCACCCAAACAGGGGCTTCCTCAGTGCAGGGGTGGGAAGAAGAAAAGGGGAGTGGGGCTGATGGGTATCGGTGAGGGAGGGAATGTTAGGCCAGAGCTCTTCTGATTTTATCTGTTTTATATGTTGGGAATCCATATCAGATTTCATTTGTAAAAAGAATTTTGCTGCTTAACAGAAAACAAACAAGAAGTTTAAAAAACACTGGTCTAAGAAGTCTTAAACAGTCTGCTCCAGCTATCTTCTTCGAAACTTTCCACTCATCTTTAACAAAAGATTGCATAGGAGGACTCTGGGAAAATGGCAGTGTAGGAAGCACCAGGAATCTGTCTCCCCACCTAGACAACAACTGCACTGGCAGAATCTGTTTGATGCAACTATTTTGGAACTCTGGAGCCTACTGAAGGCTTGCAACTTCCAGAGGAAGACTGGGGCAGTATACTGCGGTTAACTTTGGTCAATTTCAGCTCTTAGCACAGTAGCAGCGACCCACCCCTCACCCCTAGCCCTGTGGTAGGCGGTTGTGCATGTGTTCCTGGAGCAGCCTGCACGCAGCCTGTGGGAGGCCATTAGGCAAAAGGGACCCTGTCCTCCACATATCAAGGTCTGTGCTCTGATCGCTGCTTCTGATCACAGAGGTGCAGACAAAGAGGCTTCAACAACAAAAAGACAACTTGATTCAAAAATGGGCAAAAGACTTGAATAGACACTTCTCCAAAGGAGATATACAAACGGCCAATAAAGCAGTGAAAAGATGCTCAATATCACTAATCATTAGGGAAATAATACATCAATACTACACAAATCATTACATCAATACTACAATGATTTACTACCTCATACTCATTAGAATGGCTACTAATAAAAAAACCATTGGTGAGGATGTGGAGAAACGGGAACGCTTGTTCACTGCTGGTGGGAATGCAAAATGGTACAGCCACTGTGGAAAACAGTATGGTGGTTCCTCAAAAAATAAAAAATAGAATTACCATATGATCCAGCAATGAGATTTCTGGGTATATACCCAAAAGAACTGAAAGCAGGGTCTCAAAGAGATATCTGTACATCCATGTTCATAGAAGCATTAACCACAATAGCTAAAATGTGGAAGCAACCCAAGTGTCCACCAACGGATGAATGGATAAGGAAAATGTGGTATATACATACATACATACACACATCATGGAATATTATTCAGCCTTAAAAAGGAAATTCTGGAGTATGCTACAATATGGATCAACCTTAAAGTGAAATAAGCCAGTCACAAAAAGACAAATACTGTATGATTCAACTTATACGAGGTACTTAGAGTAGGCAAAATCATAGAGACAGAAAGTAGAGTGGTGGCTGCCAGAGGCTGGGAGGAGTAGGGAATGGGGAGAGATTGTTTAATGAACATAGAGTTTCAGTTACAAGATGAAAAGAGTTATGGAGATGCATGGTGGTAATGGTTGCACAACATTATGAATGTATTTAATACCACTGAATTGTACACTTAAAAATGGTTAAGATGGTAAATTTTATGTTATTTTACCACAATAAAAAAATTTGGAAAAAAAAAAAGATTGCATGGATTGAAATCTACCTAGATTGCCCCAGATGGAGAGTCAACTGACCAAACTAATTCTTGGTTTACTACAAGAAAACACAGAAATACATTATTTTTTGTTTTGTTTTTTGGTTTTTTTTAGCAATACATTATTTAAGATAAAATCAAACTCAGAGGAAGCTACTCAAATTTCTTAAATTAAAATATTTTTTTAAAAACCCACCATAGATCTTGGTGGATACTTGGGACTTGACTATCAAAAAAAATGAAAACACTGCATGTATTTGATATAGAAGAATCTCCATGATATTTTATGAAGTGGAAAAAAATAGAGTGTACAGAACAGTAAGTATAATATGGAGCTATTATGCATTTCATTTGTGTTAAAAACTGGAGGCATAATGGAGTATATATTTTGTATTTACATAATAAACTTATGAGAAAGATTGAGAAACTAATAAAAATGGCTGCCTATGGTTTAAGGTAAGAACTTGGCAGATACAGAATAGGAGAAAGATCATCTTAAAACTTTTCCATATATATCTTTTTATATTTTTGAATTTTTGAACCATGGGTATGTTTACTACCTATTCAAAATTTTAAATAAGGATCGAGAAAAATGATAAAAACAAAATTCCTCCAAACTAAAAATAAGTCCAAGAAATGACTCCTCTCCCACCAGAAAACCCTAAAACAAATAAATGTTCTAAACAGATGTTGAGTGTACACTGGTTCCAAACCTTGTAGTGATCCTCCTGAATTAATTTCAGACTAGCTATGAGCACTCCAACATATTTATGCTGGGAAGGCCTGGCTTTCTCTAAGTTATCTTCTTTTTTTCTGTTTCTTAATGAAGCTAATCATACCTTTCTAATATGTTATAATATCATCATCATTATTTATGGTTATATTTAATTTAAATTTTCATTTCATATGCCCAGAGGCATAATTCAAACTCTCTTAAAAAATTTTTAACATTAATTTAGTTAGATCATCTATCATTACTACACGGCCCTACCCACGGCCCATGGCTTTGTGAAAAAAAAAAAGTTACTGAGTTTTCCTTCCCGTTTCTTCCTTTATACAAATTCTGGTTAAATTCTTGACAGCTGTCTAAAGATCATACAAAATAATGCAAGATCTATGCATTGAAATATACTGACTACGTTTAATATATCTATAGCAATAAGGCGGGAAATAGAGAACTTCCTGTTTATGTCTTAAGTATAATATATTTTAAGAATGAAATCCTATCCTGTGATCTAATAAAGATTTTACTGGTTTCTAGGAAGTCAGTGCATAGTTTCCCTCTCTGAAAAATCAACCAGAATATTTTTTCTAAGCGAACTCATATTTGAACTTGATGGGATGAATTCAGGACACTGCCCTAGGATTTTTCTTAGAAATTCCACCCCTCTCTTTGGATTGAATAAATACAAGTCCACTGCCTCTTAAGATTTAGTATAATACTCAACCTTTCTAGGCCAATGTACAAACAGGTGGATTTTGAAAAATGAAAAATATGCATTTACTTGAATTATATAATAACTGACAGGAACAAATATCCTGTGACTCATTTATTAGGCATTTATTAGGAACCTCCTTTTTTCTTGGGTATTAAAATTAATGCTGCCTAAAGTGCCAGTCTGCTAAGGTGTTTGTGCCAGAACGTAAATCAACACACTTCCTTCTTTAACAAAGTCTTGTAAAAAACTGTCAGCTGAACCAATATGTTTAGTGACACAATTGACTAATATTTTGGTGCCAGGTCTTTATCTTGTCCTGGACCAGTAACAAACTCTTAAGACCTGTGGCTGGTCCAATAAACCACATTTTGTGCAGTAATGTCGTGGAGGATTCAAAATAGAATGAAACATGGTCCAAAAAGCCTCTCAAGAAGTTTACAATTTAAGGGGAGTGAGTCATGCACACGTATAACTAATACAAATAGAGTAATAGACAAAGGAACACATAAAAGTGCTACGAATTCAACGAAAAGAGAAATGACTCACCTTTAAGGATTAAAAACAAGGCTTAAAATGAAGTGGTATTTGAACTAGGTGGATATAGGCAGGAGAATGGAATAAGCAAAGGGGTAGACTGAGTTTGCTGGGAGAGTGGGGAACATGAAGTCTACTGGGAAATAAAGCATGAAGAGAATAGAGTCAGACAGTGGTACTCTTGGCATTTGGTAGGTAACCGTACATGAAAAACATTTTGTTTTGTTTTGTTTTATAAAGTTGGGAAAAAGAATGATCAAAGCTGCACATTTAGAAAAATCTTTTCTGGCAATAATGTAAAGAATGGGTTGGATAGGAATGAGTAACAGAAAGGGGAAACAAATGAGAAAAGGCTATAAAAATGATTCAAAGTTATTTATACAGTTTATACAGTAAATCAGTACAAATGCAACATGGAAGCCTCCCCCCACCCAAAAAGTCAGTGATGTTCTACATTAAAAATATATGAAATATGAATTGTCCATGCAACACCCTGAATTCAGACCAAAAAAAAAGTCAGCCAAACTGTTGTTTAACATAAAGAGGATAAAATATTACATATTAATTTTACTTAATTGACATCTTAATGGATTTGATGCTTTGCTGTCATAACGACTGGAGAAAAGAAAGTCTAATAGCTGTTATGCTCCTAAAATTCAGTTAACTTAACAATAATACAAAAGTACATCACAAATAGAATATAAATACTATGAGCTTAGAATAACTGAGTTTCTAAGCACTTACCATTCTCAGGCTGAGTTTTCTTAAGCGAATCAATGAGAGTACTGACTGCTTTTAAAACAAATATGATTTCAGTTACTTGTTGCCTAAAAGAGAAGGGAAATTATTTCCATCAAGATTTTAAGATATACCATGTGTATTTTTTACTAGGATAATACAAATAGATATATTTTGGAAAAATACTGAACACAATACAATGCGAAGTTAATGTCAGCTTTAAATTCTTATAAAAGAAAAATCATTTTATTTACATGTACTTCAGTGTGCAAATAAGATTTATAGTTATTCTTACCATAAGTTATCAATTTAAAAAAACGGGGGAAGGCAATCTATTCATGCAAATCTAAATTTATTTGTAAGATATTTCATATAACTACTTAAAATTAAAACATAACATATGCTTTTAGAACTTCTCAACAAAAAGTGGGTTTTTTTTTCTTTTCTTTTTAATTAATTAGTACTAAAAGGGATTTGCCAAAGCTTAAATGGGAATAAAGACTACTATTACCTCCTGACACATATTTTATCATGCTGCTAAAAGTACATTTAAAATTACAATAGTACTTATTTAACTTTCTAATACAACAAATTAGAAACATGCTCAAAATCAATCCTCAAGTGGCACTATCTGGAGACATTAGCAATGAAGAATGAACCTGGAGCAAAGGATCAGCAAGAGCAGCTCGATTCCCTTCTTTCTCCTGCCAATAAAGCTCTTCTGCTGTCCAGTGTCCCCCGCCCTATTCCTGGTATGACTCTCTGTTATTATTTTACAGATAAGATTTTCCTAATACTATGACAGGGTCCTATTTCAAGCCTCCCTATGTAAACACAGAAGTATTTTATTGTGTTGCAATGTAGCTTTTTAGAAAATAATATAATGAGAGTGCAAATATAGGATGATACAATATAACACTTCGGAGGACAACTAAAAATAAGACTCAGTTTAAAAGCAATAAACAAAACATAAAAAATGAAGAAAAAGTTGCTTTCTGAAATCAAATAATTTGTTATAATCTAATAAATAAAGATTCTAAGCAAAGCAACTTTATTACTGCTTTTCCAAGTATACTTCAGACATCAATTTTGATAAATCAATTTTCAATCATGCCCATAATCAAATTACTTAACACCTGCCTTTGGAATGTTTTTGTACATAAATCTGAATATGGGGAGGTATAACTCATGTTCTAGAAATTAAAAAACAGTGGATCCTAAAAGTAGTAAAACAACCATTGGTATTAAAAACAAGCAAACTACTATGTATTTTTCATTCATCAAATTTAAAAAGAAAAAAATGATAAACTGGTAAATAATTTTAAAATGCTAAAAATTGAGAAAAAGGATATTCATATACTCCTGGGAGAATGTAAATTGGTATAAATCTCTGGTAGGCAATTTGTAACACACATCAAAAGCTTTTAAAATGTCTATATATCTTTTGACAGGTCAATTCCAACTCCAGAAAGGTCAATTTCAACTCTAGAAATTTATTATAAGTAAATAAGAATGTGCACACATTAGCTCAGGGCTAATCTTCCTCACCAAACAAAAACAAAAACAAAAACAAAACAGATTGGCAACATAACCCTTTTTTACGATTGCATTTTTTGATGAATTCTGATCTATACACCAACTCTGATTAGCCTTGACTTAGCAGAAAGGCCTAGAGTCCCTTCCACTAGCATGTCTTGGCTAAATGAGAAGCAAATCAATTTAGGTACAAGCACTTAATTAAGCAAATTAGATGAAAAGAGCATCTCAGATATGGCTAGCTGACTTACAGAGAAACCTAGAAATGACTGTAAAACAAACTAGGAAGTTCCTAGAGTATGATTTATCTATTATTTTCTCTGTCTCTCTCTCTCTCTCTCTCTCTCTCTCTCTCTCTCTCCAGTGCTCACAGAGATCCACAAGTCCTTATCCAGAAATCCTTAAAAGAAGATATATTTTAGAATTCAAATATTTTTTCAAATTCAAAAAGCTAATTTGAAAAATCATATTTATTTAACCTCCATGAGGAGTCTGAAAAAGCATCCCATAATAAAACACATTAATATATTTGCAGCAAAACTTACGAATATTTACATTGTATGGGATAAATAAAATTATAAACAGCCTCAGCTTAAGTTCCGATCACTTATAAAAACACTTGGTTTTCAGAGCTTTTTTTGTTATTACTATGATAGTGTTTTTCCTTCTTCAATAAAATAAAATATATACCTTGGAAGAGGGCATTTACCACTTAATCTTTCATCCTCTATATAGCGATGTAGTACATCTTGAGATCTCTTCAAAAGCACTGAGAGTGCCATTCGTGAGATGTAGCCTTCTTGAGGGGTTGTGACTTTATTACTGAAGGAAAACTGGAGTAATGTTTCGAAACACATTTTAGAAAATTCCTCTCTCAAACGAATATCAATCTCTGCTTCTGTAAAATTAACAATTTTTCATGGTTAATAAAAGGTTAAATTAATACACCTTAATGATTGACAACTCTTAGCAAACTAGGAATAGAAGGAAATTCTTAAACTGATGAAAGGCGTCTATGAAAAACCTATAGATAACAGCTTATATATATAAAACAGATTTACTATATATATATAACTCTCTATATATAAATATATTGAGAGTTACTATTCTACACTCATACTTGGCCAACAGTGTACCTAGGTATGAAACTCCTTATTAAAAATCCTTTCCACTTATAACTCTGAAACTACTGCCTCAATGTCTTTTAGCATCCGATGTTGCTACTGAAAATTCCAAAGTCATTTTGATACAAATTTTTTGTGTTGAACTTTTTTTCCTTTCCGAAATCTTTTAGAGTCTTCTCTTTATCTCCAATATTTTGATATGGCATGGCTGCATGTCTTTCTTTGGGTCTTTTTCCTTTCACTGCTCTGGGTACTGAGTAACCATTTTAATCTGGAGATTTATTTCTTCAGTATGTTTCTTTGCAAATTCCTCTCCTAGCTTTTCTCTATTCTCTCTTTCTGGAAGACCTATTGTCAGATGTCATCAGACCCCTTGGATTTAGTTTTTCTTTCTTCTCATACCGTCTACTTTTTTGTCTTTGCTCTATTTTCTAAGTTATTTCCTTAATGTTTGCTTCCAACTCTTCACTGAACTTGGTATTTTAGCTGCCACATTTTTAGTTTCTATAAGCTCCTTCTTGTTCTGATTGTTCCTTTTTAACAGCAGTTTTTCTTGTTTCATGGATGTGAAATCCTTTTGCTCTTTGAGCATCCTAATCATAATTGTGCTTTTTTTAAAAAAATGTTTTCTATGGCTCTGCATTTTATCTTTTTCCTTCCAGTTTCTTTTATTCCCTCTTCATTTGTTTTGGTCTTTCTGTGTTGGAGGATTTCCTCAAATGTCAGTGAGCTTTGGCTGTCAGATCATACTTAAAAAGCAGGAGACCAAAAATGATCACTGGAACCTCTGTGTTTATAGGTTGTCTTGTTTAGCAAGGAAGGCTTTGTACGTATATGTGTAAAGAAAACTCCAAGTTAAAACTGCGAAGTTTGTGTCCTATGGCAAAGTCACTGGAAGAATGTCCTTATACCTTCTTTATCTTGGTACATTTATAATTTTATTTATTTATTTATTTTTTCCCCCAAAGCCCCAGTACATAGTTGTATGTCATAGCTGCACATCCTTCTAGTTGCTGGATGTGGGACGCGGCCTCAGCATGGCCAGAGAAGCGGTGCGTCGGTGCACGCCCGGGATCCGAACCCGGGCCGCCAGTAGCGGAGCGCGCGCACTTAACCGCTAAGCCACGGGGCCGGCCCAATACATTTAATACTATGAATGGCAGGAGATATCATCAGAAAACTGCTAGAAAAAGTATACATGGTAACTCAGTAGTCCTTATTTAGCTTAGAACATTTATATCTAATTATAAATATTATTCTTAACATGTATTTTATAAAAATTTACCTTTAATTTTTTATATACTCTTAATAATAAAAAGTTGACTACATTAAGATACTGTAAGTGAACTTCAAAATTTTTTTCTCTGAGGTTCTCATGTTTGTTAAATTTGCACTTTACCAGATCAGTTTTAAAAATTGGGCTTGGAAAAAGAAATAATTTGTAAAGTAAGCAGCATAAGAGACATCTAGTGGTCAAACTGTGCGCATAAATGCTCTTTAAAGTGTTCAGCCCAGCTTAGTAAAAGTTAGTCACGGCTCCGGTAAATTCTGGGGATTAAGGATATGCATGACACAAATCTACAATTTTTTAATCATCTCACAGAAAAATCACATTTTGATGCCATAATTACATTTAATACTTGAGCACAGGTTGATAAAAAGAGAAATAATAGCAAAAAGTAACTTATATATCATCTCCCAGTAAGGTAGCATGATATAATCAAAAGAAGCAGGTAGTTCTTTTTAAGGATGAATTTTGCCCTCCAGCCTTAAGATTGTGGGCAATTTTTTCAACCTTTCGAAACCTATTTCCCCTTCTGTAATAGGATGGAACCTATCCTCACAGAAATGTCGTGAGGAATGAGATTAATATTCTGGCATAATACCCTGCACATAGTAGGTATTCACTAAATGTTAATACCCTTAACAAATTTTAAAGCATCTTGTTTTTTTTTAATGGATTAACTCTGCAATTTATAGTCCTGAGAGGCTGCTATTAATATCTTCATTTTACAGATGACAAAATCAAGACTCAGAGAAGTTAACCAACTACTAAGTGGCAGAACTCACTGTCATGACTGCCCAATAATCCATGACTTCACAAAACTGGTAACCTGTGTCAGCCTGCAATGACTCAAGCAGATTCCATAAGTGCCTTGCAATTTAATTCATCCCACATAATTCACAGAGTTTACCACATTTTCCTCTTGTAAAGCTTAATGTTCTGTATCACATTCTTAAAAATTACCTTACCATTCTCCCGTTTACATTTACCACAATCATAGGAGTAAACATTTCTACAGTCATCTTCTTGAAAACTACTTCAATACTTACTAATATTTTTAAAAAAATCATTGAAATAACCTACCTGTAAATGAAGACGACTGAGAATGTATTGAGCCCTTATTAAGCATAGTCATTATCTGACCAACAAATTCCTTAGGAATAAAATTGGCATAAGGTAGTATCTCAGTGCTGATTAGCTGAACTACCTAAAACAAAAGAGGCAACTTCAAATGCATTTTTTTTCTTGAAAGAGACTGACCCAAATGATAATTTCTAGAGTAAAATTTAAATTTTATTTTAAAAGAAAATCAGTTAAAGAATCTTCCTTAATAGAAGTATACAAACATTTTAATGTTAATATACAGGATGACTAGTCTGTTTCCCTCACCTGTCTTAGTAAATAACTTTATTACAAAACAGTCAATACTGTAGTCAATAGTATAAATTGTTTACTATGCAATAATTTTAATAAATGTTCATCTTCAACATGGTAAACGCAAATAGTGCTAATTTATCCATGTTAGAATAAAATATCCAAAACAGAATTAAGAATAAGATTTAAATCACCTTTTAGAACCATAAACATGAGCTATGAGAGAAGGCAAAGTTATTTTATTCATTTTTGTTAAGTAGCTTATTTCTAACACAATATATTATTTTGCCTTTTGAAGAAAAGTTTGAAGGTACAAGAGTTTTAATATAGTAATGGGACAAAAGGCAATATTTTGTATCTGTATGATGACGCCTATGTTTTTTACGTGCACTTTATTTTTTTTAAGTTTTTTTTAAATTTTATTTATTTTTTTCCCCCAAAGCCCCAGTAGATAGCTGTACATCATAGTTGCACATCCTTCTAGCTGCTGTATGTGGGACGCGGCCTCAGCATGGCCAGAGAAACGGTGCGTTGCTGTGCGCCTGGGATCCGAACCCAGGCTGCCAGCGGCAGAGCGAGCGCACTTAACCACTAAGCCACGGAGCTGGCCCTACGTGCACTTTAAAGTAACTGATTTGATTTGATTTGCTTAAAAGTTTTCTATCCTACTTACAGGAAAAAAAAATAAAAACCACCCACCCCAAGAAAAAATCCATAACCAAATACTACTTCTTTAACTCCATTTATAATCAACAAAATATATTCTTTAAAAAATACTCATTATTTGCTTCAAGAATTCTAGAGGCCATATCTATAGCTGATTAAAAACAGAAAAATCTAAGCAACTTACTAATTTGAACAACAAACATCTGATTTGTCAAACCGTAGAGTAAGCTCTTGAATATATGCTTTCACTGACTGATGGATTTACTTTATTGAATCAAGGGCTTTTTTAAGTTTTTTTTTTTTTTTTTAATTTACCATCTTAACCATTTATTTATTTATTTATTTGTGAGGAAGATCAGCCCTGAGCTAACATCCATGCCAATCCTCCTCTTTTTGCCGATGAAGACTGGCCCTGAGCTAATATCCGTGCCCATCTTCCTCCACTTTATGTGGGACGCTGCCACAGCAGGGCCTGACAAGCGGTGCGTTGGTACGTGCCCGGCATCCGAACCCGGGCCGCCAACAGCAGAGTGCGTGCACTTAGCCGCTACGCCACGGGCGGGGCTGGCCCCTTTTTTAAGTTATTAAATGGACACGACTAAGTATCTAGACAACATGCACACAGCACAAATCTAAAAAATACAAAGAAGTAATTTTTAAAACGTCAGTGCTTTAAAAATTAACCTCTGTGAGAGTTTAACTCTTTTAGGTTCAAGCTTAACCTATTTATTCTTTCAGCAATTTTATAGTTTCAATATTTCTACTATTTGTTTTTCACATATGGTCATCACAGGAAAATGTTTTAAATAGCTTCCTCACCTCAACATCAATACTTTCATTTCTTTGAAATTCTTGAATAGAGAGGTTATCTGGAGGTATGCTAAAAAAAAGAATAAATAAATAAATAACTTGATTTTTAAAGTTAAAATTAGCCCCTGGAAATTCAAACAGAAAATAAACAAGCAGTATTCAAATGACTAAAAATTATATTTTCTCACCGAGGTTGGGACATTACCATTTATTTAAAAGAACAGTAATTTAAATAAAAGTCATGAATATAAACGATTAAGCTAATTTCAAACATAAAATTCCAGCTACAAAAATACTTGGTCCAATCCTGAACGAAATAAAATCTGTAGAACTAAATTTCTGTCATTACTATGAATGAAAAGACAAGGAAAAGTAAAGATACTATCATCTGCAGCTATGACAAAATTTACCACGCTGACAATACCTGAATTCACTTATATTGCCAGTGATTTAAGAGAGTCTTGGTCAAGTTGCTGAATTATTCACTGAGACAACCCATTAATCAATAACTTGCAATAAATACAATATAGTAAAGATTTTTACAATAAAAGATAGAGAACATCAGAAAAGAGGAGGACTGATTCACACTTTTTTCTAAAGCAGAAAATTGTTCCAGCAAGATCAGAAAAAATCAATGGTTCTGAGAGAACCAAGGTGAATTCTAGACCCTGTGGCTCTTAATAAGAATGAGCAGTAAAATGGTATTAAACTTATGAAACAGTGAACTATTACCTACTTAAAAACAGCTGAGAATAGGATGGTAACGATTATTACAATAATAATGACAGCTAAAATTAGAGAGTCAGCCACATACTAAGAGCTTTATTTGTATCATTTCTTATGTTCCCACAATAACCACGTGTAATATTATTATCATGTAATTGACAGAGGGGAAACTGAAGCTTAGAAGGGCTAGTAATATGACCAAGAACACACTGTAAATAAATGACAAGGCCATAATTTGCACCTAGACTTATCTGATATTTGAGCCTACATTCTTCTCTTTTATGTTCTAAACGTAAAAACAGTATTATCATATTTAGGTTTAGAGGTATAGTATACGGTTTTGTTTCTAAGGCTATTTTTGCTCTACTTAGTATTATTTGGTTTATCTATTTTCAGGTATTAAAATATACAAACACAAAGAGACAAATACCAATTGGCTGACTATCAATTAAAAAAAGCTTATTAGGAATATACACTAATAATATTAATATTATTGGGATCATATATCAGAAACACTGAACTGTATTTTTAAAACCTCTTAAAATGAGGGAAGAGAGCAGCATACAAAGCTAAAAACTGAGAGGTTCACTCCTCCTAATCCTAATGATCAAGAAAACCAGGAAATTATTCAATTGTGCTCAGGTTGAGTATTCTGATCTCAGAACCCAAACTAATGGGTATTTATTTTAATTTATAGTTAATATCCCTAATAGATGCTTTGAGCCTATCAAAAAACATTGGTTGAGCTTTAATGCTGATGGTTAACAGAATTTACCTATAAATTATAAGCAGAGATGGTCCATATTGCAGGTACAAACGAGCCATGTAAGATCTTTACATTCTCTAAGTTTGAAAAGTACAGTAGTTAGTGATTTTTTAAAAATTCTTTTCATGAATCTTTTCATGAAATAAGAGAGTCTTCAAACTGATAGTATCATTTGTAATTTTTGTCGGTTTTCTCTGCATGGTACATTAAAATTTTTTTTATTGAGATATAATTCATACATAAAATTCACCCTTTTAAAGTGTCTAATTCAGCGCTTTTCAGTATATTCACAATGTGCAATGATCACCACTTCTAATTCTAGAATATTTTCATCACTCATTAGCAGTCACTCCTCACTCTCCCCTCCTCCCACCTCTGACAACCATTAATCTATTTTCTTTCTCCAAGGATTTGCCTAATCTGGATATATCACATAAATAATATCATATTATACATGGCCTTTTGTGTCTGGTTTCTTTCACTTAGCATAATGTTTTCAAAATTCATCTATGATGCATCAGTATTTCATTCCTTTTTATGGCGGAATAGTCCACTGTACAGATACATCACACTTAACTTACCCATTCATCAGCTGATGAGCAACTGCATTGTTTTCATTTTTTTGGCTATTATGATAATGCTGCTATGCACATTAATATACAAGTTTTTGTGTGAACATGTTTCATTTCAATTCTTTTGGGTAGTAGTTAGCAAATTCTAACTTAAGGTCCACAGACCATTAATTGTATGAATTCTCACTAGCCCATGTGTCTTCTAGAGGACCAGTACCATATTTTGGTACTCAAAGGTTGACTGAATGAATACCTAACAGACCTCAAGTGTCTACTAGATTATAGTCCTTATGTTTTTCATCTTTGTGTTTTCCTTTACTCATTTAAACTATTTACTTATAATAGTCCTCAATGATGTCCAAAGCCTTTTGTTGCTTCTAGTTGATGGTGATTTTATTTGTATTTTCTTTGTTATTGTACTGCCTCGCCAAAGCAGCTTACAGACCAAAAACAGTTGGGAAACATCACAGAGAAAGGTATGGTTATTCATAGTCTTAGAGCATATATTAACTAGGTTAAGAGACTTATAAATGTTCCAATATAAAAGATACTCAAATATTAGTATTATCTAAAAACCTAAGTCTTGCTGTTCCAAGCAACATTCTGAAACACTCTTCCTACGGTTCAAATACTACTGATAGACTTCAGTTATAGAACACAGTATATATGTGGCACAAAACGAAATTTAAAATCTAACAGTTTGTGATTTCCAAAGAAATCAATTATTTGGAAAACAAAAACAAACACAAAACCTTGTCATGAAACTGAAAATGTGCATGGTTTTTAAGTTCTGTTTGCACGCACTACATTTTCAGCAACAACTAACTAATGAAAGCTTTCAATTTGAGCCTTAAAGTATTTCTGGACTATGAAATAAAAACTTAACTGGCTTTATCTATATAAGCTCTTCAGTTAAAAACATGGATAAAACATTAATCAAAATATATAAAATAACCATAGACTTTTACAACTAGTGTAATCAATTAATTTCATCTTATAATTGAGGAAAAGGATGCCTAGTGAGGGGAAATGACCAGTTCAAACTCAACAGAAAGTAGGTAGCAGAGTCAAGAGTAGGCCACAGGTCTCCTGACACTCAATATAAGGTATGTTTCTACTACTCCATGTAGTAGAAGTCTTAAATCTGTAACTAGAATAACCACAACTTAGAACACCGATTCTGTGTTACTTGATAACAGAATTTAGTAACTTTATTTTTTTCTATCCATTAAAAACAACTCCAAATTTAGAGGTAAATTTCCTGGTTCCGGTTATTTAGAGTTTTGGTCTTTAAATTTTTAGTTTAAAATATAGCTGTTTCATGGGAAAGAATATGGATAATGTCAGTTTCTCTTAAGAGAAAGAAAGATAATGAGGATAATGGTGGTAGCAAGAATTTTAAAAGCACTTACATTCCAGGCTCTATTCTAAGCATTCATTTATTTTAAGTGATTTAATCCTCACAATAACCCTATGAGTTAGGTAGCTTTATTATTCCTATTAAACAGATGAGGAAAATGAGTCACTGAAAGGTAAAATAATTTGTCCAAAACATCAGTTACAGAGTAGTACAGTTGGGATTTGGATCCAGGTGTCTAGCTCCTGAGTCAGCGCCCTTAGCCATGATGCTAGCTGCTGCTTCAACAATGTGATTTTTCAACATACCCAACATACTCAAACCTTTAATGTAAGTAGGGCCTCAGTCACGCAAAACATTGTAAAGAAATTATACTATAAATGCATTACTACAAAATTCCATAAAATGTATCTATTATTAGGCCCTTGGTTCCATTGTATACTTTTCTGTACAAAAAAAAAAATACTTCAGAAAACTGAATTTAATAAACTAAGAACAAAGTCTGGAAAATGAAGAATATTCAACAAGAAACTCGAGAATAAGTAAGATGGTAGAAAGACTCAGCCATAGGAAAAGAAATTCTTAAAGACGTTTCATTCATTGCAAAAAACTGATCTACAAGCTTACTTTATTAATAGGGCAACATGCATATACCGATAATTGGGAAAGAAAAAGAAAAGTTTAAACTTCTAAATCTATTTGCTTCATACAAATTAACATAGTGACTTGGGCAATGAAGTCCACAAAGGAACTCAAATTTTCAAGGTTATTTTAAAGATGAACACATAATTTGTTTGAATATGCTTTGTGAGTCCCTATAATTTTCCTACAAATACAAACAGTATGCTTGCATTGGCATCAATAAAATTTCTAGAGGAGAGAAATACATAAGAAAGCAAAACAAAGTCTGACCACCTGTGGAAACAGAAATTTAGGATCACATGCCATTACTTTTGATTCTGAAATATCAGATAAACTTTCATAGAGAAAAAGGTAAGTTAACTCTTCTGTACTCTATAATTTTTCTTTACTGAATAACTAACCGCATCAGAAAGATAGACAGAATCTCTTCAGTTAAATCATTCTGTTGTGGACTCATCTGATCATTATCAATGTGCCAATGTAGGTTTTTTCCTTCAAGCATCTCAAATTCATAATTTAAATGGTTTCAAACTAATAATTTTAAATGGTTACATAGCAGTGCATGGTATGTTTATCATTCTGTAGTTTTAGAAAATGATTAATGGATATAATAATAGAAAAAGTGTAAGGAAAATTAGATTATAGGAGGACCAAAGGATCAGTGCTGCCCAATAGGACTTTCTGTGATCACAGAAATGTTCAGTACTCTGCACTGCCAATATGGCAGCCACTAGCCACACACGGCAATGAGAATTTGAAACATGGCTAGTGAGACTGAAGAACTGAAATTTTTAATTTACTTTCTTAATTAAAAATTTAAATTAATTGTAGCTAGTGACTACTGTATTGGATAGTACAGCTCTAGATGGACTGCAGCAGACTCCTCATTGAAAAAATTTAGTCTGTGTTCCAACTATCCTACTCTCATCCAGTGAGGAGTCAAAATAGCATCCTTCACATAAGCCCTCAGTTGGATAGCATACAATGAAAATTCCATTCTTCTTAGCCAAACTTAGATATCTTAAAAAGCTGATCATTATCGCCACTGATCTTACTTATTCTGGTAAAACACTGACTTCCTGAAATTGTTTTCCTCTTGTAATGCCAAATGGGCACCAGATTTTAAAAAACGGATCTTCTTAGCTTCATCTAGTTAAAACCATGATTCCTTAATTGTGATGCATTCATATGGTCTTGTATATAGACTTCTGTCTTACAACCAAAAACACTGTAAAGAGCAAAAGTCTCCATTGCTCACAGATAATGTACCCAGTGGACAAATGCCTAACCCATTTATGCTTTGTATATAATCTAGCAATCTTACTCACCAAATACTTTGTTAATCAATAACGAGAAATATTTTTAGAGCAAGTACAGGTATAATGTGCACTTCTTGAAAGACTCTCTTAATTATAAAAATGAATGAGCTGACCTTTTAGTAAAGAGAAAGTCTTCAAAAGTATTGGCTAGTTCTGGCCACATACTGTCAAATTTTCCAGAAGAAGCGTGCTGCCGGGCAACAGGTAGCCCAATAGAAAGAACTTTGAGAAGAGAAGATACTGCTAGTTTCCATGTGCTTTCAGAAGGGCAGGAATACTTCAAACTGAGAGGAACCCTAAGTGTCTGTGAAAATAGAGACAGTTCAAGATAAGTATTAATTAAAACGTACACACACAACTTTAACTCTAGCAGAAAGAAAAAAATAATAGCACAGATATTTTCATTTAAAAAAAGATGTTATTTTCTAGAAAGACCAATTCTCAGACATGGTCCTCAAATCCTAATGCCTAGAAAGATATACTTTTAAATCCTGTCTCCATTCTGTAAATGACAACCTTGAATAAGCAGTAACGTTTTTCAACCTCAGTTTCTCATGATAAAAAATAGGGATGTTATCTAAAAAGTTAAGAGTAAAAAGTAGGAAACCTACAGTTTTGTAGCTTCTCTCAACTCATGTCATGGAATTAGAATATTCTGCCATAGTTCTCTTAGCAGAAAAGAATTTGACTGATGGGGTTCTCTCCCATCCAACAGAGATCAATACTGCTTACATTTTTTCACTAATGGTTAGGTAAACATAGCCTAAAGCATCATTGCTTTGAAGTCTTATGTTTTATCTCTAAAATTCTTTGAATTTTATATTCTAACATTTTAATGTAGTTTTTTTCCTTTCCAACTATTTCAGTAAAATTGATTTTTCAAGAAGATAGTTCATTTTATCTTTAACCCTTGAGGATACAGGAGTGAACCATCTGAGCAATGTATAGTGACTAAGATATTGAGACTAACTTTTTAACTGATCAACTTTTGAGACAGGTTGCTGTTAACCATTAAAGAACTAATTTGCTGGTTCAGAATGGTTCAGAATGGACTCTGGTCATAGTTCTATTTAGCAACTAGAAGCCTAGATTGACCAAACGACCACAGTGAGCTATCCCAGGGTACCATCAACAAATAGTTTCAACATACGGTCAGTTAATTTGCATTACAGTGAAAAGTCTGCTTTTACATAAAAATTCTGGTCTGAGAAAGATAAAGACTAGAAAAGATGAATTCATATTTCAAAGTTATGGAGTGAATATAAAACCTAATTTCATCATCTTCCACACAAATTATAATTGAGTACTCACATAGTGGGCATATGAACCAATACCTGTTAGCATGAAATGGGCCTCCACTCAGTCAACCCAGAATCTATTTATCCCTTTCCTCTCCCTACATCCAGGTGGGAATTAGAGTAAGGAGATGGTCAGCTTATTAAGCCAATCAATCTATTCCATTTCCCTGGCCACAGTCATTGGTTGAAGACTGGGCATGGGAATAAAGCTGGTCCACTTAAGGCTAATTTTAAGAACTTAAGAAGAACAAAGTGACAGAAGCACAAGAGGGCGCACGTGCACACACACACACACCCCTCCTACCATACATATAACCCCTTTATTGGCCTACAACTATGAGGAGAAACATAGTCAGGATGCAGTCAACCCTTGGAAAGCAGACTAGAGAAAAAAAAATTTGGTTTTTGGTGATACTGCTGAATCACTGATCAACCAATCCTAAAGCAATTCCCTCTATCTCTGAATTTTCCAATAAGCACGCCGATAAATCTTCTTTATTGTTAAAGCTTGTCAGAGCCTGAATGGAAGTCAAATGCAAATGAAGGAATGTTAAATTATACAAGGGCCACTCTGAGTTAACATTTTATAACTCAAGGTTAGATAAAGGAAAAGTATGGTTTACTACTACAGTCAATATTTTACTGAAATCAAGGGAACATTAAGCACAACAGATCTATTTGATTTAGACATTTTATTTTTAAAAATATTTAAGCAACCAATACAAGGATTGGCATATAGTATACACTCTGTAACTGTAAGTGGAACTGAGAAATTCAGTTCTTGCTGTCACACAGCTCACGATTTTTGAGAAAGGAAGAGCCCTGTCCAATTAACCACAATACAATGTAGTAAGTGGCATCAACAAAGTATTTGGGAGTACAGAAAAGAGATTACTTACAAACTGATTCATGTCACTCCTTAATGTTCAACCCTTCAATGGTTAAAGAAAAAAGCCTGATTCCTTATGATGGCTTCTAAGACCCATAGCTACTTTTTCGGACTTATTCCAGGCCCTGTCACCTCCCTAAATGGAATTTCTCAACATTTCTTGAAAATATACCATGATCTTTTTTTTTTTTCTTTTGCTGAGGAAGATTGGCCTTGAGCTAACACCTGTTGCCAATCTTCCTCTTTTTGCTTGAGGAAGACTTGCCCTGAGGTAATATCTGTGCCAATCTTCCTCTATTTTTTTGTATGTGGGTCGCCGCCACAGCATGGCCGCCGACAAGTGGTGTAGGTCTGCGCCCAGGAACTGAACCAGGGCTGCAGAAGTGGAGTGTGCCGAACTTAACCACCAGGGCACAGGGCCAGCCCCCGACCGTGACCTTTTACATTACTTAATTTATCTATAATACTTCCCTCTCCCTTTTTACCTAACAAACTCTATTACTCCTTCTTCAAGGGTTACTTCTGTTAATCCTTGCCAAAATCCCCTGGCAGTTTAGGTATTTCCTTGTCTGTGGGGGAACTAACTTTTTATTCAGCACTGACTACTTGGCAAGTATCATTAAATGGTGTATCTCAACTGATTCTCTTAATAGTTAAGACGTGTAAGTGGTATTGGTATTATCCTGCTTTTACAGATGAGAAACTCTCAGGCAAGTTCGTTTGCCCAAAATGACAGAGTGGCAAGAAAACAGCAGTGCACTATTCTAAGCCAGGTCTATCTGAATGCAAAGCTGCCTCCACTCTGTGGTCTTCACTTAGCACTTAACATACGGTACTATTTGTTTGCCTTTCTATGTTCCCTTTATTGAATTATTAAATGTAAGAATTATCTTATTCATGTTTAATCTCTACTATTTAATTAGCAACTGGCTTAAAAGAGGTGCTTAAAAATATTCTCAATAAATGAGGAGAGAGAGGACAGCTATGATGGGATGAGTGGTGAAGGGCAGAAAGAAGTACGACAAAAGTCAAGGGAAGAAAGAGTTTTAAGAAGGCAAGGGCAGTACCATGTTATAGGGGAAATAAAGAATTAGAAAAGGGCTCAAGATTTGAAGATTTGGTCTTCTGTAACTTTGAGTAAGTAGTTTCTGTAGCACAATATGGAAGTAAGCCAGCATGCAGTAGGTTAAGAGTGAGTGGTGACGAGGTGAAGGCCATAAGCTGTTTAAAGGAGTCTAGAAGTAAAGGAAAGCTGAAAGAGGATGGTAATTTGAGTAGGAAGTAAATTGAGAGAAAGTTCTTGTATAAAAGGTTTAATGATCTTTCCAGGATAAAGTATAAGAGGCTGAAAGGAAAATGAAAGAATCACCAATGAAGAAAGGTGGGAAGAAGAAAGGATGAACACAAAGAGAAGGATGAGCCTTGGAACAGAGAAAGGCCTTCTTCTCTGAGAGAAGACGGTTCATATTGGCTTGTATTTATTTGTTCAGTAAATAAAAGGCACATCCACATGCTAGAGGAAGAGCAAGGTTTAGGTGTGTCCTTCAAAATAGAGGAAAAAATAAGAAATAAGGTTTGGAGGAATGGGACCCAGTCAACAAGAGATAAATTTTAAAAATGGTTGTCCACGTACTAAGGAACTGGCTTTAAACACAAGACAGTATGCATGATCAGTTAAATCGATGGGCTGCATTGTAAATTTCTCCCTGAATGTTTGTCAACCTCAAAGTATGAGAAACACTGTCCTAAGAAACAGGATCCTCATTGTCTTATGTAGCAAAATGTAAGAGTTGTAAAAAATCTAATATACACTTACTTTAAAATATTTTTCATTAAAAATACCTTCTCATACTTTAGAAAAACGGCTTCTTAAATATCATCCATGAATGCTGAAGAAAAGACGCTATAAATAATAATATAAATCATATTTTCCATTTATCTCAATATAGTCATGCTCCACATAACAATGTTTTGGTCAACGACAGACCACATATACAACAGTGGTCCCATTAGATTAGTACCAGATAGTCTCGGTGTGCCATAGGCTATACCATCCAGGTTTGTGTAAGTACACTCTACGATGTGCGCACAATGAAGAAATCGCCTAATGAAGCATTTCTCAGAACGTATCCCCATTCTTAAGCGATGTATGACTGTAAATGATAATACATTATTACCTAAATAGTAATTTCAATAATGCTGCCATCATCAAATAAAACTATAGAAATTAAAAAAAAGATACCTTTATAATATTCTGGAGTACTTTCTCATTCACCACTGCTTTGTGACAGGCTGTTTTTTGGTATAAATCCACAACTACTTCTAAAGACCTTTCAGCAAATGGTACATAATTCAAGGCTACCCATTCCGCCTAGAAAGTAATATTTTCACATGGAGTTAAAGATAAAGGAGATTAAATGAAATCACATTGTTTTCAAAGAGTAAGCTTCTTTGTCTTAAAGTTCAGGCCTTGGTTTTAGGTCAGATTATATTACATGCAAAGTTTTCAAAGAGATACATACTCATGAAAGAATAATTTTCAGCCAGGCAAAAATTAAAACTATTGGAAAAAGCACATAGAGCATTCTATCAAGAACTGGAAAAGATGTACTTTATTTGTTGCCAATAGGTTAGGACAATTTGAGGAAATTTAACTCACCGGTGCAAATAGTTGGATCTATTGTGATTCCATTGTGTTGCAAGACAAATAGAATGAGAAAAGTTAATACACATTAAAACTACTTTTCGGACCATGTAAAATTATAATTTTTATGTTGAGTGAACAAAATCAGCATGTGCATGCATTCAGAAATTTACTTTTCCCCTAAGCCAAAAAGAAGTTAAGATTTGCCAACTATGGCTATAAAAATCTTTTATGTAAAATCCAACTAAATTTCACACCAGTAGTAGACAACTTCTTATTAAGTACACACAGATTTCTTCATTTTGCATTGCAGGTATCTATTGTAGATAAGATTAGGCTTAGGGATTCAGAGGCCATTTTGTAGTGGGATGGGACAGCCAAGAAAGGAACTTTGAAGAAAGATGTATTACAGAGTAACATGAAAGGCCAAACTTTCTGGAGAACCACTTGGGAAAGGAAAGTCATGAACAAGAAAAAAAGGAACACAGAAAAGGTTTTCCAAGTAGTGTTTCTTTTCAGCTTAACTGTTAACAGACACATGAAAGTTTAACTGTAAATGAAAAATTTCTGAGATAATCAGAGTCCATCTTAAATGGAACTGAGTGTATTTATAAGCCATGAAGTCTTACTGAGTAAATATAATTTATAGTAAGTTACCTGATTATATTTTGCATTTGCGATGTGCTTTGTTTCCAGCTGTCCATACTGTGGGGGTTTACAGGAAAATTCTACAAATGCCAGTAACTGGTCAAATATAGCTGGATACATTATCTGCATGTTTTCTGGTCCTACACAGATGGCCTATAAAAGCAAAATATGAACAGGAGAATGTGTAATCTGAACTCCATCAAGTTCTTTACTGTATATGCATTTGTTTAACCAAGGACTCTTAAAGACTGTCCTATTTTATGTATTACACAATCTCTTATAAGCCCTAAAGGACATTTAAGCTATTTTAAACCATTACTGAATAAAGTGCAGGCTAAATGTGTTAATCAGCTAAAAATGTTTTTTAATAAAAAGTGTGATTTATTACTTAGACTGGAAAAAGGGCAAGCACTTAAAGAGAAGTCCCAGGCAGTCCTGAGGTTCTATAATCTGATCATTTGTTCAGTAATACAGATATTAGAGATTAAGATTGCTTCACTGACCAAGATGATTCTGACTTCTACTTAAGTAATGATATTAATTCACTGAAATGACAGCTGACTTCTGTACCATGCCTGGTCCACTGACTTGAACAAAAAATCATGTGCATTACAGTTGGGAAAATAAGTTATGTATGAAAATTTGTGTCTAGAAGAAATGTATGTATTAATTTTTAACAGGACAGTGAATATTTAATGTCCACTGTATCTGAATATACAGACTTGACTTAAAACAAGAAAGTTAAAAATTTTTAATAGAAATTAAACTTACTGCTACAAATAATTTGATAAAACAAAAAATCAAATGCATATCCTGGCATTACACGTTTTAATTACATTTCAATTACATTTAATTCAAATATGTTGAAAGTACTTAAAATCTTATATCTTAAAATCTTATGTTTTTATTTTTTTCTAGCCGTAAATGTGTTTTCTCTTCTCATTCCTTCATATTTTCTTCTTTCAGTGTTTATTTTTCTCTGTGGGAAAATATTTAATGATATTTATGGAGTGTCTAAAATATACTTGTACTTTACAAAACAAAAAGCACAATCACTCTACACTTGAGGAAACTTCAAAATACTAAATCACAATTTAAAGCATTTCAAATTCCTAAGGAATTTCTTTAAAAAGATGTGCAGAAATCTGTATTTTTATGCCATCCGTGGCTTTTTTAACCTGCCAGATTTGCCTAGTTTTGTTTTCCTTCGGAGAGGATGTATCCATCTAGCTTAACTCAAGTTTTAGACATAACTATCTTGAGATATAAAGTAGATAAGCAAAGTGTTGCCCATCTCTAAGCTAGATCATCTTATAATTACAATGTAAAAAAGGAGAATAAAGATATCTAATACTATCTCTCAGTATTTATTTTTCTCAGAAACAATAAATGGAGAACTTGAATGGTATACGGCCTAAAAAAATTCTCTCTACTGACTGCTTCTAATAGTTTCACTTTCTTCTTTATCAATCTCTTGCTGAATCTTAACTCTTAGAAGTAAACAAGTAGTAATTGCTGTTGAAAAGAGATAATTTATCCTAAGTGGATTCGTCTATTTTCAATGACTGAAAAAGGAGAAAAATCCTGTGTGGATATCTTAGAAAACTAAGTACCACACTTTCTCTGAAAATATCTTAGCATTGAATAATGACTTTGACTATACATTTTGATTTTCAGTAGTTCTTTAAAAAAAAAACATACTAACAGTGCTATAGTTGACTTATAAAGCAATTTGGGGATCTTAAAATGCTTAATATGCAACTGCTTTTTTTTTTTTTACAATGAACTCCATCTAATAAAAAGTTATTATTGACTTTTCTTCAGTATTCAAAGCGTGTATATCAGAATAACCTATAGTAAGAACCTGACAACAGATTTTAGTCCAAAAGCTGAGAATCAATAAGCAATCTGGACAGTATTTCCTATTAGTTCTTAAAAACTGTGTATGCGGAAACAAGAAAAGAAACTGAACATCTAACCTATGGCATGGTTCAAGGTTTCTCTTATTAAGTCATTAATAACTCATTCAGTGCCTACCAAGTACTAAGGCCTTTGCTAGAGAACTTGATAATGAAGATAGTAACAGCTAACATTTACTGAATGTTTAACCGTGCCAGGCACTACTGCCTTATAAATAGTATCCCTTTTTAACAGGAAAAAATTTTAGATTTATTATTTTCATTTTATAGATGAGGAAGCTGAAGTACAGAGAATCAGAAACTTGCCCTAATAAGCAGAAGACAGGGCTTCACTGCACAACTCCAAGGGCACCACTCACACACAATGTGATGCTGTCTCCTGGAGGACCACTCCAGCAGCCTTGGTGATGGAGGCAGAGACAGCATCCGGCCATCTGACTTTAGGAGGTTTAGCAATAAATAAGACAGATGCACTCTCCTGATCTCAGAACTTAGGGAAAGCATATAATCAAATTCTTAGGTCCTCCATGCATACCAAGATATCTTGGCCAAAAAAATCAACTAGCATAAGTAACTAAGTCAATTTGGTTGGGAACTAGTGATTTGAAAGCCAAGAGAAGACAGTGACCCTGAAGCCCTAAACAATAATGGTAAACATGAAATCAGAAATGAGTTTTTCCTTTAGGAAGGAAAACAGCTTTTAATCAATAAAATGTTTTGCAGGATGGCTATTAGGTTATGGATAAATTCCCAAAGAAAGTAAATTTGCTTGTGAAAAAACTTTCTGACACCTGGAGGGGAAAATATAAAAACACTCTTACTGATAATGAAATGTTAATTTTTCTCTGTCAGGAAATATTAAAGACACCAAATGTTTGAATGACATTCAAGTATTATAAAACATCACTTAGATACTCACATAAGTAATAAACAATGGCTAGAGTGAAAATCAGTAATGCAAAATGATATCAATTTGGTATAAATGAACAACAATAAAGCTTCCTAAGTTTCAGATTGAAGGTATATGTTGTTTTCAAAACCATTAGAAGCTCAGAACAAACGTCTAGTCGTTGGGATGAATGATTCTATTTGTTCTCTTAATTGCTAACGCAGAGTTTTTAAAAATAAAATTACATACTTTTTTTCCTTGAAAAGAATTTTTGGTTTTTGTTGTTTCTTGGTTTATTATCCTCTACACATATATGAAAGCTTGAATTAAACAGCTGAATGAGAGTTCTAGATTTATGGGCACCCCACGAGGCCTGCGCTTTGCTTTGCTTTTCTGACAGAATAACTTTTCCATTCCCTCTAGGGCAGTCTATAAAGGAACTTGTGTGCCTGGTCAATCAGGGGGGAAAATGTAATTATTGACAGGCTACCTTTTTTCCCCACTGAAAATAAAAACAGCTATTTTGATTTTAATTGTGGAAAATAGATATCCCTACAATAAATTTTTCTACATGCCAGAGTCTCTTAAATTTTAAGTTTCTACACAATTTGTTTCCCTGCACAATGCAGCTAGGGTTAAAGAGATCAAAGAACTACTGCGCAGCTAGACTTCCTCCAGAGGCAATTAAGAGGTATTACGTGTGGTAGAAACCATCATTCTTACTGTGAAAGTTTCCATCATTCCAGCTGGATATAAGCAATCAGCTAATCAGAAAACATGATTTGCAGTACACAAACGGCTACTGATAACACGTGTACTCAGGATCTAGTTCCATTCTACTTTTGTTAGAATGTCATAGCTATTCTGTTGGAATTGCTGGCTCTTCAGTTGGCATCTTTTTGTTTAGCAATTTGGTTGCTATGAATCGTGTTAACAATTACCTTGAAAGGTTAAACAGTTCTTTGATTTTGATCTGGTCTTGCTTGCTAATCAGGATTTGCTCAATGATTTTTAGATGCTTGTTTTAATAATTTTTTTTCTAGTAACAAAACGCAGAGATAAAAATATATCTTTTTAAAATTTCTATGAGAAAAATACTTTATGAATTTATACTTACTTCTTTTTAATATAGGCTTCCAACAATTCCAGAGCTAAATTTAAGTACAGATAATAAAAACCAATATGCAATCCCATTTCTTACTAATTTTCTAATTATAGAAGTACTTGACTAAAGTTGTCATTCCAAAAAGTATACCCTCTTTTGAAGAGTTGCATGAACAAACCAAAAAATTCTGGTGAATAGAAACAAGAGGACACAAGTAGTTTCTTAAAGATTCTCAAAACCAGAATTATCCTTTTAAGTATATCAGAAAAACACAAGTTTTTAAAAGAACTGGATCTTTACAATCCTGAATTTATCCCGAAGTATGCATACACAACAATCTTGATGATCCAGAATTTACCCCAAAAAATATACAGCAAAGTAGAAAAATTCCAGAGAACCGTCCGCCTTACTGCTTAGACAGCCACTAAAATTCTATTACCTTTTGGAGAACATCTAGAGCTGTAAGTACAGCTTCTTGTAAACTTGTCAAAACTGCTTCAGTATAAGATGGAAGAATGAAAGGGGATGCATCTGAACTTATTGGGACTGAAACAGCACTGTGCAATATGACTCCCAACTTTTGCAAGTCATCCATGTTGAAACCAGTTTTTATGTGTTGGTAGAGAGGTGGAAAGATCTGAATTAAAGCTGTAAGAAAAGGCTGGCTGGGAATGAAAGTCAGTTTATCAAAAGTAATAGGAGGCTTAGTGCTTTCCGATCCAATTCTATACCAGGTATTCCACGCAGCCCACCAGAGATTCAAATCTTCAAGCTCATCAGTAACTACGGGTGGCTCAGAGCTACTGTATCTTCCAAGTCTTTCTCCAATGGAATCTGTTCTTACAAACGGCCTGCTCAGGCCAGGGCCTGATATGGACCCTATAAGGACAGGCACAGGTACATTAACTACAGGCAGTGTCTCAGGCTTATCTGAGTCTCTGACAGGGGACACAATCTGTAAAATTTCCTGGAAGCTTTTCAGTGCAGCCAGAGATACTTCATTGTTTTTGCTGAGTGCTGCTGATTGTATGTGGTCAAGAAGAACATCCCACGCTCTTGAAAAATCTCCTGTATTAGGAAGAGGAAAAAAAATCTATCACCATAAAAGTGATCAAATTTACTCTTACTATTAGACACTTGAAAGTCTATTTGCTTTATCTTTCTGCTTAAATTCCTATAGTTAAGTACTAATAATGTGAATTAAAATCATTACAACCCAAAAATCTAGTAAAAAATTTTTTTCAGATATAGGAACAAAGGGCACCAAGAAGAGGATAATGAGTATAGCAAACAATGTTTTGGTCTTGAAAACAAAACTCTGGAAATGTATGTATACATGTTTATACTATTTCCTAGTACTTCTGCCTAAGAAGAACAGAATAAAAGCTAGTGAGGGTGAAAATAAACTTTTCAGTAATATCTTCAGTCTATCCATCTACTTTTATTAATGATGAAGTAAGATGTTCTCATTTTTAAGCATATTGGAAAAGTTATAACAGTACGATAAATGTTTTTTATAGGTCTAAATGTTTAAAATAAACCGTATGTAGTACTCTATAAAATCTTAACTTTATACTTCGGTTTTCATATTAAATAATTTTATAGTTGCAGAAATTTTCTTAAACACTTTTTTCCCCATAACGGTTAGTGAGTTACCAGGAGAAAATGCACCACAAAGAATAGACCGTCCTTTTACATGGAGTCTAAACTTATTTCTGCCATGGAAAACTTAGTCTGCTGATCCACCATCAGCAGAGTATGAGGTAAATGGTAGCTGCTCATTGCCACTGATCAATTCAATCTCTTGCTCTACTCCTGTGACCAACTAAATACGTTTATAATGAAGCTCTCTATGGCCAGGTGTAGTTTGTTTCTATGAAGCCCAGCAAAAATGATCTTGTTCCTACAGCAATCTATCCCAATGGCTTTGTTAACAGCATGGATTATTACCCACATACTTTGATTTAAATAATGCAAAAATCAGAGGAATAGATATTTTCCAAAGCAGGGTAACATAACTAGGCTATGAAACATATAAATATTTGAGGTTTAAAGACTTTCAATTCATAAAGGGCACAAACGACTAGTTTTTTTTAAAGAAGGGATAAACTCATATGCCTGAGGAAGCATTCAGTTAACAGGAAAGCAGGAAGTAGGTTTGGCATGAAACAGTAAGTACTACTCTGTCTATCTGGGACAAACTACAGAACACCTGCCCAGTTACACGCCTCTTCCTCTCTATACTCTTTTTAATTAAAAACTGAGGTATAATTTACATACAATAAAAAACATTTTTCAAACTGTTCAAAGAGTTGTGACAACTTACACTTAAAAACTATCAAAACAGCAAAACAAAATACTTCTGCTCGTTGCCATCCCAGTTCAAAGCTCAGTGAAACATTACATTTGCCAACCAGAATGGGGACCTAATCTCAGATTCAGAATATTCCATGTCATGGGGGGAAAAACCCCTGCGACTGCTCCATTAATATCGTCTATGTCTAGGAAGAGATCCTCTTTCTAAAAGACTAGGTGTAATTATATATTGCACATGGTTATATTAAAAATATGAACCTTATTCTAAAATAATAATAAAAACCATTTCCTAGTGTTCAAATTATAAAAAATTATCAAAGCTACATGAACTGCCTTATGTTTCATTTAAAAAAATCTGAATCTATATCTACTAGTTCTTAATTTTTAAAATAAAGTAACTATCATGAGGGTATTTAAAAATGATGCTTTTTTTATCAAAACTCAGCAAGTGTACAGTTAAGATTGGAGCATTTCATTGTATGCTAATTTTATATGTATGAAAAAAAAAACTAAGGTTTTAAAAATATACATATAAATATAGAGAGAGAGAGCCCTAAAGCGCAGGTGAAACCACCACACAAAATGCCTATGGGAAGAATAAACACGCTTATGCTTTAACATAAAGAGGAAAAAAAAAAAGCCAAACATAAAATAACAAATTAATAAAATAATATGTACAGCATGTTCATAATTATGTACCAAAGTTATTTCTGTTCCCTTTTCTCTACCACCCCCCTCACCACCCCCAGAACTGAAGGTATTATAATCTACACCAGGGCTTCTCAGACTCAGTGCTACTGACTTTGGGTTGGATAATTCTTTGTTGTGGGGGCTATCCTATGTGTTGTTAAGACGTGTAGCAGCATTCCTCGTCTCTACTCCCCAGATGCCAGGAGCACATGTCCCTCCCCAGGTGTGACAACCAAAAATGTCTCCAGACATTCCCTAATGTCCTGCAGGGAGGGAGTGGGGGGCAAACTTGGCTCTGGTTGAGAACCACTGATCTGCACCACCAACAGCTTCCTAACTAGTCAAGTATCCTGCCATCCTTCCTTGCTGCCATTCCATGCCACACATCCCATCCAAAGTGATCTTTCTGAACTGCTCATCTGATAACGCCACCATCAGGGATTAAACCTTTTTGGCGCTTTTCACTGCTCTTAGGATGAAGTCCTAACTTTTGAACGTGACCTACAAAGTTTTGCATGGCCTGGCCTCTCTCTGCCTCTACAGCCTCATCTGGCACCACACACTTCTTTGTTCTCTTCATTCCAGACCTTCAAACAAGCTAGGGTCCTCACTTTCCCCTTCTCCTCCATCTTCTCCCATCTGGTTCACATGTTCTCTTTGCCTGTTAGGCTCTTCCCATTTCAGCTTACCCATGCCCGACGAACTACTACTTACTTCAGAGCTCAGGGAGAACGTCACTTTCTCAGGGAAGCCTGTCTGGACCCCACTGACCTGGTCAAATATCTATTATAAGCTCCCAATGCACCACTCTTTTGCAGTATTTATCATGGTGGCAATTTTGCATTTATTTATGTAATTATAGTTTCTCTCTCACACCCATGGTAGCAAGGATAGTGTGTATTTTGCGCATCATTGTATCCCCTAGAGACTAGCTCACAGGAGGTACACATTACATATTTTCTCAATGAAACAAATGAAAACGTGCATGCTCGTGCAGACACCACACATAAACACAGACTGGCAGTTAGGATGGATTATTCTTGGGAAATAGCATTGTATATGAATTTTAAAAGAATATTCTGTATTTTCCAAATTTCCTTTAACATGAATTATTTGTATAACCAGAAAAAAATGTATATATATACCTAAAGGTTGCAGTAAATATCTTCTAGTGTTGAAGATTCTTGCTACTCCGGCCAAAGTTAAAACCCACGTCTCAGCCCATTGCTTCTCTGCTGTGTCCCTTGAATGATGAATGAGAATATTGCCACCTCCAGACTCAATCTTTTCTTTGTCTGCAGTGGTAGAAGACTCTCGAACTCGGTCCAACAGATGAAAGAGAACCTGAATATTTATAAAAATGCATATAAAAAGTACTGATAACATAGCTTAAGTAACAGCATAGGAAATTAGGAATTGTTATAAAAAATTATACCTGACAGTCTGATCAATCCCCATATATTTGAAGAAACTGACCAACAGAGGTATCTTTATATTCTTAGGTTTATCCTTAAGGTCATGGAATATGAAAAATTAAAATAAATTGGATAGTATATTGTCTAAGACTTGTTGAGTTGAGGTGTCAATGGAGCATCTACGGGGTAATGCACAAGAAGGGAACAAAGCTAGAGAAAGGGGTCCAGGAAAAAAATATAACTATGGGAGACATCTGGATAGAGGTCACAACTGCAGCCTCAGCACTACAGAGGGTGCTTGCAAAAATCAAGCAGAAAGCAGTTGGGACTTGGGGAATGTTTACATTTAAAGGGTAGATTCAGGAGAAGGAATAGGAGCAAATAAAATAAACATTGAATAGAAAAGCAGATGCACGCTGTGAAACAAAAGCCAAGGGAAGAGAAATTTCAAGGAGAAAATAATCAACAGTTTTAATTGCTACAAAAAAATGAGTAGGATAAAGGACTGAGCATAGCGCAAAGACTTGGCAATCAGAAGACTACCTGTAGCCTACGAACAATTTCTGTGGTTCTCAAAATATGGGCTCAGAAACAGCAGCATCAGCATCACCTGGGAGCTTTATAGACATGCAAATTCTCAGGCCCCAAGCTGGGGGGGGGGCGGAAATCAGAAACCCTGGGGGCACAGAGGGTTGCAGCTCAGCAATCTGTGCTTTAACAAGTACTCTAGGTGATTCTTTACAAACCAATGGTTAAGAGACTCTGAAGTAGAATAATCTGGAAATCAATTTACAAGGGATAAGAAAATGCAGAGGAGGTAAGAAAGAAAAAAATCACCAAGAATTAGGCAACAAGCTTAACAATGAAGCTCTTTGAAAGGAAAACAGGAATCAAAGAAAGTATCAGTTTGTTTTTTAAAACAGTAAGGGACTCTTAAGCATGTTTCTGATGAGGAGGAGTTAAGGGATAGGGTTGAAACAGAAGAAAGAGGGGACCAAGGCTTTCAATTACTTTTATTAGGGAACATACATAATAAATTTTTTAAAAAGACATTTTGGGGTCTTTTCTATTAAATTGAAAACATTGTTAAATACAATTAAGGTTTTCCTATGCTGCCTACTGTCAAACTTACTGGTTTCAAAAATTCACAAAAGCAGTGAAACAATTATAAATAGAATTTTATTAAAATGGAACAGATGGAATAAAAAAAGAGAGCATTTTAGCAAAGAGGAGATGCTCAATAATAGGCTGTTGATGTTGTAAGAAAGTTTAAAAAGAGGATAAAAAAGAAAAATTAAAAAATGAAATTGTATATTTAACAAACAAACATACAATTTACCAATTGGAGGTTACTTCTGTTTGGTGAGTCTGCAAGCAAATTTCATTATTGTTGATATTCTTTTATTCATAAAAATCTCTTTGATTACATTATATTTGAATTACATGTAGTGGTTTAGCAACTTCTGGTTTTACAACTTGGGAAAACGGGACAAAAGAGAAGGGCTAAGGCAGAAATCAGAGACAGATAAAAAGACGAAGTTTTTAATATTTAATTTGTTCTGTGTGAGGTACAATTTAAAATATGACAAATCTAACATTTTCTGTTTTGTCAAATGCAGAAATGCATGCAAATTCTTCTTTAAAAACTAATAGGAATAATTTTAATTTAAAAAGTATATAAGCGTGTATTTCAATTAAAAGTTGATAACCCAAGCTATTTTACAATACCTTCCAAATAACAGTGTGCCACGTTGAATGCTGTAATAAAGTTCCATGTGCACCAATTGTCGAAAACAGAGTTTGCCCTGCACTCTTCCTGACAGCAGGACGGGGGTCCACACACAGTTCACCCAATTTTGCATAAAGACAAAGCCACAAGCAATCGAACGGTGGTGCAGGATGGAATGGCCGATTTAAAACCACTCCTTTCTCTTCTGCCTGCTTTTGCTGTGCTGCCTCTTCCTTATTTAATTCTTTTTCAATAATTTCTCCTCTTTGAAAAAAATAATCTGAAATATTCCACTAAAAAGCAAAGCAGAAAAATATCACTGTATTCATAGACTTTATTTCAAACACATAAATAAATACAAAAAACACGGTTGTTTTACCTTTCAGAATAAAATTTTTTTAAAAAAGCACTTCAAAAATCCCTAGTAGAATGAATTTGAAAATATCTCTTCCTCTGTCAAGTGTCTCTATCTGATTTCAGGAGAACTGGAGGGAACAATCTTGTGCTAAGTAATATTTTTTAAAATTCTCATTATGAAAAATTTCAAGAACATACAGAAAAACAGGGAGAATCTCTCAATATACTGATATACACACCGATTATTGACATTTTGTCGTATTTACTTCAAGCCTATTTTATAATCTGTACCAGATTAAGGCTTTAAAAAACATAACCATGATACCATTATCACCCCAACAAAATTATTCACAATTTCTTAATATCACTTAATATTTGTCATTTATACAAGAGCAATTACTATCTCCAAACAGATCTTCTGACTTCATTCTCAACCACAGTAAGGGTGTATGTGAATTAATGAGAATTATGTCAATGGTAAAAATGTAGAGGATCCAATACCTGTGAACACAAATATAAAATAAAGGAGGTGATATCTAGCAGTAATTTAATAAACATTGAATTAACCAACTACTCTTTGGGAGCACTTATATACACAGTATGCTTATGTTTTTCCCGTGATTAAGTTTTTATAGTAAAATACTAACTTATCTAGCTCGTAAGGGAGATTTAAGTTTGACTTTAAAAAGTTCTGAGTTATGATATACATTTAACAGAATCTAAATAATTGCCTTTAAATAAATTTATATTGGGAACAGCTGTCTATATGTTTACTTCATGTAATATTAATAATACTCTAACTTAAATTTTATTACTTCTACATTCAAGATGAGAAAATGAGTTTGAGGTCAATAATTTAACAATTAACAAGAGGCAGACAGAATTAAAATACATGTATAGGGCCGGCCCCGTGGCTTAGCGGTTAAGTGCGCGCACTCCGCTGCTGGCGGCCCGGGTTCGGAACCCCGGGCGCGCACCGACGCACCGCTTCTCCGGCCATGCTGAGGCCGCCTCCCACATACAGCAACTAGAAGGATGTGCAGCTATGACATACAACTATCTACTGGGGCTTCGGGGGAAAAAAATAAATAAGTAAAGTTAAAAAAAAAAAAAAATTAAAAAAAAAAAGAATCATAATTTAAAAATAAAATAAAATAAAATAAAATAAAATAAAATAAAATAAAATACATGTATACCTGTTTCCACAGTCTAGGCTCTTCCACTATCATATGCCATCTCCTAATAGCTAATAAAGTGGTACTAAAAAACTACAGGACTATGAAATGGTAAAGCCTTTTATTGATGCTTTATTTACTAAATAAGTAGCACATGAAAATGTTCCTATTAAAATAATATTGAAAACCAATTAATCTTCAAACTAGAGTCAACTGAATATTTCCATGTACTATTATTTTTTTATTTTTATTTTTTTATTTTTTTGGTAAGGAAGATGGTCCCTGAGCTAACATCTGTGCCAACCTTCTTCTATTTTTTGTGTATGTGGGATGCTGCCAAAGCATGGCTTGATGAGTGGTGTGTAGGTCCACGCCTGGGATCCAAACCCGCAAACCCCAGGCCCCCGAACCAGAGCTTGCGAACTTCACCACTATGCCAATGGGCCGGCCCCTATGTCCTATTATTTTTTTACTAAATCCTCTCATGAGAAACCTTGTAAAAGCCAAATTTTCGCTCAATATATCAAAATTATTCCAAATAATCAGCTATTAATGAATTATTTCTTAAATGATGTCATTAAATCCTTCATGCAAGATTTAAGTGTCATAATTAAAAGTCATTTAAACAACTCCTAAAGAGCCAAAAGCATATTCGCTTAGCATTTACTCTCAAAGGCGTAATAGTGATTCCTAAATATTATCGTAAGAAAGGCAATGAGACTTACTAATAAACCTATTGAAGTTAAACTAATATTGAGTTCTTGGTTATGAAGTCCAAAGCTGCCAGCAACATCTACAACTATCTGCAGGCAAGTGCAAGGCATTGTGGGTAGAAAATCTGTCACAACCAACTGAAGACACTGGAATGCAGTTCGTATCAAGGATTCTCTGAAAATACAAAAGAAAAGAAATTTATACTCATGCATTTAAAAGACATGTAAGTAAAAATACATACCTTACAATAATCTGAACCAAGCAAAATTTATTTTAAAATTAGAACAAGAAAATCTTTCCTAACATAGATCCAGAACTTCAACATTTACATAAATGTAAAAAAGATATGCATACTTAAAAAATTAACAAATAAAAATCAAGAAAGAACCTCTGGTATAAGAAATAAAATCAGTAACTAAAAAAAGGAAAAGAGAATATGTATTAATGCCATATTATTTGTATTTATATTTTGCATCAAGTAACCTGACAGAACCTAGACACTGAATGAGAAAGGGAAATTGGCTACAGCTACTTTCTCACCACTGCATCCCCAATTAACTAGGATGGTGCACAGCACATGTGAATGCACACAATTTACTGCATCCCCAATTAACTAGGATGGTGCACAGCACATGTGAATGCACACAATTTACTCACTGAATGAAAATCAGTTTCTCATTCTTTTACATTTATATCTTATTTAAAATTCTACATCTAGTCTATAAAAGAAAAGAGTAAATTTTGAATTTCAAATAAAGAGAATAAGAAGTATTTGGCTTTGGAGAAAATCTGGTGGTGAAAAATAATAATGAAAAAGAATTATAATAGCTAACCCTTATTGAGTGTTTACTATGCCATGTACTTTCTAAGTGTTTTACAGGTATTAATTAATTTCATCCTTATAACAAAGCTCTATTTTATACATTGCATTGTAGGTGGGAGAAGAAACCTCAGCTTGATCTAAGCCATGGCTGATCTCTATTTTAAGCATCTCAATATTTTGTAGTATTTAAGGAAATTTATTACTGCAAATACTTAAGAAAAATTAATTTGCCATAATAGTCACAAGCATCTCAATCATGTAAAACTCCTAGTCATCCAAACAAGACGGTATGGGTCCTGCTGCAGAATTCTAGACAAATATAACCAAACGTCTGCTAAATCTCTCTATTGCAATGTCCTAACTTAAATTTTTAAAGTCCATACATTTCCCCCAAATTTACTCTTCCTTCTGTATTCTCTACTTAATTCATAATACCACCATCCATTAAGCTGCCTAAGTCAGAAATCTGGGAGTCATCCCTGATTCTATTTCCTAATTCCCCCTTTGCCCCAGTAGTCAATCTGTTAAGTAGCTCAAATCATCTCCTCTTCTCTATTTCTAGAAAGCACTGCAGACTCTCTCATTTCCCATCTGCCCATGCTGCTGCCACAGTGATACATTTCAAATACATATCAGCTCACATCATTCCTCTGCTTAAAATCCTAAAATGCCTCCCAAATGAATTGAGGATAAATTCCAATAGTTTATAGAAGCATATAAGGTTCTTCATAATTTTGGCTCTGCCCCACTCCAGGGGCATATGCCTCTCCCACTGCAGTCCTACTCTTTTGCAGCAGAACAAACTACTCTCTTACTAGGCTCCTACTATAGAGCTTGTTCCTTTTCCATAGGATTCTGTTTTTAGAGCAGGAGCTATTTATCTGTGTAATCAGCATAACTAGCAAGCATAGTATTTGGAATACACTAGGCACAGAATCAATGTTTACTAAATGAAGAAACAAATGAAAAAAGTCTGTTAAAAGCAATTTCTTAGACTTCCTAATATATGCAGAGAAGTCAAGTCCTAGATGTTAATTCACATCTTACCAAATATTTAACAAAACAAAACCCAATCTTTGGATGTGTTACAAAATTTGTTAGCTTGGCACATTTATTTTATTACAAGTGAGAACTTTGTATTCTTGTATAAACGTCAAATAGACAGCAATTTTTCCATCCTTCCAAAACAAAGGTGAGCACTACTAATTCACTATAGCCACTTGGGGGCAGGGTTAAGAAAAACTATTCTAGATCTTAGACTTAAGCAGGAAGGGCATATATAAAAAATAAACACAACTGCAAGATTATAGGATGAATTCTCTTTTTATCTTTTATCAGTTTTCGGATGTTAATTTTAAACACTTACCCTTGATCATTTCTAATCGCTCCCATGACTCCAAGCACTAACGGCCATCCAGGCCCAAGACTGTCTCCCTGACTCTGCAGGATCTGCAGCACACACTCTAATTGCTTGAGTCGGATATCTGGAT
Source organism: Diceros bicornis minor (assembly GCF_020826845.1). Taxonomy (NCBI): domain Eukaryota; kingdom Metazoa; phylum Chordata; class Mammalia; order Perissodactyla; family Rhinocerotidae; genus Diceros; species Diceros bicornis. The sequence continues at coordinate 7,446,913 of NC_080756.1, forward strand.
GATTAATACTGGACATCTCCTTTAATGGGTTCAGTAAAAGCAATTGCAGCCTCTGAAAGGGGGTAAGAAACTAATTAGGAAGAGAAGCCCCAAAAGACAGGAAGGCTTTGCTGTTGCTTTTTAAGTTTACATTTATCTCCACTCAGACTGTAATGGTAAACAGAAATTTTTCTATTAAAATAAACATTGAATATGCTTTCTCTAACAGTAATCATGAGAGATTTATTTTGTCATCCATGTCTTTTTTTAAAATAAGAGAAAATAAAAATCTTTAACATGTTAGATTTCAGGATAAATGGAGAGTGACTTTATGTCAAAAGATATTAATTATAGACCCATACGGAAATGAATCTCACTAAAGGAAATATACATATATATATCTAGCTATATTTGCAGAGAAGGAAACAATCCCCAATTTCTAAAATTACCTTTCACATGTATTTAATGTACATCACAAATATTTAAATTTAAAATTCTCAATACTCCTAAAAAGTGAAAAAGTATGTTAGACATTAACAAAGATGACATAAAACCACAAAATCTGTCGGAGAGTAAAAAAGCACTCCATTCTATTCCTTTCAGCATCTGAAAGCACTTGCTTCATTTTTTTTTTTCCTGAGGAAGATTTGCCCTGAGCTAACATCTGTTGTCAATTTTCCTTTTTTTTTTTTTTCTTGCTTGAGGAAGATTAGCCCTGAGCTAGCATCTGTGCTAGTCTTCCTCTACTTTGTATGGGGCTCGCTGCCACAGCATGGCTGACAAGTGGTGTAGGTCTGTGCCCAGGATCTGAACCTGCAAACCTAGGCTGCGCCGAACTTAACCACTATGTCACAAGGCCAGCCCCAGAAAGCACCTGCTTCATTTATTAACTTTCTTCTAAGGATTAATTTACTTGGCTCATTGATTGAACAAACATTTATTAAGCTCTCACTATGTGCCAGGTATTAAGCTGGAACACTGAGGATATGGACAAGGGTTTCCTTTTCAAAAAACTTAAATTGTTATTGGAAAAAATATGAACTCACTAAAATTTAAGCTCTATAAGAACAAAGATCTTTTCTGTCTTGTTCATCATTCTATTCCATTCTATTCTATTTTTTTATTCTATTCTATTTTCTCTTTTGAAAAAACAAGTTTTTTTTTACCTGGTTTTGTGAAAGTGGAGGATCATGGTTAAATGTTAATCCTGCTTTAATAAGTGAAGTTAAAGCTTCTGCTCCCCATTCTCTCATTCGAGAGTTTGGATGCTGGCAGACCTGAAGGTACATACATACAATGAACAAAAATTAAATACCTGATTTGTATACTTAACCCCTGTATCATACATCAATTTGAGAAAAGAAAAATTAAAACATTACATTTTCTGTTCTTTCACATTTTAAAAATTATATCAAATGTTCATCAATAAGAGTTGTAGAAAAAATTATATCCAAAATGTAAGTAAGCTTACCTTCTGAACAAGGGGCAAGAGGAAGCAATAGAGAGACAGAAGACAAAAGATGAAACCACACAAGTCACAGAAGAGAAAGGACTTCATAAAAGTAAATGATATCATCAGGGGAAACAAAAGAAGCAAGCTGACGCTAAGGTTCCCAATTAGGTCTACCCTCATAATCAAATACTGCACTAAAATTTTAAAAATCTATTTTTTTGCCATTTGATGAGAATGTCCATAATAAAGAAATCTGCATATATCCTTTAATAACTCATAAACGTAATCCCAATAAAATGGATAAGAAAAGAAAAACACAAGCAGATTTATTTTTCTTAAGAATAATACCTTTCTCAGGTTACTAAAATAATACAAAATGATCATGGTAACCTAAACTGCATCTAAACATGTATACTGACAGAAGCAGCTGTTAGTAAGCAGCACCTAATTATTAGGAATCATTCCAACCTGAGTACAAGCGAATTCAAATCCAGAAAAATTCCCTGGCACTATCTGTAATTAGTGCTAGCAAACAGGTTTTTCTCTCTGCAGAAGAGCTGCCGCCTAACCACAGGAAAGGCTGTGAAGGAGCAGTGTTGAGTGCTAACTCAGCCCCAGCCGCCTTCAAGTTTCAGAAGTAGCTGAAACTGAGGGGATCAAGAGACTGTAAAATAACAGAAAGGGGTCCCAAGCTAACAGCTGAAGGAGACGTCACCCATCTTCAGCCATAAAAAGCAACCTATTCCTTCACCAAAGCAATTACTATAAAACTTTAGTCTCTGAATAAATATACAGATATGAGGAAAAAAAGTTAATGCTGATTTTTCATATGGTTATCCAGAATCATTAGTTCATCATGCATGTCTTTGTTCTTAACAAAAATGTAAATATAATAATTAAGAAAAAAAGGTTACCTCAAGTAGATGGCCAGTTAGAGGTCTCCACAGAATTTCTATTCGGTGCATGTTAACTAGACCAGTTTCTAACAATTTGGCAACAGCAAAAAGAGATGGTTCCTAGAGAGAAACATACTGCATTTTGATACTATAAGGAGAATTTGAGTAGTTCAACTGTAAATAAAACTGAGAATACTCTGAAGAGCATGACTATAATTAATATATGATTAGTTAGTATAGAGTTAGCAAGAAATATAAGAAAACTTCAGTTATCATGAGACAAGCTTTTCTGCCCACCTTCAAGTATCCAAAATCACTCTTAATTGGAAAATTTGGTTAGGAAGAGAACGCTTTAGTGGGGAAAGGGTGAAAATTCAAAAATTATAACAGAAACGCAGAATGGCTAGTCTTCTGACCAGAAGGAAAGGAGAATTGTGGTATGGACTGACTTGTGTTCTCCTAAAATTCGTATGTTGAAACCCTACCCCCAATATGATGGTATCTGGAGATATGGCCTATAAGGAGGTAATTAATGTTAAATGAGGTCATAAGGGTGGTGCCCTGAGATATGGTAGAATTAGTGTCCTTATAAGAAGAGACACCAGAAAGCTTGCCAGCACTCTCTTTCCCTCTCCCTGCCATGTGAGGACAGGTAAAGAAGGCAGCCACCTTTTAAGCCAGGAACAGAGTCCTCACCAGAACCAACCATGCGGTCACCCTGATCTTCGACTTTCAGCTTCCAGAACTGTTAGAAAATTAATTTCTGTAGTTTAAGCCACCCAGTCTATGGTATTTTGTTATGGCAGCCTGAGCCGACTAATAAACATTCTTATTAGTGAAGTCTTCCAACGTCCAGGTTTTATGTGTGAATGTCAAGAAGTATGAAAAAAAAACAGAAAGGAGATAGAGACCTAGAAAAAGAAGTATGAAGTCAAGAGTATGGCAGAGATCAGGGCTGTCAGTTGAGACACTAAGTGAAAACTTGCAGAGACAGAAGACAAACCCCTCTCCTCAGCTGCTGGCATTTCAACAACCAGAAGGGAAATCAGTGTACCTCATATATGGTTAAATTAGAGTACTTCGTTCGTATGTTATAAGAGCAGGTTCAGTGAAAAGATTAAAGGGCAACTATCTCTAATCCAATATTAACAGAGGTGGTAAAATACGCTTAAATGCAAACTCAGCTGACCAAAACCATGAGAACTTTCTGATGGGTGGCTGGGATATTTCTAATGGAGACACTGCATTAGAAAAAAGAAAGGGCAACTGAAATTTAAAAAGCAAATAATGAGCATAATAATTTTATAATTTTTAAAGAAAAATATTTTTTTTATCATTCTAAACTCTTTAACATTTTTACAATGCTGATAAAAATTTAATACAGGAATGTTTGATAATATTTTTCTTTCCTAGCAGAAGCCAGTGAACCAAGTAACTAGGGTTTTAAGACAAATACAGTCAGGTCGACCCTTCCTGCATGTGCTAATGTTGTAGGCATCCTAAAAATTTTGGTGTAGAAAAATTCATCATTCTAAAGACAATATGATGGAGTGGTTAATACTGATGCCTGTGAAGTTTTAACTGTCTGGGATCTCATCTCAACTCTAGCACATAATAGCTACATAAACTTAAGTAAGTTACTACTTCTACTAAATTTTTTTTAATTTATAAAATGAAGTGTACAGAAATGACCTCATGTTAGAAAGTGCCTGGCACATAAGTCTCCATAAATGATGTTTAGTATTATTTCCTCCCCCTCTTCTTCCTCCTTCTTCTTATTCTAACAAGGATGTACACAGAAATCGTGTAGTGTTTAAAAGAATGTATACGTGTCCAGGCCTCATATCCAAAGATTTTTATTCAGGAAGCCTAGAACGTGGCCTCCACATTCGTATTTTGTAAAAACTCCATAGCTGACCTTGATGCACATAAAAGTTAGAGCCACTAGTGAAGTGGTTAAGAACGGAGCTCTGGAATGAGACATTTGTTGTTAGTGCCCTCGAGTGGATTCCAACTCCTAGTGACCCTGTGGACAGCAGAGCAGAACACCGTCCGGTCTTTTTGTGCCACCTTTTCACCTTCCGGTGCTATATCAGTGCTCCGCAGCTAATTCAAAGGGATTTCATGGCCAATATCTTCAGAAGTGAGTGGCCAGGTCCTTCTTCCTAGTCTGTCTTAGTCTGGAAGCTCCGCTGAAACCTGTCTACCATGGGTGACCCTGCTGGTGTTTGGATTATCGGTGGCATAGCTTTCAGCATCACAGGAATACCCAGCCACCACAGTATAACAACTGATAGATGGGTGGTGTGGTTCCCTAACTGGGAAATGAACCCAGGCTGCAGCCATGAGAGGGCTGCATCTTAACCACTAGACCACCAGGGCTGCCTGGAATGAGACATGTGGGTTCAAATTCAAGCTCTACCAAATATTTAATAGGTGACCCCAGGCAGGTTACTTATTTTCATATTTTGTCTGGGATACTACTACTGAACCTTACAGAGTTGTTTTAAATAATTAAATAAAATAATACAAGTTAGTGCCTGGCATACAGTAAACAATTACTAACCAACTTTTTGTTGTTGTTATACTGAGCTTGGTTATATGCCTGCACAAGTATCATTAACATCACTTCCATCTAAGAAAGCATTTCCAAGCTTTACCATCACTACTTTCTCAACACATTAGCACAAATTCCTAAAACAAGGACTAAAAATGAGATGATTGGTCACTTTAAAGCCATACCTAAAGAACGCTGATATACACATCTTTAATCCCTAGAATATTTAACTCACTCAGAAGAGCTGACATTGATAAACTATTTTTTAATGCAGAAAAATATAAAAGTTTATACTTATTTTTATATCTCCATATTTATGATAATTTATAGAAAGCACAACTGAATAATAAAGTGTTTTATGCCTCCATCTTAAAATATTACTTAATAAAATTTATACTTGAATACTTTCACAAACTTTTATTTCCATTCCATATTTACCACTTCACTTTACAAAATTAAATCCTAAAATGGAGAGGTGTAAACCCATTCTCAGAGAAGTCACCTCCATTCCGATGTTTCCATTTTCTCAACACTTGTTCTCTCCAAGCCTCCCTGAAATCTGCTCCCACCACTCTCTTGAAATTGTACTCTTCAAACTTAACAATAAACCAATAATAATCAAGTCTCTTATTTTTTTCTTAATCCTCATTGATCTTCACTTTTTGTAACATTTTTCTCTTCTGATTTCCATGAACCTGTCCTTTCCTATTTCAATCCTACCATTCCTTCGACATCCAGCTCCAATCACACCCATTCATCTTGATCAATCTTAATTCATTTTAGTAGAAATATGTACTAAAAACATCTTATGTAACTAAGGATTCAGAGAATAAGTCTCATATTACTTAATATCTATACTATTTATGTAGACTCTTATACCACCTTAAATGCCACTTAACCATGAGCCAAGTAGTTTATATGCTCTTTGAAAGCAGAAATCTTATATTTCCTTTATATTTGTTAGCAGAGTGCCATGTACATAGTAAACATACCATGCTTGTTGAGTGAATACATAAATTCTCAAGACATTACCATATATAAGTTGCTCAGATTTCATTAAGGTACTCTATTAAAAATACTATAATTTTGTGTTAAGAATTAATCTTAAAGATGTAGGATGATTGAAGACATCAAGAAATTGATTACTTCCCTATATTTACTATCATCCTTGCCTTGATTTGCAGTAAACTATAATACATATTTTAAAATAGCTGCATGTTCAGGTAATTCTCTAGCAACATGCTATACTATACAAACTTTGCCCTTGTAGAACCTTATTGGCTAATTTTTAAATAAGTCACATGAGTCAAGATGACAAGCCACAGTACACAGAATTAAGGACCAGGCAGACAACATAATTTTGGATCCTACAGTTAGATGTTAAACAAGTTACAAAGCAGCATTCTCTGTTTTTTAAGAATGTTCTCAGTGTCTTCACTTATTTGTAAATGGTCAAACTATATTTATTCATTTTAAAATATAGAAAGCATTTTAAAAAAATCGTTTCTAAACTATAAATAAACCCAAATACTCCTGTGCTTTCCAAGTGTAGCAGAAAATAATATTTTGACTACAGAAAGAAGTGTTTTTGAACATCAATATTCAAAAGTATTGTTCTAGTCATTTAGTCAATGAACAAAGCAAAAATTTAATTTTCAAGGTAGGGAAAACTATTACCTCCATACAGAAATGATTAGCTCCTTATTTTCTATCCCAATGAAGGCACGAGAAACTGAAACATATATTCCTTGATTTAAATCTTGTCTTGTCCCAATCATAAATGGTAATTTTAAGTATCATCATGACATTTTATGGAACTCATTTATAAATGTGGTGTTGCATTATTCTTTATAAAAGTATTTTTTTAAATATTCAGTATAAGAGAAATGGACACAATTTAAAATCATAATAGATATTGGGACATATCACAAGCCAAATTATGTCTTCTTCACTCCCCCTTCAACAAATAACAACCATAAATGGTAAAAACCCAAGAGAGTAAAGGTTAGCCTCCAAGGTGAGTATTAGTCTCACGGGTAAAACACTAAGATCATAACAAGCATACACCTTCTTTAACTAAATGATGCACCATATTCAAAACAGAAAGGGAGGATATCACACCTTATTATTTCCATAGGCCATATCCATTGCTTCTAGGGATAAGGAGCAAAGCGCATTTATTAAATGATGCAATGATACGTCATCAAGATACCTAAAATAAAAATGAAGGAATAAGACACTCTTATCTAAAATATATAGCCAATAATAATGTTTCTATCAATTTAAAAAACTGACTCTTACTGTGAGCTTTCAAATAATCTTGAAAGTATATTGGAAATCACTGGTAAATCTGTCATCACTGCTGTTGTTAGAACCTAAGAGAAGAATAAAATTAAATGTAATACATGAACACTTTCGGAAGCACTACGAATGACTAAGAATTGACTAAGAATGACTAGAACTTACTGTACTGGGTCCTTCTACAGCTCTCCCAGGTTTCAAGGCACCACCACTACTAGGCTTTAATCCCAGAATCCATACAAGATGCTATTAAAAAAAAAATCAAAACAAAGAAATTTATAAAACTATAAAAATTCTAATAACTAAAATCAAAAATCAGTAGTAGGGATAACTAAAATAATAACTAAAAACAAAATCAGTGGTAGGTTTCTAATAACTAAATTTATATTAATTAATATTCACATAAAATACTTATTACACCAAGCATAGGTAGAACTTAGGCCATTAGGAGAAACATTCCACCACTTCGCACAATATGAGCCACGTCTTTTTTCCTTCCCAACTTCTCCTTTGTCATACTTACCGTCTATTCCTTAGGCCTGCCCAAAGACCAATAGGCACTGCTTAGTTTGACTGTGAGCACTAAGATATAAAAACAACACTGACCTCTGACCCAGAGACTACAGCATACCTGTAGAGTTGCCAAGACAAGTTGCCATGATGTTCCAAGAACAGCTCCATGGCAGTGTGCCAAGTTAAGTAAAGTCCGCATACACTGGATATTTTTGGAAGTTAGCTATATTAAAAAAGAATATTTGCAAGAAGTGATATGCATTCTTGAAAATTAAAAGCTTGTAAAGCAACATTATTGTATTCAAATTTTTTAAAATAAAAAACAAAAATATTAAAAAAATAGGTTTAGATGTTTTTATATAGAACAAATTCATTTGCTTAAAAGTTGTGTTATCATAGTTGGTTATATAACAATGTCAACTGCATACTTAAATAGCTTCTTCTAAAGGTATCATCCAGGTAAAAGAAAGGAAATAAGTGTAATGATAAATTTTGGCAAACACACAAAAAAAGGTACAAAAGGTTTCCTTAACAGTTAATTGGTAACCAAGAAAAGAACAAGTCCCTTACCATTACTGTTCCCTGAGGCTGGACTGCTAGCGGTTGACCCACTGCCACAACTTGCTGGTGAGATTCACTTGACGGACTTATCATCATAACACTTTGGCCCTGAATAGAATATGCTAGAATACAAAGGAAAATCTAAATAATTAAAATATACTTTTCATGTTGCATTCAAAGTAATGTTATATTTTAAACAATAATTTGATTAAACTAAGCTCAGTTATGACACTTATTTAGTTATCTAAAATCTATATGCAAACACTTTAAAATCTTATGAGGTGCAAAAACCAAGACAAATTAAGCAAATATTAAGTAATTTTCTATATAACTTTTTAAAATAATAAAACTCCAGTAAATTTCTTCATAAGCAAAACAGAATTAGGACACTCAGCATTTTAAACATGTATTGTCAGTAAACTTTTCTAATTAAAGCAGAGACCTATACTCATACTTTCAGTTTGAAAAATGAATATCACATTGAAATGCATTTATATTACATGTAACAAACTTGAATGCTTTCAAAGTATTCAACAAGAAAAAAACATTTTGAATGTCAACTTAATACAAGTAGTTGCAAATATTACTGTTCTACTAGTTCCATTAAAAAAAATTAACCACTACTATTTCAACAGTATATTATAGTTTACAAAGGACTTCTTGATTTATCTTCTTTTATCCTCACACTTATTGTTTAAAATCGGTATTATTCTCCCCCCACCCCACTGTTTAAACGAGAGAGAAGAAATTGAGGCTCAGGGACATTAACTTCTCACAGAGGTCACAGAGGCAGTGAGTGGAACAGCAGAGGCTTGAACTCAGAACTTCTACAATCTTTTCTCTATACCATGTCCCCCTACCAGATGAACAGAACTTTGAGTAAGTTTGAGCCTTACATTTGTTGGAAAGTGTGGCTGCAGTGGTGGTATTCAATACAGTAAGAGCATAATGGGGAGGCAGGGAACCTTTGCATATTGCAGTTATGAAGGCATCTCTTGAAGTTACAAGGCCTAGTCTTCCACAAAGAGCAGCCATAGTCAGCTCAGCTTTTAAAATATTCTCAGTGGCAGCTTCATCTGTACTGAAAAGATTAAGTATTTTATTTAATATGATTAATTTATTTTTACTTATACTGTAAACATGATGTGGAAATACATATTCAGTTAAGTTTTAAGAACAGCTATACAAAAATATCAGATGTTCACTTAAGAAGGAATTTTAACTAACATAATATCTGAAAATCTGAACTGGGTATAAGCAATGTACAATATATATATTCACTACTGAAGAAAATGGTTAAGAACTCAAAGATTTAACTTAAAATATTGAGCATTTTAAAATCAGTAAATTCTGCAATTCTGAGGAAAAACATCAAAGAAACTGAATAATATAATCATCATCACTGAATAAGTAGTCAGGCTTCAAACAAAAAGACATTCTGCAATTTCAGGACTGTATTTTCCATTAAAACACGGTGACAACAATTCTTGTGGGGAGCAGGGCAAGGACAGGATAGGGAAGGTGGACAGCAGAAAAAGAATAATGTTCTACACACATAAAAAACTAATATTAGGAAATAATTCTTAGGACAAATTTTTTTTTTTAATTTTATTTATGTATTTTTCCCCCAAAGCCCCAGTAGATAGTTGTATGTCATAGCTGCACATCCTTCTAGTTGCTGTATGTGGGACGTGGCCTCAGCATGGCCGGAGAAGCGGTGCGTCAGTGTGCGACCAGGATCCGAACCCGGGCCACCAGTAGCGGAGTGCGCACACTTAACCGCTAAGCCACGGGGCTGGCCCCTTAGGACAAATTTAAGTAAATCATTTTTATGTTTGGTTTTCTGTAACTGCCACATGCAACATAAAACTTAGAAAAGACTGAATACCTGGCATCGAGGAGGAGCGAGAGGGCAGCAAGGAGACCACACCAGCAGGCATTCACCATCTCTTCCCAAACAGCTCTACTAACTGAAAGGACAAAAACATGCAATACTTAATCATAGATGTCATGGTATTTGACAATATGTTACATTCTAAAATCTCCCTGGTCATTTTATAATATATCAAATCATCAAAAACTCAATTATTAAATACGAGAGCTCTAATATTCAAAATAGATTTGAATAAATGAAAACTTAAAAACCACATTATAGTTTCAAAATTCAAGAAGTCTTAAAACTAAGTTGTTTTCAAATATGAATGGTAAGATCCTTCTACACAAAAGTTAACTGACTGATATCTTTTTTTTTTAAATATATAATATTAGTCCCTATTCCCTTCCCCTTTACTGGGCCAAACTTTTGGTCTATGTGACCAGCTGGCTCAGCCAGAAGATTGTTACATATACTGGGAATTGAGCAAATAGGTAAATATATTGAGTAAAATGAGATTAGGTTTTCCACTGTTGGAGAAGTGAATTACAAATACAGAAAGTCAAAAATAAACCTCGTGATATTAAACAGGAATTGGAGAAACTGGTGTGAGCTCATGGTGTTTAATACAAAGAGATGTTTATATTTCTTATTGAAGTAGCAAGAAGCACACCTAGTGCCCACGTGCTAGCTTCTAAATACTATTCTCCAAAAAACGAACTAGGGCTCCTTGGAAAAATAACTGACTCCTCGCTGGGCAAGAAAAATCCAAGAGCTTGGAACATTTTGTTGTACCAGATAATAAGGAAGTGTTCAGAAAATGTCAAAAGGACATGGGGATATGTTAAAAAGGACACAGGAGCTGGCTTGAAAGGGGTCCCACCAGCCATGTCACAGAAAATCTGAGTGTCAAATCAAATAATGATAATCATAGATTGTAGCCCTTTGAATAAAATAGGAATCCATGAATTCATATCAATATAAATAAATGAAAAACAATAAATGGGAGAAAAGAGAAAGCTCTCTTTCACAGAAGAGGTTTCAAAGTATTTCTCCACAAAAAGTTAATAACTAACTTTGCACTGAAGAAACCAGGCAGACATCATATTAATCAAGTAATAAAAGTTAACATCACCGCTAATGAGACATATTGACGTTGTAGGCCTTCTGATGTGTTGATACACTAAGTATAGCACAGCAATATTTCTGTGGTAGCCCTGACAAAAATGAATACATTGCATCTAATTATGAGGAAACAAGACAAACCCAAAGTGACTGGCCCATACTCTTAAAAAATGTCAAGATCATATAAAATAAGGAAAACTAAGGAACTGTTTCAGACTGAAGGAGAGTATAGAGACATGGACTAAATACAACACGTGACCATAAAGGACATCACTGGTGCAACTGGCAAAATTTCAGTGGGGTCTGGGATTAGATGCTAAACATCTGATGGCAACTGTGCTATGGTTACGTAGGAAACTGTCCTTATTTTTAGAAAATATACACTGAAGTATTAAGGAGGAATGGGGCATCATGTCTGCAACTTATTATCAAAAATAGTTCAGAAAAAAAGTATAGTGACATGTACAGAGAGAATGATAAGGCAAATATGGTAAAATGTTAACAATTGGGAAATCAGGGTGAAAGATATATGGAAACTCTATTATTTTTGCAACTTCTCTGTAAATTTCAAATTACTTCAAAATAAAAATAGAAAATACACAATCATAATAATATACCTATTTCCTTATCCATTTGGTCTGATGTTGACTGTAATTCTTGCTGTTCTGACGACTGTGTTGGTGAAGAAGCTGCTTCAGTGGTAGTCTGACATTCTGTTTCAACCTCTCCTAACTCTCCTTCAATCATACTGGTGATTCCACGTACAAGGTCCAGCAGACAATGGAATGCCACAGACATGGCATATCCCTCTGGTATAGTCGGGGGCTCAACTTTATCCAACATCTCTAGACTGAAATTATGAAAAAATCAGAATTTTAACAAAAAGTCACAATGATGAAAATATTTAGAACTATTTTAATAATTTATAGACCATAGAAATTAAGATTAACAGAATAGCAAGAGTAAGTAGACATTACTGAGTTTGTTTCATTTGGAAGAGAGATCCCTTCATGGTAGTCTAAGAAACTGATTAGAAAAATTAAGGCCTGACCACTCTCATAACAAATTATTTTAATAACTTACTTTTTCCCTCTCCCCTCAGCAAAAGGAGGAGGATTGGCAACAGACGTTAGCTCAGGGCTAATCTTTCTCACAAAAAAAAAAAAAAAAAATTGAAACCTGTCAAGATAATTTAATGGTAAAAGAATAATGCTATAAGAAAAGAATTAATGGTGCTGGAACAACTGGATATTCACATGTGAAAAAGTGATGTTGGACCCCTACCTCACCCCATATACAAAATTTAACTCAAAATGAATCAATGACCTAAATGTAAGAACTAAAACTACAAAATTCTTAGAAGAAAACATAGGCAAAAATCCTCATGACCTGAGATTAGGCAACGGTTTATTAGATATGATACCAAAGTACAAACAACAGAAGAAAAAATAGATAAATTGGATTCATTAAAATTGAAAACTACTGTGCTAAAAAGGACATCATCAAGAAAATGAAAAGACAATCCATAGAATGGGAGAAAATTTTTGCAAATCATATAACTGATAAGAGACTAGATCCAGAATACATAAGAATTCTTACAATTAACTAATAAAAAGACATATAACCTAATTAAAAAGAGCTAAGAATCTGAACAGAAATTTCTCCCAAGATATATAAATTGATAATAAGCACATGAATGAGATGCTCAATGTCACCAGTCATTAGAGAGATGCAAACTGAAACACAGTAAGATACCACTTCACACACACTAGGATAGCTATGACCAAAAGGTGGACAATAACAAGTATTGCTGAGGACGTGGAGAAATCTGAACCCTCATACATTGTTGGTGGGAATGTAAAACGGTGCAGTCGCTTAGGAAATCAGTTTGCCAGTTCTTCAAAAAGTTAAACATTGAGTAACTATATGACCCAGCAATTCCACTCGTAGGTATATATCCAAGAGAAATGAAAACATACGTCTACACAGAAACTTATAGACAAATGCTCACAGGAGCATTATTCATAATAGCCAAAAAGCAGAAACAACTCAAATACCCATCAATTGATGAAGAGATCAACAAAATGCGGTAACTTCAAAACATTATGCTGAGTCAAAGAAGCCTGACTCAAAAGAATATTTATTGTATGATTCCATTTATATGAAATATCCAGAATAGGCAAATCAAAAGAGACAGAAAGCAGATTAGTGGTTGCAAGGGGGTGGGGAAAGGGAGATTAGGGAATTACTGCTGATAGGTATAGGGTTTCTTTCTGGGATGATGAAAAAGTTCTGGAATAAGATGGTGGTTATGGTAGCATAACTTTTGAATATAATAAAACCATGAGTTGTAAACTGTAAAAAGGTGAATTTTATAGTAGGTGAACTATGGTTCAAAACTGAAATTACAAAAGATTACAATAAGAAAAGCTAATACAAATATTTCCTATCTCAAATTCTAAAAGTCCCTGATTCATTTTTAAGACTAGATAAGGAAGGTCATTTATAAAGAAATGTAAAACTCAGAATAAATAATGAAAACACCACATATAGCTATCATTTACGGAGCAATTACTCTCAGCCTGGAACTCTAACGGTTTTTTAATATATATTACCTCATTTAACTCCCACAAAAACCCTAAGAGATATAGATGATGAAACTGAGGACTAAGGTGACACAGTTACTAAATCAGCAGTTTTTAATCCAAGTCTGACTCTAAAGCCTATAAATTTAACCTCAAACATGTGCCAACTCTGAACATTTTAAAATGTAGGTAATCAATCAAAATATATTTATATTATTGATCAAGAAATCTAAGCTCAAATGTGGAGGTAAAGAATGTTTACTTTGCCAGGCCAATTAGCCTTACAGAGCCACCTACTATCCCAATGAATGCTAAGCACCTTGTTAGACAAAACCCTGTTTTCAAAGAGCATATGATCTATTGGATAATGCATCTAAAACAGATAAAAATAATCCTAAACATCAGAAACACTGATTCTCAAAAATTCAACGGTACAGACTTTTAAGCACTAGAACAGTTAAGAGAAAATGTAATTTATACTTATTTTTACTTTATACCACGAACATAAAACAAAGCCGACGGCTTCTTACCTCGCTGTTTCAGCGCTATTTTATTAGAATTACTACATAAATTCCACTTTTAGATAAAATGCATCCCATTTATTTAAATATTTTAAATTTAAGGTCAAGTTGCAAAACCGTCGCTAGCTCAACTTTGAAGGGAGCCATAGTGTAATAAATCTGAAAGAATATAATGCCACCAATACTTATGTCAAAACTACTTCTGTCTATACATGACTTAAGTTTTCAAATTATTACATACTTAAGAAGTCAATAAAAGAACAGAATATACAATCAAGATTTATATGTATGCCTTCAAAGAAAATAGTGAAAATTATTTTATACTGAACCTCACAGCAAATGAATGAATGAAAGATGCCAAATCAACAGGGAAGCTCCAATGTGGACACACTAACTCATGTACAAAAGAACACAATATCTTCTGGTTATTTATGATTTCAGAAGTGAGTAATCTCAGTATGTACAGTGCAAAAAAAAATCTATTTATATGTTCCTTTAGAGAGTTAGTCCTAACCTTGTCTTAAAGACAAGAAAATTAAAATCAAGTGAAATCAAGTGCTGTACTCAAAATTACAGTATTTAGTAGCATAACTAATTAAAACCTAAGTCTTTTAATTGACAAGGATTAAATTATCAATAAACAATTTGTTCTTAGACTTTTATTTTATTAATAAAAAAGCAGTTCTTACAACTTGGCCAGTATCTCCTCTCTGATCATTTGTTTTACTTATTCTTCCTCAAGCACACACCTTCACCCTCTCCCTTTAATCATGCATTAGCTCAACCTTATTTCCTCAGAGACCCTTTCTGACCCATCTTCACCTTGGTCACTCTCCAGCCCCTTAACTTGCTTCTTCGTCAAAGAATCAACCACTACCCAACGTGATATTATATGTTTATTGGTGTCTTTATTTATTGACTATCTCACTCACTAAAATGTAAGCTCCACGAGGAAAGCAATTTTGTTCTGTGTTGGGGTTTTTTCAATGTATAAAATGAGGTGGGGAGGTGAATGAGATAATTATTAATGTCTCCTTCAGTGCTAGAAATCTAATTCTTTTCACAACTTGATACTGTAGTATACTCAAGTCATTAGCATTTGTAGCAAGGCAAAGGGTAGGTATCTTTAATATTTTTTAAATGCTTAAGAATAACAATGAATCTTAGTTAAATATTTCAGTCCTCTTTGACTCTATGCTTAGAATTTTAGGCAAAATAAAGCTGCGCAGCAAAATATCATTATGATGATACAATGCAGACTGACATACCACATAAATTTATGATTTAAACCAGTCAGAGATTCAGAGAATTATTGTTTTTAGTCTTGATTTACTGTCATCAGAACGGTGTTTTAATTATACATACCAATCACTCAAAATAATTAGTTAACTGCTTTGCAGTAACTGTAGCAATGTTAAACCTATGGAGTATTTTTTTTTTTTTTTGGCTAAGGAAGACTGGCCGTGAGCTAACATCTGTGCCAATCTTCCTCTATTTTGAGGTTGCTGCCACAGCATGGCCGACGAGTAGTGTAGGCCCATGACTGGGATCCGAACGCCACGGGGCCAGCCCCTAAACCTATGTAGTATTGATTGCTTTATCTCTGTAAGCACTACATTTCACCAAGACTTAAGAAAAAATCAACAATACACTGCTGAATATGTATTTGTTAAGTTGAAATGGTTAAGGACAATTAAAAAATAACATATATGGAATCCATTAAATACTTTTAATTAATTAAACTAAAAGTACCATGTTAAATCCTAATAATGTGATTAGCTAAACACTTAAAATAACTTGTCTCACCTATAGAATCCTGAAAGGTAAATATATCACTATTCCCATTTTACAGGTAAGGAAACTGAGATTTTAAAAAGGTTAACTAATTTGCTGAAGGTAACTCAGTATTAGAAAACCTTAGTCCAAGGGGTCTGAAATCAAGCCATATACTTAAATCAAAAAGCCATATAGAACAGCTGAATAGGTCCTTAGGTAAAGAAACCACATTTTTTTTCATAACGCTGTTAACAGAAAACAAATAGTACAAAAGAAAATAAATGAAATCCAGTCCTAGATAAAATTCTCAAAATACGACAAAAGAAAATTAGTTCTAAAATGTGTTAGAAACACTAGGTCTAAAATTTAAAATATAATGCAGAGAGAAACATTTTAGGATAAAATATCACCCCCGACAATATTATTCCTTACAAAATAATGCTACTAGTACTTACTAGGTGGCTTTAGCACTGCCTTGTACTGTTATAGTCAGAATAGGTATCCAAGTTCCTCTATATTCAAACGCTGGTAGCAGAGTAACACCTCCACCAATCCCCAACATTCCTGAGCTGGCTGGTGTTGAGACGGGGCCGCCCGAGTTATTATTTCCTATTAGACAAGGGGAAGAAAGCAAAGATAATTTACTATTTAATTACAAATCAATAATATTCAAACACCTGGTCAATTAAAGAAAATTTTCTGCTATAGGAATGGATATTGCACAAATAAATGAAATTTATCAATTCTATTTTGGCTATCAGAGAGTCTCTCTGTTTCCTCAAAACACCATTTCCTTTTCTATATAAAAGGTAAGTTAAATTACTGACAAACTTTGTAATATACCTTCCGTTAGACCACTTTTTATAAGAGATGGGAATAAAGAATTAAAAGACTACTAATCAGATAGTAAAAAGTGGAAGAGAAAGAAAGTAAAAGGAAACAAGAAGACATATATTGATTTCCAAACAAACTTAAATCAGGTTCACCCATCTTGTTAAAAGAGGGACTAGTAGAATTCCTAAGGTAGTAAAGAGAGGCACCAAATGAAGATTCTTCTAAAATGAAGATGAGCATCTAAACTTTTGTTCTTATGGAGGAACTGAAAGTATATCAGAGAAGAAAACACATTCTGGAAAGAAATAAACACAGCTGCCTCAGTGAGATCAAATTATTCTTTAAGTGTTAAGTCTTTACTATCAATATATTTAAGTAATCCAAATTTCTCTAGTCACAGGATTTCTACAAAATATCTTATCAGAATAGGGAATATTGTAAATCATGACAGAATATAAAAACCAAAATATGAGTAAGCCTTTACCAGTTTGGTTTGTTGTAGCAGGATTTCCAGTAGGAGGGACAAGAAACAACGACTGGATAAAAGATCCTAGTGCATTCACAATATCACGGAAAACCTTGGTGGAATGCTGTTTCATGTCATAGGACTGACAAAATGACCTGTAAAATAATTGTAAATGTTTCTGGGAAAAATATTTGAAGATATTAAAAATTTTAAACATTTTTAACAGCACATAATATTGATAAATCAGTCTCAATGCTATACTTCAAACCTCTTCACCACACCTGAGGGATTTTACTAATTTAGGAGAAAGGTTCAGATAGAGGTCAACGTTCTCAAAAATTATCTTGGCCATATTCAGATTGATGGCAATCACTAACCACACTTTTTGCCCATCTCCCAATCGTTCGGCACAAACACTAACTTAATCATTTAACAAAATATTGCTGAGGTTTTACCTTAATAGTTGAGGCTGCACACAGAGTCTATGTATTGATTCTACAGCAACAGCTCGTAGCCACTGTGGTTTATCTGCATCCAGAAATTTCACCAGAAGTGATAGAAATATCTCACATTCAGTTACCTAAAACATATAAGATTTTTTATAATATTTCTTTAAGTCTAAGATAAGAATTGTAAATTGCATTCTTGTTCTTAACTTAGTGCTATGGACAAACCAATATAATCTTTCAATTTTAAATAAATTAAAATTCTTAATGGGGAGTAGAGAAAAAGGAAAAGTAGTTATATATGGAAAAGCTAACAGTAAAAATAATCAGTGTCTCTCTAAATACATCCCTGAAAACTCACTCTAGTGATCTGCTAACATGACTGATCTTTTGTCCTTATCCTTTAGACAGTACTATGCACCATCCTCATTCCCAGCAGGCAGCCTCTATCTTGTAAACTGCTGACAGGATGTGTGCTCTCCCTTCAGTAATACCACAACAGTTTTCCATACATTCTTTTGCTGCTTAAGAAAGAAGCAATAAGCCAAAGGATGTTTAGTATACATTTTCTAGTAGGAAAACAAGAAGGAACCTGTAGCAGCTGCCAGGTATAAGATATATAAAGTACTTAGAACAAGGCATGGTACATAGTTTTGCTTTATTATTAGTTATTACTATTGTTATTAATATAAACCATCTCCTCTGCAAGCTCTCTGTAAATAAATAATAATGTTTAAAGCATGTTCTTAACATTACTCATTAAATGTCTGATGACTTGAATGAATGAACAAACAAAAAGTAACGAGTTTATTCAAAAGTCAATGGGTTGCAGAAGTTATACATTAGTTGAGGACAGAGCGAGACCTCTGGGAGGTAAGAATTAAGCTGACATTGTAATTACTAGGCCAAACGGAAGCTTCCTTCTACACCAGGTGCAGCACGTTATTGGCTATTTTAGCTGAGGGTGCCCCAAAATGAGTGAACATAACATGAGGTAAGGAATTTGGGGAATATAGTAACCTTCAGGATTTTAGCCCAGTCTTAGCAGCTGGTATTTTCTAATGCCATTCAGTATCTTTAACTGGATGCTTACAAGTAGGACATAATCATGAGGATAAAGTAGGAGGGATAACTAAAAACAACTTTATCCTTAGACTGCCCATGACTGGGGAAATCGTAAGTCAGAGGTTTGTCACTGTCCTAAGTATGATATAGTCGAAAAGCACGAGATCAGAAATCACTGGCTCAGCTTCTTTATCCACCAACTTTGTGGATGACAACAAGCTAGGTAATCTTCTTATAAAGGATAAAAGTACCTACAGCTTCTTCAGAAATCAAATGAGAAAAATGTAAGAATAAAAAATGTCCCTTAAATATGATAAAATGCCATGCAAACACAGAAAGCATTATTATTTCTACTAAACAAGATGATCGCTTTTTAGATAAAAAACTGAAAAAGAATGAATCACGCTAGTGTCACTAGGCAGCAGCTGTATTTAGCGAAGAGTTTTAACATTAGTAGGTCCTTCAAACTGTGCCCTATCTGCTTTAGAATGGAAGTGGAACATAAACGTGATGCTAGACTTGAAGGCTCATCAGCTAGGTTTTGAGGCCAGAAAAGAAAGCTCTTAGAAACATCAAGTATATCACAGCCAAACGAATTATTAATATTATAAAACTTGCCTTGAAGAGCATACCATTTTCTCTTCTGTGGTAGAGTGACTACTGTACAGATCAATTACTTAATTTATACCACGGCCACTAAAATCCTGCAATTTGGGTAAAAGAGAGTGCCTCTCTCCTGAGGTCGGGAACTTTGCTCTCCCTTCTTCCTTCCTTGCCAGTGTGAAAGTCTGATCAGAGAATTAGTGTTGAGGACCCTGAATTCTCAGGGCATCAATGTTCTCATGGCCATCAATGGAGGGTGCCTACTATGAATCTGTTAAGCCTTTCCCCAAGAGGCTGCACTCATAGGGAAACAGGTATTAAGATTAGTAGCTACTGCCTAAGTCCAATTCTAGTGGTATACACATACTTCATGAACTCCATTATTCTAGCATGAAGGGAGATGAATGTTTCTGAACTCCTATAGTCCTTTGGACTGGCTAATAGTCAAGAGACAACTGATGCTTAGGATGAATCCAAGTTATCTGGTGGGAATTCTAATCATGATTTCACACAGACCTCTGATAAGGAATCATGTACATAACTGATCGGCTTAGGAGTCAATGAACAAAGTCTGGTAGAATATTTAAATGCAGGAGTCTATTTCTCAGGGGCTGGTTAGAGTTGACCATCTTACAGCTAAAGGATTTGTTAGTGATAGGATCCTTTGTTAGAGAAATGTCTGTGAAGAAGTAGAAAAATTAAGAAGCCACTTTAACTCCATTCATTCCTTTCTAAAAGCAGTAAGTCAAATGTAGAAGAGAGATACGCTAGCCACTTACAATGAAGTTTCATAAATTCCTTAAAGATTATCTTCCTAAAAAAGATATGTGGGCATGGAGCCTAAGTGATTCAGAGGACAGAGAAGCACCTAGCTCAGATGGTAAAGAGGGGAAAGAACATATTATACTAGCCATAGTATATCTCTACCTGAATGACTGGGGTATTCTAATTTCTTCTAGTCACTCTAGATATACTAACAGAACTAACCTATTAAGATTAGTTATCTCACCCCTGAGGTACTTGAACGAACAAGGTAAGCTGGTGAATACTGGGGGGAAATAACTGATTCTATAGTGCAGTGGTTCCCAAAGTGTGGTGCCTGGAGCCCTGGGGGGTCCCTGAGACCATTTCAGGGGGTCTGCGAGGTCACAATTATTTTCATAATAATACTAAGATATTACTTGCCATTTTCAATATTGACATTGGTACTGATGGTGCAAAAGCAATGGCAGGTAAAACAGTTGGTGCTTTAGCAAGAATCAAAGCAGTAACACCAAACTGTACTAGTGTCATTGTCTTCACTGCCACACACAATAAAAAAAAAAAGTCTGCTTCACTTAAGAACCACAATGAACAAAAATAAAATGAACATAAATAAAAAATACAAATTATTGATTTTATTAAATCTGACCTATAAGTGCATGTCTTTTTAATTTTCTTGTGACAGAATGGGAAGGTATACACAAAGCACTTTTTCTGTGTATCAAAATATGATGGCTGTCTGGAAGACATGCACAGTTGTGAACTGACCTAGTCACTTTTTTTCCCTACGGAACACCATTTTAACCGAAAGAGCAAATGGCAAACTATGACTATTTAGACTTGTGTATACTGCAGACATTTTCTCAAAAATGAAAAGTAAGCCTGGGGAAACAACTGACAGTATTTGTTGCCAATGATAAGATTCAAGCTTTCAAACAAAAAATAAAACTTTGGAAAACTTGTATCTGTCACTGTGACCTTGACAGCTTCTTCGTAACAGAAGACTTTTCTGATAAATGGGTGGTGATATTAACATACGTGATTTTTGGTATTGCATAAAGTGTTAACATTTGGAATATTTCCACAACTAAAACACGTGATTTACAAAATCATGCATGGGTAAAAGATACACAGAAGCACAAGATGAATCAATGAATTTTAATGCAACATAGTATGAAAACGTCACTAATATGGTTTCAGATTCTACACCTTTAAGAAAGCATCACTGGTCCAGTTTGATGTAGTATCAAAGAAGAATATCGACCATTATCTGAAAAGGTCATTAGATAATTCTGCCTTTTCCAACTACCTATCTTTGTGAGGCCAGATTTTCTTCATATTCTTCAACCCAAACAACATATCTCAATAGAATGAAAACAGAAGACATGAGAATCCAGCTATCCTCTATTAAGCCAGTCATTACAGAGATTTGCAAAAAATGTAAAACAATGCCTTTTTTTCCTTTGGAAAATATAGGTTTTTTTAAAAAATAAGGTTTTATGTTAACATGTAATGGGTTTAGTATCATCTCTGACAATTTTTAATATAGTAAACAATGACAGAAATAATCCACATAAACAAAAGCTTCTCAATATTTTTTAATAGTTTATTATAAAAGGGTCTTAAGACTAAAAAGTATAAGAATTACTATTCTAGTACATCCTCTAGGAGATGTATCATTTCCAGGTTTATGTAAAGAAAACAAGAGAAATAAGAGAGAAGCATTCCACATCTATCACACATCTCACCCCACCACTACCATACCTCTAACTTTTGCCCTTGGGGAAACTGCAGAATGTCTGAATTTTCCCATACAAATAAGTCCCAATGTAACAAATTATATCATTGAAGAATTAATATCCTATATACATCTGAAGAATACACCTTTGCAAACACAGTCCTATAGCTGCTTTATTGGGAAGCAAAATTTTATCAGTTGGTAGGCCTTTTTCTTCTTTTAGGCAGTTACATTCAATCTCTTCTATAGCTGGCTGTGCTGTTCTCTCTCCCCTTTCTCTCCCCCAAATCAATGAGACCAAGGTCAAAATATAGAGAATGGTATAAGAGCAGTACAAGAAACTTGGCACCTGCAGCTTTGGAGAGGAAAAGAAATGAGGACTAAGAAAACAGTGAAGTAGTAAAATGCAGTGAGGTTAAGAGGGGTGGGTGTTGGGGTCTAAAAGAATTAGTTAACATCCCAGCTCTGCAGCTTATAAACCATATTATTTCAGGAAAATTACATAAATATCCTGAGCCTCATTTTCTAGCTGTAAAACAGAAATATAAATGCTTGCTTTATGATAGGGTTATAGTAAAGTCTAAATGAATTAATATATGTAAAGGACTTTGTACAGTGTCCAGAATATATGCATTCAATAACAGCAATTTTATCTAAAGCTGAAATTAATGAGGAATAAGGTATCTGTATCTCTGAAAAAGTCACTGAATAAATTGCTAGATAACAGAAGTGGTGGACAGAAACCAAGTCTCAGTCTGCTCAGGCTGCCATAACAAAATACATAGACTGGGTGGCTTAAATAACAAATTTATTTCCCACACTCCTGAAGGCTAAAAGCCCGAGATCACGGTGCCAACATAATTTGGTTCTAGTGAAAGGTCTTTTCCTAGCTTACAGACAGCTACCTTATCACTGTGTTCTCACATGGCAGACAGCGAGAGCAAGTAAGCTCTCTAGCATCTCTTCTTATAAGGTCAGTAATCCTATCATAAGGGCCCTAGTCTCATGACCTCATCTAAACCTAATTAATTCCCAAAGATCCCATCTCCAAATACCATTGCACTGGGGGTTCACACTTCAACATATGAATTTTGGCGGGACACAATTCAGCATCAAGTTTTATAAAAATGAAAGATAAATAAGTTGGTAAATCTTGGTTTGGGATCAGAAACAAAATGTGAATTCTCCATTTGTTATGATGAAGATGCAAGCATGCTGCATTACTGTGGAGAAGAGAAGAAGAATGACTTGGTCCTCCATGACTAACTAGGGGATATGAAAAGAAAAAGGAGGAATGTCTTCTCTTCCTTTGGCTTTATCTTAATTTAATGTAGTTAAACCAGCATTTTAGAGAGAAAAGAGGGAGACAGCCTCCTAAAACAACTCTGATAATATTTAGGGAATAAGTAAGGAACTGGTACATATTGGGCCTAGTCACAGGTAATGAACTTTTTCAGCTTTTGTTTAGCTAGAAAGTCTTAATTTCTCCTTCATTTCTAAGGAAAAGTTTTGCTGGATATAGTATTCTAGGTTGGCAGGGTTTTTTTGCTTTCAGTACTTCGAATATATCATCTCATTCCCTTCTGGCCTGCAAGGTTTCTGCTGAGAAATCTGCTGACAATCTTAAGAGAGCTCGCTTAACACCTGACCAGTTGCTTTTCTTTTGCTGCTTTAAAGATTCTCTCTGTGACTTCTGACAGCTTGATTATAATGAGTCTTGATGTAGGTCTCTTCAGATTAATCCTAGTTGGAATTTTTCAAGCTTCATGTATGCTTCCTGTATGCCCATTTCCTTCTTCAAATTTGGGAAGTTTTCAGCCATTACTTCTTCAAATAGGCTCTCTGCCCCTTTCTCTGATTGTCTGAGACTCTGACAGTACATTGTGAAATAATAAGAAATATATATATATTGGTATCTGCCCTCAGTTCCTAAAATCTCTGTTAAGTAGGGATGCTAGAAACAAGTTTTGTTCTAATATTTGGTCTTTGACCCCAGTTCCTGACACAGATCTCCTAAAAACTGTGTAATTTCCTGAGTGATAGGAGCATGTGACACAGAGCTCCTAAATCCCTTGGAATTTCCTCGATGATAGGATCATCTTTTGTTCTAAAGAAGCAACTCTTGGTGAGCTCCAGGATAGCAGCTGGTTACCAGAAAAACGGAGCCATGATTAGAAGCTTAGCACTTTCAGCCCCATCACCCATTCCCTGGAGAGGAGAGAGAGGCTGGAAACTGAGTTAATAATCAATCACGCCCACATGATGAAACCTCCATAAAAATCCCCAAAGTACAGGGTTCAGGGAGCTTCCAGGTTGGTGAACACATTTACATGCCAGGAGAGTGGCACACCCCACCTTCACAGGGACAGAAGCTCCTGATCTTTGGACCCTTCCAGACCTTGTCCTATATATCTCTTCATCTGCTTATTCACTAGTATCCTTTAAAATATCCTCTGTAATAATTGGCAATAGTAAGTAAACTGTTTTCCTGAGTTCTGTGAGCCACTCTAGCAAATTATTGTACTGAAGGAGGGAGTCCTAGGAAGCTCCAATTTATAGCCAAGTTAGACAGAAGTTGTGAGTAACCTGAGGACCCACTACTTGTGATTGGCATCTGAAATGAGGAGCAGTCTTGTGGGACTGTGCCCTTAACCCATGGGGTCTGCACTAACTCTGCTTAGTGTCAGAATTGAATTGAAATGTAGGACACTCAGCTGTCAGAGAATTGGTCAGTGTAGGGGAAAAAATACACATATCTGGTGTCAGAAGTATTGTGAGTTTGAAAGTGAAACAGTGCATTTTTCACAGACATGCATATATTGTCTGCTTGATGATATCACATCAAGTCCCTTAAGGTCTCTTTATTCTTTTCTTTTTGCTCCTCTGACTTGAAAATTTCAAATGACCTGTCTTCAAGTTCACTGATTCTTTTTTCTGCTTGATCTAGTTTGTTGTTGATCCTCTCTAGTGAAGTTTTCATTTCAGTCATTGTATTCTTCAGCTCCAGAATTTGTTGGGTTCTTTTTTATAGTCTCTATCTTTTTTTGTTGATATTTTCATTTTATTCATAAACCATTTTCCTGATTTTGTTTAGTTGTCTGTGTTCTCTTGCAGCTTATTGAATATCTTTATGACAGTTATTTTGAATTCTTTGTCAAGTAACTCATTGATCTCCATTTCTTTTGGTCAGTTTCTGGACATTTATTTTGTTTCTTTGATTTGGTCATGTTTCCCAGTTTCTTTGCACGCTTTGTTATTTTTTGTTGAAATTTGGGCACCTGAGGAAACAGCCTACTCTTTCCATCTTCATGAACTGGCTTTGTACAGGGAAAGATCTTCACCAATCAGCCCGGCTACAGGTTTTGGGGTCCTCTCAAACCTTTCCTGTCAATGTTTCTTCTCTGAGCCTGTGTGTGTAATTTCCCAGCTGAAGAGGTTTGCCTGTTTCTGCTCAGAAGGTCCCCCTGGTATCTGTCTGTGGTACTGCAATCTCTCTGGTGGTGTAGCAAGGCCTTTGTTCTCAGCAGGCCCCCAGGCATCCAAGTATGCTGCCACCTTACCTGTCAGTGCTCCAGGAGTCAGGCAAGACAGAAACCAGTCCCCCGGGCAGTACCCTGAAGAGTCAAAATGCTGGATGTATCTTACACTCCTCTTTCCCACCTGAAGGAAAAGCCACAAGTTGGGAGTTTTATCCCAATCGCACCACGCTATGCTGTGCAGGGAGTGGAATGAGGTACAGCAGGTGAGCATAACAGGCTTTCCTACCCACTCTAATGCACCTCTTCTTGGTCTGGCACTCGCCTGGGTGCAGTAACCTCTCAACTGGTTTCTGAGGTTCTCACAAAGGCAATCTGGTCTGTATATTGTTATTAAGTCAGTGTCTTCATGGGGGATGGAGGGCCTGGAACTTCCTATTCCACCATCTTGCTGATGTCACTCTTGTTTACATTTTTTAAAAGTTTCTTTGAGGATTGAAACAGACTATAAGTAAATACAATACAGAAAATTTTAACAGCTGATAAGTAAAAGCTTTCCATCTTTGCAGAAACTAAGCTACTTTTCATTTATTTTCAGCAAATGCCAACTGACCTTTCAAAACTTCTAAAAGTTAATCAATGTAAAGACTCACAGAATTCCCCCCATTTTAACTTGTATAATAAAACAACAAAGTCTTGGTTTTTGAATTAAATATAATTATTGGAAATTACGTCAAATATCTTACATGTTGCAAGAAACACTGATCATAATTTTTTAAAAAGTTAATGCTTACAGAGAAAGATGGAGCTATGAACTAAAGTTAGTTCATAAACTTATGTACCTGAATGTTCATTTATATATTATTAATTCTGGTAGAACAAAAAAGTCCAAGCCAACAATTATGGGCATACCAAAGGACTCTTAAACATCTGGCACCAAATTCTGATAGCTTACAGTATCCCTAAATAGCAACACATCCTGAAATAATTTGATTTCCTACAGGTATTTTCAAGGAATGCATTAAATACATCAATGTGTATTAAAGACATAGCTTGTATGGCCAGAAACAACTACAGTGCTCAGAAAGATTATTTCTGAATGAATTTTGCATAAATGGATTTGGACTATGAAAAGAAAATCTATGATAAGTGTATTATAAATATAGAAAAAAACTTTATTTTAAAAAGCTCTCCATAGAATTTAGTACAAACTATTTATACTATCTATTAGTTCATGAGGTTGCTGTATATCTCTAATATTTAGCACACTGCTCACAACAGGTGATCAACAACCAATTATTTTTGTTAATTAGTAAATGCTAAAAAAGCATACAATGCTGAATCTGACAACATAAAATTAAAAAGAAATATAATACACCGTTTTCTCTCAAAAATATTATTAAAATCTTTAAGAGTAAACAATTACATTGACAGAATTATGATCAGTAATATCAAAACATACTCCGCATCTATAAATTTATGCAAAATAGATACAATATTGAACTGGAAGTCAAAATAATTGATTTCTAATCCTAGAGTTCACCAAATCTTTAACTTCTTTGCTTTAATCTGTAAGATATATGAAATAGTAGAAATAAAAGCAGAATAAATTGAAGATACTATAATTTTAACTATCCTTCAAATGAGATGTAATTAGCTAAGAAGGTAAATTCCCAAGCCACAAATCCTATGCTGCCTTCAGAAAACAGGCAATGACTCTCCTTGACATACATTAAAAATACTATTTAAACATAAGAAAGATTCAAGAAAGGATAGAATGAACCTTTAGAGTATGTATGAGAATACCTATAGGTACTCAAAAAGAAATCTGCTGAACAGAAGTGAAAAAGCTAAATATACTATACTAGATCATCTTGTAAAATCAGCACTGCATGCGATTACATACCACACACGTAGGAAAATTTGTACTTACCAAAAGACTGTAAAACTGCTTAATCAGAACAGACACTACTCTCAGCAAACGCATGCAGATAGGAAAATATGGTTTTTCAACTGGTGCTGGAGAAGATGAAGTGCTGGAACCTTGTCTGAACTTTATATTTGGAGAAAAGAGCTTTATCACAAGAGGACACACCCTTTCTTTGAGGAGGAAACTAAATTCCTGGTGCTATTTACAAAGATAAAAAAAAAGAAGAAAGAAAGAAGAATTAACTTAGTTTGTACTTAATGCTTCTAAAACTTAGTCTCACTAATAAGTAAAACTTTTTAATAACCAGTATGGATAATTCAGCTTTATTATAAGTGTATATAGTTTATTATTTTACAGTTCACACACAATTCTGAAATTAGTATTGCTTTTCGAGAGTATAAGATCAAAATGATGATATTTCAAGAAGTTTTAAAAAGAATCTAAATTAAAAAGGAACGTTTAATGATATTAGAATTAAGTGATGCTTATTACTAGGAATTTTAATTTTAGGAGGACACCAGCAATTAAAAACACAAAAAACAGAAGAAAGAAAATAGATAACACAAATTCAAACAGATAGAGCATTTAAAATAGGCAGCTGAGGAGAGAAAACTTTAATAAAGTATAATAATTATAAAATTTACTGATTTTATTTTGCAAAGATAAAAATTCCATTTAAACATAGAAGATTTAAAAATTAACTGAATATTTTGTTCTACTTAGACTGCTTGAACAGAATACAATGAGCTGATAAAAAACCCAATAACAAATAAGCATTATTATTTTAAAGTCTGAGGAATCCTGCAAAGAATTCTTAAATGTTACTTACAGTCATGGGACATTATGCAGAAAACCTTCCTTAACCTGTTAATTCTCTGCCTATTTTAGCCAAAGTAGTCTCATTTTACTGACAATATAAGGCCCAGACTACCTTTAATATGTAACCTCAAATATATATTATTTTGTTGTTTTAATCATCCAAATTTCACTGAGGCTGAGAACAAAGAATCATAAAAATCATCCAATCTAATCCTTTAATCTTACAAAAAAGGAAAAATAAGGCACAGAGCAGTTTATTTGCTCAGAATCACAAAAATTTTTTAATTTATCTTTTAAAAAATCAGATTCATTAGAGAAAAAAAGAAAATACAGATAAGTGAAAAGCTAAAAATAAAAGCCTTGCCTAATCTCACCTCCTGGAGATAAGGTAGTGTCATTGTTAACTCCGAATGTATATCTTTCTAGACTTTTATATGCACTTTAATGTACTTTTTAATTCTTTCCCTCAATAATGGGATCTTAAGAGTTAAGTCATTTGAAATTCTACTCTCATATCTACAGTTAGATTCTTTGACCGCCAACATGAAAAGCAGTTAAGCCTGTTTTCACACTTTACTAAATAATGTTATGCATTGGTTAACTTATTAATATTACAGACAACCCTTAAAAGTTTATCTATTCACTTTTCCCCCCTCACAACTCAACTGACTGATTATACCTGGGTTTCCTCCACAATCATTATCAACCACCCCAAGTCCACTGAAAATACTCTCATTATACTCATCATGATCTCTGGGGATGAAGCAAACATTGCCTTTCGGTCGTCATCTTACCAGATCTCTTTGAAGCACCTGACATAACTGATTACTTGGTTTATCCTGAAGCTTTGTTTGCTGTTATCTTTTATTATGTCACATTCTCTCATTCATTCCTGCCTTTCTGGCCTCATGTTCTTAGTCTCTTGTATGCTCATCTTTTCATGCTCAACCACTTAATGTTGAGGTTCCTTAGAGCTCCAGAGTACAGGACCTCATTTCCTACACTATGCTAGCACCACAGGTGATCTCATTCACTCTCATACCTTCAATTAACAACTATATGCCAGCGATGTTTAAATTTACAACCTCAGCTCAAAATCTTACTTCTGAGCTCAAGATGCATAAATTCAACCGTTTTGCATGTACTCAAATACCTCAAAATGAGTATGTTCAAAACTGAATAATCTATCCTTTGTAATAAAAATTCTGCCCATAGAGCAGTTCACTGCTCAAGCCAGAAAGCTCGAAGTCATCTTTGATTAATGAGGTATAATAAGTTATATAATTTGCTGATTTTCTTTTGAAGAAGGCAAAAATACTGCCTTTTCCCTCACCTACTACAACATTTCATTGATTTATTCAGCAATTACTGACTGCTTAATATGTACCAGGCACTGTGCTAGGGAAAGGGATTCAGGGTTAGGTACAATTTTGTGCTTGCTCTACATTATAGAGTTTATTTTCTAGATGAGAAGACAGAGCCTTTCTCAGGGTCACTGCTCTAGAGTCTTCTTTTCCTATTCTACCTATTCTTTCAATTACCTACTCTTCATCCTTCAGGTAGAAGCTTCATGCCCTTGATTCATCACCAACTCTCCACCAGGTTTCGAACCTATGTTATTCATTTCCATAGCATTTTTTATACTTTTCCTTTCCAGCATTAATCACATCTTATCATTCGGTTAACATTTTTCTCCCCATTAGACTTGTTAAGTGCCATAAGGGCAGGAATTTTATCAGTTTGATTTAAATTCTGTATCCTTGCCACTGAACACAAAGATCAGCACACTCTAAGAGATAGGTAAATTTTGGTTGAATGAGTGAATAATGAGTAAAAGAAAACAAATACTTATTTCCCAAAGAAACGTTGTAAGAGTGAATTCTAGGGTCTTACACAGAATAATTTTTTTTTTTTTCCCTCTGTACTACAGCAGGAAAAATAGAGTAGGAATTTTGTGGGTACAGTAAATCTACAAAAAATTTTTCAAATCTTTTCCCACAAAATCAGAAAATGCCATCCCCACTATAGAAATTTTTAATTCAAATTCATCTACCAATTCATTCCTTCATTCAGTATTTATCGAACATCTGCCACATGCCAGGCACTACATGCAGCAGGCATCTGTACAACAGTGAAGGAAGTCCCCGCCTCATAGAGCTTTCTTTCCTGTGTGTCAGGAGATAGTAAGTGCTAGAAAGATAAATGAAGAGGGGTAGGAGAGGTAAGGGTGCTGGCGTGAAGAAGCTGCCATTTGACACAAAGTGGTCGGGGAAGCTTGTCTGGTAAGGTCACCATGGAGCAAAGACCTCAAAGGAGTAAGAGAGCAAGCCAAAGGGGAGAAAAGCATTCCAGGCCCAGCACACAGTAAGCACAAAGGCCAGGAAGCAGAGGTCATTTAAGGGACAGCAAGAAGGACAATGTGGCTAAAGAGTGAGAGCAAGGGGAAGAGTAAAAAGAGACAAAGGAATATCGGGGACTAGATCATGGAAAGTTCCAGAGATCATAACTAGGACATCATCTTTTACTCTAGGTAAAGAGGACATCTACTGAAGCACTTTTACAAAAGACTGAAAATATCTGACTTGTTTTAAAGGCCATTCAGGATATGGTGTGACAAGCAACTGTAAGAGGATATGGCAGGTATAGATGCAAGGAGAACAGCTAGGAAGGGAACGCAATAACTCAGGTAACAGGTGATTGTGCCCTGGACTAGAATCATTGTGGCATGAGTGGTATGAAGTGACTATATCTTGGATATATTTTGAAGGTGATGGTTGGGATGTGGGGTATGAATGAAAAAGAGGAGATAAGGAGAGAAGATAATTTGAAATCTGGATCAACATGGGTTCAAATCCCAACTCTGCCATTTGCAAACCACAAAACCTTAGACAAATTACCTAACCCTCTGAAAGTTTTAGCCTCCTTGTGTGTAACGTAGGAATCACCGGTACTTCTCAGGCATTTGTGATTAAAGACTATGTGAAATGTAAGGAAACTGGCACAATCATAGCATGTAGTAGGCAGTCAAAAAGTGGTAGCTCCTATGACTATCATTTTATACAAGACCATTAGACAAGTTATATCTAAATACTGCTTATCCTATTATAGTACAAGAAAGGGAATCATCAGTTAATATTGTTTATTATCACCAAAAGCATTTAACAGTTGCCTAATGCATACCAAAAATTATAAGCTATATAAAAATAATTTCAGTCCTAACTCCTAGGCTAAAGGATCTTGCACTACTGTGGCTCTTGATTCACACATTTTGTATGTAAGAGAATGGATAAAACAGATGTCTTAGGGAGGCAGCTTGGTAGGGGAAGGAGCTAGATTAGATTAGAGGTTGAAAGATGTAAATTTTACTTTAAGATCTGCTAATAACTAAGGAACCCTATGTAAATCACTGAATCAATTTTGGACTTTCACTTCTTCTAAGTAAAATGAAAGCCTTGAATTCTTGCTTACTTTTTCCCCTATTAACGTTCTGCTTTGAAATATTTTGTATTGCATGTTAAATTTATTTATTTAATAAATATATCAAGCATTTACTGCTTCTTTCTTCCATTTAAATTATCCAAAAGCACATACCTACATATAAACAAGTAAAAATCATTAACAATTTCTGTAAGCTGTTAAATATTATAAAAATAGCTCACATACCATATTTCCCTCATACACCCATAGGTTGGGAGATGCCTGACTAGATAGTCTCTAGAGATTCCCCCTGATGTTAAAATTTCAAAATGCTAGGGCACTACACAAATGTAAGATAACACTAAATTGTTATATGTTTAAAGTCTGAGGCTATAATTCTTTGCACCTTTTAATGTGGAAACAAAATACATGTTGCTTTCTTGAAAAATATCTGTGAAAATAATTAAAGATTAATTTTATCGCAAGATACTACAAATGGCTTACTTGTAAAAAGACTTGTGGAAAATCATTCAGGACTGACTCAAGTAACTCGAGGCCAAATGTTCGAGTCATTTCTGTCATGCCCACTAACCAGTAAGGAGCATCAGCATTAACCAACTGACAAAGGTCCTGGGAAAATATAAGTCAAACAATAAATAAAAAATAAATAACACGTTCACATTCTGGAATGAAATGTGCTTTTCAAAACTCACAGTTCATAAAATTTTTAAAAATTCTCTTTTCTTATGTAGTTGTTTTTACTCCTTAGAAACTAAGCATTGGTAATTCAAATTTTGACAAATTGTATGTCTGACTAATGTCAACTCCTAAAGACTCATGTAACTATTGACAATATATAGAGTGTACAGATAAATGGCTAATCTAACATTCTTTTAATGAAAAACCATTTAAAATAACTCTTTAGGGAGCCAGCCTGGTGGCGTAGTGGTTAAGTTCGTGTGCTCCGCACCAGCGGCCTAGGATTCGCAGGTTCGGATCCCAGGCACCGACCTACACACTGCTCATCAAGCCATGCTGTGGCGGTGTCCTACGTACAAAATAGAGGAGGATGGGCATGGATGTTAGCTCAGGGCCAATCTTCCTCGCCAAAAAAAAATTAATAAATTAATACAAGGTAATCCTTCAATCAAAATTAATAAGATTTTTAGTGCAGATGAATCTTACTTAAAAGATTTGTTCATGTTAAGTAATGTAAAAATCAGGTATTTATATAACAAATTATATTAAATAGACCAAGGTTTATCATTTAAATTTTTCTTGTTAAAGGAATTATTTAGTATAACTAGGCATCCCTATTATATCTATTTTCTAGTTCTGGGTTTAATTAACTTTATTTCCTTAAAGTGAAACATAACATTTTATCATGTTAATTAGCTATAGAGGCTCTCTAATGTTTGAGAACTTTGTAAAAATACTACTTTTGACACATTTTAAACAATTGGCACATTACAAAAATTAAATCAGACATAAAATGACAAAATCAAAAATGCACACAAAACTATATTCCATAATAAAAATTATTTTTATCAAGTGAAATACCTGGAAAAGCATATATGCATCTTTAGCACAAGGTTTGAGGGTACTGACAGATCTTCTGTTACTATTTCCTTGAACCAGTACTGGTTGTTCTATAGTATCTGCAATCAAAATAAGATGGGTTTTAGGAGTTCATAATGACCATTAATAAATCATATATACTATTTAAAAAGTATGTTTAAAATAAACACTTGTTTATAGAATTATAAACTTTATTTATAAGTTTGGAACTATGCCTCCAAAGTGAAAAAAATAATGGGAATCTATTTTTATACAAAATGCCATAAAAAATCACTCTTTACTATCTTATATTCACTTTGATAAGCTTAGTATCTTTGTCCATACATTTGATTTTCCCAGTCTCCCATTCTCCAGCTCCTTTATTTCATGCATTTGAAATTCACATGATCTTTGAATGTGCCTTTAAATATCAAACAAACATATAATAAGTTTACCATATGGTTAATTCCTATATCATCTCACCATCTTCAAGAGAATTAACTGCTTGGTCTACCACAACTACTATGTCAGTTACAGGTACTGACTAGCTAGGAAGTAGCTAGAATGATGCTTCCCAACTCAGCATTTCTCTGAATACTAATAAGATACCATCCTCTATAAATTATGACAGGCTGCTTAAATACATGTTGACAATAACTACTTGAAAAGAAAGAGGTTCTACGTATTTCCTACCTTATTAGAAAGTATTTAATCAGATATTAGTCTTTAGAGACACACAGCTAAAATTACCAATCCAGGAATTATATTGAGGTTATGAATATATAAGACATTCCAATTTTTAACTGCCCTCTTTCATACTATAAGTTTAATTCCTTAATATTTCAAACTGCTAGAATTCCACCTGCATTTCCCCTAGGAAAAATGCAGAAAAATCAATAAACCAAAGTCAGTGAAAATATTCTAATAAACTGACAGATTAAGAATGCCTGAAATGAACGTGAAAAATTTGACCAATGGTTAATTTCAGGAAAAGTGAAATAATTACTAGAGTAGGCAGCACTATCATTACTTACTAGTATTGCCATTTTTTACCAGTATTACCAAAAGAATATCAAATGAAATGAAAAATTGCATCAAATC
Source organism: Diceros bicornis minor (assembly GCF_020826845.1). Classification (NCBI taxonomy): domain Eukaryota; kingdom Metazoa; phylum Chordata; class Mammalia; order Perissodactyla; family Rhinocerotidae; genus Diceros; species Diceros bicornis. Next base: position 7,481,267 of record NC_080756.1, read on the forward strand.
AAGAGTTTAGGAAAAGAAAAACTACATACGGGGAAAAACAGTTTAATTTTTTGTCTCTTGACTATATAAAACAGGTTGCTCATGATGATAGCACCTTCTGAACTTTTCAACTAATCAAAGGAAAAAATTTACTTTTTATAAAATAAGGATAAATGAAAAAAATGTAATTTCTATAGCTAAAAGTTATCAAATTATAAAACTTGTAAAAGAAACAGAGTATATCTGCTCTCTGAAAGGACAAGTTTCTAAGTTTTGGGGACATTTTTTAAATCACAAAGAAAAAGATGTTAAAAATTACAATAAACAGGGGGCCAGACCGGTGGCGCAAGCGGTTAAGTGCGCGCGCTCCGCTGCGGCGGCCCGGGGTTCGCTGGTTCGGATCCCGGGCGCGCACTGACGCACTGCTTGGCAAGCCATGCTGTGGCGGCGTCCCATATAAAGTGGAGGAAGATGGGCACAGATGTTAGCCCAGGGCCGTCTTCCTCAGCAAAAAAAGAGGAGGATTGGCGGATGTTAGCACAGGGCTGATCTCCTCACAAAAAAAAAAAAAAAAAAAATTACAATAAACAGTATTTGACGAAAATATGAAAAGATTAATCATAAATTATATAAATATTCTTGATTAACACATGTTAATAGGCACAGGCAAAAATTCACATGAGGGAAGCCCACCCTTGGAATTTTACCCTAAGAGAAGCAATTCAAATGGAAAAAATACATGTAGGAAGACACTCAAAACAGTACTAAAATATTGAACACAGTGTAAGTGTCCAAGAGACTAGTTCATTAAATATAGAATAGCCACAAAATATAATGCAACCATTAAAATTGAAATTACAAAATGAAAGAATAACACGAAAAATTCATATAATGTAATGTTTGGCTAAAAATACATATAACACAATATTTGGTTTAAAATGTGAAATTATCATCCTTAATATGAAATTGTGCACATATTAGAAATAAACATGGAAAATAAAGAGTCGACTTCTTAGGGTGATAAAATTGAGGGGGATTTATTTTTTTGAATTGCCATTATTAATATAATAATGTCAAAATAAATATATTTTTTAAAGTAGTTCACAGAGCAAAGGCTGAAGATCAGTAAAAGAGAAATCATGGACATAAGAACTACCCACTGTCAAAAGGAAATAACTTTTATCATTTCACCTCTGTGTCGTTCATCCTCAGCAACCATCCTCTCAAAAACCACAGTAACAACTTGTCGCACTGTAGCAGCAGCTGTATTATTTGTAATATTATCTTTTGTGAAGTGTAGTCGAAAACATAGAACGATTGCCTAAAAAAGCAATTTTCATTTAGTGTGAAATAAGATTTAAGAACATGGCTATTACCTTTATTTTATCTGACATAACCCAAAATTAAATAATTTATGTTTGGCTCTTTCAATCACAAACACTAACAATCCCACCCTTTTATACACTAAAACTACAAAATTCCTTAGATTCTGAAATAATTCAACTCTCAGTAAATACCTAGCCACATGAGATTAGCTAAGGTAATGTGAAATACATCTTTCATAATATGGTTCTTTTAACATGTATATAATAATGTGCTGTGCTTTTATTTCCCCATAGTTTGTCACATCACTAATCATCTGGAGAAACACTATATAAATTCGCTAAGCATATAAACAAATAAAAATTCTTTTAAATCAACTTTATTAAGGAGTAATTTATAAACGTACAATAACCTGTATCCCTTTGAAGTATGTAATTTGATGAGTTCTGATAGTTATAGTCACCCATGAAACTACTGCCACAATTGAGATACAAGACATTCCATCACCCTAAGTTTCCTTGTGCTCTTTTGCAGTCCATTCTTCCCTCTGCCCTTGGCCCAGGGTAACCACCCACCTGCTTATTTCACTACAGATTAGCTGGCATTTTCTACAAATAGAATCATTCAGTATGTACTGTTTTATGTCTAGTTTCTTTCACTTATAATATTTGTGAAATTCATCCATGTTGTTCTTTGTATCAGTAGTTTGTACTTTTTTCTTTCTGAGTAGTATTCCATGGTTTAGGTATACCACATTTTGCTTATCCATTTACCTGCTGATGGACATTTGGGTTATTTCCAGGTTTGGGCTACTGTGAATAAAACTGCTATGAACATTCATATACAAGTCTCTGTGAGGACATGTGTTTTCATTTACCTTGGGTAAATAAACACCTAGAAGTGAAATGGCAGGATCATATGGTAAGTATAGGTTAAACTTTTTAAGAAACGGCTAGTTTTCTAAATTGGCTTTACAATTTTATGTTCCTGCCAGCAGTATGTATGAGTTCAGAACTATTCCACATCCTCAACAACACTTGAAATGGTGAGTCTTTTTTAATTTTAGCTATTCTAATGGATGTGTAATGATATCTCCTTGTCATTTTAATTTGCTCTTTCCTGATAACTAATGATCCTAAGCCACTTTCTATGTAATTCATTAGCCATTTGAATATCTTATTTTGTGAAGTGTCTTGTTGAAATCATTTGTCCATTTTTTATTGAGTTGTTTGTCTTATGAATGAGTTGTAAGAGCTTTTTTTAATAAATTCTAGATAAAAATCCTTGGTCAGATATTTTTGAATATTTTCACCCATTCTGTAACTTCTTTTATGGTTCATGGATTTTGTGCCCTACCTAAGACATCTCTGCCTACCCCAAAGTCCCAAAGATTTTCTCCTATGTGTCCTTCTAGAAGTTTTACAGTTTTAAAAGAAGACATTCTTGGAAAAAAACATAATGGTAGTTTAAATTCTATACCTTATATCATATTAAAAATTTTAAGGGAAACAAACCTTTGATACCACTATTACTCTTTAAATTTCAGCATAAAGGAAAGGTACTTGTTATGTAAAAGCTTTCATATGACTCAATTTTGTATTACTTCTTTATACTTCATTTCTCATCCCAAAATATTACATTTCCAAATTAACCAACACACTAAAATAAATCCTATAATTATTTATGGAACTATAATCAGTTCTTATTGTTTGGGAAGGTCAAATGCTAACATTTTATAAAATTTTAAATATATGTATCAGAACAATAACTTGATGGCCAGAAACCAAGAGGAACTCCATACAACAAAAGTATATATAAAAATACATAAAATATTTTATAAAGCAGGTATGAGCTTAAAAGCATAAGCTATTGGCAATTACGTAAAATCTCATTATGACCTAAGAACGTCAAAAGAATAACTTGAAAAGACAGACAGATATACTTTCTAGAGACAGTACACATAGCTTAATGCGACAGTATCCTTTTCTACTTTATAAGCCATCCATCCTTAAAGGCATGCAAATTATAATACAACTATTATTGCAAGTCCAACAGGTTCCTTAAACAACGAACCATTAATTAAAGGCTGTTCTTTATATTACTCTCTATACTTTTTATTCTTTAGAAACATTTCATAATTTAAAAAAACTTTTTAGAGACTGAAATAAATAATAGAAGAGCTGTTACATGTTCCAAAGAGGGCAAGAATGAGAAAGAAATGAGAAATAGCTATCATATAAGCAGCTTATCTAGTATAAACACCAAAAGGACAATTTTCCAGCTACTTGAAGGACAGATTTAAACTCTCTGGCTTATATGTCATATACATGTGAAATTATTTTTAAAAAAGAGGAAGCGAGGGCTCTTACAGGCAATATCCAAGGCAATTGTGGAGAATAGTGATGACTCAAAACGCACTTGTTTCTCTCACTTTCCTCTTCCTCTATTCCTACTCTTCTGCTACTTTTCTTTTTCCATTTCCTATTCATAACTAAGCCTGTCAGCTATACCCAAGTGGCTTCGCTTAATGACTCTAACCTGACTTCAACTCTAATCTGGGGAAAATAAGGCACCGAGAGTTTTTAACGTGCAATGTCCATTATCACAATAGCTACAGGGAAGCTGCTTTTGGTTCAAGCAGCACTAGGCTTTTCTCTTTCAGCCAGTTTATTCAAATGCTGTCTCAAAGTACTTACGAACTTTGGCAAACAGGTTTCCTACCTTAGAGAGTGCCTCGTCATGAACTACTGTATTGGTTGTCAAAAGAACAAGAACTGTTTGAAGTAGCTTAAGTTCTTCCAGACTATTTTCCATTAGCTGCCAAAGCATGTTAATTATATTTCCAGCTGCAGTCTGTAAAATAATTAAATTATTGTCAACAAATAAAATATAGGTGTTCAGGTCCCTAAATAAGAAAAGGTATAGAAATACTACCACACCTGGAAAAAATTTCTTGATCACAAAACCCATGCTTCTATATAGATCTAAATACATGTCCCTCAACCAATTTGAGGCTTACAACCAATTAATTTTCTTCTCAAAAAAATAGATTTCTTTAAAATATAAAATACCATTTGAATATATGCAAATAATACAGTTCTGAAATACCTCAAAATCAAAGCTCACTTCTACAATAATATGAGTATATTTCTTTTGGACATTTATGAATATGGACATATACAAATTATGAGTCTGCTACTGTTTCTTATATATTATCCCACTTACAATATGTTATAGAAAAAACAAAATGTAATTTAAATTAACAACACATTTATAAACTCAATTAAATCTGACATTGTTTAGAATGGTATACTAAAGACAAAAGAATTTACCCCTTCTATTAAAGCACCTTATGGAGTACAAAGTTAAGGTAACACCATTACATGTGAAAGCAGGTGCAGCTTCATAGTGATGAAATATTTTTCCCTGTTTTATCATCATAAGGTTAGATACCAATGATACACTTCGGTCAATGAACAACAAATTATCACTTCAGATAATCCAGGAAACAGTCATGATTTTCCCTCCTACCTTTTTTTTTTTTTTTTTTTTATAATTTTATTTATTTATTTATTTCTCCCAAAGCCCCAGTAGATAGTTGTATGTCATAGCTGCACATTCTTCTAGTTGCTCTATGTGGGACTCGGCCTCAGCATGGCCGGAGAAGCGGTGCGTCGGTGCGCACCCGGGATCCGAACCCAGGCTGCCAGCAGCGGAGCCCGAGCACTTAACCGCTAAGCCACGGGGCGGCCCCTACCTTTTTTTTTTTTAAATTATGAATTATAGTCTCTTCAATGATATTGAAAATTTGCTTGGCTCTCAAAATTATCTGTATTACTGAACTGTGACGGCTTAGATTACAAATGACTTGACAAAATGCACTTCATTTTTATTTATTATTTATGAGTGTTTAATAATGAGACAATTTGTTAATCTTTTAAAATTAAGCCATGCCCTTCAAGCACATTGCTATTCATAAAACTGTTTACATTAAATATCAGGTATGCTTCATTCTCCTCTTCTGAAAACTCCTGATTTTATTCTTAGGTGCACAATTCAGATAAAATCTTCCCATTACCTCAGACACAACTTCGTGTGACATGAGTCTCTGAATGGCGGCCAAACACAGCTGAGTGATCTTCGGTTCCTTGGTTCCACAACCCATCAGAAAAGGCTGAACAACCTCTGAGCTGTGCTCTCTCAATGCTTTATTTAGAACACATATAAAATGATTATTAAATCTAATTCATATATAGCAATATATTTTTTATATAATTACAACCAGTAATGACAATCTCAATAAAAACCACTTTACGTAAAATAAACACCAAAGTAAAAATCAAGTAGTAAGAGTTAAAATACTTTTGACAGATACTACAGACTCTATCTAAACTACACCCCTGAACTACAGCTTTCCCATGCCTTTCTCCTGACACTCTGTATTTTAGTTCTCCTCTATCTGCTGCTATAAACTCTTTAAGGACAACTTCTTACAAGTTCCATCCTGCCTCAGAGGAGCACTCTACTTGTTCAACAGTGCAGAAGGGAAAACATGAATAAGAACTCTAGAGCACAAAAAGTAATTAAAAATAGAATACCCATCATCCCTACCACACTTCTGAATGAATATTCAGAAACTCCCTAGAATTTTATCATATGCCTTGAATTTACATAGCCCTCATTTCTTCTTCAAGAAATAAACGCATTAAAAACAATATTACTTCTCTTATCACTGAAGCATTACTTTAACTGAATGCACATGCTGTAATTCCAAATCTTAATTTAACCCCTTCTACCAATCCAATTCTTTCAGAAGTTTTAAAGTGGCAACAAAAATGTAAAAGGTTAGAAAATGTACAAACTTAATTATACATAATTAAATTTACAAAACAAAATTGAATCATTACACAAAGATGAATAAGACAGGTTTGTCATCCTCAGCAAATTTGAAAAAATAGCATGGAATTTTGAGTCAAAAGAACATTAACCTAATGTGTTTGGAATATGTTTTCAAAGGTACCACACCCATTAAGTATTTTTTGAGTTTAAGACTTGTAATAACACACAATTCTGAGTTTTAACATGGTTTTCAAAAGAAATTGTGAGAAAGTCATCCAGAATCACCATTAAAAGTATAAAACCAGTGTTCACAATAATTTTGTCATTTAAATCCCCACCTTTCTTCTCCCAAAGCTCCCTCCAGGTATGGTAAATGAAGACTACAATTTCCTACAGCACGCTCTGCAGAGGCCCTCAGCCCGCCAGCATACATTACTACAGCACAGCTAAGAGACAGCAAATCTGACTGGCAAAGAAAACAGTGTTTCCAAAAGGGCTCCCTTGCCTTACTTCCTGGCTTGCTGGCGCATAAAGGTTCTGATTCAAACCCAGAGATATAAATTTCTGATAACAATGTCTCAAAACATTGAAATAAATGGTTAAAAGATAACAATAAAGCTCAAAAAATACCATTCTGTAGCAGTAAATATCCTACCATATTTAACCCTGCCCGAATCACTGAAGTATGAGGCTACCCCTAATTCTGCTAAATTCCCAATTATTAAATGTTGTTCAGGCAAATAAAAATTTTCAATAGTAACAAATTGCATTCATAATTTTTGTGACGTTAACGTGCTTCTCATTTGTGTTATATAGATAATAATCTATATAATCATATAGAGTTTACAGGGCATGATGTGGCCCATGTGACACAATAATTAAGTGGCAAAGCCAGAATTTGAAAATGTCTTCTAACTCCTGATTCACTATTCCTCCCACAACATTATGCTGCCACTCTTCAAGGTTAAACAGCACTTGATGCAAATGAAAGTCAGAAGAGTTAAAAATATCTAAGAGGAACCAATGATCCGCACTTTAAAGTGGTCTGCCTGAAATCTTCAGATAAATGAAGGAAAAGGATTCTGTCTTCATAGAAGGAAACATAACGTACTTTCAAAGAATCTCTGAAGACAATGATTTTAAACACACCCATTGTATCACACAGAAACAAAATCAGTGCCAGTTAAACTATGATACAATGCTTTCTAATCACTTAGAATTTTTCCTCATAATTTCATCCTCTAGGCCATTCAGGGCATTGGGGATGCCTCAGTCTTCGAAAGAGTACTTCACTACTGCCTCTGAGATTTTCTCCTAAGCTGATGGCACCCATGCTGCACGTTTTGATGCTGGTGCTTTCTGAACTTACCATAAAATATTAACAGAAAGTTTCTGTACAACAACTAGTGTGACATTTTAAATAGCAATTAAACTTATGTGATATCAACAATGCATGTAACTCACCTGATGTGATAATAATATGAACAACTACGTACAAACTCACAAACACACCGAAAAAGACAGCCACAACACTACCTGGCCCACAGTGATTCTAAGATGCCATCAATTGTAAGATGCATACCAATTTGGGAAATATTCAAATGTGAAAAAACTGTGTCTCATTTGTAAGATGCATACCAATTTGGGAAATATTCAAACGTGAAAAAACTGTGTCCCTTAGAATGAATAAAATAAGGTGAGTTATAGTGAAATGTTGTATACATGTCAGTCACAGTTATCCAAGTCTACCAAGCTGAGATAAGCATAAGGTAGTAACAAAAATAATTTTTAAAAACTTTATTTTAATGTAACTCAAAGAATCAAACATCTCTCTCATCTCCTTCCCACTTGTTTTTCTCCCAGTTTATAGGAGAATATAACGGTCAAAATGAAGTTTCTATATTCTATATTTCTATATTTCATATATTCTATATGATCAACAAAAAAATAAATAAAACCTACTGATCTATTCTGTCTTTCAAAGCACAGTGTGAAAAACAAAAAATATATCCACTGTATCTAGATCACAATACAGTAAGACAAAGATCATATGAAAAAAAGAAGTTATTGATTTTTGTTCTTCTTTTAAAAGTGACAGTAGTCCTAGGAAGCAGAAATTAATCTTGCTCTTCTAATTGAGATACCTGCTCTCTTTTCATATACAGGAATTTTAATGCCATGCTAATTAAGCATAGCTTTATAGAAAAACCTTCCTATGAGTTTAGACTTTAGAAATCATATCAAGGAAAAGCTGTACAGCAATATAAAGACATCTTGTTTTAACCATTTTTTTTTGTCATTTCAGGAAAAAAAGATGAAAAAGTCAACTCTTTTTAATCAAAAATTCTCTATTTCAATTTCCATTAAAATATAAAGATAACTTTTGGAGGTAAGGAAAAAAAGTTTATTTTCTACCTAAGTCCCTTAATAAGCATAACTCCTTTAACAGAATAACACTGTGTGTTTGATGAATATACTTTATTTCCAAATGTTATTAACTGTGAGATCAAATGATGCACTTTCACACACCTGGAAGAGGTCCAGCAGGTCCCCATATCCTAGGGGTTTCCTTGCTCTGAGCAGTTTCACTGCATAATTGTAGTTTTTATCCTGGAAAAAAAGAATTAAACTAGGACACCCCACTATGAATCACATTAATAGGGGTTAATAAGTTTTACTATGATAAATTTTAATGGCCATTAAATAACAAATTATAATTCTTATGAAAGAAATAAAATGTGATGTGTACACAACCGCTATCTTCAAAACCCTTAAAAGCTCGTTATGGGAAAGACTGCTATTCCCAACAACATTAAAAAAATTTTAATGGTTGAAAAGGTCTGAAAATATTTTAAATGATTCAAGAATAGGAGGACAAATAAAAATATGGCTGTTTCATGTTAAAAGCACATTATAGGAAAAGGAAGGATTATTCAACAAATGATGGCTATACAACTGGTTAGTAATTTTGCAAAAGAAAAAAAACCTAGGTCCTCACATCACCCCGTAAATTATTAATTAAGAAAAAATCCAACCATAGGAAAACTACTAGAAAATAAAAATGACTATCAAACATATGGAAGGGCTTCCTAACTAGAGAGCAACAAAAGAAATTAAAAAATTAGATTATGTAAAAATGAAAAGCATCTAGATAAAAAATTAAAAGGTAAATGACTTGCAGAAAATATGATATAAACATGATGGGAAGTTAATTTTTCTGTATAAATAGCTCAAACAATTTGATAAGGAAAACACAAAAACCTCAAAAAAATATAAAATGAAAAAAGGAAATAATATGTTTAGAAAAAAATGTTCAACATTAAAAAGAAATGTCAATTAAAATGAGAAGTCATTTGCCTGTTCAATTACAAAAAAGATTTTTAAAAATAATAATCTAGCAAGAATGTTATAAAAATACACTCACATATTATTGGTAAAGGCATAAACTTTTACCTTTTCAGAAAGCAGTGTGGTGACAAATTCCAAGAACAAGTATATACCCTTTAATTTAATAATTTCATTTCTAGAAATTTATCTTAAAAAAATAATCCTAAATACTGAAACATGCCTAACGTAAAGGAATGGTTAAATAAACTACAGTCACTTGCTGAAATACTATGGAGCAATTAAAAAAATCAGAAAAGATGGCATCAAAGAAAAATATTTATGATACAATAAAAGGTAGGACACAAATTAAAATTTTAAAAAGTAAAAAAAAAAAAAAAAAATCCAAGGAAAAAGAATAAGTAAGAACACCCTACGTTGTAGAGAAACTATGTAATCTCTCTGGCCCACTCGATCAACTTGTGAGCACGGCACTAGCCACAGCCCCGTGTCTCCTAGCCTGGATTCTAGGAATTGCCTACCAGCAGACTTCTGCCTCATTGATGGTACAGTGAAGTGTATCTTCCACACTGCTGTCAGAGTAACTTACATAAAAATATGAGCATGCATGTGTTACTCGCTTCCCTAATTCAAACTCTTTCCACCCAGTTGCTCAGGATGCCGCACAAAGGCAGCACGTGAATAGCATATCCCAGCAGACCAAGCCGTTGTACACCGCAGGTACTTAAGCAACCTCCTTTACTTTCCGCTTCTACGCCTTTTTTGTCTGGCTAACTCCTTTCTAAGCTTCAAGTCTCAGCTTCAGATTCCCAGGCTGCGTTTGGTGCCTTCTCTATGTTCCCATAACAAGCCTGTCTATACTACCGTACTGGCATTTACCACACAGTCGTGGAATTCTCTGTTTAGAGTCTGTCTCCTTCATTACTCTGTTATCTGGCTGACATGAACTAAATATGACAAAATTCACGTACTCAAATAATCATAACATGTTAAATTAAAGACAGGCAGAAAAACACATGAGAGGCGGTAATAAGAGACTTCACTTGCATTTTGGAGTGACTCACTTATTAGCCTGCATTTAATGAGGGCTTACTATTTCCCATGCAATGTGCTAAATACTAGCAACATAAGGAAGAACAAGATATTGATCCTGACCTCAGGGAGTATGTCATCTGGAAGGGAAAATTTCTAGCAAAGGATTTCAAAAAGCAAACGGAAGAGCAGGTAAGCTAAACAGAATGAATGACACACACTTTTCAAGCATATTTTTTGTATTTCCATATAGACTATAAGTGAATTATATTACCCATCTTTGTATCTCCCCTAGTGATTCTTACATAACTATTTCCTTATTAAGAATATGTTGTATGATATACTCTATAGATGTTCTTAAAATATAACAAGTATATGTATTGATAAGATAGAATATACTAAATAAAATCAGAGATTTTAATGTCAGAAAAAAATTCCAAAGTACATTTACTTATTGCTTCTTAAATTAGAGACCTTTTAGTAACAAGACCATGTAGATATGAGAGAAATTGTATGAGAAGAGGACACAAATCATACGTAATGATTACCCATGTAAAAATTCTGCATGTATACTGACAGTAGCTGAAAGCAGCCATAGGTAAATGTAACTGTTATGATTTTGAGTAGGGGTTAAATATACAAACTTTATTGACTTCCTTGTTTCAAATATTTATTCTAAAAACAGATTCTCTGCTTATGTAATTTTTGAATAACATAAGCCTTATTAGTCAATTTCAAGTATATTGTAAGCTGAGATAATAAAAACAATTAGTCATATATGGTAGTCAAATGTAAGATTAAGGCATTTTGCCTGTAAATGAAAAACTTGATGCTGCTATCTCTCATTTGCAGAGTTTTATCTTTAAAGAAAAAGGAGATTTGGAGATAACGATCTGTGTATGTGAATCAGTGCTGACATTACCTGGCATAGCATTCCCACTTCTGTCAGCATTCATGACAGCAGTGAAAACAAAGAAAAATAAACATTAAAGGAGGATGCTTAAAAAAATGGGAGATGTAAAGCAAAGATTTATTCTGTAATGTAAATAAAAACTTCCCTTAGAAAATAAATCTAGGAAACTAAAGTTGGCTAGAAATCGATGGTGTGTACCATTAATCAGACCAGTTGATCCTAATCAACGGTTCTAATTTTTATAGCAACCTTTCATATTTTCTGAATATTCAGAGATATCTGAGAATTCAATACCCCATTTCATTTGAGATTCCTCAATTGTTGGATATCTTTAACATCCACTACAGTGCAAAGTGGTAACCTATAGTCTCTAGCACTATGGAGAAGAAAACATTTCTCAGAAAATAAAAAAAAGTTAACTAAAAATTTTTCTCAGTATTAACTGTACTCTAAATTAATTAAGTAGTTTAGAAACTGCATATTGACTAATTTAAACTCTTTGCTTCTCAAGAGCCTCTGATTTTCAAGATGACAGTGGTCTAAAATCTATAAATTTTTAGGTATCAATTGCTATAAATACTTGGTAAAAGATCCTAGGCAAAAGTTTAAATGCTAATATAGCTCCTCAAGTACATGGCTCTGGATAATGTGGATAGTAAAGCATGAACTATTAATTGTTTGTGCATAAAGATTTGTACTAGCTTGATTTGAATAAAGCCAACTGAATTAAAATGAAATTAATAGACCACCTATACATTAAATTCATACTGACTGAGACAAAATTTTTCTTACTCGTCCTTGAGATTAACTAATTAGACATTTTACTTGGTATAGAAGGCTATAACAGACAGTGATCCTCTGAAGAAATCAGTCTTTTTAAAAAATCTTCCATTGACTACAGACCCAATGAAAATGTCTATTATTGGAGAATAATTAAAGACTTATCATGATATCAGCAATGACAGCAGCAAAGGTAAATATTTGTAATGATATTCTAATATGATTGGCCTATGATGTCTCCAACTTCAAAATATCCAGGTCATAATTTATCTTTAAACATTAATTTCCTCAAGGTAGCTAATCCACCCAACACGCATCTTCCATAATCCACTTGACCTCCCCAATCCAACCATACTTAATCTTTGCCTTTACCCCCCACTTTTAAAATACCCTTTCTCAATGTGCACACAGAGCATTATTCAATGCTGTGCATAATGTTATAAAACTATTTGGTGTTTTGACACAATGTTCAAAGTCAGAGAAGCAGCTACGAGAAACAGAAGCACCTTAGGAGAGCTAACTCTAAGGGCAAATTTCCAGCAAAGCTGGCAAGCCTAGGGAAAACCCTCTCTCATCTCCCACCCAGAAACTGCCCCATAAGTCTTCATTTCATTTTGTAATACTCTTTGAAATTCCACCAATTAGGGATTTACTGGTATCCATTTCTAAAAATGTAAAGAGATTTATGAGAGTTAAGGAGATTCTTTACTATTTGGAGTTTGTGTAAATTAACTTAACAGGACTGCTTTTCTCCTACAACTAGCTGAGACCCACAGCACTACTGGAACTGGAAATGCAGACTGAAGGACAGTGAAGCAAGCAACAGTCAGGTATAAACACTTGGGTGGGCATGGCCACCGTGGAAACCTCCAAGTACGGTGGCAGCACACTGCAGCAGGAAGAACATGGGCTCTGAACAGCCCTCAATTTGAATCTCATTCCACCACTTATCATGTGACCTGAGGCAAGTAACTTAATCTCTTTGCATCTCAATTTGCTCTACTATAAAATAAGAATAATCTTTCCCCATAAGGCTGTCTTATACAAGACAGAGTGGCACAAATGCCTCACATGTAACAGATTCTCAAAAAATGCCAGTTTCCGTGTTTTCATTATTGAGGCAAGAACAGAAAGGCACCAAAGAAAAGGAAGAAGGAGACGGAGAATCAAGAGGGTGCCAAAGAGAAACTCTTAAAAATTCCTCCTTTAAAACCAGGTTCAATCAAGAGAATGTAAGAAAACTGTTTTGTTTTCTATTCTCCACCGTACTCCTGTTCTTTCTTTGTGACCATATTGTCCCAGGACTGAAAACACATACAGTACTACTAAATGTATAATACTATATTATGACTTGCTTCTATTATATTAAAGATAAAATAGATCTTAGAAGGCAGACTGAGAACCAATCTCCCATTCAGTTCAATACAACAAATATTAATTGACTGCCTTTTATGGGTAAGGTGTGTCGTAGGTGATTGACAAGAGGTGGAGAAGAAGGTAAAGATGAGTAAGAAAAATTCTTGCCTTTAAGGAGTTAGTACTTTTAAGTTTTCTGATTTCAGAGAATTTTATAGTATTCATCTCTGGGAAGCTCAATTAGTTCATAAGTTAGGGACTTGTACATGTTCTTTATCATTATGAATAGCATGTTAGGGCATAAGGAAGAGATGCTACAGAAAATGGATTTTTTTTTTTAAGATTTTACTTTTACTATTAGTCAAATTTTCATTAATTGTTGAATTTTTAATACAAAAAATTACCTGCCAAAATTTCGGTGTTTCGTGCAGCTATTGTTTTAACTTTTATTATTCCTGATTCAGCAGCCTGCAAGAATAAAAATAATTAGAACATAAAACTTACTATCAACATGAATTACCTAGGGAAAAAAAATCACACATGATAGATAAAATCTCAAGCACGGAGTCAGTCTCTATTATCTTTTTTATTTTCAAAACTTCACATACTAAAGCCTAGTAGTGACAAAGACATTAAATGTAATAAAATATGATTAATTTGATTATTTACATGCAATCTCTGCATTACAACACGTTGCCTTAAGGTGCATCTCGACTACCCTAATCTCTCACGAACTTAAATATTCAGAAAATAAAAAATAATAAACAAAAACAAAGGCTAATGAAAAAAATTAGGTTTCTCTTCCTCATTTCACACCTCCCTCCCCACCATAAAAAAATTGCAAAACACTGAAAAATCAAGTCAAGTCATATATATATAGTCATATATTGGAAGTCATATAACATTTTACACAATGCCATAGAACTGTGCTGTCCAATACGGTGGCCATGGGCTACACGTGGCTGTTGAGCACTTGATATGTAGCTGGTCTGAACTGAGCTGTGCTCCGAGTATAACATACACACTAGATTTTGAAGACTTAGTATGAAAAAAAGAACGTAAACTATCCCCTAAATATTTATATTGATTAAATGTTGAAATGATAATATTTTGAATATATTGAGTTAAATAACGTATACTATTAAAATTAAATGCTTCTGTTTCTTTTCACTCTTTTAATGCAATTTAAAATTACATATATGGATTGCATTTGTGGCCCACATTATATCTCTATTGGATAGTGTTGACATATAATATTGATATATAACTTTCATCAGAGAAACTCAGAACATTTTTACTATCAAGAAACATGCCTATTTTATACTTATACTGATCTCCACACCTCCAAAAATAATACATGAAATACTCATAAGTTAGGGCCGGCCCCGTGGCTTAGCGGTTAAGTGCGCGCACTCCACTGCTGGCAGCCCAGGTTCGGATCCCGGGCGCACACCGTCGCACCGCTTCTCCGGCCATGCTGAGGCCACGTCCCACATACAGCAACTAGAAGGATGTACAGCTATGACATACAACTATCTACGGGGGCTTTGGGGGAAAAAATAAATAAATAAAAATTATAAAAAAAAAAATACTCATAAGTTATATGTCCAAGTTTTCCCATTAATTGGCTTGTTACTTGTTCATTTATCTTGTTATCTCTTACCGCTTGCTAAGGCACAAGTGGTAGCAGTCTCTAAAGGTTTAAAAATAATTGTGGAAGAACATCAGTGTCCTATGGGTTCTAACTTTGAAGACCAGTGGATTAATGCATAAAATAAATAAAACATTATAGGCTACACTATGTGCAGTAGACTTTCGTCATTTTGTCAGGTTCTGAGCATGCGAAGCCCTTACCTGTGTTTGGAGAATTCCCAACTTCATGAGTTCTGATGCAAGATAGAGCCTATCTTCCACTATTAAAAACTGAAAATGCCAGATACTTGCTTTCCCACACGCCCTGGCAGCCTACACTTACCCAGTGAGACACACGGACCAGGGATTCTGAATATGGAGGCTAGTGGCACAGAAAAGCAGAGACAACAGAGAATTCTTTTTTTTTTTTTTGTGAGGAAGATCGGCCCTGAGCTAACATCTGCCAATCCTCCTCTTTTTGCTGAGGAAGACTGGCCCTGGGCTAACATCCGTGCCCATCTTCCTCTACTTTATATGAGACGCTGCCACAGCATGGCTCGACAAGTGGTGCGGCGGTGCGCACCAGGGATCTGAACCGGGGAACCCCGGGCCGCAGCAGCAGAGCGCGCGCACCTAATCGCTTGCGCCACTGGGCTGGCCCCCAGAGAATTCTTTCTGATGACAGCAATAGTGGAGGCAACATCTAGTTTCCAAGGGTATGACGGCAGCAGAACCAGCGGTGGCATGGAGCGGCCAGCACAACTAGTAGTGCAATCCGAGGCATCTCGTCACTGTTCAGCAGACACAGCAGTAATGGTCTCACTGGCAGGATTTTTGCTGTGGTTGTAGCTGTTTGGCCTCCCTTTGTTCCTGTACCTTTTCTAAGGCTGGCTCCATCCAGCCTTCTACCGATTTTGTGAGCCATTCAATAATCTATCAGTAAACTTCATTTCCGCTTAAATCGGCCAGAGTTAGCTTTTATTGCTCACAACTAAGAAGCCTAATGGATATACCAGGACTTAACTTCCACAACTTTAAGAAATGGTAATGTCCCAAATTAAATGAACATGGCTACTAGCAGAAAAATATAGTCAAAATAAATTACTTCAAGGAAAGTTGAGTGATTTTTCTGATCATTCAGGAGAGTGCATAATAGAAACACCAGACACTTAAAAAAAAAATCCTGATGCCCAGGCTGCAATCCATTCCAATTAAATCAGAATGACAGCCAGTGGAAGCCAGGCATCAGTATTTTTAAAAATCTTCAAGCGATTCCAATATGCAGCAAAAATTTAAGAGGCTACTGCAATAATATAAGCAAGAGATGACGGTGGATAGGCCCAAGGTGATAGTCATTGAGATGGTGAGAAGTGGTCAGATTGTGGATATACTTTGAAGATGTACAAACCATAGCAAATTTATTACTGTAAAAATTAAAGAACACAGAAATTATTATGTATATTTTGTTATACTTGCACACACCCCATCTCAAACTCTCTTGGGTAAATTTCTTACTGGGCCAGTTGAAATTAATCTGTGGTCACTGAGATTTCTTCTACCACCATTTTCAAACGTTCAACCTCCCACCCTCTTCACTACAGCCCTGTGTACCCTGCACATTCAGTATTTCATTCTGCTTCAGTGTCACCAGAGATTGATCAAACTGAATCATCATAAAAACAAACATAATTTGTCCTGACTCTCTGAATTCTAGTCAGTCTGACCTTCTTAAGTTTCCAAAATCAGTCCCGTAGCATGCTAGATGCCAGATGTCAGCAAGGGATTTCAAATTTGCCAAATTTGCCAGACACTATTTTTGATTTTCTGAGATAAATAAGAGTTGACCCATGTACATGTCGTAAATAAGTTATAAGTAAGTATAAAATATGTTTAACAAATACTTTTACAAATATACACAATAAAGACAGGGAATAATGAGTGTTTTTTTAAAAACAGTTTCAAAGTAGTAAGTGCTTTAAAAGACATATAACCAGGGGCCCGCCCCGTGGTGTAGCTGTTAGTATGCGAGCTCCGCTGCTGGCGGCCTGGGTTTGGATCCCGGGCGTGCACCAATGCACCGCTTGTCAGGCCATGCTGTGGTGGCGTCCCATATAAAGTGGAGGAAGATGGGCACGGATATTAGCCCAGGACCAGTCTTCCTCAGTAACAGAGAGGAGGATTGCTATGAATGTTAGCTCAAGGCTGATCTTCCTCTCACACACACACACACACACACACACACAAAAAGACATATAACCAGTATTTTCAATCCTCAACTCAAGAAATCACCAAAAGGACTGTTTGTTGCCTTAGAAATAATTAGACCTATCTCAAAGTTCCTTAATTTTTACATCCAAGTTTCTACTGTCAAACTTTACTCTCACAGGCACCCTGTGTTGCTGGAAAGTTTCACTATCAAAGTTTATTGACCACACCTGTATATCAGGGTCCCCCTAACCCCTACAGTCTTCCTTCACACCAAGGCCTAGCCTACATCTTCAAGAGTGTCATATTTCAATGGAGGTATTCAGACTCCGACTTCCTTTTATTTATCAAAGATTGTCTGAGTGAAGAAGAGTCATTACCTTCTTGCTTACTCTGATCAGATACTTTGCATATCTATAGGGGAACAATTGTAACATAGTTACTTTTTCCTGAATTGGCCCTTATGCAAAAAAAAAAAAAAAAAAAAAAAAAGTTGCCAGTTCTACAGACTTGGGTAGGAATGATACAGGTTAAGGTCGGTAGTCTAATATCTCTCTATTGCTAAGGGCAATCTGTTAAATTGGAAAAGAAAGCCAAAAGTCTTAAATACGCTGCATTTAATACTTGTTACTCTTCAAATTAATCTCTCTCAAGAAGTATTTTTTCTCTTTCTCAATATTCTTTGCTTACCCAAATAGACACACCCACCAAGCAGGGATTTTGAACATGGAGGCTAGTGGCACAGAAAACCAGAGACGGGAGAATGCTGACTCCTCTTCCAATACCATCTAGAATATCCTCGGCCTCACTTCTCACTCAGACTCTTCCTGGTCAATCTCATAATTCCATGGTTTCAATTGCTTTCTAAATGCTGAAGACTCCTAAATTATATTCCTGTCCCTTACCTGTCTCCTAAACTATAGGACTTACTAACCTAGATGTTTAAAAGGCATCTTAAATTCAAGATATTCAAAACTGATGTCATCATCTCACACCCCCTCCCCAACGCCCACCTCAGCCCCAGAAAACCCTGTTTCTTCTTCCTATAATCTCTATTTTTCTGGGCCGGCCCCGTGGCTTAGCGGTTAAGTGTGCACGCTCCGCTACTGGCGGCCCGGGTTCGGATCCCAGGCGCGCACCAACACATCGCTTCTCGGGCCATGCTGAGGCCGCGTCCCACATACAGCAACTAGAAGGATGTGCAGCTACGACATACAACTATCTACTGGGGCTTTGGGGGAAAAAATAAATAAATAAAATTATTTAAAAAAAAAATCTCTATTTTTCTGAACAGCAGCAGCATCCATCCAGTCACTGACCCAGACATCTGGAGTTTCTCTCTCATCCCACAAACCTAACCAGCCACAAAGTTTATGCAGTCAACATATCTTGTACTCGTTTTTTTTTTTTTTTTTTTTAATAAAATCCCACTTCTACACCTTAGTTCAAATTTCTCATTATCAATCTAAACTAAGAGATTTCTCTACTTACAATCTTATCCTCCCTCCATCCACTGTCCCAACTCTTCAGTGGTTCCCCAGCACTCAATCCTACTAGTGTTTCTCAAAATTGAGTAGTGTAAGGACATTTTTTAAAAGGAAAAAAAAAAAAAATCTCATGGATCTACCCAGTCAGTGACAAATTTAAGTATGTATAAATAAAATTAGGAATAAACTCTTTATCTTTATAGCTCTAAAATTATAAAGCCAACAAATTCACAAATTAAATACAAACCCAAATTAACATTAATTTAAAGTGACAAATAATGCTTTGCTGACATTAAACCACTGCTAATCCCATGAAGACAGCGGGAGACTCATGGTTCAGGCTCTCCTGAGTTGGGCACTCTTACATCACCATAAGCAGCACCAGAAATCATTTCTTCCAGCACTTTTTTCTATAGCAACTATAGAAAAGCCTTTCCATCTTTGTGGGCTGTCTATGGTTTGTACCTGTAACACTTTATTCCATTCATCTTATTATATGTCTATTTCTATTCTATTCTAGAATGTCTCCATTCTAGCTGTAAGCCCCAGGAGGATAAGAAACCTATTTCATTCATCTCTTTGTATCACTAATGCCTACCACAGTGCCTAGCATACAGCAGCTACACAATAAATGTTTCTAAACAAACAAATGAAAAGTTCTAAATAGAGGGAGAGACGTGACTGCCCACTAATTGAAAAATCCAGAGGAAATCTGATCCAGATTCACAATGCCATCAGAGCTGCAGTGTCACTTCTCTGTGATTCTCTTCGTTCTGTCCTGTTCCATGGGTAGGTAGGCTGCTTCGAATCTTGGCAACAAAAATAGCTGCAGCCATTCTGCACCTCACAATTTCATATGACGTATCTAGAAGGAGAGAAAGGTCTCTTGAGGAAGAAAGGGGAAACTTTCCTTTTCCAGAATCACTCACTGGCATTACATGACTTGAGCAGAAATGAAGGTGGAGGTGGTGGGGGTGGGGAAGGTTTCAACTAGATTAAACTAATCAAGAACTCTGGAGCAAGGAATGAGGTTAATGCATCCAAATCCAACAAGTTGAAAATAAAGGAAGAGTGCAGCCGACCATTAAAGGAAGCAAGAGGGAATGGACAAATGTCCACTACTAGAACTGTGCACAAATTTACCAAAAAAAAAAAAAAAAAAAATTTAAACGCTGCTTCCCTTCACCAAAGTTCCTATGTTGTGTTTCTGTTTTTTTAAAAACATATATTTTTCACAACATCTATAAGAGTAGAGCCTCAAAATTAGAACAAAGTTACCACAGGTCCAAATTAATTATTTACAGGACATAGCATGAAACAAGAGCTAAAGAAGAAATGTGAAATTCAAGTTAATGGCAACTTATATAGAATAATGTATTCATGAGACACCAGGAAGGTATGAAGCTGCCTGAAGACTTATGATTTTAGACGTCAGGTAAAATCAAAAGACCTACAGTCAAGTCCATACCTGAGAATACTTAACAGATCTAGAACATTCCCTACAGGACAATATCCTCATAAAACAATTACTACATTGCAACCAATAAGATTTTCCTGTGTAACGAGCAATTAATCTACAATCCCAAAGCTTTGGAAAATATATACTTACATGGCATCCTATTCAAAACTTCTGAACTAAAAAAGAAACCAAAAAATCTCGGGCTTCTAGGAAACAAAAAATTTTTCTCTAACATATCAAATGAAAGACTGAAACGCAGATTATATGTGGATAGCTAAAAATATATACGTGGTATGCTTATATATATGGTATCCCTTTTCTTTCTTTTTTAAAAATTTAGTCTCCAACAAGTATATAATTAGCACGTCCCAGATATACAAATGTTTTGCACTACAGTGGACAGAAGGATAAACAAGATGCAAAACTGACCCTTAAGGAGTTGTTTAGAAAAGAAAATATACTAAAATAACTGTAACAGAAGGTAATATATAAGAGCTATAAGAAAATATCTTATAAAATAAGCTTAAATGAAAGTTAAGAAAGCAGAGCAAAACATATTAGCTTGAAAATCCTGGGCAGGAGCTGCAACTATTTTCGCTCTAGCAACTAGCTAGTACATGGCACACAGTAAGTATTCAAAAATTATTTCACGAACAAATGAATGAGTGAATGAGGAAAGAAATTAGACAACTATCTGTAAAGTTGGTTTATCCGTGCAACAAATGGATAAGCAATACTTAAAGTGGGATTAAATGAAAGTTAGGATTTTAATTTTTAAAAAAAGATGAGAGGAGGTGATTCCAGGCAGCAAAAGAAACCTCAGAAACCATGGCATAGAAGAAGGAAGCAGTAGGGCATATTTGGAGAATAAATGCAGCAATACAGTTCCACTGAAATACAAAGGTAGAAGGAAAAGGTGAAGGTGATGAAGCTAGAAAGGAAGGCTGGGAAGATCAAGAGGATCTTATGCTATGCTAAGGAGTTCTCTAAGTACAGAGAAGCTACTACTGAAGGTTTCTGAGCTGTTTAAGTATACTAATCTGGTGGTAACAAATAGAATGGTTTGTCTTTTGTGCCATTAATGCCTATCAAAGGCCAGGCATAAGATTGAAACCTGGAACTAGAATAATAGCTGAGAAAATAGAAAAAAGGAGAGTTATGTTAGAAATACAGAGCTAGAAGGAACAGCTGACAATGAATAAAGAGAGCTGAGGGAGAGAAGATAGCCAAATAGGACCAAGGTAAGTAACAGTGATAAATACCATTAACAGAACAAGTGAAGTGGGGGAAAAGGACAAGTTTTGAGGAAAATAAGTTCAATTACAAGAAGTTCTGTGGCCAGCCCCGTGGCCAAGTGGTTCAAGTTCCGTGCGTTCCACTTCGGTGGCCCAAGTTCAGCGGTTTGGACGTCAGGCGCAGACCTACTCCAGTCGTCAGCCATGCTGTGGCGGCATCCCACATACAAAACAGAGTAAGACTGGCACATTTGTTGGCTCAGGACTGATCCTCCTCAAGCAAAAAAAGAGGAGGATTGGGAAGAGATGTTAGCTCAAGGTGAAGCTTCCTCACCAAAAAAAAACACCAAGAAGTTCTATCTGAAGTATGTGAAAGATATTCTGGCAGATGTGTCCAACAGACAGCTGGAAACAGGTCAAAGCTCAATAAAGAGAGCAGAGTAAGTGACGTAGAGTTAGGAGTCATCAGCGTCCTGATAAGGCCAGAAGCAATGGGAGTAGATGACAGTGCTAAGGGGATGAGCACGGAGAAAGAAGAGGGCTGAAGACATAACTTGGGATACACTTATATGCAAAGAAAAGGAGAAGGAATACTGAGAGAGAGAGAGGAGAAATACAAGAGTAGAGTGTCACAAAAGTCAAAATGAGAGAATTCCAAGATGGAAAGAATGACGAATAGTTAACAAATAATGAAGCAGGGCAGACGAATGGGACAATGATGAAAACAAGTTAAGCATGTTTTAAAGGCATCTGCAGCATGATATAATGGAAAGAAGGAGAGGAGTTAGAGATGGATGCACATGGATTCACATCCCAGTTCTTCCACTTTCTAGCTTTACGATCTTATGCAAGTGACTGAATCTCTCTAAACTATTGTTTCCTCATCTGTAAAACTGAAATGGCATATTGCAATAGTCATTGGATGCAAAGTTCCAAGTCTAGTGGAAAGACAATATTTTACTCAACCTTGAGTTAACTTCATGAAGACAAAGGCAGTTTCTCATTCATTTTTGCATTTCCTGACACACTTAAGACTGAGGAAACTAATAAATTTCTATTAAATTATAAGAGTAATAGCAAAACCCAATATTTTGTACATGGTTGAAAATAAGCTATACTTATTTAAAAGAAAAAAAGAAAAATAATTCTATTTTTGAAGTATGTCTTCCTTTTTGGTTTATAAGCCAAGAACAATGTCTTTGATTTCTTTCACATCACCAAAATACAGTGCTAAGAAGCTAATACATTCTTTTTGACTAAAATATGTTTTCACTTTTGCCCTCTACTCATTGTCTACATGAAAATAAAAATACGTTGCTCAAAAACTTAGCAAAAAATAAACTATTACGTTTTATACTTTAACAATAAATTTCAGTGGTTCTGGTACTAACTTTCATAAATAAATAAAATATGTTATAGACTAATCAAAAGCTTTTTAAAGAACTCTCATTGTAAAATGCTCTTAGGACAATGCAATAAGCTAGTAAAATTTTCCTAGAAGTCTTAATGAAAAAGTTACTGCTTATATTACTCTTGAAGTTAACGTCTAAAATATTTATCAGAAGAAAATGAATTTAACGAGACCTTAGAAATCTAATGTACCTTTTCTGGCATAAAATCAACAGCAGCATAAAAAGAAAGAGCAGAGTCAAAAACAAAGGTCACTTGCATGTCTATGCAATTATCTAAAATTGCTTTGTATAGGAAAGTAAGTCTTGACCAAAATGACTTATAACTCCTTACCACTCTTGTCATATTGTTCTGACTAGTATTGGCAAGTTTTTTTTGAATAAACTATGAAAACTAATTTATGTCAGTATATAAAACATGGATTTATTTTATTATGCTTACGAGGGAAGGACTACAATTGGTTCTATCATGAGCAAATTTCTCTGACCAATGTAAAATAGGTAAAAAACTATATAGTTCATTATGAAATACTAAATGAAAACAGCTCCCAATTAAGCATGTAAACATTATCCAGACTCATTCTTCATTGTCATAAGTTCCTGAAAATGAGATCTTCTCTCTACTAGAAGAGCCAACTGACTTGGGCCTCAGTCCCCAAAGAGCTGGTTAAAGGGAGAATCCTGTTATGGTAAGTAGAAGGCATCTCTTTCACCAAGTAACCCTCAGCTAGCTCACGCATAAAAACACTGGACACTGAGGAACTCTACACAGGAACCTTTGCTTTTTTAGGCAAAAATCCCTGCCAAGCAACTTCTATCAGGCCTGAACAGGCAAGAGGAAACTTAAAGCACACAGCCTAGGAAGACTATCTGCACTTTATTATTTACACCCTTACTGATTCCACTTTATTAAAAATGAGAAAAAAATCCATCCAAAACCCTAATTCTGACCACCTCAACTCAAATGACTTTCATCCTCTTCTATCACCCACTCCCTGGACTTCATCATCCTCTAGTGCGGCAGCACTTGGCAATCTGTAATCCAATATCCCCACTATTGTCCCAACCCCTATCCTTCTAGCTCTCTCACTCCAGCTCCACTGCTCTTTGATTAAACTGGTGCTCCTAGGCCCTTAGCCCTTCTACCTTCTTCCAATCAATCCAAGTTCCGTTGGATTTCCTTCTTTGGGAATCCAATCTAGATCACGCGATCCATCATCATTTCAATCACTTTTCCTGCAAAGACTCCTAAGTGTTCCAAGTCGATTTCTCCTCCACTGCTCCCCTCAAACTTCCTACACATCACTTCTTTCATCACCAGTTAATCCTAGCACTAAGCTTGTTTCTTATCTTACAAAGAAAACGGAGGCCATAGGCCAAACCGTGCACAACTTCCTCTCTCTCCTTTCCCATATACTTAACCTTAGTCTGTCCAGCTGCCTTTCCCTTTAATGCTATTTCCCAAAGTTTCTTCTTTAGCCCTGATATTCTCACTCTATACACTCTTCCTGGAGCATCTTATCCACTCCTGTGGCTTCTACTATCATGTATAAACTGATACTCCTAAATCTGAAATTCTAGACCTCCCTACTGGTCAGTTCCACTTGGATGCCACCCATAAATCTTAAACTTAATATATTCATGACTATTCTTTTTCCCCAAAAACATTTCCTTCTCCTATATTTCTTCTCTTAGTGATCCACCCAGTTTCCCAATCCAGAAACCTGGGAGGCATCACAGATTTCTCTCTCTACATTACATAAAATGTCACTATGCCCTGGTAATTTTACCTGTTTAATCTCTTTTTAATCCATACTTGCTCTTTCACTCATGTCTCCCACAACGCAAGTAACCTCCTGTCTACCTCTACTGTTACCTCAATGCAGGCAATCATTACTTTTTAAAATTTGATCTCTTTGCCTCAATCTCAGTCCCCTCTAATTCTTCCCACCATTACTGTTACAGTAATGCTACTAAACACAAAATTGATACTACCACCCCCGCTCTTAAAAAGTTTTAATGGCTCCCAATCACCTTCAGCATGAAATTTATTTTACACGGAATACAAACATGTGCTATTTCCTCTGCCTAGAACGATCCCACCTCCCCTTCTTCTGTTGGCTAGCTTCTACTCATCCTATTAAGACTCAGCTCAAGAATTACAAACTGTCTCTGCCCACGTTTCCAGGCTCAGTTAGATCCCCCTCATCTGTTTCCACAGAGTAGTGCCTGCAAATAGAAAACAACCAAAAAGTGTTTATTCATTAAATACATAAACATAAAGCTTCAGAGGTTACTGCCTCCTAAGGCCACTGAATATCAACTATATAGAAGTGATATATAATTATATACAAAGCTTTAAAGTAATTTTTAGAACAAAGAAAAAATTTTTCACACAAATATTCCAGACAAATTAGCTAGTACACTTGTGCTAAAAACAAGTTGCACTGAAGCATGAATATTTATATTTAAGGACTAAGAAAAATAAACATGAAAAAAAGAGGAAGGAATTTATTGCTGTTATTATTTATTGTCTTTATTATAAAATGATAGAATGCAATTACAGCCACTATAAAAACAATTTAATATGCAAAGCATAGATTTATAAATGAAAACAAGATGGAGAAAATCCAAAGGTAAGAAGTAGATATCAGTAAATAAGGCACTATCCTTTATGAATACTCTTCTGTTTTTCTAACAGATTTGAAATCTTTAAAAATCCAGCTTAATTAAAAAAACAATTATAGCCAAGTATATAGCCAAAAAAGTAGAAATTACTAAAAACTTAAAATAAAGACTAAATATAAAATATTTCCCTTCATTCTACTTTGTTTAAAAAGTATTGGGGAAGGAGACATTCCTTCCAAAACATATATGCAATTAGCACTGCACTGTATTAAGTTCTTGAGTAGCCTTATAGGTAGTTCAGAATGAGTATTTTTCACAGGTAATACCTGTGAAGATACTGGGAGAGTGTTAACTAGCACACCAGTATACAGATGAAAAAGCTTTTACACTTAGAAAGGGTCTACCAAGCACCCCTCAAAAAATAAAACTAAAAACTTACCAGGTCTTTAAAGAACAAAAGCCAAAATTTGGCATTGCTATTAAATTACCAGGGAAAATATAATTCAACCAAAATATTTCTTGAAAGTCAGGCTCTCTCCTAAAAAATCACCACTATTAGGCTAACTACTTTATTCTTGTTTTAAACTTGTGACACAGTCAAGGTCATTTTTCAATTCCATCTAATATACCTAAGCATATTAGAAGTGCCATTGGGTTAGGAGTCAAAGTTCTTAAAGCCAACAAATTCTTATAAAGCGTGCACGATACATGAAATTATGTACCAGAGATAATCACACCAGGAATTACTTTTGCCATTATCTCAAAGACTGGGTGCAATTACTAAATATCTCTTTAGCCAATGTTTAAGGAAAAAAAGCTAATGAGCTTTATTGCAAGTTCCTAGATTAGAAATGGACTGAGTTCCAGAACCTTGTAAGTTACCTGTTTGGAACTGTGAATGCATTTTCCAACAGAAATAATGTAATAAATGGCAATTAAATTCTCAAGCTAGCCCACAAAGACCTATAATATAGAGGAATCATAGTTTTTATATGAATTATAAGAACTGGGAACAGTCAGTTCTATACATTATTGTTAAAATTACAAAATAGGATTTAACATTTTTAAATGAGAGCATTTCTCTTACAATTAGAACAGACTGATTCATTAAAATTCTTTAAAACAGCTTAATTCTTTAAAATTACTTGTTTTAACTTTCAACATGATATAGAGAAAATAATGAAAATCAATATCAAAACATTCTATTGAATATAGGACATAAAACATATCATAATAGTCATCTTTTCCCAAAAAGGCATATCTAGTTTCCATCACTCAGTGACACTTGCTTACTTTATTAAAGACATACTAGACGGAGTTTGTTGAAGACTGAGACCAAAGCACTTACAGAAAAGTTAAGGCTCCTTGGAAGCCTACAGTCCAAACTTTATTGGGTCAGTTCAATTACAGAATCTTTATAATAATAAAAACAAAACATTTAAGTAAGTATGAAACTATTTCAAAATTCCTTGGTGAACTTTTAGGGCAAATAGTAAACGAAATTGCAGGTACCGAACTACGCTAAATGAGAAGAAACAAAATAATTGCTTTTACAAAAACACCGCTGAAATATCTTATTTCAGAAATGAGAAAAGAAATGGAGCAGCATTTTTGAAAAGTTTAAGAGAAATAAAATGGCATCTTAAGAGAAAAAGGCAATACTGACTAAATGTTAAAAAATTTCAATTCAGAAAATACTTGGAGAATTTAATTTGTATATATTATCAAGCCTCTTTAATAACACCCTTTTTGCTCTGACGACTTGCCCACCATAATCTAACAAATCCACCCTTTAACCCTATTTTACATCTGAAAGAAAACCAAAGCTCAAAGAGGTTAAATAAAATGTATAGCTAGCACTTAAATTCGAGTGAATTCCACTCGACTCTAAGCCCAAATTTCCCATCACAGTACTGCTCATAACAAGGCTGAACATGGTTACTGACGGGCTTCAACATTTGTCGTAAGTTAGGCGTCTCTGGATAATGTATTAATCCTTCATGGGACTGACACGGAGTTAAGCTGCACGACCCAGGACAAGAAGGAAAGCTACTTCCGATCCGGTGGTATATCCTATAAACGTGAGGAGCGTAGATTTCACCACAAGGGTGGACACCAGCTCTTAGAAGCAACAAACCTAAGTTTTACAGTTCTGGCTTGGCTCGCCTAGAGTTTGAAAAAAGCCCGAAGAGGCGAGGGTACAATACACCCAGCCGAATTCGCCGAATCGGCTCCCTGCGCGAACTTCTCCCCTAAACCCGGGGACAGGGGAGTGGAGAAAATCAGGGCGCCTCAGACCTCTCCAAGGAAACGGTAAAGAGCGCTCGCAAACCCGGGACGCGGCGGGACTGGGGACGCGGCGCAGGGCCGGCTCTGACAGGACAGGCGGCCCCCGCCCCCTCCCGCCGCCGGCCGCGGCTTACCTCCTTGACAGGTGGGAACTTCTTCTTGCATTCCAGGGACAAGGCCCGCAGGTCGCTCTGCATGTTCTCCAGCAGCTTCTTCACCGCCTCGGGGCTGTTGGTGCCGGACATGATCCCCCGAGCTCCGAGCCAATTTCCGAGCGGCGTAAACGAACTCCGGCGCTGGCAGCTCCTCAGGGCGCCAGGAGGCTCCCTCCCGGCGGCGCCGACCCTGCGGCAGCCGGCCCCTCGGGCTCCGCGGGGGCTCGGCCGGGCCTGGGCTGCGGGCCCGGAGCGAGCCCGAGCGCCCCCCGCAGCCTCCTCGCAACTCCCCGGCTCCTCTCCGCGGCGCCCCCGCAGGCGCTCCGCCCCACCAGGCTCCGCCGGCGCTGCCCGAGGAGCCCACCAGGCGGGCAGGTCTCTCCCGCTGCCGCCGGGCCTGGCCACCCCGGTCGTCACCGGCCAACCTGGCAAGACGCTTCAGCACTGGCCCCCCGGGCAGCCCAGACTCGCCGACGCCATTAGCCGAGTCGCCCACAATTCCGAGCGCGGCCGGGACACGTCAGCCGCACTTCCGGGGCCGCGGCCGCCGCCCCCGCAGCAGCCAACCAGGCGGCGAGCCGCAGGCGGGGCGGGGCCGGGGGCGGGGCCACGCTCGGGGCAAGCCCGGTTCCGGGCGGGGCGCTTCCCCCGCCGCGGTACGGTTAGGGCGTGGGCCGTTCTCGTCGTCCAGATTAGCTTCTTTCTCGGTGACAAGGGTCTGAGCGGAGCCCCGGGTACTCCTTGGCGTGTCTCCTGGCGTATGTTTGTGTTAAATTGTGTTTCAGTGCAAACAGCTCGCTTCCTTTTGGATTAATCTTCATTTGTCCTGTCCCTCTTCATTCCTGCCGCTCGAATCTCAGGGCCAGTGGCCCCAAATCAACACCTACCTCCTGTTAATCCCGCCCCCCACCCCCGCACCTAAATTGCTGTTCTTCCCTGGAGTTGTACAGAGCGTCCTGGTGCACTTCCTGCGGAGTAGTCACTTATTTTCCTAACCTATGAAATGGGAGATGAAACTGCTCTGTGTTCCAAACCCTCCGCTGGCTTTCCCATTTCGCCCGGAGCGAAAGCCGGAATCCCTCGGTTCACCCCCGGCGCCGCGCCACCTGCCCGCCCCCTGGGCCGCCTGCCTGTCCCTCCGCTGAAAGGAAAGGTTCAGAAGCGCTGGGTTGTTTGGTTGTTTTTTTTCCCCCCTGTTTTTTTCCCTGCTGTATCTCCAGCGCCTACAGCAGTGCTTGGCACACAGTAGATAATCAATAAATATTTGTGGGGTGAAGGAATACCCTACTAAAAACAGAGTTTTGATGCTCAAATAAGGAACTGATATTAAAGCCTTCATTACGTCTAAAGTGCCAAATACGTGTGAGGCAAAGATAAAGAGAACAAAATCATCTGTGCGTCTCTGAAGATCCAGGTCGGTATACTTTTGTCCAAAACGTTTCACAGCTACTGAAGAGGACGCAGAGAGCGGTGGAGGGAAAGCCTGAAGCAGGGTGGAGGTAGGAGATGAAGCAATGAACACCTTCAGACAGCTGAGCTGATCACACCTTTCCGGGGTGGAAGACTGAACTATGGGATTGTCAGCGGCAGCAGTGTTTGGCTATAAAATAAGAAGGCGTTGCACCACAAGACTTT
The DNA here is from genome assembly GCF_020826845.1 of Diceros bicornis minor. NCBI lineage: Eukaryota > Metazoa > Chordata > Mammalia > Perissodactyla > Rhinocerotidae > Diceros > Diceros bicornis. The sequence continues at coordinate 7,510,968 of NC_080756.1, forward strand.
ATAAACTAAATAATTTCCTTTTTTTTTTTTTGTTTTTCCTTCTGAGGAGAAGCAAAGCAAGGAGGTGGCAGATGAGTTAATGGTAGGGAGCTTCTGGAACAGTAGTTGGGATCATTTGTGCCTATTACACCACTTCTGGGAAATTTGACAGCTCCTATGGTATAAGCTTTATGTATTAAAAGCTGTGAATTGAGCAAAAAAAAAAAAGCTTAGGTGGAATATGTGGCAGACATTATTCTTGGGGTCCCAGGGAGCTTTTAAGAATGATCCTCTAATAAATGGCCAAGTAAGCTAGGATCAAAGGCCTGCTCAGTGCCTTTCCTATGTAGCCAATTTTTCTTTTGAAATTTAATTTTTTTATTAGTAACTTTGGCATGCTTGACTCAGTCATCTTCCTTAGAGTTTTTTACATCTCTATTATATATAGTTGAGGGAATGCAATTGAAATTCATTAATTAAAAACAATACCACTATTTGAAAAACCACAATTTTCTTAATTTTCTTTAAAAAAAAAACAAAAACTAATAGTTTTCTACAAACATATGCCCCATGAGATTGTACTGCCTGAGAAACAATGCATGGCTTTATGCCAAGATCAAGCAAGTTTACAGAGGTAAAAGTAATATGTGATTCTACAAGTTAAGATATCAGCTAAACTCAGGAGTCGGCATTCTGAAAAACAGAATCATTTCTCTTTTAATATAAAAACCAAATTATTCAAATACGTATTATTCTAAAATACCTCAGGAAGTACTTTCAAAATTGTAGCATGCCTATAAATGTTGGTATGAGTATAAAATGGTTTTCTGTGGCTACAAAATCTGTCTTCATTGAAAATTACATTAACAAAGGCCTGATCAATTTAACCATTTATTACCATAAGTAATGCTTTCACAGCATTATCAAGTAGTGGTTAAACCTCAGGCTCTGAAGTCAAAAAGCCCTAGGTTGGAATCTCAGCCTTGTTAGTTACTCCCTGGGTGACTTGAGGAAATTACCAAACCTCTCTAATTGTCAGTTTTCACATCTTTGAAAGAAGAAAATACAAGTGCCTTCCTCTTGTGGTAGTTCTAATATCTTGCTGAGATATTGCAGGTAAAGTGCAATCCCTGGCACACAGTAAGTATTGAGGACATATTTTCAATAGGGAGTAGAGAATGGTAGCGCTTTTGTGCTCATTACTCATGCTAAGTCTTTTATTAACTTATAAATAGACTGAATTATCAGCAAGTTCTAACCTTCTAGTTGAAAATTAGGAAACCCATGTCTTTTTCTGAGCCTTTGTTATGATTCTTTTAGAAAATTTATCTATTTAACAATAAGTATGTATTCATGTGTAACAAGAAAACTTGTCTAATATCATTCGGAAATATCTGTCTCAGTTTAATGATGAAATACAAATATTACTCAATCTACCTTTCTATGTTCAATCCCTCAGCTTTCACCATCATTCTTTATTGTCCTCTTGGACTTTTCTCTCTTCCACCTACTCCTTGTCTATTAGTGTTTCCCAGAATCCTGTGCTCTCTCTTCTTCTTAATTTATTCTCCCCAAGTGATCTTATGCACGCCAATGACTTTGATTACTACCAATCTATTGATATCACCCTGTATAACCTCCATATTGACAAATACTAATAGAATGTCTAGATTAACAGAAATAACACAATAGAGACACCACTTGGGTTTACTTATCTAAGGGATACAGAAAGGAATGTAGTTGCAATATCAGCTATAAGATGAAAGTACAAGCTTTTAAACTTTCCAAATACTCAGACCTTCTGGAATGCATAACATCAGACCTTCTGGAAACATCACATCTCCTTCCAGTCCTAGGCTTATATACATAAAACTAGACTGGTCCTGTACATAGCCTTCTCTAGAGACCACCTCACCTAAGCAAGGTAGCCCATTAGTCTCAGAGTTGTACAACGCACAACATGATAGCTAAGGTACAGTACAGAGGATATTCAGACATGAACAAATTCTTTATTCTCAGCCTCCCTAGGCTAACACAGCCCAGTGCAAGTACATTGCTGAATTTAGTGCTATGGAAATAAAACAAGAAAACCTGGATATCTCTGAAAGTCATGATATCAAGCCCTTATACACAAACTTACAATTCCAGAGCTCTTGTGCGAGATCCCGACATGAATATTCCACTGCTTACGGGACATCTTTACCCAGAAGTCTCGTTGGCACCTAACACTCCTCCCCAAAAAGGAGTTGGTCTTCTTCACACATTATCTTTCTCAGTCAAAGGCACCCCTATCCATCTGGTTGCCCAGACCAGGAAACTAAGAATTAAACTTGACTCTTCCTGCTCCCGCATCTACTACACCTCAGCTGAATCAAATTCTGCGCAAGCATCCCCCCTTCGTAACTCTCCAGTTCACCCACTTTTCTCCATTCTCACTAGCTTGGTTGAGGCCATCGTCATCTCTCCCTGGTGTAAAACGACAGTTTCCAAAGTATAATCCCTACCTCCAGTCCATTTTCAATTTATTTTCCGGTCCCAGGGTCTTCTTTCTAAAATGAAAATATGAAGCCCTTTTATGATTTTCTATTGTTTTAACATTAAAGTCTAAACTCCTTTGCATGGAGTGCTGGTTAGATCCTTTTACATACCTCAAGCAGTAGGGGTTCAAAGAAATAATGCATGTGCAAATAAGAGAGAAAGGAATTTCAGCCACAAAGCCAGGCCATACGGGAATATAGGAAAAGGGTGGCTTCACGGAGCCTGGAATGTAGTTTGGGAACTAGAAAACCATTTGGCATCCATAACTGCTTGATTAATCTCAGCAGCAGACGTGTTCTGCTTCCTTCTCCCTCCTCTACTGCTTGAGTGTTACCAAGAACCGTCTACTCTGTGTCTCTGCTAGTGTTTCTCCTGCTCCTGCCAACCGGTTGCCTCAGTCCCAATTCTGTATTGCATTGAGATTCCCTTCCTCATAGCTTCTGTGTCCTCATGTCTCCTGCTCCCTCATGGCCTCTGCTGCTCTTCTTTGTCTGTGTCTATTTAGCTTCTGTCTCACTACCCTACCAACTATAGACTTTCTCTTTATGTGTCACATTCAAATTTATAAAGAGAAAGAACCCAGTAGTTCAGCAAATCGAATAGTATAGATGGTGTATTCCGATTTTGCTATGCTTTTTGCTGTCCCAGGTCACTGGAAAGGAATACAGAACAACTGTCCTGGGAGCAGGGCGACACCCCTGGCTCAAACAGCTGTGGTCAAGGGTGATTGGCTTATGTGGTCAGGGTAAGGTGTTCACATGGTTCAGAACATGGGCATCCATGCTGAAGAAAACGTATCAGAGATCTGGTAGGTGAATGAATTAATAAGAAACTTTGTTTGCAAATGTGTTTGTAAATGCTTTCTTGCCCACTTTTTATCAGTAATTATATTTTAAGTAGTCTCATGCTACTATTTTTTCCTTTGTCATCATTAATTCTCTCTCTGAATTCCTTTTCCTGAAATTAATTCATTTTTACAGTTTCTTTTTCAAAGAATTTTACTTAGCCCAAAATGATTCGTCTTTAATGCCTCTTGGTACATGCTATGTATTTCTTAAAACATATTCTCAAAGAATCCCTTAAGCTTTAATTCTCAGAATTAAAAATTATAACTTACTGACTGGTCTAAATTACATACTGACTGAAGAACACAGATGATTTCTTTACGGAATAAAGAAATGATTACAAAAGACAAATTATGAGTACAGAACCTATAATTTACTGTTTCAAACACTATATTCCTAGATGTAAGGATAAGTTGCTTGTATCTTTCTTATGGTTACTCTCCAAAATTATTTTTTAAACATTTTATTTTCTGTCTTTTTTGCAAATGCTTTTAGAACACAAAAATGATTCTTTTTTTTTTTTTCAGGAAGATTAGCCCGAGCTAACATCTGTTGCCAATCTTCCTCTTTTTTGCTGAGGAAGATTGGCCCTGGGCTAACATCTATGCCCATCTTCCTCTACTTTAATGGGACGCCGCCACAGCGTGGCTTGATAAGCAGTGCCTGAGATCCAAACTCGCAAACCCCGGGCTGCCAAAGCGGAGCCCATGAACCTAACTACTACGCCACTGGGCTGGCCCCTAAAAGTGATTCTTAAATATGGTACATCAAAGTTTGGTCGGTGTTTGTGGAATGGCAGTAACAATGAAGTAACAATAAAGGAATAGGTTTTTAACAAGACAGCCACCTTTACTACAAGACGTCTTTTAGCTGGTCCTTCCCTAACTCACTGTATCCATCAGCTACTGGAGTGCACATGGTGCAGAAATAGTTCTGGTCTGAAAAAGCAGAAGCAGCAGTCACTCCTGATTGGTGGCCTCCACTCCCAGCAGCTCACAGAATGTTCTCACCAGCAAAGGGAGGAGGGGGCAGGAGACAGATTTGCTAGGTCTTTCTGTGTTACAGAAGTAGAGATTGAAATACTCCACTGCAGTATTTTCATAGTCCAGAGGATTACAGACTCCTTCATTCTGTGGTTGTGATGAAATCTGTGGAGATATTTAATATTAACAAGGAATGGTTTTAGAGGTGTTTTTTCTAATAGTTCTGTTATTTTTGTACCACCTTATGACCTTGTGCTTTATTCTTGCTTTCAGCCTTGTTCCTGAGACCAAGACCACACTGCCTGGTCATCCTCTACTCCTTTAAATCACCTCTCTCATTGCCTCGTCTCACACAGGAAGCCACATCAATGGGGGCTTCAGACGTGTCATTCGTAGTCTTCCTTCTGAACTGCTCTCCTGGGCTTGTTTCTCTCACCTGACTCTGTCCTTCGACTCCAGCCTTACTGGCTGAATTGAGCTGCGTTCCCTGGGAGTAGGCCTTAAGGAGAGATTTGCGTGCCTGTGATTTATTACTGATGTGAGCTCAGAAGAAACCAATAGAGAACAGGGCAAGCAGGGAGGTAGAAGAGGCCAGTCAGACAAAGCTCTGGGGAGGGCAGGGGAATCTAGGAGACCAGCTCACAGGGGAGCTCCCTCACACACATCTCTCCCAGGTCCTCTGGCTCTCCATGAACGTGGGGCAAAGAAACTGCAGAAACTCAGGGCCAGTCCTATGAAGGCAAAAACATGCTGAAAAACGGGGAGCAGAGAAGACAGGACTACACAGAAATGATAAAAGGGACAGGGATCTGGACAGAATGCTCCCTACGCAGGTCTTCCTGGGCCACCTTCAGTCATTACCTCTTCTAGACCAACTCATCTCTGAGACCCTCTTGCCTCAGCCTCCATGTTGGACAGCGCTCTTGCCAGGCACACTCCAGCCCAGGGGTTCTCAACTGGGGGCGATTTTCCTCCCTCCCTGCCCCGGGACATTTGGTAATGTCTGGAGACATTTTTGATTGTCCAACTTGGGGCGGGGATACGAATGGCATCTCCTGGGTAGAGGCCAAGGCTGATGGTAAACATCTTATAATGTACGGGTCACCCCCATCCCCCCACCCCTACAACAAAGAATTATCCAGAACAAATTGTCAACAGTGCTGAGGTTGAGACACCTTGCCTCTGGCCTCAGTTCTGGTGGTTATATCACTGTTTTGTTCTGTTTGAAACCCTGACTTGTAACCTGTCTGGTACCTCAGTTCTTTAGGGTTATTCTCATGAATCCCCAGACCCCTCCTCGGACTGAGAGTTAGTGCCTGAGCCCAGCCCCATGTCATGCCCACCTGCCTGGACCTCAGAGTATTGCCTGCTCCCAGGTGCCTGTATGGAGGAGCTTTGTCTGCCCACATGCCTGGACAACCAGTTCCTCTGGCTGGATCTCGTTGAAGTCAGTTATCCACCCTGAATATTAATGTTGTGTGTTGTTGGTTAAGCTGTTCTTGGATATCAAATGCCACCTTCCTGTCTACACTTCTTCCTCTGGCCTCCGGTTCTTCCTACTTCCCAACCTACTGCTCTTTGACCAAATGGGCACATATGGTTTCATCCTCCCATTTTTCCTGGTTGGCCCAACCTCGTTGCAGTGACCATGTCTGTGTCCAGCTGCTTGACTAGACACCTCAAAATGTGCTTTAGAGTTGTAAGACCTGTCCCATAAAGCCAGTTATAAAGGTAGGAAATCATGTTGGTTTAGCTCATCCAGATGAGGTTTGTCCTCTAAGTCCTCCTCTAAGTCTGAAGAGAGATAATAGTTACCATTTATGGAGCAGCTGTGTGGGAAGCTCTATACTAAATGCATTTACAATCTCATTTAATTTAACCTTTGCAAAAAATCCTGTGGATTCAGACTGACTGTTTCTACTTTATAGATGAGGAAACAGGCTCAAAGGTATTAATTCACTTACTGGAGGTCCTCTAGCTAGTAAGCAGTGAGTCAAGATTCCAACACAGGGGTTTTGACTGTAAAACTTTTGCTTCTACTTCATTTGTATTTCAGAAGTAACATGTTGTCCCATGAAAACTCTGGTAAAGCTTGAATGAGGCCTGTCTCCTCCCTTAATCTATTTCCTGAACATCTTATTGATTGGAACTTTCTTTTTAAATAAATTATTTGTGTAGGAAGAAAGAGCTTTCGATTTGTCATAGCATTCAATACATCTCCCTGTAGGGAATAACATATGCCCCATATAATTATAAGGTTATTTTTCTGTCTCCCCACCCTACTACAGGTTCTTCAGTGGAAAGGCCCTTGTGTTACTCACAGCTGTACTCCGGGCAACTGGCATATATATACTACGTTTCAATAAATATTTGTTTTAATTATATGGATCCTTATCCTCAATCATAGAGGAACAAAGGTACTGAGAAAGTTATCAAGGCAAGAATTCAAGCACAGGAAAACAAAATAAGGGACTAAGGTATACACACTGTGCAATGACTGGAATAAATCTTGTGGAAGTGAGGGCCACCCTGTACCTGCCGCCGTACATCTTTTCCCAAATAGCTCCTTCCTTCCCTCAAGAAATGTTTGTTGAGTGAGTGAATGAGTGAGTGAGTGAGTAAATGAATGCTGCTAGTGGGATGAGATTTCTTTCTTCAGATTTTAGGACCTCAACTGTAAAAATGCCTGGCCATTGTGAAAACAACCGTATGTGGCATACGGCGTGTGCCAGAAGTAAATATCTCAAAACTTTGAAATAAAACTTGAGTAACAACTGAGAATTCTTCTTGAGATCAGTGAAAACAAGGTAGATTCTTGACCAAGACTTGGTGACTCTGCACGCAAGGATGGATGACTTTCGTGACTATAGTGCTATGCCTGACATTTGATAAATCTTTTCTTTTATAAATTACTGTATTACAAGGTGAGTGACTTTACATTTCTAAAACTAGTGTTACAAAAATAAAAATTACACCAACAGCAGGAATACCAAAACATCCACATTCCCACCATCTTATTAAATTGTTGGTCTTCATTTTTCTGTTTCCTCGTAGTTCCCGTCTATGTTGATGCCTAATTTTTACACATTATTGTATTAGCATCCATTTGAGTCTTTTCAACACACCGTGCTGCCTCAGCATCATTACTAATGTGATTTGATTCTTCCAGGCTTCAAGCTATGGTGTCCGTCTCACTACTTTACCAACCAACCTCTTGGCAAGAGGTGCCTGCAGCGTCCCATCATCGCTCGCTGCACCCCACGTTGGCTGTGTCCTCTTCTCCCTCATTTTCCCCTTTTCTCATTCCACCCTTATTTCACAACAGCCTATGTCCTTACATCTTGGCTTTCATGTCCATGACTGGCCTTAATCCTAACACGAGTAGCTCCTCTGACACTGGCCCCACATTCTCTCTCCCATTTTTCCCATTGATGGCCTTATCTCCTCTGCCTCAAAGGTATCCCTTGCCATGTAGCTCTGTTCTTTTTTTACTTATTATCTCCTCCACCAGTTGTCTTATCTTTGCCACCAGAGTCCTCTCTGTCATTAGACCCTGACTCTCCCCACCTCTCCCTTTTCTCATTCTCTGATCTGGGCTCCTCTCTGTCACCAGTGCATTTGTTGCCTCTGGACCTAGCCACCCCTCACTTTCTTTGCTTTTCTCCTTACCTCTGGGCACCTCTCTTACAGCAGAGTGCTTTTTGCCCTGGATTCTACAACAGACTTTCATTTACCCCCACAGCTTGCTTTTTCCCCTCTCCCATGAAAGCACACTCAGATTCTTGGCCCCCTTCCCTTACCAGACCTCACTTTGTCTCTGGACTATGTCTCCTCACCTGACCACACCCTCTCTCAGGACAGAAACATCTACCAATCGTGGCCCAACCCATGAATCCCAGTGATTCATTGGTCTTTCACCCCCACCACCAATCCTCTCTACGTCACCACCACCAGCCTCTGCTTGCACCGTGACTCATTCTGAGTCAATCCTCCATGTCCCATGGAGGTCAACTCCAGGCAACCCTTCCTGACTGGCCTCTTCTCTCCCAACCAACAGGCACTGAGGGCTTAAGCTTGCTCCTTTCAGCCTCACCAAGAAAGGGGAACATCCCCTCTGAGCTCAGATTTCATGTCTGGAAGAAGTTGGTGAAGATGGCTTTAGATAGTTCTACCATGGTCAAATCATCCTGGAAAAAAGACCCCCAAGTTCCTCAACCACAATCAGGAGACATCCCAAGAGTTAATGAGCTGGAAAACTCAAAAAAAAAAAGAAAAAGAAGTTCTGGGTATATAGAAGGTTCAGAGAACTGAGAACTGTCCCTCACCTCAAAGACTGTGGGCTTACCAAGGTCCAGGACAGCCATGTCTCCACAAACATCTGACCTGCTTCTTCGGGGGGAAAAAAAATGTAAGCAATGAATTTAGGGATCTGAGGGGTCAAAGAGACCAGGGAAATGGTCATGTCCAAATAGCCTCTTGCTTCACAACAACTATCAGGAGACTTTGTAAGAACTAGTGACCTGGGAAATTATCATATGGTAGATAGGAATGTAGTCCTGGTGGTCTAGTGGTTAAGATTTGGCTCAGGTTCATTTCCCAGTCAGGGAACTACACGACCCCTCTGTCAGTTGTTGTGCTATGGCAGCTGTGTGCTGCTGTGATGCTGAAAGCTATGCCACCAGGATTTCAAACATCCGCAGGGCCACCATGGTGGACAGGTTTCAGTGGAGCTTCTAGGCAGAAGGACGTGGCCACTCACTTCCAAAAAAATTGGCCATGAAAAGCCTATGAGTAGCAGTGGAGCGTTGTCTGATACAACACTGGAAGGAGAGGATGGCGCAAAAAGACCAGACAGGGTTCCATCCTGCTGTACACGGGGTCACTAGGAGTCAGAGTTGACTCGATGACACTAACAACAAGATAGGCATCTATGTGGTCTAGGGGCTTCAGTAGGCAAGGAATGCCCCGTACCACTAAACATGTTGATTGCTCAAGGTCCAGATCCAGGATACCCATGCTTTAAAGAGCAGTTTCCTGGTAACATTAGACAAAGAGCCCGAGAACCAGCCAGGCCTGTTTGCATTGCCCCTAGCCTCAGACAGCCCGACTTCTGGGTCTGTGAGTGTCCCAGAGCAGGTCACAAAGATATATCTCCTGCATAGTTTTCTATAATCTTTATGAAGTTACTTTTTACATTTAGTCTTTAATATATTTAGGGTCCACATCCAACTATCACGTTAGGAAGGAATACCATTTTACTTTTCTCCATACGGTAATCTAGTTTTCCCAAAACCATCCATAAAAAAGTTTGTCCTTTCTCTGTTTCTCAAATATATGTGGGTCTATCTCTGAACTCTCCATTCTGTTCCAGCATGTATTTTTCTGTTCCTGTACTGCAGTTTATTTCTCTGGCTTTGTAGTATGTCCTAATACCTACTCCTCCCCATTTGACACTTCTTTTACAACTGAAAACATCTAGAAAACTATGGACCGTTGTTCTTTCAAATAACTTTTGACTATTTGTTGAGTTTCCAAAAAAAAAAAAAAAAAAACCCAATACAGCTGGAATTCTTATTGAGATTGCATAGAATTTATGGATTAATTTGGAGAGACTAGATATCTTTATAATAATATCTCATTAAACAAACAACATAATGTTTAATGTTATTTCATTAAACATACAAAACATCTTTCCATTTATTCGAATATTTCCCTACATCTTTTAATAGAGTTTAAAATACTTTTGCATAGATAATTTCTACATTATTTGATAAATTAAATTTTTAGATACTCATTTTTGTTTAAATTATATTTTCCAGTTGATTATTACTCATCTAGAGAAATGTTATTGATTTGTATCAATTCATCCTGTATCTGGTGCTCATTCTGAATACTCTCATTCATGCTAATAGTTTGCTTGTTGATTCTAAAGTTTACTAGATAGATGATCATGTCATCTGGAAATAGTGAGAGCTTTATCTTCTTTTTCCAATTCTTACATCTCGTTTCTTTTTCTTTTCTTATACAGCTTACTAGGTCCTGCAGAACCATGTAAAATAGTGCCAATGAATGTGAGCAACCTTGTGTTTTCCTGATCTTAAAGAGAATGCATCTGAATTTTTTCCAATAAGTAAAAAGTTTGCTCTAAGTTTTTAGTAGTAAGCCTTTATCAAGAAAAGAGAGAAGGGGGAGGGAGAAGAGCAAAAGGGATGATTAGGCACATGTGTGTGGTGATGGATTGTAATTAGTATTTGGGTGGTGAACATGATTCGATCTATGCAGAAATAGAAGTATAATGACGTACACCTGAAATTTACACAATGTTATAAACCAATGTTACCACAATGAAAAAAAAGAAAAAGGGACTTTCCTTCTATTTCATGTTTGTTAAGGGTTTTATAAAAATCTTAGCATAAGTGGTAATCATGATAAAGTCTTCTGAGTTGATCATATGATATTCTCTCTAGAATATTAGGGAGGAATTATATTGCTAGACTTTTCTGATAGGGATTATGCTTACATTCTTAGGATAAACTGGATTGTGATTTTTTTTTTTTTTTTTTACTGAACTATTGGACTTCCTTAGTATAGGCGTTTCCTTTTAATGTCATTAATCCATTTTTGAAAATAAGATGTCAGGGGTGAAGTCACTGGCCAGTAAAAGTTAGAATGCATTCCACATCGACCCAAAACCCCAAATAAATATCCTAAAACATAAGAAAATTCATAAGAAGCCTGTAAGTAACAAACAGTACTGTAAAAATATAAAATGCTTAACACATCACTTCCTGATCTCCTGAAAGTTAAGTGGAAGGTGATAGGTAGGACGTTGGCAAACCTCAGCTGAGGTGTTGTCTCAGCCCTTCTGTTTTTGCTTCTGTTTCTTACCTGGAAAGCAGCTTTGCTGGCTGAACTTTCAAGCAGCCACTTTGCGACGTTAACGTTGGAAGCCTCATGCTAAGAGTGGTGGAGAAGAACGCCTGGCTCCTTTACGGCTCTGTAGAGCGACTTTATCGGCCTTTGACTGACTGTTTCCCTGGACTTCCATTATGTGGGGAAATGAGCTCTTCTATGTCACTGTGGATGTGTCTCTGTTTCTAGCAGGAACTGGACACAGTTCTTAGCTGACCCAGGTACCTTGTTATTGAGGCGCGTGAGCTCATGTTCCTGGAGCTGGCAGCTACCTGGCCCCATCTTGTGCACTGCAGGAGGCACCAAAGCTCTGCCCTGGTTTTTATTCTTCCTGGTGAAGTCAAGCTGAGGGGAAGGGGAGGGAGGAAAGGGGGATGCGCCCCCGGGCAGAAGGTCCCTGGTTGCTGACTATTCCCTTTTCCTGCCACTTCTTCAGACAACTCTTCAGAGACTCTCACATCTTGAAAAGAAGCAGCGCAAGAAGGTGATTTCCTTACACTGCAATACAGTAGTCCCCCCTTACCTGCGATGGATACGTTCCAAGACCCCCACTGGATGCCTGAGACCGGGATAGTACTGAACCTCAAAATACTGCTTTTTCCTATACATACACACCTATGATAAAGTTTAATTTATAAATTAGGCACAGTAAGAGATTAACAATAACAACTAATGATAAAATAGTACAATTATAACAATGTACTGTAATGAAAGTTGTGTGAACGTGGTCTCTCTCAAAATATCTTATTGTACTGTACTCACTCTTCTCGTGATGATGTGAGATGAAGCAATTCCTATGTGATGAGATGAAATGAGGTGAATGACGTAGGCATTGGGACCTAGGTTAGGCTACCATATTGACTTTCTAATCATATGTCAGAAGGAGGATCATCTGCCTCCGCACTGCGTGGCTGCGGGTAACTGGAACCGTGGATGAGGGAGGAGTACAGCACACAGGTTCTGAGGATTAGAAAGAGAGAGAATCGTTTGCAGCCTAGTGTCATAAAGGATGCCAGGCCTGGCCACACTCTCTCAGCTCATTCTCTGCACCACCAGCACTACATCTGACAGTTGCTATATTGAAAATTTGGCTGGAGCATCCTTGGAAAATAGCTTGTTTCATGTAATGTCACAGAAACAGCAAAATCTCTCTGGTAGGTAAAGTTTCACGCACTTATTTCATATCCTAAGTCCTATTTGTATATCCCAGCAACTATTTTGCCATCTCTTTGAGGTCATTACTCCAATGCTACTTTCTCACTAAAGCTTTCCCTGACCATCCAATCTAAAATTGCACTCTTTCCGGCTCCCCCATATCTCTTCCCTGCTTTATGTTTCCTTCATAACATCTAACATAAGGTACGTATTTTATTTATTCTGTTCATCATGTGTCTCCTCCACCTGCATAGAGGTCCATTAGCACAGGGGGATTTGTTTTTTTTTTGTTGCTGTAGCCCATGTGCCTGGCGCATAACATATGCTCAATAATTATTTATTGAATAAACGAATTCCAAGGTGTTACACAGACATCTCCTTATATCAAGGGTGGCTGTGTTCCTTTAAATCAAAAACTAAATCTTATTATTCAGAAGCACCTCCCAATGCCCCAGGCCACCGCTGACCTCCTCAGGCTCATAAGGAATTCCCTTGGTAGACGATATATTCCTTAGTTTGAGTGACATATTAATCAGGAGACAAGCAAGAGATGGATGGCATTCTTAAAGGGGGTATTTGAGGATTGCTTAATAAAGGGGCTGTTTACAAAGGTTTGGGAAGTCTTCAAAGAATCCTTAAGGGAAGGTGAAACAACCTGGCCTAAAAACCTCAAGGAGCTATCTTCCTCCCACCCACCTGAGGAGACAAGGAGGAGGCCAGGTACCGGAACCTGGAGAGAGAAGTTGTAATCATAGACCGTGTAGACCGAGTACCTCGGTGTAGACCGAGGTAGCCCACAGTGAGCCTGCAGGGAGGCAGCTGGAGGAATAATGCCTTCCCTCACTCTCTTCACTCCTTCTGCCTTCCTGCCAGTGCCTCCCGTTTGGCCAAACCCAACAGGAATTCCAAGGTATGGAAGCCTAGTGATGCCGTCCATTCAGTTCAATTTCCTAGAGTACAGAGAAGGGAGGGAAACAGTGGAGAGTGGATTCGGAAGAGAAAAAAGAAAATATTCAGCACAAGTGGTAATCCTTCACTGGTCAATTATGCAATCTGTAACTTTTCTTTCTGTAAAATTCTTTCGTGCCACTGCTGAAGCCCCAAATAGATAGATTCCAGAAGGCCAACTGCGTGTGACCCTGATAGTTTTCATCAGCATGTCTACTACGCATTAACTGCTACCTGGATCTGCTGCACTTCAGCACACTCAGTACCTCCGTCTACAATCTATGGGATCCACCTGTTCTCAGCAGTAACTGTGGGTAGCATGCCCCCTTTGATTAAGAACAGATTTTAACCACCGTCCACCCCTTTACTGAATGCATGGGTACTTCATGTACTTTCTGCCTTCAGGCCCTATGTCAGAGGACACTGATGGCCAATGGCAGAGTTAATAGTATTCTGTATTCTTTTCTTAGCACGCTGAGGGCCTCTGATATCATCTTCTTCTAACTGAACCAAAGCATCATCTTTCTAATGTTGACCTAGATTGCTACATACACTTGGGAAATTTTATGGCAATTAGGCATTCCTCAGGATTAAGCAATCAATCAATATATCTCCCTCAGCACCTGCCCCTGCAGGTTGTCGTTATATCAGATGGTTCCAATTGCTACATAGGGTGATCTCTCCATCATAGGTGGTGTCCAGGTTTATGGTCACAAACTAGGAATATCCATATCGACTAAGTCTCACCCTGCTCTGGATCATTAAAACACAGTCCCTTTGCTCAGATCACAAATTCAAACCCTTGCTCTTCAGAGGCATCAGATTAAAATAGGCAATTCTCCCAGGCTTTCCATCCCTGTCTCTTATGCTCATTCCTCCCAAATCAAAATATGATAGGAACTTGATTCACAAATCTCCTGCAGTAAGTATGGCTATTTGGGTATCCTGGTATGGGTATCCAACACAGTTGGGTATCCAACTGTATGACACCCTAGCACATGACCAACTTTCCTGGAATTTCATAGGTGTGCGTGGTAGACAGAAAAATGGTCCCCAAAGATGTCCACATCCTACACCCTGGAACCTATGAACATGCTACCTTACATAGCAAAAGGGATTTTGCAGATATGATTGAATTAAGGATATTCAGATGGGAAGATCATCCTGGATTATCCAGGTGGGCCCAGTGTAATCACAGGGTCCTTATAAGAGAGATGCATGAGAGTCAGAGTCGCAGAAGGAGATGTGACTACAGAAGCATAAGTATGTGAGAGAGAAAAATTTGAAGATGTTATGCTGCTGGCCTTAAAGAAGGAGAAACAGACCATGAGCCAAGGAATGCAGATGGCCTTTAGAAGCTGGAAAGACAAGGAAACAAATTCTCCCCTAGAGCCTCCAGAAGGAACATAGCTCTGCTAAAACCTTGACTTTCTGACATTTATCTCCAGAACTTTAAGACAATAAACTTGTCTTGTTTTAAGCCACTAAATGTGTGGTAATGGTGTTACAGGAAATTAATACTGGTGACACCCCCCTTGGGGGGTGATGGAATGACAGTGGTTCCAGCACAGCACAATAATAACAGGAGAGGACAGGCCTGTGGTCTCTCTGCCTTTTAACTCAACTTTGTATATGCAATAACTTTAGATTTACAGAAAAATTGTAAAGATAGTACAGGGAATTTCAGTATACGCCCCTCTCCATGCAGTGGTGCCAGGGGCCAGGGGTGGAGGAAGATATTGTCTAAAAAAGGGCATGTGGGACGTTTTTGGGGTGAAATGTTGTATATTATGATTGTGGTAATGGTTATAGAACTGTATACATTTGTTAAAAGTAACTGAACATTTAAAATTGGTTAATTTTTATATGTAAATTATACTTCAATAAAATTGATTTAAAAATAGAATGGCCAAAAAATTACAAGATTTTATGTTTGTATTTATTTAAATAATCCTTGCTAAGTATATTATTTTTATAATTATTTTATTTTTACACTCAACTCCTTAATTAAAAAGAAACTATATAGTGAAAATAACTTGTGAGAAAAGTGGAAGATAGAGTTGAGAAATCTCTCAGAAAGTAGAACAAAAAACACAACATCCTACAAAAAAGACACATATCACAGCATGGATGAAACATGAGGACATTATGCTATGTGAAATAGGTCAGTTACCAAAAGACAAATGCTGTGTGATTCCACTTATATGACAGCTCTAAAGTAATCAAATTTATAGAAACAGAAAGTTGAATAGTGGTTGCCAGGGACTGGAGGGAG
Source organism: Diceros bicornis minor (assembly GCF_020826845.1). NCBI lineage: Eukaryota > Metazoa > Chordata > Mammalia > Perissodactyla > Rhinocerotidae > Diceros > Diceros bicornis. Next base: position 7,526,603 of record NC_080756.1, read on the forward strand.
AGGGAAATGCAGAGTTGTCTTTTAATGGATACAGAGTTTCAATTTTGCAAGATGAAAAATTTCTGGAGATCTGTTGCACAATAATGTGAATATACTTAACACTACTGAAATGTGCACTTAAAAATGGTTAAGATGATCTGTTTTATCTTATGTGTTTTTTACTACAGTTAAAAATAATTTCTTTAAATCAAGAAAACAGAAATATCCTTTACCCCAACAACTCCATTTGTAGAACTTGAACAAGCTCAAGGTTGCCCAGCAGGTGAGGCGGATGTCTTGAGAGTGTATGTTTTTCCCTCTATCCCTGTCCCCAGTGGAGATTATCTACTGAATGTAAAGGCAGAAAATTTTATTTGGAGGTCTAAGGAGAGGCCAAATCTTTGTGGGGAAACAAAATTGAGGGTCACAAACAGTAGAAACTTATTCCAATTTACACGTTTTAACATGACAATAACAATAGTCATTTTTACTATGTACCAATTATACAGCTTAAAAATTAAAAGATCCCACACATCAAATTGGAACCACTTTAATGTAGGTCTTGGGAGATCAGAATAACTGGAATGATTTATACAGTCGACACTCCTGCCCCTGCTGGCTAGAATTGACTGCAACCAGACTATCTCCGGCTAACTGTGCTGACATAGTAATACTTGAAATCTGTCCACTTTTCTAGTAGAAGATAGCCAGTTCTTCCTGTACTTGGGGAAATTTCTTAGTTTATTTCCTTTAAAAGGCATTCACACACAGGGAAATGCAAATCAAAACAACACTAAGATACCACCTCACGCCTGTTAGAATGGCTATAATCACCAAGACAAAAAACAACAAATGTTGGAGAGGATGTGGAGAAACAGGAACCCTCATACACAGCTGGTGGGAATGCAAATTGGTGCAGCCATTATGGAAAACAGTATGAAGAGTCCTCAAAGAATTAAAAATAGAGATGCCCTATGATCCAGCCATCCCACTACTGGGAATCCATCCAACGCACCTGAAATCAACAATCCAAAGAGGCTTATGCACCCCTATGTTCATTGCAGCATTATTCACCACAGCCAAGAAGTGGAAGCAACCTAAGTGTCCCTCGACTGACAAGTGGATTAAGAAAATGTGATATATATATACAATGGAATACTACTCAGCCATAAAAAAAGACAAAATCGTCCCATTTGCAACAATATGGATGGGCCTGGAGCATATTATGTTAAGTGAAATAAGCCAGAAAGAGAAAGACAAACACTGTATGATCTCACTCATATGTGGAATATAAACCAACACATGGACAGAGAAAACTGGACTGTGGTTACCAGGGGCAGTGGGGGTGGGGGGTGGGCACAAGGGGTGAAGGGAGTCATATATATGGTGATGGACAAACAAAAATGTACAACCCAAAATTTCACAATGTTAGAAACCATTAAAACATCAATAAAAACAAACAAAAAAAGGCATTCACACAGAGAGACAGAGAGAGAAAGAGGGACAGAGACAGACAGAAACAGAGAGAGACAGAAAGAGAAACATAAAGACAGAGTAGACAGACACAGAATACCTTGCATTTCTGCCTTCCTCTTCCCTCTCTCTGCCTTATTGCATTGTAATAGCCTGCTCCAGTACTGATTTGTTTCATTATACTGTAAGAAGACAGGGACAATGCTTTTCTGATTCAAAATATAATCACCAGCCTAAAATCATGCCTGGTACATAGAAGGTTCTGAATAAATGTTTGTTAAGTGAATGAGAGGCAGCCAGAGTTGGAGAGGGATTGAGAGAGAGGAAGAAGAGAAACAAGACCTACTCTTTCAAGGGCTCTTCCCACCTCTATTTGAGAGAAAGATTTATTTCAGGAATACTAATATCACACTTGCACATTCCAGGCATAGGAAACAGGAACCCAATTAAATTGGCACTCATAGGCATTGACCTAAGCATTTTACAAATATTCTTATATAGTCCTTACAATAATCCTATAAAATACACACTACTATATCCGTTTTACAGATGAGGAGACTCAAGCAGGAAGAAGTTAAGTTAAATTTCCCAAGACTAAGCGGTGGGGCTGGGATTTGAACCCAGGAAGCTTGGCTCCACAGTTCACACTTCTAACCTGCAGCATGGTGCCTCTCCAAAGGATGCGAAGAAGAGGAGACAGCATACATAGAGGAGAAAAATAGCTTCAGGAGTATTGTACCAACCTTTCCCTGTAAGTCATCTGCCTGCTGGAACATAATTATATCAGAGACGACATCACCATAGCTAGAGAACCAACTTTGTCAATCCAATGCTTCTCACACTCAATTGGGGGAACCAAGAGCAGAGGTGGGTAAAGCATACATGGAATGGTTTAGAGGACCCAAAACAGTCTCAGGGGAGAAATTTCTTAGTAGTTTTCTATTATAGCTTAAAAATTCATTAAATCTTCCCACGTTCAACAATGGATAGATCGTCCAGATAGAAAAAGCAATATGGAGACATCGGACTTAAACTACATGTTAGATCAGATGAACCTAACAGACATTTATAGAACATTCCATCCAAGAGTAGCAGAACGCACATTCTTCTCAAACACACATGGAATATTCTCTAGGATAGATCATATGTTAGACCACAAAGCAAATCTTAATAAATTTAAGAAGACTGAAATAATATCAAGTATCTTTTCTGACCACAGTGGTATAAAACTAGAAATTAATTATAAGTGGAAAACGGGAAAACTCACAAATATATGGAGATTAAACAACGTGCTCCTGAATAACCAATGGATCAAAGAAGAAATCAAAGGAAAAATAAAAAAAATCTTAAGACAAATGAAAATGAAAACACAATATATTAAGACTTATGGGATGCAGCAAAAGCAGTTCTAAGAGGGATGAATGCCTTCATTAAGAAAAGGAAAGATGTCAAATAAACAACCCAACTTTACACTTCAAGGAACTAAAAAAAGAACAAACTAAGCCCAAAGTTAGAAGGATGGAAATAAAGATCAAAGTGGAAATAAGTAAAATAGAGACTAAAAAGACAATAGAAAAGATCAATGAAACTAAGAGTTGGTTCTTTGAAAAGATAAATAAAATTGAAAAACCTTTATCTAGACTCACCAAGAAAAAAAGAGAGGACTCAAATAAATAAAACCAGAAATGAAAGAGGAGACATTACAACTGATACCACAGAAATACTAAAGATCATAAGAAACTACTGTGAGAAATTATATGCCAAAAAATTAGAAAACCTTGAATAAATAAATAAATTCCTAGAAATATACAACCTACCAAGACTGAATCATGAAGAATTAGAAAATCTGAGCAGATGAGTTACTAGTAAGGAGACTGAATTACGTGTGAGTCTATTTCTAGACTCTGTTCTGTTCCATAACTATAAAGCATAATGACAGAAGTAAGTCCTTCCTTATCAGTAATAACCTTAAATGTAAACTCTCCGATTAAAAGGACAGAGATTGGCACGATGGATAAAAACACCATCCATCTATATGCTGAGTTGGAGGCTCACTTGAAAGCCAGAGACGCAAACAGGCTGAGAGTGAAAGGAATGAAAAAGATATTCCATGCAAATAGTAACCAAAAGAGAGCAGGGGTGGCTATGCTAACATCAGACAAAATAGACAAATCAAAAAAGGCTACAAGAGACAAAGAAGGACATTGTATATTAATAAAGATTCAACACAGCAGGAAGATATAACTTATAAATATTTGCACACCTAATGACAGATCATCAAAATATATGTGAAGCAAATTGTTCTGTAACAGATCTCTAAAACTTTTTCAATTTGCAAAATTAAAACTCTATATCCATCGAACAACAACTCATTGATTTTTGAACTAACCTTGCAATTCTGGGATAAACCCCACTTAGTCGTGATGTATTATTCTTTTCATAAATTGCTGGATTCCTATGATAACCTTTTTGTGTGTGTGTGAGGATTTCTGCATCTATGTTTATTGAATTTGACAAGTTTTAGTATCAAGTTTATGCTGGCCTCATGAAACAAATTGGGGAGTGTTCCCTTTATTTTCTGGAAGAGTTTGTGCAAGATTAGTGTTATTTCTTCCTTAAGTGTGTGATAGATAGACTTCAATGGTGAAACTTCAAGGATTTTTTTTGGTCAGGGGTGGTTTTTTTTTAATCTAGGTATAATTTACATACGGTAAAATTAACTTTTTTTTTAGTGTACAGTACTATGAGTTCTATGAACCTATGAATTAAATAGGTTTTCATTTCTCTCGGGTAAATACCTGGAAGTGGGATTGGGGATTTGTATGGTGAGTGTATATTTTAACTTCGTAAGAAATGGTCAGACTGTTTTCCAAAGTGGCTATACCATGTTGCATTCCCACTAGTAATGTTTGAGAGTTCCAGTTGCTCTGCATCCTCACTAAAACGTGGTATTGTCCGTATTTTTTAAAAAATTTTAGCCATTCCAATAGGTCTATAGTGGTATCACTTTGTGGTTTTAATTTGCATGTCTCTAATGACTTATGATGGTGAACATCATTTCATCTATTTATGTGCCATCCATGGATCTTCTTTGCTGAAATGCCTGTTCAAATCTCTTGCCCAGTTTTTTAAATTGAGTTGTTTGTTACCTTATTGTTAAGTTTTGAGAGTTCTTTTTATATATTGAGTACAAGTCCTTTACCAGATACATCAGTTGCAAAGATTTTCTGTCAGTCTGTGGCTTGCCTTTTCATTCTTTAACAGTGTCTTTCGCAGAGCAGAAGTTTTGCAATTTTTATAAAGTCTAATTTATTAATTTTTTTCATGTTTGTAGCATGCTTTTAGTGTCATAACTATGATATCTTGGCCTAACTCATAGTCACCAAGATTTTCTCCTGGTTTTTTTCCTAGAAATTTATAGTTTTAGATTTTTGCCTTTTGATCTATGATTCATTGTGAGCTAATTTTTGCATGAAGTGTCAGGTAGGGGTTGGGGTGCACTGTTTTGCATAGGGATATTCACTTGTTCCAGCACTGTTGGTTGAGATGACCATCTGTTCTCCATTGACTTGCCCTTGCACTTATGTAAAAAGTCAATTGATCATATATGTGGGGGTCTATTTCTGGACTCTGTTCTGTTCCATTGATCTATGTGTCTATCTTTGCACCCGTACTACACTGATTACTGTAGTTTTACAGTAAGTTTTACAATCAGGTTGTATGAGTTCTCCAACTTCGTTCTTTTTCAAAATTGCTTTAGGCTATTTCTTTTTATTTTCTATATAAATTTTATAATCATCTTGTCAATTTCTACAAAGTTTTCCTGGGATTTTGAATGAGATTGTATAGATGCTATAGATCTCTTTGGATAACTGACAGCTTAACAATACTGAATCTTCCAATCCATAAACATAATATGGTCCTTTATTTAATTGGGTCATAGATCATCAGTGTTTTGTAGCTTTCATCACATAGATTTGGCACATTCTTTGTGAGATTTATACCTGAATACTTCCTGTTTTTTTGTACTTTTACAAATCATTAAAAAGTGATTTCCAATTGTTCATTGCTTCTATAGAGAAATACAACTGATGTTTTATACTGACCTTGAATCCTGCAATCTTGTTAAATTAGCTAATTACTTCTAGTACTGTTTTTTCAGATTCTTTGGGATTTTTATATGTAGACAATTATGCTCTCTCTGAATATAGACAATATTATCTTCTTTTCCAATCTATATGCCTTTTATTTCTTTTTCATGATTTATTACACTGGCTAGAACCTCTATATGTAGGCACATTGAGAGGTGACATCCTTGCTGTCAAGGAGAACACTGTGCACTAGTTACCAAAGCCAAGAGAGCACTTGGAGGATAGCAAAGATCGTCGCTATGCTAATCACCAGGAATAAAAGTCCAAACACTTCCACCCACCACATCTTGGTATAGGAGTAGCCTAGGAAAACACAACACAGTCAAGCACTGGACAGAAGAGTTTTATTTACACAAAGACAAGACAGAAAGATCAGCTCCAATAGTGTCTTATTAGTTCCTCATGGCCAGTGAGTCCCACCAGGCAGCCAACACAGAGCAATTAGCCTGCAAACACTTCTTTTGTGCTGTAGCAGAAAGACTCTTCCTCCACCTCCATGGAGTCTGAAATACTGAAAGCTGGGGGCGTGCCGGAGGGCCATTGACACAACACGCTTAAGCGGAACAAAGGAGTACATGTTGAGTCTGAAATAGGGGAAGATATTCCCACACAAGGCAGTAAGCCAAGCACTGGCTCTTTGGGCTCCTAATCTCCTGGTAAGGAAGTGTTCCAGGCCCAAGGCCTGTTCTCATGTGACTAGCTGGGGGTCAAAAGACGGTGCACGTTAGCCTGCCTTTCCCAACTTTTGTGTCATTGCTGAGCTTAGGGGGAAAGCATTCAGTCTTTGATCATTAAGTATGACAGTGGCTGTAGGTTTTTTGTAGATGTCCTTTGTAAAATTGAGGAAGTTCCCTTCTCTTACTAGTTTGTTGAGAGTTTTAAACTCATGAATGTGTGCTGAGTTTTGTCAAATGCCTTTTCTGCATTTACTGAGATGGCAATATAATTTTTCTTTTTCAAGTCTGTTAATATGGTGAATTACATTGATTGGTTTTTGAATGTTAGACCAGTCTTGCATTCCCAGAACAAATCCCACTTGGTCATGGTGTATGATAATACATCTTGATGTATTGTTAGATTCAATTTGCTAATATTTTGTTGAGGATATTTGTGTCTATGTACATAAGGGATATTTATCTGTGGTTTTCTTGTATTGTTACATATTTTTCTGTTTCTGGTATCACTATCATTGTGGCCTTGTGAATTAGAATATTTTCTCTTCTATTTTCTGGAAAAGTTTGTGTATAATTAGTATTATTTCTTCCTTAAGTGTTTGGTAGAACTCACTGGTGGAGATATTTGGGCCTGAGATTTTCTTTGTTGGAAAACTTTTAGCTACAAATTCAATTCTTCTAGTAGCTATAGGGCTGTTCAGGTTATCCACTTTGTCTTGAGTAAGCTCTTTTAGTTTTTCTCTTTCAAGAAATTTGTTCTTGGGCCGGCCACGTGGCTTAGCGGTTAAGTGCACGCGCTCCGCTGCTGGCGGCCTGGGTTCGCAACCCCGGGTGCGCACCCACGCACCGCTTCTCCGGCCATGCTGAGGCCGTGTCCCACATACAGCAACTAGAAGGATGTGCAGCTATGACATACGACTATCTACTGGGGCGTTGGGAGAAAAAATAAATAAATAAAATTATAAAAAAAAAAAAGAAATTTGTTCTTTACATCTAAGTTGTTAAATTTATGGTATAAAGTTGTTTGTAATACAGTCAGCCGTCTGTATCCTGCAGGTTACGCATCCCTGGATTCAACCAACCTTGGATTATTATGTTTACAATTTGCAGCTGTTTGGATCTGCAGATGTGGAACCCTTGGATGCAGAAGGCTGGCTAAGGGACTTGAGTATCCATGAATTTTGGTATCTGCAGGGCTCCTGGAACCAATCCCCCGTGGATACTGAGGGACAACTGTATTCCTTTATCCTTTTAATATCTTTATATTCTGGAGTGATGTCAACACTCATTCCTGATATTGGTCATTTTTGTCTTCTATTTGTCTTCATCAGTATGGTTAGAGGTTTATCAATTTTATTGATCTTCTCAAACAATCAGATTTGGCTTTATTTTCTCAATTGTTTTTCTGTTTTTCATTTTATTGATCTCTGCTCTTATCACTATTTCTTTCCTTCTGCTTGCTTTGGGTTTACTTTGCTCTTTTTAACGGTCTCTTAAGGTAGAAACTTAGATTAAGTGCTTTTATAGGCACTTAATGTTATAAATTTCCCCTAAGCACTGCTTTAGCTGCATCACACACATTTTGGTATGTTGCGCTTTTTCATTTCCATCCAATTAAAAATATTTTCTAATTTCCTTTGTGACTGCCTCTTAAACCCTTAGGTTATTTAGAAGTGTGTAATAAAATTTCTAAATATTTAGGTATTTTTCTAGATTTTTTTGTTTTTGGTTTCTAGTTTAATTCTATTATGTTCAAAAAACGTATTGGTATGATTTGTAATTTTAAAAAGTCCCTTAAGGTTGTTTTATGGCCAAGAATATGGTCTATCTTGGTCAGTGTTCCATGTGCACTTGAAAAGAATGTATATTTGGTTGTTGTTAGGTGAAGTGTTCTATAAACATCAATTAGGTCAAGTTTGTTGATAGTGTTATTCGCGTCTTCTATATCCTTATTGATTTTCTGTCTGCTTGTTCTATCAGTTACTGAGGGGTAATGATATCACCAATTATAATTGTAGATTTGTCCACTTTGATATTAATATAGTTACTCCAGTTTTCTTTTGATTAGTGTTTGCACAGCATATCTTTTCCTTTTCATTTACATTTCACCTATCTATGTCTTTATATTTAAAGTAAGCTTCTCATAGGCAGCATATAGTTAGGACTTGATTTATCATCTATAGGTTTATCATTTATGGGTTGAATTCCATCCCCCCCACATTCATGTGTTGACATCCTAACTAGTACCACAGAATGTGACCTTATTTGGAAATAGGGTCATTGCATATATAATTAGTTAGGATGAGGTCATGCTGGTGTAGGATAAGCACCTAATCCAGTATGGCTGGTGTCCTTATAAAAGGGATTAATGAAGAAAGACACACACACAGGAAGAATGCTATGTGAACATGAAGACAGAGCTTGGGGTGATGCAGACAAGCCAAGGAACACCACATTGCCAGCAAACTACCAGAAGCTAGGAGAGAAGCATGGATCAGATTCTTCCTCACAACCCTCAGAAGGACCAACCCTGCTCACACCTTGATGTCAGACTTCTAGCCTCCAGAACTGTGAGAAAATAAATGTCTGTTGTTTCAGCCACTCAGTTTGTGGTACTTTTATACAGCAGACCCAGAAAACTAATAAATCATCTAATCTAACAATCTCTATCTTTTAATTGATATGTTTAGATCATTTACATTTAATGTAATTGTTGATATAGTTGGGTTTAAGTCTCCCACTTTATTTGTTTATTGGTTGCTTCCTCTGTTTTTTGATCCTCTCTTCCATCTTTCTTACATCCTTTTCTATTATTTGAATATGTTTATATTCCATTTTAATTTATTGGTTTTTTTGGCAATGTTTTTGGATTTATTTTCTTAGTGGTTTCTCTATAGATTAAATGATACATACCTAACTTTTCCCATTATATCCAGGTTAATATTTTACCACTTCAAGTGAAATGTAGAAGGCTTACAACCGTATAGGTTGCTTTACCTTCTCCCTTTTTTGTTATAGTTGTCATATGCATTACATCTACATATATTGATATTCCTACCAACCAGTGTTATAATTTTGAGATGAGATTTATTTTACCCAACTTCAGCATGCCACTATTTTATGGATACTGAATACACTAGACTCCTAGGTCATGCACACTAGACTATGTACACTGAACATGTACACTTGATTCCTAGACTCCTAATACTCATGGCAGTAGCAGAGGCCAGAGTGTTAGCATTTTTCTGCTGATTATTTGAGCCCCAAGACCCACAAGGCAATGCATATGGTGGGATGAAGCCTGTACATATAGTGGGTTAGTTGGGCCACAGGAAAGGAACTTTGAGCTTAAGAAGTCTACCACTTTTATGGCAACCATTAAGCAGCTTTTTCTGTGGGGGCAGATATTACCTCACCTCTCAGAATTGCCAGCTGCATAAACAATCCTGAGAAATGACCTGGCTGAAAGAGTGTCAGGGTCTTGCAATCTTTATACACTCAGCAAGATGTGTAAGAGTGAAAGAGACCCACAGTAGACTGCCTCCCAATCATTTTTTGCTTTCATCAGTCATTCATATTTTAAGGAACTTAAGAGGAGAAAAATAGACTGTTATATTTACTCAGATCTTTACCTCTTCTGTTGTTTTTCCTTCATTTTTTAAGTCCTAAGTTTATCTCTGGTATCTATCTTTAGCCTGAATAATTTCCTTTAAGTATTCTTTAAAACTGATCTGCTGATGATGAATTCTCAAAATTTTCTTTCATCTCAGAATGTCTTTATTTCACCTTTATTCTGATGAACATTTTTGTTGGACATAGAATCCTGGGTTGACGATTCTCTTCTTTCAGCACTTTAAAAACGTTCTTCCATTGTCTTTTGGGTTTCATGGCTTCTGATGAGAAATCCAAGGTCATCCAAACCACTGTTTCCTCATATGTAACATTTCATTTTTCTCTGATTCTATTAAAGATTTTTTTAAGATCTTTTTTTTTAAAGTAGTTTTCAGCATTTTCATTATAGTGTGTCTAAAAGTTATTTTGAGTTTATCTTGTTTAGGGTTCATCAAGCTTCTTGTATCTGTAAATTTATGTTTCACTAATTTTGGGATGTTTGGGAGCATTATTCAAATAATTTTTCTGGCCCCAATCTGTTTATCCTCTCCTTCTGGGACCCTGATGGCAAATATATTACATTTCAAAAATATTGTCCCACAAGTCGTTGATGCTCTGTTCTTTTTCTTTCTTTCTTTCTTTTTAAATCTTTTCCCCTCTCTATTCTTCAGATTGTATAATTTCTATCTATCGCCCTTCAGGTTTAAAGGCTTCTTTCTCTTACATCTTTATCCTGCCTATTGAGCCCATCCAGTGATTATATCTTTAATTTTTAAAAACATTTTATTTTGAAATAACTATAGATTCACAAAAAGTTGCAGACAGCACAGAGAAGCACTATGTATCTTTCATCCTGTTTACCCCAATGATTACATCTTATATAATTAGAGCATAATATCAAAACCAGGAAATGACATTGGTACAATGTGTGTATATAGTTCTTTATCATTCAATAACATGCGTAGATTTGTGTAATGACCACTGTAATCAAGACACCAAACTAGTCCATCACCACAAAGACCTGTCTTGTGCTCTTCTTTTTTAGTTACTCTCCCCTACCTTCACCATCTCTAACCTCTGGAAACTATTAATCTGCTTTCCATTTCTATAATTTTTTAATTTTGAGAGTTTTATATATACGAAATCATACAGTATGTGACCTTTTGAAATTTTTTTTTTACTCAGTACAATGACCTTGAAATCCGTTGAAGTCGTTATACATAGAAATAGTTTTTTCCTTCTTATTGCCGTAGTGTGGATATATCAGTTTGTTTAACCATTCACCTATTGTGAGATATTTGGTTGTTTCCAATTTTGGGCTATTACAAATAAAGCTATGAACAATCATGTTCAGGTTTTTATGAAGACATAAGTTTTCCTTTCTCTAGAATAAAGGTCAAGGGTAATCGCTGGGTTGTATGATAAATGTAAGTATGCTTTTTAAAGAAAATGCCAAATTATTTACCAGAGTGGCTGTACCATTCTATATTCCCACCAGCAATGTATGACATCCAGTTTTTCTGTATCCTCACCAGCATTTGTAATTGTCACTGTTTTATTCTCCTATGTTATCTTCTTTTAGTTTTATAGTTTTATGCTTTGCATTTAAATCTATGATTCACTTTGAGTTAACTTCTTATAAGGTGTGAGTTTGAGGTCCAGGCTTATTCTTTTGCTTATGGATATCCACTTGCTCCAGGAGGTTGTTGGAAAGCACTATCACACACTGGATGGCAATTCAGCACACATTGTTGAAAAGACTGTTCTCTCTCCATTGAATTGCTTTTGCAACTTTGTCAAATATCGGCTGGCCGTACTTGTGTGTTGCTATTTTGGGGCTCTCTCTTCTGTTCTGTTGATCTATGTGTTTATCCCTCTGCCAATACTACAGTCTTGATTACCATAGCTATGTCTTGAAATCTGTTGGTTGTCTTTCCCAGTGTGAATTGGTCACACTTTCCTGGTTCTTTCTATGCCAAGTAATTTTGGATTCTATCCTAGAAAATTTGACTGTGATAATGTGTAGACTGTGGGTTCTCTTATAATCTTATGGAGGATGTCAAATTTTTTTTTTTCTTAACTAGTCAATCAACCCAGTTTAGGCTCAGACCAGAAGTTCTGTCTTGCCTTCTGTGGGCAGTGCTTCCAATCTCAGTTCTCTTTTCAAAGCCTTTGCTATTTTGTTTTTGGACTTTCCCACACATCCATCACTCAGGATGTCTGAAATTTGGGCCATGGTTTAAATCTTAGTTCAAGTCATTGAGCCTTTGCTATACTATTTTGGGTCTGTCCTGTACATGTGTTTCTCAGGGCTTAGTATGAGACTGGAGTATGGTCTAAATGTTAAAGGTTATAAAGTTTTAGATTTGCCCTGTCCATGCACAACTGAAGGGTGAGCCTAAGTGATACACTGAATTAGGTAATCCCCTTCCTCAAATCTCTCCTTTTCAGAATTCTTGTTACACTTTCTGGCCTGCAAGTTTCCCCTTTCATGGTTCCTTTAGACAGGAAAACAAGATTCTGTTGGAGGTTAGCCATCTGTGCAATCGCACATTTCTACAACTGAGCCTGCCCTTGGGGACATAGCTATGAGATAAAAGAAACTCAGGAAATTTACCCCTTTATGGATTGCTTTTCCAACTTCCAGCTTCCTTCCACAATCCATCTGTTTTTGTTTACTTCTCAGAACCCTCAGGTAGTTTCTCTATGAATATTCTCAAGAGGTTTTAGTTGTAATTCACAAAAGAAATAAGCTGTAGTGAGCTTTGATACCTTGATGGAACCAAAACCTTCCTTTCATCTCTGTGGGAAGGTTTTTAGTTACAAATTCAATTTATTTAAGATATAGAGCTCTTCAGAGTTTCTATTTCAGTGTTTCGATTATGATAAATTGTATTTTTGTTAAGTTGTGCTCTTGAAGGAAATTGTCCATTTCATCTGTTATTAAATTTATTGTCAAAGTTGCTCATAATGTTCTTTTATTATCCTTCTAATCTTTATAAACTCTATAGTGATGTCCTTGCTTTCATTGCTGATATTGATAATTTATTCTATCAGAGTTACGGGCTGACTGGTGTTCCCCCCAATATGCATATATTGAAGCTCTAACCTCCAGTACCTCAAAATTGACTATGTTTGGAGAAAGGGCTTTCAAAGAGACAATTAAGTTAAAACAAGACCATTAGGGTGGGCCCTAATCCATTACAACTGGTGTCCTTATGAGAAGATTAGAACACACCGAGATGCCAAGGGTACACGGAGTGATGACCATGTGAAGAGGCAGCAAGAGGTGGGCATCTGCAGGCCAAGGAGAGAGGCCTCAGAGGAAACCAACCCTGCCAATACCTTGATCTTGGATTTCTGGCCTCCAGAACGGTGAGAAAACAAATGTCTGTTGTTTAAGCCACTCAATCTGTGGTATTTTGTTATGGAAGCCCTAGCAAATGAATATTAGACTTTTCGAAAACCCATTTTGCTTTGTTGATTTTCTCTATTTTCTGTTTCACTGATTTCTATTCTTACTTTATTTTACTTTCTTTGAATTTAATTTTGCTCTTCTTTTACTAGCTTCTTAAGGTGAATGCTTACATAATTTATTTTAAAACTTCTTTTCTAAAATAAGCACTTCAAGTCACATCTCCCTTGAAGTTCTGTTAGCTTTACACCACAAATTTTCATGTAGTTTTCTTCTTTGACCCATGTTAATTGTCTAGATATCTTGTTTTTTATTTCTAATTTAATTATCTGGTGGTGAGAGAGCATACTCTCTGTATGACATCAATTCTTTGCAGTTTACTGAAGGTTAATTATGGAGCAGCATTTGGTCTATCTTAGAGACTATTCCATGAGCATTTGTTGTGTGTAGTGTTCTATAAGCATCAGCCATCCTATATTAATATAGTCACATTAAAATTCTTACATTAGCTGTTTGCATGGTGATCATTTTCCATCTTTATACTTATAACTATCTGGTCTTTATATTTAAAGTGTGTCTTGGGAAAAGCATGTTGTTGGATCTTTCTTTTTTTGTCCTTTCTTACAGTCTCTGCCTTATTTAGAGAGTTTAGTCCATTACATTTAACTTAATTACTGATATGTTGGGTTTAAATCGACCGTCTTCCTTTGTTTTCTATTTGTTCTTTCTGTTCTTTGTTCCTTGTCTACATTTACCTTTTTTTTTTGTGGGGGGGAGATGGGTGACAATAGTATTTTTTATCATTTCATTTTATTGGATTTTAGTTATGCCTCTTTGGTTCTTTTTATTTTTTGTTCTAGGATTTATAATATACATTCTTACTATATCAAGATCTTTTGCATTAGTATTATACTAATTCACATATAAGAACTTTGTAACAGTATAATTTCACATACACCCCTCTCATCCTTTGTCTATTGTCATATATTTTATTCCCACACATTACAAACCCCACACTACATTGTCATTCATTTTACTTTGAACAACCATTTGATTTTTTTCTAAGAAAGAAAAATTGTTTTTATATTTATCCACATACTCTACTCATCATTTCCGGAGCTTTCATTCCTTCCTGCAGACCTGAATCTCCAGCTGGAAATTCTTCTGGCGTTTCCCTCAGCATTCCTGAAATGTGGGTTACTGGTGGACATATTCTGTTTTTCTTTATCTGAAAATGTTTAATTTGCCTTCAATTTTTTTTTTGGGGGGGTGAGTAAGATTCGCCCTAACACCTGTGCCCATCTTCCTCTATTTTGTATGTTGGTCACCCCCACAGCACGGCTTGATGAGCAGTGCATAGATCTGCGCCCGGGATCCAAACCTGTAAACCCTGGACTGTCGAAGCGGAGTGCGTGAACTTAACCACTATGCCACTGAGCTGGCCCCAGATTTGCCTTCAATTTTGAAAGATATTTTCCTGTGTATTGATCCTAAATTTGACAATTCTCCTGACGCCCCTTAGCACCTCAAAGATGTCATTCCATTTTCTCCTGGACTTCATTGTTTCTAATGAAATGTAGCTGTCAGATAATTTCCTAGCAATGTGACTTTTTACCCCCCATGGCTGCTTTTAAGAATTTTTATCTTGGGTTTTTAGCAGTTTGACTATTAGGGTATGCATGTGGTTTTCTTTTTATTTATCCTACTTGGGGTATGCTGGGTTTCTGGATGAGTTGGTATTTTTGACCAAATTTGGAAAAAACTTCAGCCATCTTTCTTCAATTATTTTTTTCTACTTCATTCTCTCGTTCGTCTCCCATTTGATTCTGTCTCATAGGTTTTTGAGTCCCTGGTAAGAAAAACAAATCTCTGTTTTATTTTTTGACTTATTTTTAAGTTCTGCATTAATCTCATCCAATACATTTTTGATTTATTCTATTCTTTAATTTTTAATATTTTCACTTGGTTATTTTTTACAGTTTTCATATATTTCCTGAAATTCCCTACTTCTTAATCAATCTATCTTTTCCTGCAGATTCTTTAATGTATTTATTATAATTAATGTCTCCGTTTACCAGTTTTAACACCTGGTTATCTTTGGATCTGTTTCCATTGACTATGGGTTATATTTTCCTGTTTCTTTATTTTTTTTTGGGTGAGGGAGATCAGCCCTGAGCTAACATCTGTGCTAATCCTCTTCTTTTTGCTGAGGAAGATCGGCTCTGAGCTAACATCTATTGCCAATCCTCCTCCTTTTTTTTTTTCTTCCCCAAATCCCTAGTAGATAGTTGCATGTCATAGTTGCATATCCTTCTAGTTGCTGTATGTGGGACGTGGCCTCAGCATGGCCGGAGAAGCTGTGCATTGGTGCGCGCCCGGGATCCGAACCTGGGCTGCCAGTAGTGGAGCGCGCACCCAACCGCTAAGCCTCCGGGCGGGCCCCTCCTGTTTCTTTATATTTCTAGTAATTGTGAATGATACATGTTATTTTCTATTTTACAACACATAGAGGCAATGTAGCAATGTCATTGCCTCATCAAAACAACTGAAATGAACATTTTCATGTATATCCTTGGAGTGTATTTCTCTTTTTATGATAAACTAATTTTCATGGGATGATTTTGATCCTGACCTTTTCCAAGAACTTGGTTTTTGTGTATTTGAAATTACATTAAGAAAACAACAACAACATGACAGTTGTGGAAATACAGCGACAAATGATTTACTATAGAAGAACATCCCTGAACCCTGAAGTTAATAGTCTAGTTACAGGCAGTGTAGTCTATTAGTTTTCCTGTGGATTATGGGCAACTTTAGAAGAGGGTGGATCAAGAGAGTCCAAGAAAAGATGCCTTACAGAGACAGAGACAATAAAACAGTAACTTTAAATTTTAGGGGTAAATCCCAACATCACATTTTGACAAATCAAGCCCAGACCACAGAATATGAGCAAACATTAGAGTCTGGACAGATAAACCATGCCCTTGGAGATCCAAGGTAGTCGTGGAAACAGGTAGGAGTGACAGAAAGATGACTAGGTCAAAATCCAAGTTTCCAGAGACACCAGCCAAGTGTAAGGGTACAGACAAATAGGTATAAAAACTTCAAGTGAATAGAAATGTCTCAGAACCTGGAAAGAGTATGTGGGTCCATTGACAGGAGGAGAGAGAATATGGCTATCATCTTCTTTCTCTCTGTCCTGGTTTCAGACTGTCTCACTTTGAGGGCAAAAAGGGCTGTTAGGATTACACTAAACTCTGAAGCTAAATTCTTTATTTGCTAATAATCGTAGTATGAAAGCAGCTTCCAGGGTTCTAATAATTTTACTGGCTCCAAAGAAAATACATGGTCTTAGGACTTTATTGTGAGCCTCATACATATTAAATAGCACCAACACTTCTTTATCACTTATTTCTAGAATATACATCAATTAGATGGAAGGCTATGCACTTCAAAAAGCACATTTTAAACAAGTTAAGCAATTTAATTTTCCTTCTGGGTCTAATTATTGAGGGTTTAAAAATCTTGTTAATGGATTATGTGTACAAGTAATTCTGGTTGGGCTATTTTATTTCTACAATTGGTGTCGTTAAACGGCTCATTTTTCACAAGCCTGTTTATGAAAGTTGGAAAATCCAGGATGTTCCAAGTCTACTTAGTTGTTTAAAGCGAATTTGGGGGGATCCGTCCATGAAAATATTTTCTTTACAGCTTAACTCACCCATGAAATAAAAAGCAATCACAGAAAATCTCTCCTTTTCAACCAAACTTGACTATCTTCTCCTTTCTCAACATTTGGCTCCTTTTGTTTTCAAAATTAATTTATCTTGTTGGGAAACTGAGTCTTGTCTTTGGCCATCAACACAACTCTTTGCCTCAGAAGTGAGGTCTTTTTAAGATGGGAATTCAAAGCTGAAAACTATGGAAACTTCACTCTCCAAATCAGTAATTTGCACACCTATCTTTGTATATTCCAACCAAATGGTCAATATTTTTACTATTTCAGTGTGCTTGGGGGGGATGTAGGGACTTCTATTTAGGGACAGGAGTAATAACTCATCTAGGCAGATTGAAGCCATCATACTATACAAATTGTGTGATACCATGGGGATGGGGTCTCAAGGCAGTGTTTGTTTAAACACAGTACCACTTCACAGGTTGTCTGGAGCAACCACTAGGTAAGCTCTCATTAGCATTTAATAACTCTGCCTTCTCAGAGGAGGCAAGAGAGACTTGGGGACTACATTTTCAGTCAATGCCGAGACAAAAAGAATCTAGACGTTACTCTTGGTAGTTGTTAATTCTCCCGGAAAACCTTGGACTCTTCTCAAATAAAATGGACAATCTTAACAGAAAGCAGGCTTCAGAATGTTGTATATGTGATATTGGCCAAAAGGAGGCAATTATCCTAGTCATAGAATGGTTACTTTGCCATGGAAACCAGATAAAATATGGGTTGGGAGACAGAATTCTTTACAACAAAAATGTCTTTAGAAAATATAAATGAAATGTTGCTAACCTTTTTTTTGTTTTTTTGTGAGGAAGATCAGCCCTGTGCTAACATCTGCCAATCCTCCTCTTTTTTGTTTTTTTGCTGAGGAAGATTGGCCCTGGGCTAACATCTGTGCCCATCTTCCTCCACTTTATATGGGAAGCCGCCACAGCATGGCTTGCCGAGCAGTGTGTTGGTGTGCGCCTGGGATCCAAACCAGCGAACCCTGGGCCGCCACACACACAGCGGAGTGCGGGCACTTAACTGCTTGCACCACCGGGGCCACCCCGAAATGTTCCTATTCTTTACATTTAATTTTGAATATTCCAAATTTCATAAATGATACTGAATTTAGAATGCTACTTTTTTAAATTTGTATTTATTTTTAATGTGCATTCATAAGGCAAAGTTACTTTTAAAGCTTTTAAAATATGTACTAATATGTCAGGGATAAAACAAAATCACAATAAATACAGTGATGCTTCAGATATTGAGAAAATGTCTTCATTTAATAATTATCACACTTAGGAACGCATACTATGCCTTACACCACCTTAACATCTGTGAACGAGATTCTTCCGTGAGATAATTCAGTCTAATGGGGGATGAGAGATCCGTAAATTATAGTCCAAGGTGGCAAGTGATGTGTCAGAAAGCGTATGTTGTGATAGGTCTTGAAGGAGGTGTGTAGGAGTTCGCCAGGTGGGAGTTACGGCAGGCCATGCAGACAGAACAGCATGTGGGGAAGCCCCGAGTTGTCAAATCATCTATGTTTGAGAGAAGTTGAGGAGGTAGATAAGGGCCAATTCTCAACCTTTTCCCTCAAGCACGAATCATGAATGACATTGAATAGTGACAATAATTGCTCTCATTTGTAAAGAGAGAAAAATCATTCCCACACTAGGGCACTTCTTCGTTAGTAATAATACCTGCTGCATTCTTCATAATGATCAAGACACAATTTAAACCTCACAACCACACTCAGTGCCACAAGTGGATGGCTCAGATGGATGCGGAGTTTGGTTTCCTCACAAATAACTATTATTAACAGTCCTCCACCACTAGTAGACCGTACATTCTGAGAAAAATCATATGCTTGCTAAGCAAATATGTCGCTTTAACAGTCTCACACTTCCTTCCGATCAGACTCTTTGACCCAAGCCCTCCTAGATGGAAATGCTGGAGCTGCTCTTGTTTGTAAATTAGGGAAGTGAAGTCAGAGGTGATGACTCGCAGAAAAGTGGGAGGCCCAGAACTCAGGTGGTTTGACTCCTGAGTCTATGCGCCAAACCATTCTTTTAATTCATGGAGGGGTCCGAGGAGGACTTGAAGCTAAAGAGAGGAATAGAATTGGACTTGCTTTTTTTTTTAATAGAGATCACTCCGGCAGCAGGAGAGAGAATGGACTGGTGTGGAAGGGATTGGTGGCCAGGAGACATAATCCTGGTGAGTGGATCTGATTGTACATTCATATTTTCAACAAAGGGATGCTACATCATAGGCTGCTTTGACATGCAGAGTTATTTAATATTGGTTAAATTAAAATACCTATAATTGTTACTAAATGTATCCAAATACCATAAAAGCCATAACCTCTAGAGTCTGGATTATTATCCTCAACTCAAATGATTCTAGATAATAATTAATGAAATTGGGGGAAAAAGACAACATAATCCATGTCTTCTGAAGGCAGAGAAAAGACTCTAAATATAAACGCTGTGAAGTTATGCTCATAAATAGCTTTAAAAGTCATATTTGTTACTATATAACTGGATTCTAGTATCCATGATGAAATTTTAATTTTCAAGCTTACCATCACACTAAGACTTCTGCTCCAAGTCTTTTATAGGAGCAAGGAGAAAAATTTAAAACAAATAATAATTTGACCCATCCTAGTGGTTATTCTTTTGCTAAAAATCTCAACATAAACTTTAACAATAACTCCAAAAGGTGAACTTGGGCCTTCCATAGAAGAAGTCTCTCATGATCATCAGTGGAGCACCCTAGTTGTCCGTAATAGAAAATACTACCTTATTTTTCAAAACCTTGAAGTTTATACCTCCACATCCATTAAGTCACTTAATCCTTGCAAGAAACTGGTAACATTTTATGGTTGAGAAAACTGAAATTCAGAAGCTAATGACTTGTTAGAGTTAGCTATGACGTTACATTCTAAATAGAGAATGTTTCCTATCACATCACTGTCTCTCAACAAACACACTACCCAAGTATCTATGATTACTGATTAGTGTTTGAATCTGCAGTATTACCTCAACTCAAACAATGGATATGTGGTACAAAATTGAAATGTAATTCTGTTTTATAAATTGAAAAGTTTTATTTTACTAAGGTCACTCAGTATTTAAGAGTCCTACAGGAATTCCTTCTCAAATTAAAAAAAATTGTACAATAACTTCTCCATATTTACAAATTATTTTTTGGTTTTCTTAAATGAAGGCGATTCTAAAATAATTCATATTTCTCTGTAGGTTTTGTCTTAAGTAATTTTCAGGACTCTGCTAATTCACCACAGGAATTAGGGAGTTCAGGGGAGGAACAATGACCTGTAAGTCTTGACCTTCTTGTGGGAATGGGTTAAAAGGTCATGATGGGATTAATTCTGATGAACTCAAGAGAATTTTAAAATTGCCCACTTGATATAATGGAAAGATGGTCTCACTATAAAGGAAATGAAACACTTTCACTACTTACAGGAAGAACTCAAGGTCAAAAGAAAGCAGGCCAGATGCAAGAGTGAAGGCACACATGCAGGGCCAGACATAAGCAGAACACTTGAATACACGAGTCTAAATTACTTAAGACCTAGCATACCCAAGAATCAATGAACGGAGGAGTAATAAGGAGTTACAATGTCTGTTAACCTACAGAATTCCTTTATAAAGTTTAAAAGAAAAGCAAATACTGTAAAAAAAAGTTTTAATGAGAGACCTCTGTTTGAAATATTACACAGTCTAAGAATCCTGAAAAATTTTAGCTAAGAATTAAAGAGCAAGGTGATATTTAAGGTTTGAAACAACCATTTGGGAAATGTTAAGAATTTGTAATCACTGAGAAAAATGTAAGAATACACATTATGGGAAAAGACTGTTGGGATGTTTCCATATTTATTGTTTTACTTTTATGTATGTAGATTTAACTCTGGCTAGCAATGGACTTGAAGGTCACAGCAAATGAAACTATTTTTCGTTTCATCAAATGATATAGAACAAGCTACAAGTTCCTGATAGCAGGGAAAATTTTGAGCAAAATGAGCACCAACCTCAACCATGATTTTCTACAGTAGAACACAGTTAATTACCAAAACAATGTAAACATTTATAATATTTGATTTTGTGCATATTGAAAATGTGCAGTCTTATTTTTACAGCATTTCCATTTAAAAGAACAATTTCCAAAGAGATAGCTGTATTTTCAGCTGCTTTGTATAATCACATTCAATAGACATTTCTAGAAAAAAAAAAAAACATCAAAAACCATTTGACTGATTTTTTCTCTGTCCTTTGACACTCTGGTCCAAAATATTAGGTCAATTCTTGATTTTCCTTGAATGGTTTATCCACTTTCTGGATTCCCTTAATCACCCAGAGTCTTTTCCTGTCACTACCCTGGCAATTTCCAGGCTCCCAAAGGCAGAGCTGGGATACAATTAGACCATGGTATGATGTGGGGTCAGTATGTTTACCAATGCATACATTTGCCAAAAATAATTTTTGTACTGTCTGTTTTATATTATTAAAAAATTCTTTACCCCATCATTAGCGCAAATAAGGGATCAATTCTTGAATTTTTACCATGTACATTTTGTCTTCCCATTTCTGATGTTTAAAAACATATTCTATGTAGCTTACAAAAATTTGAATATACTTAACCCAGTTTTAAATGAAAGTTGTTATCTGAGCTGTTTGGAAATTCTTTTGCTTAACGTAGAGTAACTATGAATTAAACACATGAAAAACATACATACTGAATTGAAATGTCCCCCAACCTAGAATAATACTTATAAGAAAAATTATATATATTTCTCATTAGAAAACTCTGATAATGAAACAATATAGTGTAACTCTGCAACTTAACATGTAAGTCAGCAAGGATACAAACTCTCCTTTTCCCTGTCTCTATCCTCTGGCACTTCAAAGAATTATTTGGGAGTTATCAACATAATTATACTTTCAAGAGAAGCTGTTCCAAGGAAAAATATTTTATTATATTGTAGAGTAAAACTATGAACAAAGATTTCCACTATTCTTCTTTGGCTCCAGAAATTAAATTTATTTTCCTTTCCTTCTCACTCCTTTGAGATTTTAGGAGACTTCTGGTTCTTTCCCCTAGTATACAAGAATTCTCCACATTTCTACCTTAAAAACTACTACGGGGAGAATGTGCTCATCTACACTGCACAAGCAAAGATCAGAAGCATACAAGTAGGGAGGGTGGGAAGCAGGCAGCAATGAAATGCACCGTCTGTAAAGAACTTATCTCTAAAAGACTAAAAGTTGGCTTGCTTTTAATCGTCACTGTGCACCAGGGCAGGGGCAGTGACGGTCCACCCCTCCTCTCTGGGGGAAGGCTCCTACTGGCATGCTCCCTACCCCCGCACAACTATGGTAAGCCACTGAAGGAGACTCCCTCGTTTTCTCTTATAGTCTCCTGGCTCATTTCTTGTAAGATGTCCTCACCTCAATGAAATTAGCTGATGAAAAAGCACTGTCCATACACTGTATCAGTGGCTTTGGTACTTACTGATTTTCTTCATGCCCAAATCATTGTTTTGTGTGGTTTTACATCTAGTTGCCAGGAAAGCAAGGATAAATATAGGACTACTAAAAGAACACAGATTATAAGAAAAAGCAAGATATTTAGATAAAGCATCAGGCTGCAGCTTTTTCATAGAGATTAACTAAAACTAAATTATAGGTGAAGGAAAAAAGTCCTGAAAATCAGGGTTGTGTTTGGGGAAATGTAAAGAGCACACTTGAGTTGGATAAACAAGGTAAGGAAAAAAAATGCCATATTACATTTTAAATTTAATTTAAGTTGCAATAAATGTACATAAGTTGAATGAACTTAATTGTAAAAAGGAAAGGTTAGTCAATATTCCAGCAGGTACCTCTCTTGTTCAATACTCAAACACTGAGCTGAAGATACTTTTGGAAGCAAAGTTATTAGACTGAAGAAATCAGTAATGAGTATATCACAGAGTTTATAAAGCATGTTCCCATAAAGTACATGATCTCATTTGAACTCTCAACAACGCTGCGAGGCAGACCCTCTAACACAGTGGGAGGTAGTACACAGATCTGAGGACAGAATACTGGCTCCACCACATAGTCACTGTGTGAACCACGTACCTTGGTTTCTCCATATGAAAGTGCGGATGATGCCTGTCCCAACCTCACAGCTATTGTGGGACTGAATGAGATCATACACACAACACTTTAATACAGTACCTGGTCCACGGTAAGTGCTCAATAAATGCTGCTATTATTGCTACTATTTTACAGGTGAAGAAATAGACTAGGAGAGATTAAGTCCACAGCCACATGATTACTAAGCAGCAAAGCTAGAAGCAGAATTCTAGACTGGATATATTCCTACCACCCTGTATTACCTGTGAATATCTACTTTTAATTAGAGTGTGGATTAGCCTTTTGCACTATTTTTACAGTTTATTTTGTGCAGTTGAAAATGTCATTTGAGTTTGGCAAATTCAATGGCATTATTAACATCACTTCCTATTTAAAAACACAATTCTTTTAGTGGAAATAGAAGTTAATCACAGGCATTAAACAGGAACGGTCTCTATGGAGAATCAGGATGGAGACTACAATCTAGGGCTACAAAAAGTTAATCTTCTTTAAACCTCAGAAAAACGGAACTATAGTCTACTAGTTGGTAGACAGCAGAAAGACTACCCGATCTGTGAGGGCAGGGACGTTTGTCCACTGCTGCATCTCAAGACTCTGGCGCAGTGATTAGCAGGTGCACAAACAGACATCTGTTTAGTGAATGAATATTTAAATTAAAAATATCAACTTTAAAACATGTCCTTAACAGTAGGATTCATTTTGCTCTGATTTGCTTTCCTTGCTATTTTTAACTATATGAAAGCTAAAAAGTCTAGCATACAGTCACCTACCCATAAAATAGGGAATTTTTATAAAAAGATTCAGAGTAAGAAATAAAAGACTAAATAAGGCCTTGAATAGCTTTATTGAAATCTGTATAAATAAACATGCACATTTCAATTGTAAACTCAAGTGAACTCAAGTGCAGACAAAATTTTAACCTCTGTCATGCAGGAGGTTAGTTTACATTAAAAAAAAACAAAAACAAAAAGAAAACGGAAAAGAAAAGAAAAAAGAAAAAAAACCCAAAGCAGCTTTTAAAATACCAGGATGAAAAACCAGCTTTAATATCAAGGTATAAAGCAAAGCCATGATCAACATACCTCATTTATCCTGGTCAAATGCATTTTTTTCTTTTTACTTTTAAATGCTAACATAAATAAATAATTTACCAAAATGTGCACTCACAGAGTGAACTTTTATTTACAATACACAATTTATAATCTATTGTAGTTGATTAGTTCAAGTGAAGAACATTATACTTTTTGCTTTAATAACAGTGGGACACAAAGCAATTTCTCAGGTAGTCGATATGTGAAATGTGCCCCAGCATTTAGATTTTCTTAAAGGCAGTATTGTATGCCAATTGACAATACATTCTCTCAACTAGATCAAAGGGAAAAAGCAGCAAATAAAAAATGTTTCAAATGTTCACACATATTTTTGGCATCCTGGATCCTTGAATGTGGTGAACTAAAATCAAATTCAAGGTTTGTATGCTTTATATACTGTACAGGTTTTGACTCTGGAACATGCAAATGCCAATTCTCTTATAACAAGTTACCTTCTGAGAAATGCTGTAAGGCTATGGTGAATTCCATCAGGAACACACAAAGAAAGTTAACAGACCTACCTTTAAAGCCAATTGTCCATTAATGATTTAAAGACCAGTATACGAAAAAAATTTCTCATCTAAGCTTGATGTAATTATTACTATGGATACAGAATACTATCAAATCTGTCCTTATATTACAGTAAATGGGAGAGCTAAAAGTTGCCAAATTCCCAAAAAATGGGGTAGAGAAAAACAGACAGCAAAAATTTTAATTTTGGACCAACACCAGATTAAAGATATGCATTTTAAAGCAAGTCACAAAGAATTTGAATATCTAAGGAATAGATCCCAATAGCAGGAAAAAATACTTACATTTAACTAAAAAATGACTTTAGATGGAGTGTGAAATCTAGAACCTGTTTCCACAGTAGCAGTAAAATGAACATTATAATCTGGATTTTTAATGATATTGTAAAAGGAAACAACTTTTTCAAGAATGTTTCTTGTATCATGATTTGGTTTTTTAATAGGCCCACATTGATTACCAGGGATAGATTTGAAAATTTGGTTTTCCAAGAAAACTACTGCAGTATTTATGTCACATTGATACCGCAGCTAAATATCATAGTAGTATATGTGGCAGCCTAATGCACATGAACTAGATTATCCAAAAACTAAGTTTAGCCATAGTTTTCTTGCAGTATTATTAGAACAAAATAAATGACCAACATCCACAAATTTAACATTTGTCATCAATTAACTCACATCCAAAAAATTAAAGAAAACATAATTCATCAAAACAGCAGCAAACTTAAAAGGGATTTATTTGTGATTTCCTATATATATTTAGCTTGTAAATACAAGACTGTAAATGTATTAAGAGACAATTTCTGTTAAAGTTTTCATTGTGTTTCACTTCAAGTACTGCACAAGTTAAAATCTGATAAAGGATTTACATTCGCTTATCTGAAACTCCCCATCTCAGACTTCTGTTTAATGTGGTGGGTAACTTCATCATTTCAATAGACACCACCAGCAGGAAAGTCTCTTTTATGGCTTCTAGGACTTTCATTAGTTAGTGTGCATACAGTTTTCGTTTTCTATATCATTGTCATTATCATTGCTGTCTTCATCACTTTCTAATGGGATGCCCGTGGCAGCTGAAGCACCTTTAGTTTCTCGGTCAAGAGGAAAAAAGCCAGTTCCACTGAAAGTGTCTTGTCTCTGGTAGAAGAGTACATATGCTGCTTTGGACTGCGAAACAAACAAAGGATGTTAAAATGGTCATGATTCTCAAAGATCACATTAAATACAGCAAGAATTTTTAGCTGGTAACAAATTTTGGTGATGGCATAAATCAAACAAAAACCATACATGGTCAACTGGAAGTTACTAAAATTGATTAAATATAAGATGACTTCTATACATAAAAGAAGAATGGTCATTGGAATTAACATTTTTATTCTCCTCTAAGTTAGCTGGACAGATAAATAAATGCAACTATATCACAGATTAACCTAGTTACTCTAACATGAAATAGAATTCTGTGCTTCTTCCCTCCTGTCTCTAAGGAAAACGTAACCTTTTTTCTTTCTAATACTAATCGCTTCATTCTGTTTGCTCTAGAGTCCAACCTTCCCTACTGTCTTAAGGATACTGCTCCATCAACCAGCACTGTGTATCTTTAATGAGTCCTTATCTACTCCACTCTTTGGCATAAAAAATACTTAAGTCTTTTCCCATCATAAATCCCTCTGCATTCCACTTCATCTTCTAGCCGCCATGAACCTCTCTTCCTCTTCCTCACAGCCAGGCTGCTAGACAGAGTCATCTAATAGTCCTGATTCACTCTCATGCACACTCCTCAATTCAATGTGATCTAATGGTCAGGTTGCCCTGACCATTTTAATGAAACGGCTTTCACTAGGGTCACTAACCTCCTATAAACAAATTAAATGGACGTCTTTTTAGTTCTTTTAGTCAGTGTCTCTCTAGCATGTAATGCTTTACTACTCCTCTTTCCTGCCTCAAACCACTTTTGGCTTCCGTGACACCACTTTTCCTTGGAGCTTCTATCTCTACGATTTCTTCTGACTTTTCTGCGGGTTCAGTAAATTCTGACCTTTAAAAAATGTCATGTTCTGTCCTTAGCCCCCTACTCTTTCTCAATCTGTATCTTCTCACTGGGCGACTCCTCCAAACCTATGGCTTCAACTGCCACCTAAGACTGACAACTCAAATTTCTAACTTAGGCCAATTCTCAGGCCTGAACTCTAGTCCTATTAGCCCAACTACTTAATGGGAATTTCCACATAGCTATCATACAGCTACCTCAAACTTCAAAAGCACATTTTCTTCCTATATTTCCTATCTTGGTGAATGGTGCAGTGAGTTATATTCAACTTCTCCCTCCATGCCTCTCTCTATCTTTATATCTAATCTTAATCAGGTCCTACTAATTTTATCTTGTATTTTTTGTTTGTTTGTTTGTTTGCTTTTTTTGCGAGGAAGATCAGCCCTGAGCTAACATCCATGCCAATCCTCCTCTTTTTGCTGAGGAAGACCGGCCCTGAGCTAACATCTATTGCCAATCCTCCTCCTTTTTGTCCCCTTTTTCTCCCCAAAGCCCCAGTAGATAGTTGTATGTCGTAGCTGCACATCCTCTAGTTGCTGTATGTGGGACGCGGCCTCAGCATGGCCAGACAAGCAGTGCCTCGGTGTGCACCTGGGATCCGAACCTGGGCCATCAGTAGCAGAGTGCATGCACTTAACCACTAAGCCATGGGGCCGGCCCCTAATTTTATCCTGTAAATATCTCATAAATCCATTTTCTCCTTGTCTAAACACTTAACTACCACTACTTTAAATTTAGAAGCTCTTACTGTTCAAATTACATGACAGCTTCCTTTCTGCTGGAGGCTGAATAATGCTCTTTCTGCTTCTTCTCTCAGTTCCTTCCAATCTGTCTTCTACAGTGTTCTCAGAGAGATGTGAAGATGCAAACTTAACAATCTTCTTCTATTGCTTAACAATCATCCAATGCTTCGCACAGCCTTTAAGAAAAGGTCTAAACGATGAAGAATGTCATCTTTCTTGATCTGAGTGCCAAATCTAGCTCCCCCCTAATTTCCATCCCACATCCCTAACAAGTCTTTCTTTTCGGTAATACTAAATTATTTGCTGTTCCCCTAAATGCCATGTTCTGTCACGCCTCCTTGCTTTCGTAGGTGCTGTTCTCTTTGCTTAGGACACCTTTGCTTCTTTTGTCTAATATACTCATATTTGTACTTGCAGATTCAGGTCAAATGCCACTTTCTCTATGCAAACTTCCCTGCACTGCTCCTGTCTTCTTAACCCCAAATCAGTTGAGACAGCTGTCTCCTTTCTATGTAGCCAAGATATTTAATAGTACTTATCAGATATATTTATTTACTTCTCTGTCATCTTTAGATTGTAAGCCTCTTGAAATCAGAGATAGCTGTCTTTTAACCTTGTTTAGAACAGAGTCCTATATGTAGAATAGGTACTCAAATACTTGTTGACTAAATGAAGAATCATTACTGTTAAGATGCAAAGTAACATCAAATTCATATATTGTATATAAACATGATATATTGTTTATTTGAAGGCAAGATTAGGGCAGTCTTGTAAAAGAGACTTTGAAGGAGGATATAGGCAATTTCAGGATGTTTTGGTTGAGAGATTAAAGAGGAGAGCAAAAGTGAAAAGGGAGGGATATGACTTGAAATTAAAAGTTTTAATATAAACTGGAAATGTAGTTAACTTAGACACCTGCACATTTAAAAAAATATTAGAGTTCAAGTCTCTGTTTTTTGTTATAGCTACAGGGAGACAAGCAACAGTACATAATTTATATATATACACACATGTACATACATATACATGGATAAAAATATAAAATATCTGTGGAGAAACAATTCAAAATTATTTCATATTTGTTCATCCAATGATAGATTAAAACTATGCCAATAATTGGGCTCGAAAGTTTATTAACTTATTAAATTGAACAATATAAGTTGGAGATTTTTGAATTCAGAGCATTATAAAATTAAAAAAAAGCTAGTCTCTGCCCTCAAGGAATACATCATTTAAACTGGAAACTAAAGTAAAGCAGTCAGTGCTTGCCAAATCAACAGAAAATCTGTATACAGGAAATATGGTCACATGAGCAAATACTATATTTTTTATTCTTTGTAATATTGTGATCAATACATAACATTTATAGAAAGGCAAAATTTATAGAAAAATAAACCCTTATCAAGCAAGTCTTATTAGCTTTCTTCTTAGAACATACTAGTCATCTCTTCATCAATCAGTGTCTGACGATAAAATTCTGCTCTGATGGGGCCAGCCCCATGGCCTAGTGGTTAAGTTTGGGGTGCTCCACTTCGGTGGCCCAGGTTCAGTTTCCGGGAGTGGACTTACACCACGTGTCAGCAGCCATGCTGTGGGGGCGACCCACATACAAAATAGAAGAAGACTGGCAAGATGTTAGCTCAGGATGAAGCTTCCTCAAGGGGGGAAAAAAATCTGTTCTGATGGGAAGCAAAACAAATACCACTATTTTGGCTCCAGCTGTGGCTGATAAACTGATGCAAGTGTGAAGAAATGTAATTTCCTCCTATTCAGACAATATCAAAGTAACAAATACACAGGGTTAACTTTTAAAATAATCTATAATATGTTTGATCTAATTATATTGTTTTGAGTTTAAATGTCAAAGGATAAGACGTTACTTTAAAAATCATAGGTATGGTAAGGTGCTTAAAGGATTTTTTTTTTTCTATTTTAGCATTCTGACTTTAAGTAGTCAATGTCTAGAAACGTCTGGGCCTACTTTCCAGAGGAAAATTTTATTATTTTCATGAGAAAACTCCAGTTTTCATGTTGAAAACTACCAGAAAAAATTTCAAATTGCAATTTATGCTTCTGCTAGTGAGCAAATTTAGAAGACAAATTTCCACTGAGGGGACAATTTTACACTCAGAGCAAGTCTCTCTTAGCTATCAGAAGCACTAGAACACAGATGATATTGCTCCACAGACCTCTTTGAAACAGTGGATCCCTTGATTTTCAGGAAATAAATTACAGACTTACCACAATCTGGTCTTCAGATGCAGGTGAGACACTACTGTCATCAAAGTAGTACCATTTTCCATCATCTTTATTTTTTGCGAAAGCAGTATCTAATGAAAAAATATAATCACTTCTGTGACTGAACTGATCTACGATTTCCTGGGGGGAACCCTCAAAACTTTAAAATCATCTATATAAGGAATACCTATTAAAATTATATGATAATCACCTATATAAGGCCTATGTCTATTAGACAGTCAACTGATTCCATTGATTAAAGGTTTTCAGAATGATTTCCTACAATCTAGATGCCTAAAATACTTTTCTTGTAAGTTGAAATTTGTGATTTTTTCCCCTCTCAGGAGCAAACAGAACAGATTTATTATTTTTTAATTCAAAGAATAACAATACTAATGACAATAAACGGTAATTAACATTCATGTAGTGCTTATTGTGTCCCAGGCACAGCACTATGCACTTTATATGTATTATCTCTCAAAGAAGGTATTATCATCGTTATCTTCCTGATTTTAGAGATGGGAAAGTGAGGCATCAAGAGAAGCTTAATTTGTTCAACTCTATAGCTGTTAGGTAGCAGAATCAGGATTTAAACACAAGTCTGTCTCTGACTCCAAAGTTTGAAATTTCAACCTTAATTTAAATATTCTATGACAAATATTTTTCCAACAATACTATCTTATTAATTTGTAGTGGTTTTTACACCAGACGCTTTTTCAGTCTTTAACAAAAGTACAGAGCAAGAGAGAGGTAAAAAGCAATAATTAATCTGCACAATTCTTAAAGATCTGCTTCATCTTCAAGTTAAAAAAAAATGCCCGCTTTCTGATCCCGTGCTTTGTATAAACTATCCAGTAACTGAGGAGACCAAGTTGCAAAATGTCCCCCAAATAATTATCTGCTGTCACAGCTTCTAAACAGTGACACTATACAGGCTATGTCTTCTAAATAGTTCTACCTCTCACAAAACAAAATTCTTGTTCTGGGTGGAGCCTCTTATGGGTTGTAAATTTGTCAATTGGAACTCAAGACCACTGTACTCTCAAATTAAAAGAAACATATTGTTAGACAATAAAAAGACAAGACCTAACAATAATATGGTTTGTAAGAGACAAATCCAACAAAAAGAACACAGAGTTTGCAAACCAAATGATGATATCAAAAGAAAGCTAGACTAATATTCCTAATTCTGAGAAACAGACAAGAGGGAAAAAAAGACCGTCAAATCCTGCTGAAAAGAGCAACAGAGTAAGAAGAGTGACCCATTATAAATGTAAATGCAACTAATAATGCAAAACAACTGCATTAATAAACTGCATTCTCCTAATAAAACTGTTAGGAGAAAAAGATAAATCAACACTTTAGTAGGAGTCTTGACAAATTTCTCACTGAAATAGAATGAACAACAAAAATAACCAGATATAATAATGATTTGAATACAACTGATAAGCTTAAACTACTAGAAAACATAGAACTCTATGTTTGATTGGGAAATACATATGTTTTTCAAGCACACAAACATTTAGCAAACAGATTAGGTATTGAGCTACATGGAAATCTTAATAAACTCCTAAAATTAATATAATATAGACAATGTCCCCAACTGTTATACAATAAAATTAAAATTAAGAACAAAAGGAGAGCTTTACAAAAATCTATCACTAAATAACCCTGGGCTAACTAGAAAATCAAAAAAGAAATTAAAAATATATATAGAATTGAAAGACAACGAAAATACATTTCAAAATTTATGAGACAGAGATGAAGCAGTGATTTAGAGGTAAATTTATAGCTTTAATTATAGCCTTCAATAGAGAGAAAAGAAAAATGGAAAGCAAAAAGCTAATAAGCGTTCAACCCAAGAAGTTGGAAAAAGAGCAACAAAGCAAACCCAAAGTAATAAGAAGAAAAATATACCAAAGGCAAGAGAAGAAATCAAAAATATACCAAAGGCAAGAGAAGAAATCAATGAGATAGAATACATATATATAACTACGAAAAGAAAAATTTAATAAAATGGAAAGCTAATTCTTCGAACAAATTAGTAAGACAGACCTCTGGGAAGACCAATTAAAAAGAAAAAAGAGAAAAGAATGAAAAAGAGACAAAAATATAGCATAAGAGTATTATAAACAACTATTCTCAATTAGAAAACACAGATACATTTTTAGAAAAATAGAGAATGCCAAAATGCACACTTTTTGGAAAAAGAAAACGGAAGAGATTTTAATAAGCATAACATAAATTGAAAAATGGAGGGCTATAAAGTCCAGGTAGTTTTACAGGTCAATTCTACTAGACTTTCAAGAAGAGTTAATTCCTATACTGTACAAGCTGCTTCAGGAAACAGAAAAAGAGTAAAGTATCCCAGCCTGTTTTATTAGGCTAGACTGTAATCTTGATTCCAAAGTAAGAACAATATAAAAACATTACAAGACCATTTTACTTATGAATTAAATTGTAACAATCCTAAATAAAATTAGTTAACCAAATCCAACTGGGTATATTATTTATTTTATTATTATTATTTTTTTATGAGGAAGATCGGCCCTGAGCTAACATCTGCCAATCCTCCTATTTTTGCTGAGGAAGACTGGACCTGGGCTAACATCCATGCCCATCTTCCTCCACTTTATATGGGATGCCGCCACAGCATGGCCTGACAAGCGGTGCGTCGGTGCACGCCCGGGATCTGAACTGGCGAACCCCAGGCCGCCGCAGCGGAGCGCGCGCACTTAACCGCTTGCGCCACCGGGCTGGCCCCCAACTGGGTATATTAAAAAATACTTAAAGATAAGGAGGATTTATCCCAGGAATGCAAAGATGCTTCAACAGAAAAATCTATCAACTACAGACTGTAGACTGGTATAACTGTACTTAACAGCCATCTGGCAGTGATTCAACACTCTACTACCCAGCAATCTCACTTCTGAATATGTAGCTCAAAAAAATTCTCACATAGGGGACCACAAAGAGTAATGTTTATTAGTCAGGTGGTGGTAAAAAGTTAAAGGCAATTTACATGTCCACCATGAAGTGAGTAGAGAGATGAAATATGGCAGATGTAATCATGAGTGGTTAGAAGGAAGGGACTAAATGTACACAAAGCAACGTGGATAAGTGTCAAGAGAAGTGTCAAGAGAAAAAAAGATCTACAGCATAGTACCAATAATGTAAATTAACAATGATGCATGATTTATAAGCACACATATATCAAACACCTTAGAAAGGGAAGGCGAAGGAGAATGGGGAAGGACAGGAGCCCTGAAAGGACCAGTGGTGATCCTGTGCTTTGAACTCAGGAGTATGATTAACTCAATCCTCTACTTCTGATGTAAAAAAGGTTCAAAAGCTGATTCATTCATTGTTCAATACTTATTGAACAACTACTATTTGTAAGACACACCTCACATTGTTTCTTTAAGAAGTAATAAGTATCTTAAGCAAAAAAGTTGGGAGTTTCCAAACATCATGATTTTAGTAAAAAGGTAAATTGTCAACTTACAGTGTCCTCCTCCCATCCCTCCATAGTGGTTGGAAACAGCAATCAAATTATAGCGACAAGGACCTGCATTTGGATTAATTAGGAATTCTGACATATCCAAGTCACTGTTTAAAAAAGACATCAAGTTAGTTTTATGTTTTCCCTAAATGCAATGAATTCTATTCCCTTCTGTCAGTGTTGTTAGACTTTCATTTATATATACATATCTCTCACTACAGAAATTACTAAGAGCCAAATAACTAAAACAAATCATGTATATATCCCTGAGATTTGAATGTTTTAGCAAAAATTTTCTTAGGGTTGAGAATTTAAAAATTTTCCACTGATTGTTGTTAGTCATCACCATTTACCATCTAGGTCCTTTTTATTTTTATTTAAAAAATTTTTAAAGTCATTTTTAGGAATGATTTATTTAAGGAAGAATAAAGGGGTAGTGAAAAACAACTTTCTTAGAAATTTTATAATAATTTAAATATACCTCAACTCCAATATTTATTCTATTGTTTTCCTGGTTTTGATGATTTATATACCCCAAATGGGCAACATTCCTCTGAAACACAACAAAATGTTTATAATATGTCATGCATGAAACTGGAACATGACCATATTATTGCTTATCATTATTTCTGGTTATTCTTTTTGTACTTGCATCATTAAAAAGCAGTAACTATTCTAAATCTCAAATACATCTCTAATAGGTTCTAGCTTATCAATACTTCTGGTTCTTGTATTTACATTGTCAAAATGCTATATTCTTGAAAACTGATGGCTCATAATTTTGTTGAAGAAAAAATTACCACTTTTTGTTCCATAATTGCAAAACATTTTCAACTTTAAATTTATAAACACCAATTAGAATAAGCAATCCAAAGAATGTTTTCATTATTAGCTCATCTACTTCCTTCCAATCACTTTGGTATACATACCCGTCTTCAACATTTATCTACTTACTAACTATATGAAGCAAATTTGATGCAAAAATATCATGAAATATGAAAGAAAACTATCAATGTTCTTTTAGCAAAATGGGAGAATACCAAGTTCTTGTTGCAAAATATTGTGTGATGAAGTCCTTCCTGGACTATGTGAATGAGAATACAATATTCCCTTGTTGTTGTTCTGAATTCTCAATTATGTTTAGTGAAAGCTTTAAAAAAAAAAAAAAGGACTACAAAGATGCTGTCTCCAGATTTCTTTATACCTTTTTACAAATATGATATCATACTCTGGACAATGCAATAAGAAAACTGAAGGATGACACGATAGGTATGATTTATTATTCTTTCAAGCAATTCCATTATTCTATTTTCATACTACTTTAGTCTTTTTTTAAAAGCATATTTAGGAATAATTGATAATTAATAATGAAATAAATTCTAGGAAAACAAAATCAGTAACATCTCATAAAGTATTTCAGATTTATAAGCAGGGCCAAGGAACCCATAAGATAAATGTAACACAGAATGAGTTTTATTCTGTTTTTTTAAAAAGGATATTTTCTCTTTGTTCTTTGAAAAATCTCTAAGAAGGAAAAAAAATTGTTACTGATCGTTACAAATTGTTGGAACTACTTAAAAATACACTCAAAAACTGAAATTGGGTCAAATGCTACCTGATGTTTAAAAAAAGTAGAGTTGCCCAAAGTTTATGAAGTACAATCAAAACTTACTTGATAGGAAAATCAACTAAAGTATCCAACTTGTCTCTCATGTAGCGACTGTAAGAAAATCGCTTCAGATGGACCACAAGAACTGGAGGCAGGGACCATAAATCCAATTTCTTTGTGGCTTGCTGATGTTCTTTACAATTTGGACAATACCTAAACATAAAGAGAAATATTTAAAACTTGACAGAGGTAATGAAAATAATGGGAAAAAAATGTTTGGAAAGTTCTACATTTATTCAGTGAGCAATTACTGTATGTAAGCCTAATATGTACCAGCCTGACAGGAAATCCTGTTATTGTTTTTACCTTCGATACATTTTCCAAATAGATAAAACCATCATAAATTAATATGTAAATAAGTATTCAAAGATACGATGAGGGTAGATTATTTACATTTCAGTATGCTAAAAAGACATGGATGTATCACAAAATTGTGCTGAGATACAGGTATTAGAAAATCTCAAAACTCCTGGGCTCTAATGGAATTAATAACACCACAAAACATAGCATTATGATTTTCCTAAAAAAGCTTCTTTCAAAATGGCTGCACAGCTAAAAATTCTTGGGAAAAAGTAACTAAAATTAATTATTCATAGTAAAATGGCTATTATAGAAAATATTGTAATGAGATCAAAGCTTAACATTATAATATACTTTTAAAGACAGTCTCATTCCTCTTAACAGACTATTATCATATAAAGAAATTCTTATTATTTAAAATATCAAAGGGAATTTAGTCATCACTTTTTCAACTTGAGGTAGCACATACCTCAGTATAAACCCTTAAGAAAATAATTAGAAACAATTATTTAACTTTGTGTCTTACCAGGGATCTTCAGCACCTAGCTTTTCTTTTGTTGTAAAAAGCTCAATGCAATCTTTTAATTTCACAAAGGGCTTTTTAG
Source organism: Diceros bicornis minor (assembly GCF_020826845.1). NCBI lineage: Eukaryota > Metazoa > Chordata > Mammalia > Perissodactyla > Rhinocerotidae > Diceros > Diceros bicornis. Next base: position 7,562,511 of record NC_080756.1, read on the forward strand.
GAGGTTTATATTCCACACTTTCATGTTTTTCAAAATCCTAAAGAGAAGTATTTCTTGAGTTAAGAGAACAAATGAAACAAAACTCATTTTAGTGATACCATCTTACTATGAATTGGAATGAAAAACTCCTAAACTTTCTCAAAAGAATCATAACGCTTATTTCAGCTGAGATTTACACCACACTTCTAAGTAACTCCTGTATACACACCTATGTGGACGACTCAAAAGGATAAACAGAAGGCATGTTCAAAACCAACAAGCCTTTTCTCTACTAGTACATAACCAATTTTCTACTAGCAAAATAAATATCTGGTAGAAGTCAAAGAGTGTAACAAAACAGTGTGATCAACATGGGAAAGATAAAGAAGGAATGAGTGACTTACCTCAGCGGCATTTTCATCAAAATATCTTTTTTTCAAATCTGGATCCCAATCCAAAGCAAGAAAAGATCTTTCTAAGGTGGAAAACATATTTTTTTCTTTAAAATTTAATATGTCTTCATGTTAAAATTAATATATTTTAATGTTAAGATATGTACCAGAATAAAAAAATGGCAATCTTTTCTACTTGCACAGGTGATCAGGGCAAATCGCTGTTTCCAAGCCACTAAAATATTTTAGGAGTTTTAAAAGAAAAAAAAGATACGATTTATATGGAACAACAAAAGACCCAGAACAGCCAAAGCAATCCTGAGAAAAAAGAACAGCGCTGGAGGCATCACAATCCCTGACATCAAAATATACTACAAACCTATAGAAATCAAAACAGCATGGTTCTGGCACAAAAACAGACACACAGATCAATGGAACAGAACTGAAAGCCCAGAAATAAACCCACCCATCTATGGACAGGCTAATCTTGACAAAGGAGCCAAGAACATACAACGGAGAAAGGAGAGTCTCTTCAATAAATGGTGCTGGGAAAACTGGACAGCCACATGCAAAAGAATGAAAGTAGACCATTATCTTGCACCATACACAAAAATTAACTCAAAATGGATTACAGACTTGAATGTAAAACCTGAAACCCTAAAACTCCTAGAAGAAAATATAGGCAGTACACTACTTGACATTGATCTTAGGAGCATCTTTTCAAATAACATGTCTGACTGGGCAAGGGAAACAAAAGAAAAAGTTAACAAATGGGACTACATCAGACTAAAAAGCTTCTGCAAAGCAAAGGAAACCATGAACAAAACGAAAAGACAACCCACCAAATGGGAGAAAATATTTGCAAATCACTTATCTGACAAGGGGTTGATCACCAAAATGATCTCATACAACTCAACAACAAAAAAACCAAACAACCCAATCAAAAAATAGGCAGAGGATATGAACAGGCATTTTTCCAAAGAAGATATACAGATGGCCAACAGACACGTGAAACAATGTTCAACATCACTAATTATTAGAGAAATGCAAATCAAAATGAGATATCACCTTACACTGGTCAGAATGGCTATAATTACCAAGACAAAAAACAACAAATGTTGGAGAGGATGTGGAGAAAAGGGAACTCTCACACACTGTTGTTAGTAATGCAAACTGGTGCAGCCACTACGGAAAATAGTATGGAGATTTTGCAAAAAATTAAAAATAGAAATACTCTATGATCCAGCTATCCCACTACTACTGGGCATTTATCCAAAGAACTTGAAACCAATGATCCAAAGAGATTTATGCACCCCTATGTTCACTGCAGAATTGTTTCAATAGCCAAGACATGGAAGCAACACAAATGCCCATCAACTGATGATTGGATAAAGAAGATGTAGTGTATATATATATATATATATATATATAATAGAATACTACTCAGCCATAAAAAAAGACAAAATCATCCCATTTGCAACAACATGGATGGGCCTGGAGGGTATTATGTTAAGTGACATAAGCCAGAAAGAGAAAGACAAATACTGCATGATTTCACTCATATGTGGAATATAACAAACGCATGGATAAAGACAACAGATTAGTGGTTACCAGAGAGGAAGGGGGTGGGGGGTGGGTGAAAAGGGTAAAGGGACACATATGTACGGTGACAGACAATAATTAGACTACTTGGGGTGACCACGATGAAGTCTACTCAGAAACTGATAAACAACAAAGTACAACTGAAATTGTACAATGTTATAAACCATTATGATCTCAATAAAGTTACTGGAAAAAAGAAAAAAAAAGATACGAAACCTAAGCATAATAGGTTAACCCCATTTAATAAACATTGACATGTGTTTTAGTATACTTAGAAATTAAGGCTTTCATTTAAGATTTTTAGATAAATAAATATTATTTTTCACGACAATGTTGAATTTCATGGTTTTCACCTAAAAAAAATAAGATGATTTGCTAAAGTTCAGGGTTCAAGTCATTTTTCAGAGATACTTACCATCTAGCCTAAGCTGCCTATCATCAAATCTTATATGCCTGGTATCATCTTTGATGTAGTTGATATCAGTATTGCCTAAGTTGTTGAACTGGAATGTAAACAATCGTTTTTTGTGTCCCGTGAGTTGACCTTTGCAAGTTTCCTCAGTACATAATCCATTTTCAGAATCATTATCTCCTCCAACTGAATCTTCAGACTGACTGTTTTCATTCTCGGAGGGAAGTTCTTGATCCTGACTGGATTCATCATCTGGCTCATCTGTTTCCATTTCACCTAATTTTAGATATTAGAAGTCTTTAAATAAATCCAATGCTACATTTAAAAATTATTAATACTAACATTATTTTTCCCAGGCTTGTAGATATTTTTTAGTTCCTTAATCCCATCCTCTTTTCTCTGAGGCAACAATCCAAGTGAAAAGTCTTTACAATTTAACAGGGAAGTCTTACTTGGTGAACCTTCTTCATGTATGCCATTTGGGCCATTCCCATTAATATTTTGGTCCTTACAGCAGTGTAGGGATCCTTCTGTTTCTTCGGTTTCAGTAGATATTTTGACGTATCGGCTTAAATAAAATCAGAAATCAAACAAGTTCAGTTCTACAAAGGTAAAAACTTAAGAAAAAGTTTCCCATTCTTTCAATAAAACTTGTTTTTAATTGCTCTACCTCTAACTCAAGTTTTTATTAGTATTAATTAACTAATTAACTATTATTCTTTTTTTGGTGAGATAGATTTGCCCTGAGCTAAGATCTATTGCCAATCTTGCTCTTTTTTTTGCTTGAGGCAGATCAGCCTTGAGCTACCATCTGTTGCCAATCCTCCTCTTTTTGCTGAGGAAGACTGGCCCTGAGCTAACATCTGTGCCCAGCTTGCTCTACTTTATTTGTGGGACGCTGCCACAGCATGGCTTGACAAGCGGTGTGTAGGTCCGTGCCTGGGATCCGAACCGGCGAACCCCAGGCTGCCGAAGTGGAACACGTGAACTTAACCGCTACACCACCAGGCCAGCCCCTTAACATCTTCCTTTCACATGTTAAAAGTTTGTGGCAGGGCCGGCCCTGTGGCTTGGTGGTTAAGTGCGCGCGCTGCGATGCTGGTGGCCCCGGTTCGGATCCCGGTTGCGCATCGAGGCACCACTTCTCCGTCCATCCTGGGGCTGAGTCCCACATACAGCAACTAGAAGGATGTGCAGCTGTGACATACAACTATCTACTGGGGCTTTGGGGGGAAAAAATAAAATAAATAAAATCTTTAAAAAAAAAAAAAAAGGTTTAAAAAAAAAAGTTTGTGGCAAATAATTTCTCAACTTAAAAAAAATATTATATAAAGATGCTCATTTAGATGATATATATTACTGCTAATATCACTTACAGTTGTATAATGTGATCTTTATATATGGGTTATGGGACTATAATGATTAAAACAGGTATGCAGGAAAGAATATTAAATATGTCAGCTATAAAGGATAAAATACGGAGATCAAATGGCATTCTTGATTGCCTTGTAATTCACATCAAGATTTCTGGAAGACAAAAAGGGGTTGCCTTACAATACTATCAACCATGAAAGTTTATCCTTGTAAATAAAACTATTTACTAGTACGAGTTCTTGAACTAGCAGTGTGTATAAAGAAACGAAGCATCTGACATTTGTTATGATATGAGTGTTTACATGATAAATTCCTATTTTCTTTCAACCGTAAACTTTTGGTGTAAAACAGCTAAAAGAATTCATGTTTCTCGGGTTTGAAATTACTGTGTTCTACATGATCAAGAAACTAGATCAGACTACAATTTGATTTTTTAAATTGTTAAACCAAGTTGAGATAATACAGACTTACCTAAATATAGTCTCATAGTAACTTGCACGTTTGCTTTTATTAGCAATTTTACATTTTGTTTTGTTAACATAGAATTGTCTGGCACTTACCACATTCTCAAAAGCAGGAGATTATAGAGTTTATCTTCAGTATTGTTCCGTGGTACAGCCATAAGAAAAGGCTGACCAAAAAGTGAAGAACCAGTATGGTGGGTGTAGCTTGAGTGTCTAAATTTTTCTCTTAGGCAAACAGGAATAATCACATGCTCTGTATCTTCTGTCCTATTGATGTTAATTTCAAACCTACAAGGACACAACTGACTATAAACTCTGAAAACTTTTATGTTATTTCTTCTGAATTTTTTCTCAAGTCATATTCTGCACAATGAATTTTATACTTACACATAAATATCATCCCGTTCCATAATACTAGTAAGGTTTTCATCCATAGCGAATATTCTGTGAAATCTATGATTGTATATATCAGTAACTATCATCTAAAAGAAAATAAATTTCTATTAAGCTGGTTTTACAACACTGAAAAGCTAAACTCCAACTTACATACTTCAAACCCAGAAACATCTTACCTTATCTGCAGGTACTCCTGACAAAGCAGATAACGCGGTACAAAGATCAAGTATGTTTCCAATTTTGGGGACAACCACTTTGTACTAAAAAACAAAAAAACTGTAATGAATTTATTACATTGGAAAAAATATTCAGTAGATGAGACTGACCTCATGGTTGCTTCCTCACCTTCACTTGGCATTTGGCTCACATTGTCTGTCTCCAATCTTGCCATCATCCTGGGTGACAATATCCATATGGAGGATTTATCTTAGCCTTACTGTTCTTTGGCTCCTCAATTCCAAGACCTACACTTAATTGTAGTTCACTTCTTGGACCTTGTCATAACCCGCTCCACCTCTGATATTCTAAACTCTCAACAGGTTACTGTCTAACCACTGCTTACTTTTCCTGTAAACTCATTCTTTCCTATTCTTGGCTTGCATTGAGATCTCTAGTCTTTTTAACTCTCAATTTTCTCCCAGTTTACTACCTCTCTACTTTCTTCATGCCCTTCCATCCAGACCCCACATGATTCATCACTTCAACTACTCCATTGTACAATCTTTAACTACTTTGTTATTCAGTTTTATTCTTGTTACACTTTCTTAGGGCTATTTAGATATGCTGGAGAAAACTGCCCAACTTTAGAGACTGGTGCACTACAAATTCACAGTGCCCAATCTCAACTGATCCTTCAATACCAGCCAGAAGTCCTTCCGTGTATCCCTTGTTTGCTTACTCTCTGAATAACTATTTAAAATCTTCACCATTCCTTAGGCTTCCTATTTCACCACTTCTCACTTCACTATCAGCAGAATACCTATTTCACCTAGAATACAGAGGCTACTAGATAGGGAAATCTCCAATCTCCTGTCTCCCTACAAACTTGAGTTTAAAAGGTCCTTTTCTCTGTCTCTTTCAACACATGGAAAAAGAATCTGGTGTCACTCTTCCCATTCAAGGCTAACCCTAGCATCTGTGCTCTGATCCCATACTCTTCTGCTTCCTCTGGAACCTAAACCCAGCAATTATCCTTTATTTCATTTTATCTTGACTCTTACATCTTGACTATTTTATCTTGACTCTTTATCTTGACTATTCCAGTGCTTACTGGAATAGATATATATAGATATATAGATATATAGATAGATAGATAGATAGATAGATAGATAGATAAAAAGATAGATAGATAGATAGGAGTCTCTCAAAAAACAAAACAGTCCCTTATTGCTTTCCCTCTAATAATTCCCCTCTAATTATCTCCCTTTCTTTTCTGCTTTATAAATAACCATGTTGAAAGTAATATCTACACTGACTATCCTAACTTCCTCACCTCCCATTCACCTATCAATCCACTCCTGGCTTTTGTCTTCACCTTTTTATTTAACCTGTTACCAAGGTTGTCAATACTATCATAAAATCAAATCTTTATCAGTCCTTATTTTATTGACCTCTCTGTAGCATGACTGCTGACCACTTCCTCCTTTAAACTTTTCCTTTCCCTACAACACTACTTCTTATTCTTTTCTATTGCCCTGGTCACACCTTCTTTTGAGGCTCTTCGCTAGTGTCCTTTAGAGTTTTATCCTTAGCCCTCTTCTCAATTCTATACGTTCTCCTTAGACTAGGTGACAATATATCCTGGTTTGCTTTGGCCAGTCCTGGATTAGCCTGCTGCCCTGATCTAATCCTTAACAATGGCCCCTTTTGTTCTTAAAAGAGTTCTGGTTTAGATGATAAATTACAGGGTCACCTTAGCCTTCAGTGATCTCATCCTTCTAAGACATTCACTACCATCTTCATAGAGCTCACTGCCCAATTTATATCTCAAGTACAGACCTCTCTCCTCTAGTCTAGATACATAAAATCAATGTCCATTGGTATCTCTATCTAAATTTTCCACATGCATGTCAACATGTTCAATTACTAAACACAGACTTAGGTCATGTTAGGTCAACATATCCAATACTAAAATATGTTTCTTCTTAAACTTTTCTTCCTATATAATGCATTAATGCAAATAGCATCACTATCTCCACAGTTTTCCAATCCAATAAACTTGGCATCATCTTTGAACACTATTAAACATTTTCACCTCCTACATTCAACTGGTTCTTCTATCTAACTGCAATCCTGACACTAATCTTGAGTTTGAGCCCTTGTCATCTGTCATCTGATCACTGCAAAAACCTCTTACCTGGTCTTAGCACACCCGATCTAAGCCTTTCCAATCCAATCTTTGCACTAGCCAAAGTCTTCTTTTTCAAACACAAGTCTGGCCACAAATCTCTCTTCTTAATAACCTTTAATGGCTCCCCTTTTCTTTAGGATGAAGTCTAAACTTCGTCTCACGGTATCAAGGTTTTTTGTGATCTAGCTTCTAGTTTCCATACTATCTACTTGTAGTTTCTAGAAGTGGGCCATGTCCTCTTTTGCCTTCAGCCCTTTGTACATGCCACTCTCTTGGTCTATAATGCTTTTATTTCCAGCTTTCACGTGCTTATAACCTAATCATCCTTCAGAATTCAACACAGGCACCACTGCCAGTTTGGGTAGGTTACTCCTTCTGTATACTACTACAAGTACCCTGTCACAGCACTTTTCACACCATAGACAAGCTTCTTGAGAACAAGGGCTAGGAACACCTTTGTATTTCCAGCACCTTGCACAGTATGAAAGTCCAATACATAACACACGTTCAATACAATTACTAATAAACTTCTATGACCTGTACATCAACTTCAATGATGGGAAAACTCATCAAGTAGGCTAACTCAGCTAATGTCCCTTTCCTTTCCAGCTGGTTAGAGTACAGTGAGGCTAACATTTTGTATTTGAGTTGTTACTGCCTCCAAGTGGAAAAGAAATCCCAATTCCTCTGTGCTGACCATGGCTCTAACCTTCACAAATTTACAGTTTTGGTCAACAAAACTGATGAAATTCACATTGCTGAAAAAATAATTTAAAATCCCAATTATGGGAGAACATTCAACACATACCTTATGGGCTAACGTGTAACTGGAATGCAATCTGCCTCTATAAAATACAGATTACTTTATATCAGCATGGGAGAGTACTGTCTTTAACAAATGTGCTCTCAGAGTAGCTACATTTTTTTTGTAATAAATTTTTACTCATTGTTTTATACTCTTTTATTCTATATTATACTGATTGGCATACATTTGTAAAGTTACAAACTTAGAGAGGTAAGAGCGCAGTTTAGCCATGCTATAGTGTCTTTCCATCGAAAAGAATGTTAATATACCTATAAACAAGTGAATTAGTGAGTATCTAAAAGATGTGATTTTAGAAATGTGAATATATATTCCCTGGCCAAAAATAAAAGCAGGTCTTCATTGGCCCTGCTCATGGATAAGGGCAAGTACCATGTCTCTCTTACTCTCTATAATATTCTCAGCACTACTGGATGAAATACTGACGTGAGGGCATCAGGTTCAATGAGTTGAACAATGAGAAGGAAACATAAAGCAGCAGCAAAAGAAATGGGTGAAATGTGTGTAACTGAGTCCAGTACATGACTAGTCTCTACTAGACTTTAATTATGTTGAATGAAAGCACTATATTTTCATGAACACTCCATATACTATGCCCTAGTTGATAGTAAGCCCAAACACTTCCACTAAAGGCACAGTAAGATCATAATTTTGTTCAAAACATACCTTTCATATAGATTTAATGAATACTGCTACGGACTGAATTGTGTCCCCTCAAAATTCATATGCTGAAGCCCTAATCACCAATGTGATGGTATTTGGAGATGGGGCTTTTGGGAGGTAATTAGGTTTAGATGAGATCATGAAGGTGGGGCCCTCATGATGGGATTACAGCCCTTAAAAGCAGAGATACCAGAAAGCTTGTGCATGCTCTCTCTCTCTCCCTGCCATGTGAGGACACAGTGAGAAGGTTGCCATCTGTAAGCCAGAAAGAGAGTCTATACTAGAAACCAACCATGCTGGCACTCTGATCTTCGACTTTCAGCCTCCAGAACTGTGAGAAAATAAATTTCTGTTGTTTAAGCCACTCAGGCTATGGTATTTTGTTCTGGCAGCCTGAGCAGACTAATACAACTATTATGCTCTAACAAACTGCACTATCAGGCTAGAACTCTAAGTAAGGATCTTTAGTGAACACTCTTCTAAGGCAGGAATCATGTCTGCTTTGTTTACCAAACAGAGGCTTACACTCAGTAGGTGCTCAATACATATTTGAATGAATAAAATTTTTGAACACTTCTGCATTAGTACCTACAAGTCAGGAGGGTTGGAAATACATAGATTTACAAGGTCCCTATCTTCAAAGAACTTATTGTTTACAGGAGAAAAGATCAAAGTAAACTAAATGCCACAATAAAATTTGATAAGTCCTATAATAGAATTTAGGGAAACAGAAGGTAGAAGAGGAAAGAATTACTTTTACCTGGATAGGTCAAGTGTCAGAAAAAGATTAATTGATTAATAAAGGGAGAAAATCAGTGCTTGGCTCCACAAAATGTAAAACAATCCAATTTCAACACTAGGTAATAGAATCAGGCAGACAACTGATATTAAGGCCTACCACAGGGTTCTTGGAATAGAATAAATATTTGATATTCCAAACTGTTAAAAGATCAGCACATTACTGAAGCAAGCATTTTTAGTCTAACTAAATTTTCATTTCTCTTCCAAGTTCTTAAGATGCCTAAAAACTACAGGTATTTAAATATATCATTATCTTATCATATCATGAATCAAAATGTAGAGTATTAGTTTTACTTCCAAAAGCAACTAGGAAAAACATTACAATTAACATTAAAGATAGCTCAAACCGGAAAAACAGGGAAAACAATACTATGTTATTAATCTTAGTGAGCTAATATTCATCTCAACATTGTAAAATCAACCTCTCATTTTTCTGTGATAAGAAAAAGGCTTTGAGAATTTTGTTTTTACATGACAAATAAAAATACTGTGCACATCCCTCACCCTTTCAAGATTCCAAAAAGTCATACTGATTTCCAAAGCATTTAGCTTATAAAATGTCTTACGCAAATAAACATTATTGTCGAATTGTACTTGAGGCAGGAGGACTCAACACTATTTTTTTATAAAAATAACAAATGCAAAGAAAATATTCATTACTTACCTGCATAGGTTTGGTAAGTGGATCCATTCTAACTAAATAAACTTCCAAGGTACGTTCTTTTTTCATGGGCAATGGAAGTGTCAAGTAACAAAAAGGATCAAATGTTACTGAAATCTTAGCACATTCAGGACAAACTAAAGTTGATTTGAAAAGGCCATGAAATATATCTACTATGATAGAATCATTTCTTTTTAAATGGTTTTCCCAGGCTTCTTCAGCAACTACCTATAAGGAAAACAGACACATTTTACACAGAGATAGCACATTATTATAACAATGGTGACAATAATATTATTAAATTTACCTTATCTGGCCTTCCATCAGCATCTTTTAATTGTATATACGGTTTTTTCCTAATTCTATTCAAATCCTCATGTAGTCCATCTAACAGGAAAGCTAACAGCTCTTGGCAGTCCTGCTGCTGGTATCCAGAGAACTGAGGTGCAAAACGTCCTACCTGTGTCTGTAAGAAAACCAAAACTATAAAATCAGTTCTAGAGACAAGATTGATTAAAAAAAAATACACAGTCGATTCTCCTTATTCACGGATTCCATATTTGTGAATTCACCTACTTGCTAAAATTTATCTGTAACCCTCAAATCAACTTGCGGCACTTTTGCAGTCATCTACAGATATAATAATTACATATAGGTAATTACGTATCTAAAAATATTTTTAAAATGATAACTAATCTGTAATATAGCAAAGAAATGTTGACCTGAGGAAAGAATAAGGAGAAAATATGGTATAGTTTTGTATGAAGGACTGGGAAACACTAAAGATTATTACGATTCAATAATATTTCTGGGTCGCTATAAAAAAAAAATCACAGTTCTCATCTAGTTTCTGTGTATAAAAAGAGGATGACTCTCATAGAGATAACAGCAACATTCATGTTCATATATAATTTCCTAGTCTTTGCAGTACCAAGTATTTTTTTGATGAGACTGAAAAGAAATGTGAAAGAAACAAGTCAGACATCAAGAGCCTATTTATACATAATTTTAAAAGAGAGTATCCAGCAAAATGAAACTAATTGGAATCACGGGTAAGGGTTGAGAAATGGTTTGTCTGAACTAGTTTGTCCAAAGTTTAGAAAGTTAAAGAACAAAAATGCAGGAGTTTTTTGATTTGTTGTTTTTTAGTTTTTAAGAACTAGTATATAGTTAATAAAACGTGGCCTAGTAGATGTCCTATATGAACGTCATTTGTTTGTTCAGTTCCCGGGCACGGACCTCTACCACTCGTGAGCAGCCACGCTGTGGCGGCGACCCACGTACAGAATAGAGGAAGACTGGAAACAGAGTTAGGGCCAATCTTCCTCAGGACAAAAAAAAAAAAAAACAGGCTGAAAACTGCTTATTCTTTTGAAAAGTTTAAAATTTCTCATAAATCTAAACTATATAATTAGGAAAACTTTAACAACAAAAAACTAAATTTCAGCTCAATTCTTATTTAAATGACAAACTAAATTACTTGAGATTTTATTGATTCTAAGAAGTAACCACTCTGCAACTAAAAATAAACTTAAAAGTTTAAGAATTACATTGAAAATATATTTAATTAATATTTAGTGCTTGTTTTGCAGACAAGTTTCATTTTAATAATTTTTCAAACAATGACTCTCAAAGAGTTCAATGACATGCCCAAATTTAGTCTTTACATTTGTATAAAATTTTTTTGTAGGTTTCTCAGATATGTACTGTATTCTAAAACAATCTGTCTCTCTATGGCCATTTGGTAACATAGCATTGTTTTTCAACCTTTATTTCATTATTTCCCTCCCCATCCTCCAGAGCCTTTAAAGACATTTAATCATCCGCTCCACCCCCTACACCGAAAATTTAATACCATAGATGTGCTGTGTATCTCTTTATGTGCTGTGTCCCTTTCAAGGGCCACAAACCATTGTAACAGCTATGATTTTTTGCCCTTTCCCAAAGAACCAAGTTTTGCACTCTTGGGGGTGACATAGCCTTCGTTGAAACTGTATCTACTATACTAACCTTAAAGGCTCTTGGTGTGACGTAGCTAAATTTTCCAGACCACATTTGCTTGATCAATTCAGCATAAGATTTAGCTATTTCACCTCTCATTCCTAAAGGATTGTCAAAATTCAGTTCTTCTTGATACTTATCATTTAGGAAATATTCAGTAAGTGGAGGTGTGTTGCTCAAACACTGCAAAGAACAAAATATATTTTCAAGTAAAAGTAACCATATATGTTAAATATGTTAAAATGAAGAGAGAAATAAATTGATTTGCCATAATATATAGAGAAAAATTTAAATGATGACTTCTTGCACTAATAAGTAACTGGTCAAACAAACACTCAAATGATGCACTCAACTATTCATTTCCCAAATTTTAAATCAATTACTTATAATAAATGAAAATGCTAATTTTTTTTTGCTGTAAAATCTGCATTAATTTTAACCACAGCAAACTACCTGTTAACTGGGAGAGAAGCTCAGAGTTTTCTTTCCTTCTTTTACTTGATTGGTGGAAATTATGGATTGTCTACTCATCCCAGGCACCTGCAAATTAGCCTGAGTAGGTAAAAACTGAGACATAGGGCAAGCAAGAAATTAACTTTAAAGAAGTATTTACTGCTTCCATTGTCAGTTCCTTATCATGAAAGAGCAGCCTTTACATTTTCTGTCTGGTCAACCATTTTTAGAACGGACAGTACAGATTAGCTGAGCCTAAGAAAACAAACTTTTGTTATGTGAACTCTGGCTACGCATGTTCTTACTTCTTCCAGCTCTTCTTTAATATAATAATCCTATTTTCCTTTATGGCAAGATAAAAACTATGAATAAGTTAATTCTCTAATTTTCCATTTTGAATTAAATAATTTAGGATTTAAAATAGATGGCAGAAGTACAGTTTTTTCCACAATATTTATCTCAAGATGGAATAATTTTATGTTGATAATACCAAATAATTTGATTTCATTATGAACCCAATATTACTTCATCAATTAGATGTCTAGAGTCATTATGCAGAACATGTAAGGACTGACACAGTCATAGGGTCATATAGGTAACTTTTTTTTGCTGCAGGAAGATATTCATATTTGTCTTGGAGTCAGGAGGCAAAGTGCTTTAAGTGAAGCTAGCTGCTTGCATGTAAAGTAGTAGAAACCCACTCTTATGAGAGCTCGGATTTACACTAATGGAAATCAAAGTTTTTCAAAGCTTGCTTACCACTCATTTGGATTAAGTTAAATAGTCTTGGTAGCTATGAAAGGTTCAGTCTGCTGGGTTCATGCCAATAACTTGGATGCTATAAACTATGACTATACATCTCGTACTAAAACTCCAAAATTAAGCATATTCAATTTTTTGAAATAAAGTATGGTGTTCCATTTTGTAGTTTCAATTATAAATCAATTTATATTTACTCAAGTAACCATAATACCTATTTTGGAATTTTTTATATAATAAAAATAATACTGTCTAAATTGTCAGTCTGGCCCCTACCTCAAAGCAAAAGGAGAACTGTTTATAATATCATGGAACTTGTTATTGTATAATTCTTAGGCAATGAAAACAATATAACCATTTAGAAACGTTTGGAGTGGGCTACACAGGCCTTAGAGTCATTTATATGCCATTTTCAGCAGTAAAAAAATTTATGTGAGCAAGAGGAAGATAAAGGTAGGCTATAGTGCAGGAGGCAATTAGGGAAAAGGTACTTTTCTACCTTTCTTCTTAACTCCTTTTGTATCTCAACCTGATAATCTTACATGCCTTCTGAGCCTCATTTTCTCTTTACCTTTTGTATTTTATGTCCTTTTAACTATAAACCCAGCACTGGAGGTAGGGCTGGGCAACCCAGAATACATACAACATGGCAATGCAGAGCATAAATGCGATCACTTAGTAGCATCATCTGATTTAGTACAAACAGGATCAACACTCAATAGTCAATGAGGCAAAGGGGAAGTCAGACAGCATTTCCAACAATTATCAATTAGTTTTCAAATCCTTATATTTGATCAGCTCCGAATTATACTAAGGATGTAATATTCTACTACTGTCTGTAACACAATTATACAAAGAACCTAACTTATGGGTTTAGCAAATACCTCAAAGAACCAAGTTGTGCAAACATGAATAATTTTTGAAATTTGTTTTTACTTAATTATTCACACATATCCTTATCTTACAAAGAGCTTCCAAATACAACTGAAAATCTTTTAGCTTTCCAATAGCATCCAGAGTGATCTTTGTAAATTTTGTATCTAATCATGTCACTTCCTTGCTATAAATCCTTTAATAGCAATTTCAGATTAAAATCTCAAATCTTTAGAAAGGTCTGTCTTTTGCCCCCATATGCAGCCTCATCCCTTTGCCAGTACCTTTTTTTTTTTTCTTTTAATCCATCCCAGCCTTATTTGATTACTTGGGGTTCCTTGACCTCCATGCATTCTCTCACTGGGTAATTGCAACATTACTCCATCTACGTGAAATGTACCTGCTCTGCCTTACTAACTTCTACTAAACCATCAAGATTCAGGTATCCTGTCTGGGAAGCTTTCCTAGATTCCCTTGAAGTGTTTCTCCTGTTTGTTTCCATATTGCTTAGTGGTCACTATTATTATAGCACTTATTTTATAATATACTGTAACTTTAATTTTTAGTTTGTCTGTCTTGCCAAATGGACTGAGATCCCCACCCTCCTCCTCCAGCAGGAACCATGATATCCTTTATATTTATATCTCCAGCACTGAGCACCATGTCAATTGGCACTTAGCATATGTATAATACATGTATGCTTAATAAAAATATTTTTGCCTATATTTACTAATGTACTTAACCTCTCAGTTTTTTTACTCTTTTCTTTCAATGTTTGGCACAGAACACTCAAATTTTTTTGAATGAAATATTACTAAGGCAAAAATATATTTGCTTGCAATGAACAATCTCAAAAGTTTCTTCAAGCACTTCTACCTGAATACTAAACCAAAAGGACAGAACCTATTAAACCCCCTACCCACCCACTTTTGTTTGACCTTCATTCAGCCCACTATCTGCTTTGTAGTGGGTCTCTGCTTAGATTTTTAAAAAGTCTTTGATACAGAGACCAGCACTTATTTTCATAGTGACACATGCCAGTTCAAAAATGATTATAATTCAACGTTAACAAACTAAACAACAACAAAACATACATAGTTTTAACGATAAGTAATTGGCTGTCAAGATATCATAACCAATATATTTTGAGATAAACTTTACATTTAAATTTAAAGCATTAAGTCCTAAATGGCCCCCAAAAGCATCCTATTTGTTGAACATAATGTTTTAAGAAACTCACAAAACTACATTTTTCTAAAAATTTGTACAAACACATATAAACAGAGAAATTCAACAGCCAGTTTGTCTTACTAATGCACCGATCGTAACAGTTTAAAAACTAAACTCATGTCAGACTTTTCTTTCTCATTTTGAAAATACCATACTTTTCTCCCTCATCTTGAAAATATCATTATTATTCTAGAGTCACTACATTCTTGAAATAGTATAAAGACCAATTAAAATATTAAAAGTTCACTTATAACTGTTGGTATAAATTTCAAGGCATAACTGGAATAGAGGTCAAACAACTAAAATATTTCCATGCCCCAGGTGATATCAGTATTCAATACCATCATTCTGGCAGAAGAAAGAAGCCAGTTTCTTAAAGTCAGTCATAATAAGAGTTTGATCTATAAGCTAGGCAACTCATTATTCAATCTCTTAACATGAAACTATCTTAAAAACATGAACATCTTTGACAATTACATGAAAATTGGATACTGAGACTGTTTGCCATTAAATACGTCTTAAAGAATAAAGAAAATTTTCATTAGTTCCATAATAAAAATCATAACCAGAATTCTGAAGCATCTCTCTCAAAGATTCTTCTACTATTAAAAAAAATCACTTTCCTATCTGTTGGGACTGTCTCAAAAGAATTCCTTTCTTAAGACATAAGAAATATATATTAAAATATATTAAATATGTAATAATATATTAAAAATTCTACATATGTAGATATAGGAAATTTTTTTTAACCTGTAAGGGTACTTTACTGAGTGATATAATATGGACTAGAAATAATACAATATGTGTTGTGCCTATGTGGATACATCTCTTACTCTCAATGCTTCTTGAACTGCAAAATAAAACAAAACTCATCCTTTCTTAACATACATGGTTTTTCTTAGCAAAAACTGAGAATATATATGAATGTATCATAAAAACAAAAAGGATTATATAAACAGCATTAGTATGTTATTTTTGTGGCTACTTATGAGTTTTACGACATTCTACCAGTCACACGCCACGTTGAGCTTCACCTCTGTTAATCCATTTGACTTCAACTGCCTGATATTGACAATTGCCAACAATTCAGTATTTCAAGGAGAACTAGCTCTTACAATTCATCACCACAAAAATGAGGTCCAAATATGAAGTAATGTGACCGACCATAAAACATATATCTTAAGCCACAGTTTATTTATATCATAATTGTGCCTAGAGTCGGTCCTAAAATAAAGGAATAATCAGACTCAGGAAAAAGATTCTGTACCAGTAGTTTCAATTCTTAAAGCAAAAGAGAAAAAGTAAAAAATGTATATTAATGAACAGGCAAATGTACTTGTTAACTAGGCTAAATATTTCTATATTTAATTTTTTTAATGATTTCTAGGCAAGTTAATGGTGTGCAAAATTGACAAGAACATTTGAAGATCTAAGGATTAGAAAAACTAAATTTCGTATTTAGCATATGGCAGACTTTTGGCATTCATTAATTTAGCCTTTGTGATATAATGACTAGTTGGCCGACTGGAAATTTCAGGACCTAAGGTAGTATGGAAAGTTGTTGATTCATGAGGGATGATGAGAATGGCTGGTGTATGTGCAAGCCAATCATTCTGTTAGCAGACAAGACTGCTAAGTTATCTGTTCCTCAAAGTGGCTTTGTGGTTCTCCACTTGTGCTTACATATGCATTTAAAATGGTAACTGCAAATAATAAGAGTATTCTTGAATGTGAATTTGAATTAGGAGTCTTAAGACATATTCTTTAGTTTAATGTATTAGGACTGAGCCTTTGCATGTACTCCCCCTCTTAGAATATTCTTCCCCTGTAAGAAATTCCTACTTATTCCTTAACACTCATCTCAGCATCTCTTACAAATGTTATACCTTCCTCAGTACCTCAAGGAAGAACTAATATTCCTTCCTCTGGGCTAACTCTATACCCTGAACTCACATACTGCACTTATCTTGAGAGCAGAGTCCACATCTTACTCACTTTTGTACCTCAGGATCTAGCACAATGCCTGGCATATACCTCAACAAAGGAATGCTGAATGAATGAAAATTTGTATGGCAGAAAGATTAGAAGCAGTCCTTAGAGAGACTGAGAGCAGTGGGAAACACTTCACTAAAGAGATCTGAATTGCACCTTGTTATATAACTATAACCTATCTGAAAATTCTACAACTTCAAAAATAAAAGTCCAAATAATGCCTAAAGAGGCTTCCCTAATGAAGAAAAATTACTGTGAATGCCTTGACAACTATCAGGATAAATCCATATAAGTAAAAGATATGTGAAGGGAGAATATTTGCAAATAAACTTTTATGAAGACTCTTTTCCTCAAAAATTCTAGAGAATTCTTCTAAATATTCAAATGTCTTATCCAGTGGACATTCTGCTATATGGTTCAATGTATGTAGACCTTTAACCACTGCCACCATGAAAGACTATTTTTAAAAAGAATGCATATACCATTCAACTATTTTATAAAATATTAATTCTCTATGAAAAATCCTCTAGTTACAAATTTCCATCCTTAACCCAATATCCTAAAATTTGAATGTTATGTGAAGTACGATTTTCTTTCATTATTTAATCACTTGGAAAGACTACAATGCTTTGCACATAACTTGTCCTTATATACACATGCACAAATCCTATTGCTCTTACATTACTTCCAAAAAGTTCTTCCATTAAATATGTTCTGATCAATAAGGCTGATGTTTCTAGAGTTCTCTGAAAAAATTTAAGTGACTCACGTAAGAGTCCTAATTTTGTATTTCACTATAAACTTCTACATGGTTTTTTTAAACTGATGAAGTGAAATAAAGTTCTACTATATAACCAAATCTCAAGTCTGTAATCAACATATTTTAGGAAATGAATAATTAACAGCCATCCCAATAACTTGTAATGAATCTGGAATTTCCCCAGTACCTGTAAAATAGCCAAAGTAATCCCCTTCAAAAAGAGAAAGTTGTCTTTTGTAATGCTGAATATGAACCACTCCCTTTCTGTTCAGGTGCTCCAGAAGCCCAATTTTCAAGTGATCATGTATGCTCACTATTTTAGTAAACCGGTAACTAGAACAGGAAAGAAAACAAACTTAATTTTTGATTACCTAAAGCTTTTTGAGTTGTGTAACTCATTCTGTAACTGATCAAAATGTAACGCCAGTCACAACCCTTTAAAAAAGTAGCTACACCTTCTAACTGACGAATACTAAAAATAAAACCCCACTCTAAAATGAGGAAACCATTTTATTTTCTTATGATCTACAAAATAAACCTGAAGTAATCCATAAAGTAATCCCCAAATATATCTTTCCGGATTTTAAGATTAGATGGATAAAGAACTTTCAGATTTGCCACGTTATTGTTGTTGTTTTTCAATTCGTCATGACAACAGTATAAACATTGTGAAAAGGTACTGTACAATTCTGAAGCATTCTACTAATCCTGGGACACTGGCTCTAGTTTTGTAATGAAATAGCAGATGAGATAGGAAACTGTGACGCAGACTTTTACAATGAAGAACTACAAATGTAAGCCTGCCCCTTCATCAAGTAGATTTAAAAAATGAGATATTTTAAAGACACTTAATGTTTTATTTTTTGTTATTTTTTTTCCTAGGAAAGGCAAATCTCATTACATTTGAGAGACTAATTCCAAAGATTTTCCACATATTTTGGGAAAGCAAATACAATTATAGTTCTATTTTGCTTACATTTCCATTCTCTCTTCAAGCTTTCTTTAAAGAACACATTTAGGTAAGTAAAATATAAATGGATATACCTTTCCTTTTATTTATCTAGTTTTAAAAAACTTTTATTTTAACTATGTTTCCCCCCCCCTTCCAACTAGTCAGTAAAGAGAGAGAAGAGGCATATACCCTACTTAAAATATTGGAATTTTAACAAAGTAGGTTTAAAGGCAGTGCTTTTGAATTGGACAAAGATATTGCTCTAACATTTTAACGTATATCCTTAAACTGGTTACTGTTCATGCTAAGACATGAATAAAATTAAACTTCATTTAAAGTCCCTGCCCTCACACTTTCCTTCAAATTCTATGGAATGAACCTCTTCTTCACACACTACTTGAATTCAATGAAGAATTATTACGAAAGCTCTGGGAAGTATGAGAACTAATGGGAAACATTTTGTTGGCTAGCAAAGAAATGCCAATGCTGCTTTTTTTCTCATCTATAGGAATGTGGAAGGAGAATTCTAAGTTTGTCAAAAAGACAACCCTGTTACTTGCAATGAGTAAATCCTGTAACTACAGATGTCAATGTTAAAAAAAGCTATGATTATGTAAAGACCATTGACTTTCACATTAAAAGCTAAAAGTAGAAATTGTATAGAAAGCCCACTTGCGATATAGATTAATTTGAAAGCTTTAGTGATGATTACACCAACAATGCTGTAAGTTTCAGGTAGGTGTATTTAAATGAGGTTTTAAAATCACTAGCCTATAACAGCAATTGTCTAATTTTTTTTCTTAGTGAACAGGCTATTTAATAAGTGATTTTATGTTTATATGCTCACTTTATGGGAAGCATATTAAAACCAATGGTTCTAATAACTTTAATAAACATTAGTGTAAGTTGTATTTATTTTAAAAAACTAAAGCTTATGAATTCGATTTTAATGTTTGGTATCTTATCTCTTACCCCATTAATAATTCAAAACTGGCTCACAATGAAATGAATGCCAATATTTTAGATAAGACAGTCAAAGGATATAAGAAAAAACTATGGTTCTTTATAATTTTGTGTGTATAGCCCCCTGCACATAATATTCAGCAAAGAAAGATTTCCGAAGAAAGAAGTATTAAGATTTGTGTGATTTGTTGATCTTTTAGTTCTCCTGCAAAGGCATACAGAAAAGGACAGCACAATTTTTCTTTAAAGTTTAACTGATTTATTACATTCTTTAAGAGAAATAGCTAAGTCATATACTTTTCAGTATCATTTCATTACACTAGGCCCATAACTGAATAAATATGTAAGCCGAGTTGAAACAGAAATTTAAAGACCAAGTGATAGCATGAACTATGAAGGTTTCTGATTATTTTCATAATCAAAAAGAACTTTAAACTTAAATAATCATTCAACAAATATTTATTAAGAACAGATCATTACTTCAGGAGTCTCTAGAAGTATAGAAATAATGTTCTAAAAGGATTTTTTCATATCATTCACTGAAATCATTCAAGGAGCTACTTGAATGGTAGTGATGGGGTATGCTCTGTCAACCTGTGATTAACACGGCAGCCCAATCCAAGTGCTATCAAATTGGTTACATTGGCAGAACATAAACATCTACATTGCTAGGTCTTCAACCCTTCAAAGAAGTAAATATATATATTATGTGCTATGATTCTTTTTAAAATTATTGTGCTTTTTGGAATTTAGACAGCTCCAGAAATATTATTAATCTGGTACAGGTCAAGTTCTAAACATTTCCGGTAAATTTTTCTAATGCAGTGTTTCTCAAACCATCTGTATGGAAGGCCTAATTTAAAAAAAAATCTCCAAATCATCACAGACTGATACTTTTGCAAAATACAATAAAATGAATCACTAGAAAAATGAAATAAAAAACAAAGCTCCATTTTTATAATTAGATTTAGTAGATACAAAATTATGCTGTTGAACTGCTATAAGTTTTGGACCAGTTGCACTTAATTTCTATCCTTATTTTATTGTCGACGAGCAGTCTCATCCATAGACACACTGTGAGAAACACTTCTAATGTACTTACTAGCAATTCTGGCATTATACCAAACATCGGCGACATAAAAGAAAACCAAAGACAGCCTCTACTTTCATCCTTCTCACTGTGTTATGGGTATTTGTCCAGAAGAATGAGACAGGGGAGGGGGGCGTAGGAGAGGCAACGAGGGAAGAGGAAACAGTGAATGAAGAGGTTCCAAACTTAATGAATTCCAAGAAGCTTTAGTTTTGGCTACAGAGGTTAGGGTCCAGTTTGGATTTTATTCCTTAGGTGATGGGAAACAGGTTATAAGCAAGGAGGTAACATAATCATATTTGCATTTTAAAACAATGACTCTGGAAGCAGTGTACTAAATGGATTAGAAGAGGATAAACGATGGAACAAAGAGATGAGTTAGAGATATATTTCAAGAGTTCACATAAAACATGCTCAAATATTGAAACAGTGTACTGACAGGAGAGGAGAAGACAGATGTAAGTGATATTCAAGAGGCAGGAGAACAAACAGGACT
This sequence comes from Diceros bicornis minor, assembly GCF_020826845.1. NCBI lineage: Eukaryota > Metazoa > Chordata > Mammalia > Perissodactyla > Rhinocerotidae > Diceros > Diceros bicornis. The sequence continues at coordinate 7,583,997 of NC_080756.1, forward strand.
TGTGTAAACCCTAGGTTTTTGGTTTGGGTTACTGGGTGGGTGGCTGCACCTAAAAGAGAGTATAAGAAATAAAACCGTCAGGTTTCTGGGGAAATATGTTTAGTCTTAATAGACATGTTGAGTTATCCGTAATACTATCTAGGCAGGAATGTCCATCTAATATTTATATATTGGAGGGAAACTCAGGACAGAGAATTATGGTTGAGACAGATTTGGAATTCGTCAGTTATAAGTGGATGTCAACTTCTCAAAGGTAAAAAGGCTACAAAGAACCTAGCAAACAGGAGGTCAAGAGTGACTCTACCAAAAGCAACTATGGGATGGTATGATGGTCACAATGATGATATAACAGCAGTTGATACACACATATTGCTTACTACGTGCCAAGCACTTCTTAAGTACTTTATCTTCATTTAACAGATGAAGAAACTAAGAAGCTTCTTATCCAAGGTCACATAAGTTATAAGTGGCAGAACTAGGATTTGAATTCAAGCTGTCAGGTTCCCAGATCCACGCTTTTAACTACTATTATGCTATGCTGCAGAGACGAGGGCTACTGAATGAGAGATGAGAAAGTAGGGAGAAAACACAGACCATCCTTTTCAAGGTCAAGGGTCTTCCTTCCTCCATCTCCCCTCCACCCTGTTTAACAAAAAGACTTAACCATGTATATATACTGAAAGGAAGACAGTGAAGAGGTGAGGTTAAAGATATAGAACAAAGAGGAGACAATGGAACAAGTCTCAGGGAAGGTGACAGCGGTCCCAGGAAGATGGTGGTATCATCATGATGACAGAGACACTTTTGGCATGGTATTCAATAAGTATAAGAGGAATCTTAAAGTATGTTGTTATCTTATTATTAAGAACTTCATTATAAACAATTAGTAACATTTTTGTCAAAAATTTGTTTTTAATTTTCTTCTAAAAACAGTTACTGAAAGCTTTCTCCTAGTAAAGTATATAATGCTTAGAAAAGCCCTGGGCAATTACTGAAGAATTATTCATAATGTTTCAATTATATACCAAATCTGTAAAAGAACACATATATATATTCATTCATATATATATAAATGAATATATGTGTGCATGTATCCTAGTGTTTGTTGTGTGTCAATGATTCGGTTTCTATTCAAAGCAAAATCTCTCTAAATGAAGGCCAGAGACAGATTTTAATTACACATGAGACATGATTGTAAAGCAGAGAGTGATTTTCCAGTAAACCCTTTAAATTCAAATGAACATCATCTTTGATGTAATTACCTTAGGAGGCTATATGTTTGTTCCATTGATATTGTCATTTCTCAAAATACTTTAGGTACTTCTCTTTTTAAAGCTGGCTCACATATGAAAAAGCATCAATATCTAGCATACAGGAGGTACCAGTATGTGTTTATTGAGTGTAGGAACAATGTGTTTTTTGCTATGGTAAAACAGTTTTCTGGTGCAGGGATTTTTGTAGTGGAAAAATGTGGGAACAAGCATGAGCTATAATGTTATAGTTGTACCTCTGGTAATTCATTGCTATTTTTATGACAAGATGAACAAAACCTAAGTCACAATGAATAATATACCCTACCAAATGAAATCAAGACCCAACTCAAATGTCACCTCCTTGGTGAGGCCTCACTTATTTCCCAACGGCTTCTCTTCTCTTTGCTTCCACAACATTTGGCAGATCATGCTTTCTATTATATCACATATTACATCTTATTTATTTATGTCTATCTCATTCACTACACCATGAAGTTCTAGAGGATAGGCACTGTCTTTTTCAGCACTGTATCACCAATGTCTAGAACAATTCTTGTCACATAGTAAAGACTCAATGGATATTTGATGGATTAGCTAAATAAATTAGTGCAATAAAAACAAAAAAACTAGTTTAGTTGCTCTTAATTCAACTGCCCCTTTCTCTCTCCAAACCTAGATGAACCCAATTATTTATTGTATAAACTCAGTCAACTATTTTATGCACCATGTAGCTGAAGACTGCTAGAGAAAAATCTCAGGGGAATAAATTTATACCATTCTAAACTGATGATCTCCAGCCTCAAATGAGATTTTAACACTGCCAAGCAACCTTACGCTTTCATTCTTAACTAATGATCTGGTCTCGTATTTCATCACAAAATCTAGAAACGACTTGCATCCATAATCCTTTTCTTTTTTCTTGTTGCAAGAGTAGTGTCTTTCCTTCATCCAGATGTTGTATTGTAAGGCTTAGTCCTGGGATCTCTTTTTCCTAGATGCCCTCATTTAGATGCAATCATTTCCCTGACTTTAAATACCATCTACAAACAGCCATATTTCTATTTCCAACATAGGCCTCTGGTCTGTGTTCCATACTAGAATATCCATTTGCCTATGATGTATCTACTTGGATGTTTCATGGGAGTCACAAACTGAGTATGCCTAAAATTAACTCATAATCTTCTCTCCACCCCAAATCTACTCCTCCTACTTTGTCCCTCCTCCCACCACTCCAATTTCATTACATGGTTTTCATTATGATGCACAAGCCAGAAACTAGAGAAACACTTGTGATTTCCTTTACTTTTCATTAATTTGAGTGCCTTCTATATGCCAGACACTGTTCTAGTTAATGAGGCTATAGCAGTGACTAAAACAAAGCCCCTGTGCTCATGGAGCATGTGTAAATGTGTGCTGGAAGTAGAAGGAGGCAGACAGACAAACAAAAAACTCAAGTACCTATAGAGTATGTCAGGTGATCACGACTGAGGTATTAAATGTGGGGAGGGTGGTTACTATTGTATATAGTGGGTATAGTATAGAGTGGGTAAGGATCTGACTGATAACAGAGACCTAAAGGAAGCAAGAGAGCAAAGATATAAATATTTGGAGGAAGAACATTCCAAGTACATGCAATTGCAAGTTCAGACAACCTGAGGCAGGAACACTCTCGGCATGTGCGAGGGGGCTAGTGAGGATGGAGTCAAGTGAACGGAAGAAACTGGCAGGAAATAAGATAGCAGGGGGCCAGATCATATAGGGCCTTACATTCTCTTTTAGGGACTTTAGCTTTTGTTGAGTGAAATGAGAAGGTATTTGGTGTTATAGGCTAAGAGAAACAGGAAATGCTTTAGGTTTAAAAAGGATCACTCTGGCTGCTCTTTTGAGGACAGACCATAGGGGTTAACGGTGTAAGCAGAGAAATCAGCTAGGAGATAACTGCAATAAACCAGACGAGATGATGGTAGCCTGGAACCTTCAAGGCCTTCGTAATACATTAAAATCCAAATTCCCCTTACGTGATCTGGCTTTTGCCTACTTCTTCAAACTCATTTTATACCACTCCCCTTTAAATATTATTCCACAGGTTACTCACCTTCTGGTTCCTCAAACTTGCCCATCTTAGGGGCTTTGTACATGTTGCTCCATCTAATTTCTACTCTCACCTGCCTAACTAATATCTATTCTTTGGTCACAGCTCAAATGTTACTTCTGTAGAGTATGACACCCAGGATAAATCAGGTGACTCTCCAAGCGCTTGTTATTTATTCATAGCATTCCTTTTTTTCTCTTCATGATGCTTGTCATAATTCATGATTTATTTAATGTTTATCTCCCCTACTAGACTATGCTCTATGGAAACAGATACTGTTTTGTTCACCATGGTATAATTAGTGCCTATCAGAGTGAAAGGCACTTAGTAGGCTCTCAATAAATATTTGCTGAGTAAATCAATAGATGACTTCATAAGTATATCTTATTTGAAAAAAAATTACCCAGCTTGATCATCTACACTATCCTGAAGACAATGTTCTGAATAACTTCAGTTTTTTGAATATCAGCTTCATCATCAAAGGAAGAGAAATATCCATCAGTGATATTCAGAAGAATGAAAGCAATTTCAAAAGGAGTTCTTGAACTGTTATGAAGACTTTTACCATCAAATGAATAAGTGTGTACATAACCTCCTAGGGAAACTGTTTTGAGCAGTAATACTACTTTATGAGAGCATCTTGTATTATAGGGGCCATCTTGTATTTGGTTGCACAACAATGTGAATATAGTTAATGCCACTGAACTGTAAACTGAAAATAGTAAATTTTATTTACGTATATTTGACCACAATAAAACATTTTTAAAGCGTTTCTTATAAGTTGATTAGTATAATTTTGAAAGATACATTATCTCAGAATGTCCTGAATAACAACCCAGTTTTGACCCATTTATTAACGTGTCTCAGGGAATGACAAGTCACTTCTTTTGTCTCAATTTCCTCATCAGTGAAATAAGGATATCTTATGCCCTAACTCATAGATCTCTGTGAAGAGGAAATCAAGAAAGTGACAATGATATGAAAAACAACCTGCACTCTGCAAAGAAGGTACTGTTATTACCAGAGGCTACAGGTTTGTTACTGGGCTGTTAATATTTTAATAGGAGTTTATGAGAATTAGTAATTTATTTTAAATATTATTATTAATTAAGCAACGGTTTTCAGTTACCACCTCACTGACCTTCTTCCTGCTCAGTACAGCATAGTTTACAAATCACTATAAAGAAGTGATTCATAACACTTAGCAATTGGTTTCCATATATATATTACTAAAAGAATATTGAACTAAGTATCCATTATTGGCAAAGTGACAACACTAATGAAGTTGATCATGGGCAAAAAGCATCATCTCAAACTATTTCTACTCACAAACTAAAATAGAAAGAAGATGATCTTGGGATAAATGACATTAAAAGAAAAAAAATCCCAATAGATGAGAGTCTTTAAGTAATAAATACAGCATAGCCTCAACTGACCGGAATTTGAATGTATACATTAAAACAAATAGGCAAACGATAACAAAATAAGCCCTTCAGAGGGATTTAGTATGGCTTTCCTCTTTTTAAGGTTCTACCAGTCCAATAGCCTATGTTTTCTAGTAACACTATTCAATAATACCAATTTGTAATTTAGAATATAAGCCTGACACACTTTAAAATCTTCCAATCATAAAGTGTTAAATGATATTACTATACATTTAATAAAGGAGGAAAATATATCTTAGAAAAGATTCTGACATCAAGAAAATGAACTTTGATTTTTAGGTAATAGAAGTAAATTTAGAACCACTTTTTCTTTCCCTTTGGTTTTTTGGAGGAGAGCAAATTTGTAGTTACCATTATAAACTACAGACCGACATTTCTTATTTTTTCCTTTCTATTGCAAATAAAAATCCTTCAAACAATTATTAATATCAGTCTGATTATATTAATAACTTGCTGTTATGTGATCACTGTAAGTAATCCCACCTAGTGAGTATATTATTAAGTTGGTGTTGATCTTTTATAGCCAGAGTAATGTAAAACAATTCTGTATTAGAATCAGACATAATTATTTTCAACTCTTTGAAATAACCCCTCTATTTTCCTGTGATCTATACTCATGTCATTTGCTTATAGAATTAGGGACAGACAAAACATTTAAAAGTCTAAATTAATTCAGAAATAGAAACATTAATCCTAGAGAAATTTGCATATTAATTTGGAAGAATGTGAAGAGCTGACAAATAAAATTGTTCCCCCCCAGTATATGAGGTTAAGAAAGGTATGTTTTCATGAGAAGAAATCACTATTAGCCAAGTCACACAGGTGCAAGGCATTCTTTTAGAGATACTATTTCTCCCCCAGTTACGAAAACCAAATTCTTACACAACTATGTTATATGTACTATTTCCCAAAATAATCTGCCTGAGAATTCAGGTTCTCCTTTCCTACCCCCTTCTCTTTCTAAAAGGAAGGGGTACTTCTCCCTCAAGTTCAAACAAAGGGAAAAGTAAAAACATTGGTATGTGTTGCAAAGGCGAACTGTTGTAACACAAGTAAGGTGGTTTCCATTTCTTTTATCAAAATGGAAAGACCACTTGATTGAGCTGTCATTTGACAGACGCTTAAACATATATATATATATATATTTTTTTTTTTTGCTGAGGAAGATTCGCCCTGAGCTAACATCTGTCACCAATCTTCCTCTTTTTTGCTTGAGGAAGACTGTCCCTGAGCTAACATCTGTGCCAATCTTCCTCTATTTTGTATGTGGGTCACTGCCACAGCATGGCTGATGAGAGGTGTAGGTCTGTGTGCAGGATCTGAACCTGCAAACCTAGGCAGCCAAAGCAGTGTGTGCCAAACTTAACCACTAGGCCACGGGGCCGGCCCCTGATTAAACATATTTTTGATGACAGTTTGCCATGTAATTTTTGGTACATAATACAGAAGGAATTCAAATAATTGAGTTTAATTTCCTGGATTAGATAAAAATCTGCCCTAGGAAGAAGTATTTGAATTTTTAGTCAGCCACATCCTCAGTTTATCAGAAGTTATTTCTTCAAGATCCTAAACTAGTTTTTAAAATTCTTTTGTCTCAGGGGTTAGGTGTTTCTTTTTTTGATGGAAACTATATTCATTTCTTTAACTGTAAGTTTGGTTACTTGAAATAAAATTAGAAAGCTTCATGTTAAACTGGGCTTCCAACAACTTGTATACCAATAAATGCAAAAAGAATGTCTCAAGGTGAGAGTAGAACAGCATCATATTTAAACATATTCAAAACTACGAAGTAGTAGAACATATAATAGCTTCAGTAATGACTTTTTTACTGTTTTACAATATAATGAGAATCTAGTTTTTCTTAAAAGAGTGTTATTTCTGTGTAGTAGTACTCATTCTCTTTAATTAAGTAAAAAAAAACCTTTAAACTTTCTATTTAACTTCTTCTGAATTTACTGAATAAATTTTTTCCTAACCCAACAGATCACAGAAAAAAGTTGACTTTAAAAATACCTGGAATCCCAACTTATTTTATATTGTATGACAGGAATAATGAACACGTCCTTGACTGCTAATTATTTTTTTCAATGACTTCTTAGAGTCTATTTAAGGAGCCCTACTACTTTCAAGTAAAGAGTTTGAAAACAACCATCTTACGCCATGCTGCTTTCCAGTGGAAAAGACCATATCACTCCCCTGCTTCAAATCCATCTGAAGAGCTGCTTCTTCCAGGAAGCCAATCATGAGCCTCCTAGGCCTTGACAATGAAAAAGACAAGGGTTGGAGTGCTCCTGAATCTACTCAACTAATGCTAATTAAAATTACCTCCAATAACACAAATTTTAAAAACTAGACATTCTTTCAATGGAGTAATGTATTTAGGGCACTAGAAAACTATTTTGTTAACTTATTTGTATTGCTGGGACGTGGTGGTATATGCCTATAATCATAACTACTCAGGGGGCTGAGGCTAGGGATAACCTCAACTCAAGAATTTTGAGTTCCCTGCAGATTTAATATCCATACACATTTCTATGTTATTATATCCCTTGCCTGTCAGTTTGCCTAGGAAGTGCCAAACTAAATGAGTTCAGAAATTGAGCAGATGATAAATACTATTATTCCTAATACTAAGTGAAAAACAATTAAAAGTACATTCAATTCTTTCTTCATTCACTAGGTCCAGCCAAAGTGGAATAAGATTCATAGGAAAGAAGAACCAATACACGGGCTATGGAAGGTAGAATTTTTCCAGAATCACTCCACTTAACTCCTTGAATTTAAAAAAAGACAAAATAATATCAACCTAATACTTATTCACTTATGATGTGCCAGTCACTATCCTAAGAGTTTTATATTCACTGACTCACTTAATCCCCACAAAACTCCTAAAATAGGGTACTATTATTTTCCCCATCTGATGAGAAAATGAGTTGCACAGCTAATAAGTAACAGAGACATGTTTTCAATCCAGGCAGTATAACTCCATAGTCTGTGCTCTTAACCTATATTATTAATTTTTAATGTGTTCTTTTTTTTTTTCTAGCCAAAACATGGTTTTCAAACTGTTCCTTAGAGTCTGAGGATACCATAAGAATGCTTCTGGGGCCATTAAGGAAAGTAAAAGAAAGTAGAAAGGACTCTGAGGGCCGGCCCCGTAGCTTAGCGGTTAAGTGCGTGCGCTCCGCTGCCGGCGGCCCAGGTTCGGATCCCGGGCGCGCACCGACGCACCGCTTCTCCAGCCATGCTGAGGCCGCGTCCCACATACAGCAACTAGAAGGATGTGCAGCTATGACCTACAACAATCTACTGGGGCTTTGGAGGGGAAAAATAAATAAATAAAATATTAAAAAAAAAAAAAAAAAAGAAAGGACTCTGGGCACTTCACCCAACCAAAGCAACTTCACTGTTTCTGTTTAAATATTCAGGATATATTTAAACTTTTCATAGTAATAATTAAAAAAAATTCTTCATGGTAAAAAGCAAAACGTTTGAAAATTACAATATCTAGACTATAATCTTCATAAGGTCAGGATCTATGTCCAAAAGTATCTCACATGTTTGACATTCATTAAATATTAACTTAATAAATTGAAACTGCATGGCAGTACTATACTCATCAGAAAAATTTAATACTCATTCATGCCATTACAGCATAGAAAATCTTGAACACCAATATAATTAAATTGAATAATAACAATAATAATATTAAATCACACTTGGATTGGTGCTGTTTTTAATCATGAGTGATCAAAAGATTTCAGTATCTCAAGGCTACTGATGGGTTAAGCACAACTCATTCTCACACAGAAAAAATAGGTATGGTTTTCACATTCAGTTTTTTAAGATATATCAATAATTATACTGCCTGATAGGCCCACTTATATTTTTTAGGATATTGAATATCCCATAAATTGGTATCTTGAATTAATATAAGAAATCACGTTAAAACTAAAATTATCAGTAGAAATGTTATTTTATAATATTTTCTTGAGTTTATTATCTTTAATTTCACAGAAGTTACAAGGAAACTTGAAAAAAAGCATGATTGAGGAAACAGTATCCAAAAAAATTATTAAAAAAAAAGTCTATTCTATTAGTTATCTTTTACCCTTTTCGTCTGTGGACCTAAGAACTTACATGTGTGTTCATCAAACAGAAGAATAAAGGCTACTGCCACCATTTTGTATTCCCTCTTACGGTGAATTTTCAGCTTGAGAGCTAACATCTAAATCAATTAAAAATCATAGAAGCTTTAAGATAATAAAACTGAAGTACTAGTTTTTCTAATTCTAGATTTGAATTAAAAGTCAAAAGCAGCAAAAATAAAAACTCATTCTTTCTCTTCCTCATCTTGACTGGAAAGTTTTATTTTAGAGAAAGTATAGTTTCCAACCAAAATACAGACATGAAATAATATCCACTGCTTAAAGTACATGGCTGAAATTTTCATAAAAAATTTTTCTTACTTTATGATTATTACCTGAAAATAAACTATCACCCTAAGAAACCTTACCCTCCTGGCTATATCTCAGTTGAAATAGAACATGTGAAGGTGAAATACATTAAAAGTGAGGGTCAGTATTCTATCTACCAATTTATTGTAATAAAGTTGTTTTTAACAGAAGCAAAGACTAATAAAATGAAGTTTCTGATACTTTAAACATATATGAGAAAGTTCAACAAATGCCCAATCTAGCTCAACATAGCTAATTTAGATTATTTAACTTTAATACTTATTTCTGAGAAACTGCAGTTAATCATATGGAGAAAAAATACTAAACAGACTATATCAAAAGCACAGGAAACCAGAATGTAATATTGCCTCAGAAGGAATTTAGTCTGAATGCAAGCCAGAGCCTCCCATGAATGATTAGCATAAACACTAACTCTTGTTCTCCTCTGACAGCCTTATGCTATTAAAATATTTTCTTAATCCTCATGAAAGAGCACTAAGATTGATTTCCTATACTAGAATATTAAGAAAAAAATCCTTATAAGCTACGAGTCTCTAGAACCAAAGTTATTTTGGCAATGCAAGGATAAGGCGTTATATAAAGATTAATATGACTTGGTGATTCGAGATGAGGGTTTTCTGGTACTGATGTAACCACTGTTTATATAACGCATTTTCCAGAGAGGTACTAAAGATGATTTTCAGTGATGAGGTAGGGGAGTCCAACCGATATCCAAAAAAAATCACAATTTGTCTGCCTGTCCCTATCTCTGACAGCTCAGCATCCATGCACTCTACTTCGTTATCTAAGTAACTGTCAGGATAATAATATATTTTGGTTTGCTCTTCTCAGATGAGTTCCCTTTATCCTCTTCCAGAAAAATAAAGATAAAAATTTTTAAAATTTAATTGTTCATTTAACTAGTGCTAGGATCCTAGAAAAACAATTCTGAATAAAGTAATTCACATTAAAGTATAAACAATATCACTCATTGAAGGTTTAAAGGGACAGTTTATTAACTACACAGTATCTACTTGAGCAGCTAGGCTATTTCCTGAGTGGCTCAATTCTAAACCAAGAAATCTGAAATCAACCAATTATGCCCCCTTGTGCATTTCTAAAAGATTGCCCACTCCTGTTCTAGAGTGTTATAACAGTTAAATTCTAATTTTCTAAGAATACTATAAAGACAATAGTTAATTTAGGAGGTAATTGGATTAATGACAATGCACAAAAGGATTTATTTAGAATTTTGAATGAATAAGAGTCCTATACTTTTCTCAGATAGTCAAAAAGATGTGCTATAACGTCCTTATCAATCCACACTCTGTATTTAATCTATATCTTTGGAGGTTGCCTCCTGGGCATAGGAAATTCAGTATTAAACTATGAATAGAGAACAGAATATCAAAAATAGTATATCATTATTTTGGGCTTTCTGAAACACAGAATTTTATTTGTAAAAGGGGAATAAAATAACCAGCTCTAATTTTATACAGAGTGACAGTGATATTAAAATATATATAGATCTTGTTACTTCAAAATCAACCAAAGACATAAATATTTAACAAGTTAAGTTGGAAGAGGGTATAGACCAGAGCAGGAAGAAAAGGGAAGCTCCACGGAGAAACAAAGGGAAAAAAGGGGCAGTGATCTCTTATATCCCCAAATTAAAACATCTTTAATGGAAAGTTATTTGTTAAAATATGTATACAAAAGAAGGTTCATAAAATTTTCTCATTTTTAAAAATCCTAATTTCACATTAAGGTAAAAAAACAGGTTTAAAAATAATGTTACATAGAGTTAGAGGATTGGTGACCATGAAATATTCATTCTCTAGCATTCCCACCAATGTCCAAAAAAAGGCAAGACACTTCTACTGAATATGAAAAGGAGAGATCTCACTAGTTTTTTTCTTCTTCTCAAAAAGCCTAGGTTTTCTCTTTGGAATTCTATTTTTGCATGAAGTAACATTTAATCCACGGTGTGGGGGTCAATCACATGCCACCTACCGAGGAATACGATAATGGGATTCTACTATCAGCACCAGAATGAATGAGTCAAATGTGTGTGCGTAATGCTTCCATGAAAATACAAAATCTCAAAATACATAGAATACTCATGTTCTGACATGTAAAATCCAACTGTACTTTTTTTGTATTACTGATTTCCATGAAACAAACACATGAGTTTCACTTTGTTTGGAAACCTACCTGAATAGCTGAGTTCATGAAACACGTATTTCCCAAGTTACTTAGGCCACAGAGGCCTGGCTGTTCATTGTTTCTTCCAGGTTCTGAATAATCATAGTTCTTATAAGCAGTATATGATGGGAGACAATAATTTGAGTTTTTCACACTGGAAGAAAACAAGAGATTTTTTTTCATAATGCAGCCAATTATTACAATATAGTTATAATGAATAGAGTACTTGAAACCTACTTGAGATAGATGGTCGGTCATTAAATTTTTTTATAAAGCACTTAACTCAGGTACTTTTAAATACATGAACCTAAATCAAAATATGCCCCTTAATTAAGATCCTCCTCATCCAATCAATAAAATCAGTGCATCATATACCACACCAACCAATACAAACCACTATTATATCTTTCTACCCTTGATTAACTGGAGCAGCTTCACAGCTTGCTCCATTCTTCATTGCTCCATCAAATTTAAAACATTCAGATTTTAAACACCACCCGCAGCAATAAATCATCTCACTTATGTCCCTTTTAACATCCTGCTACTGTAACAGAGTGAGAACAGCAGAAACAGGGAAAGTTGTGCTTTAGTTACAGGTGAGAGGAGAGATTTCCAAGGCCTCTGTGACATCACTGTTCTGATGCACTGAAGATTCTAATTATAGTTTCTATGCTAGACCATCAAAATCTAGTATTCAAATGTAGAAAAAAGCGTGGGGTGATCAGGGATGCAAAAATGAAATGATTCTAAGCAAGTACATTCCAGCATTATTTGGCTTTTCTTCTAGTTTGTTAGAATAAGGCAGGTTACTTAACTAGATGAATATAACTCAGGATAAGTTATACTATCACTATAATAAATATTAATCGTAAAAAAACAACTATATAATTTTCAACCTTAGAGAATCAGGGTAATTTTGAAAAGAACTAAGAAAAGTCAATCAATAAGTTAAATAATCCCTTTTAACATGTAATAAAAAATAATTTTGTGAAAAAGGGTGAATTTTCCCTTAATTTTTAATAGGTTATAAAATATTTATGATAGATACTTTGGATGTAATTTAAAAGTATACTTTCAACCATCATTTTTTTATTCATTAGAACAAACCTGAATGAGAATCAAGGTCATTTGCCAGAAGCAAATGATAATATAAATAAAAGAATACAGTGTTACAAATAAATGATGAATCAGTAACTGACAATCTCAATTGGCTACAATTTATTCCTAGTATTATTTATTAAAAATAGTTTTTACTTATAATTTCAAATACTCTCTTTGTAGCTTCTATACTCTCACTTAGTGAACTACTGCCTGTTCTAACAAAGCTTTTAGTAAACACACACACACCCTAACAAGCTAAACAGGTAAAACACACAAAAGCACACCAACCAAAAATTACACAAACAGTAATAGCCCACTAATATTTTTGCACTTTTAAGAAAACATTCCCCTTCACCACAAACAAAAAGATCAAATCCCAGACTCAAAAAACAATCCACTCGGAGATTAAACAAAAATAGCAGGGCCCAAAGAAATGCAACCTTGATCAAATCAAATTCAGAGTTCCCAGACTTGTAGCTATTTACTTGTTTTACACTTAAAAAAAAAAAGGTACAGAACAAAAAATAGAACGCAAGCATCTTTTGGTTTTTGCATATCGCTAGCCTTATGATTCATATTTTATTTTATATTCCCAGTAACTAATAAAGTGCAAGGCACCTATTAGCAATTCAATATATAGTCACTTGATGATTGGCTTCTTGAATCTAACTTCGAGGACATGTAACAAAAAGCTGAATCCTGTCTTTCTTTTATTCCTATAAGTACTAAAAAATCAAGGTTGCTATATATTATAAAAACGCAAGGCCTACTGTTTCTACACATTCTACACATTCAAGAAAAAATACACATATTCTGGCTATAAAATTATAATAAAATTTAAGCACTTAGAGTACACAGGGAAAGTATGCCTAAATGCACACTCACGCCTACACGTGCACACACACGCACACAAAGTGACAAGACTAAAAGCACAATTACATGCTTTTTACATAAGTATATATTCAGATATCTGTCTCTCTTCACATGTAACACAAATGGATGCTGGAAGCTCTATTCTCTGTGGCAACAGGATGAAATTTGCTGGAATAGGGATTCCTATTTACTGAGAAATGAACAAAAAACTTATTTGCAAAAGCAGTTTTTTGGTTTTGTCTTTTAAAATCTGAATCCTTAATTAAAGGATATCTACATTTTAGTTTAAGTGATGGGGTAAGATTTCCCAAAGACTGAGATAGTCTAGATCCTCAGTGGTAATGAAAACGGATAAATTTAAAATATTTTAATATTATCTTGATTAATCACTTATAATCCACATTTTATGTGCTTTCTAAATTAAATACTAAAGTCTGTCATGAAAAATACCAAAATCAGCAATTCTTTAAACACTTCGACAAAGTAGATGGAAATCTAGGCCCTAAGGGCAGCCTCTATTATCTTTCATGACTGTTTCTGCTACTTTTTTCCTAAAGATTGTAATCTAGTCTTCATTCTATAAGGCTATGCTACTTTGCAAAACTAAAATAATTTGCCAGTAATCTTGACGGGAATTTAATACCATACTAGATAATTCTGTATTATAAATCTATCATCCTGAATGAAGATACATTAAAAAAGTATCATTCTTTTTTTGTAAAATTGAGCCCTTACCTTACCATAAAAATTTCAGATTGACATTTCAATTAGCACTTATATTTGATGTTATAAACATTATAAATCTATAATTTAATCCTCATAACTATAACTACGCTCACTTCTCAGTTAATGAAATGATGCTTTCAGCAAGTAACCTGTCAAGAGCCACATGGCTAGCCAGCTCTGGCAGTCTCCAAAATCCAGTTCCTTTTCATGGCTTAATCTCTTTCAGGGAGTCATTTCCATTTCAAATAAAAGCTTTAAATGAGTTAACAGAAAAACAGAAATGTGCTCTGATGTGGAATGCCAAGAGTCGAGACAATAAGGACATTATAAAACGTTTTTTAAAGGCAGTATTATATCAAAGCAAACGTAGCAAGACAGAAAAATGTAGGGACTAGACAGAGAATTTGACACATACCAAAAATGTACTTAAATTATAATAAGCAAAAACAAACTGTATGCACTAACAGGTAAAAATACTACACAGGGTAAACAAACAATATTCTGGAAACTCATTCTTCACAGTATTAGTCATTAACAAACTATTAAACTTAAATGAAATAATTCCTTTATAACCACATAATATCCTTATTTCTGGAAATGAGAACTTTATATATTAGCAATGTATCAGCTTGATTCAAGACAAATTTGTAAACAAATTTCATATAAACTTATGTCATAAGTATTGACTTTAATATATACTTTATACTTGTAGAATATCTCCACACATATGAAGTCCTAAAAATTTACTTAATCTAAAAAGGTCATTACCCATTTTACATACTTTTAATCAAAGAAACTACACAATTTCTATCCGAAGTCTTAAGGTGCTACTTATTTCCACAAGTCAAATGGGAAGTCAAGAAATAAACTTTATGTAAAATAAATGTTTAGATAATCATGATGATAACATTAATTCAATTTTTTTAAAGTAAAAAAAAAAACTTTGCATTTTATAAATGTTTAAATTTTGTTCCTTACTAAGAAAGGTAAGTTTTATTTTTAAGCATGGTGGTACCTCAGTAGCTATTTGCTATTAAAATTTCTCAATATGAAAGGCCTATTTTAGTGCCTAAAATAGACAAACGTAAATAGCTAAAAATATAATCTAGTCATAGGAGTAGAATCATTAGTTAATCATGTTCTAAACTTAAGAAAACACTCTAATTCCTCTCTCAATATTTTATGCATTCAGAGGTTCTGAGATCAGATTGTACTGTCATATTTTTACTATGACAGGGAAATAAGACAAAAACAGAAACACACCAGACCACATATACTAATATGGTGACTCCGTCAAAATAAAGTCTATGTTCAGTACAGTTTACATACAATGTTAAAAATCTCTCCAAAGAATAATTATAAATACATGTTATACTTGGAACTGAATTTTTTCTTTTTTGGTAAGGAAGATTAGCCCTGAACTAACATCCGTTGCCAATCTTCCTCTTTTTGCTTGAGGAAGACTGTCCCTGAGCTAATATCTGTGCCAATCTTCCTCTATTTTGTATGTGGGTTGCTGCCACAGCATGGCTTGATGAGTGGTGTGGGTCCGAGAACCCCAGGCCATCGAAGCGGAGCATGTGAACTTAACCACTATGCCACTGGGCTAGCCCCTGAATTTTTTATAGCAAATGTGGGAGCCATCTGCAATTGGTAGAAATAAAAGTAACAGTTTATCTCCTATGAAAAAATACTTTGGATGAATTTAATTAAAAGATATATAAAATACAAACCAGATTATAGGGGGATATTGCCTTTCACTCTTTTGCCTGTGGATATATATTTTTAAATAGATGAGAACATACTACACTGCAATTATGGCCATTCATAGAGTCTTCAATATTTCACTATTACAGTACAATGTAATGTTATTACACTATGGTACACAGATCTTTATGAACTACTGAAATAAGGAAATGAATGTTTCAAATCTTCTTGATCATACAGCAAAGTCTTCTCTAGAAAAGTTGGACTAACCCTCCAATCACTCAAACAGAATCTTTACAGGAACAGATATCATCACTTAATTTTTCCCAATGAGATTGAGGTGGGGGAAAGTGGATGGAGTTTTTTTTTTTTTGTGAGGAAGATCAGCCCTAACATCCGATGCCAATCCTCCTCTTTTTGCTGAGGAAGATTGGCCCTGGGCTAACATTTGTGCCCATCTTCCTTTACTTTATATGGGACGCTGCCACAGCATGGCTTGACAAGCAGGGCGTCGGTGCACGCCTGGATCTGAACCTGTGAACCTCGGGCCACGGAAGCTGAGTGCGAGCACTTAACTGCTGTGCCACCGGACTGGCCCCTGGATGGAATTTTTTATGGTTTTAATTTACGCATGTGAATTCGAACATTTAAAATGTTTATATATTTTAATTCTTTTATTCTTATTGCTCAGCTGCATCATCTGCCAGTTTTTCTGTCTTAGAAAATTTCTCAATGATTTTTATGAGCTTGATATATTAAGAATATTTACCCTTTGTCATTTGTAGCACATATTTTTTTCCATTTATTTACTTTAACTTTTTATACGCCTGACAATTAAAAAGCTAATTTAATTTAATTTAAAGTTTTAAAGAGAAATTCTCAATAGTGATCCAATTTTCCCAACAATTTCCTGGATAATCTGCCTGTTCTTCATTAGCATAGGATGCTTTCTGATCACACTACATTCTTTCATATATAGAGGTCTGTTTCTGGGCTGTCTTTTCTATTCCATTGATCTGTAGGTATATTCTTGGGTCAGTACTATGCTGCTTGAATTCTTATTCAAGAATTCAGGCTGTGTTCTTTAGTAGCATTAATGCTTTCTCATTATTTTTCCTTTCCAAAATTATTTTAGCTATTCTTATATATATTTATAATCCAGTTATATGTTAACATCATTCTGTTAAGTCCCATCCCCTCAAAATATATGAATTTTAAGGGAAAATTAATTAAACCTATAAATTCAATTAATGGTATTATTTTAAAGATTATTTCACAAATAGCTTTAGTCTTTTTGAATTTACTCTTTGGGCTAATCAGATGCCATTTATGAACTGGACAAGTAGTGCAAATATTTAATTACATAAATACTGTTAACCTAATACATAGACTACAATGTATACATCTAAGAAATAAAAAGAGGATAATCATCTCTGGATTAAAGTTCCTTCCATAATTTGACTGGACTAATTACAAATAATAAAAGCTTTCTTTTTATCCTTTTCTATAAAATAAAAGCCATGCCAATTTTCAAGGTAATACACTCATGTCAAATGTTCTGGTGAAGCCTAAGTGATTTTCAATCTTTTTTCTTATAGCAATATAAATATAGCACTCACTTTCACATAACTTTCATAAATTCCAAGATTCTGAATATTATTCATGATGGTGCCAGGAAATTGTTTCTCTAAATTTTTTAAAGAAAAAGTGCTTGCCTTTTTGACAAATGTAAAAATTTGTGTACGCTTTCCAGTTGAGAATCACAGATGCACACTTTAAAAAAAATACTATATATTGTAGGTGATTACATATCTAGTTCTAAAATGACATCTGAAATTTATACTCTTCCTAAAACACTGAGTTCTAATAGACTTGTATATATATTTCAATAATTAGTATTTAGAATGTAAAATTCTGAAAGTGCTTTATTTCTCTTTTAGTAAATTATTATAGTATATGTATTAAATCAAGAAGTTTATAACTGTGCTTTCTTTCTTGTGAAGTTACTCCTAGAAGAACTGACCATTAATTTAAAAGAAAATCACTTTTAATGCATTAAGACTTTTATCCTAAATTTTAGATACAAGAGATTTTTTGCAACCACAATAGGGCGATCAATTAAACAAAGAGCTTTTAAGATTCAGTGCTTACTTTCTGTTGTTGATGTTGTTATAATTATTTGATAGAGATGAAGGAGAGATCTTTGGTAAAGTTGAAAAATTGGATGCACCTGGGGACCTTTAAAAATATGAAAATGTTAAATTAGATAAAAAATGCTGAATTTTGAAATTAATTATGAAATAAAGAAAAGAACTAACAGATGACAATGTATGTAGTAAATGACTGCTGGAAAACAGATTTATGAGCAAAATCACTATATATCCTTCGGTTTTCAATTTCCAATGTATTCTTTCACATAAAAAATAATAATACAAAAGGGAACTATTTTCAAAAGAAATTTATCAAATTAAATATACAACTTGATATTATTCCTATAAATCTACTAACCCAATACACCTATTTCTGAGTTCAGGTAACCATTATTAATATTTTACAATCAATAATTTCCTTACATCTATGGAATTAAAATATTAATTTTTTAAGGAAGCATGTAAAAGAAATCCACTTTGTGTCTCAGTAGGTACCATGGCATTCTAATTATACACAACATTGACACAGATCAGAGGATTGGCCAGTTCTTTAAAATTTAAGGCAATGGGGATAGAATAGTACAAGAGAATTTCAAACATAATCCCAAGAAGTAATTTTTGGCCAAAGTTGTCTCAGCAAAAACTGAAAAGACATAAATCTGACTATATATTACACACCTCACTAATTCAGAATCTTTTTTGGATTACTAATGGCCTTTAATCAACTAATGTGCTTTAAAGACATGATTTATATTCAATAAATCCATTATATGGGAATAATTACTTCAAAGTACTTAAACGTCTCTGAAAGATTTAATTTCCCTTGTAATGTTGTAAACAATTTTAATTTACTAGGCAACATCTAGCTCATGGGCTGTAAAAAGCTAACTTTCAGTCCAGTATCTCAGTCACCAAAAATTCTAAATTAGTGAGGCCCCAAGTGATTAGTTTTTTAAAATTATTTTGTTTCCTCTACTCAGGAACTAATGAACAACGAAATAGTCAATGGGCAGGACAGTATAATATACAAAATCTGCTTTTTAGGTAATTTGGTGCTAAATCCATATACTTGCAATGCATTATGCAGAATAAATGGTGAGTAATTTCTTACATATAAAAATTTTATTTAACTTTTGAAGTTTTATACATTATAAAACCTTGGTAGAATTTTTTTCTTCATTTTAAAGGAGGTTCTTTTTGTTGATGCAGGCTGTATATAGGTAATTTACATTAAGCGAGACTTCTATTTAGGTGTTTTCTGACAAGACCCTTATAAGATTTTATTTTACTGTATTGTACTGATCAGCTCAAAACACAAAGTATAATCAACCAAGTTTTAATATAAAACAATGTAGAGAACACATTTAAAAGGTAATTTTAATATCCTAATATTCTAAGGTACTACTTTTGAAATATTAATAGAAATATAGAAGTATCCTGGCATTTTTGCCTTCATGTTAAGAATGCTAAATTAGGAAAAATATTTAAATTTATTAGAGATTGAGTTATAATGAATTAAGGAGATTAACTTTTCAAAATGTGATCCATTTGACTACAATTTAATTCAATTCACTACAACTTTCAGGAACACAGATAAAAACTGAAATGTTCCCTTGAATTTTACATATAGTAAAAATTACGGAAATAAAGATTCATTACTACATCCAATAAAGTGGCTAAGGCACACACACATATATATATTTTTTCTTTTTCTGCCCATCTGTGGCCTTTTTACTATTCATGAGCAACTCTACCCAAGGACAGCATTAGAAGTTTCCATAAAATTCATTAAAACACTCAAACATTTATGAAAGGATTACTATATGCTTTGCCTTTGATAAATACTAGAAATACAAAGACAGACACTTGCTCACCTCAAACAGCTCACAGTCTAATGGGGGAAAATGACACACAAGCAAAACAACTATAAAACAGTTGTAAGTCCTATAACAACAAATTTAAAAATTATAACAAAACATAAAATTTTGTGGGTAGTAAGAAGAGGTGATTATAAATGATGTGCACAGTTGTGGGAACTGGAAGTGCGAGTATTCCAGGTGGAAAGAACAGCACATGCAAATGTATGGGATGATAGAAACTATGATGCAGTTAGGGAATTACCAATAAATTCAGCTTGGCTGAAAGAGCAGAAAGCATATAGAGATAGGAACAGAAGTTAGTAAGGGAGCAAGGGTAATAAAGGACCTTTCATGTTCTATGGAAGAATTTGGATTTTATCCAATTGTGCTGGGGCATGTTGAAAGATTTTAATAGAGCATCAACATAATCAGATTTGTATTCTAGAAAGGTAACTCTTGAGGAAGAGAAAGAGACTGAACATTGGGAGATCATTTAGGAGACTATAAAAATAACAGAGGTAAGAATTAATAAAGGCTGGGGCTAAATCAGTGCAGGGGCAAGGGCAACACGTCTTGGATATTTAGGAAGCGGTTCTCCAAGCACAGTCCATGGACTCTTAGGGGGCTCCAAGATCCTTTCAGGGTGCCTATGAGGTCGAAATTATTTTCATAGTAACACCAAGTTGTTATTTAAATGTTATCTGACCTCTTTCACTGGGTATATACTTGCGCTGATAGTGCAAACAAGAATGGTGGGTAAAACTCTGACACCTTAGCATGAATTAAAGCAGGAGCACCACACTACATACTATAGATACTGTATTCTTCTCTGACTCCTGTAGTAGAAAATAGTTTCACTTAAAAATATCCACATTGAAAAAATAAAAATTATTGATTTTATTAAATCTTGACCCTTAATTACACTTCTTTTTAATATTGTGTGACAAACTGGGAACTTTGCATAAAGCACATCTGCTATACACTGAAGTAACATGGTTGCCAAGAGGAAAAAGACTTGTGCGATAATATATTTGAGTTTCAGGTGGAATCAGCCACTCTTCACGACACCACTCTTTACTCTTTTACATAAAAGGCTATCTGGCATATGTTCTCAAAAATGAATGAAGGGAGCCTGTTACTGTAAGAAAAACAACTTAAAGTATTTGTTGCTGATGATAAAATTCAAGTGTTCAAGCAAAAAATAGAATTTTGGAAAATTTGACTTTGCCACTGTGAGCTTGATAGCTTCCTATTACGTAGACTTTTTCATAAAATTGGTGATGTTTTAAGAAATGTGATTTAAAAAAATATTGTATAATGAAACACATCAACATTTGGAATATCTGCATAACTCAGTGAATCACTATTTTCCAACTGCATCAAGTTACACATGACAGATTTTAATGTAACTGTATAAAAAGTTCATTGATATGGTTTCAGATTCCACATTGCAAGTAACCTTTCATCATTAAACCACCACTGGTTGAGTTCTGATGTGCTATCAATTATTTGATACAGTCCTCCCTGTTCCAACTACATATCTATGTGAGGCTGAGTATTCTTCAGGTACTTCAACCTAAAAAATACATCACCATAAATTGAATGCATAAGTATATAGCAGAATTTAGCTGTCTTCTATTCAGTAAGATATTAAAAAAATCTGCAAAAATGTAAAACAATTCTACTCTTATCAGTAAACTTTTTTCATTTTTGAAAAGTTATTTTCATAAAAATATTATTTATGTCAAAATATTTAGTACTGTCATTTATAAATAAACATTTAAAAATTTATTTTTAATTTCTAACATGACAAGTATCAATAGCTATAACCCACATAACAGAAGTTCTTTGGGTCCTTAATAATTTTTAAGAATGTAAAGGAGTCCCAAGATCAAAACGTTTGAGAACGTCCTGTTTAGGAGGTAGAATCTGCAAGACTTGCTGACTAATTAGATGAAAGAAATGAGGCTGAAAGAGGAACTCAAGCTGGTACCTGAAATAGGGAATATAGGATATGGATATAGTTTAGGCTGAGGGTATGGAAGAAGGTGGAGTAAACAGATTTCGAGTTCAGTCCAACATGGTGAGTCCTCATGACATTCAGGAAAAATCTGGAATTGACAGGAGTTCTAGGCTAGAAATATAGAATGGCATATTCATGTAACTTTGAGCTGAGGGATAGGATTAGCATAGAGTCCATCCACGGATTCTGAGAACTTTTTATGGTATGAAAGGAGAGGTCCTCAGAAGGAAATTTGTGGAATATCAATGCATTTAAACTGTGAGCAGAGCTGTTGCATATAGCCAGTGAAGTTGTATACTGCACAGTGCCAAGGAAGGCCTTTCAAACAGATTGCAATGTGAAAAATATTCTCAAGAGCTACAGAGTACACAACCGGCACAACCAAATATGGCAGCCATGGAGAGGAAGAGAGCCAGCCACCTAGAGGATTGGTCAGAGAGGTGAAAATAGTCCTTGAAAAACTGTGGTATCATGGATACAAATTAAGAGTAAGAGAAATTCTTTAGGAGACAGTTATCCAAAAAAAAGTATTAAAGAGAGGTCAAATAAACTAGGTTAAAAAAAAAAGTCAAATAAGGACTTTGTTAAATCCTGTGTGGGTGGTAAGGAACAGTAAGTACTGACTTTATTTAAAGAAGTTGGCTGTCAAAAAAAAAACTAAAGAAGGGTAGTTGGAGGAAGTTTATGTTTTTTTTGGTTTTGTTTTTAAAGATGGGAGAGATTTGCTTATATTTACAGGTGGTGGGAAGATGATATTGGAAAAGAAACAATAGAATGAACTAGTGTTAACTGAGTATCTATTCTATGTGTGGCAGTACGCTAGGCATTTATATATGTAGGACAGAGGAGATAATGAAAGAAAAGAGCAAGGTCTAGGAAGCGCTGAGATAAATACCACTGGTAGAGAGATTGTACTTAAATAGCATGGAGATCAGAGAGATAAGGATGGATGTGGTCCACAGGTAAATTTGAAGTATGATAACACTTTTTAAATGCTATTACTGATGAAGGTTAACAGATCACTTATCTTTTCTGAGTCCAGCTTTTGACCTAGGTTACACATAGCCCAATCTAGCTAACGTTTGTGGAGTTATTTTAGGGGTTGACTAATCAGAACGTGGATTTATAACCTGAGCCCTTAGCTCTTTTTCTTTGATGTAATTTGCAAATCACACTATTCATTAGCAATTCTGTTCTAGTAGTTTTCCAAAGAGAAAAGAGAAAAAAAGGCTTAGAATATTATACAAAGATTAGGTACTAAGCCACTTAACCTAGTATTAAACTAATTTTGGCTAGTTTGGGCTACGTGTAATTAAAGGCAGTGATTCATCTCTTAAGCAATACAGAAGGTGAAACATCAATTTAGCTGAAATGATTTCATGAAGAGAGAAAATTAAACTTTGTCCCTGACAACTGAATGCAGTATTTGAATTTCCCTATTCCCAGTGTTTCAACTAAAAGTATGCAATTCAAGGCTAAGTTGAACTTCTCACTTCTACAGAAAAACACAGCTTATTCTTGGTAAATTAACTGAACATTTGACATACATGGAAATTTAATACCATACTGAACAACCAAAATATAGAGAAGTTAAATCTGAAGGCTGATGTAAGCAAAACAAAGATTTTTATAATGTCAACCAACAAAAACAGAAACCAGTTTAAGAGGCAAAGTGTTTATTTGGAATCAAAGAATTGCAATTTGGGGAGCACAGATTCAGGCAGAAACCCAAATAGTTTCCTGATTACTGGAAAGGGGCTTAGGGTTTTTATGGAAAAAGGGAGAATAAAGGTGAGTTGCATTAAAGGAGAGTTCACTGGTGCTAGATGAGCTAAGGCTAGGTTTGCACTTCATTAACTGGCTGAGATTCAGTCACCAGCAAAGTCTAGTTTCATCAGTTCTTACAAACAGGATATTCTTGTCCTCACCGACTTCTTGGAATGTTGGCAATTTGGTCCAGTTGGAAGATAAAGAAAACAAGACATGCAAGGCAATTCCTCTGAAATGGTTGCTCTGGCTCTGTTTTAATATGGCTCCACTCATGTCATCTTTCATAATAGTTATTTTCAAACCTGACATAAAACAACTCAACTTTGTAAAATCTAACATTATAAAACAAAAATTATCTTATTAAGAGAAACAAGACCAATCTTAAACTTTTCCCATTTCTAGCAACCATCCTAAGATACGTTCTTAGAGAAAAAGAAAAATTTAAGTTTCTTGAAAAATGAAACACTTTTACTGTAGTGAGACACAGATGAGTTCAGTTCAACAAGCACTTGCTATGTGCCTCCTCCTCTATGGCAGGCAGGGTGTTAGGTACTTACAGATAAACAAAGGAGAATTTAAGAGAATTTATATATAAATTGCTTCTCATAACTTTATTTCTGTTCCTTATTTTGACTGCTATATATGGTATTTATTAAAAAAAAACACTTAAAAAAATGAAATTTCAGTTACTTTTCTTCAGCCATTATGAATCTCAGCACCAAAATTGCAACCCATTTATTTTCGACATTTCCAAATATACGCAAGTCCTCATGTACCCAGTATCAGTCCTCAGTTCCAAAAATCATTAACATTCTGCCACTCGTTTTATCTGTAATCTCCTCAGCCGCCCTTCCCCCCTGTTTTTGAGGGACTATTTTAATGCAAATAACAGACATTTATAAGTTCACCTGTAAATACTACAGTATGCATCCTTAACAGGTAAGAGATCTTTTTTTGTGTGAGGAAGATCAGCCCTGAGCTAACATCCATGCCAATCCTCCTCTTTTTGCTGAGGAAGACTGGCCCTGAGCTAACATCTATTGCCAATCCTCCTCCTTTTTTTCCCTTTTTCTCCCCAAAGCCCCAGTAGATAGTTGTATGTCACAGTTGCACATCCTTCTAGTTGCTGTATGTGGGACACAACCTCAGCATGGCCGGAGAAGCGGTGCATTGGTGCGTGCCTGGGATCCGAACCCAGTAGCGGAGCATGCGCACTTAACCACTAAGCCACAGGCCAGCCCCAAGAGATCTTTTTTGATACTACTGTCAGTCCCAATCTAATACTCCGTTCACGTTTAATTTTTTCTCAATTCTCTCAAAACTATCTTTTCCTCCCTCAGTTGGTTAGTTTGAATCAGGATTCAAAAAAAGTCTATACATTTGCAGATGAACTTTAACAATTTCAAAAGCCTTTACTGCTCCTACCAGTGAACTTCTCCTCCGGCTTCATCTTACTGTGACTATGTTTATTTTCCATTTGTTCTGATTTCTGCATCTCTTCATATAGTTAACCTTGACTTATATGTGTTACTGTAAATTGCTCAATCCTTTTTGGAACAAACCAGGGGAGAAAGGAAGAAATAAAATGTCCAATAATTATTTGCGAGTACCTGTGAATATCAAGCATTTACATGAGAATCATACACTTAAATTACATTCATTTATGCATGAAACACACTGTCTAAATTTTATAACTTTAATTAAACTTGGATATGGCTTTTAAATATTGACTCTAACATCAGTTAATGAACTTGACTGGTGACCACACACTGTTTCATAAAACTTGGAGACATGGTACTAGAGTATACATTATCTTTCCAAAATAGAAAGTAGGTACAGTGTTTAGATGAAGGAAAGATTTATTTAATTGATGTGCATTTTCAGCATTTCAAAGGAAAATCTGCATACACACTCAAGATTTTAATGAATAATAAATTGAGGAACCTCAAGGTACAGAGTTATGGGGAGTGTGTTTATGCGCAAGCACAAGCATTTCCAAAAAGGATTTGGAGTTTCGACAACTAAACTAAAATAACCAGAAAAAAGCAGTTCATTGGTAAACAGCAGTACACAGGAGTTTCACTCTAACATTATTATGATGCCTTTGTCTTTAGGCGAGAAATATTTAGGAAAGGATGTATGTATTTAAATAACAAAAAGATTTATATAAAGTAGTTTCTCTCCCTCTGCAGGAAGCCTGGCTTTCCACTCCAGTACCACCTTAGTTATCTTTCTTCTTTCAGCACATGTTGTGATGAGTGATCTACATCAGCTGTTCCATTTTCTCACTACAGTATTCATCCCTCTCTCCTATAATCTCTCATTCCCATCATGCTGTCTCCACTTGTCAAACACACTGAACCTCTTCTGTTTTCCCACTAATCTCTGCATTATTTACCATTGCTGACCATTCCTTTTCTTCTAGAAACTCTTTTTCTGTTGGCCTTTATGACAAAATGGGATCCAAGTCTTCCTGAACCTTCAGGATTATTCTTTCTACTTGATCTTTTCGCTTTATATCACTACTTAGGGACACTCTTTAAGGTTTAGTATATAATGCTTTATATTTTTGATTAGATAAATCATATTTGTGTACAGTTCTCACTTCTAGGAATATAACTCCACATCTGCAGTTCTCATTATTCTCAAAGCTTTGGTTCCCTATCTTTCACTGCATCCCAGGCAATTTTGTTTGGTTGTTCCATTACCTCAAACTTCAGAGTCTCAGAAAAAGTCATTCTATGTCTTTTTCTTAATCAGAATGATAATAAGAACAAGATAAAATGAGATAGTGTGAAAGAAAATTTATAAAGATTCAAAATGCCTTTAACAAGGTAACAAATTGCAGATTTTGAAATATTACTCTAGACTTATGGCTTATAGGTTACATTTCAAAAGCATAATTAATAACGTGTCTTTACGTTATTATCTTTATTATATATTATATATAATAAATATAATACATTATATATATAATAAAATATGTGATTTTGAATGAATGACAAGGAATGAAGAGACGTTTCTTGAGCCATCCTCTCAACAACTACAAACCAAAATCACTCAATCTCCCACTTTCAATATTTGAACGAGGTTAAAATTGGTAATGAATTTGTATACGTTCATAGAAACTTTAATAAGAGTGCATTATCTGTGAACTATAACCATAGCTCTTTTAATACCAAAACAAAACCATCATAACCAAATCTACTAATGTTTCAAATAAGCAGAGGCTATCATGATACTTAAATATCATTTAAGTATTTACAAATACTTAAAAAGTCTCAGAAAAATTTACTGTTAAAATGAAAACAATACTTTATGTGACAAGAATTTCCTAATATGTATTTAAATAATTTTCAGTCAAATAAGTCTATCTACTATTTCTGAATCCGTTTATACAGTTAACCTTGCAGTAATATATGCAAACTGGGCTTAATTACTCTCTAAAATATTCTAAAGAAGTATACAATAAGTTTTTCTACCTGTATTTAAACAGGTATTATATTGAAACAGATGATAATAAAACAAAAACAAAACCAGAATATTGCAGAGTCATGTAGATGTTTATTTATCCTGACCAAAAAGCAGTAAGCAATGGTGTTATTTTTTTTTTTTAATTTTATTTATTTATTTATTTCTCCCAAAGCCCCAGTAGATAGTTGTATGTCATAGCTGCACATTCTTCTAGTTGCTGTATGTGGGACTCGGCCTCAGCATGGCCAGAGAAGCGGTGCGTTGGTGCGCACCCGGGATCCGAACCCAGGCCGCCAGCAGCGGAGCCCGAGCACTTAACTGCTAAGCCACGGGGCCGGCCCAGCAATGGTGTTATTTATAAAGTGCTCCCTCTCTCCAAGCAGAGCACTCAGGGACAGAGTGCTGTGAAAATACTAATATGGCACTAGATTAAGTTTATACTTAGGGTTTCAGTCACCAATTTGGAATTCTGTTAATCAGAACAACAGAGATGGCAGAGGGACAACGTACGACTAAGAACTACTAGCTTGGTTTTCCATTTGAGCTTTTTAGCCTCTCATGCCTTATCTGGTTGACTTTGGATTCTTCCCATGAAAACTGCCTCTTTACAATCATCAATGACCCTTAAATTTTTTTCACCAGCTACTTTATCACATGTGTTTTGCCAATATTTTTGAGCAATTAATGAAAATGTCTGAATTAAATCAACTTCTCATGCTACATTCACAAAACGAATTTTTTACTTATTTCAGAAAACCAGCAAAATTTGGATCTTTTGATTACCATTAAAAGGCATTCTTTGAAATAATTATACCTAAATAAGACCACACAGAAAAAAATTAATAATACAATTTAGTCAAAATTTAATAAAGCTACATACACCTCAGTTAAAAGCTCTAGATAAGGAATAAGGTCTAAACATTAAACAAGTTTTCTGGAAAGTTAAAGGATAATCCACTAAGGTTAGTGATGTTTATTAGAACTAGCATCTTCATCCCACGTTGAGGACCAGGGGTTGTCTCCTGACAGATATGATGGCAATTTTGAGTGTATAAAACAGGCTGTTCTTTATCTTAATATCTTGAAGTTTCTGTCTTGAGAGCCAAAAATTATATGCTCTCTGCTGGAGTTGAATTTGTCTAAGTTACGTCTGCTTATAATGTGACTTCAATGAATACAGAGAATTCCACTTTTTTTAAGATGGGATTCATCCAGAAAAAAGAATCTGCGTCCTTACTTCAATTATACACACAGAAACAAAAGCAGGTGATAATTCCTCAAACTTTTTCTTCTTTTCTAATCTGTACTCCTATTTCCTCCACAATAAGTGCTTTCTGTTTGTTCTTAAATATTTTATTTTTATATAGTATGTTCTGTTCTGTTTTAAATTTACATAAATGGTATGGAATTAAAATCTCATTTTGTTTTGATTTCTTCTCTCAGTTGTAGGTTTTCAAGCTTATCCAGTTACAAAGACCTCACCACTGTTAGTTCCACCTGCTGCACTGCTATTCCACAGTATACCACCACTCATCTTTCTCATCCACTCTACCAGTGAGAGATTTAGCTAGGCTGCCTCTAAATCCCCAACACCACAAAAAATGCAGCTACAAAGATTGTATCTTCAGGGACCTTTAAAAGTACAAAGTCCACTGAGTGTCCGAGTCAGAGGGATTAAGCATTCCTGATTTACTTAAACACTGACTGATTTATAGAATGGCAGCTTACACTTCCACCATCAGTATATTAAGATTACTCCTACAACCCTCCAAACACTTTGTATTAGCAATCTTTAAAATTTTTGTCATTCTGATGGTTGTTAGGTTGTATCTCATCTTCCTCTTTTTGTATGTGAACCACTGCCACGGCATGGCCACTAAGAGACGAGAGGTGTAGGTCCACACTCGGGAACCAAACCTGGGCTGCCAAAGCAGAGTGCGCCAAACTTAACCACTAGGCCACCAGGGCTGGCACTCTTTTGTTTATTTTTATAAAGCTTTTTTTGCTTTGTTTCTGTTAATTTATAGGGGTTATTCCCTTGTAGGTTTTAGATATTCCAAAACTGACATTTGACTTGTAATTTCGTGTAGGGTTCCTTTAACAGAAACACTTAATTTTTTTTTTATTAATTTTTTTTTAGAACTTTTTTTTTTTTTTTTGTGAGGAAGATCAGCCCTGAGCTAACATCCGTGCTAATCCTCCTCTTTTTGCTGAGGAAGACCGGCTCTGAGCTAACATCCATTGCCAATCCTCCTCCTTTTATATTTTTCCCCAAAGCCCCAGTAGATAGTTGTGTGTCACAGTTGCACATCCTTCTAGTTGTTGTATGTGGGACGCCACCTCAGCATGGCCAGACAAGCGGTGCATCGGTGCGCGCCCGGGATCCAAACCGGGGCCGCCAGTAGCGGAGCGCGCACACTTAACCGCTAAGCCATGAGGCCAGCCCAGAAACACAATTTTGATGTAATCAAATCCATTAATTTTCACACTATGTTCTGTGATCCCTAAGACACAGACATTCTCCAGAATTTCTTATTAGCCTTAAAGCTTTATATTTCTTATTTGGGTCTTTACTCCTTCTGGAGTCTTTGCATATAATGTGTAAGGTAGTGATGCTGCTTTTTCTCCAAATAGCTGGTTCTCCTAATAAAATCTAAGCACCTACCTAGGCACCTTTAAGCAAGCTCTTTCTCATTACCTAGTGGTGCCACTTATGAAACTCATACACACATGAGTTTTTCTGAGCTCACCAGTTTATCCCAGTCTATTTGCCTTTCTTTTGCTGGCATCATACTGTTTTTATTACTATAGCTTTGCAGTAATTCCCATGATCTAGTAGGTCTAGTGCTTCCTTCCTCTTCTTTGTCAAAACTGACTTGGCTAATCCTGGACCTTTATTGGTATATGTTAATTTTAGAATGAGTTTGTGAAGTTTCTCAAAAAAAAACAAGTCAAGATAGAATTTTGAATAGGAGGCAGTGACACGACAGATTCAGAGAAATAGGCATGATTAGGTTAAGCCATGCAGTACATGATAATCTTTTGGCTTTTAATAAAGTTCGAATTTTTTTCCATGAGGTTTTATGCATTCCTCATTAGGTTAATTTATGTTATGCTATTTTTCTAAGTGGGCTGCTAATGGTATTTGCCAGGGGTCAGGAATCTATGGCTCACAAACCAAATCCAGTTTGCCACATGTTTTTGTAAATAATGTTTTACTGGAACACTGCCACACCCATTGGTTGACATAATGTCTATGGCTGCGTTCAAGCTATATCAGCAGAGTTATAGCTGCTGAGTCAGAGACCATATAGCCCACAAAGCTGAAAATATTTATTACCTGGTTCTTTATAAAAAAGATTGCTAACCTCTGGGTAGAGAAAACACCTGTCAGTTTTTATCAATTAATCTTATGTTAGAGCATTTTGCTGAATTTTCTCAGTTCTAGTAGTCTGGTGATTATTTTTGGATTTTATGTAGATAATTGTACCATATGCAAATAGTGAATTTTATTTCTTTTTTTCCCCCATCTTACTTTGGTTTGTGTTTAAAATTTCTCAATTAAATATAATGTTTGCTACAAATTTTGGGTACATAGGTTTTATCAAGTTAGCAGAATTCTCTTTTAGTTTTCTGAGAGTCTTTTCATACACAGATGCTAATTTCCAGAAAAAAAATTTTTTATTCTAAAAAGCTATCATTTGACAATTTATGACACTCCGTTATATGGTATTTTGCA
This sequence comes from Diceros bicornis minor, assembly GCF_020826845.1. Taxonomy (NCBI): domain Eukaryota; kingdom Metazoa; phylum Chordata; class Mammalia; order Perissodactyla; family Rhinocerotidae; genus Diceros; species Diceros bicornis. Next base: position 7,614,871 of record NC_080756.1, read on the forward strand.
CATTTTATAGTGAATGGATACTTAACTTTTCATGCTTTAATGTTTGGGTTTCCTATTAAACTGGCTGATCCAGTGAAGAATGGTACTTCTGTGTATCTCTAGTATAGTACCCTCACTCACCAATGTTTACTGCATGTGTATAGGGTGTTAGCTATTACACAAGAAATTGTGTTTTCTCTTACAGAAGCAAGTACTACAGTTAAGTGAATAAAAATGGTATTGTGCTAGCAGATAAGGAAGAAGATAATAAAAGAAAATATAAAATTAGTTTTATCTTTTAGGTGAAAATCGGTAATTTTAAGTAGAAAAGATGTCTCAATCTTTGGAACTCACAGTATTTTTATAATAACCCACAGGAAATTCTGTAATTTCAAATATTATTTAAAGCATTAACAAGTATATAACCATCAAAAGATAAGCTGGAATAAAACAATATTAGTTCTGATCTAAAGACTAAATGTGAATATTCACAAAGAAAATATTTCTAACTTCTAAAACTTCATCAATCAAGAAATCTACATGATTTGACCACGTGATTTTAATATCTTATACTAAGTTCTACTCTTGTATTACATCTAATAAATGGAGTAAGAATAAAATGTAATTAACATACTTAGGTGTATTCTCATGAAAAATTTAAATGAAAAAACTTCACACAACATAAAAAAGATAGAGAACCACTTATTAAAGGTTCATTTTAGTTGTGTAGAAAATTAAGCACTGGGGCCGGCCCAGTGGCGTGGTGGTTAAGTTTGCATGCTCCACTTCGGTGGCCCGGGGTTTTCGGGTTCGGATCCCAGATGCAGACCTACACACCGCTCATCAAGCCATGCTGTGGCGGCGTCCCACATCCAAAAGAGAGGAAGATGGGCACAGACGTTAGCTCAGGGACAATCTTCCTCAAGCAAAAAAGAGGGAGATTGGCAACAGATGTTAGCTCAGGGCCAATCTTGCTCACCCAAAAAAGAAACAAAGAAAATTAAGTAGCAGGTTGTTCTTCTCTCTTTTATTTGTTACATTAGCAATTACTAAATTATTACTCACTCACTTAAGAATCATTAAGGATTTCAAAATACAGTTTCATAATCCCTCACCAGAAAATCTGAAATTCAAAAAGCTCTGAAAACTTAAAAATTTTTTCACAATTCCCTTGAGGGCAACCTAACCTGAAGTGATATGAGGCTATTTATAGTCCCTATTTATCCTACTTAGTATCAATATTTGCTGAATATTAATATTTTTGATTATGAGAGCCCCTGGACTCTACATAAATATTAAAATAATAGGTGGAGTATGTACAATATTACTTCTCCAAGTTTTGAAAAGTCCAAATACTGAAATACAACTAGCCCTGGAGTGTGGATCTGATAATTTTAAAACTTAAAAATATTTTCTCCCATTCCGTGTGTTGCCTTTTCACTCTGTTGATTTCTTTCCTGTGCAGAAACTTTTTAGTTTGATGTAGTCCCATTTGTCTATTATTGTTTTTGTTGCTTGTGCTTTTGGTGTCATATTTAAGAAATCATTGCCTAGACCAACGTCATGAAGGTTTTCCCCTAAGATTTCTTCTAGGAGTTTTATAGATTCAGGTCTTATTTTCAAATCTTTAAACCACATATCTGATAAGGAGTTAATATCCAAAATATATAAGGAATTCTTACAATTCAATAGCAAAAAACTCGAATAACAAGATGAAAAAATGGGCTTAGGACTTGAATAGCTGTTTCTCCAAATAGTCAACAGGTGTATAAAAAGATGCTCAAATCAGTAATCATTGGGGAAATGCAAATCAAAACCACAATGTGATATCACCTCACACCTGTTAGCGTGGCTATTATCAACTGAAAGAACAAAAGGTAACAAGTGCTAGCAAGGATGTGGAGAAATTGGAACTTTTGTACACCGCTGGTAGAAATGTAAAATGGTGCAGCTGCTGTGGAAAACAATATGGAGGTTCCTCAAAAATTAAAAATAGACTACCATATGATCCTGAAATCTCAAAGGAAATGACACCAGTATCTCAAAGAGATATCTGCACTCCCATGTTCACTGAAGTACAATTCACAATAGCCAAGATATGAAAACAACCTAAATGTCCATCAACAGATGAATGGATAAAGAAAATGTGATATATACATATAATGGAATATTATCCAGCTTTAAAAAAGGAAGGAAATCCTACCACATGTGATAAGGTGGATTAACTTGGGGGATATTATGCTATGTAAAATAAGCCAATCACAGAAGGACAAATACTGTATGATTCCACTTATATTAGGTATGTAAACTAGTCAAACTCATAGAACCAGAGAGTAGAATGGTGGTTACCAGGGGCTGGAAGAAGGCAGAAATGGAGAGTTACTGATCAACAGGAATAAAATTTCAACTAGACAAGATGAATAAAGTCCAGAGATTTGCTGTCCAACAATGTGCTGATAGTTAACAATACAGTATTGCACACTTAAAAATCTGTTAAGAGGATAGATCTCAAGTTAAGTGTTCTTCCCACATTAAAAAAAAGTTAAAAAGACTTCTAATTCTTTCATCCCTCATTTACCATCAAATGCAATTCTTATACTCCTCTATCTCTACTTGTGCTTTTATATTCTAAAACATTAATTTAAATAAATAAAAATATTACTTCCACATCAGATTCATTTTTATAGATTGTTCTTTCAACAGATAATTTTTTAAAAAGTCACAAAAAAGCTTGAAAAATATGAAACAAAATGTTTAATAGTGATGTGATTGCATTAGACAATGTAACGTAACATGTGTAACATTTATACTGTACCTTATTCTAAAAGAGATTTGAATTGGAAGGCTTTTTAATTATAGCACATTAATTAAAGTGCAAATTTAGATAACTTCTATACTGAGAATAAAATATTAAAATATAAAGAAGGCATAGATATTTGCAACAGACAGTTAGGTTCTTCTTTCATTCTGGATTTCATTATCTGAAATCTAAGGCCTCAGAATCATGCAATAAGCCATAAAAAGTGGGAGCACTTACTTAGGAGCAGAAGGACCTCTTGGCCATGTTCCATCTTCATTTTTCTGTTCTATCACTAACACCTGCAAATACGACACAATAAAAAAGTGTTTTTCCTTAACTCTGAAGTTAAAATAGCTTTAGAAGATTAGCTGAATACACTAAGAAACTAAAGTAACTCTTGTGATTAAAGGACACAGTTGACAAGGTGAAGAGATATTTGCATTTTGATTTCAAAGTTGGGCAGGGGAAACAAAAAGACCTTAAACGTAAAAAGTCAGCAATAATAGTCAGAAGGAAAGAAGGTACATTATGAAGAAAATCATTGGTTCTATTAACTATAAGAAAGTTGAAACCAAGTAGAAAGAATATAAATTCCTTGAGTTTAGGGAGTGCATTTTCTATTTCTTTTTTATTTGCAGCCTATTAAGACAGACCTGTGCAAAGAACGGACGCTCAATAAATGGTTACAGTTGCTAAACATACTGACGTATGATCATGGCTAACTATTATTATGCAAATACTGAGGAACAGTGACACAGATAATTCCAAATTACAGATTACAGTTTATTTGGGGCTCTGTCTTCATTTACATTATCACTATGTAAATTATGGAAATTACATTAAACTATGTAAATCTTTAAATATATAAATAATAGAGTGACACTTGTGAGACTCAGACTGCAGTTCCTTAGAGCAGCATGGTTAAGGCAGACAAAAATCACCTCTAACAAATGAAAAGTACAGGCTAAGGTGGAGCTATACTTTATTCTAAAGTATCCCAGAATCTTTCATTTCTTTTACTAAAAGAAGCCTTTCTTTTAAGTTTTTGCTATGGGTGAGTCTGCACAGAGAAGAGAAACTAAGCAAAAATAACTAGCAAAAAAAAATATGCAACAATCTCAACAAGAAGTTAATATCTAAATTTCCACAGGAAAACTATTATATAGGAAATATGCCGTGAAGTAAATTCAAGGCATTACAAATTTGAATACATTCTACATATTCAGCTTCATTAACTCTTTTTCTTAAAGTTGCAATTTTGTAACCTACTCTACATACTCTTGATAATGTACTTGTGTGGACTGTATGTTTCAGGCCTTTGACAAGTTGGAATTTGGATCCTAACCATGTTAAAATGTAAGTCTGTTTCAGAATACATACAACAAACAATAAAACATTGATTAAAAAAATTCATGGAACCATGTTGTTGAAAGAAAATGCTAATTAAAATATTAAAGTTGTCTTTAAAAAATTAATATTTCCGACATTCAAAAAACACATATGAAGGGGCCGGCCCCATGGCATAGCGGTTAAGTGCACACGTTCTGCTGCTGGCGGCCTGGGTTCAGATCCTGGGCGCGCACCGACGCACCGCTTGTCAGGCCATGCTGTGGCGGCGTCCCACATAAAGTGGAGGAAGATGGGCACGGATGTTAGCTCAGGGCCAGTCTTCCTCAGCAAAAAGAGGAGGATTGGCATGGATGTTAGCTCAGGGCTGATCTTCACACACACACACACACAAAACACACATATGAAGTATATATAGCATAAAAAGAATAAGTGCACTGTGTACCTACCATCCTGATCCCTCCCTGATCATAGTCCTCTCCGTACCATAGACAATTAACCATTATTCTCAATTTTCTGATATCATTCTGATATAGTCATATATTTATATATTTTTACGGATTTATAAAATTGGATTTAGTGATGATTTTCAACTCTTGAGAAAAGTTTTCCTTTACTGCAACTTATAACTAGACAGACATCCATATATAAACTACACACACACACACACACACACACACACGTAAACTTTACAGTTATTTGGAGGACTTAGTTATAAAACAAAAGATTTCAGCTACAGAAAATTTCAAAGTTATGCATTTGATGTCAATATTTATGGTTTGTTTTTTATAGGTAGGCCCTAAAACTGAAGTAAGAATCAAGTAAATATTTAAAATTTAACCAGAATATTTTAATTCTTAACAGTATTTGTACTTAAAATTCCATGTTTTTACATTCACAGATATTAATGTTGAAGGCCATCAGAAATATTAAAATTCACTCCTTTATTCAAATGTATCATTTTCTGAATAATTTTTTGCTCATGTTTAAAACTTTAACTCAAGATGAAAATATTTTTAGAAAGGTTTCAAAATTTAAATAAATTGAACACAAACACACAAAAGGGAGAGAGAGAGGCCACCCATTTTGGGAGACAAACTCTTCAATATTATATCTTTGTTTCATTTTTAATGAGGACACTTCAATTTCAGTAAATTAAAAAGTCCCAGATAATGTTTAGTTCATTTATCATCAGTCAGAAAATAACTGTTACAAAATCTGGAAAATTTAATGCATATCCTTTGAAACATTCCTACTTCAAAAGGTCAAATGTCCTTAAGGACACAATCTTCTAATTCTTATTAAAATAATTTATACTGTCATCTGCAATCTAATAAATGCATTCCTATCAAGAACATCAAATTCTTTAAATTCTCTAAGCCTCAGTTTTCTAATGTACATGATGGATAGAATAACAGCCATTACACAGGATTAATCACTGAAAATATTTAAAGAAATAATTCTACGTATTTCAAACTGTACTCCTGGAGCCACGTGAAGACCCGACAGATGGTAGCCAAGGAGAGAGGTGTACTTCTACGGGTAGACAGAAAGAGGGAGCTGGCTGGCTAGGGAGGGGAGTGTTGACTAACCAGCAGCGTTCCAAGTTCCCCACTCCAGCTTCAATAAGGTAACTCTTCTTTTAATTGTAATACATATTAGATTTTGTAAGATTTCACTTTAAGAATATAATGGATAAAATAAGCCTGAAAATCAGTTTCTATAGCCTAGTATAATACTTAACAGATAACAGAGGATTACTAAAAATTAATTTTCCTCTGTTCCTCTGAATTTTTTAACAACATGTATCATATTATGGATGTCAATAGTAATTTTAAATTACTATTTAAACAAAAACTTCCATATATTGGAGCACCAGGCTCTGTGATAAGTACTAAAAACAAAAATAAATAGAACACGAAGTCCAACCAAAACAAGGACCTCACAGTCTAGCTGGGGAGCTCAAGATATAAATAACTAAAGCATATAATGAATCATACAAAAGACATATACGTAAATCACTATGCAAGTTAAGGGAGTAATTTTTTCTCCAAAGTAGAAAAATCCTATACCTCAAATAGATATCGAGAAAAGTAAATCAGGAAAGGATGAAGAGATGATGTCACATCTGAATTGGAATTTGAAGGATGAATAATCTGATCCGGTTAGACTACATGATAGGATGGTATCGTTAATTTAAATATTTTGATGTTTAAAAGGACTTTTTGCCGGATGGATGCAGGGATTGGGAAGAAGGGTACAACAGGCAGATGGAACAACATATACGAAAGCACAGGAGTATGGAGTAGCATAGCATGCTTAGGAAACTATAAGCAGTGTCGTTTGGTATTGTCAGAGCGTAAATCACAAAGCAAGGATAATCTAAAGATGCTGGAAGACTAGGCAAAAGGGCAACCCAGGACTTGCATGCTGTGTTAAGGTGCCTGGACTTTATTCTATAATCGTTAAGGAACCAGGAAAGGTTTATGAAAAGGAAATAATAAGGTTTACATTTTATAAAGAGTATTCTGACAGAAATATGGAAGATCGAAAGTGGACATGCAAAAGACTGAGGGCAGAGGGATCTGTTAAGAGACTACTGAAAGATAAGGGCTGGGAATGGAATAGAGAGATTAATTCAAGAGATATTTAAAAAGCAGGATCAGTAGGACTTGCCAATTGTGTCTAAACATCTTCATTTCTCAACACATTATTTCTTTGGATTATATCATAAAGAAAGACCAAAATGGGGGTTGATAGCTTCTAGCAGGAGTAGGTAAACTACAGCTCACTTAGCTCACTGATCGCTTTTATCAATTAAGTTCGTTGGAACATAGCCATATCCATTTGTTTACGTATTGTCTATGACTACTTTTGTGCTACTATAAAGGCAGAGTTGTAGTTGTGACAGAGACCATATGGACCTGCTGAGCCAAAAACATTTAATATTTGATTCTTTATAGAAAATTTACTGACCCATCTTATTATATTAGCTGTGCCTGTGATGGAAAATAATTTCTTTTTAAAAAGTGGGTTTTCTCAAGCTCAAGGAGGGAAGCAGGAATTATAGCTAGTGACCAGCAGGGATAGGGAAGAGATGAGTTAGAAAGAAGAAGCCAGAGACAGCAGAACCCATTATAGATCGTCAGGATATCCATAAAGTTTGTGACTTTAAAAAGCTTCACGTATAGTATGCTTAAAATAAACAGTATTGCTAAACAATACCTGTCCTTGGTATAAACCAGCATCCTGAATGGTGCTGTCTGGTTTATTCAGTGGTTCAAATGTATTACTCATGTATTTGTTCCACAATCTGGTCTCCTTTTCATCTGGAATATTGAAGATTTTTCTTATTTCCTTTTCAATTGTATCTAGATTTAAGGAGGAAAGATATGTGAATATAATAAATATTTTAAAATATACAACACAGAGCTAAGTGATCGCCAGCATAAAAATCCTAAATTTAAAATACTGATATAATAGCAGAAATAGATGAACAAATACGTCAGAAATACATAAAAAACAATTAAGAAGGCTTTTTAAGACCAGGTGTGCTCTTTAGGAACAAAACGGTAATTATAACTCTGACAGATGATTATTAGGGAAAATCAAGACCTCAAAAGGTACAAGAGTTCAATCATATAACACTAAAGTATAATTTATGTTATTCAGGATGAACTTTACACATTATAAAATCAATATAGTTTCTGATGGTATGTTGGAATAAGACATTAAAGTACAACTCAGAGATGCTACAGATGGAAAATATTTTTAATTATAACCAATTTAAGAATTTTATATTAAATTGAATATAATTTACAGTTTGAACAGCTAACTAAAACTAAATAGAATATATGGACACAACGAAAAGGAAACTGCTTTCTTTGAAAGCATGTCTGTATTGGTCAAAATTTCTTGTTTTCAGAGTAAAACCATAGATTTTCCTTATTTCTAAATCAATTATCTGAGTGGAAGAAGTCTTTAATTGGAGCAGCTTAACTTGCTATAAAGAAGACACGGAAGTATCTACATATTTGAGAGTACAGATGTAATTAAGTTTCAGTACCATATAGTAAAATGAAACTTTAAAACTTTTACACATTAGAAAGAGATATTATAAAACACTATTAAATCTATCAAATTCTGGTCAATAACTTGCCTAACTTAGACTCAAGAAAACTGTAATTAAAATATTTTATGACATATGAAGAAATATAAAATACTTCTAAATTTTAGAATACTTGGTTAGTTTTGGAAAAAGCATTATTTATAAAATACTAAGCCCAATAATATATGTTCTCTGAAGAAATATAAAAACCCATACTTATCCTACATACGTAAATTTAGTCCAATAATATTAGCAGCTAATGTCCTTTAATAGCATTGTAGTCAATGAGATTTTGATTAAGGCATTAAATAAGTAGTAAATCTTACAGTGTATCTCAAAACTTAGGGAATTAGCCAGAATATTTAAATAATTCCACAAAATATATTGACAGTATTGCTTTCTACTTTGACAGGGTTAAACTTTTTTTTTGTCCTCTTTACTGAAGTGTAAATGTATACGAAAAAATGCACAAGTCATCAATATATCATGACGAACTTCCAAAGTGGACACGGTCACAGTCATCCAGCACCTAGATCAAGAAAGAGAACATTACCTAGGAAGGAGGGTAGAGGAAGAAGCCGAGGAAGGGAGGTCATTTTAGTTTTTCTATAAAAATGAATACTTTTTTCCTGATCGCAGAAATAATTCTTGCTCATTGCAAAAATTTAGAAAATACAAATATAAATAAAATGTCTAACTAGAGGTAACCACTGTTAACACTTTGATATTTCTTCTTCCAGACATTTTTCTATTAATACACAGGTATTTATATACATAATACAATACATACATACACATATCAGAATTTCCTGTTCATTGAGTGTTGCAATCTACTCATGTATAGGGGAAGAACATTACAGGCAGAAGAAAGAGTAATGCAAATGCCCTGTGGTGGGAATGTATTTGGCATGTTCTAGAACAGCATGGTACACTAACGTGGCGGAAGTAGAATGAGCACGGTGGACATGAGATCATAAAGGTACTCATGCAGGATCATTCAGAATCTTGTAAGTTATGAAAGTATTCTACCTTATCTAAGTAAGAAGGAAAGCCATTGAAGAGTTTTGAGCAGAGAAGTGGCATGATCTAATCGACATTTTAAATGTATACTTTTGCTGCTAGTGAAGAACAAATTGCAGGATCTCAAGGGTGGGAGACTAGGCTACTATAGAAATCCAAACCAAGGCAGTAGCAGTGGGCGCAATGTTAAGTGGTCAGAATGAGAATAGATTCTGAAGGAACTGCTTAGAAGATATGCTGCTAGATTATATGCAGGGTAAGAAATAAGAGAATTCGAATGATACCAAGGTTTTTGGCCTGAGAAACTGGAAGAATGCAAGTGGTGTTTACTCAGGTGGGGAAGAATGACAGGGTAGCAGGTTTTGGGGAGAAGGGGGAGAGTTTAGTTTCATACATGTTATATCTTGAGATTCTTATCAGACACAAGTAAAGACATGGAATGGTTGAAACTGGAATTAAGGGAGAGTTTTACGCAGGAGATATAAATTTTAAAGATATCAATATGCAAAAAGTATTTAAAGCCAGGGGACTAGAGGAAATCACCAAGGAAAAGAGAAGAGATCCAATGATTAAGCATGGAGACACTCTGATGTTTTGAGATAAGGAATATGAAAAGCATCTTACAAAGGACTCTGAGAAGATACGGCCAGTGAAAACTTGTGCTCTGGTAGCCACGTGAAGAGAAAGTACTTCCAGATGGAAAAGTGAGCAAATATGTTAACTTTTGCTGGCAGGTTAAGAAAATGGAAGACTTTGAAATTACCATTGGATGTATCAACGTAGAAGCAATTAGAGACCATCATACAAGCAGTGCCAAGGGAATGGTAGGCCTGAATGTCTGATGTAGGAGGCTCAAGAGAGATTGGAAGCAGAGGAGGTAGTAGCCAGAAAGCAGGATGTTTAAACTGAGATTTGACACGTGCGGTTATAGATAAGGACAGTCTAGGGTATAACTAAGGGAGTTGGTGGCTGAGGCTGGGTGCAGATCAAGATCACTGAAGTAGAGAATGTCAAGGTATTGAGAGCACGTGTATGTTTATCCACATATTAATCTGACTCTATTAGGCAGTTAATGAAAAACACACAGAAGTAGAAAAATATTACTACAGGTACTAGAAATAAAATTGTTGTGACAAACATTTCTAGTAGGAACATTTAATAAGAAAGTTAAGCAATTCTACTAAAACATTTTATAAACATAAAGCATTTTTCAAAAAGTTTTATAACAAAAATTATTTTTTAAGTGGTATCCTTAAAGAAAAAATAAACCCCAATTTTATCTTTCTTATTAGAACATGTTCAATACCCAAATATACCAATTTAGGGAGAAAAATATTCAAAGGCAATGTATTTTGGCTCTGAGTGTGGTAAATTCTTTCTTGCCTATGACTACTATCATTTTTATTATAAATCAATGTAGGTAGCACTAGCTGAAAATGGAACATTGTATTAATTTTGTAAAAACAGAAAACAGGTACTTATATTTCTTAATTCTATTCATATAATTTATATAGATGTATTACATGTACAAAGTTATTTTAATCAAGATTTTTAAAAAGACCACAATTGAAAAATATACATCCCATATTTCATTTCTTATTATCCAAATTCTTTATTGTTCCAAAACTCATGTTTTTAGAAAAACAAAATCAGCCCAATTCACATTTGCAGAGATTGTGGAAGGGAGCAATTAAGAGATGAGACTCTGGTATAAGAGCCCTGGTTATGCAATTAAAATACTGGCTCTATCACTTGGTACCAGAATGAACCCAGTAGGTTATCTAACCTTTCTAAGCCTCAGCTTAATCACCTATAAGATGAGGACAGTCTTGTTGAGGTTTAAATAAGAAATTTCCTGTAAAGCACCTAAACCATACTAAGTATTCAATAACTACTAATTATTATGAGAACTATAATCATGAAGTCTCTAAAATTCCTGACTTGATTGATTTTAATTTTTGCAAAACTTTCTGCTTTAGAAAGCAAACTTGCTCTAATATAGACTTTCAAACTTTTAACACTAAGACCTACAGTAAGAAATTGTGACCCAATATACACATATATGTGTTGATATTTTCTACTCTGATATTTTCCATTCCATTCTCTTTACTCCCGAAACTATTTAATGACCACCAAAGTATTGACAATACAGTTCGAAAAACATTGCTCTAACACAGTAAGAAGCTTTAGCTATACAAAAATTCAGTTCAAATACAACTTTAAGGCATATATCCAATGTAGTAGCATTATTTATTTATTTTTTGATTAGATTTTTTTGTGAGGGGAGGTGAGGAAGATCGGCCCTGAGCTAATGTCCATTGCCAATCTTTCTCTTTTTTGCTGAGGAAGTTTAGCCCTGAGCTAACATCTATGCCCATCTTCCTCTATTTTGTGGGACGCCACCACAGCATGGCTTGATGAGTGGCGCATAGGTCCAGACCTCTAATCCAAACCTTTGAACCCTGGGCTGCTGAAGCGGAGTGTGCAAACTTAACCACTACACCACCGGGCCTGCTCCTGTAGTAGCATTTTAAAGTATTAGTAAATTTAAATTATGTTGATTAAAATCTATGCAAATCAAACTCTTTGAAGCAGAGATTCTTTTTAATTACATATCTCCTTGACAAATTCTTACTTAGTACTTAAATGAAAACTCCATAATGCTTGTTTTCAATTCAGAAATCAAGCCAGTTGATCTTCATATAATGAGTTTTAAAATATTATTCAGTGAACTAATGTTCTAAAAGAAGATTTCTGATTATCTCATATTTATATATAATTTTCCTATAGAAATGAGTAAGAAGAGAAGAAAATACCAAACTTTTACAATAACTAGAAAACATTATCTGTACCAAGTATTTTAAAAGGTAGCTTCTCATTGATATTTCAATTGGCTGAACATTTCAGAGATTAGTCTCTGAATTAATTTTAAAGACCATCTCTGTTGGATAGACTTATAGATTCCTGGTGTGCATATTTTAATATCATGCTTAATGTAATTTTATATGTTATATTGAAAACGTTCAGTTTTTAGCATGTAGAAATGTTTTATTTTCCTGAATATGTTCGACAAATCCAGAAGTTCCCAAGTTAAGTAATTTATCCATTATAATATAATATAATATAATATAATAAAATGACATTTATATATGAAATTCCTAATATTTTAAGCATTCAATTTAGAAAGATGACCGCATGAGTTTATTGAAATTGCATCTCAAACTTACAAATATTCTAGCTGAATAAAGAGGAGGAAAACAAAAACTTCATACATAATATTTTATTTGGCGAAAACATGAGGATTAACCAAGCACTGGGTACCATTTCATGAACAACATAGGTTAAACTAGTTTCCTCCTGTGAAATGGGTAAGTGGTGAAAGTCAAATGTACTTAGGAGATTCAGAAATAGTTTTATTTACTTTTAATAAAGTGTACTTAATGACTGGTTCCAACAAGGAAAGCTATACAGTGCTATAATTCATAAATTTACTAATCTCTCTTCCTTGCTGAAGAGTTCTGAATTAAGTGTTATGTCCTTCTCCACTGTCCATTTACATTTTCCAACAAGATCAATGTCATTACCATTAATCTTGTTTTCCAATAACTTTATTTTAAAATACAAAACTACCTTTTATAATTTTTATTATGCATTGTTTTATCAAAAAGTACTATAATTTTGCTACTAAATTCATAATCATTTATTTTAAAAAATTTTATTCAATACTTTCTTGATCTTAAATTAAAACATGACTTTTAAAGAGAATGAAAAAAATTTACATATATTTTAATATATATTTATATGTGTACATGTGTAAGTACATAAAGATATGAAGATATATAAATATATAGAGGAAGTTAGGTACACTTATTGAGACTATAATTCCCTAACCTATTCATTATTAAAAAAAATCAATGTGTCATAATAATGTTAAGCCTGTTGCCTTATGTAAGTAGCTACTTAACTGTATTTAGAGTCCAAAGAATAAACTGAGAGAAAAAAGGAAATAATCTATTACCATTTTCCATGCTAAAAAGGGGAAACATTATTATGGATATATACATTACATTACCCGACAAAGTTTTATTTAAGCAAGTTTTTATTTAAAGTTCTGTTTCAATTTATATTCATGTTACAAACATGATATACATTTTTCAAATGCTAAATTAAAACAAAACTATTTGATTTTTTTTAAAGTAAAATGGCACAAATATTAAACATCAAATAATGTTAAGTAGATCTAGAAACGATAAGTAACTCAACTCTAAGCCAAGATATATTGCAACAAGCTTGGAAATCTGCAATGGTTAAGTATACACCCTTAAAATGGATCATCCCAGCAGTATATAACAAACAGAATTATAACTAAATTTCTAATAGTAATGGTTTACCAAAGAGACAGAATCTTGCATTACCTATTGTGTCAGCTTTGCTAAATCTTCGTGTTACAACATTGTTCATGTTTCCATTTTCACAGAGCTTCAATTCTGTGAGATACACTTCTACTTTGCAGTGCTTTACAAACATACCCTGTTCAACCACCTAAAAAACAAAACAAAACAAATCAGTGTCAGCTATAGCTCAATATATTTCACTACCTCTAAGAGCAATACATTTCTCTAAAGACGCGTTAGAAAAAAACTGCAGATCTCCAACGAAAAACAATAACTATTAAATCCTGTCAATATAAAATGAAAGATACTGGATAGTGGAAAAAGCAAGAAGCATTTCTTGAACTTACAGAATATGAATAATCATATTAAACATGAACAGACAGTTTGGAAAGGCATTCTACAGATCTATGAAGATATTTTGGCATACCATAAATAATGAATACATTCAGTATTTATGAGAAAGTTTACCCAAAATGTAAGTACAGCTCTGATTAAAGATACAAACATACTTCTAGCTTTTAGTACTTGATCTCAAGCAGAAAACCTTTAAAAATTGTAAGTTTTATACAATTTTAGTTAGCAATAGCTATAATATCACTCTGTATGTTAAAACAAATCTTTTAAAATGATAACTCCAAATTACTGCTGCCAAAATATTCAGCTATGCCCTGTAACTGATATGCTAGTTTTCCACCCTAAGATGACTTTGTTTGACCTTTAAATGTGCACTTAAGAGTTCTATGTAACAAATGAAAATAAAAAAGCTGCTAAACATGCAAGCAATAAAGCAGAAGAGCAGATATGTATATATTAGGGTCACCTTTTATAAGTATATTTCCTTTTGATCTTCTAAAGGTTAACTGTAGGATTTCAGTCATGAATACTGTTTCTGAAAATAGTAATCGGCCTGATATATGATACAATAGACAAATATGGCAAAAGGGAGGCTCTAAATGACTGCTGTACTCGCAAGCTTAGCATCAATCCAGTAAAGGCCTTACAAATTTGTCTTTTACTCACAGGGAAATTGTTGCAGCTCAAAAAATTCAAATGTAGTTTAGCTAGTATTTAATGTCCAATCTAACAGTAATTTTTAGGATACTGTGTCATATATATCCTAATTATACTTGCTACATTCACATTTCTAAAACAGGTAACAGCCTGCACCTCTCCTTTTGTTAATTATCTTAATTCACTTTACACACTAATATATAAATTGTCTAACTCTTAACTAACGAAATTTGTTTTAAATCTCTTATGTTTATTTGTTTTGAGGTTAAGAATGCAGTAAAAGATACTGTATCATTTAGTTTTATAAGATTACATGTAACTATATTTGAGAAGAAAAACTAGGAATCAAATATTTCTCAATTAGAAATTTCTCCTCTAGGACTCAATATCTGAGTAAGAATCCTAAAATAATATTATATTCAGGTAGCTGCTAATCACTGGTAGGTTGCTAAAACTGAGGTACTTACAGGCCTCATTTTTATGGGGGAAAAAATGGAATGAACAACAACAGAGCAAGTAATAGGATAAAGAAACAGGACAAAATAACAAAAGATAAGAAAATCCCTCAGCATGATTTATATTGAGGTATATATTTTCTAAATAAACATAATTTTTAAAAAATGAGAATTAATTTTCATAACACTAATAGATATTTTCCTGGAAAGAATCTGGTGATTTAACTGTCAGAAAGTCATTGTAAACGATGAAAACAAAATTTCAAGATTATTCCAAAACTCAACTTTATTGGGATTCAGAATTCTTCTCTTCCTTTTGTTCTTTTCTCCAACAATATCTTATTTTCCTAAAACCCTCCTCACTACTACTCAGAAAACTACTACTATATTTTTAGGATGCTTTACTACTTTGAAAAGTAGTGTAATAAAAAGCTGCTCTTTTAGAAAAAATAAGAGTTTGTCCTCCAAAGAATTTGATTTGAAAGGACCATACTATATGATTAAAGCTTGACTACAACAGCACCATAGCAGAGAAAAAGAATTAGCATATTTGTGTATTAGTGTTATTATGGTTATTTGTAGATTGTTTATATAACACCTCCTTTCTATTTGCAGCCACAGGGAGCAGAGCAGCAGTGGAGGCAGAGCCCCATGATCCCAGGACCCCACCACGGCTCAAAGCCTGGTAGCAGCAGCAGTAGTGCGCAAGAACTCTGACATCCTAACTGCAGCAACAGACAGAAACACAAGGGGAAAAAAAAGGAAATATGAAGCAACCAGAAAACAAAAGATAAAATGGCAGTATTAAGTTCTCATATATCAATAATCACCTTAAATGTAAATGGATTGAAATCACCAATCAAAAGATACAGAGTGGGACCAGCCCCAGTGGCCTAGTGGTTAAGTTTATGCGCTCTGCTTTGGCGGCCCGGGTTCCGTTCCTGGGCGTGAACCTACACCACTCGTCAGTGGACATGCTGTGGCAGCAGCCCACATATGAAATTTTAAGAAAAATTTTTTTCTTAACCAAAAATAAAAAAAAAGAAGACAGAATGGCTGGATGGATTAAAAAACAAGACTCAACAATATGCTGCCTCCAGGAGCCCATCTCAGCTCTAAAGACAAACACAGGTGGGACTGGCCCGGTGGCACAGTGGTTCAGTTTGCACACTCCGCTTCTGTGGCCTGGGTTTCGCCGGCTCGGATCCTGGGCGCAGACCTACACACTGCTCACCAAGCCATGCTGTGGTGCTGTCCCACATACAAAATAGAGGAAGACTGGCACAGATGTTAGCTCAGGGCCGATCTTCCTCACCAAAAAATAAAAATAAATAAAGACAAACATAGGCTCAAAGTGAAGAGATAAATGATGATTCTCCAAGCAAACAGCAACCAAAAGGAAGTGGATGTAGCCATACTTATATCAGACAAAATAGACTTCAAGCCAAAAAAGATACTAAAAGACAAAGATGGACATTATATAATGATGAAGGGGACAATCCACCAAGAAAACATAACATTTGTTAATATATATGCACCTAATGTAAGAACATCAAAATATATAAAGCAATTATTAACAGCCCTAAAAGGAGAAATTGACAGCAACACAATAATTGTAGGGGACTTTAATACTCCACTTGTATCAGTGACAGATCATCCAGACAGAAAGAAAAGGAAACATCAGGCTTAAATGAAACATTAGACCAGATAAACTTAACAGGTATATATAGAAGAATTCCATCCAGAAGCAGAATACACATTCTTCTCAAGTGCACACGGAACATTCTCAAGGATAGACCATACATATGGAATAAAACAAGTCTCAGTAAATTTAAGAAGACTGAAATCATATAAGCATCTTTTCTGACCACAATAGTATGAAATTAGAAATCAACTACAAGAAGAAAGCTGGAAAAGTCACAAAGTCTCCACATATGTACAGACTAAACAACATGCTACTGAACAACTACTGGATCAATGAAAAAAATCAAAAAAATACCTGGAGACAAATGAAAATGAAAATACAACATACCAAAATCTGTAGGATGCAGCAATAGTAGTAAGAGGGAAGTTTACAGCAATACAGGCCTACCTCAAGAAACAAGGAAAAAATCTCAAATAAAGAATTTAACACTACACCTAAAGGAACTAAAAACAGAACGAAGCCCAAAGTCAGCAGAAGGAAGGAAATAATAAAAATCAGAGAGGAAATAAATGAAATATAGACTAAAAAGACAACAGAAAAAAAATCAACAAAATTAAGAGCTGGTTTTTGAAAAGATAAACGAATCCACAAACCTTTAGCTAGACTCACTGAGAAAAAAAGCCTCAAATAAAATAAGAAATGAAAGAGTAGAAATTACAATGGATACCACAGAAATATAAAGGACTATAAGAGAATACTATGAAAAGCTATACACCAACAAATTGGATAACCTAGAAGAAATGGATAAATTCTTAGAATCATCCAACCTCTCAAAACTGAATCATGAACAAATAGAGACTCTGAATAAACTGATCACTGGTAAGGAGACTGAAACAGTAATCAAAACCCTCCGACAACCAAAAGTCCAGGACCAGAGATGGCTTCTCTGCCGAATTCTACCGAACATTCAAAGACTTAATACTTATCCTTCTCAAACTGTTCCAAAAACTTGAAGAGGATGGGACGCTACCTAACTCATTCTATGAGGTCAACATTACCTTGATACCAAAATCAAAGACAACACAAAAAAAAGAAAATTACAGGACAATATCGCTGATGAACATAGATGCAAAAATCCTCAACAAAATATTAGCAAATTGAATACAACAACGCATTGAAAGGGTAACACACCACAACCAAGTGGGATTTACTCCAGGGATGCAAGAATGGTTCAACATCCATAAATCAATCAACATGATACAGCACATTAATAAAATGAAGAACAAAAATCATATGATCATCTCAATAGATGCAGGGAAAACATTTGACAACACCGAGCATCCATTTATGATAAAACTTCTCAATAGAGTGGGTACAGAAGTGGTACCTCAACATAATAAAGGCCAGATATGACACACCTACAGCTAACATCATACTCAGTGTTAAAGAACTGAAAGCTATCCCTCTAAGAACAGGATCAAGACAAGGATGCCCACTCATCACTCTTATTCAACATAGTGTTTGAGGTCCCAGCCAGAGCAATTAGGTAAGAAAAAGAAATAAAAGAGATCCAAATTGGAAAGGAAGAAGTAAAACTGTCACTATTTGTGAATGACACAATTTTATATACAGAAAATCTTAAAGAACCCACCAAAAAACTATTAGAAATAATAAACAAATACAGTAAAGTTGCAGGATACAAAATCACCATACAAAAATCAGTTGCATTTCTATATACTAACAACAAACTAGCAGAAAAGCAAAATCTAGAAAACAATCCCATTTACAACCACAACAAAAAGAATAAAATATCTAGGAACAAATTTAACCAAGGAGGTGAAAGACCTTTACGCTGAAAACTGTAAGATATTGTTGAAAGAAATTAAGACGACACAAAGAAATGAAATATATTCCGTGCTCATGGATTGGAAGAATAAACATAGTTAAAATGTCCCTATTACCTAAAACAATGTACAGATTCAATGCAATCCCAATGTCATTTTTCACAGAAATAGAACAAGGAATCTGAAAATTTATATGGAACAACAGAAAACCCTGAATAGCCAAAGCAATCCTGAGAAAAAAAGAAGAAAGCTGGAGGTATCACACTCCCTGATTTCAAAGTATACTATAAAGCTATAGTAATCAAAACAGCACAGTACTGGCAGAAAAAGAGAGACACAGATCAATAAAACAGAACTGTGAGCCCAGAACTAGACTCACACATTTTATGGACAGCTAATTTTCGACAAAGGAGCCAAGAACATACAATGGAGCAAGGAAAGTCTCTTTAATAAATGGTGTTGGGAAAACTGGATAGCTATATGCAAAAGAATGAAAGCAGACCACTATCTCACACCATACACAAAAATTAACTCAAAATGGATTAAAGACTTGAATTTAAGACTTGAAACCACAAAACTCTTAGAAGAAAACATAGGCAGTATGCTCTCTGATATTAGTCTTAGTAATATCTTTTTAGATATATCTCCTCAGGAAAGGGAAACAACAGAAAAAATAAACAAATGGGACTACATCAAATTAAAAAGCTTCTGCATAGCAAAGGAGCCATCAACAAAACAAAGAGACAACCTACCGACTGGGAGAAGATATTTGCAAATCATACATCTGAAAAGGGGTTAATATTCAAAGTTTATAAAGAACTTATACAACTCAGCAACAAAAAACCAAACAACCCAATTAAAACATGGGCAGAGAAATCTGTACAGACATTTCTCCAAAGCAGATATACAGATGGCCATCGGGCACAAAAAAAGATGTTCAACATCACTAATTATTAGGGAAATGCAAATCAAAACCACAATGAAGTATCACTTCATGCCCATCAGAATGGCTATTATTTCAAAAAAAAAAAGAAATAAAAAGAGTTGGAGGATGTGGAGGAGAGAGAACCCTCATACGCTGCTGGTGAGAATGTAAACTGGTGCAGCCACTACAGAAAACAGTATGGAGACTCCTCAAAAAACTAAAAATAGAACTACCATATGACCGAGCTATTCCACTTCTGGATATTTACCCAAAATACTAATTTACATTATATTTATACAAAATATTAATAGCAATCCAAGATACTAACTCAAAAGATATATGCATCTTTGTGTTCATTGCAGTATTATTTACAATAGCCAAGACATGGAAATAACATAAGTGCCCAATAACAGATGAATGGATAAAGAAGATGTAGTGTATATATACATACACAATGGAATACTACACAGCCATAAAAAGATGAAATCTTGCCATTTGTGACAACATGGATGGACCTTGAGGGTATGATGTTAAGCAAAATAAGTCAGACAAAGAAAACAAATACCTTATTATTTTACTCATATGCAGAAGACAAAAACCACAACAAACAAACACACAGATACAGAGAACAGATTGGTGGTTACCAGAGAGGGAGGGAGGTGGAGGGGAGGACAAAGGGGTAAATGGGGACACTTGTACGGTGACAGATGAAAACTGGACTTTTGGTGGTGGACACAATGTAGTTGTACACAGAAGTCAAAATATAATGATGTACGCCTGAAATTTGTATTATGCTATAAACCCACGTTATCTCAATTTAAAAAAAAGAAGTAATAGTTATGTTTCAGAATTAAAAGTGACAGTTAAAATATTTTTTCTTAAGTGAATCATAATGTTATATTACTATAAATTAGCAGCAAGCAGAAGATGAAATCTGGCTCCTTGTCCAAAATTTAAGACTTATGGCTATATAAAAATATTTCCATTAACTCATGGCCACAACAAAGGTAAAGTCTCTTTACTAAGTTAGTGAGGGAAATATAAGTTTATGCTGAATTAAAATAAATATAATTTCTATCTGTTCATTATGCTGTGAATATGAGAGAGCATTTTGTACAAAGCCATGAAATATATTTGATAACCTAATGTAGCCTACTCTTCATAACAGCATATGAAAGTTTCACAGAAGCTCTATTTCATTCCAAGTGCCTACTTTTCCCCTTTGGAAACAGAAAGCAATTTCTATAGAAATCTAGTACTCAAAAACAATTTGGTAACACTGGGCCTAAAGGACACATTTACTGTTTTTGAGGCGCTAGCTACATTCATTTTGGCAGCACTTACTGAGCACCAATGCTTAGTGCTAGGAATATAGAGGTGAATTAGACCTAGTCCCTGGAGTCAGGGGAGAACACCTACTTGTAGAGAAACAAGTAGAGAATTATAACACAACCATGAAATTACAGGCGTTAATGCATAACAACAAATCCTACACGTGATATTCCATTCACAAATATTTCAGGATATACTTCTTCGAATACAAGGACTCAAAAATAACCATAATTGGGGCCGGCATGGTGGCATAGCAGTTAAGTTCGAGTGCTCCGCTTTGGCAGCCTGGGGTTTGCAGGTTCAGATTCTGGGTGTGGACCTACACACCACTTGTCAAGCCATGCTGTGGTGGTGTCTCACACAAAGTAGAGGAAGATGGGCACGGATGTTAGCCCAGGGCCAATCTTCCTCAGCAAAAAAAAAAAAGAGGAGGATTGGTAACAGATGTTAGCTCAGGGCTAATCTTCCTCAAAAATAAATAAATAAATAACCATAATACCATTATCACACCTAAAAAAATTTAAACTAATCCCTTAATATCAAATATCCAGTCAATATTCAAATTGTCCCTGCTGTCTCATTTTTAATATATTATTTGAAGCAGGATCCAAATAAAGTCCATACATTGTAATTGACTGATAAGTCTCTTAGTGTCTTTTAATTGAAAAGTTCACCATCCATCTCTTTATTCTTGCAATTTTTAGTAAGACTACTTCATAGATGGCAAGACATATTCTAAACATGATGCAAATAATATCTAGTTGCTCCTCGTTCTGTGATGTTGGTAGGCATTAATTAACCAGTGCTTAGATCAGGGTTGGGCAAACTATGACCCATAGGCAAAATCTGTCTCACCATCTACTTTTGTAAATAATATTTTACTGGAACACAGTCATGCCCACTCATTTATGTATTGTCTATGGCTGGTTTTGCACCTCAAACAGCAGAGATGAGTAGTTTCCACAGAGACTATTTTGGCCCACAAAGCTGAAAATATTTACTATCTGGCCCTTTACAGAAAAAGTTTGGTGACCCCCCTTGGCTATTAATTCATTAGGTCTTCTTTAATTTTGCTCAGTAGTGTTTTGTAATTTTCAGTGCAGAAAAGCACAGTTTTTGTTAAGCTTATTCCTAAGTACTTTGATCTACTGTAAACGTTATTTTAAAATTCAACTTTATTTGCTGCTGATATATAATTGGCTTTTCTATATTCACCTTACATCCAGCTATCTTGCTAAATTTAATTATTAATTTTAATTGTTTATCAACACAATTTTTGGAATTTTCAACATATACAATCATGTCTTCTAGAACATTACACTTTTATTTCTTCTTTTTCAAGCTTTATTCTTTTAGTTCTTTTCCTTACATTACTGTACTGGCTAAGACTTCTAATACAGCTATCCTTGTCTTGTCCCTGATCTGAGAGGGAGAGCTTTGAATATTTTATCAATAAGTATGTTTGTAGTAGGTTTCTATTCCTAGTTTTCTATTTCTAAGAGTTTTTAAATTTTTTTTTAAATTATACATGGGTATTGAGTTATAATAAGCGATTTTCAAAGTTAAATCAAAATTGGATTTGAAAAAAATCCAGCTTGGTCATATTTTATTGTCCTTTTTACATACTGCTGGATTTGGCTTGCTAATATTATGTTTAGGAATTAAGCATCTATGTTCATGAATGAGACTAGCCTGTAACTTTTCTTTCTTGTAATGTCCTTCAGGTTTTGCGTCATGTTTATGCTACTCTGATAAAATAAGTTGAAAAGTATTCCTCCTTCTATTCTCTCGAAGAGTCTATAGTATAGAATCGGTATACTTCTTTAAATCTTTGGTGGACTACACTGGTGAAGCCTTCTGGACCAGCAGTTTTTCTTGTGGGAAGGTTTTCATTTAATCATTCAATTTCTTTAATCATATAGGGCAATTCAGATTTTGTATTTCTTATTATTTCAATATTAACTTGTATTTTGCTATAAATTTATACATTTCACCTAAATTTTCAATTACATAAAGTTGTTCAAAAAATAATCTTTAAAAAAAGTCTTTAGGTTCTGCTATGATATCCCCTTTTTCATTCCTAATATAGGTTATTTGTGTCTATTCTCTTTTTAATCTTGATCAGTCTTGCCAGGACTCACCTTTGTTTTACTGGTCTAATTTCACTGTTCTTTACAATGAGTTAACTTTGTTCATTTAGTATAGAATTTTTTTCTATTTTATTAATGTCTATATTATTCTTTCTCGATTAGGCTTAATTTTCTTTTCTTTTCTTAGCTTCTTGAGAAAACAGATTTTCAGACTTTCTTCTTTTCCAATATATGCATTTAAGCTATAAAGTTCCTTCTAAGAATGGCTCTAATCACTGTTTTATGTTGTATTGCTATTATCATTCAGTTTAAACATGTCTAATTTTACTTTTTATATCTTCTTTGACCCAAGGATTACTTAGAAGTATATTGTTCCAGTTCTAGGTAGCTGGTAGGTAGTCTAGTTATCTTCTTGTTACTGACTTCTAAGTTTCACTGGGGACAGAAAATACACTGAATAATTTCTATTTTATACTGGAATTTGCTTGATGACCCAGCATACGGTCAATTTTTCCACTTAAAAAGAATCTGCATTCTGCATTGACTAAGTGCACAGTAATATTTTGATGGTCTTTTTATCCATGTCAATTAGGTCATGGTGGTTAATCACATTGTTCAAATCGGCTTCCAAGCTCACTCATGTCATTGTTGGCAGGCCTCAGTTCCTCTCCAGCTGTTGGCAGAGACTTCAGCTACTCATCATGTGAGTCTCTCCATAGTCTGCCCATATGGCATATGACTTTACTCAGAGTGACTGATGAGAGAGAGAGCGAGCGAGCAAGAGAGAGAGCTCGAGCGAGCACTAGTATTTTTTATAATCTCAGAAGTGACATACTATCACTTCTGCCATCTTTTACTGGTCACACAGACCAACTCTGGTACAATGTGGGAGATAACACAAGGGTGTGAATACCAGGAGGTGGCGATCACTGGAGAGCATCTTTGAGGCTGGCTACCACAGTCCATCCTTTGGCCCCAGTATGTGAAGTCACAGTCCCTCCCCCTCAACATGCAAAATACACTCACCTTCTGTAAAGGTCCCCACTAGTCTCATCCCAATATAGTATCAACTCAAAGTTGAGAAACTTGTCATGTATATCTGATCTAGGTCCAGATGACGATCCTTGGGTGTAGTTCCTTAAGCATCTCAAGTATAGTTCCTCTTGATCTATGGGCCTATGAACTAAGAGATAAGTATTCTGCCCCACGTACACCCAAAATAAAATGGTGGGGCATGCAGAAAATAATCTTTTAGAAATTCCTGCTAAAAAGGGGGAAAAAGGGAGGTACAAAATGAGTCAACGGTCCACACCAATTCTGAAATCCACCTGGGAAAGTGCTGGAAGTTCCTTTATTAGGGCAGACTTCTGCCCTTACCTGAAAACGACTCTTTATAACACTTGGTTCTGCTTTCCAAGTCATCCTTTTATCACGAAGGTTAGCACGTTTGCAGTTGAGTAAATTCTTAGTCTGATTCTTGCTTTTAGAAGTCTGGGCGGTCAAAGGCCCCTTTCATTTTATACTGTCTCTGCAGTCCAAGGTGGTGTGGTTCTTGAAAATACTGCAGGTCTCCAGTGGATCTCACTGGAGTTCACTCCATTAGACAAAATTTACACCCACAAATGTCCTCTAGATAAGTCCATCCCACCTTGGGTTTATGTAAAACACCCCTACGCTTCTTAGAAGCCCTACTGTTCTTAAAGCCACATATGGAAACGTGTGTAGTACACCCTGAAATTCTTTCTCAGGGCTGTTTGCCTGAAAAGTATCGTGAGACACCACACCTTTGTCTTTTCTGAGGTCTTAACAAACAATTTTACAGTCACACCCTTGGCTTCAAGTTTAGACCATGCTTTCCTGAGAGTGCCTTGAGTTTGATCTTTGTTCAGAAACATTCCTTAGTTTTAGCATCGTTCGTCATCTGAAGAGGCTAGGAATCTCTGAAACCAGCAAATCTTGGCTCCTCTTTATTTAATAATCCTTTCTTTAGCTTCTCTCTCTCTTCTTACATCTGACTATAAGCAGCACAAGAAAAAAATAGGCAGTACTTGAAACACTTTGGCAGATCATTCAGTTCATTAAATATGTTTTTTACCTTTCAGTTTACTGCAGTTGAGATGTTGCTAAACTTTCTGCCACCTTATAACAAAGATCACTTTCTTCTGGGTTCCAATAAGATTTTCCTCACTTTCCTTTAAGTCCTTACTGGCAGCCTCTTCAAAGTCTAAAATTCTACTACTAATTTATTCAAGGCACTTTAGGCTTTCATTAATACTCTTAAAAATTCTTACAGCTTCTAACCACTGCCCAGTGCCAAGGCCATCATCACATTTCAAGTTTTTCTTATGACAGCATACTACTTCCAGACATCAAAATCAGTATTAGCTATCTATTGCTGCATAATAAATAACCCAAAAACTTAGCAGCTTAACAAAGCAAACATTATCTCACATAGTTTCTGAGGGTCAAGAATCTGGAGCAGCCTAGCTGGGTTGTTGCGGCTTGAGGTCTCCTGTGAGGTTGCTGTCAAGACATGGGCTGGGGCTTCGAGTATCTGGAAGCTCAAATGAGACTGGCGGATTCACTTCTAAGCTCACTCACATGGTTGTCAGCAGGCCTCTGTTCCTCTCTATTGGCCAGCGAGCTTGATTCCTTACCATGTGAGCCCTGTCATAGGCTGCTGAGTGTGCAGTTGAATTCCCCAGACTGAGAAATGAGAGTAAGAGGACATGCGCACCTGAGATATAAGCTGAGGTGTCTTTTATAATTTAATCTTTTCTTTTTAAATGAGGTATATTTGACATATAACATTAGATTACTTTCAGGTGTACAACGTAATGATTCAGTATTTGTATATATTGTGAAAACATCATCCCAGCCCAGTTAACATCTGTCTGTCACCCTATATAGTTACAAAAACGTTTTTTTCTTGTGATGAGAACTTTTAAGATCTATGCTCTTAGCAACTTTCAAATATGCAATACAGTATTATCAACTATAGTCACCATGCTGTATATTACATGACTTATTTTATAACTGGAAGTTTGCACCTTTTGACCCCATTTATCGTAAAACCTAATCCTGAAAATGATATACCATGACTTCTGCTATCTAGATACAATCGAGACCTTGATACAATGTGGAAGGGGACTATCCAAGAATGTGGATATGAGGTGGTAGAGATCACTGAAGGTCATCTTGGAGGCTACTATTTTAACTTATATGCCAATATTGTTATATACTTTAATTTTATATATATTTTCACCCCATAAGATTTTATTACTATTTTAAACAGTCCACCTTAAAACTTATTCACAACATTTACTGTTGTCAGTCTACCTTTTTTCCCGTCTCCAAGCTTCCATATGGAGTACTTTTTCTTCCATTCTGAAGATTATTTCGTACTTCCTGTAGTGTAGGTCTGCTGGTAACAAATTCTGTCAATTTGTTTATCTGAAAATGACTTTTCTCGCTAACATTTGTGAAGGATCCTTTCCTGGGTCACAGAATTCTAGGTTGGCAGTTATCTTCTTTCAGCATGTTGAAGACAGTCCATTATTTTTTGGCTTTCATTTCTCTTGAGAAAGTATTTCTCTGACTTATCCTTACTTGAAGGTAATATATCTTTTTTTTCTGGCTACTGTTAGGAACATCTTTTTGCCTTTGCTTTTCAATACTTTTATTGGGTATGGTCTTGTTTGTATTTTTTCAGCTTGGGATTCACAGCATTTCTTGACTCTCTAGCTTATCTTTCATTAGTTTTGTAAAATCCTCAGCTATTACTTTCAGTATTACTTCTACCCCATTCTGTCTTTCCTCTCCTTCTAAGAGTCCACTTATATGTAGGCTAAACTTATTCACTGTATTCCATGTGTCCCTTTGCTTCTTTCTGTATTTTCCATTCATTAATCTCTCTAAGTTTTAGCCTGTGTATTTTCTACCCATGTTATCATTTAGTTTACAACTTCTCTCTTTGGTTTCTGTTTAGTCTAGTATTTTACCCAAACATTAAGTCTTGAATTAATTTTTTCATATTATTGTTCAGTTTTAGTATTTGGTTCTTAATAGTTTTGTCCTTCTTTTCAACTTTGTCTTTTATTTTTTTGAACATAATAAGCACAGTATTTTAAAGTTTCTGTTTGATAACTCCATTATCTGGATTCCTAATGGGTTTGTTTCTACTGTCTACTGATTCTCTTGGATTTTGGTTCCATTGTATTTCCTGCTCATTTGCCTGTTTTTCTGTTTTTAATTGAATGCCTGACACTATAAGTGAAACATTTTACACATATTTGAGGCCCAGGAGGATAGTTAACTTCGTTTCTGTCTTACAGCTAGAGGTATTACCAATTTCAGATTCTTTAATGCAATCAGAGATCAGTAAAATTCAAAGTTGGGCTTCAAATCTAAAAGACCAGTTTATTCTTTAAGTGAAATCCACTGGCATCAAGGTCATGTGGGGGATAGTAAAAATGGAAATTCCAGAATTACTGATTTAATTTTGGAGGAAGATACATTTGATAAAGACTCTAGATAATTTTATGCACACTAAAGTTTGAAAATTATTTTATAGGTTGAGTAAATGTCAATTACCTTATTAAAAATAAACATAGCAGAATTTTTAAATTTTTCTTTCTACCTCTGTGAAGTTTTCATGATTCTTTTTTCTTTTTTTACTTTTATTTCCTTATCAGACACAGATTTCAAGAAATGCCAACAAGATCTCTTCCAAAAAGTAATGTCAATAAAGTTGCTGGTTGATCTGTTTACCATATTAAAGACTTGTACTGTATAACATACTACATTTATTTAAAAAAAATCTATCATTAAGGTTAAAGTAATACAGTTTAACACATTTGAAGATATTCCAGACACAGATTTTCCTTTATACCACAAACGAAGTTCTTCTTCTAGACAGTTTTATAGCTAGTCTATTCTTTAAATGGTCAAAACACTCCATTCTCCAGCAACTATAGATAAAACGATAGGCCATTTTATATATATAAGGCTAGCATTCTTAAAAGAGAGGAATTCTAAATTTGAAATGACTACAAGAAAAGAATGAGTAAAATTAAGGAACTAAACTAAACTAATAAAAGGTACACTCACATTCTATTTAGAAAACAAGATTTAATTCTATACCTAAACCAGAGATATACAAGTCCAAATTGTTAATATAACAACTTTGTAGTATCACTTGCAAATAAATCCAAATACGGTTTGGTCTAGCAGAAGTTTACACCCTTGTGTTACATAATTCAACTTTTTAATTGATTCTACGAGGGAAAAAACCAGATACATAATTATGCTCAGAGATTCTGGTTCCCCTCTCAATCCTTCTCCCTCCGCTCCTCCCCATCCGAATACACTATCAAATACTTGTGTAAGATTGGCAGGTCTACTTTAAGCATTTGGTCGTCTTCTATTATGGCAACACCCTCACTTTCATAAATGACTTTTTAGTTCCAAAAATTAAAGAAAATGGGTCATTTCTAATGTTTCTACACTATAACTGTAAAACTTTAAAATAAGGGATAAGAAAAATATCTGCACTTTCCATTTTAAAAAAAATTTTATGCTGCAAAATATTTCTACTTTTAGTTTCTTCATTATTTTCTGTTTTATCAAAAAAGCAGTGCAGCACAGTGGGTAAAAAAACAGAGTCAGGCTGCGAAAGTCTGTAAACTGATGTGACTTTCTAAAAGACCCCGAACCTCTCTACCTCTGTCCTCACTTCCTCATCTATAAAATGGGGATAATAATACTTATCTCAGAGAGTTTTCTGTGAGGATTAAATTAGTTAATAATGCATAATATGCTTATAACAGTGGCTAGCATATAGTAAACCCTCTATGTGTGTTAGCTGTTATTATTATCACTATACAGTGTACAGTAACATTTTGATGGTCTTTTTCTCCAAGATAATTGACAAGGCTTCACAAATCACTGAATTAACAATAAAATGTGAACTGTTCAAAAAAATATTTTTATTCTGTTATTCTTAATATGTACCTTTCGTGCTATTGGTTCCTGACCTTCCATCAACGTGTACCAGCTGACAAGTTTATTCCAGCCCTCAGTTGGCAATAGTATGTAATCCAATTCATCAATAAGATGCTCCTTAAGTGACTGGGCATCACCATCTGCAAAAGGAAAAATAAACTCAATACGTAAAAAGAAACAACAGTACATATCTCTAAATACTTTGGTTGTATACATTACAAATTACTCAAACTCATAAAGACTAATTTAAGTATTTAAATAATGAGTTTTGAAAAAAGCTCTGAAGAGGTGCACATCTAAATCTATGTATTCTAAAACAGACTGTTGCTTTAAAAAGTTTCGATGTGTACCACTAGTGTTTAAAAAGTTAATTTTTCTTTTATGAGGCTCTTAGAAAAACACTAAGGTGTAACTGTTAGCCAAGCGACCTGAAAGAGTGTTTCCCAAATATTCTGAGTATCAGAGCTCTCTCACATGGTAACAGTGGTCATTCTAGCATTAGCTGATGAAGGAAATTCAGAAGCAAATCAATAACCTTTTACAAAAACGACTCCAAAGCACATGGGCTGGGAACCATGATGCAAATCACAAAAGGGCATCCTGTGAACTCCAGAAGGCCCATCACCTACACTCCTCATGAGATCTAAAGTGGAGGTAGTTGTTCAGATGTGGTTCTAATTCTATGATCTATTTTCAAAACTCTGGTTAAACTAAAACTTTAGTGCACAGCAGGCCAGAGTTCTAGAAGCAATACTTTCAGTTATACCTACTTCACAGCCCTAATCTGACACTCATTTATTATTATCTGGTCTATTACTTGAATTTCCAAAGAACAGACACATAAACAGAAATAGTTCATTGAGTCATATACAACATAAAGGGGATTTTCTCATTCTGAGCTAGTCTAAATTAACAAACATTGAAAGCAAAATTGTTCTTGGTAGCATTTCAATGAGAACATACTATTCTAAACTAGATATAACAATATAAATCAAAAGCAGGAAAAGTGCTGAAAGCATTAAGAGAAAGTTATTTATTCTATCTAGGATCAATCTATGGTCACAGAATCACACTAAAGTTTGAGAAAACTATGTTTGATATAGAGTAGAAATGTGGAAACTCTGAATTTTACAATACAAACTTCAACAGAAGATGCAAACTATTAATTTTAAGCTCAGTTTTTTAAAAATCTTAGTTGTAACTTTTAAATTCTTCATGAAAACTGATAATTTGGAACATATTTTCAGAACCCTTTGAAGGTGAAAGATATTTACACATTCTAAACCCCTATATGCATCATGTACCATGAGACATATTACAGCAAATAATCATGTTATCTCAGTCAATTCTCAAAACAATCCTATAAGATAGGTGGCCCCCCCCACTTTAGATTAGAAAATATATTCAGGAATACTGAGTAACTTGCCCAAGAGATCAAACATACAGAAAACTGCAGGTATTGTGAAAGGTGTTACTACAGAAAACCCTGTTATCTCAGTTCATTTTCAAAACAATATTATGAAGTAGATATCTCCATTTTAATTAGTAAACAGATTCAGGTATTGACTAACTTGCCCAAGGTCACATATACAGAAAATTGTAGAAACTGGATTCAAACACAAATCTGTTTACTCTAACATCCATTTTCTTTCCACTCTAACAGATTGCCTTGAAGAAAACTTAAGAAAAAAAGTTTAAAAATTAAGACTTCTGTGCTATTTTCTGCAATAATTCAAGAGTTTGGGTAAATGATTTTATTATGTACCAGAATCTAAATAGTAATTTATATCTAGTGGACAAGATAAAACGATTAATTCATTTTTTAAGGGAGGAGAACACCCCTAAACACAGAACAGCTGATATTTGTTACTTCTGTGTTTATTGATAAATAATTGATATAGAATAAACTACATGTATTTAAAGTGTAAAATTTGATAAGTTCTGACATACCAATACAAGTGTGAAACCATCACCACTACCAAAATGATGAAAATTCCATCACCCCCAAAGGTTTCCTTGTAGCCCTTGGTAATCCCTCCTTCCTATCCATCCAGGTCCACCATCTTGTCCTCAGAAAACCATTTATCTGTATTTGCAACTACAGACATTAATATGCATTTTTTAGAATTTTATATGAAAATTATGTTTGCTTTCTGTTAGTATAGACAAATTTGCGTTTTCTAAAATTGTCACTGACGAGGTGCCTCAAGAAACTCAAGGGTGGGTTTGGATTAACTGTTTTTCGAAGTTGTATGGAAAAGTATGTTAAGGAGATGTAACCACCAGCCATCCTGAAACTGACCAAGTCTCAACACAAGAGCTATGACCATGACCTTTGTCTTATTTTATTTTTTTTTTTGTGAGGAAGATCAGCCCTGAGCTAACATCCACGCTAACCCTCCTCTTTTTGCTGAGGAAGACCGACTCTGAGCTAACATCTATTGCCAATCTTCCTCCTTTTTTTCCCTTTTTCTCCCCAAAGTCCCAGTGGATAGTTGTATGTCACAGTTGCACATCCTTCTAGTTGCTGTATGTGGGACGCTGCCTCAGCATGGCTGGAGAAGCAGTGTGTCGGTGCGCGCCAACCCGGGCTGCCAGTAGCAGAGCGTGCGCACCCAACCTCTAAGCCACGGGCCGGCCCCGCCCTTTGCCTTATTTTTAATGCGAAGATCTCTCCAGGAGGAGCTTAGGCCTCATTATGTGGAAGCATGTTCTCCAACCGAGCCTGTGCAAGCAAATACCCTCCTCTCCCTTTTGAATATTCATTCCCCAACCAAAATAAAAGTTCCTGCTTCCCTTTGTTTGGCGATGCCATGACTTTGGAAATGATTCCTCATGGCCTCCTATTTGCTGCAAATATACTTTACTTTGTGAGACAACTTCCACTGGTGTAGAGTCTTATTTAACTCACCAGGAGGCGAGCCCACTTGGTTCAGTAACAGAATCTTATATAAAAACAGTATGTACTGTTTTTGTTTCATTTACGCTGCAAAATTATCGAGATCCATTCATGTTTTTACATATCAATGTAAACGGATATACTATAATTTGTTTACCCATTCAGCTGCTGATGGGCACTTTGGGTTGTTTTCAATTTTCTCTATTACAAATAACACTGCTATGAACATTCGTGTACAAGTTTTCATATGGATATATGCTTTCATTTCTCTTGGGTAAATACCTAGGAGTGGAATGGTAAATGTATGCTTAGTTCCTATGGTAAATGTATGCTTAGTTTTTTAAGAAACTGCCAGACTATTTCATTCCCAGAAACAGTGCATAAAAGTTCCACTTGTTCCACATCCTTGTCAATACATGGTATGGGTCAGTGTTTTAAATGTGAATCATTTTAATATACAGTGGTACCTCATTGTGGTTTTAATCTTCATTTCTCTAAAGACTAATCATGCTGAGTATATCCACAAGTGTTTTTTGAAAACTCTTTCTTTGGTGAAGTATCTGTTCAAATCTTTTGCCTACTTTTTCCACCTGTTTATGTTTTCTTAATATAGAGTTTCAAAAATTCTTTATTCTGCCTACAAGTGTTTTATCAGCTAGGTGATTTGTTTTTCTCCCACACTGGCTTGTCTTTTCCTTCTCTTAACGTTGTCATTTGAAGAGGCTTTTAGAGTCAGCCCTGATGGCCTAATGGTTCAAGTTCAGTGTTCTCCGCTTCAGCTGCCTGGGTTCATTTCCCGGTCTCGGAACCACATCAATCGTGTGTCAGTAGCCATGCTGTCGTGGCAGCTCACACAGAGGAACTAGAAGGACTTACAACTAAAATATGCAACTATGTACTGGGGTTTTGGGGAGGGAAGGAAAAAAAAAAAAGAGAGAGGAAGATTGGCAACAGATGTTAGCTCAGGGCGAAGTTTTCCCAGCAAAAAAAGAATAAAAAAATAAAAAACAGAAAAACTGAAGAGGCTTTTATTACTGATGAAATACAATTCATCCATTTTTTTCTTTTATCAATCATGCTTTTGCATCATATTTAAGAAATCTTTGCCTAACAAAATGTCACAAAATTTTTCTTTTTTTTTTCTACAAGTTTTATAGTTTTGGTTTTTACATTTAGGTCTATGATCTGCTTTGAGTTAATTTTGTATATAGTGCCAGGTATGGATAAAAGTTCAGGCTTTTTGCAAACAGATACCTAATGCTCAAGTAGCATTTGTTTAAAAGACACTGAATACCTGTTACATCTTTGTCTAAAATCAATTGACCATATATGTAGGGATCTACTTCTGGATTCCCTAATCTGTTCAATTGATTCTTACCGCACACACAATATATAAATATTAACTTAAAATTGATCAGACACAAATGTAACAGCTAAAGCTATAAAACTCTTAGAAGAAAACATAGGTGTAAATCTTTTATGACCTTGGATCAGGCAATGCTTTTTGACACCAAAATCACAAGCAACCAAAGGGAAAAAACAGATAAACTTTTGTGCTTCAAAGGCACCACCAAGGAAGTAAAAGACAATCCACAGAATAGGTGACAATTATTGTAAATCATATATCTGATAAGGGGCTAGTATCCAGACTATATAAACAACTCTTATAATAATAAAAAGACATAATCCAATTTAAAAATGGGCACAGGATCTGAATAGACATTTCTTCAAAAAAGATATATAAACAGCACCAATAAGATACTTAACATCATTAATCACTAGGGAAATACAAATCAAAATCACGAGATACCACTTCAAACCCATCAGGATGGTTATAATAAAAGGACAGACAATAACAAGTATTGACAAGGATGTGGAGAAATTGGAACCCTCATATATTGCTGGTGAGAATGTAAAACGGTCTAACTATTTTGGAAAACAGTCTAACAGTTTCTCAAATAGTTAAATACAGAGTTAGTATATGACCTAGTAATTCTAGGTCTAGGTATATACCCACAAGAAATGAAAATATACATCTACACAAAAATTTGTACACGAATGTTTATAGCAGCATTATTCATAATAGCCAGAGAGTGAAAATAGCCCAAATGTCTATCAATTGATGAATGGATAAATTAAATGTGTTATAGCCATACAATGGAAAATTATTCATCCATAAAAAGGAATGAAATACTGATTCATGCTACACGGATGACACTTGAAAACTTTGCTAAGCGAAAGAAGTTAACCATTAAAGGGCACATATTGTATGATTCCACTTAGATGAAATATCCACAATAGGTAAATCCATAGAGACAGAAAATAGGTTAGTGGTTGCCTAAGGCTGGGGCCTTGCGGGGGATGGGGAGTGACTGGGGCCTTGCGGGGGATGGGGAGTGACTGTTAAAGAGTACAAAGTTTCTTTCTGGGGTGATGAAAATGTTGTAGAATTAGATGGTGGTAATGGTTATACAACTCTGTGACTATACTAAAAACCAAGGAACAGTACAATTTAAAAGGATGAATTTTGTGGTATGTAAATTCCATCTCAATTTTTTAAAAGCCGACTAGGAATGTGATCCGGAATTGTGTTGCATCTGTAGATTGCGTGGGGGAATTTAACAATATTGCGTCTTCTGATCCATTAGCATGATTTCTCTCTTTATTTAGGTTTTAATTTCTCTCAGAAACTTGTAGTTTTCAGTGTAAAGGTCTTGAGCATATTTTGTCAGGTTTATCTGTAAGTATTTTATATTTTTTGATACGATTATAAAATGTATTTTGTGTGTGTGTGTGAGGAAGATCAGCCCTGAGCTAACATCTGTTGCCAATCCTCCTCTTTTTGCTGAGGAAGACTGGCCCTGGGCTAACATCCGTGCCCATCTTTCTCTACTTTATACAGGATGCCGCCACAGCACGGCTTGACAAGCAGTTTGTTGGCGCAAGCCTGGGATCCAAACCTGCGGAACCCCGGGCCGCCAAAGCGGAGCGCTTGCACTTTAACCGCTACACCCCCGGGCCAGCCCCATAAAATGTATTTTTAAAGTTTCAATTCCTGTTAGTTCCTTGTAAGTGTATAAAAATACAATTGCTTTTTGAATAATGATCTTGTATCCTAATCTCATTTATTAATTCCAGAAGTTTTTTTTTGTAGATTATATCCAATTTTCTACATAGACATAGTTATCTATGAATAAAGGCAGATTTATTACAATCTACATGCCTTTTATTTCTTCTTCTTGCCTTACTCACTATTACCTTTGTACAATGTTGGCTTAAAGAGCTGACAGTAGATATCCTTGCCTTTTTCCTGATTTTGGAGGGAGAGCATCCAGTCTTTCACCATTGAGTATGTCACCTGTAGGTTTTTCAGATGCCCATTATGAGGTTGAGGAAATTTCCTTCTATTTTACTCTTTTATCTTACATGATATATTATCTTTTTAATATTTATTTCTATATGATACATATACCCTTTTTATTGTTGGGCTCGATTTACTAAAATTTTCTTAAGAATTTATGCATCTATGTGCATGAGGGATATTGGTGTAGAGTTTTCTTTTCTTGAAATGTCTCTGTCAGATTTTGGTACCAAGGTAGTGATAGTTTCATAGTTTAAGTTGAAGCATTCTCTCCCAATTTTCTGGAAGAGTTTTTGTAGAATTGGTATTATTTCTCCCTTAAAATGTTTGGTAGAATTCACCAGTGGTACCATGTGGGTCTGATGTTTTCCTTGTGGGAAAGTTTTAAACTACAAATTCAATTTCTTTAATTGACATAGGGCTATTCAGGCCATCTATTCTTTTGGAATGAGCTTTGGTAGTTTTCATCTTTCAAGGAATTTGTCTTTTCCACCCAATTTGTTGAATATGCC
Source organism: Diceros bicornis minor (assembly GCF_020826845.1). Classification (NCBI taxonomy): domain Eukaryota; kingdom Metazoa; phylum Chordata; class Mammalia; order Perissodactyla; family Rhinocerotidae; genus Diceros; species Diceros bicornis. The sequence goes on from NC_080756.1 coordinate 7,650,596, forward strand.
ATTGGCTTAAACTTCATAATATTACTTTATTGTTCTTTTATTATTTGCAGATTCTGTAATGACGTTACCTCTCTTGTTCTTGATATTGGCAATTGTGTCTTTTCTCTTTTTGTTGTGATCAAACTAGATATTTATCAATTTTATTTTCACAAAGTAGTTGTTTTTGGTTTCACTGATTTTCTCTATTTTTCTCTTTCTTTAATTTCTGTTCGGAACTTATGTCCTTTCTTCTGCTTCCTTTAGGTTTAATTTGTTCTTATTTTTAGTTTCTTAAATTGGAAACCAAGGTCACTGATTTGAGACTTTTCTTTATAGGTGTTCAGGGCTATAAATTCCCCTCCACATACTATTTAGCTGCCTTCCACAAATTTTGATGTGTTTTCACTTTCATTTAGTTAAAAATACTTTCTAATTTTCCAGAGACGCCCTATGATCCAGCCATCCCACTACTGGGAATCTATCCAACGCACCTGAAATCAACAATCCAAAGAGGCTTATGCACCCCTATGTTCATTGCAGCATTATTCACCATAGCCAAGAAGTGGAAGCAACCTAAGTGTCCCTCGACTGACGACTGGATTAAGAAAATGTGGTATATATATACAATGGAATACTACTCAGCCATAAAAAAAAGACAAAATCGTCCCATTTGCAACAACATGGATGGGTCTGGAGCGTATTATGTTAAGTGAAATAAGCCAGAAAGAGAAAGACAAACACTGTATGATCTCACTCATATGTGGAATATAAACCAACACATGGACAGAGAAAACTGGACTGTGGTTACCAGGGGCAGTGGGGGTGGGGGGTGGGCACAAGGGGTGAAGGGAGTCATATATATGGTGATGGACAAACAAAAATGTACAACCCAAAATTTCACAATGTTAGAAACCATTAAAACATCAATTAAAAAAAAAAAAATCCGGGGGGGAAAAAAAATACTTTCTAATTTTCCTTTGGAGTTCTTTGATCCATGGGTTACACAGAAGTGTCTAACTTAGTTTCCAAATATTTGAAGATGTTCCAGCTATCTTTCTGTTATTAACTTCTAATTTATTCCACTGTAGCAAGAGAACATATTTTTAGGATTTAAATCCTTTTTAACTTTATTGAGACAGATTTTATGGTCCAGAATATTCTATCTAAATGTTTCATGTGCACACTTGAAAAGGATTTTCATTCTTCTATTGTTCAGTGGAATGTTCTACAAATGTCAGTTAGGTCAGGTTAGATGATAGTGTTCAATTCTTTCACATCACTACTAATTTTCTGTCTATATGTTTTTTTGTCATTCATAGAGAAAAGAGTCTTGAAATACTCATTATATAATTGTGGATATTTTTCTATTTCTCCTTGCAGATCTATCAGTTTTTGCTTCACATATTTTGAAGTTATGCCATTGGCTGGGTATAAATTTAGGATTATTATGTCCTCTTAATGAATTATCCCAGCACATTTATGATTCTGAAGTGAACTTTTATCACTAGTAACGTCCTTTGTTCTGTCTTAATGTCTGACATTAATATAGCCACTACAGCTTTCTTTTGATTAGTGTTAGCATGTGTATTAGTTTTCTATTACTGCATAACAAATTACCATGGCGGCTTAAAACAATATCGATTTATTATCTCACAGTTTTGTGGGTCAGAAGTTCAGGTGGGCTCAACTGGGTTCCCTACTGAGGGTCTCAAAAGGCAGAAATCAAGATGTCAGACAGGCTGGTCTCCTATCTGAAGGCTCTGGGAAGAATCCACTTCTAAGCCCATTCAGGTTGTTGGCAGAATTCAGTTCCACACGGTTGCAGGTATGAAGTTCCTGTTTCCTTGCTGGCTGTGGGCCTGAGGCCTCTCTGTTCCTAGAGGATGCCTGTCTTCCTTCTCACATGGTCCCTTCCATTTTCAAACCAGCAATGATGTACTGAGTCCTTCTCATGCTCTGAATCTGACTTCTTCAGCCACAAGCCAGAGAAAACGCTCTGATTTTAAAGGGCACATGTGATTAGATTAAGCTCGCTGGGATAATCTTCCTTTTGTCATATATAATCATGGGAATGACATCGCATCCTATCGCATCCTATTCACAGGCTCCACCCCCACTTAAAGGAGAGACGATTACACAAGACTGAGGGTCACTGGAGGACAGTCTTAGAATTCTGCTTACCACAACACAGCATATCTTTTTCAATCTTACTTTTAATTTACTTGTATCTGTATATTTAAAGTGTGTTTCTTGTAGACAGTATATAGTTGGGTCTTATTTTTTAATCCACTCTTACAGTCTCTACCTCTAACTGGGGTATTTATATTTAATGTGATTATTCATAGAACTGGGTTTAAATTAACCATCTTACTATTATTGGTTTTGTATTTGTTTCATTTGTTCTTTGTTCCTTTTTCCCATTTAAAAATTTTTTGTAAACATTGATCTTTCTCCTCATTATACATCATATTTTTCTGCTTCTTTGCATGCCAGGTAATATTTGGTTGGATCACAGATATTATAAATTTTATCTTGTTGGATACTGGGTATTTTTGTATTCCTATAAATACTCTTGCATTTTGTTCTGAGATGCAGCTAAGTTACTTGGAAATAGTTTGACACCTTCAAATTAGAACTGACAAGACGATTAATTTTGCCCTATTACAGAGGCAAAACCATTCTCAGTAGTCTACCTCATGAATTATAAGGTTTTCCACTCTGGCTGCTGTAAACACATTATTATTGGTCCTATATGAGCCCCAATGATGGTTTCCTCTCATTCTTTTTAGTGGTTCTTTCCCTGGATGCATGTGTTGATTAACAGTCAATTGAAGACTTGAGAGAGACTCTCTGCAGACCTCCAGGTCTCTATCTCTGTCTCTCTGTGCTGCTCATTCCTCTCGGATACTCTGCCCTGAAAACTCGGGCAGGCTTGGTCTCCCTAGACTCCAAACTCTTTCCTCTACTAAGGGAGATGGACATGCTCTCCATGAGTTTCCCCTACTGCGCTATATCTTGGAAACTCTCAAGGCAGTAAGCTGAGGCAATCAGAGGGGTCACCTCATTTGTCTCCTATCTCTCGGGGATCACTGTTCTTTGTTGTCTTATGTCCAATGCTTTGAGAACCACTGTTTCACATATTTTGTCAGGGTTTTAGTTCATTCAGGTGGAAAGATAAATCCAGCCCCTGTTACTCCACCTTGGCCAGAAATGGAAGTTCTGGTACTTATATTTTATTCTCTTCAAATGTGATGAGAGGTATAGAAGAGCTGGCAAGTAGTGAGGGTTGTAGAAGATTAAAGCAAAAGTCCAAGAATGTAAACATATACCAGTGATCAACTTAAAAATAAAAGTCATGTGTCCATTAGGAAAAGCAATATACAATACAGCATTTCCTCCAAATAATAAGATAGTGCTATCTAATTTACATTCTTCATTTAAAGGTTTAAACAATAATAAACCCTTATTATATCATAAATGAAAAACCAAACTTGTGATATAGAATAATAACTAATTATGACAGAATAATTTGAGTTCATTAGGTCAAATATATAACAAAGAAATTTCTAATCTATCAATTTACTTACATTAACATTTTCCATATTATATATATTGACTATAACATATTGAAATGAACACATTTACAACCTGACTGAAAGAAGGAAATAATACCTTTGAGAAGTCCAGAGTTATCAATGGGTCCAGGATATACATTTTGATCTCCCATCTGGTATTTGTCCCAACTATCAAAGCCAACATATTTTTTCCACTGTTTGAACCAGCGACTATCAACTAGATACCTAAAAAAGAAAAGAAAACCAGTAAAGGAAAATATCTGAAACTACAGGAACAGCAGAAAAGCCATCTATTTTTGATATTTCATTTTATAGTAAAAGCACATGCCTAACTTCAAAGGATTATTGAGAATAACTGTAATGTCACAATATTTGGAAGAAAAATATTTCACTTGTGTAAAGTATTATTTCTATTATTCTATAAATATCTACCACTGGAGAACAAGTACTGACACGCACATTAAAAAAAAAAATCCTTAGCATTTTTTTAAAAATGCAAGTAATAGCTATTCAACAAAATATTTGTCAATTGAACAAAAATTCAAATGGTAAACATAAGAATCAATCAAAACAAATTTTAAAATGCAATATGGTAAAATATACAGAAATAAGAAAAATGATTCTTTTGCAAAAACCTTACAAGTACAGTATGTTAATTTTATATATTTTACTATCTTTTTAGGGGTAAAGAAAGCAATTATTAAAGGTTTGCAAGATTGATTATAATAACTATAATCAAAGTTTCAAAAACACTTAGCTTCTTTACCAACAAAAGTTAACAACAACAATACTGTCTTCAACTGTCTTCCATGCAGGAGTAAAATCTGCTGGGGCAAGCAGGATTGGTTGTTGACTGATTTCAAAAGTGTGATACACCAAGCACCATAAGCATTACTGAAACTATATTCATCTTATTTTCAAATGCCTAGGATTCATTTCTCGTCAGCATGGTGACAAGTTTCCCAGCTTCTTGCTGCAAACTGTGTTAACCATCTTTGGCCATCTGCTCTTCCATATCAATTTTAGAATCAGTTTATCAAGTTTCACAAAAAAACCCAATTAAGATTTTGACTGGAAATGTGTTGAACTCATAGATTAATAATAATAATGTAATTAAGAATGTCATTTACAAAACTTACATTCAAAACTATTTGTGGAATACTATCAAAATTCTATTTATATTTACCTAAAAGGTATTTCTGAAAGATGGGGTTTTATCTCCCAAAGTACTTAATACAACTTTACAGTTACAGTGGAGGTCTGTACTGGGCAGTTTTCATCTGCTGCCATAACATTTCTAGTTCAAGTCTCTTTCCTAGATCTTGAGTGACTACTTTCTGTACAATGATACTACTATGAGAGGAGACGCTCCCATCTGATGAATATTTAACTGCTTCCAACACTACCTTCAATAGAAAAAGGACATCTTATTTCTATTACAAGCCACCTATATCTCACCTGTAGAATCCTGTGGTAATGAAACATGAGGGAAGCAGAAAAAATAGGAGCATCTATTACAGAAATAATGTGTAGTTTTCTCAGGTGTTCCCACGAAAGACAATAATATGAGATGAAGTGGACAAATAAATGAAAAAATTTTATTCCAAGACATTTACATAGATTTACTGTACTCTAAAAACTCTACTCCTAATCTATGAATCTGCCAAAACCCAAGATTCTCAATCTGAACTGATAAAAGCCTAGAACAGAATCAATAGCTCACTAAGATTACAAATAAGTGAACAAAGATCTGAATTTATCCATTCTCAGCAGCACTTTTAATCCTTGGTATGCTAATAGGGTCCAGATGGGCCCAATTTGAGCCTCCGAGATTCTTTTTTGAATAGTTATAACTATTTGTAAAGATTGATATTTCATGCCTTTTATTCTTTCTCACAGGTCTAAGAATAAAAGCCATGAAATATCGGTCTTTACAAATAGTTATAACTTTGATTTTAGGATGAAGTCTAAAATCCTTCACATTGCCTAATAGGTCTAGCATGATCTGCTCCTACCTACCTCTCTAGCCTCTGCTGGTACCATTTTTCTTCGTGCTGAGATCTAGCTACAAGAGACTTCTTCCAGCTCCTGGACACACCATTTTCTCATGGGTCCTTCCGTCCAGAATATTTTCCTATTGCTCTCAACACCTAGTTAACTTCTATCATCTTTCAGATAGCCTAAATGTCACTTTCTCAAGGAATCTTTCCACAAGCCTCTCCCTGTTTCCTCTCAGACAGTTTGGAAAAGGAAAAACAAGATGGCAATCTCAATCTCCCAGATATCAAGACTCTTTATTAAATTGTAGAAATTACTTTTAATAATAACAAAATAACTAACATTTGAATTGTACCCTTGGGCCAGGCCCATACTTCTAAGCACTTTAATATATTGGCTCATTTTCTCTTAACTACCCAATGAGGTAGGCACTATTATAATTTCATAGGGACACAGAAATTAACTTGCCCAAGGTTACAAAGTTAGTTCCAGACCTGCAATTAAGAAAATGTGATACTGGCATCTGGAGAAGGAAAAAGACCAACGAAAACGGCACAAAGAAACAAGAATTAGACTGATGTATACGTGGTACTATGACATACGCCAAAAGCATCATTACAAACTAGTGAGGAAAGGGCTGGCTCAGTGGCTTAGTGGTTAAGTGCACATGCTCCGCTGCTAGCAGCAGCCCGGGTTCGGATCCTGGGCGCGTACCGACGCACTGCTTCTCCGGCCATGCTGAGGCCGTGTCCCACATACAGCAACTAGAAGGATGTGCAGCTATGACATACAACTATCTACTGGGGCTTTGGGGGAAAAATAAATAAAATTATACAAAAAAAAAAACACAAACAAACTAGTGAGGAAAGATCTGGTGATGTATATGGGAAAAAATTAACTAGAGCTCTACCTCACATATGCAGTCAGGTCTACTCTAACACTTGCTTTGAAGACTTGACATGTTAAACACGCCTGATCTATTAGGGGACAGTAACACAAATTTCAGTGTATGCTTAAGCACTACTTCATCCACAAGCAGGCCCAGGACTAGAGTGAGGCAAGTGAGATGCCTAGGGACCCTAACAGGGAGTACTTCCTTAAATTGTAGGCCCTAGGTGCCTTGCTTGCTTCACCCTAGTCCAAACTCGGAAACAAACACTAGTTGAATGTAAAAAACTACCCAGCTATACTGAGCTGCAGAGGTATGCACAAAACACGCATACACTTCAAACATCTACCTAAATTCACCACATGTGTTACGAGCCATATTTTCCACATCTGCTGTTATAACTTCTTGGCAGATTGCAAATAACGTTCCACCTCTTCAAAATAACTCAGAAGCCGCAACTCTTCTGAATCTCACTTTCACAAGCAAACTTCATCTTTTTCAAAAGAAAAATGTCATATTTATTGTGGTATTTATGTATTTCTTAACAATTTACTATATGTAAAACTGTGTTACCATTTTTATTAAATATCTTTTTTTTAAATGTGTCACTGACAAAATTTTTTTGAGTGTTGTGCTGCAACCCCATTTTTCCCACATACGCCCTGTGGTTTTTATTGCATGATTTTGCATATAGCATGGTGATTTTTAGGAACACATGCTATTACAGCAGAACTAACTGTACAAAAATAAATTATAGGGGCCGGCCCAGTGGCGCAGCGGTTATCCCAGCACACACCAATGCACCACTTGTCAAGCCACCACTTTATATGGGGTGGCGCACCATATAAAGCAGAGGAAGATGGGCATGGATGTTAGCCCAGGGCAAAAAAGAGGAGGATCGGCATCAGATGTTAGCTCAGGGCTGATCTTCCTCGCAAAATAAATAAATAAATTATAGTTGGATTAAAAACATAAATATGAAAGCAAAAGTATAATTATTTAAAAAGATATAGGATAAAATCCTTGTTACCTTAGACTATAGGAAGAGTTGAGACGAAAAGCAAAAAATCTTAAAGATAAAGGTTGACAAACTTGCCAAAGTTAAAATGAAAAGCTTTTGTTCAACAAAGACACAATCAAGAAAAGAGATAAGATACAGACTAGGGAAGATACTTACATGCATATAATCAACAAAGGATGAGAATACATGAAGAACTCCTTTAAGTTAATTTAAAAAAAAAAAGAAAGAGAAAAGAAAAAAAGGGGCAATTCACAGAACAGGAAATCAGAATGGCCTCTATACATATGAGAAGATGCTCAATCTCATTAGCAACAGAAAAATACAAATTAATACCATATCATATTATTCCCATGAAACTGGTGAACACACAGCACATGCACATGTGTCAACAATATTAAGTGTGGAGAAGATGTGTAGTAACAGGAACTCATATTCTGCCAATAGGGGTGTAAACTAGAACCTTCACTTTGGAGAATTATTTGGCAACATCTTTTAAAGATGAAGATGTGCTCACCATACAATCGTGTATTGCCATTGCTAAGTTTACCCCTACAGAAACTCTCACACATAATCACAAGAATACAACTATACAAATATATACTACAGCATAATTTGTAAGAATGAAAAACTAGAAAAAAATCTAATATCCATTATTCATACCAAGAAATACTACACAAAAATTGAAATAAAAAATACAACTAACATGTATTAACATGGATAAATCTCAAAACTACAATGTCGAACAACAGCAAAAAACAAGCTGTAAAAGGATACATGTAATATAACACAAATATATTAAGATAAGATAGATATGCACACAGTGCAACTACAGAAAATTTTAAAACACAACACAAATAATACAGACTATTTAAAGACCCGTACATATATATTAAAAGTATAAATAAAGAGAATAATAAAAATCAATTTCAGAATGGTGGTTCCCTCTGGCAAGGGAGGGAAGGGATGGGATTAGGGAAACATATACAGGGAGATTCAACTGTATCTGTATGTTTTAGTTTTTTAAACTAAGAGGGGTATACACAGGTGTTTTGTTATATTTCTCTTTGTACTCTTCTGTCTTCCTGAGATACTATATTAAATATGATTAATATGTTTTCTATTTAATATAGAATAGTAGTTTCTATGTTTATACATCTTCATATACACGCACAAAAATGAAGTAGAGTCAAATGTACAGACTACGAATAATGTTGAGGCCAACAAAACTGATAAAGTGACAGTCAACAAATGAAATTTCAAGCATAAAAACAAGATGAAAAATATGTACAGCAAAATGTATAAAATGCATAGTTTTACTACTATTTTTGAAAGAAATTAATAATTTTATATTTATCTCATATTTGTCTTTTATATTATCTCTTCCAAAGAGATGAATTTGCATTAAATTTTAATAAAAAATTAACATAAGATTTGAAGAATTTTCTTTGGAAAAGCCTGATTTGTTTCTAAGTTTATCAAATTATGATTCTGATATATAGTAATGTATTCATTTTCAAGAAATTATTTCCTTTTGGTAACTAGAGCAACCAGTAAGCAAGCCAGAAAAGTAAAAATGATTGGGTGACATCTCATAAGAAAAGAAAAACACATCAAGTACAGAAAGTACAGATTATTACCCTTGATATCTGGGAAGATAATATAAGCAAATCAATCAAAAAATCCTAAAACTGACATACATACTGATTTTAATTTGATCAAGCTTCAGTATCAAATATTACATTAAACTATAAACTTGCAACCATCTAAAATTCATCTAAATGCTAATGTGCAAACATCTACATAGCCCAAAGTACAGAGCGGTAATTAATTGATCTGTTTATTACACAAAGCACAAAGTTTCTTGCATAAAGGAGTCTACAGCTTATAGATGAGACTGAAGGTGAAATATTTCTGAATAATAACTGAGCCATCTGGCTGTGTTCCCATATAAAAAGCTATGAAGTGAATATACCAAAATATGATCAAGGTCACTTTATTTATGGTTGAGGCCTCTGGCTGGGGCTTAATCACTGTCATTCCCTCTGTATCAGTGGATTACAAGGGATTTTATGAGACTGCCTCACACTTGGTCATTACCCATGATTCTCACACACTAGTACATCAATATGAAAATTTTTATCATAATGTTAATATTATCCGGGTTCAAAATTTACTAAAGAAAATCTCATGGAGATTAAAGATCTACGGTCTTCAATCTCTCAAGTCCTTCACAGATGACCCGCAATCCTCCAGCATGTCTCCAGTATAGCCTTCTCTATTTCCAATAATTATTTCAAACCAGGTTAAATAGACAACCTTGTTGCCTACTTTTCAAGGAAGTTAGAAGCCTCAACTTTCTGTCCAACTCCTTTGTTCCATACCTGATTCCCTTATACATCAGTGGAAGATGTAACCTTCCTTAAATCCAAGGTGAATAATTTTTGTTCCTATAGCTTTGGATCTAATTTCCTTCTGCCTCCTTGAAGACTAACTCCATTAACAGGCCCTACCCCCTTGTTTCTCCTTCTATCTTTTCTCTTGTTTTTCTTCCCACTTAGCATATAAAAAGGGCCAGTTCTTTTCCTCCCCCCCCCCACATCACCTCCCAATTCACATACTCATTTCCTCCTCTATCTACTCCCATTTTTCTGACTTGTCCTTGCAGCGAAGCTTCTCCTTCCTCAATCCTGACTTACTCTTCAACCTAGCACAATAGGTCTTCCTACCCCAAAGGCCCTCAAAAAGGTTCTCACAAAGTCACCAATCATCACCCTAACAAATCCAAAGGATCTATAATTTTATGTACCTTCTCAATCCTTTTTACATTTAACTCTGTGACTCTCCTTTTTTTGAGGGGAAGGATTTTTTTTTTTTTTTTTGGTGAGGAGGACCAGCCCTGAGCTAACATCCAATGCCAATCCTCCTCTTTTTTTTTTTGCTGAGGAAGACTGGCCCTGGGCTAACATCCATGCCCATCTTCCTCTACTTTATATGGGACGCCGCCACAGCATGGCTCAACAAGTGGTGCGTCGGTGCGCGCCCGGGATCCGAACCGGCGAACCCTGGGCCGCCGCAGCGGAGTGCGCACACCGCTGCACCACTGGGCCGGGCCCCTCCCTTTTTTTTTTTTAACAACCTTTTTTTCCTCTACTTAAATGTTAGTATTTCACAGAGCTGCTCTCTAATTTCTTCTTCTCTCACTGTTCCTACTCTCCAACAATACTGTAATTCATACCAATGATTCCAAAATCTGCATCCCAGGGCCAGTCCTCAAGTTCTTGAATCATATTTCCAATTCCTACTGGTCCATGTCAACTTGTATGTTTCATAGACATTTCAACCATCATCTTCACACTTTCATATGTACTTTCATAAACATTGTCAATTATCTTCACTTTCATATGTACTCCTTCCCTAGTATTCCTTTAATAAATGATGTCATCAGTAATTTAATTTTCCAAGCCAGAAACCAGAATATTATCCTATATTTCTCTCTCACCACACAACATCTGGTAACCAAGTCTGCCCCTCTCTTCATTCTTAGCAAAGTACTTTAGTTCTGTACCTCCCATTTTTTAGTAGCATAGATTACTGTAAGAGCTGCCCAACTTGTCCCTCTGCTTTAAGTTTTCTCACTTCTAATCTGTCCTCCACTCTGCTGCCACAGACATTTTAAAAACACAGACATGATCACGTCAATCCTGTTTAAATTAAAATTCTAATATCACGTAACAGAATATAAATGTTTTATATTTATATAAAGTTTTTTGTATAAAGTGTTTTCACATTAGTTTATTGTTAGAGTAACTGTTTTTTCCTTTCTCTTTTTAGTTAGCTGACGGGGAAACCAAAACTCAGAGAGGTTATGTGACTTACCAAGGTCACACAACACTACTGAGTATGCAGGGCCTGTTTTCAGTACGCATTCTAGTTTTCAGAATCTAAAGCTCAATGCTCTTTCTACTATATTAACCTTTACTTCAAATTCCATTTATTTAACAAAGACCTAAAGATGTAACAGATGCCTAGTGAAATCATACACCATATTCCCCACTTTATGAAATAGTAGGGGTTCTCTTTATAAAGTGAAGTAGCAAAAGGATATCAAAATGTTATTATCAAGCTATAAATAAGAACTGAAATACTTATCATGTTTTCACATCAATTAAGACTACACGAAAAAATAAACACTATCTTTCTTTTACAAGGTTTTCTAGAGTTATGGTAAACACTAAATTGTTGATGAATTTTTTTCACACCCAACCTCAATTAGTTTTCATGACTTTTTTGAGTGTGAGGAAGATCAGCCCTGAGCTAACATCCGATGCCAAGCCTCCTCTTTTCTCCTGAGGAGGACTGGCCCTGGGCTAACATCCATGCCCATCTTCCTCTACTTTATACAGGATGCCGCCACAACACGGCTTGACAAGCAGTGTGTCGGTGTGCGCCTGGGATCTGAACCTGCGAACCTGAGGCCGCCAAAGCAGAGCGCGTGCACTTAGCTGCTGCGCCACCAGGCCGGCCCCTTTTCATGATTATTTTTGCTTATAAATTTTTTTATCTCCTGAAATCAGACCTGAGTAGATATTAATTCTAAATTTACTATAGAAAAAGTACTAGACCAAAATTCTCTTTCTGACATTCTTGCTGTGAGGAAAGTTACTCAGCACTAAAACCTTTAGATTGTTCATCTTAGAATGGAAATTCATTCATCAAAAAATATTTATTGGAGATCTACTATGTATATGCTATTCCATATGATTAGGTGGTTAGCAAAATAGCCAAGGTCTCTATGTTTACGGAATTCAGAGTCCAGTGGAGAAGACAGACAGTAAGTAATTACGATATGTAGTAAAATATTGTGGTAAGTGCTGTGAAGGAAAAGAACAGGGAGCTATGAAAGCATATAAAAGGGTCCCTATTTAGACTAAAGAAAAGCCTCTTTGAAAAAGTAACATTTTAGCATATGAATAGCAATTATTTCAGGAAGAGTAAGGAAAGAAAAGCTAAGACTGAAGGAACAGCATGCGCTAGGGCCAGAACAACTCTGGGAGTCGGGTATATTGGAGGAGCTGATTAATGAGGTTGGAGTTTATGACAAGAGGAGGAGAAATGCTAGATAAGGCTGGAGAGGTAGACCAGGGCCAGACTATATAGTGCTTTTACGGTAATAAGGATTTTATGCTAAATGCAATGGAAAGCCATTGAAAGATGTTTAGCAGGAAAGACATATGATCTGATTTACATTTCATGAAGACCACTGGGAATATCTCACAGGATTGCTGGGAGGATCAAATACATGTGAAATGTTTAATAAACCCAAAACTTACTTAAAGTTATGGTATGAATACTTCAAAAAGGTCTAAACTGTATGATGCTAAATATTCTGAAGGCATCAAGAAAGACAATTTGTATTGTGGTCTGGACAGAATAATTTTCAATGGCTCGAAAGAAGCTGGGTCAATTTTAGAACCCAAAATAAATCTGAGTCAATTTTAAGACAGTCATCAAATCAGAAAATCGACTATAAGAACTAAAAAGGTCAGATTTTTAAAAAATTTTTTGATGGTGGTGGGAGAAACGAGGGTTTCAAAAGTTGTTTACTGTTTTTGTACACACTAGAAGCAAATTCAAGAAAGATATATAGAGATCAATAAATGATTCAGAAATAGTCCTAGATATATATAGAAGTTTAAAATAGCAGTACAGGGAATGAGGAAATCCCAACATCCGTATTTAGGAAACCAGGGAGCTAGTGAATGCGTAGTGTTTGCTTTTCTTTTTTTGATTAGTACATGTTTATGCTGACAATTTTCACATAAGCAGTTCCCACTTAACCGCCTAATATTGACATAAGTGTAACATTGTTTATATTTTTAAAATCCTACCTTTTTCTCTGCAAAGCAGGCATAAGACAGCCATTCTTTTACAACTGAGAAAATACACACAAATTTCACCCTAATCCAATGTAGCACACTTAATCTCAGAACAATATGTATAACACTTAATCTCAGAGCAATATGTATAACTATCTTCTGCAGAATTAACAGCAAAAATAATTCTGGGTGTTAATTCACTCTACGACTGATGTTCTCATTTAATGAAATACTGTTTAAACTATATTTGAGTAGTGATGGCATAAAACCATTTTTAATACCAAAGGAGTTAGTGATAGTATCTAGTATTTTAAATCATTATAAGCCAGATATTTCACTGAATTTTTTTTAAGTACCATAAACTAAAACTCAGAATTTCATTGTTCCAGTAAAACTTCACCAAAGAAAGCTATGAAGTTCTTTCAAATAAGCCAATGGCTTGGTTAATCATCCCTTTATAACTTAATTTTTAGATTTCAAGCATTTCCAACCTATTTTCTGTTCTGTACATTAAATTCATCAGTTAGGAGAACTAATTTTTATGACCTCTTTTTACATCTAAACTAAGAGACAAAGATCCAGGAAGGAGGCCAAGTAAGACTGTGAAAGTGAAAAGAAAACCCACAGGATGGGAGAAAATTTTGCAAATCATCTATCTGATAAGGAATTCCTATCTAGAATATATAAAGAATTCTTAAAACTCAATAATAGAAAGACAACCAATTAAAAAATGGTCAAAGGATCTAGACAGACATTTAGCCAAAGAAGATTTACAAACAGCCAATAAGCATGTATGAAAGGATGTACATCATTTATTAGTTATTAAAGAAACGCAAATCAAAACCATGAGATACCACTTCACATTTACTAAGATGGCTATAATCAAAAAGACAGACAATCACAAGCACTGACAAGTGGAGAAATTGGAACCTTCACATGCTGCTGGCAGCCATGTAAAATGGTGCAGGTGCTTTGGAAAAGACTCTATCAGTTCCTCAAAAAATTAAACAAGGAGGCCCAACAATCGCACTCCTACGTATATAGCCGAGAAATAAAAACTCATGTCCACACAAAGACTTGCACACAAATGTTCACAGTAGGATTATTCATAACGGCCAAAAAGTGCAAACAACTCAAACGTCCATTAACTGATGAACAGATAAATTCAATGTGGTATATCTATACAATGTAATATTATTCAGCAATAAAAAGAAATGAAGTACCGATACATACTACAACATGGATGAACCTAAAAAACACTGTCAAGTGAATGAAGCCAGACACAAAAATCACACATATTATATGATTCCATTTATATGAAACATCCAGAATAGACAAATCTATAGAACAGAAAGGATGCTTTTTAGCTTCCTAGAGAGCAGAGGGATGGGGAGAAATGGGGCAGGAGGAGACTGTTAATAGGTATGGAGTTTCTCTTACGGATGATAAAAATATTTCAAAACTGATTGTGGTGATGGTTGCACAACTCTGTGAATATACCCAAATCCAGTGAATTGTACACATTAGGCGGGCAAATTGTACAATATGTAAATTATATCACAATAAAGCTGTTCTTTTTTTTAAAAAAAAAAGTGGCAAGGCCATAGATCTGGACGGGATTATTAGGGATGATTTTACAGAGATTGGTTTCAAGCTAGGTTTTGAAGTAAGTGAAAGTCAGGAACAAGTAAAATGTACTTGAAATAATACGAATGATATGTGTAAAATTCTATAAGGCAGGAATAAGCAAATAATTTGCAGGAAATGGGAACCACCATCTGTATCAAAGCAGAGCTATATCAGTTAGAAATGAGACTGCTAAGACTAGAATCTAAACCAAAGAGACCCAGAAAATTCTATAGCTTCCTCATATGGATAAGGGATGAACATGGTGTTTTACTAAGATGAAAAAGTGTCACTTCTTGATTTTAATACTTCCAAGTATTCATCCCTCAAAATGCTGCTTCCCTAATATGAGTATGCATCTATCAGTCATAGGCAGCCAGTACAGTTTAAAATGCAGGCTTCACAGTTGACTGCCTAGTTAGACTCTCTGATCTGCCACTAAGTGACTGTGTAACCAGGTACACTTAACTCTGTTCTTTAGTTTCTGTATCTGTAAAAAACTCTTAACATGGTAAATGAATGGTAATTTCCACAATCATAGCCATAACTATATGGTACATATAACTACTTAGCTACACCTCTCCTGAGAATCAAAAGTTTCTTCAGCCTGAAATCCATTCAAATTTACAAATATAAATTTTTCATCTATATCAAAGACAAGTCTCTTGATCAAACTGTTAAACTTTGTCAAGCTGTTAAAACACATTGCTAGATAATATAAAGCAACCCAAATTATCAGGTCTCTTTTACCACAATCATTTCACCCTTATCATTCTTAATCTTTCTGTTTTTTATTAAAGGAACTCTATGCTCTTTTCACTCAAGAAGTTAATTTTGTCTCTAATGCTCCCAGGTTTTGATTTAACTGGTTCTCTAAAACTAGAATAGCCTGGCCTCAGAGATATTACCTAACAGTAAGGAATTATCACACTAATATCCGGATCTTCTCAAAGTGAAGAGGAGAGTGGAAGGGACAGTCAGCATTCTTAGCTCTCCTCCTCATGGAGAAGAAAAAGTAGTCATTACCTTCCTTTGTGTTCTCAAAGTGTTCAAGGCATAACACTAAAAGTGTTCTAGGCATAACCAAATACAGATTAATTCTACAAAGGTTTTCTGCCTTATATCACAATCTGAGCTTCTTTACTTCTTTTTGAGGAGCCACTCTTGATCATTCCCTCAGATATGTCATTTTAATCTCTATGCAAAATTGAGGTTACTTACTACCAGTCTTATTCCAGGTTTCTTTAGCAGTGACTTCTGTGTAAACTGAATGATAAAATTGAAAGGAACTACATTCCCTTGTTCAAAGAACAGATGGAGAAAGAATCTGGAGAAATGACTGCAGGGAGTAAATATAAGATACAGAGTATGAATTACAGTGGTTACTGAGGAAATGAAAATAAAAGGCACAAACTGAACTAACATTATTCAGGGAAGAAGAAAAAACTAGTAATTGTTGAAAAATTATGTATGGGGACTAAGAAGGAATAGTTTAATGGTTTAAGGAGTTAA
The DNA here is from genome assembly GCF_020826845.1 of Diceros bicornis minor. NCBI lineage: Eukaryota > Metazoa > Chordata > Mammalia > Perissodactyla > Rhinocerotidae > Diceros > Diceros bicornis. Next base: position 7,667,072 of record NC_080756.1, read on the forward strand.
TGAAATACTGTTTGAATTACCTTTGAATAGTGACAGCATAAAACATTTTTAATACTAAGGAGATATTGATAGTATCTAGTATTTTAAATCATTATAAACCAGATATTTAAGAGCTCTGAAATTATCAAACACCTGTAAAATGAGGTAAATAAGAGCACTTACTTCCAAGTTGCACAAGTATAAAGCATTTAGAATAGTGGCTGGCATAGAGTGAGCTTTCAATACATGCTTACTAGTGGTAGTATTACACCTGCACACCACATGCAAACCAACTGATTTCTCTGAGTTCAGATTCCCTATCTATAAGAAAGGAATACAAAAACATACTTTGATCCTTATTTTGAGTATCTAATCAGATAATGCATGTAAACGCCTTCATTTGTCATTCTTAACCTTCCCCTTCTCTCACTGTCAATATACCTGATGGATTCAATTCACTTTTATCAATAATTGTGGCTTATTAATGAAGTGATTCTCAAAGTTAGGAAAACAAACATCACTCTAAACTCATGTAATAAAATGGATATATCTAATGACTCAGATGGCAACACTGATTGTTCTTTTAGCAGGGATGCTATTCGGACTGTTAGTTTTCAGGAAGATGTTAAAGAGGTATCAATACGGTTATGTACCTTCCACTGTCTTAATTCAAATGTTGACTTTGAAAATGTAAAAGTTATTTAAAAAAAAACAGAAAAAAAATCAGCTGGTAAACATGGAACATAAAATACCAAACATTCATATTTGCATTTTCTGGGCTGAGCTGTTCCTATGGAGTCATAGTTCAAAAAAAAAAGCCTTATGTATTTGTAGCTTACTATAAACCAACACTTTTAAAATAAGGGCAAAGTACTAAACCAAAATATCCTACAAGCTCTTACTACCTGCTTGATGTGTTATTTCTGTAAAACCATATCAGAAGGAGCCATATGGCCTCTAATAAAACCTTATGACCACCAATAAACAATTAAAATCCAAAATTTCAACAATAAGTGATCCCAGTTTCCTTTGTTTAAATGTACTTTTGGATCAAAATAACATTTATTCTACATATTCAGTTAATCACCTATTAATCTTTAAACATATTTTAATTTCCAGAAGCAAGATGTTAAAATCTTCTACATAGTCTATCATATCTAAACTGAACAGTCATAAGAGACGTGTGGGATAAAATGGTAGAATTCTGCCGCTAAATATAAAATAGACTCCATTTAAAGGAAAAAATGTCCATTTTTTTCTTTTTAAAGTGCAACTACATTTTAAAACGCATCTTTAAAATAAGAGGCAGTGTAGTACAGTGATTTTTAGGGTTTGAATTAAAGCCCCAGACTGCTTGAGTTCAAATCCCAGATATACCACTGTGTGAACACCTCTCTGAGCCTAGGATTCCTATTATGTCAAATGTGAATCACAGTACATTCACATTCTAGTGCCCCAGAATAGTGGTGATGAGTAAATAAGTTAACATATGTAAGTACTTAAAACAGTACCCAGCACATAGGGTTATTAAATGTAATATAGGTCACTGTCTGACAAAGTAATTTTTTCCTATTACACTTATGTGCAAGATTAATAAGTGTCACAAAACTATTCTGTAAAAAAACCACTTATTTAATACCTTGCATGCTAATGGGAAAATGAGATGATTTAGAAAAAAATTAAGCCTGAATGTTACTAAACAGACAAATGAAATCACTGACTAAAGCTCTGCATCTTCTTGGCCAAAAAGGGCACGTTAATCTTGGATTTACTAACAATTTAGAAGTGATTCAAAAACTTATAGAAAAGCTCAAATAGAGAAAAGTTGCTTTTCTAGATTTTAAGCAACTAAAGTGTGAAAAATATGCTTTAATGTCACTATTTCTGTCCTTATTTTCACGAATTTACCAACATTAAAAAACAGTTTTGCTTTCTGGTTTCATTTCCTGCAAATGATGTAACATATACCCTGTTTTAGTGGTAAACACTTTGGCACAACTAAAATTAATTTTAACAGTAGTAGTAATGTAAAAATTTCTTTAGCAAGTATATACCAAACAATTTGGAGTTCATATTGATCAATAGTGTCCCTTTACATCATTAACTGATTTGTGATTATACGGTTATTTTCTGTTAGTGTGAATCAAAGTTGCACAGACATAAGAGGCCACATAAAACAAAGTCTCAAAGATTTCTAAGTAAAAAAGTAGGAATGGAAGGAAAGCTTTAAAACTGAAATCAGTGTCTCCTATCTAAAAAGCTCACTGATCTTATGGACTATTTCTTGGCAATTTATTGAAACAAAAACATTATACACATTTTAAATGACTCTAAATACAAATAAAAGTTACTCTCCCAAGCTACCTTAAACCTATTAGAGTTATTAGGGTTTATACAAAAATGGCACACAAAATTTAATTTGTAAAGTTAGCTATGTGTTACCATTGAATATACTTGCACATAAAAATTAGTGAAAATGATTGGTAGATGAATAACATTTAATAAAAATAGGGAAACAAAGCAGTGATTTTGATGATTTGTAGTTATCCGTTTATTTACTCATAATAGGTCTATTTTAAAAGAAATCTCCAAAGACAGTAGTCCATAACCCACAACTCGTCTTTGTAACTCATTTAACTACTATCCCCTTAAATAGGTTCCTCTATCCCTGATATACTTACATGTAATGTACTTTAAACAAATTCTCCTTTTGTCTCATCAAGAGAAAGAACCATGTTATTTGAAGATTAAGTTATCTTTCATTAATCCTAAACTAAACAATTCTAGTTCCTTGATTCTTTTTCTGTAGTTCCTAAATTCTAACAATCTTGTTCATGGTTTTCTGAATCTCTCCTTGGAGTTGAAACACAGATCAAGAAACAGCATCACACGAGTACTGCTTTACTCTTTCTAATGGAGATCAGTGTTACTTTCATACCTCACCTTTTTAAGAGGTATAACTCTCTTGCCTCAGTTTTGACTTTTCTGTCACCATGAAATCTAGTACCAAGCATATCATAAAGTTTGTTCTTCCTCATCTCAGACTTTGTAACTTATTTTTATCTCTAGAAAGTCAGTTTGCAGCTAAAAATCATTCACTATTTACAAATAAACAGAAACTCTAATATTCATGCAGAATCAAATTTTTACCCTTGCCTAGATGTTAGAGTTAGTTACCAGAGTACTACAAGACAGTCCTTATTTGAAAAGTGCTCACAAACTAATTAATGAAATTTATTCATTTTAATGCATTTTACTATAACATTAAAACATCAGTATTAAACTTCCAAGAGTAAACTTATGGTCAACCTACCAGTTTTTTAAATAGACCAATCAGTCTTTCCAAGATGGTTTTATATATACGTGTATATATATATACCAAGACAATGTTCCATTTGCATATGACCCATTTCAGCTATAAAATAACAGATAGGATTTGCCAAAAGACCCAGAAATGACTAATCCAGAGACTTTTTTTAAAGACGTTAAAAAGAGAAATAACTTTTTAAAGAGTTCCAAAAACATGAGCTCAACAACCAAATTATTAAATATTTTTACCAGTTCTGTACACATGAAGACACTGTCAAATTTGTAGTTACCAAATTACTTTCCTTAAAACTGTGAATCAAACTTTTACTCTACACTATTTCCTTTTTCGACTAGTTTCACCTGCTAATTGCAAGTGGCTCACATATAAACCAAACTGGTTTCTCCAACTCACCAGTACCATCTCATTCCTGCTTTCTTTTTCCCTTTAAATAGGAGGGGAAATCAGCGTGAGGGTAAAAATTTGCACATTCTGCTGTTACATAAATATCTGAGCCTCAGTTTCCTTTTCTTTAAAATGAAAGCACTGAAATCACTCAAATTTACGGACTTCCTGTATTTACTTAATCTCTAAAATAGATCTTTAAAATGATTTACAGTAACTCTGTCAAAAAGCGAAAAGACTTTCATTTGAAAAATACCAAACTTTACAAAGTTTAATGCCGACAATACACAAATTGCTCCTATCATCCTGTAATGTTAACAACACCAATTATTACTCAGTATACCAAAAACATAACATTAGAGAGAAGCAATATCCATATAAATCATACCCAGATTTAAACTTACAGGTTTCTATTTTATGGAAATCCACATTTGTCTTTTCATGAGGTGTTAATAGGGTAGGTGAATTAGGAATTTTTAAGTGTTCTTTAACAAACAATAGGAAGCAGGAGTTGATTTCCTCTTTAACAACCCACAGGCCAACATAAACATGTGTCGTAAACATAAATGTCATAGGAAATGTCCAATTTCCCCACAGTAACAAACATCTTAGGAACACTCCAATATGAACAATAACGATTATTAAATCATATTTTTTGCTGTAATGCAAGAAGTATATGCTTACACCCTTAGAGATTTTTATCATATAAACATAGTATGCAGCCTAATGAAGTGGGGAAAAAAGTACCAAGACTTAGATCAAAGTACTTCAATTCAAGTCCCAAGTCTGCCATCTACTAGCTTACTTGAAAATTATCCCAATCCCAGGGCATTTTTCTAGAAGTAAAGGGTGGTGATAAGAAGGTAACTAAAATCTAATGTGATAAATAGAAAAATCTTTTAGAATATTTCACCGAATGTAGATAAAACCCCTATAATGAAATTATTATTGTCCATTTCATAGATGAAGATACCGAGGTGCAATGATTTAAATTAACTTTCCTCAAAGTCATACTGCAAGTTAAGCGCTGGAACGGTGGCCTGACTCAGGTCTAAGTCTTATGCTCTCTCCACCAAGCCATACTGGAGTACATGACAAAATACTGTAAACTATATACCCCTGTTACGGTGACACTGGGAAGGGAAAATAATTTTTACTATAACAAAGAGGCACATTATCTTTCCTAATAGAGCACCTTCCCTTTATGTTACATATTCACACATCGAAGTTATTCCGGATACCACTTGATACGGCCGACAAGTATTAAAATCTCCACATATCTCCTTCAGTATTTTAAGTATATCCTTTGGTACTCTACAAGTTTGAATACTGGCAAGAGACTTAAGCCTCAAGCGGACTTATCTACTTTTTGCAGGCCTACGTTATCCCTCAAACAGGAGGGAAGGACTGCACTTGCAGGAGAAACGCTACCGGTTTCTCTCGAGCCTCCACTAAAGCACAAGACCACGTGGTATCGCTCAGCAGCCCGAGGTTCCCTACTCCTCTCCCTCCTTTTGACAAGGAACTGGAAACTAGGATTTCTTTCCCTGAAGTGGCGCCCTGACACATGCCACCTGTGTAGTACGAGCCGCAAACATCCTGCAGCCTGCCTCCCGGAAGAATACAAGAATCCGAATAATAGGGAAGCTGGATGCCGACGAGGCCGGCAAAGGAAACGACTGGAGGAGCGAAGCCGGTGAGCCCGTGACCCGCCGCGGCACCGGGACCTGTCAAACCCTGAGGGACTCACGCCGAGCGGCTGAAGCCCATCGTCCGGGAAGGCCCGGGGTGGGAGCGGCACTCCGGAGGAAGGAGGACGGGGAGAACCGCAGGAGCCGCCGCCGCCGCTCCCCGCAAGCCTCTCAGCACGCCCCGACAGGCCACCAACCCCGGGCCTCATCTCGAGTCCAATCTTTGCCCCCACATTTCGGGAGTGGCCAAAATCCTGCTGCCCAGAGCGGCCGCCGCCGGACCTGCCCGCACCTGTCACCAGCGAAAGACACCAGCCCGCAGTTCCCGCCCTGCTCCCCACCATCCTCGGGCCATCGCGGCCACCTCAGCCCCTTTCCCTCACCAGGTGTCCCCTTTCCGGAGCGAGGTTTTGAGCAGAGCCGCGATGTCAGACCTCTGGATGTCCAGATCCGCCGCTCCGCCTTCCGCCATCTTCTTCCACTAGCGGCAGCGGAGGCGGCGGCGACGGCGGCGGCACGCCCCAGAGCATTGTGGGAATGGCGTCCCGCGGCCCCGCCCAGCCGGCAGTCGAAACCAAAAGAGCCGGAAGGTGGGGGGTGCGCCTCGGCACAAGAGTCGGCCCCGGGGCGGGCTGAGCGCGCTGCTGTGGTCTGCTGCCCCCCACCGGCCCCCGCCCGTCCAGCAGCTCGCCTCGGCCTCCTCGGCCCGGCCCGCCCGGCGCTAACTCTCCGCCGTGGGGCCCCGGTCCGCTCCCGCTCGAGCGGTGCCACCGCCCCGTCCGTCCTCGACTTCTGCCTCCCCTCCCTCTTTCCCACAGACGCCCGAACGCCCTTATTTGCGCATTCACTCACGCTCACGGTGGGTGGGGCGGGGGCGTGGGGACGCTAGGACATGGCAGAACATTTCGACAGCTCCGTGACTCTGGGCTTTTCGTGCGAGCTCGCTGAATCTTGGCCCAAACAAAGAACGATCCGAAACCGAACGCCTGGCCGCAGTGCCCTTCCTGGGCTCCTTCCAGCGCTCCTGCTCCTGCTGTGCGGGGACCTGCCACAGGTCATTGTGCCGCCTCCCCAGGCACACCCAGACCGCCAGCCGCGGTGAAAACACGTCCCACTTCCTCGGCGGACAGGGTGTCAGATAGGTATCGAATGATGCGGAGTACCGAAGGGGAAGAAAACGCGCGAGAAACCCTTTCTCCTCGATGTCATAAAGCGACGTATTCTTGGCCGCAACTCCCCGTGGTGTGTGCGCCTGAAACTAGATAATAACACCAGCTATTTGAAGCCAATTACGTTACAAATGGGGAAATCGAGTCTCTCAAAAATCAAATGCCAAGGTCATACCGTAAGTGGAGAGGCAAGTTTATACCCCAGGTTCCGAAGCCCACGTGCTATCTGTTCGCTACAGCACACTCACTACCTCTCCCTGCGAAAATCGGAACTAAAATGTAAACCGGGCTGCACTGGATCCATTTTTTTTTAACCTCTGTACAGCCGGTGGCTAGCACAGTGCTGCCTAACATGTAAGAACCACCTAAATGTTTGTTTGTTTAATAAATGAGTTTTGGCAACATGAGGATGTTCAGAGATTTGACTCTATTAAGATAACATAGATGATGTGGGAAGTCTAAAAGATGGTTAAGAATTCCTGGATGATCTCTCTTGTTTCCCCATTTTAATGTCTGCCTCAGCTCATTTGGTGGGAATGATGGGTGTAATTATGCTAGTACGAAGTCCTGAACCCTTCCAAGTTACAGTAGTGTTTGTTGGCATTATGATTTGTATGCATCAGCGTTATAGTTGCTTATTTTCTTCAAAATAATACTATTTTGTATTATGTCATCCTTGATTTGAGAATCTGAAAACAGTTTCTAGTTACTGCTATTTCTTATACTATTTGACTTCTGACAGGTTAAGAAATTAGAGTTTCTCTTACCATGAATACCATCACATTTCCCCCCTTTCCCACCCAACCTCTGAAAGAGAGCAAACTAATTTTCCAAAGAGAGGCAGCATAGTATGGGAAGAATATTGGAGTCATATGAACGTGTGTTCAAACCTCATCTCAACCTCTAGCTGCAAAGTTCTTAACTTTTAGTTTAATCATAAAATTGAGGACAGTAAAAATCCTTACAGGATTTTTATGAAGATTAAATGAAACAACGTGTTTATTGCCTGGGACATAATAGCCAATTAATAAACACTAGCATTGCTATTGACAGGATGAGTTGTATCATATGTAAATTGTATCTCAATAAAGCTGTTGAAAAAGAGCACTATGGACTTTGAAGGCAAAACCATGCTTTCTATCATTTATACACATAACATTATCAAGAAGCGATGCCTCAAGCACACTCTGCTGTTCAGTTTCCTTTCAAAGAAAATGCATTTTTGAAATGTTGAAGCCTGTATCCGTGCAACAAATTAAAATAACTTTTCTTCATTTGCACCATGTTCAAGGCAAGGAGTTAACTGGATATAGATGTGTAAATTCAATGTCAACTTGAATTATATGTCAGATTTGTGAGGTCATTTTGTTGACCTAACTAGATGTATTCGGAGTCAGAAAAGAACTGATAGTTACAGTATTTTATTTAACATGCACTTAAAGAGTGCCAAGCCCAGTTCTAAACACTTTAAAGTGTTAAATTAACTTGATCCTCATAGCAACCCTGTAAAGTCGATGTTATAATTTCCATTCTGTAGATGGGGAGTTGAGGCCAAGGGCAGAACCCAAATTTGAAAATGAGCAGTCTAGCTCCAGAATCTAGAAGGTTTGGGTAAGTTTCTATTTTTCCACTGACCTTTATGATTTTGATTCTAGCAATCAACTTTCTAGTGACCTCAGTTTACTAATTTATGGAAATCTGCTTGTTTTACTAATGCTTCTTCTACCCTCAATTATGAAGAGAGATAAGGTGTTGTTCATAAATACTAAATTAAGGTCCGCATCGCTACTGAATCACTAAGTAGATAATTGATGAGAAATGTTACTTTCCCTTAAATTACCCAGATAATTGAATATAAACCTGGGGTTATATCTGCTTATTTTTATTGAGCATCTTTGTAACCACAGGCACACTTAGAGCCAGTTGGAGCAGACCCCATCTCTTATCAACAAAGTGATTAAGGATTGTCTTTCAGAAAATCTGCAAAGTCGTGTAGCCAGAGTATGCGCAGAAGAAGAATTCTTGACCTGAAATGACAATGGAACCAAGGATCCTCCTCCGCATGGAACCAAAGGATCAGAACACGACTGGAACTTAAAAGTCAGACTCTTATCAGAAGTGAGGAGTCCCTCATTCAGGAAGATCCGGTGTTAAAATTCCTTCCCCACCCTATCATATAAGTTGAGAAACTCATCATAAAAGTTTAGAATGCTGTCATAAATGTTTAGAACCTTACCATAAATGGTTGAAGCCCACCAATCAAAATCTGTCCCACCAGCATTTCCGCATGCCAATCTGTTTCCGTAACCACTTAAATTTTGCCCCAAATCCTGAGTCCAGGAGACAGATCTGAGGGCACATGCCCCCTTCTCCTTGCAGATCAATCTCGCAGAATAAAGCTGATTTCTCCCCCAAAAGCTGATGCCATAATTAATTGTTTTTTTAATGCATATCAGGCAAGAGAACCCCAATTTTGTGTGGTAATGTCTTCATTGATGCTTCATTGATTGCTTAGTTAACTTTATAAAGATGTACTATTTGTTTGGTGATTGTCATTACCTTCTCAGACTTTCTGTACCCTTCTTGTCCATTAAAAACTTGACTTAGGGCTTTGAGAAAGGAAAAGGAGTGTGCTGGATGCTTTAGAAATTAGGCTGGATATGAACAAAGTGCACCTTACATAAAGGCGGAGTAGGTTCTGAAATTAGAGATACTCTGGGAAAGATCCCTTCATCTTTCAAATAATTCCCCTCTCAGCTCGCTGATACGTAAGTGATCTTTTTCAGAGAGGTTCTTGTACTCCACAACTAAAAGATAGGACTTCAAATATAAACACTCCAGGAGAGAGTCAGGCTTACAACTGAGGAGTCAAATGAGAGGCAGTTTTCAACCTGGGATGGACCACAGAAAGAAGAAAGAACACTGTGTTTTTTAATAGAGTTGAATGGAAGAAAGTACAAAGGAGAATTCCAAGACAACCTTTGCCTACTTGACAGTTTTGTATGGCGCTGGCTACACAAATCTAGGGAAAAATCTGCCAGAATCAACACATTCCCTAAAAGAACAATGATTGATGACCTAGCTGTCTTTATTTCTCAACTCTTCCTATCTTTGGTCTTCAGGAACCACTGTTTCCCTTTATCCTTCTTCCCTGTTCTTCCTCTAGTTGTTCCCTCTGATTACCCCCTCACCGCACCTCCCATTCCTGTTCACCTCTCTAAGCCCTTCATTCTTTTCTCTTTCGTAATTTTATAACTCCCTCCTCCCTTGACTAGCTCTCTGAACAGCTAAAAGGCAGTGGAAGCGGGGGCGTAGTGCAAATGCCAAAACAGCATGTAGTAAAGTGCTTAATCCATTAATGAGATTTTGAAACTTGCGATATGAATAAAAATTGTAAGTGCCACGATGCCGTTTTTAAAACTAAAATATATATATATACACACACACACACACACACACACACACACACACACACACAGAGGCTCTTTATTTCAGACAAATGTTAGGTCCTGATAAACAGAAAGAAAAAGTAGTGAAATGAATACAATGTCTTGTACAAAGGGCCAGTATACTTCGATTTTGCTTCTGGCTTGGTGCCACTAACTACCTGGGTAACCTTGGCCAAGTTATTTAATCCCTGTGGGCATTAGTTTTCTCGTTATAAAATGAAGTGATTAGATTCTTCCAGGGCTGAAACTCAAAGGCTTGCAAGGGTTAGATAGAGCTACGTAAGTGGGTGAAGCAAATCCGTTCTAAGATAGCAAGGAGTTGTGGGGACTCCGAGGAACTGTCTGACCCAACTAAAGTTATTTAGATTAAAATATTTGAACAAAATTACATCTCCTACCCTAAAGGACCTGGAAAGTTTCATTTTAACATGGGCATGAAGTCTTCAAATTGATTAATTTGAGTTGATTAATCTGAATTGCTACTTTATATTTTGATTAATAATCAAAGTTCAATCAATAATCAAGTAATATAAAGTTGCTACTTTATATTTTCTTTTATGGAAGCACACACAAATTGCTATGAAAGCTGACACTAGCCTGAAGGGTGATGTCAGTCTACTCCATAGTAGATACACACTAAATGATAATAGAATTAAACTGAATTGAATTGATAAACAAATCCAATAGTCTTACAGGTCTAGAATTATAGCAAAAAAAACCAAACCAAACAAAAAAAAAACAACCTTAATAGACACAGTATATTCTGCAAGTCCTAGATATTTAAAAATGAAGTGTACTTGCATGGTGGGAAACTTTTCCAAGAAATAGTTAGGTTATCTGATCCAACTAAAGGTGATATAGATCAAATAAAGGTTGCTAGTAGGGAAAATCTGCCTGTTTTATATTTTCTTTGTTATTTATATTTATAGACAGATTTCAAGGTTGATAAAGAACCACTTAATAAAAAAAAAAATAGAAATTTTAAGCAGCCTCTGGATCCTTTCCCAAGCTTCATAATAATGGATGGTCTTCAGAAATCTAAATCATTTCAAACACGCTGATCTTTTGTTTCAAAGGACAAGTTAAATTACACAAAATATGGATCTTAACATTATATACTTGGTCAATTTTACTTTGTATCAGTTCGTGCAACAGTTTAAAAATGTTTTCTTTTATGCCTATGGATCTTGGAAATGTACACATCCGAAGTGAAGTAGGGAGTTGTGTGATGATCCAGAGATTAACTTTGTTTTCTCCCAAGAAAGGAGTGAATTATTCAGATTTTCTATTTGGACAATCCTCTTCATTTTGGCTTAGATAGAAAAAAGATTTAAACTGCTTACAAAGAGTTTTAGAACTCTTTGTAATAAATAATTATAATATAATGTAACAGCAGGTCTTAAAGAATACATCTATGTTCTGAGAGTGATGTGAACATTGAATGAGGCATCTTTCATGATGCTGTCTTCCAGGTATCTCTAAGCAATAGGGCAGTACTGACCACACAAAAGGTTTAGGTTAAGTTAGAAGGCACCAGCAATGAAGATAAAACATGTCTAGTGATTTTATAAAAATATTTACCATTGCTATCTGTTGCTAGCCAATATGCTTCTGACGAGGTCCTTTTGAAAAATATAATTATGCATTTATAAAATTATTGGTGGCTCAAGGCCACTGTGGAATATGTTGGACATGATTTCTATAGCATGAGAGATTCATGAGATGTGCAGGAAATAATACACTTACACATATAACTTAATTTACTTAATGTTTATGGAAGTTTAACAGGAGGTAGTGGAAAGATTATACATTTTAAAATCAGGAAGACCTATATTTGAATGCTCCACTCTGCTACTTGAGTTCTGTGATGGTGGAAACTTTACTTTCCTTATCTGTAACATGGGAATAAGAGACATTTCATAGGATTCAGTCAAAAGAGAATGAAATAATGAATATGAAACTCAGAGCTCAATATATAGTAGCAATTATTATTGACAAAATATTTGTCCCTCTTAGACTGAGGCAGCTACTAAATTTGAATGTCTAAACAAATTCAGTAAGAGCACAAAGCTGCTATGTAATAATGTAAACAGTTGTGTTAAAATTAGTAATATCCCATGTCAGAGAAACCCTATCACTAAAGGGGCTAAGAAGGATAATATTAAAAGTCCAGCTTTACCCGAAGTCTTTTCTGTGAAGGTATTCTTAAGGATAAAAGAATGTACTTGGAAGCTGATAGTAGAATATGATTCATAAATATTTCCATATGCTTATGAATTTCTCTAATTACAAATATGGATACATTACAGATTAAAAACTTGTGTTACAATCATTTTACCTGTGGACTGACAACATAGAAGGCAGAATAGTAGCTCCTCAAGGATGTCCATGTCCTCATCCCAGAACCTGTGAATATGTTACCTTACACTGCAAAAGGGACTTTGTGGATTTGATTGAGATTAAGGACCTTGAGATGGGAAGATTATCTTGCGTTATCCAGTTGGGCCCAGTTGAATCACACGAATCCTTAAAAGTGGAGAAACTTTCCTTGCTATGGTCAGAGGTAGATATGACAGTGGAGGAATGGCTTTGAAGATGACATAAAGGGGCCATGAGCCAAGGAATGTAGATGGCTTCTAGAAGCTGGAAAAGTCAAGGAAATGAATTTTCCTCTAAAGCCTCCAGAAAGTAACACAGCCTTTCCAACACCTTGATTTTAGCCCTGTGAGATCTGTATTGGACTTCTAAGCTATAAAAATACAAGCTAATACATTTGTGTCACCTCAATCCAAGTTTATGATAGTTTGTTATAGTAGCAATAGAAAACTAATACAGACAGGTCATAGAACAGCCTCCTCAAAGGACATTAAGGAAAAGCAAAATATTTTCAGACCTACGATTAAACAATGCATCTATCTACTATAGCACTACACAGTTATGTTATGTCATGGATAACAATGGTAAGAAATTAGGCTCAATAAGATATATTCTCTGGACTACCAGTTGACAGAAGTACGGAGGATATTTTAAGCAATGAGCTTGAAAACTGACGCAATACAGAAAGTAATAGCCATATCAAAGTCTTCAGTGATTATGAAATTATTTTAACTTTTAAGTCAATGTCACCAAATTCTTAACATCAAATTATGATGAATATCCATCAAGAATGAGGACTTGGAGCTTAAAAATTATGCTGATTACATTTTGACTGGGCCAGATATAAGCCAAGGATAGATGACAGTAGATACTCGAACAGCTTCCAGACAAGTTGTAGTGGAATAATCATGGGCATACTTTGCAGAAGAAACGCTATCATGATTTGGAAACTCTGAATCAGTGCAGGGAAGCAAGAGCAGCAGTTAAGCCAACCTTGTGTATTACAATCAGAGGAAATTGAGTCAAGGTGACTTATGAGGAGTAGAGCCATAAGTACATATAGAGCTGGATATACATATAAATGCAGCCAAAATGGATTACAAATCAATGCATGTGGCCAAAAGCTTGTTTCCTTCCTTCCTTCCTTCTTTCCTTCCTTCCTTTCTTCTTTCCTCCTTCTCTCCTTCCTTCCTTTCCTCCCTCCTTTTCTTCCTTTCTATCTCCCAAGGCATTTGGTATAACTTTATGTGGACAGTGGTTCCTTGATAAGTACTTATTGCATGAAATGACCTTGAAGACAGGTAAAAACTTACACCCAATTCTACTGACTACTTAAAGTTGTTAATGGAAAATGAAAGTAGATCAAGGTAAGGAGAAAAAAATCCTGCTCTTACGGGAGCAAGGGCTGAGTGGTTTTAAGTAATGCCCTTTAGACTCTATGATACTCTAACTGCTTTTGAGTGGTTCATGTAAATGGTGCTGTACAGGAAGTTTCTTTCAGCCCTTTCAGAGAAAAATGAATTTCAAACTTTTTTCTCTTGAGGCAGAAGTAAAAGAAACTAGATAATTAAAAGGCAGTTCAGAACTGTCAGACTTTCAAAATAAATAAAGGAAGTCTTTCGAAAATTCTTTTACTATTAGCAAGGTTTGCATTTGCAAGCTTTCTGTTTTCATGTTGCATGAATTAACTCAGGAAAAAAACAACAAAAACTTATAAAGATGTGAATTTTTTCCAAGTCTGAAAGAATTTTAAAACTATGTTAAACAAGCTTTTAAAAATATAGAGGGGCCGGCCCCAGGGCTTAGTGGTTAAGTGCGCGCACTCCACTGCTGGCAGCCCAGGTTCGGAACCCCAGGCGCGCACCGACGCACCACTTGTCCAGCCATGCTGAGGCGGCGTCCCACATACAGCAAATAGAAGGATGTGCAATTATGACATACGACTATCCACTGGGGCTCTGGGGAGAAAAATGAGGAGGACTGACAATAGATGTTAGCTCAGGGCCGGTCTTCCTCAGCAAAAAGAGGAGGATTGGCATGGATGTTTACTCAGGGCTGATCTTCCTCACACACACACAAAAATAATAAAATAATAAAAAAATATAAAAATATAGAAAGATTCATCTAAGGGAAACGATATTTCACTCAGAAGGAAATCTTCACCAACACTGATTTTATTACATATTTGCTGTCATGGTCTGGAATAAAATTTATCATGAAATCAACTGAGAAATTTTTAGTTGTTTCCTTAAAAGCTATAGAAATAGTATTCTCTGATTAAAAATAGACTTGGGCACCTCAGATTAAATTTTAGGGCTCCTCTCTCTCAAAATAAGAATTCTCAAATGAGGGAGCAATGTATCTAAGAAGAAAATGCAGGGGCTGGCCCCATGGCATGGTGGTTAGGTGCGCGGGCTCCGCTACTGGCGGCCCGGGTTCAGATCCGGGGCACGCACCCATGCACCACTTCTCCGGCCATGCTGAGGCTGCGTCCCACATACAACAACTAGAAGGATGTGCAACTATGACATACACCTATCTACTGGAGCTTTGGGGAGAAAAAGGGAAAAAAAGGAGGAGGATTGGCAATAGATGTTAATTCAGGGCTGGTCTTCCTCAGCAAAAAGAGGAGGATTGGCATGGATGTTAGCTCACGGCTGATCTTCCTCACAAAAAAAAAAAACGAAAGAAAATGCAATTCTTCATCTAGACTTCAGAAAAGGATGATAGAACTCATTTGGAATTTGCTCTTTTTTTTCGCCACCTGGAGGTATATTCCTTATCTGATGGACTGTTAATGGTAGAAGGTTAAAAAAGAAAATCATGGCAGCCTAAGGTAGTGTTTCTAAGAGTGAGGTCTATAGATCAGCTGTGTCAGAAACATTTGAGGTGCATTTTAATATGTGGATTGTTAGGCCCAACTCCGGAGAGACTGAATCAGAGTCTCTGGGGGATGAGGTTTAGAATTCTGCATTTGACCAGGTTCACAGGTGATTCTTGTGCCCAAAGTTTGGGAAGCATTAGTCTAAGGAGATAGGTTGGCTTCTTCAATTAATTTTGCCCAGGTTCAGGCAATGACCTTGTGATAAGAGCAAAATTATATTGTAGCTGTAAGGCTGGAATGTCACTTCTTGATAGAACAATTTCTATTCCGAGCCCTCTAGGATTATTTAGTCTCAGTAAATTAAATGAACAAAGTATCTAGTATAACACTCACATATTGTAACCCGCATCACTTCATCTGGGATTTTTTTTTTCTTTTTAAAAATTATGATAATTTCTTCAATAAAGATACTGGCTTGTATCAGTGGATTGATTTCATATTCAATAATTTCTTCTATTTGATGTCTCTGCATTAATCATTTATAATCCATGGGCTTCCTTTTTATAGTAGATAAATTGTATTTCAGTTAAAACACAATAAATTGCTAAGAGTTGTGTATCCAATTGATGATAAATGTTTTTAGTAAACAATATAAACGTAATTTATATTTCTGTTAAAAGAGATGTACTGCCTATATAAAAAGATCTAATTTAAGATTTAAGTCATACATGGTTAAATATAAATATAATACAAATAAATACTATAGCATATAGATGTTTATAATTACAGATAATGTTTAAGCAGAGGGAATGAAATACTTGTATAGTGTACCACACGTATTTCTGTATGACAATTTAAAGGTGTAATAATTTGTGGACTCTATATCAAAACCTTGTTAGCTTTATATTTTTAAGGATCAAAGTCTTTGTTACTGCATTTAAGGATCACCACACTAGAAAATCTTATTATTAAAAGCTGACTTCAGCGGCTGGCCTGTGGCATAATGGTTGAGTTTGGTGCA
Source organism: Diceros bicornis minor (assembly GCF_020826845.1). NCBI lineage: Eukaryota > Metazoa > Chordata > Mammalia > Perissodactyla > Rhinocerotidae > Diceros > Diceros bicornis. Next base: position 7,683,293 of record NC_080756.1, read on the forward strand.
CCCCTCCTCAGCAGCCCGAGTTTGCGGGTTCGGATCCCGGCACAGACGTACACCACCTGTCAGTCATGCTGTGGCAGCAACCCACATACAAAATAGAGGAAGACTCACACAGATGTTAGCTCAGGGCTAATTTTCCTCAAGCAAAAAAAGAGGAAGATTGGCGACAGATGTTAGCTCAGGGTGAACCTTCTTCAGCAAAGAAAAAAAAAGTTGATTTCATTTTAGAAGCACTGAAAAGAGGAAAAGATTTTTTTGTAGGCTGCTGTCATCCTCAAACTTTAGTGTACATCAGAATCACATAGGGGATATATATAAATGGCACATTCTTGGCTACCTACCACATCAGAAAATCAGGAGGTCAGAACTGGGACTCTGCAGTGTTAGAAGCTCCGCAGATGATTTTATGCAGTTAAGTAGTCCTTTGAGAAATCTTGACTCCTTTTTTTTTTGCTGAGGAAGATTCGTCCCGTACTAGCATCTGTGCCAGTCTTCCTCTACTTTGTATGTGGGTCGCTGCCACAGCATGGCTGACAAGTGGTGTAGGTGTCTGCCTGGGATCCAAACCTGCAAACCTGGGCTGCCGAAGTGGAGCACCTCAAACTTTAACCACTACACCACAGGGCCAGCCCTGAACTTGACTTTTATAGAGAGAGACAGCAACGTAAGTTAAAATGAAAGGATAAGTAATTATTCTTTTTATTTCTAAACATTCTCCATTTTGTATTGTGGTAGTGGATACCCACCTGTATCCTACTCACCCTACCCCAAAATGAGTTTAAATCATTTTTTCTTTCTGGACCCATGTCTCTTCTGTGAGTACAACATGCCTAGGAGCAGCTTAGGGATCCATGGGATTGAAAACATGACTTCCCTAAAAAGTACTGAAGGTTCCTATGTATTGACTTATAAAACTAACTCCTTTGGATGCTCATACTTTGACAGGTAAGAAAGAACATAACATAAGAATCAAAAGATTCTTGAATAAATAAACTATTTATTATATGACACACAGAGACTACGGCAGTATGAAGATGGCTTTTAAAATAACTAAGAATGATTAAATATAATTAAATTTAAAAGCAAAACATCTAGAAAAATGCTATTTAGCGATGCATTTCCCTTAATTGGAGAAAGATGGAATTGAAGGGTTTTGGTTAGCTATAACTAAGATTTCCTACTTGGAAATTACTGCCAAATTATCCAGGGAATCTTTTTTACTAATGATATTTACGATTATAGTTGAATGTTTTCATGTTTAAAGTCAGGGATTTGAATTTTTTTGCCCTGATGTCTAGTTCAGCCTTAAGAGTCTATAATAAATATTGAGGAGAAAAGCTCACATTCACTTTCAGTACCTCAAATAGTAAAATACAAACTTTTGAAAGGACAGAGAAAATTAAAGATCAACTATTAGCCAATGAGAAGTAAATATTATTTAAACAATATTTAAAGTGGTTGATATACATGAGCACTCTAAACAAGGGCTTGACTCTTGAAATAACAGATGGGGAGGAAACAGAATCTGTGAAAAGATAAATTTGTAGAGTTGGAATCAAATGATCTTAGAACTCAATGGACCTATAGCAATCATCTCGCTTAATCTTTACCTTTTGGATGAACAATTTAATACTTAGAGAGGTTGTGACTTACCAAGGTCATAAAGCTAGTAAAAGATCGAGTCAGGACTAGCATCCAAATATCCTCTTATTTCATTGTTCTTGCTGTAATATCACGCTGATTCAATAAGTCACTCTATTAATGATTTTAGGCATTGCTACTAAATTTGAAACTGTACTAACAATGACAAAAGTCATAGTACTCCCTATGGCAGAGACTGGTTCCTGTCCCCAAATGTGTATTCTCCTTTTCTTCCATAGCAACAGAACTTTCAGCTGAACACATTGCCACACAACCAAACACTATGGATTTTTTTTCTTTTTTTAAACCACTTTGAGATATAATTCACACACCACACATTTGACCTGTTTAAGTTGTACAATCCAGTGGCTTTTAGTATATTCACAGAGTTGTGCATCCATTACCACAATCAATTTTAGAATACTGTCATTACCCTCCTCCCAAACCTCACATTACTTAGCTGTCACCCCAATCCCCTGGTTTCCCGGCCCAAAGCAACCATGAATCTATCTTCTGTCTCTATAGAATTGCTTATTCTGGACACATCATGTAAAGAGAATCATACAATATATGGTCCTTTGTGACTGGTCTCTTTGATTTAGCATAGTGTTTTCAAGATTCATCCATGTTGTAGCTTGTATCAGTACTTCATTTCTTTTTATTGCCAGATAATAATAGTTAATAAAATTCCATTGTGTGGATATACCATATTTAATTTGTCCATTCATAGTTGATGGACATTTGGGTTGTTTCCACTTTGGGACTACTATGAATAATGTTGCTAGGAACATTTGTGTACAAGTGTTTGTGTGAACATATGCTTTCATTTCTCTTGGGTATGTACCTAGGAATGGGATTGCTGGGTCAAATGGTCACTCTATGTTTAATCGTTTGAAGAACTGTCAGACTGCATTCCAAAGTGGCTGCATCAGTTTACATTGCCACTAGCAGTCTATGAGGGTTCCAATTTCTCCACATCCTCAGCAATCCTAGTTATTATCTGTCTTTTTGACTATAGGCATCTTAGTGTGTGTGAAGTGGCATCTCATGTGGTTTGGATTTGCATTTCCCTGATGGTTACTGATATTGAGCGTATTTTCATTTGCTTATTGATCATTTTTATATCTTCTTTGGAGAAATGTCTATCCAGATCCTTTGCCCATTTTATAATTGGGTGATTTGTCTTTTTATTATTGAGTTGTAAGTGTTCTTTATATATTTTAGATACTATACCCTTACCGGAGAGATGATTTCCAAAAATTTTCTTCCGTTCAGTGGGTTATCTTTTTGCTTTTTTGTTGGTGTCCTTTGAAGCAAAAAGTTTTAATTTTGATATCCAGTTTTATCTATTTTTTCATTTGTTGCTTGTTTTTTTTGGTGTTCTATCTAAGACACCATTGCTTAATCTGAGATCCTAAAGACCTGTGTTTTCCTCTCAAAATTTTATAGCTTCAGATCTTACATTCAGATTTGATCCATTTTGAGTTAATTTTTGTATGTGGTGTGAGGAAAGAGTCCAATTTAATCTTTTGCATGTGGAAATCCAGTTGTCCCAGCACCATTTGTTAAAAATATTATTCTTTCCCCCATTTAATTATCTTGGCCCTCTTTTTGAAAATCAATTAACCATAACTGTGAAGACTCTCAATTCTATTCTATTCATCTCTTTGTCTATCCTATGGCAGTATCACGTTGCCTTGATTAATTTAGCTTTGTAATACATTGTGAAATTGAGAAGTGTGAGTCCTTCAACTCTGTTCTTCTCTGTCATGATTGTTTTGGCTATTCTGGGCCCCTTGAAATTCCATATGAATGTTAGAATTAACTTCTCAATTTTTGTAGAGAAGTCAGCTGGGATTTTGATAAAGGTTACTTAGAATCTGTAGGTCAATTTGGGGGGTATTATAATGTTAACAATGTCGTATTTCAATTCATGAACATGGGATCACATCATGATTTCTTAATCTCCCTTGCAAATACATGTGGTCATGTTCTAGGTTGTGTTTCAATAGAATGAGAGTAAAAGTGATGCATGAAACTTCTTACTCATCCTCTTAAAAGAAGGGTCATCTTTATCACATCCCCTTCCCTTTCCTCCTTTCTGCTGGCTGAAAATTGGAGATGATAGTGGGAGCTAGAGTTACCACCTTCTTCCATAAATTTGAAGCCACCTATTGAGGACAGCAGAGCAGCAAGATACAAGGGGTCTGGAACTCCATCATTAAGCCACTGTATCAGCCCTGGACTGCCTACATAGACTTGTAGGTGAGAGAGAAATTTCTATCTTGCTTAAGGTACTGTACTTTTGGGTCACTTTGTTACTGTAGCATAATCTATCTAATATATTTCCTTAAAGGAAAACTCCTTGCTACTAGAGGGTCTCATTTCCATGTATATTTACTTCAGTACAAATAATATTTTTTTAACAGCATAGTGGTTTATGATTTTCAAAATGTTTTCATATATATTCATCTTATTTTATTCTAAGTGTAACTTTGTAAAGTTGCAAGCAAAGATATTTTTACACTTTATAGTTGAGTAAAATGAGGTTCAAAGAGGTTAAGTGGCCTGCTCTAAGTCATACGCTATTGAATACAGAGAACTAGAATCTACGTTTCCTACTGCTCCAGTGCCCTTTCACTCCGCCATGCTGATTTGCTTTTCTGTAACAACTGTATTATATATAAAAAAGAAAGAACCATTTACTCATTAACTAATTCAATCAACAAATATTTTTGAATACCTATTACTCACTTTGAGTCCCAAGTCAGCTACATAGGATATGCTGGTATACACTTAAATCCCTTAAATACAGAATTTCAAAGTCATGTTAAAGGAAGCCGCAATTACTAATTTGTTTTCCAATGTTTTCATTCTTTGCCTCCTCCACAGTACTAACTTTACTTATCAATTAGACCACTTTAACAGATCTTTATACTTGTCATTATTCTTATATTATCAGTTATCTGTTTGCAGGCAATTAAGTCAACTTTCCTTTCTCATTCAGTCATTCTAGAGCAGCTGTGTTTTCTTCAAAACATTTACTTATGACATACGTTGAATTAATCTTCTAAATCGCAGTGCTGGTGCAGCACTATAATGCATAAAAGATCTGATGAAATAAATATAATTCTTGTACAAGAATTTGGAAATCTAGAAACTTTTGTCAACATGCTTTATCTAATCCCTCTTGAACCTATAGAAATGGTAGATAAGATATTACATCAAAAAATTATACAAGAATGAAGAAAAAGATATCCCCAGTTATCATAAATAAAAACAAAAACAAAATTTAAGGAATAAGTGTAAACTGTCACCATACAGGATGTGGGGAAAGAATGTAGAACATATGTGACAGGTCAGAACATAGAACCTGCTGAGTGCAGGATGCTGCTCTGATGATGTTGAGACTCCTAGGGAGCAGAAAGAAACAAATGGAAAATTCCAAGAGAAACATTATAATACTTTAGCTCTCATAAACTACCATAGAAAAAGTATCCTCTACCTTATAATATAAAAACTTACCAGATACACTGGGAAACAAACCACCATTTAAGAGTCAGCATATGCAACAAAAAGAAAAAATTAGTATCCTAAAAACCATAAGTAATGGAAAAATCTGAAAGAGTCTATACAAATAAGTAAATTTAAAATGATTATAGCCACAAAAGAAGGAATAGAAACTATAATGGAAGAATAGTAGAATGCGCAAAAAAGAAAAGGCAAATTGAAAAATGAACCACTTAGACCTTCTATGAATGTAAAACATCATTACTGAAATTAAAATCTCAATAGATACGGATCTTAGTCAGCTTGTGCTACTATAACAAAAATACCGTAGAATAAATGACTTAAACAATAGAAATTTATTTCTCCCAGTTCTGGAGGCTGGAAGTCTAAGATCAGGGTGCCAGCATGGTCTGGTTCTGGTGAGAGCCCTTTTCTGGTTTGCAGATGGCCGCCTTCTTGCTATGTGCTCACATGGCAAAAAGCAATCTCCTGTCTCCTCCTCTTTTTATAAAGGCATTAATCCCATCATGAGGGCCACATCTTCATGACCTAATCTAACCCTAATTACCACCTCTAAATACCATCACATTGTGGATTAGGGCTTCAACATTTGAATTTGGGGGGTGTGGGGGATGCAAACATTTATAGCATCCATAGCATTCTGCAACTGATTCCCCAAAATTTATATCCTTCTCACACGCAAAATACATTCACTCCACATGAACAGCCATAAAAGTCTTAACTATTTTCAGCATCAACTCTGAAGTCCAAAGTCTTATTTAAATCAGATATGAGTAAGACTCAAGGTATGATTCATGCTGAGACAAAACTCCCCTCCAGCTGTGAAACTGTGAAAACAAACAAGTTATATGCTTTTGAAATATAGTAGCGAGACAGGCATAGGATAGACATTTCTATTTCAAAAGGGAGAAATAGGAGAGAAGGAATAGGTGATAGGTCCCAAGCAAGTCCAAGGTCTAGCAAGACAAATCCCGTTAGATCTTAAGGTGTGAGAATAGTCTTCTTCAGTTTGAAGCTCTGCCTCCCTCCCCCCACCCACCCCAATCTGTTGGGGTGGCAATATCTTCCCCATGGCTCAGGGGAAAGATGCATTCTATACCCCAGCTCTGCCAGTGGGCGTCATTCCCCCAGAGCTCCAGGCAGCCCCAACCCCAGGGCTTCAGTTGGAGGTTGTTCGGCCTGTTGAAAGTGAGGTAATGGCCCCAATGATCTCTGAGTCACCTTCAGGGCCATTCTTTCCCTGTCTTGAAGAATAGCATATGTTTGAAGTCTAATAGCTCTGTGGCCTGGGTGGGTCCCATCGGGTCTAAGTCGTCTGACAGCCTTCCTCCTTTTTGTCCCACCTCTGTTCCTTTCCATTCAAACCAGCAGTACTCCTGCTGAGGTGGCTGATTAGGCCCATGATTCACAGCCATATTAATCTCCTAATCAAATGGTCAGTCAGCCACATGCTTAGCATTCTCTTCTGAACACAGTTTCTCATTTTTTTCTATGGACAGCTGAGAATTTTCCGAATATTTAAGTTCTGGTTCCTTTTTGCTTAACAATTCTGTCTTCAATTTATTTCTCTCTTCTTGATTTTACTCTCCACAGTCAGGAGGAATCAAACTAGTCTTTCAACACTTTGTTTAGAAGTCTCCTCAGCTAAATATCCAATTTCATCACTTTCAAGTTCTACCTTCCACAAAACGCTAGAACATAAACACAATTCAGCCAAATTCTTTGACACTTTGTAATAAGGATTGCCTTTCCTCCTCCAGTTTCCAATAAACTGTTTGTCATTTCCCTTTGAGACCTCATCAGAATGACCTTTACAATCAATTTCCATCAACACTCTGTTCCTGATTATTTACATATTCTTATAAGAAGATGGAGGTTTTTTCTCTAGCTCTCCTCTTCTCTGTCTGAGCTCCCACTAGCCTCACCTCTAGTGGTTCCTTCATGGCAATATCAGCTTTTCCCAACATGCACCTCAAAATTTGTGCAGCCTCTACCCAGTTCCAAAGCCACTTCCATATTTTTAGCTATTCATGACAGCAGCACCCTACTTCTCAGTACCAATTTTTGTATTACTCAGGATTCTCCAGAGAAACTGAACCAGTAGAATATATTTATATATGCTTATGCAATTATAGAAGCTGGGAAGTCCCATGATTGGCCACCTGGAAGCTGGACATCCAGGAAAGTCAGTGGTGTCAATTCCAGTTCGAGTTTGGAGACCTGAGAACCTGCGGAAGGCACAGATGGTGTAAGTCTCAGTCCCAAGACAGGTGAAGACTGATGTTTTAGTTTAAGCAGTCAGTCAGAGAGAGAGCCATCTCATATCTCCTCCTCTTTTTATAAGGGCATTAATCCCATCATGAGGGCCCCATTCTCATGAACTAATCTAATCCTAATTACCTCCCAAAGGCCCTACCTCCAAATACCATGGCATTGGGGATTAGGGCTTCAACATATGAATTTGCGGGGGGGTGGGGGGGGCACAAGCATTCAGTACATGACAACAGGTTAAATTACAAATAAGATGCAAATTAAGAAGTAATTCATAAAGTAAATTCTTGATCTGAGAAAATCTCCCTGTATTAGTTAGCTTTTGCTGTGTAACCAGCCACCTATATACATGGTGGCATATAGCAAATAAGTTTTCATTTATTTGTTACATGTCTATTGCTACTAGGATTTGGCAAGTCTAGTTCAGACAACTGGCCTTGGCTCTAAGCTACAAGTTAGGTCCAAGTATGCTCTACATTTCTGTCATCATAGGGACCAGTGGCTACATGAGGCATATTCTTCTGATGGGAAAAGCTGGAGTGCAAAAGAGAAAGCCCGGTCATGCAAGCACATTGCAAGTCTCTGGTCCTGTAATGTCCATTAACATCCCACTGGCCAAAGGATGTTATATGGCCAAGCCCAAAATCAAATAATGGGAAAGTATACTCTTCTCTGGAGGAGGAGAGGAGGAATGACTATTTGTTGAACAATGTTTTAAATCTGATCTACTACAGTCTGCCCTTTTACTCACAAATATTCATTCATCAACCATACATAAAATACACTCATTCCCATTTCAAGACACCCTAAAAGTCTCAGTCAATCAAGACGTAAGATTTAAAGTTTAGGATCACATGTTTATATAAGGTTTAGAGTATCTCCTTGTGATTCAAATAGCTGAAAACTTAAAGGATAAGATATCTGCTCTCACGTATTCAACATACGATGGTGGAACAAGGATAGGATAGCTATAGGACACACTCCCATTTGACAAGGAGAAGAATGAGATATATATGAGGGTCACTGGTCCACAGCAATCCTGAAATCTTGCTAGGCAAGTATTTCCAAGTCCCCCCACCTTGAGGGTGTGGAATGTTCCTTGATGAAGTCTTAGTTCTGTTTCTTGGAAAACACTTCCCATCTATGCTTCCTCATGGCTCTTTGATCTGCCTTCTGGTGGGGAGGGAGCATCTTTCTTTTTTCATCATCTTCCTTAGCTGCTTTTGAAGAGGGCTTTTCTTGGTGGCTAAGATGCTTTCACAGGCTGGCTGCTGCCTGTAGAAAATTGGGGCCCAAATTTCTTTTTACATCTGAAGAGTTTCAGTTTCTTTTAGTCCAGGCCTGTGGTGCTTTTGCTAGTACAGCTTTCAAAAAAAGTCATGGATTTTCTATGTATTTGATTGCAGCTCTCTGAGATATGGTCATCTCAATTTATAGACTTAATTACAGACACTTTGGGTACATCCAGATTCTGTTGGACCATATCCTTAATCTTTCTTAGGTCCCTTTTATCCAGGTGAAAAGATCTAGACAATAACACCTGTAGTAGACACTCTCTATCTGAGCTCTTACCTATGGCTGATTGATGGATACGTTATGACTAGCTTACAATAAAGGGAAAAAGTTGAGGTTTATTTATAAATGGTTTAGCTCAGTATGTGGGTGTAAACAAAATAAAGGATGCTGTCTGCACTATAGACCCATTCATGTGTGGACTTGAAAGAGAGCAGTATGGGGAAATTCTTCCAGTGAGCAGAGCTTTGGGTGGTATACCTGGTTATCTACTTTGCATGGAAAGACAAGTTTGGTTAGGAGCCTGAAAGGAGAAATATTGTTAAATTGAGGACCAAGAAGTCTAAGGAGAAGTTATGTGGATGGACCTAGGGGAGTGGGCAAAACTATCAAGATTTTTCCATTACCTGTGAACACCAATCACAAAGCATACACCACACAAGAGGTACTGAACAAATAGACTGAATGACTCCAATAGCTGACATCAAATGGCCTCTATCCCCAGAGCCCAGAACAATGGGGCCATGAATGGCATAGCCACAGTGGCAGGGATGGTGGCTATATAAGTGCCCCTCAGGATGGGCTCCTATTTACTAAGGCTGATTTAGCTGTTGCTGCTGCCAAATGTCCAACCTGCCAGGGACAGAGACCAACGCAGAGCCTGTGATACAGAATCATCCCTAGAGGAGACACAAATGGTGGCAAGCTAAGTACCTTAGACCCTATTCTGGAAGAGGCAATGATTTGTCTTGATTGGAATTGACATTATAGGCATGGATTTTCCTTTCCTGCCAACAGTGTCTCAACCATCTCCACCATCAATTGGCTTACAGAGAGTTTGATCTCATGACATAGGATCTTTCATAATATATCAAACAAAGGGGCACCATGCCTAGGTCATGCTCCCTTCCAGGGAAGCAGCCAGCATGTCACGATGGGTTGATGCGGGTTATAAAGGCCTGGCCCCATTGCTTCAATTTGGAACAACTCTCAGGAGCCATGTAGTTTCAGTTGGTTGGTTGAAGTCTTGTAAACACATTATAGCCCACCTTCTTTCTCTGCCCAATCTTGCGTGCTTCCCTTCTTCCACAGGTGTTGATCTTGAGAACACTTTGCAGGCGAATCTCCCAAATCTCCATGTCAGAGCCTGCTTTCAAGGCACTCCAACCTGCAATACCACCTTTATCTTTTTTGAGGTTGTAACAAGGGGTGTTGCAGTTACACCCTTGATTTGGTTTTTACCCTGAGGTCATGTGTTACTGGCAGTAGCCTAGATTTGCTTTTTCTCTGATGTTGGAATTTGGTGATAAACAGTTTCACTTTTTAACCCTGCAACTTTCAGAATTTCTGGGCTCTATCTTCCTTCTCAACTCTGTCCGTAATCCAGGCAGTTCTTATTGAGTTCACCTCTTTCTTATGCAGTTTCAAATGCATCTAGCAGCAGCCAGCTCTTTAACATTCTGCTTTGAAGTCACCTCACCCAACTTCACGAGTTTATTAAGTACATGTTCTGCCTTATATGTTATTGTAGGTGACAATTTTCCCAAATGTTTTGCCACTACATAGCACTGCCGCCATTTTTCCACTCTCTTATGACAATTACATCATCGCCTGCTGCCTATTCCTGAGGCCAATGCCACATATTTTAGGTTTTTGTTATGGCAGCACTCTACTTTAAATACCAAATTCTGTATCAGTCAAATTTTTCTGCCTTTCAGAACACCCCAAATCCTAGTGGCATACAATAATATACATATATTTCTTTACTCATGCATCTAAGGGTTGGCTGGAGTTTGGCTGATCTTTGCAGGACTCAGCTGGTCTCCAAGCTGCAGGTTGGGTCCAAGTCTGCCTCACATACATCTCATCCTCCTCAAGGCAGAAGCCAGTGGAGTCATATTCTCCTGCAAAACTCAGAAGATCAAGAGACAAGCCCAACAATGTTGAGCCCAAAATCAGTAGCAGAGAAATATATTCCTCCTGTGAGGAGAGGGGAAGTGAGTGATCATTTGCTGAAAGATCTTCTAATCTCCTATATTACCAGAACACAGAATAAAGAGATAAAGTATTGAAAATTGCCATTGTTAGTGCCTTGCAGTTGATTCTGACTCCGAGTGACCCTGTGTACAGCAGAGTGGGACCCTGCCCTGTCTTTTTGTGCCATCCTCTCACCTTTTGGTGCTGTACCAGACAATGCTCCACTGATAGTCATGGGGTTTTCATGGCCTATTTTTTCAGAAGTGGGTGGCCAGGTCCTTCTTCTTAGTCTGTCTTAGTCTGTCTTATTCTGGAAGCTCTGCTAAAACCTGTCCACTGTGGGGGACCCTGCAGGTATTTGAAATCCTGGTGGCATAGCTTTCAGCATCACAGCAACATACAGCCACCACAGTGACTGACAACCAACAGACAGGTGGTGTGGTTTCCTGACCGGGACACGAACCCGGGCTGCAAGAGTGTGGAATCTTAACCACTAGACCACCAGGGATGCCTATGGAAAATGTGAAAGAACAATTATGACACATGGAGAATGGACAAAACCCAACATATGTTTAAAAGGAATTCCACAATGAAAAATAAGCAATATTCAAAGAGGGAGTGCCTAAGAATTTTTTTGGAATAAAAAAAAAGTCTTCAGATTTAGAAATTAAAATTAATTTGATGAGAACAAAACAAAACAAAAACAACTCTCTCTCTCTCTATATATATACACACACACACACATACCTATATGTACAGAAATTACAGGTTTTGTAAGAACAATAAAAATAAAAACAAATCCACACATATACATGCATACCTATAAATACCTAGACCTATTTTCAAGATGATAAAAATACGAATCTCAGAGAAAATATTAAATACAAAGAGAAATGTTCCATTAAAGAAATGCCATTTAGATAGAAAACTCCTCATTGGTTACAGTATATGCAAGAAGACTTTGGAATAACGTCTTTAAAGTGCTGAGGGGAAAATTACTGTCAACTTAAAATTCCGTACTCAGTTAAATTATTCAAGATGAAGGGGAATAAAGAGATATTTAGGAAAAAAATGAGTTTACAACACACTGATCTTCTGACAGGTTCTCACACAATGTCCTTCAGGAAGATAAAACTGAACTTAGAGGTGAGTGGAATGCAAGAAGCAATTGTGAGCATGGAAATAAATACACATAACCATTGATTAGACTGATCTTGAGAGAGTGGTGTTTTAAAAAGAAGTTGTATGAATGAAGCTTGAGGACGTTACGCTAAGTGAAATAGCCAGTGACAAAAAGATGAATACTATAGGATTCCACTTACACAAGGTACCTGGAGTAGTCAAATTCATAGAGACAGAAAATGCAACCGTGTTTGCAAAGGGCAGGGGAAAGGAGGGGGTGGGAAGCTGTTTAATGGGTATAGAGTTTCAGTTTTGCAAGATGAAAAGAGTTCTGAAGATCGGCTGCACAACAATATGAATGGACTTAATACTACTGACCTGTACATTAAAATTAGTTAAGGTGGTAAATTTTGTTTTGTATAGTTTTCCATAGTTAAAAATTAAAAAACAGAAGTTGAAAGGAAATAATTTTAACGAATACAATAAATGGTGGAAGTGTAGAAGTATCAATCAACTTTAGACCGTCTTAAGACAAGTATGTTAAAAATTTATGGGTAATTATTTAAAAAAAAAAAGAAAAAGAACAACTCCCAAAAGAATAGAAAGGAGAAAATTAATATAGTAAATTAAGCCAATCCAATAGAAGGCAGACAAGGAGAACGACAATGACAATAAGAGCAATGGCAAATGGTGACAAGAAAAGGAGCAATGGAAAGCGTTGCATATAGAGAGCATAACATACCTACGATGGTAGGAATAAGGCCAAACATAATAACAATAAATGTGAGTGGACTAAACTCACTTGTTAAAAACCAGAGGTTCTTATACTTAATTAAAAAAAAAAACAGGCTTAAGCTACTTACAAGAGGTACCTTAAACAGAAAGACAAGGAAATGTTGAACATAAAAAGATGGGAAATTGGGGCTGGCTCGGTGGTGTAGCAGTTAAGTGTGCACGCTCCGTCTTGGTGGCCCAGGGTTCACAGCTTCGGATCCCGGGCACACACCGACGCACCGCTTGTCAAGCGATGCTGTGGCGGCATCCCATATAGAGTAGAGGAAGATGGGTGCGGATGTTAGCCCAGGGCCAATCTTCCTCAGAAAAAAAGAGGAGGATTGCCATCGGATGTTAGCTCAGGGCTAATCTTCCTCACCAAAAAAAATAAATAAATGAATAAAAATAAAAAAAATAAAAAGATGGAAAATAATGTGCCAGGAAAATGCCAAAGAAAGCTGGTTTTGCTGGTATATCAAAATCTATTTTGAGTCGTCTCACCGTCTATTATCAATCAAATATCAAGCAATATAGACTTTGAGGCAAAAAAAAAGAAAAAACCTTGTTAGAAAGAGTCACTATTTAATGATAAAGAGAATAGTTTATAAGGAAAATGTAACATCTTGAGTCTTTTTGTATCTAAATGCATGACCTCAAAATATAGAAAGCAGAAAGACTAAAGAATTATAAGTAGAAATTGAGAAACTCTTTTAAAAGCTGAGAGATCAAGCACAAATCAGTAAAGATATAGAAGATGAGGACAATATAAACAACAAGCTTGATCTAATGATTATATACAGACTCGACTGCCCAACAGTTAGAGAGTACAGATTATTTCAAACAAGGATAAAACATTTACAAAAATTGAACAGTACAAAACCATAAAGAAAATTTCAAAAAATGTTGAACAATCCATATCATAAAGATCTCCTATTCTAGACAAAATTAGAAATCTATAAGAAAAAGATGGCCCCAAACTACTAGTGTTTGAAAACTAAACTAAATAGTTCATGGCTAAAATAAATCATAATTTGAAATTATTTAATACTTATAAACGAATAACAATGAAAATAGTTTGGTGCTAAAACAGAACCAAGAGTGACATGTAAGGTCTGAGCTAAAACTTCATGTTAAGATGTTGAAAAAAGTACAACAGAATAAGCCACAGAAATTAATAAAATAGAAAACAGAAATAAAAAGAAGGATTTAAAAAAAGCCAAAATCTGGTCCTTTGAAAAGGCAGGGATATTTTATAAAATGAATAGAATGCTGTCAATGTGCAATGAATTTTAAATAATAATTGTAACTATTAAGAGAAGCTTGCTACTGAGCCGTCATTTCAGTTTTCTGGGTTTACACAGTGTAGTTAGATTTTACCGGTGCAAGTCTCTGGCATTTAAGCACACAATAAAGCAGAAAATCAGTCCATAAATGGTAGCCTTTACAAATAATCATGAGTATATATTGTTGCTTGGTTTAATCAACTGCATAATGTTTTTAAAAAATTACTTCATTTACTTGATAAACTGAAATGGCTATAAGCCTTCATTCCAGGCTAAAGGTACATGATATGCAGTTATAAATATGTAATTTGGCAGTTCTTAAAGCCAAATATGTTAGTGCTACAGTGCAGGTCCAGCATCGTAAGTCCTAAAGCATTTTCCAGTCGTGCTTCCTCTCTCAGGGATATTGCTAAGAGGAGCAGCTTGACATTCAAACGTGGTCTCTATATGAAAATACACCATGGAAAACTGATATCCTGATAGTCTTTCTTGTTATGTAAATATTTCATTACTAAAGTGTTTTTATTTTCTTAATATCTTACTACTTAAAAATCTTAATAACTTAGCTTAAAATTTTAATAATTTGGCCTATAGTTTCTAACACAATTTTATGTAAGACACATATTTGTTGTCTACTTTTCAGGTCAGTGACTCGTTTCAAACGACTTTTAAATGAATCTGGCTTTTGGGAAAAAAGGTGCTTATTTTTAAACAGAAAATTTTTACAAGTTGGTTCATTCTTATAGGTCATGTTTATATAGGGTATGTAAATTTCAATCTATATGATCTTTACTCCAATCAAATTACTATATTTTCTCAGGCGAAGAAGACTTTGCTTTGCGGATGCAGTCACAGACTAGGTGTGCATGAAATTAAATTTTAAAATTTGTGCAATTAAATTTTAAATTTTAAAATATTTTAAAAATATAGGAGATTACACAAAGTAATAAAACATATACCTGTGAAACGACCACAAAGAATCCTCAATAGGTAATATTTTGTCATATTTGCTTTATCTTTTTATAACGCAATGACTAAAACATTAAGGGTAAGTTGGAGTCTTTGTCCCCCAATCCATTCCCATTTCCTTCTTTTCCCTTAAGTTTACTGTGTCCTTGCATTCAAATATTATGCTTTTGCACACATAAAAATATATTCAGAGAAAACATATAGTATTGGTTTATGTTTTAAACTTTGCTTAAATAAATTCATCCTCCATAAGTCATTCTGCGGCTGCTTTTTTCCCACCAGCCTTGTTTTTGTGATATATCCATGTATATGTGTATATATAAGTACATATTTATAGTTAGTAGGTTGCTTTTACATCCTATATGATATTCTGTCGTTTAAACATAGCACAGTTTATTTATTTATTCTCTGTCTCATGTACATTTCAGTTTTGGCCAATATTTTGCTGTTACAAACAATACTGAAATCAACATGCTTACACATATCCCCTTGTAAACATGTGAGAGAGTTTCTCTAGATACGTCTCCAGAAGTAGAAGTGTTGAGTCACACACGATGGTCATGTTAACCCCCATGTCCTATATTTACTTTTTGCCAAAGTATTATGTCCAAATAGGTAACAATTCAATGGGCGCTATAAAGAGTAGATCATAAAAATTGTAGTCTTTTTTTCTACCTTCTCTCACGCGTCTCCCTGGGAGCCCCCACTTCCAACTGTTGTAAAAGTTTATTCTGATATTTACCTCCGTTAAATATAATATGCACACACTGCCATCACTTGATTATTAATTGTAGACATCTGTTGTCTTCCTGTTTTGGGACATAAGGACTTCAGCCCATTTATAGCTTCTCATTTCTTCCTTCTTCTCTCCCATGCAATTTTGTATTTCAATTTTTGGCTATTAAATCTCTATCTTGTGTCTGCATCTTTTGACTACGTACATATGGAACCCTGCTGAGCCAAGTGTTAACTGTGCTTTTATTTCCTATCTTGATCTTTTTTTTCTTTTTCTGAAGTTGATAATTGCTTGATTTTTCATCTTTATCCATAATTTTTCTTTGAAAATTTGGCTAAAGTTTTTCCCATAGTTCCAAAACCCCCATAAAATATATCTCAATATAATTTTCATCAGGCCTAAACTTTAAGACAACTCACCTGTTCCATTTCCCCCCTTGGAGACGTCCACACTGGGCACATCTGACGCTCTGCCAATCTGAATCGGTTGCCTTCTCTGCTTTGACGTTTGCTGTTGTCTTGGAACGTCCCTGTCACCATTTTTGGAATTCCCTTTGCCTTCCTTCTATCTTCTTTCTGGAACTGGACAGAGGAAAGCAGAGGAGAAGGGTCCCAATGCTCAGTATGAACTCTTTTCACGACCTTCACCTCTGCCTGGTAACCTTCAAACTGCACCTCTCTGTATTCCAGAGAACAAGCACTTGTTGCCCTGCAGAGATGGGGTAGGGCAGTTGCCCGGCTTCTTTGAGGATGAGGACTTGGGGCTCTGATTACAAGCTGTACAGTCTTACAAACAATCCCTGTGTTTTGGGCCCCTTCTCTGTATCACTGCCTCCACTTCCGGAGCCATTTTAGGGTTCCTGAGGGCTAAGACAGTTTCCTTCTCTTTGCTTCTCCTGGTATAGGCAAAGATGTGCTTTGTGTTTCTGTTTGTGTTCTGGTTACTTGGGGTGATTTTCAAACTGAAGAAGCAGTCAGAAACATCTTCCCTTCCTTCTGCCATGGTACATTGCTTCTTCAGAGAACCCAGAAGTTAGACTTCCACATTCCCAATAACTATTGTGGCAGCAGTTGCTGGAACCAAATTAGGAACTCGACTGAGACACCATTAAATTGGACTGAAATTACCTGAAAAAAAAGAAAACTAGATAAAGACTTTACGTTGGAAAATTAAATTGAGTGTAAAAAATAAAGTAACTTTGCCAGATGGCAAAGTTATTTCTGAGTCCTCCTTTTGAAAATTACCTCAAAACAATAAAAAGAAGGAAAAAATGAAACCCAAACTTTATCTTTGATGAAACCAGGAGACACTTGTTTCTCTGAACCACAGTAAATGAAGACGGAAAGGAAGTCGGTCAGATCCAAGTGCTTCTGTTGGAAGTGCCCAGGTGAGGCAAGTTTGCAGCACGATATGTCCCGAATCTAACGTTACAAGATCATCTCGCTTCACTTTCCTACATGTACCTTGTCTTTAAACCAAAACGGACCTTTCAGTTTTCCAGAATATATCTATATTTCATATCTTCTTGCTATGGAAAACACATGCTATTCTCTCCGTATAGAATAATCATTCTCAACCTTGGCTTGTGTGTGTCAGGTGGGGGTGTTGAGAATTAATTCTCCTAGTGATCTAGTGTGCACTCATCTGGAATGTTCTCACCACCCCTTTTCTCTCCTGCCTTTAGGCTTCTCTGTGGCAAAATTCTACTCCTTGTTCCTGGTGATCTCAGGGACAACCTCAAACTCTTCCTGCTCCTTCTCATGCTCCATTGCCCTATCCAGATATTATCTCTGCCTCCACTGATCCTCCATAGCTCTTTATTTGTACACTTTTTATGGCACATGTTATATTCTTCCACATGGAGGAGTTATACTTATTATTTTTTCTGTCATCCCTAGACATAAATCTCTGCAAGGATTGAGCCTCTATTTATTCATGTTTACATCTCTCAGAGCCTGTAGCACAGGCACTTGCATAGAAGTGTGTCTTCAAACATTTGTTACATTGAATAATTCAAAACCCTTTGATGAGGTGCTTGTTTTTAACTGAGAAAACTGAAATTAGAAGTCTATGGGATGTGGTAATAAGGGCACATTCAGTGGCAGATCAGGATGAATGATTTTTTCTTCCATGTTTAGCTTAAAATATTGAAAGTCTGGCTAGCTATAATGTTTCTGACACAAAGATAAGGAATATACAAATCTTCAAGTGTTTACCCAAGTCTACGTTTTCTAATTTCCTGTGTTAGAAGCAACTCTGAAATGAAAGGCACCTTTAATTATTATAGGTCTCCATGCCCCATAATTAGAGAGCCAATTAAGTAGCATTTACTGACTAAAAAATCACACAACATAGGAAACAGGAAATTATAGTGCAATATATCAAAGCAACAGTACTTATAAATTCAGGTTGCTGGAATCAGTTAGCCTTTGCTTGGTGAGTCCACTCAGGTTGAGGGCAAGCTAAAAACTTTCTGAATCTGAGAATTTGGCCTCCACAGTGGAAATGCTTGGCTGCTATAATGGTCATGCTTCTCTTCGATCAGCAGTCAGGAAAAATCAGTTTTATGGCATCCAAAGAAAAATAGGGACAGTTACAGTTCAAATAACGATGACCAGTATTCTCTATCTTTACTGCTTCTCTAACCTCCTTTGGTTCAGAGCCCTTAGGTCCCCATCATCATCGTGAGTACCTGAGGGAGTACCTGAGCCCAGGGATGAATCAGTTCCACTTTACTGTTTGTTGCTGATGGAGAACAAAACTGAAATCAGACATACTTCCCGCAGGAGTTTAGATAACGTGTGGCATGTAAAGATAGAATAAATCTTTATAGGACACATTCTGTTATGGTTGCTTCTTCTCTGGTCCACCCACTCCAGATGCCAAAATTTGAGTAAAATGGTCAAACAGGATCTATCCAATTCACTTATCTATTTATCACCATTCCTAAGGTCTTTACAATATCTCAAGACTTAAGGATAATAATAATAAAAATACTACTACTGCTGTTAATATGTTGTAATAATTTGAAAGCTCTTGTGAGCATTACCATTCTAAACTATGGAATAAACTACATGAAGTTTACTACACAGTAAACTTATATATACATGCCTGGAAACTTTTTTTATAATTCCTCTCTGGCTTATACACAAAGTAGACCTTTAGTCTTGTTGGGACAAGCATTTGATAACTGTTTCAGTTATCTTTCCCTGCATGATAAATCACCCCAAATTTAGTGGCTTAAAACACGACAAACATTTACTTTACCCACAGATCTGCAGTTAGGGCAGGGCACAGTGGGGACAGCTCATATCGGCTTCATGCAGTATCACCTGGGGTGGCTTGGGTAACTCAGTGGCAGGGGCCTGGAATCACCTGAAGAGGCACTCACTCACATATGTGACAGCTGATACTGGCTGTTGTCTGGGACCTCAGTTGGGGCTGATGGCCAGGTGGATCATTTACACTTGGCTTCTCGGTGTAGCTGCCTGCCTTCTTCACTGCATGGTGGCTGGGTTCAAAGAGCATTCCAAGAGGGCAAGGTGGGAGTGCATATTGGAAGTCACATAGCATCACTCCCTCCGTACTCCGTTGATTGAAGTAGTCACAATTGCCCACTCAGATTCAAGAGAAGGGCTAATACTTGCCCTGGAGTGTCACTGTCATTCCATAATAAGATTTTTATTTTAACGGTTTGTCTAAGTGTCTGAAGAGGAGGGTCAGTGCTGGAGATCTGGGGGCCACTAGCATACTGATGATAGTTAAGGCCCAGAGAGTAGAGGGGATTGCTTGAGAGGAGTATATCAAGAAAAAGATGTGGACCAAGACTGGAACCCTAAAACACAACAGTGTTTAAGGCGTGGGCTTGTGGGATGGGATATATTGTGGCTATCTTTGGAAAATACTGTCTGCCACAGTGAGGACGGAAGTTGAAGACGCTAAAGGGGCTAAATTGCTCTTCATTGAAGATTTGATAGTGAGGGAGAAGATTCTGGAGGGAGACATGGCTGAAATTGGCATAAAGGGAGAAAAAGGAGAGACAAGTCAGCTACTGTGGAAAGAGAAACTCTAAGAAAATTTCTGAGGTTTTCACAGGGAATTTGAAGGAAGTTTTCTTTTCTGTTTCATAAAATTCTACTTATTTATGAATGCCCCTGGAATTGTACTTTTGTTTTTTGGGAAAGCAAAGTTATATTCTAATGGGCTTACAGGAAGCTGCAGGAACAGGGCAAGAGTGCTCCAAGGTTATATATCAATTTTATCTGAAAAAAAAAAAAAGAGTGGTCTAAGGATACTCAGTCATATTCAGGATATGCAGAAATATACCAAAAATATATCTACATATACAAATACTATGTACCATAATTCTCTCAGTAACTTCCAAATACAACTCATCATAGATTAGATTTAGTTCAAAAAACATTTAACAGGTGCTTACAATGTTCAGACAATGCTAGTGGTAAGGGCTATAAAGGTGAATAAAACATAATTCCTGCTCTAAATCTAGTGGGATGGCCAGGTTTATAAATTGGCAGTTTCAATTAAAATCCACGGGTATT
Organism: Diceros bicornis minor; assembly: GCF_020826845.1. Lineage (NCBI taxonomy): Eukaryota > Metazoa > Chordata > Mammalia > Perissodactyla > Rhinocerotidae > Diceros > Diceros bicornis. The sequence continues at coordinate 7,703,665 of NC_080756.1, forward strand.
AAGAGTTTAATTGGATTCTACAGTCAAGTGCCTAACTCTGGGTAAGTTACTTATCTCTCTAAGCCTCAGATTCATCGTCTATAAAATGGGAAAGTGATAGTTCCTACCTCAGAGAGCTATTGGGAGGATTAGATGAGATATTGCATGTGAAATACTTAGCACAGTGCCCAGCACATGGAAAGTGCTCACAAAAATGAGTGATTATTATATAATACAGTAAAAACGATAGGCGTTAAGATGTGCACAAGTTTCCATGAGGACACAGAGGATGAGCTTGCCCATAACCACCTAAAGAGCTGAGCTCGTCGGTAAGCAGGATCAGTTCATAATAAAAATGTGGGGCCCTGTTAAAAAATTATTATTAGAATTAGAGAAGGTAACAGCAGAGCATTAAACCAAGCATGGGATCCTTCTAAGCCTGGGGCCCTGCATGACTACATAGGCCACGTGCCCTCGAAGCTGGTTCTGCCCCTATGATGTCTCTGTGGAAATTTGAAAAAGGCACCCCTCTGCCAGGTAGTTGTCTGCCCCAACTTGTCCCCTCAGCTGGGTACTTTAGTGCAGCGCATAAACTGCACAACTGTACACAGTAGGACTGGACCGACCCTCATCCCAACCAGAGATTTCAGAACCGGCTTCTTGGAAGATATGATGAACGATTCTTGTCTTAAAAGATGAACAAGACTTAGCCAAAAAGCATAAAAGTGGGGAGGATGAGCAGAGAGGTTAGAGGTAAGAAATAGTGTGATGTGGAGAAAAGTCAAGATGGCGGCGTAGGCAGACTCTGAACTCACCTCCTCCCGCGGACACAGCCAATTTACAACTACTCGTGGAAAAATTACCCCTGAGACAGAACTGAAAACTGGATAAGAGGAACTCCTGCAAGAACGGACAATCCTAACTGAGGTGGAAGAGGCAGAGACTCCCTTCTGGAGAGGAAAAACGCAGCCTTCACAAGCCGCCAGCTTCACGGCCGCGGGGAGCAGCGCACAGGTCGGCAGCCTCCCTGGAGGAGTGGGGCCCTGAGCCGGGAGCGCCCCCGCTGTGGGCATTTTGTGGACCCAGCACAATCGAGACCAGCGGCATAATATCTGACTGTGCCTGCTACTAAAACATTGGGGAGCACCCCCAGAAAAGCTGGTTCACAAAGACATTAAAATCGGCTCTTAAAGAGCCCACGCTCAAACTCACCCGTTTCAGAAAGCACCTAAAATCACCAGAAAGAAAGGTGCACAGTGCTGTGGTGAAAAGAGATTCACCTAATAGGCCCTGAGTGCATCTCGGTGAGGGGTGAGACCTCTCCAGGGACTGGGACATTGGCGGCGGCCATTGTTGTGGCCTGGTGTGGGCGTGCTGACAGAGGCGCCATTGGAGTTCTCCCTGGGGCCTGCTAGCCCAGGGTCTGCCCCACCCGCTAGAGCACCGATTTAATCCAGCTCAGCCAGGGCAGGCAGCCCACCCTAGAGACTGGCCCCACCCAACAACAAGCCCTCAGGCAACGTGTGGGCCTGCATAGATTGGTGACTGGATTCTCTGCAGCCTGGCAACTGAGCCAACTTAGCGGGGCAGGGTGTCCACAAGGAGCGGGTGGAGAGTGTGGGGCAGTGGCGCAGTGTGTGGGGCTCCCGCCGTGGAGAGACTGGGTCCGCTTTGGGAGGTCAGGTTGCACACACGGGCAGGACTGTGTTGACTGTGTGTGGACCTGTGGGTGGCAGGGCTTGTCAGCTGCAGAAGACTTGTGCTTCTCAAAGACCCACATAGGGGGTTTGCCCCACCTTCTAAAGCCTGAAACAATTGGGTGTTCCTGTGCCTGAGGCCAGCCCCACCCAGCTGCAATCCTCAGAGAGCTGACAAGTGACTTAAAGGCTGGAGGCTTATAGCAATTGTAAGGCCCTGAGCCTAACAACCTGCCACGCTGGGGGCCTACTCACTTAAAAGAAATACTGCAACACAAATGTGGTATTAGAACTTGCAGCCAACTGTGCTGGGGCTCCCCACACCTCATAAAGAGACTGAAGGGCCCATAACAACTACAAGCAGCTGAGCATTACAACAGCTGGCCAGGAGCATAACTCGGCCTCCCTGGGCGCCTACAGGGAGAGCAAACAGGCCACAACAGAAGGACACACGTAGCCCACATAGGGGTCACCCCTGGAACATTGAGAACTGAGGGAAGCACACGGCAGGCCTCCTAAGCCATCACTTACATAAGGTCATCTATCCAAAAGCAGGAGATGTAGCTGACCTACCTAATACATAGTCACAAGCACAGGGAAAGAGGCAAAATGAGGAGGCAAAGGAATACATTCCAAGTAAGGTAACAGGACAAAACCCCAGAAAAGGAACTAAGTGAAACAGAAATGAGCGACCTACCCGACAGAGAGTTCAAACAAAGAGTGTTAAGGATGCTCACTGATGTGGGAACAAGAATAGATGAACTCAGTGAGAATGTCAACAAAGAAATGGAAGATATAAAAAAGAACCAATCAGAAATGAAGAATACAATACTGGAAATGAAAAATTCACTAGAGGGACTCAAAAGCAGAGTAGAGGATACAGAAGAATGGATCTGTGAGCTGGACGAAAGACTAGAGGAAATTACCCAAGCTGAACAGGTAAAAGAGAAAAGAATTAAAAAGAGTGAGGACAGTCTAAGGGACCTCTGGGACAACATCAAGTGCACTAACATCTGTGTTATAGGTGTCCCGGAAGGAGAAGAGCGAGACAAAGGGGCAGAGAATTTATTTCAAGAAATAATAGATGAAAACTTCCCTAACCTAAGGAAGGAAACAGACATCCAGGTACAGGAAGCACAGAGAACCCCAAACAGGATAAACCCAAAGAGGCCCACACCAAGACACATCATAATCAAAATGTCCAGGATTAAAGATAAAGAGAGAATCCTAAAAGCCGCAAGAGAAAGTCAAGTTACATACAAAGGAAACCCCATAAGGCTATCAGCTGACTTCTCAGCAGAAACCTTACAGGCTAGAAGAGAATGGCATGATATATTTAAAGTGCTAAAAGGAAAAAACTTACAGCCAAGAATACTCTACCCAGCAAGGTTATCATTCAAAATGGAAGGAGAGATCAAAAATTTCCCAGACAAGCAAAAATTAAAGGAGTTTGTCACCAAAAAAACCAGGGCTACAAGAAATGTTAAAGGGACTGATTTAAGGGGCAAAGAGAAGACGACAAATAGGAAAAATTATCTATTTCCATGATAAGAGGGTAATGGATACAAATGCACAGAAAGAGGTTAGCTATGACATCAAAAACATAAAAGGAGGGAGGAGGGAAGTTAAAGAGTAGAGCTTTCAGACAGAGGTCAAACTAAAGAGACCATCAATTCTGTATAGAAGAAGGAAGGAACTGAGAAGGACTACTAAAACGCTGAGAAAAAAAAGTTAAAAAATGGCAGTAAGTACATGCTTATCAATAGCTACTTTAAACGTCAATGGACTAAATGCTCCAAGTAAAAGGGGATAAAAAAACAAGACCCATATGTATGCTGCATACAAGAGACACACTTCTGACCTAAAGACATTCAGAAACTGAAAGTGAACGGATGGAAAAAGATACTCCATGCAAATGGCAATGAAAAGAAAGCTGGGGTAGCAGTACTAATATCAGACAAAATAGACTTTAAAAGAAAAACTGTAAAAAGAGACAAAGAAGGTCATTACATAATGATCAAGGGAACAATCCAACAAGAGGATATAACACTTGTAAATATCTACGCACCCAATGTAGGTGCACTTAAGTATATAAAGCAATTATTAACAGACATAAAAACAGAAATAGACAGTAACACAATAATAGTAGGGGACTTTAACACTCCACTTACACCAACGGATAGATCATCCAAACAGAAGATCAATAAGGAAACATTGGCCTTAAACGACACACTAGAACAGATGGACCTAGTAGATATATACAGAGCATTCCATCCAAAAACCGAAGAATACACGTTCTTTTCAAATGCACATGGAACATTCTCCAGGATTGATCACATATTAGGCCACAAAACAAGTTTCCATAAATTTAAGAAGATTGAAATAATACCAAGCATCTTTTCTGACCACAACGGTATGAAACTAGAAATCAACTATAGGAAGAAAATCAGAAAAGCCACAAATACGTGGAAATTAAACAAAATGCTACTGAACAACGACTGGGTTAACGAAGAAATCAAAGAAGAAATCAAAAAATACCTGGAGACAAATGAAAATGAAAATACGACATGCCAGAATCTATGGGATACAGCAAAAGTGGTTCTAAGAGGGAAGTTTATAGCAATACAGGCCTATCTCAACAAACAAGAAAAATCTCAAATAAACAATCTAACAATGCACCTAAAGGAACTGGAAAAAGAAGAACAAACCAAGCCCAAAATCGGTAGAAGAAGGGAAATAATAAAAATCAGAGCATAAATAAATGAAATAGAAACCAAAAAAACAATAGAAAAAATTAATAAAACCAAGAGCTGGTTCTTTGAAAAGATCAACAAAATTGACAAACCTTTAGCTAGACTCACCAAGAAAAAAAGAGAGAAGGTACAAATAAGTAAAATCAGAAATGAAAGAGGAGAAATTACAACAGACACCTCAGAAATACAAAAGATTATAAGAGAATACTGCGAAAAGCTATAAGCCAACCAATTCGACAATCTGGAAGAAATGGATAAATTCTTAGAATCATACAACCTTCCAAAACTGGATCAAGAAGAAGTAGAGAATTTGAATAGACCAATCACCAGTAAGGAGATCGAAACAGTAATCAAAAACCTCCCCAAAAATAAAAGTCCAGGACCAGACGGCTTCCCTGGTGAATTCTACCAAACATTCAAAGAAGACTTAATACCTATCCTTCTCAAACTCTTCCAAAAAATTGAGGAGCGGGGGAAGCACCCTAACTCATTCTATGAAGCCGACATTACCCTGATACCAAAACCAGACAAGGACAACACAAAAAAAGAAAACTACAGGCCAATATCACTTATGAAAATCGATGCAAAAATCCTCAACAAAATACTAGCAAATCGCATACAACAATACGTTAAAAAGATTATACACCATGATCAAGTGGGATTTATTCCAGGTATGCAGGGATGGTTTAACATTCACAAATCAATCAATGTGATACATCACATTAATAAAATGAAGAATAAAAATCACATGATCATCTCAATAGATGCAGAGAAAGCATTTGACAAGATACAGCATCCATTTATGATAAAAACTCTGAATAAACTGGGTATAGAAGGAAAGTACCTCACATAATAAAGACCATATATGAGAAACCCACAGCTAATATCATCCTCAATGTTGAAAAACTGAAAGCCATCCCTCTAAGAACAGGAACCAGACAAGGATGCCCACTCTCACCACTCCTATTTAACATAGTACTGGAAGTCCTAGCCAGAGCAATCAGGCAAGAGAAAGAAATAAAAGGGATCCAAATTGGAAAGGAAAAAGTGAAACTGTCACTATTTGCAGATGACATGATTTTATATATAGAAAATCTTAAAGAATCCACCAGAAAACTTTTAGAAGTAATAAATGAATAAGGTAAAGTTGCAGGATACAAAATCAACATACAGAAATCAGTTGCCTTTCTATACACTAACAACGAAGTAGCGGAAAGAGAAATTAAGAATACCATCCCGTTTACAATTGCAACAAAAAGAATAAAATACCTAGGAATAAACTTAACCAAAGAGGTGAAAGAGCTGTACACGGAAAACTATAAAACATTGCTGAAAGAAATTGAAGAAGACACAAAGAAATGGAAAGATATTCCATGCTCTTGGATTGGAAGAATTAACATAGTTAAGATGTCCATACTTCCTAAAGCCACCTATAGATTCAATGCAATCCCTATCAAAGTTCCAACAACATTTTTCACAGAAATAGAACAAAGAATCCTAAAATTTATTTGGAACAACAAAAGACCCCGAATAAGTAAAGGAATCCTGAGAAAAAAGAACAAAGCTGGAGGTATCACACTCCCTGATTTCAAAATATACTACAAAGCTATAGTAACCAAAACAGCACGGTACTGGCACAAAAACAGACACAGAGATCAATGGAATAGAATCGAAAGCCCAGAAATAAGCCCACACATCTATGGACAGCTAATCTTTGACAAAGGAGCCAAGAACATACAATGGAGAAAAGAAAGTCTCTTCAACAAATGGTGTTGGGAAAACTGGATAGCCACATGCAAAAAAATGAAAGTAGACCCTTACCTTACACCATACACAAAAATTAACTCAAAATGGATTAAAGACTTGAATGTAAGACCTGAAACTATGAAACTTCTAGAAGAAAACATAGGCAGTACGCTCTTCGATATCAGTCTTAGCAACATATTTTCAAGCACCATCTCTGACCGGGCAAGAGAAACAATAGAAAAAATAAACAAATGGGACTACATCAAACTAAAAAGCTTCTGCACAGCAAAGGAAACCATCAACAAAATGAAAAGACAACCTAAGAATTGGGAGAAGATATTTGCAAACCATACATCTGATAAGGGCTTAATCTCCAAAATATACAAAGAACTGATGCATCTCAACAACAAAAAAACTACCAACCCAATTAAAAAATGGGCAAAAGACCTGAACAGACATTTCTCCAAAGAAGATATACAGATGGCCAATAGGCACATGAAAAGATGTTCAAAATCATTAACAATCAGGGAAATGCAAATCAAAACTACAATGAGATATCACCTCATGCCCATCAGAATGGCTATAATTAACAAGACAGGAAACAACACGTGTTGGAGAGGATGTGGAAAGAAGGGAACTCTCATACACTGCTGGTGGGAGTGCAAACTGGTGCAGCCACTATGGAAAACAGTATGGAGATTCCTCAAAAAATCAAGGATATAACTACCATATGATTCAGCTGTTCCACTGCTGGGTATTTATCCAAAGAACTTGAAAACACCAATGCATAAAGATACATGCACCCCTGTGTTCATTGCAGTGTTATTCACGATAGCCAAGACTTAGAAGCAACCTAAGCGCCCATCAAGGGACGAATGGATAAAGATGTGGTATATATACACAGTGGACTACTACTCAGCCATAAGAAATGATGAAATCCAGCCATTTGTGACATCATGGATGGACACTGAGGGTATTATGCAAAGTGAAATAAGTCAGAGGGAGAAGGTCAAATACCGTATGATTTCCTTCATTAAGTAGTAGATAACAACAACAATAAACAAACACATAGAGACAGAGATTGGATTGGTGGTTACCAGAGGGGAAGGAGGGAGGGACGAGGGTGAAAGGGATAATTCGGCACATGTGTGTGGTGATGGGTTGTAATTAGTATTTGGGTGGTGAACATGATGTAATCTACGCAGAAATAGAAGTATAATGATGTACACCTGAAATTTATATAATATTATAAACCAATGTTACTGCAATAAACAAAAAATTAAAAAAAAAAAAAAGAAATAGTGTGATGTGATGGGGAAACTACCAGAAGTTCTGCACTACTGGAACACAAATTGCAAGGTATAGCATGATGAAAAGTGAGGTGAGGGAATGGATTATGAAAGCCTTTGTGTCATGCCAACTAGTCTTGGCTTTCACCTGAAGGCAGTGGGGATCCATTGGTAGATTTTAAGCAGGGAGTTGACTTATTCAGATCTGCATTTTAGATAGACCACCAAGGCTTTGATGATCTTAATGGGGCAAGGCTGGACACAGGAGGAGAAGTTACTTAGCTGGCGCAACATTCCAGGCCAAAAACAGATGAGGTCCTGAGCTAAAGCAGCCGTAGCAAGGATGCAGGGGAAGAGTCAGATTTGGGATATGTTTAGGGGGTAAAACTGGTACCACTTGAAGATTGATTGTGACTAAAAAGTGAAGAAGAGGGAATTACTGAAGATGATTCCTATATTTTTTGCCTTGGGTAGCTTGGGGAATAGTGGAGTCACTAACTGATTTTGGAAATTCGAGAGGAGGGGTGTGTCTGGGGGTGGAGAGTAGGATAAACTTTGTCCTAGATGTCCGTTGTTCAAAGGGCTTGGGTAACACACAGGTGAATTGATGTAAAAGTCTGAAGATGGGGGTCGATGTCAAAGATTTGGGGATTTATTAACATATTATTATATATAATATTATTGATATATTATTATTATATATTGTGTGTTCCCTTCATCTGTTGATGGACACTTGAATTGCTTTTACCTTTTGGCTATTGTGAATAATGCTGCTGTGAACATAGGTGTGCAAATATCTTTGAGTCCCTGCTGTCATCTCTTTTGTGTATACACCCAGGAGTGCACTTGCTGGATCATATGGTAACTATGTTTCATTTTTTGAGGAACCATCATACTGTTTTCCACAGTGGCTGCATCATTTTACATTTCCTTTTCGCTCTCTTGATAGTGTCCTTTGATGTACAAACTTAATTTTGATGAACTCCAATTTATCTATTTTTTTCTTTTGTGTCTGTGGTTTTGGTGTCATAGGCAAGAAATTATTGCCAAATCCAATGTCATGAAGCTTGTCCCCTACGTTTTCTGCCCATTCATCACTCCCCCCTCAACTTCTGGCAACCACTGCTCTTTTTACTGTCTCCATAATTTTGCCTTTTCTGGAATGTCATATAGTTGGAATCATACAGTATTTGGCCTTTTCAGGTTGGCTTCTTTCACTTAGCATATGCATTTAAGTTTCCTCCATGCCTTTTAATTGCTTGGTAAGTCATTTCTTTTTAGCACTGAATAATATTCCATCATCTGGATGTACTACGGTTTATTTATCCATTCACCTACTGAAGGACATCTTGGTTGCTTTCAAGTTTTGGCAATTATGAATAAAGGTGCTATAAACATCTGTGTGCAGGTTTTTGTGTGGACATAAGTTTTTGACTCATTTAGGTATATATACCAAGAAGCATGATGGCTAGATTGTATGTTAAAAGTATATTTATGGGGGGCCGGCCCGGTGGCGCAAGCGGTTAAGTGCGCGCGCTCCGCTGCGGCGGCCCGGGGTTCGCTGGTTCGGATCCCGGGCGCGCACCGACGCACTGCTTGGCGAGCCACGCTGTGGCGGCGTCCCATATAAAGTGGAGGAAGATGGGCACGGATGTTAGCCCAGGGCCGTCTTCCTCAGCAAAAAAAGAGGAGGATTGGCGGATGTTAGCACAGGGCTGATCTCCTCACAAAAAAAAAAAAAAAAAGTATATTTATGGGACCAGCCCGGTGGCATAGAGGCTAGGTTCTTGCGCTCTGCTTCAGCAGCCCAGGATTTGTGGGTGCGGATCCCAGGCGCAGACCTGCGCACTGCTTATCAAGCCATGCTGTGGCAGGCGTCCCACATATAAAGTAGAGGAAGATGCGCGTGGATGTTAGCCCAGGGCCAATCTTCCTCAGCAAAAAAAAAAGAGGAGGATTGGCAACAGATGTTAGCTCAGGGCTAATCTTCCTCACACACACAAAAAAGTCTATTTAGTTTTGTAAGGAACCACCAAACTGTCTTCGGAAGTGGCTGTACCATATTACATTCCCACCAGCAATGAATGAGAGTTCCTGTTGCTTCACATCCTCATGAGCATCTGGTGGTGTCAGTATTCTGGATTGGCCATTCTAATAGGTGTATAGTGGTATCTCATTGTGGTTTTAATCTGATATTTTTCAAAAATCTTTTCTCTTGGTTCTTATATTTCATTTCTCACTTTGTTAATTTGTATTTTCTTCCTTTTCACTAAGTGGGCTTAATTTTGTAACTTCTTTTCAAAATAATAGTCAGCGTTTTTTTTTTTTATTGTATTTGTGTTTCCTCCTAGTTTATTTCTACTTCTTACTTTCATACAACTTATACTTTGTTGCAGTCCTAACTTCTGTTTTTTTCTTTTTGGCAGTTTGTTTCTGCCTCTTGTTGGGTTTTGCCTCTAGTAAAGGCATTTTGAACAGTTTTCTTTTTAGCGACATTTGAATAATTTAGTTGTTTAAAAATACTCCATAATTTTGTTCTAGATTTTTTCCACTCTCTAAAACTTAACAAGTATTTTTAGTTTTCATCTCACATTCTCTCTGATCACTAGGTTAAAAAAATTCCAACTCTGTAGGTTAGCTTGTTGAGTAACCTCAACAAGATATAGTTCTAATTTAACGGAAGGAGGCACAGTTTCATGTACCAGGTGGGTCATTTATAATAAGAGCAGAGAGGTTATAATTAGTGATTTAATTATCCTAAGTTCAGTGAGCAAATTCAACCCTTTATGACAAATATAAATATAAAATTTTTGTTAGCAAATAAGTGTCTCTTATGAAAAACACATAATCTCAAAGTTTCAAGTCAAAAGTCCTTGGAATTTTGCTATTAGAATTAACTTCTGAACATTTTAGAACAACTATTTGTCCTTGGTATACAGAAATTCAGGTTTATATTGGTTTAGACCAGGTTAATTTATTTTGTGGTTATTGTTTGTAAATATTCTCTGACTTTCTCTTGTATATTCCAATGCTTTGCATTCCGCAAAGCACTTGTGTTAGCAACTTCTTCAAGTTTTTTAATTAAATACAAATAAAATTGTGACCTATGGTTTCACTTATAGTTTTAACTAAAGCTAATTTTTCATTTTCACACTGCAAATAACCAAATTAATTTCTTTTAGTTCTATATTTTGAATTCTTATAAATGAATCTAGGTTTTTATTTTCAGAGCTAGACCATATTTTTATTAATCAATATATGGAGATATACTATTAATAAGCGGAACTTTAAAATTGTGTTTTTTAAAAAAAATTTTTCCATTAAACTTTTTTCCTTTTGCTATACTCACCTTGACATATTCATTGTCACTAATTAAATGTTATTTTGTCCTCATCTTTTCTCATTTAGTCCACATCACAGTTTCCATATACTGCCATTTTAATCTCATCATCTCAAATCCAAAATGTCAAAATGTCTAGCTACTTTGCAAGTATGATATTATCAAATGTCCTATGTAAATGTGTAACTGCCTGAAAAAATGTCCTTCAGAATATCTTTGGTAAATAGAAAACGATTCCAATTTAAATGTCCTTTTCATATCTGCTCTGATTATCATTGCTTTATTGACTTTGTGACTTGCAATGAGGAATCAACAATATGTAAAAGAGAAGGAAAATAAGTGGCTAGGAATAACATTATAGCCAAGAATATTTGAAACTTCTATTTGACTCATAGATTTGAGTGTTCATAAAAATAATAGTAGTATATTATAGAATATAGAGCAGTTCTTGACATATTATAGTGCTAGATAAATATTTATTAAGTGAATGAATGAATTAAGAATTTTCACAGGACGTAAAAACAAGCGTAGTCTGGGTTAAAATGTTTAGCTTCTTTGTTGAGTAGCAAATGGTAGTATTTCTCTGGGTTAATGTTGTCTTCCCCTTTAGTGACTTGGGAAATGAAAGGCTACGTAACTGATTACATAGCATTCAAGTGATGGGGGAGCTGTGTTAATCAAGCATGGGGAGGGAGTCTCTTTTACCTTTCCTGTACTTCCCCGTCTTCCACTCTTTTTCTTTATAAATTAGAAATCAGTGCAATTAAGATTTATTATAAAAATCCAGAAGTAAAGCGTCTCCCCCCCATCCTCACTTTCGCCTAACTCAACGGAATTTTGGTATGCATCTCTTAGGTAGGTTGGCTTGAGAAAAAGATTCTCAGATGCAGGTTTGTTTGCAAGAAGTTTACTGAAGAATGTCCTTAGGATCAATATCCATGGAGGAGCGACGGAAGTAAGAATGGCAACAGGGAGGAGCTGAACTGTGATGCAGTTGTGACCGTGGCCTCAGCCATTTCAAGGGGAGCTCTGGAACTGGTGTGGCGCTTCAGAGCTGTTCCACTTTGAAGGAAGTTCTGTGCCTTTATACCCTTGCACCTGGATTAGACACTGGAGGTGGGCCGTCTCCAGGAGAGAGGCTTGATCTTGGCCAGATGGCTCTCTTGAACAGACTTAGGGGAGGTCTGGCAGAACCCATCTCACAATGATGGGTTCTGGCCCACTGGTCACTTGATAGTCCATCGTCAGGCTGTCTGTCTCTACCAAGGTCCAATAGCAGTCCAGAGAGCTTTTATTCCCCCCTAAATGGAGTATAACTCCTGCTACAGATAGCATAGTTTGATCCAGAACCCTAGGGATCTACATTGTGATTTTGCTTTGGGAGCTTGCCATAAACTCCACATGGCATCTTTTCCTATCACTGATACCTAGAAAACTGAAGGATCTGCCAGATCACATGGTCCAAGCACTGCAACCTGGACCTGCTACAAGTCTCTTTCCTGCTTTGAGTCCCACTCAAAGTTTCATGCCACCTGGTAAGTGGGTCAGAGCAGTATTTGCTAGTGTGTAATATATTACTTCCAGAACCAAAAGAGGAATACAAGGCATTGTGCTTCCTTCTTTGTACAGGGAGGTGCAAGATGCAATAATTTGTTCTTTAGTTTAGAAAGCATGTCATGGCTTGTCCCAGATCACTGAACTCCTACATATTACTTATATGACATTTCCCTGAATCTTTACATGGTTTAACTCCCCCTCTCTAGAATGCATGTGTTAAACCAAGGCCTGTTACATATGTGCTGCTTCTTGCTCATCCAGTCCAATTAGCTTGTGCACCAACACGATGTTTTGCCAAATGATCATCTCAGGTCTCTTTGGCTTATATTACGTCAGAGGGCAAAAGAATTAACCTAGCTCTGGCTAAGACTGTACATATATACATATATCTTCTTCAAGTGAGTTCAAACACTTTCTGATCTTTCCAATAGGGATGCAAAATGACACGTTCATCAGATCAATGATGATATACCATGCACCCAAGGCCATGATAATCTGATTTAGCAAAGAGGTCACATCTGCCACAATGGCTGCAATTAAGATTACTTTCTAATTGAGGTTGCCTTACTCTACTGTCATTCTCCAGGATACACCTATTTTTCATAGGGCCCAGGCTGGTTAATTAAATAGGGATATGATGAGAACCAGCAACCATGCATCTTTAAATTCTTTAAAGGCGGTGCTAATCTCTGCCACTCCCCTTATCCTCTATCTAGGGATGAAAGACTTTTTAAAAAATATATAATCTTGGGGGAGGGGAAGTTTCAAAGGCTTTTAATTGGCTTTCTCTACTCCCTAAGTCTTATTCCACAGTCCAAGGAACCAATACGGGGGTTCTGCTAATTACCAAGTATGTCCACTATCATTATGCATTTAAGGACAGGAGAGGTAAGTGCTGGATGGCTCTGTGGACCCACTGTTTGCAGGAACTTGGCCAGGACTCTCTTTATTACTTCACCTTCATCTGCTGATACTCTAACAGGGGGAACATGATGATCCTCTTCAGTGTCAATTCAAACACTGTGTCCAAAAGCCCTTGAAGTGTTTGGGTATTTTCTTAGCTGAGTAAGTGGCCTTATGTCAGGTGCCTCTGGGAAAGGATGGAGGAAATTGTTAACATTCACTTGCCATGGTGATACAAGGCCTTGGACTTCCTCTTTCCTGAGAATGGGTAAAACTCACGGGCTTTACAAAGAACAGTTCTTATGTCATTTTATGTAATGCTCACCACAATCCTTGTAATTAGAATAGCTGTTAGTGTATAAGTGCCCTCTCTCTACAGATAAGAAACCAAGGTGAGGGAGTTTAGGTCACACAAATAGTAAGTTGCAAAACCTATATTTGTACCCATATCTTTTTTGTTTGTGAAACAATGTTCTTTCTCTTAAGACAAATACTAACCTGGAAAGGCTGTGGTAAATTTGCCCTGAGTAAGATTGTGTTCAGATAATTCTTTGTGTCTGAAATGCAAAACTGAAAGACAAAAGAACAGGTGAAAATGTCAGTGCTTCCCTAGGCAATGGGATGTGCTGGAAAATTTGTTTTTCGTATACCCTATAGCCTTTTTCCATTTCAGGTCTTCCCACTGTGAGGGCAACTATTGAGAAGGGAACCTCGAATAATCGAGGTACAGACACAAGAGGATTCTTTTGGTGACTGCACAGCTGCTTGCAACTAATAAATACTTTATGACAACCTGACTTATCAATTACCCAAAATGTGAACATGTGGAAACTGCCTTTTGTTCTCCATTTCAGAAACCCCAGGGTGTGAATGTTTTGGAAAGTTTCCATCTCCTATGTATCCACAAAGAAATCTTATGCAAAAATAATGATTTAGCTTCACAGTAATCTCTCTTAGGTGAGAGTTCCATGATTTCCTTCCCTTTCTAGATAAGCCCCTTTTTTGCTTTAAATCAGGAGAGGGGGTCTCAGTGCTGGAGAAGGGGTGTGAGTGGGCATTCTTGTCTTGTTTCTGATCTTAGAGTAAAGGCTTTTAACTTTTCACTGTTGAGTATAATGTTAGCTGTTGGCTTGTCATATATGGCCTTTGTTACATTGAGGTACACTCCTTCTATATCTACTTTGTTGACAGTTTTTATCATAAAGGGTGTTGAATTTTGTCAAATACTTTTCTACTTCTATTGAGATGATCATATAATTTTTACCCTCCATTCTGTTGTGGCGGTGTATCACATTTATAAATATGCTTATGTTGTTCTATCCTTGCATCCCAGGGATAAATCCACCTTGATTACAGTGTATGATCCTTTTAAAGTGCTGTTGAATTTAGTTTGCTTGTATTTGTTGAGGACTTTTGCATCTCTGTTCATCAGGGATATTGGCATGTGCTTTTCTTTTCTTGTAGTGTCCTTGTCTGGCTTTGGTATCAAGGTAATGCTGGCCTCATAAAATGAGTTTGAAGTGTTCCTCTTCTTCAATTTTTTGGAAGAGTTTGGGAAGGATTGGTATCAATTCTTCTTCAATGTTTGGTAGAATTCACTAGTGAAGCATCTTTTCTTTGATTTTAGCTGCCCCCAGGCATTTAACCATGCTGGTTGCCTCAGCACTCTGGGTGAGCTGAGACAGAAGTAGGTCTCTTGGGCAGCACCCTGAAAGGCTGGGGATACCAGATGCACACTTCACTCATTCTTTCCCCTGTAGGGGAAATTGCAGGCTGAGTGAATCTCTCTCAGCCCTGAGCTAGGTGGCTTGAGGGAAGGGCTGATGCGCATAAAGTGAAACTGTCCTCTTATTCATTTCAAAGGGGATTTTCTGGGTTTTGTGCTCCTCTGGGGTGTTGCAAATTCTTAACTGGATTCTGGAGGTCTCATGAAGGTATTTTGGCATGAGTATTGTTGTTTTATCAGTGTCTCTGTGGGGGGGACAGGAGCTGGCACCTCCTATTCCACCATGTGGCTAAGGTCACTCAAATGTCTAAACCAGCCCTTCTTCACCTGGGATGCCTGGATGGTTCCGGGGATCTCTGGGCTCCTTGAAGCACTTTATGAAATTTTAGAAGTATGTGCTTCTTCAGGTTCTCAATGGTTCCCCCAAAGGCTGGGAGTCCAAATAGTGTTTACTTATTGCTAGTGGTGTTAACTGGGAACTTGAGTCAGCATCTCTGTGTTTAATAGTTTTTCCTAAATTTTTTAGTTTGGTACATGGGTCTGGGAACCTAATCTCCATTTTAATCATTGTTTCTTTGGGACGGGGACATTCTGAGTTCCAAATAACATATAAAATCTTGAAAGACAACCCATTTGTAAGTTGAAGCTACCTACAGTTGGGATAAAGAATAATTGAGTTTCAGGGCTGGCCTGGTGGCAGAAGCGGGTAAGTGCGCGTGCTCCACTGTGGTGGCCCAGAGTTCGCCGGTTCGGATCTGGGGGCGCACGGCTGCACTGCTTGTCAAGCCATGCTGTGGTGGCATCCCATATAAAGTAGAGGAAGATGGGCATGCATTTTAACCCACGGCCAGTCTTCCTCAGCAAAAAAAGAGGAGGATTGGCAGATGTTAGCTCAGGGCCGATCTTCCTCACACACACAAAAAAAGAATAATTGAATTTAAAGGACTTCAGTGGCTGATAAACATTTTTATTCTTTAGCTTGGATTATAAACTCTAAATGTCCAGACTATGTATATTTACAAAGCACAGTACCACACACAGGAGGACCTAATAGCAACTTGTACTTTTAATAATTATTAAACAAATTGACCTTATGTAAATTGTTCAAGTAATCACCCTGAAAACTAGACTGATTGTCCATAAACAGAGTATGACCAGGGATTTCTCGTCTGAATTTTAAAGCATGGCTTTAGAACTGTTCTATTCCTCCACCCTACCATTTCTCTGACTGTGCCCCTTACCCAAGCGAGGAGGGATTGAAGGATGTGTGGTGTACCAGCAGCTGCCTGGTCTAAATTCAGAGAAGACAGATATTTATGGTGGCTCCTGGATATGAATCGATTCAGAGACGGGCCAAATATTGTGGCCTCAAAACTTCCTGGATTGCTGATATAAGTTCTACTAATGTGGTTATTTCACAACCTTTCATATACTTATTTCCACCAAAGAGAACAAAATACATTATTCGTGGCCCCTGTTTTATATAATTTCATAGTTGCATTTTTTTAGGACTAGAATATGGGGCAAAGACTTTTAGCAGTAATCACTTGCTTTGGCTTATTTTCAGGCTCTTTAATATTAAGAGTTTTAATCTTCTGTAAATAATTTTTTCCTTGGAATTTACTTCTCTTGGGCTCAAGTGGTCAGGTGTATCTTTTATTCTCCTTAAAATAATGCAATAGTTAAGAAACCTATTGCATGAGCACAGTTGCAATTTATTATATTCTCTCCAGAGTTGAATTACATCTTTGATAGTTTAGAATGCCAAATGAATAAAAAAGAAAGTGTTTGCAAATATTTTATTTTTATTAGTACTATTTTTGAGGGTAGAGCATATTACAATCTCAACCATCCTAACAGGCTTTTAAGGGAAAGCAATTCTATCTGCCAAGGAAAGAAGAACTGATGTTCAGAGGATGGTTATGAAGCAGAGAGGAGTAGGGTGGCTTATCCTCCACGAATGTCAGACGACTTTGGTAGGCTCAGCTGTAATACTTCATTGACTTAGAAAGCATCTCATGGTGGCAGAGAGGAGTTTTCCTAAAGAACATCCTTGGAGAATATGAAACCTGATCACAAAGAGATGGAAACGATCTTATTCAAAACCCACAAAAGAGAAAACTGGAAACAGGCTTGTTGTGAAATAGAGTGCTCAATGAAGCACCTCCTTACACGTGGCTTCTTGGAGAGGTGGTTGAATTTCCCTCGCTGAATATTATTCAAATGAGAGAGAGGTTTTGGGTCTGTGATAGTTTGAAAGCAAACTTTTAGAACGAAAGGAAAACTGAGTACTTTTGGAAACTTGCTTTCCAATTCTATGAACTGATGGTAAGTATACACCAAATCTCTTTCTACCCACTCTTTCCTGATTTGCTATATGCTTTGAACCCCAAGGGATAATTAAATTATGATCTTTCACAATATTCTTGCTTGACTACTGGCTTCATACAATTTGGTGATTTATTATGAAGTTAGTCATTAATAATGAAGTTATTACTGATAAAGTGCTGAACTTTGGGAAGCATTTACTTGGAAATGTAAACTGGAAAATTATCCCTATAATTTTCTTTTTTACTCACTGGTATTAGTTATGCTTTCATCAGTGGGAGAGAAAGGATTTACAGGAAGGAAGCCAAGAACTTTGAATAACTCTGGTTCATTTATGAGAATGCTTTCTATCCCACACTTTAAAACTAATCAAAATGCTGAGAACCACTTGTCTAATCCATAGCCTTGTATGCTTGTGCCCTGTGTTGGGGCTGACACCCCAACAGAGATAGGATTTCGCAATAGAGGTTGACCCAGAGAGAGCAAGCACGAACTCTGAATAATTATAAAAGAGGACATATTACCATTAAAAATCCTTTCCTTACCAGACTCAGAGTTCTATGGCTATTTTTGTACTCTCTCAGTTTAAAGTAAACATACTCTCTATACCTCATCTCTAAAATTCACTCCTCTTTGCCATTCATGTAATTGGATTAAAGAGCTTATAGTTTCATTTTGTGGTGATTTCATCATTTTTGCTTTATTAGATTGTGCTTTCCAAAGGGCAGGTGCTATCTACATACAATTAAGTGTGTAGTAAATCCACTAACATGATGATGTTGTTCTAACGATAGTCCTAGTGGATTTCCTGCTGCGTGTTGTTCACTTGCGTTTGTCATTACGACTTGATAGAACATGATTTCTATAGGTTTCCCATCATTTGTCTAGCTGGAGACTTCACTGAATATCTCCAATATTGGCAATTCCGCTAATTCTTTCTGTGGCTCGTTACACTGCCTAATTAACCTCTACATTAAAAAACGGTGTGAAAAAACTGAATATAACTCCTCTTATTTTTGACTGCTTCCTTACATACGGTTAAATTTTATTATCTCATTTCCTTTTACTCCTTTATTTTTTCTAGCATTTTGAAACAGCTTCTTCACTTAAGCTATTTAAAATTTTCATTTATAAAATTTGACTCCTCATTTTCATGCGCTTCTTTCTGTTGTGGGAGTATCTTCTTTATGTACAAGCTTTACCATTCAAAGACTCCAGAACCTCTCTCATGATTTATTTTTCTTGCTGTAGAGCAGACAGTATGTACTATCATGCTTGTCTGTAGAAATGTTAGCATCTGCCTGCAGTTGCTCTGTTTTGACACTGGGAGGCCAAAATGCACAGAGAAGTTGAAACTGTCAAACTTCCGCGGGCAATATTTTGATCATGTTGGATGACAGAAATCATCATATATCATGCTAAAAATGGGAGGAAATCTTGTGTGGGAATCCAAAGAGAGTTTGAATGGAGGCATTTCAGGGTTTCAGCCTGAGCTTTCTGGAAATAATTAAATCAGAACAGTATGGAGAGTGAAAAGAACACTGGACTAGGAACTAGGAGACATGAGTTCTTGTTTACGTTCTTGAGTCAAAAAATCTAATTATAATGCCGGCTGCTCTCACTTTTTAGCTGAATTGCTTGGGCAAGTTACTCAATCTCTGTGCCTCAGTTTATAAGTCAGAAATGAGACAATACCTATCTTACAGAACTATTATGAGAAGAAAGAGATGTGTTTGTTTTCTTTCTTATTTTTCTTTCCCATTTCTTATTAAAAGCTTTTAAACATTGCTCTCTACTTAGCTTCAGTTAAAAATAATCTTTGATGTGTGGTCAATTAGTTCAGCAGGTTTCACTCTTCTTCTCCCCATTCTTAGCCACATTCTGTGGATGAACAAAACAGTGGACTATTAATAGCTATTTAGTCAGCAAATAATACAGGGAAATGGGACTTTGAGCTAAAGTCTAGGAGGACCTAGCCTCTTAAGTATGGTACTGAAAATTGACTTTCATCCTGGTCCGTATCTTCAGAAAGGTCCGTACCTTGCTGTGTAAAATCCCTGCTAAGGTGAGAGTCTGTCTGCTTCCACAACCTTGCACTGGGGAAGTGGGGAGAGGAAAGAGGGCAAAAAGGGAGTGAGGGGCCAAAAGCAATCTAATTAATCCAATCAACCAAGTAGGAAGAATGAGGACTAGAAGAAACATTAATTGTCCATGACTACTACAAGCATGAGAAAGTCAAGGGATAGATAATCTGGAGCTGGTAGTATTGGCAGGAGGCTGTGTATCACACTTCCAGTGGAGACTGAAGGCAGACCAACTCTGGGTAACTGCTCTGAAAATCTTATGAACAAAGATAGTCAATGAATTGACTGTCTTATGAACAAAGACAGTCAATACCTCAAACCAATGGAAATTTTTATTTCTGATGGAGGAAGGGAGTGGTTAGTAAGACAACATCCTCAATCCTGATGATCCTGCCCTCTAATCTGTACTGCTGAGATTGGTATATTCATTATATGGACATTAATATCTCATGGATCTGGAGTTTGTCAGTCTCTGCCAGTCCTAGCCCCACGCTAGCTGTTCATAATGATTCTATAGCTACTTACTTGCTGCCTGCCTAGTTCTAGAAATCGTGAGATCTCAGTCTACCATGATATTAGTAGCTTCTTTCTACTAGAAAGTAGTGTCTGTGAATAGTTTTGCTGCTTTATACTGCAGAACTGATATGTCCAAAAGGCGAATATTCATAAAACCTGATGTTCAGCCCATCAATAAACGGGTACAAAGTGAAATCAAGAAATAGTTTTATTTTTCTCCCATTGCCTTGATGTCTCTGGCCACTACCTTGTGTGATGCCTACTTGGTTCATGAAACTAACATGTCTTTGACCCACGGAATGATAGATTTGCCTCTGGACTTTAGAATTTTTCAGACAAAAAAGCAAGCACTTCTCTCTAATTTCACATTTGCCCCAAAACTACTGGGAAACAAATGTTAGATTCTCTCAAGGGCTTTTTCTCTCTGGTCTCTTGCAAGCATCCAGCCAAGGAATAAGACCAACATTGCCCATCTCACCCCATCCCTCCCTGTGGCTGACCTCAGTGTTCACAGGGATGAGGGTGTCTAGACACTAGAGATCTGGGCTCAATACTAGTATCTAAGTTGTCACAGGGAAGGGCTTGTACTGGGTTCTTCCTTACCTAGCTGCTCTGGCCATGTGGGTACAACTTGGGAAAAAGGCCTATGTGTTAGTAGCTTAAATCACAAGTTGATCATGAAAAGCTGGGGCTTCTGGAGTCCAGGGATATTTTTCTTTGGTCTTTGACTGAGTATATTGTGGAGAAGTGGAACTTCCCTCGAACCCTAGGAACCACTGTGGTTCAGCTGTTGGAGCAAATTGGATTTCAGTTACTATTCTAAAATGGGGCTTAGTGCTGAAATGTGCGTGGAAGCAGCTGAAGGTAGGAAATAGAAACAAGCAGGTGGGGCTCTGGCAGTCAGCAGGACAAGATAGACCTTAAGGAGCGCATTTGAGCTCCTTGTCTCTAGCGTGTGTGTGTGTGCGTGTGTGTGTGCAGCAATGAAGAAGGCTAATTTTATAGACCATGTCAGCATTCTTCAAGACTGCCAGAAGCCACTTGGGAATCTAATATCTAGATGAATGTAATTCTTGTGATCAGCAGGATGGAAGCTTCAAGTCATTATTATTGGATATTAAAATAAATGTGACCATACGTTGTTCTGCAATCTTGTGAATTGAGATATATTGGTTACTCATCCATCCATCCATGTCCACAGCTTTACTAGGTGAAACAGAGCTGTATACTTTCGAGAGGTATACAGTCTAATGTGGGATAATCTATAAAAATGAGTCAATTACAACACAATGTGATAAATACTAAGATAGAGGGAAGTATCAGGTGTTTGGGAGCACAGAGGAGAAAGAGTTGATAAAGTGGATTAAGGGAATTGCAGATGATGTCATAGAGGAGAAAACCCTTGTCCTGAGCCTTAATGAAAGAGTTGGAATTAACTAGGGAGAGATTGTTTACAGATGTGGTGTAGAGGTGCCAAGGGTTTCAATCAAGTCCATTTGTAAAGCCATGTATAACAGGTATTATTCATCTTAACTCTTTGGAATATGGTAAAAAATCAGGAAGTAAACAAATAAAGTCTCTGAATAACCAAAATAGAGATGTCAGGTCCATGCACCAAAGATGACATAATCACTGCCGTGTAAAAGTTGCTAGTGATTTCTACTTTTAACAAGTCAGATTTTTTTTTTTGTGAGGAGGATCGGCCCTGAGCTAACATCTGCTAATCCTCTTCTTTTTTTGCTGAGGACGACTGGCCCTGGGCCAACATCAGTGCCCATCCTCCTCCACTGTATATGGGACGCCGCCACAGCATGGCTTGACAAGCGGTGCGTCGGTGCGCGCCCGGGATCCGAACCGGTGAAACCTGGGCCCCGGCAGCAGAATGCACGCACCCAACTGCTCTGCCACCAGGCCGGCCCCAACAAGTCAGATTGTTTAATACTGTTGATAAATCTGAATTGTAAATTAAAGCCTCGGGATTAATTCAATGGCTAAAGTGGAAAGTATATTAAATCTTGGAAAATTTGTGCTTTCTAATGAGACAAAGAATTACAGAGACATGTTCCATTGGATTGGCGAAAGCTGTTGGACAGACTCTATCTTTTAAACTGATAATGGGAGCAACTCCAGATGCTTGATAATCTGGAAAAATCTCTTGTTCTTACCCAAGATAGGTGTTCTTTACTCTATAATGGAAATGCTCTGCTTTCCACAGGTCAGGCCACAAGACACTTGGTGGATTAAGCTACTGTGCAAAACGCTAGCCTTCTGTGATAGCTATTGTACTACATTGCAAAAACAAAAACAAATCCTTCCTTTCTCTGTACCAGGTTCTTGAATGTGTTTTTGTAGCTCTATGCATTAAGAGATGGAGTCTTTCTTCACCCCCTGAGTCTGGGCTGGCCTGAGGAACTGCTTAGCCAAGGCGGCTGTAGCAAGCATGATGCAAGTAGAGACTGGAAAGGGCTTGGGTATCGGGACGGCTCCTACTGCTACTCTTGGAAGCCTGTGATTGCCACCATGTTAAACAGCTAGGCTAGCCTGTTAAATGACAAGAGACACATGGCCTAGTTACCCCCCAACACTCCAGCTTACGGTCAGCCAATCATCAGGTGATGAGTGAGGCCCTATATTGCCAGTTGACCACAGATACATGAGTAAGCTCCGCTGAGTCCAGAGGAACTGCCCAGTGAGCCTAGCTGAGCTCAACCCAAATTGCCAATCCACAGAAACATGAACTAAATAAATGTTTGTTCTTTAAATCACTAAGTTTTGGGTGGTTTATTCTATTTGCCTACCTACTACATATCAGATAGCTTTCCTGCCTCAGTTCTTTCTCACGCCACTCTGTGGAGTAGTTCTCTTGATTTATTTCCACGGCATCTGTCTGCTCGCCTGACCTGTTTGATGTCCTGATTACTGACAACAAAGGATTTATAGAGTATTTGTCGTGTGTTAGATACTATGCTAGGTGATGGGGATTCTAAAAGTTAATAACATACATGTCCCACTTGGGTGATCTGGAATGGATTCTGTGCTTCCTTCTTTTCACCTAATTACATGAAAACACTTAAAAGATGAGTGGGAGAGGCATCATTGAAAAAGAGAGAAATGAGGTGGTTAGCCCTAAAGAAATAAAACAAGAAGAGACGAGTGGAATGAGTGGCTTCGATGTGGCACTTCTCTTCATATGCCCTAGGAATCAGAATTTCTTATTCATTTGTTTTAACCCCCTAGGCCCTGGCAGAGTGCTGAGGGGAGCTGGTGCTAATTTTTCATCTCTGTCTTTCCCACTAATAACTTCTTTCTACTCTTGTTAGTGGACCCAAGTTCCCCGGCTAAGGCTTTTCGACATCCAGGTCCAAATAATTTTTATTTCCCTAGAATATAGGAGACAGCATGTTTTAGTGGTGGTGCTGGGGAGGATGGAAAAAAAATCAAAGCCAAAACCTAATCAAACAAAAACCAAAAACTGGCTTTGGATTTAGATACATCTGGTTTGAATCCCAGCTCTGCCAGTTAATGATAGTGAAATTGTCTAAATTTTTTTCATATGTAAAATGGGGTTATATCATCTGCTTCGTGGGATGTTGTGAGGACTTGAGATAACACGTAAGGCCTCTAGCAGAAAGCTTCAAGTGCCCCAAAGTTATGTTATGGTAAGCCCTCAGAACATGGAGAGCTACACTCAGAGTTATAATCAGTGAATTTCAGCATGCCAAGCAATTGTTTTTCACTGCTTACACGGGAGGAGGCAGGCAGTTCAAACAAACAGACAATAAGAAGCATCACCTCAAGATTTCTATTAAACTAGGGAGGTATTTGCTATTCTGTTTTGGAGAGAAAACAAAAGATTTGGTTTTAAGTCTAGGAGGTGCTGGAAATAGGAATACCTTGATCTAAAAATCATTAGAAATTACTTGGATATTTACAAAAAACACAAAGGTTACTACAGAATTTCAGTATCATATGACTGTAGATAAGAAATTCTATTGTATTTTGTAATTAATTTATACATTTGTTCTCTTTACTTTTTTCATATTTTTGTAAAAACATAGTGGGTTTTTTTCCCATTATTTTATTGGGATCATAATGGCTTATAACATTGTGTAATTTCAGGTGTACATTATTATTTATCAGTTTCTGTATAGACTGTATCGTGCTCACCACTAATAGTCTAATTTTTATCCAACACCATATATATGTGCCCCTTTACCCCTTTCACCCACCACCCCAATCCTCTTTCCCTTTGGTAACCACCAATCTGTTCTCCTTGTCCATAAAATCGTAGTGGGTTTAATTAGGAAAATAAGGATGAAAATGTCGCACATTTTAACAATAAAAGTAAAGTTTTAACATATTGTTAAAACTCATATTGATAAAATTATAGATTTTCCTACAACTACAGAGAGCTAATGAATTAGAAGCTAGAAGGATTATAATGTATGCTTTGTATTTCTTGTAGGAAAGGAAGGCCAATGTTCTAAAGTGATTTTGTAAATGGCTCTTCCTCCCAGCACAGAGCCCAGGTGTCCAATGTCATTCGTGCTTGGATTCCATCCCACTACTTAATGTACTAGACAGACAATTACTGCAAGATTTGCAAGGAAACAGTGCCAGATATTTTGAAAGGTAAACTTTGCTCCCTGGGGAAATAAGTTGCTAGGTAGGTGGAGTAAAATAAAAATCTTGGATCACATGACATGAATCTTTTGAGAGAGACCATTTGAGGGTACCTCAAATGACTGTCATGTGCTGGACGGATTCATGTCTAGTGCATACAATTAGCTAAAATAGTAAAACCTACAGGCCCTAGTTTTGGCTCCCTGTTTTAAATGGCTTCAATCAGTCTAAATTATTTTCTTATAAATTCCTTTCTTTCTTATAAATTCTTTTCTTTATTATATCAAATTAAAATAGAACTGCTCCAAAAATTCAGAGTGAATGGTGAATGTGAAGGAGTTTAATCACAACTTTAATACATATTTTATAATTTTTAGACATACAGAAACATTTTGAAAGCAAGCCTTCAATAGTAAGTCCACAAAATCTAAATATTAAAGTTACAGATGGGACCTAGCTTGAACTTGACTGAAGTAACAAAACATTATAATATCAGTGGCATTATCTTTTGTTAGAACAACCACCCCAACCTAGTTCAATTACTGGATGCCTTGTGGGTACAAAATATGGTTGAGTTACAAAGCATGTTAAAATAAAATCCCAACAAGTGAAACATATATTCCATATATCTTTGTAAGTATGGTAACTAGCATTACTTTTATTTTATAGCTGGTGGAGAGAGCATGCCCTACCTAGTTTGGCAACGGTTTCAGTGTAAACAGAGCTACAAAAGCACAAAACTTTAGAGCCGGAAGGAACTTAGTCACCTTGACAATTATCAGTCTAGTTGAATAAGATGTATGAATATTGGCTCCAAAATAAGATCTTTGAGATATCCCTGGTTGTGAGGGACTTATAAGATTTCCTGGATCAGGATTCTATTTCTCTGCTTCTGATTTTCTTTTCTTTTTCTAAATCCATTATTACTACTTATTCATTTTCTCATAATCTTCTAATCACTAGATTAAAGTTTTGCTTGTCGCCCAACTTGATCTAAGTGAGGCTAAAAAGGTCTTTCATTTGAGCTCATATACATATGCTTAAACCAACACCCAGTTTGACCAAACCTGTAAGGACGTGACCTTCTAGGCTCTTGCTATTAAATTTCTGTAAATATCACGAGGTGCCTTTAGCAAGGACTCTGCTTACATAGGGCTGCAGTGCAAATCCTCTCTCCAAATCCATTAGAGGTTGGAGTTTGTAAAAATGCAAAATTCTCTGAAACCAGATATTGTTTTCCTTTTCTTTATGGAGAAATTGAAGACCTAGTTACATCCAGGAAAGCTTTCTAACCCGGTTCTCCCTCTAGAGGGAGACACAGTCCAGCTTTTATGCCGATTGCCGCCCTCTCATCTTTTACTGTCTCTTTCTTTTTCTGCAGGACTGCAGTTTGCTCTCAGCAGCAGCGGAGGCTGCTAACAGAGCTGGCTGTTGGGAGAGAGACGGAGGGAGGCAACGCCGCCTGGTCCCGCCATCCCATTTTACTGCTTAACTCAACCCGGAGAGTCGGGATCTATTCTCTGCCTGCATTCTCCTTGTATTATACAGGGAGACCAGCCACTCCGTACGCCCTGGACAGCCAGGCTCGGGGGAATGGAATAAGGGGTCTGGGTGGAAAGGGGGTTTTGCCCTTTACGGTGGACGGTGACTTTCTAAAAGATACCACCGGGGTCTTTGACAGCACAGCGCCTGGGGTGGGAGGTGGAGAGGAGGCTTTGATTACTAAACCGCTTACTTCTTTTTCTTCTCTTGATCTGGATTCGTTTCCTCGGCCCCCTCCTCCGCCCCTTTTCTCTCCCCTCCCGCCTTCAGCGAAGTGACACAGGCAACACCTGCTCGTTCGTGTTCGATGTTGGAACTCGCACCTTCTCGGTGGTGACGGTGCCAGCGGACTAGGGACCGGGGCACGGCGGCGGATTTCCCTTCCTTCCAGCCCACGATGCCTAGAGGGGCAGCGGTGGGGCTGCGTGGGGCTCTGCCCGCAGCACTGGGAGGCGGGATTGAGGGGCTGCAGCTGGCCAGGAGTTGCTGCTAAGGGGACTCGGCGCGAAGTCTCCGAGAGGCCGTCTGCTGGGACCTATCCGCGTACAGCGGGAGCAGGGGCACCTGCACCCGGGACCCGGGCGTCTCGCGGGCGGAGGCCGCCGAGCTCGGAGCCGCCTCCTCGCTGCCTGAACCTCTCCAGCTGCTTCCCGACGTTGGAGACCGGGACCTGCCAGAACCGGGGACTGGAGAAGTACGCGGCGGAGGCTGCTCTCCCGAAGGTGAACGGTTCCGTCCAATTGCCTTTCCCCAGAGAGCAAAAGGGAGGCGGAGAGAGGAACGGAGGATGTGTGTGTGTGCGTGAGGGGGGGAGCTGACGCGAGGCCAGAGGAAAAGTCGTTGCTCGGCGTTAAAAGCAAACAAATCAGAGCCGGAATCCGCGCGGTGATCGCTGCAGGACCGCTTCGATCCGCGCAGTCGGGGGAGCCGAGCGCCCCGCGCGCATCGGGCGAGGACCGCGGGCGCTGGCGGGGCTGCGGGACCTGGGCTTTTCTCAGTAAACAAGTCTTTGGGTTACTTTGACGCTGTGGAAAAAAGAGGGGGAATCAGGCGAGGCTCGCGGACTCCACCTCCCACCCTCTTTAAGGGGATTCCAGGTCGGATGTCAAGAGATTCCTGAACGCTTTTTGCCATCGGAGGAGGCAACACACGCGCGCGCACACACGCACGCTCAGGGCCACACTCGCACGCCCTCCACGAGCGCACACCAGACTTGGGTTCCCTATGCCCCTGAACGGTGACGGCGGATTGGCGTCTCGGGAGCGATGCAAGAGCGATAAGGCTGGAGCGGGCCCGCGGAAGCTGCAGGAGCATCGCTAGGTGTTGCCGCCACCAGGAAGCCGGGCTGCAGGTAGGTAGGTGCGAGCCGCGCCCCCGGCCGCCCGCTGGAGGACCGGGGCCCGAAAGCCCTCCTCTCCTCGGGGGTCGGGGGTTAGGTTAGGGAAGCTCGCCCCGGGGAGGCGAGAGGTGAGAGCAGATGCTGGTTGGGCGGCCAGGGTAGGGGCGGGGTAGAGGGACGCCCAGAGGGGACCCGAGCACGCGGAGGGGCTTCCGAGAGCGGCGCCTCCCTCTCCTCTCCGCCCGGTTTCTCCTGACACAGCCAGCGACCCCGCCGAGGATCGCAGTGGGTTTTAATTCGATCCCTGAGCCGAACCAATCCCGATGGGTAACCATATTGGACTCCTAATTAGGAGCTGGGGGGTCGAGTTCAAGGCAGGATCGATGGGATGTGTCAGGTCGCCTTTCTGAAATCCCTACTTTCTGTCCACTTCAGATTAGTTAATTCTCGGGTCTGTCTGCAGAGGGTGGGCGTTTCAATGAGGCTACTGATTTCTCCACCTCTAACTGTTTTCATGAAGAATCGTCTTGATAAGTTCTGGAGCCGCGTCTGTGTAAAGAGTTATTTAGATTTGGGAACGGACGCTTTATTACGGAATGAAATAAAGATTTAGTAAAGGATACTACAGAGCTTTACGAAAAGGAGCATTTTACGAACAGCGTTCAGGAAAAGGGCAGCTTCAAGGAACTTATGGTTTTTATTTCTTTCCGGAGAGATGTCTCCCAAATCTTGCTAATAGTACACGGGTTTTCTGCTCCACTCCTTTGCTGCCTTTCCCCCTTCTGTTCCAAAAGGCCAGGTTCCTACCAAGAGGTGTTTTCTTAAGGCTGCTGATCTTCACATGTCAATGGGGAACGTGTTATTTCCAGAAACTGCTTTTGCAAAGGAAAGTTTGAGATCCGTCGTCCTATTTCTCCTAGAACCATCTAGTCTCCACTTGAAAAGGACGAACTGCAGGCGCTTGCAGAGCCCCCGGGTAGACGCGACGCGTTCCTATTCTGTATTCCACTTCCTGACCGAGTGTTAACAATTGCCCCAAGCGTTTGGAATCAGATGTGTAGTTACTACAATGGCTAGCTAGCCTATCTTCACCCTGTGCTGGATGAGTTCGGCTCGTGGCAATAAGACAGAAAAGAAAATATCTTTGTTTTGTGAGTGTTAAGTCCCCTCTTGAATTTTGCAAAAATCGTTCTTGAAAAAACAAAAACAAACCTTTATGCAACCTTTACTCTGAAAAATAGCCCCAAAGCAATCACTGTATAAGGGTCCTTCACTCAGGACGGCTGGAATTTCAATGACTATTGACAGGATGATAATTATCTGGTTCCTGTCTTCCCAGCTAGATTGCTTTAGACATCAACATTCAGACTGTTATCAATTAACACTTTAAAACTGCTCTAATAGGCAATGTAAGTTAAGACAAATGAGTAATTAAAGATTTCTTTGTAAAGTGCTAAATGGCAATAACCAGCGAAGGAGATTAAAAACATTTCTAAAGCCTCTAAAAACCAGAGCATTGAGATTATTTGTATTTACTCCAGCCTTCCCATGTTTGTACGTGTACTCAGACTGGTGAATCTTTTACAGTTTCAAAATTGGCACCTAAGAGCCTTAAAAATGTTCAGACACCTTTAAGTTTTCTCTTTTCCTACTTTTTTTCTGTTCTGGAGCTCATCCTGAGTCAATTGTTTGAATAATAACCTCTTTTTAGAGTCCTAATTTTTAAAGCCATCAGTAACCATTGAAAAGGCAGGAGAAACCGCACTGGAGCTTATTTTATTTTCATTTTCTTAATTTTCAATGAAAAAAATTGGGTTGTATTATTTATAGATATACCATGAGGGCAGTGTCACTGCCAACTGAATGCTTAGGCTTGGTGACTCTTTTAGAGACAGAGAACACAGTTTTAAAGTGTTGCTTTACTCAAATGAGGCATTTTTTTGAGACTATAATCTTGATTGTTTTCTTGCCTTTAATAAAGTTAAGTAGTTTAGGATGCTTCAGCTAACGTATTTGTATACAGTTATGACATATGTCTCTTAAAGAAGAACCCAAAAACCTTGACATCAAAGCAAGCACCTATAATGCTACAAGTTGTGCTAGAGGGGAATCTGAGGTTTCTGAGTATGTGTGATGTTGAATCTGAAAAATATTAGCTTATTTTAACAATAACAAATTGGAGAATGAAGATTCGCTGAGAAGCCCGTGGATCTGTGTCAAAAAGACACATGTTGCTTAGAGACTGCATTATAGTATTTACTAACCACCAAGTTATAAAATGTGATGACACGGCTGTAAAAAGATCTGTTTTTAGACGTGGCCACTTTTCCCTTTTAAAAATTTATAAAGTGGTGAAACTGAGGGAGTGATAGGAGATTTTATAAAAATTATTTTATATATTATCAGTACATTTTAGTGGCCCTGGATCCAGCATCTTCAATATAGTATTTTAATGATGATCCTTTTACAATGTGTTTTTGAATATTGAAATGTTGAAAGTGCATTTTAGGGTTGATTTATCACTAATTGCAGGTTATGGATTACCCTATACAGGCAGGGTAAGATGTGCCTCTCCAGCATTTTCCAGGCATTTCTCACTATGGCCCCTAATAAAAGGTACTGTCAGATTCTGCCCAAGTTCAGCTGTGGCTGCAGGCTGAGGCACATTTGTCTCTCTAATGCATGTCCCAACTAGGAATGTTCCAAAGTGTCATCAGTTATCTCTAAGGTATTTGAGAAGATGAAGCAAGCAGAGTGCAAACGATTCAGTGCCCCTGCTTTTGCTTCTGCAGTATTTTATTAGGGATGCCTCATTAGGTCGTATTATTCTGCAGCTGTTTTGTTCATTGAAGACGCAAGTAAAAATAAGGAACTTTACTGTGCAGTGCAGTTTTGTTTTCTTGGTGAAAAACCATAAGTTGACGTAAAATAAGCATCCAACATAGTCCCCTTTGATCTATGCCTGACGTTTACAAATGCAATTCATCAACCTGTTCTTAGTAGGGCTCCGTCAACACAGAGAAGACATGCGTTAACACAGACTGCTGCTCAAGATGAGGGCCAAACAGCTGAACCAGCCTCATATCTGGTGCACACACTTGCACAGGATTTCACATGATACATCTTGCTTGTGAACCATTGATTTTTTAGTACCATGTAATATGATGCATTTGCCATTTTCTTAGAAAATTCTTTGGTTAACTTTATTTTGAATTACTTTGAGCATATTGACCTACACCACTGGAAGAAGAGGAATAATTTCACGACGAGTTACCATGAGTCTTTTTGGAGAACAGTTTTACTTTAGGTCTGGAACACAGTCTGAAAGAGGGGAGATGGAAAGTGGGCCTGGCAAACCGAGACCTAGAAGTTAGTTTTTTTTTAATAGTCATTAACCACTGATTTATTGAGTCATTTTTAGAAAGTCTGACTCCATTCAGCACAGTGATTCAGTGTCCTTGTCAATGAAATAAAACCAACAATTCTTGTCTTCTATTTATTCTTAACGGAAATTTTAAGAGGAATGGTTAGACTTATTGGAATGTGAAAAAAAGTAGTATTTAAATACATTTCTCTGTAATATCTAACTAATCTCAATATCTATACATATATATGCACATGCATATGTACATATGCTTTATTGACACCCATGTAAAATACTGGTTTTGTGTTAAAGGGGGCTGAGAATGACTTTAAAAAATGTCTACATTTTTAAGTACATAGTTTTTCATTATTTTACATGATTTGACCTACAGTACAACTGTGTCCATGGTTTAATAAGGTCATTGATAATTGAGTTTTGCTATTTGAGCCTCTGTTACATGCAGTGTGTTTTGCTCTTTAGTTTTTCTTTTGGAGATATTTTTATTTGTGAGGCTACAAATGCAATAATAAATAAATAAATTTTATCCTCTACGTAGGGGCTCTTTGGGATGTGTTTGTTGACGCTATGACTTGGAATTTTAACACATCTTAAACACCAAATATATCTATATGCTGTCTTTATTAAATGTGCACCCCCACAGTCAGAACACAAACCGTGCATTCCATTAGAGCATGCTATTCTGGTTTACAAATGGTCTCTACAAGTTTTTCAGAAACATATTGATGTTATACTCCAAATTTATGTTAGATTTCCCAAACCCACCCACTTACAATGTGTATAGCACATGTATATGTTGGATTTCATCCTGTGCTGTAAAGATAGGCAAGCTAGTCACTGGAATTAGTGAAAATCTGGCCTATTTAGACAACTGATTGTTATTACTATTGGAAAATAAAAGACTTTCTGGTTACTTGGGACTCAGATGAAAAGTGAATGTATAAGCTGTAAGGAGAATATTCCATTCTGTTCACAATGATCCATGTGGGGTAATGAGA
Source organism: Diceros bicornis minor (assembly GCF_020826845.1). Classification (NCBI taxonomy): domain Eukaryota; kingdom Metazoa; phylum Chordata; class Mammalia; order Perissodactyla; family Rhinocerotidae; genus Diceros; species Diceros bicornis. The sequence goes on from NC_080756.1 coordinate 7,735,467, forward strand.
TATAACTAAGGAATCAGAGCTTATATGCTTATATTAGATAAAGTCCTTTTAATCACTTCCTTCAATCTCCTAAATTACTCCATAGTAGCTGTAATTGTTTTATGATTTTCCCTGAATGGCCAGTTAGGGCAGGTACATCTCCCTTTCCCCCAGCAATGGCACAAATGTAGCTATTCAATTACATTTATATTTATATTGCTTCTTCTATACAGTAGATTTTGGAAACTCTTTACAGAGAGGTTGGATAATGTGGCATCTTAGCACTTATGGTGGTAGGCTGAATTTAGTGCTTTGACAAAATGGGGACAAGCAGCCAAGCAAGTCTCCTTTGCTCTTTTATCTCCCGTGTTATGTAAAGCTCACTGGAAACATCAAGCCTGGGGAGTGCAAAGGAGCTGTTGATGAATGCAAGGTTTGTTTTACTAAATATTTTTATGGGTTTTTTTTGCTGCTGTGAACTAGTCACTGTATAATTGCACGCATGTGAATGGGCAACTGTGGTGACCTTTAAAGGTCATGCAAAGATTCTCAACCTGACACTTTGCAGTGTTAATTGCCTATGGTCCCTGTCGCCACATGTGGAGCTTTCTGTTGAGCTTAATAGTATGGAACAACACTTCGGCTTTTTTTGGCAGGTGATGCCGCTGTTTATAAGCGAGTTTATGGAGGTGTGCATAGTAGGCACTATGAATGAAGATTTTTGGAAAAGTGTATTTGTGCTTTGGAATTAAAATTTTCAAGCCAGAATGGCCTGGGCTATGAGGAGATAGACAGATTCTTTCTGGTACAAAAAACCAATCATTCAAAATTATTATCTATATGCAAAAACTGTGCCATAGTTTCATTTTCTTCTGGCTGAATTTTCCCACTTTCTTTTTTAACATCTTCTTGGAGATTCCGATGAGAATTGTACTTAAATGTTGGAGGAAGTAAATATGTTTGCTCTCTCCTGCTCTATTATGAAAAAGACCATCTATATGAGAAAAGCAAGGTGTGTTACTTGTTGCAGTCTGCTTTTCCTGGCTTCGTGTTCTTTGTCTTTCTACGTTGGAGTAAGCAAAGGCAGACAACTAAACAAGGGTTAGGTGGTCATAGGAATCTTAGTAACAAAACCCCAACCTAGTAATAGAACACTGAGTCTTTCTTAGAATATATTCTTCGAGAAGGCAGACCTTCTCCAGCCCTAAAACTTGGTCTCCTCAAACAATAGAGCTTTATGTACTGATGCAGTAAATTTGTGACTGCTCAGACGAGTCAAGAATTCAGAAATGACTGATTCAGATCATTTGAGGAAAACAACATATACACTTATATTTTTTATTTGTATTAGTTTATGGACAGTTTCAAATTCATTTAAGGTGGAAAAACCTTGATTATTGTTACCATTTCTTTCTTCATTTAGCTTTACCTTGTTATAGGTGTATAGTGAATGGCATACTCAAATTAGTTGGTGCTGGAGAGCTCAGCTTCAGGAGGACTTAACTCCTCCTTAGAAGGGCCATCAAACATATCAGTAGCAGTGACCTGGTTTCGTTTGTATTTTCTTCGGAAAGTTGAGTTGAATTGGGTGCAACAGCTCTAACTTTAGTTCTTCACTTTTGTGGTATATAAGGAGAAGGGAGGTAGATGGTTTGCCTTTCAGTCAGGAAACCTAAAAGCCAAGGGGAGAGTGAAAGGGCATTGAAATCGCATATTCCATTAAACAGAAGCCCCATTTGGGGCAGCTTTAAGTTCAAGGAAAATTTCTAACCTAATTTTTTTTCAGCTTTAGTTCTTGAAATGTTATATCACAGTAGTTTCCTGCTAAGATACATATTTAGCATTATTGCAAACTCCTTTTAGATTGATTGTTGGTGTGTTTATAAATATACCAGAATTGGGTCAAAATTTAGACTTTGCTATTTGAAGATATATTTGCTCATGACATCATTTGTTGAGTGCTTGAAATTGATTGGCTTGCATTTTGGTCAGCAGATAAATGTTGAAAATGACTGTTATGAAACCAACGTGGTGCAGTGGCAAAAGCTCTGGAGATGCTTTCATAGCTCTACCGATAAATAACCATGTAACCACGAAAAAATCACTTTATTTCTCTGTGCCTCAGTTTCTCAGCAATATATTTTTTCAGTCACGTTTTCAAGACAATTAAAATTTTTTCCTGTGTCCAGACCTACTAAGCATCATAGCATGGGAAGTATTAGTAGTCCTGCAGGACGTACCTTTTAGTTAGGAAGTCAAGGGGCATCTAGCACATACTTCCTGGCACAGCAGTAAGTGTCCCATAAATGCTTTTCAATACATGATCTGTAAAAGTTGTCCAGCTTTCTAGGATGATGATGATGTTAATGATGATGATGGCGATAACTAAAGACTATAGATGTGGGGACATAAAATTGAATCAGACTAAATCTTATCATTCAGTTTAGCCATTTTGCCTAGTTTGCATGATGCTGTTTGTTGCAAAACAAGTTGTGATAGGCCATGAGTCTTAGGCTTGTTAGTGTTACATGTCTGTTCTGTACTGCTGTTTTTCATAGTCACTGAAATAAAAACGGTTTGGATGATCAACCCAAATAGAACTAGGCTATCAAATGAATAACCTTCATATACCTGTTGATAATTAAACACATTCACTCAAAATCTGTGTATGAACTTTTGAGAATTTATAAACCTCAAAACTCATTTATTCAATAAGTATTTACTGAGCACTCTCTAGGTGCTTGAGATATCTCAGTAAACAAAAGATCAAGACACTTGCTCTCATAGAATTTACCGTTTTAGTATATTACTTAAAGTTTTGAAATGAATCTGGAGGAACAGCTCAATAATGTATTGTGCTGTGTCTGCTCTTGCTAGTAATTCTTGTTTATCACTGTGAGGTACAGTTCTGAAAAGAAACAGTTAAAATAGTTAAAATATCTGAGTTGGAATGAGTTGTGAAGACAAATATTATGGTACATATTTAAGGTGAGGGAGTATGTAATTCAGTGGATTGATTCCAGTTCACAAGATTTGTGATCGAACTGAGGGTGATTCAAACAGTAGCTCCTTTTCCTGAATTACGTATATGAAAGAATAAATTCAGATAGGCTGAGTGACTTGAGATCAGCGACATGATGCTTCCTAGAGCCTCTTAAAGGGGTCACAAATTCAAACACCTGTAGGAGTCGAGCTGGGAATGTGAATGAATGAAATAGACCAAATGGAAGATGACAGATGGCAACTGACACACAACCTTAGCTTGATCGTTGGAGAGACCATAGGGAGTGGTGGAGATTCTGGCCAATATCTAAGTGGACAACTGAGCCTTGGCTCCATTTGTTGCCATGCCAGAATGTGGGTCTGGTGTTGCCAGATTTTCTGATTTGTAGAAGAGAACTTAGATGTGCAGATTTTTTTAATGTGAAAATTCCAGATTTGTAAATGATGGTAATGAATTCAAATTGGAAATACTATGTGGACCAACAGACATATCTGTAGGCTAAGGGCCGTGAATGTGTCACTGTTGACAGAGGGATAAGCGAGGACAGCTAGTTAGGAAGATGTGTGTATGCCTGCCCTTCTGTCATCTCTAGCCACAGTCCTCCAACCCTACTTGCATGTGGAGCCAGGGTGGTGGCCAGTAAAGGGCTCAGCTAGAGGAGCTGAATGATAATGATGAGTGGTTCAATCTTACCCCTGTATCTAATTTTCTTTCCTCTTATTGACTCATTGTACAACTGATGCTGAACTCACCTTGAAGTTGGTGGTATCTTGGAGGGTTTAAGAGATGTATCGGGAATGCAGAAGTTTAAATTTATGCCAAATATTTGGAACCACTCTGTAGTTCCATAATGCCTTATTCCTTTAGATCAGTGCTTCTTAAACTTCGCTATGCACGTAAATCACCTGGGGGAATTTTGCAAAAAGGCAGGTTCTGGAGTGGGGCCTGAGATTCTACGTTTCTAGCAAGCATCTAGGTGAAGCCAATGCTGTTGGCCTATGAACTGCAGTTTGAGTTGCAAGGCTTTAGATAGCTTTTTCACCGCTGAATTCCATTCCATGCATGCAGAAGGGTGGGAGGCCTCCAGTCTTACCTCTCTGATGGGTTTCTCCCTGTAGTAAGCAGACTATACCTGGCCACTGACTCTAAACCCTTTTCTCAAAGGCTCTTTAATCTGAGCACAGAAGTCATAAGTGTTTTGCTTAGTTTTCTAGTCTTCTATTTAGAGAACATATTGTTTCCCTAAAGCATAAATCAGAAATTGTCTTTTCTTCACATATTAATTAATGCAAGTTTGGTTTACTTCCTACAGTTTGAAGAAATACACTTATTTATTTCATAACTAAGGCATTATATTATACATAGTTGTATTCTAGCATATAAGGTCAATTGTAGATCCCCAAGTCATTTTGGGATTTCAACAGTAATTGCTTTTTTTTAGGGCTTAAATGTCAAAATTTTGGCCACAATGTCTAGATTTTTGTTATACTTAAGTCATTATTATGAATAGGTGGAAGGATGAACTTGAAGAAAGATGGTTTTCCTTGTTTATTTATCGGGCTTACAACTTTAAGGTGAATATCTCTTCTTTTATTTATTTTATTTTATTTTATTTTTCACTCTACAAATCCTAAATACCATTCCAAAGTGGTCTCTTTAGGATTGAACATGGAGTTTGACTTCTTCATATATTATTAGTATTTTTTTTTTCCTAAACCAGTTTTACTAATGCCATAAGGTGTCATACCTCAGGTGTGTGACTCTGTTCTACTGAAGAATGACCTGGGTCCATGTCACAAGCTCAGTTCATTGGGTAAAATATTTTGTTGTCAGTTTTATTAAGGCCTTAGAAATTCTTGTGTTTTCTTATGCTGGTATCTTAATTATTAATTGAGATTAGATTGAGACATGTCAGTCTGAGGGATTGAAGCAGTTTGTTTTCTTGCAAGTTGCATGATTAATATAGTTTGCAATAGTAATACTATTAAATCTTACTCAATTTCTTTCCTTTAAATGCTTTGAAGTTTCTATTATGTAGAATAGCTTTGCTTATAGCTGAGTAATGATGTGAATTCATTTTACTGAGTCTGCTAGACTGTAAGCTCGGTGAGGCAGAATCATGGGTATCATGTTTCTATCGATTTCCAGTGCTTAGCCAGCACATAATAGGTACTTCATAAATTTAATGGGAAGATGGTCAATAGTTCATATTGATAGAATGTCTTTTGTATGTTTCTTCAACGTGTGAGGAAGTATTCTGGGAAGAATTCTTATTTATTTTGTCTAAGTGAATGTGTGTTTGTGTGAGTGTGTTGTGTGAGAGAGAAAGAGACCATTGATTTTGACTACACTTTCCATCTCCAACCTGAAAGGAATTTTAGCATTAGAAAAATACATACATTCTAGGCAAAACATCAAGGACAAAAATAAAATAAGCATACCGACTGATATTCACATTCTTTCCACAATTTATTGTAACCTGGAGGCTTAGAGACTACATATGCTTGGTTCTCCTCTTGTATAAATTAACTAATGTTTGTCAATGTCAAATTTAAGTGTTGTTAATCACATATGGAATATATTTTGATTGCTCTTGTCAGTGACCTGACTCATCATTCATTAAGGAATTTAAAGCCATTTATTCTTATCTACATAATTACCATTTTCATAATTTATCAGGAACCACATTTGCTTTTTTCACCTTCAGGAACACTATTGATTGTGATACCATTGTTCTTGGCTTCAGTGATATTGAAAATTATTGGTATTCTAATTTTAGATGCTGTTTAGTATGGATACTATGCATTCAAGTATTTGTTGATTTTATTTTAGTGCTCTGAGTTAGGTAAAGCTTTTAAATGCTTGCTGCCATAGCAGGTTTCACAAAATTAAAACTCTTTGACTATATTTAATTATTAAGGAAACACGTGTATTATAAAACCAAAAAAAGTCAACTCATTAGATCATTAAAAACTTAAAGTTGAATTTTTTGTGTTGCCTTTATTTTAAAAGATTGCATTATACCGTGTATGTTAACATCCCTATATGCTTAAAAAGTTTCTCAAAACCCTTAAATGTGATATCTTCACTCTTTGAAGTATAAAACATATCTTTGGAATTCTTTAATGAGTCAAAAGTCAGGCTTTAAATTGAATGGACCTGATTTTTCCCTGTGTTGTCCCCAAACAGACTCGCATCATTAAGATCTAAGGTTATTGAGCAAGGGCTACTGTGGAACTTATTGAAAAAGATCTATTCCTCTTTCCTAACTCAATCTAAAATATGAGATTAATGAAAAATTTAGGTACTGTGTAGTACTGAAAGATTTTCAAAATCAATAAGTAGAATTAAAATCAAGCTTATTGTACACTGGTGAATTTTAACTTGGAGCAAAGTCCACGTTATACTTCTAGGAAGACTGGGTGAGCTATGGTTTTCCTTGCCTAGTATCTTTTCCTAGCGGCTGATTCATCCAGTCTTTAAGGTGGACTTCTAATAAGAAGTTAGACAAAGAATAAATCTGTTATAATTCTTGGAAAACGAAGAGGTAAAATGGCAATGAGGCTGAAGTAAGACTACAGAGGACAGAAAAATGTGTGGTGCCAAACCAAATTTTCCCACTTGGTCTTGTAAAAGTTCTATGTAGGAATAAGAAATTTCTGTCGAGGCTTTTTTACCAAACTAAAAGTCAGAAAGAATGGATCCTAATTCTGACCCTGCTACCAGATAGTTGTCAACCCTTAAAAAAGTTACTGAACATTTTCATTATCAGTGGTAAATGAAATGATTGGATTTAATGATTACTTAGATCCCTCCAAAGCTACAAAGTCAGTCGTGACCATAGCCATCCTTCTGTGCTTCTCTTCTGTCACCTGAACATATCTTAGACACTGTTCTTTCTGTCTGTTTCCTCCCTAGACTCTGAAATTCTTGAGGGCAAGGAATGTGTCTTATTCTTCAGCTTGTACCACCTAAACCTAACCTATAATATTTTCAGGAGTTTAATAAATGTTTTATTAATTGATCTTTAATTTTTTTATTCTAAAATTCTAACTTATTTTCCTCTTTCATTTCCATAATAAACAACAAAGTATATTCCAGACACATAAGTAATAACTACAATTGCATACTGCTGTATTGTTTACAAAACATTTTCATGCTTTTGATTTTATTTGATGTTGTGAAATGGCTGTGAGTTAGGGATGAGGGCTCTCCTCGATTTCAGGTGAGGAAACTCTGATAGAGAGTGGTAAAGATCGTAAAAGTAGCGAATGCCAAGAGCCTGGTTTGAATTCACAGCCTATCTGTTGGGAGACACTTCTCCATGGGTTTCTCAAGACACTGACTACCGTTTTGTTCCAAATATCTTTCTAAGGACGTTTAACAAGTGGAAAATCTTGGAAAATAATGTCTCCCTCTGAATCTCGGGGCAGACTTGCTTACTGTCCAGCATTCATAAAAATAGTGTCTCCCTTCAGGGCAAAGGGCAGATTTGCTTGAAGTCCATTATAGAAGATTTGGGTTCCCTAAGCTCAAGCTTCCACAAACCAATGAATGTGCAGTGTCCACATGGGCTGCTTCACACGTGGACTTGGAGACAAAGGGAACTGACTCAAGTGTGATGCTCATGCTGTGTGCTGTGTGATAAGTCCTCTGTCTCTGACCCAGGAGTCTTGCGTCATTTGCCAGCATTCATAAAACATGGTAGGCTAACTGTAAGCTTGCGAGTAGGGAAAAATCTCAGAGCCTTTGCAGTTGTTGACAGTATATCTTTCTGTCACATCAAAGGACATCTCTTTTTCTTTGCCTAGTTTATGTCCACTTTCGTAGCCACTCTGAGTAAAATTGTAACAAAAATGAAAGGTCTATTATAGTGGTTCCAGGCTGTTAGGACTGGAGTCCCTCATGAGGCCCATCCTCCTCTGATATTTGGAAAGATCCTTTGGTGGCAGTATGGAGGATGAGTTCCATGGGGGCCAAGATAGGAAGCCGGTGAGACCACCTAGAGAGCTATTTCAGTGATTCTGGTGAGAATGGCAAGAGTTCGAAGAAGAGTTGGAAAAAGGGAGGAAAAGAAGATACAATTTAGAGGTAGGAGATGGAACCAACTGGTCTTGGAGACTGGCTATGTGGGAGAGGGAGAGAAGAGAATCAAGAATAGGTCCTGGCTTAGGTGATTGGTGCTGTTTATACAGTGAGATCCCAAAGCTACTGTAGTCTATAGAGATGAAGACAATTGGGTTAATTTTAAACATTTTGAGTTTGAGGTACCCTTAGGATATCCAAGAGGAAATCTGAATAAATAGTGGTAAATTTGGATCTGGAGTTCAGGACAGAGCTATGGTTTAGAGATAGAGGCTTGGTAGTCATCGGTGTACATGTAGCAGTTGAAACCTTCTAACTGGATGAGATCTCCAGGAAGAGTGTTAAAAAACACCAAGGAGAGAGCCCTGGGGAACAATAATGTGTATAAAAGAATCTTAGCTCTTTTTAACATAAGCAGGAGGAGTCACCTTTTTCTCCGTTGTTCTTTCTCTGGGTTTTTGCCCAGCTTGCAACAACTTGGCCTCAGAAATCACGGAGACCACCTTTCCTGCAGTGATCTGCTGCCTAGAGAAGCTGATGAGAGCAGGAAGAGGGACCAGTGGAGGGAAATGGGGAGCACGCCGAGAGCTCTCTATTTCTGTTTTCCCTCTGCCACCCCCCGAATATCCTAGTGTATGAAGGCTGTGCCCCCGCAGAGCTGTCACGGACAACAGTGTGAGGGAACAAGGACTTTCCCTCGCGGTCTTTACTCTCTATGGAGATCTATAGACATTAAAAAAATTTAAAACCCAAGCATTTACAATGTGCCAGGCTCTGTGCTAAACACTTTACATGAATTATCTCATTTAATCCACACAGTAATTCCACAGAAAGTTTCTACTGTTAGCCCTGTTTTATAAATAAGTGGCTTGACCAAGGCTACACAGCTTGTAAGAAGCAGAGGCGTGTCTTGAATCACATACCCTGCCTTCGGAGCCGAGTTTTTAACCATATAGTACTATCTCAATCATACTTTTGGAAAATCAGACTCATTCTGCTTAACAGAGTGTGGGTTAGAGAATTGTCTTGGTTCAAATTATTTTATATCTAGACATCTCTTAAGTAGGTCCTATTTCTTCAAGTTTAGAATTGTATCATGAAAATTACACTATAACATCCATAGCAAGTTTTGGATATCGCTCGAATGTCCCATAAGTGACTTTCTATGATTCTCCACTTTCATTAGATGAGAAACTTCACGTAATGAGATAAAGAACTAACGTTCAAGAAAATTTGAAAAATTTATTTATACACTCAAATGTTTGTCCCTTTGAATTGAAAAATAAAAAGCTCCAACTCGTAAACAAATGTGAGTTAAAGCGTGTCTTTTTCCAGAATTTAAATTCAGGCTGAAATATTCTATTACATTTATCTTACAAAACTCTCTCGGGCCCTTTGCTGTGTAAAAAATGGGTCTCTTAGGGGTTGGGTGGGAACAGCCTGTGTAGTAGCCCTGCCTGCGGAACTCAGCTGCACCTGTAGAACATCAATATAAGACTAATTAGATGCTAAGTGCTCGGTGAGTATTGAACAATGCGATCTTCCAATTTTCTGATTAATGACAAAGCCTCATGGAAACATTAATTATATTGGAAGAATTCAGACAATCCCTTTTTGAGTAAAACAGAACATATATCTGCAAGTGGATGTTTTTCCTAATAATATGATAATGCAGGCAGCAGTCGTTCTATGGTAATATGAGTAGTAGGTTCCTATTTTTGAAGGTTATGGGTGTTATTAACATGGTCACAGCATCAAAGGAGGAGTACTGTATTACAAGTATATTGAATTTTCTTTTGCCTCTGTCTTTAGAACTCAATGATGAAAAGGAATGGGAACATATAGAATCTTTCTTTTCTTTAAATGAGAGGTATCATACAACACTAGTACATATATGTTATATATATATATTCAGAATATATATGTTATATGCTCTTTGTATACTTGATTCACTTTCTTGGTCTGAATTATAGTTCTTGCTTATAGAATGGAATAGTAATTGGTGATAATTTCTCTTAATTATCAATATGTTAGGTATCACTATAGATTGTGCTCTAAAATTATAAATAGCAACAAAACTTTCTAGCTGGGGCAAAGAGAAAGTCTCCTTGTGAAAGAGAAGATTTAAAATCATAACAAACAACAATGTAATTCCATTTGAAGAGCCACTTTGTTGAAGATGACAGGGCAGTTTTATTTCAAATGACTGGGGATATGGCAAAGTGAAAATGTGGTATAAAAGGAGCTTATTGTAGATACACAATAACTTTAAAAAAGGAGAAAAACGTGACATTTGAAGGAATAATGATATAATCAGAGCAATGAATATGCATTTCAATATTTTTCGTTACACATTTTATTATAACATTTATACGTGATTTTTATCCCCCTAATCATATAATTTCAAACCAGGAAAAAACCTTGGCATATATAGAATCCAAAGCCTCACTTTATAAATGAGGTCCCAAGGCCCAGACAAGTAGCCAGATTTGCTGAAGGGCACAGAAAGAGCGGCAGACTCGGGTCTGGAACCCCATTTTCCTGATTTCCCAGCGGGATGTTTCCACTACAAATGATCTTTGTCAGTTTTTCATAGAATGAAAGTTCTGGAAGGGAGTTTTGGAGGGCATCTAATCTATCTTGCTTTCTTACATTGACTTAGAAAGTTATGTGAACATTGATCCAATTAAGGACAAGAAATCCACAGAGAAAAAAATGTTAACATTTTATTTTATAATTGATTCTAGAGTTTTTAAAACCCTGCGTGTCAATACATTAATTCATTTAATCATTGCTTATGGAGCCCCATTATATGTTAGGCACTGTGCTCCTTGCTGCAGATACTTAGTAAGAAGAGCAGAGAGTGTCCTTACTTCTTGGAGTTTATAAGCTGGTGGAGGAAATGGCCAATGAACATGTATGTATGGATATACATACACACACACAAATGGATGTGCAAATTAGGGTAAGTGCTGTATTGGAAAATTTATCTTCAGATATTTAGAAAACAGTGTTGTATCAGTGGACAGACATACAGGGAGAAAGATTTTGATTCAAAAGGAGAAAAAATTTGTAATATTTAGAGCTGTCCAAAGATTAAGAGTTTTAGAAAGTGGTAAATTTCTAACACTGGGAGTGTTCATGAAAGTGCAACTGGACAGCTCCCAGGAAAGCCTTAGTTTTGGGGCATTCATACCTTAGATGAACCCTTTATTCACTTATCTTTCTTTGAACTTCTTTATGGTAAATTAAATTCTTTATCCAGTGGGTTTTATTTAGGCTTCATTTTATTTGATTTCTCTGACATTTGATTCAGATGACCACTCCCTTCTTTTCCAATTCCTGCCCACCCCCATAAGCTTATTAAACAATATTTGTGGTTCTCTTCCTACTTCGATGATCATTCTTTAGAACGTCTTTTGCTGGCTCCTCTTTTTCAGCCTTTCCTTGAAATATTGATGTTCTCAGTACTTTGTCCTTGGCATGTTTCTCTTATCAACATGTTCATATTTCCTTATTGATCCTGTTTACTCTCATCCCTTACCTAGTGCCTATGTTTGATGATTTCCAAATCTGAGGTTCCTGGCAAGACCTTTTCAGTGTGAATATCCAACTGTGTACTAGGCTTCTCCATCTGGATGTCAGAGCAATCTCAAACTCAACACATCTCAGATTGAACTCATTCCCTACTCTCTCAAAACTCTTCTGTTTTCCTTTGTCAGCAAGTAATATTTAAATCTGTCTGAAGACTAAAAGTTGTTTCAGAAAGTGGTGAATTTCCAACACTGGAAGTTGTTGTGGATGCTTATCATCCACCAGGTCATCTGGATCAGGAACTTGGATACAGGGTTAAAAGGCGCTGGTCTGGAACACAATCCATGACACGTGGTAGATACTTAGTAATTGTCAAATAAATGAATGGATGAAGTCGATGCTTGATATGGAGGCCACTTTCTTTTTTCTAATCTTAAGGGAGATTAAACCATTTGATAAGGAAGGTTGTGGAATGACATTTTCCACATACTTTCAGTTCAGAATGTCTTAAAGGGAAATTGATGAGGAGACGTTTCAAGGTCTTTTCCAGTTAGGAAATCTCATTTTTTCTGTGTATGTAGTGAGGACGTGACGAATGTTTATCGAGTACTCTACCTTGGGCCAATCTCTGAGTTAGGAACCTTCATGTAAATTAGCTCATTTATTCCTCTCAAGGGCCCAAGGAATTAGTATCAATATCTTTATCCTCATTTTATGGCTAAATAGTTGAGAGTCTAAGAGGTTAGTCAAATAGTGGCCCTGCTGAAGGCCACTAAACTTATTAGGCAACTGAACTCGATTTCGAACCCAGGTGATTTGAATTTAAAGGCAAAGCCTTGCTCTACTCTTCATTTATTTTCTGTTGATTATTTTCAATTTACCAAGATCACTGACATTTTAATTCTATCTTTATATAGGAAAAGACTTCGCATGTTCATCTAGCTTTGAGTTTGTGATTAGTGTGTATTAAGCCTACTTTGTGTTTATACTGAGCATTATATGCAGTAAAAAGAGGGAGAAGTCGGTCCTGGCCTTGAAAGAGCTTTTGACATAGTCACCTGCGGTGTTACTGAGTGTGCTGTCTGGTCCATCTTGAAGGTTGTAGAAAAACATTTTAAACCACCCTGGATCCAAGATTAATGCCTGTAATGCTTCGTTTTTCCTGCTGAATTGCCGTAGTTACACGATCTTGGAAACTCTCTTTGGTGTACTGATGAATGTATCATTCAAGCGATGTCAAGAGAGTCTTCTGTTTAGACAGAGCTATTGGGGCCCTCTTTTGGGCTGTTGCACAACTTAGATTTGCATCTATTAATGCATCTGCCTATTGCAATGAAATTACTGATTTGTTTCCCTTGGTCACTAGGTTATATGATTCTCGAGGGCAGGGACTGTTCTTTGTGTATTTCCTGGCATGTTGTTATCCCTTAGTAAATGTTGGAGGATGAAAGAAGAAAGAAAGGAAGGGAGGGAGGGAGGGAGGGATGGACGAAGAGAGGAAGGAAAGCATCTTTGTCTTCTATCTCCTGCACTTACAATTTTGTCAAATAAGAAACAAATTAGTCTGAAATGTTTTATTAAAGAATAGTTTTACTACATTGTCTATACTGTGTCTCTTTTTGACAGGGAGATTTTGTGGTGATTTGCTTCAGTAGATTTCCAGTTACGTTTAAAAATATATATATGAGAGACGACACAGTTACACTGAGCATCTTCCTAATCCTCCATGAATTTTTAAAAATGATAGATGTGGGCCTGTGGCCAATTTCTTAGTATTATAATAGTTTTATATCTTGGTTCTTACTTGGTCTCAGTTTTATCAGTATACAATGCATCAAAAGGGAAGAAAAGAGGTCCTTTAAAGTATCTTGTGAGATTTTTGTCTTTTTGGGGGTGCGTTTCTTGACAATTCATTGCAAAGGGAATGTCATGCAGCAGAAGTTTCTTGTTATTGCTCCAACTTTGTTCTAGTCACAGCTGTAGTTTTCTTTCAATACCATCAACGTACAGGGCCTATGTTTCAGAATTTGGAATTGTTCTGTCATGTAAAATCTTAGCAGAGTGGAGCTCAAAAATTGTGCATGGAGGATTTGCTTGCTTATGTTCCCTCTCTTCTCTTTTCAAATACCATAGATCATCTGCATGAGTCAGCTATCAGTAAAGAGATGATGATTAATAAAACAATAATAACACTTATTAATACTAAAAAAATCATAACAGCAATAATATAATATATAATTAGAGAGACCATATGCCATCTTAAAGGTGGTGAGTCATAGCAAAGTAAATAATGTCGCTAGGTTGCAAACCACTTATTGGTTCCAAAATATGGATCAATCAAGAAATGCTACATCAGCCTAAGTATAAAACTAAGAATAAACATTGTTTTAAAAATTGTGGGTACAAAATGTTCTCGGGTAGAGCCATAATAATAGGCCAACAGCCAAGGGAGTCTGCTGCCTGATAAAGCCCATATCGCAGTTGGGGTTTATAGCTCCCAGTGGCTTCTATTTAGTAAATCCTATGGAGAAGTAACAAACAAACGCATAACTCTGGTGGAGCCAACGTGGAAATGGAAGACCCTGAAAGCAGAGTGACCTGTCTCAGGAACCCAGCTGACTTGATGTACAAGTTGGACAAGTTTCAAAACTAGTATTTCTTTCATGTTTTGGCAACATTTCAGAAGAAGGTGCATCTTAGCTGGATCATATGGTAGTTCTATGCTTGATTTTTTGAGGAATCTCCATACTGTTTTCCATAGTGGCTGCACCAGTTTGCACTCCCACCAGCAGTGTAGAGAGTTCTCTTCTCTCCACATCCTCTCCAACACATGTTGTTTCCTGTCTTGTTAATTATAGCCATTCTGACGGGTGTGAGGTGATATCTCATTGTAGTTTTGATTTGCATTTCCCTGATAGTTAGTAGTGATTTTGAACATCTTTTCATGTGTCTGTTGGCCATCTGTATATCTTCTTTGGAGAAATGTCTGTTCAGGTCTTTTGCCCATTTTTTAATTGGGTTGGTAGTTTTTTTGTTGTTGAGATGCATGAGCTCTTTATATATTTTGGAGATTAAGCCCTTATCAGAAGTATGGTTTGCAAATATCTTCTCCCAATTGTTAGGTTGTCTTTTCGTTTTGTTGATGGTTTCCTGTGCTGTGCAGAAGCTTTTTAGTTTGATGTAGTCCCATTTGTTTATTTTTTCTATTGTTTCTCTTGCCCGGTCAGATGTGGTGTTTGAAAAGATGTTGCTAAGACCAATGTCGAAGAGCATACTGCCTATGTTTTCTTCTAGAAGTTTCAAAGTTTCAGGTCTTACATTCAAGTCTTTAATCCATTTGGAGTTAATTTTTGTGTATGGTGTAAGGTAAGGATCTACTTTCATTTTTTTGCATATGGCTGTCCAGTTTTCCCAACACCATTTGTTGAAGAGACTTTCTTTTCCCCATTGTATGTTCTTGGCTCCTTTGTCAAAGATTAGCTGTCCATAGATGTGTGGGTTTATTTCTGGGCTTTCAATTCTATTCCATTGATCCAGCTATTCCACTGTTGGGTATTTATCCAAAGAACTTGAAAACACCAATTTGTAAAGGTACATGCACCCCTGTGTTCATTGCAGCGTTATTCGCAATAGCCAAGACTTGGAAGCAACCTAAGTGCCCATCAAGGGATGAATGGATAAAGAAGATGTGGTATATACACACAATGGAATACTACTCAGCCATAAGAAACGATGAAATCCAGCCATTTGTGACAACATGGATGGACATTGAGGGTATAATGCAAAGTGAAATAAGTCAGAGGGAGAAGGTCAAATACCGTATGATTTCCTTCATTAAGTAGTAGATAATAACAACAGTAAACAAACACATAGGGACAGAGATTGGATTGGTGGTTACCAGAGGGGAAGGGGGGAGGGAGGAGGGTGAAAGGGATAATTTGGTACATGTGTGTGGTGATGGGTTGTAATTAGTATTTTGGTGGTGAACATGATGTAATCTATGCAGAAATAGAAGTACAATGATGTACACCTGAAATTTTTACAATATTATAAACCAATGTTACTGCAATAAACAAAAAATTAAAAAAATAAATAAATAAAAGAAAAAAAAAAAAGAAGGTGCATCTTTTCACTAGCTATATCACGGGGAGATTTCTTTCCTTGAAGAGACTGTCCGAAGTACTCACCCTAACGTGTGACGCTAACGACTTAATATCTGATTCACTTGACTATAGAAATACTTTTGCTTATAATTATGATGATGATAACACTGGACTCTGACATGTTGTTTCCGTTGCTCAGCATTTAAAGAAGGGATGTCAATTATTTTAGGCCTCAAGGGCATTGTTAAGTCTTGCCCCAGGGTCCTTGGGACGGTAATTTTCTCTGGCTTCCATAAATCACTAGCACAACAAGATAAACTAGAAGACCGTGATGGTGCTTGTAAAGAACTTGGAAAGCCTTACAGTATACGCGTTGTCTTAGAGTCTTTATTTTTTAGATATGTGCTTATAGCGTAAACTCATTTTTATTATACACCTCAGGCTCATTTCTATTATACAGGTGCTATCAGTTATGAACAGAATATATTAACAAAAACAGTTATTAAAAAAGACCTGTTATTTATTTTAAAACATCTATTTCTTGTGCTATTTTCTAAGTCTAATTTACCACTCTTCTGTTTAGCCTCACTTTTTATTATAATCCATATACTCTTACAAAACTCTTATGAAATGCATATTTAAGGCACGGAAACCCTGCAAAGTGAGGTATACAGGTAGTCATCAATTTACTAATGGTGTGTGCAGCTGTCTGTGTGGTGCATCTCAGTGTCACTTAGTTCATAGACTTTGGAATCAGACAACTAAGATCAGAGTTCTAGCTCTGTTGCTCACTAGCTGTATGATATTGGCCAAATCACCTAGCTTCCACAAAGACCAATTTATGGCCAGTTTTGTTTCATCTGTTCCTCCATACACTCCTCTACATCTGGATTAGAAGGTCCAAGATAACTATCATTTCTTCTGAAAATATTTCAGTATTTCTCTAAAAGATAGTAACTCTTTTAAAAATTTTTATATATTTTGGATATTAACCCTTTATCAGATATATGATTTGCAAATACATTCTCCCTTTCCATAGGTTGCCTTTTCATTTTGTTGATGGTTTCCTTTGCTTTGCAGAAGCTTTATAGTTTGATGTAGTCCCATTTGTTTATTTTTGCTTTTATTGTCTTTGCTTTTGGTATCAAACCCAAAAAATCATTGCCAAGACTGATGTCAAGGAGCTTACCCGCTATGTTTTCTTCTAGGAGTTTTGTGGTTTAAGGTCTTACGTTCAAGTCTTTAATTCATTTTGAGTTGATTTTTGTCTATGGTGTAAGATAGGAGTGCAGTGTCATTTTTTGGCATGTGGCTGTAAAGTCTCTCCTTTGTACATTGTATATTCTTGGCTCCTTTGTGGTAAATTAATTGACTGTATATGCATGGGTTTATTTCTGGGCTCTCTATTCTGTT
This sequence comes from Diceros bicornis minor, assembly GCF_020826845.1. NCBI lineage: Eukaryota > Metazoa > Chordata > Mammalia > Perissodactyla > Rhinocerotidae > Diceros > Diceros bicornis. The sequence goes on from NC_080756.1 coordinate 7,752,585, forward strand.
CCATTGATCTGTGTGGCTGTTTTTCTGCCAGTACCACGCTGTTTTGATTACCATAGCTTTGTAATATGGTTTGAAATCAGAGAGCATGATGCCTCTAGCTTTGTTTTTCTTTTTCAAGATTGCTTTGGCTCTCAGGGTCTTTTGTGTTACCATATAAATTTTAGGATTATTTGTTCTATTTCAGTAAAAAATGCCATTGAAGTTTTGATAGAGATTGCATTGAATTTGTAGATTGCTTTGGGTAGTATGGATATTTTAAAAATATTAATTCTTCCAATCCATGAGCATAGAATATCTTTCCATTTATTTGTGTCTACCTCAATTTCTTTCATCCATGTCTCATAGTATATAAGACATTATATGCAGTATATAAATGTATATATGTATATATGCATATAAATGTATATCTATATAAAATATATAGTATACATGTATGTATATATATGTATATGTATGCATATGTAAAAAAACTTACAACTCAATAGCAAAAAACCAAACATTCCAATTAAAAAATGGGCAAAGGAACTGAATAGACATTTTTCCAAAGAGGACATGCAAATAGCCAACAGGTACATGAAAAGGTGCTGAACATCACTAACCATCAGGGAAATGCAAATCAAAACCACAATAAGATATCACTTCACACCTGTTAGGATGGCTATCATCAAAAAGACAAGAAATAACAAGTGTTAGCGAGGATGTGGAGAAAAGGGAACCCTTATGCTTTGTTGGTGAGAATGTAAATTGGTGCAGCCACTATGGAAAACAGTATGGAGGTTCCTCAAAAAATTAAAAATAGAACTATCATATGATCCAGCAATTCTGCTTCTGGGTATATATCTGAAGGAAATGAAATCATTATCTCGAAGAGATGTCTGTGCCCCCGTGTTCATTGCAGCATTATTCACAATAGCCAAGATGGGGAAACAACTAAGTGTCCATCGATGGATGAATGAATAAAGAAAATGTGGAATGGAATATTCTTCAGCCATAAGAAGGAAGGAAATCCTGTCATATGCGACAACGTAGATGGACCTTTTAGAATTGCTTTTTAAAATTTAATTTTTTATTATGTAAAATATTTGTATCTAAAAACAAAGCATATTCAAAGAAGTCTGTCTTCTATCCCTGTCCCTCTTATCCTCTACCCTCCCTCCCTCTATAAGTAAATGTTAAAAATTTTGGTTTATCTTTTTTTTCCTTAAAAAGTAAATAAATACATGTGTATATTTATATCCCCACCTCTTAGATAAATGGTAGCATGTAGCATACTGTACACATTCTCTCTCCATTGACATTTTTACCCTGAGTAGTTCTGGAGATCATTCCATTGTAGTACATAGAGATTCCTAAGCCCTTTTTACAGCTGCGTAGTACTTCATTTGGTGGATGTAACATATCTAGTCAGTTCCTATTGATAGATATTTGGGTTTGTCAAAGAAAAATAATAGTTAACATGATTCAAGTAGAGATTAAAGGCTCTATTCAGCTGATGTGCACTGGAAAGCACCTGAAGACCAAATAATCCCCCGAGTTGTGTCAGGTCTGGAATTTTACAGTGTGAGGAGAAGCGAGCATCCTTGTAGTGTGGTCACGATGTTGCACCTCTTACTGTTGCGGAACTTGTGGTTGGAACAGGCGGAGGTGGTTTTGGTTCTTCATGCCTTTTGTTTGGGATCATGGGTGTGAATGGGTGTGATCCCCTCCTGACAATTGTCAGAGCAGTTCTGTAAGAGCTATTTGGCAATCCTTGCTGTTTGTTAAATTGGGGGTGGGGGAGCAAGAAAAAAAGAGAAGGAAACAAAGGGTGTGCAAGGAAAAGAGGGTTTGTTTGCATCCATTGATAAGTATTTCCATTCCGTTACTATTATTAAATAGTGCTACAGAAACAGAATTTTGTCTGTTTGTCAGTGTCACTGTGGGATAGATTCCTAGAAGTGAAATTGCTTGAGTATAGGCTAAAAGCACATATAATTTTGCAAAATTTCCCTTCCCTCCCATATTCCATTAACACCAGCAATGCATGAAGTGCTTGTTGTTCTACCAAATTGCCAACAGGATATGTTGTCAAATTTTTGGATTTATGCCAGTCTGATAGGTAGGAACTGGTCTTTCAGTGTAGCTTTGATTTGCATTAGAGAGACCAATTTATTTTAAAGAATGAAAGATGCATAAAAGAAAAAGAAACAAAAAATAAGAAAATGAAAGAATTGCTGATGTAGACATGTTTTTTTGCAGAAGGATTTAGCCAATATCCTTCCTAGGGGAGCATTCATGATACCATTCCTAAACATCCATAATAAAATAATTTTTGTTAATAATATGGAAGAATGAGAAAGAGAGAGTGACTGTAGTAAGCTTAAGCAACCACGGATTTAAAAAAACTTAGCCCAGCTGGCAAAATGTTGAATTCTGGGTTCCTAAGCAATAATTTTTGGACAGACTTCCTTAACTTTCCATTAGAGAAAAACAAAACCAACTTCCTGCTTTTCTTCAGTGCTATTATCAAGACTATATTTTAGCCTGAATTATCTGTGGAAGACAATGCATATAAAACCTTTCTAGAAAGTGAGTATTTTAGTTTGGGAAATGTTAATAGTGAGCGACATCAACTCTAAAAAAGTCTTAGGCTGTTTGGATTTAATTTTTGTTCTCATAAGAAAGAAAAACAACCACATTCTTTCTGAGCACTGTATGCCTTTTCTCACTGTCTCAATAATCTCAAAGAGAAACATTAAGCAAACACACAAACTTGATATGTAATGTTCATATTTTGCTGAGAAATTGAATGAGCATAGTGGATAACAGGTCAAGATGGTGAAGAGTTTTGATTACAAAACCAAAGCATTTAGATCCTTCCTCCTAGGCACAGTGAAGTGGTTGGCCAGGTTTGAGCTGAGGAACGATATGATAGACTGTGACTCAGGAAGATAAATTGTTATTAGAAAGATAATAAAAAACAGGGAGTTTGTAAGATGGTGAGGACAAAAGGCAGAGCCATCAGTTAGGAGGTTCTTGGAGTACTTCTGGCCTTGCTGGTGAGGAACTGAACCAATGTGATGTCATGGGAAAGGAAAGGAGGGAAAAAAGAAAAGATATGATAGAGTTTGTGATGGATTACTTACGAAGGGTGAAGAGACTCAAAGATGTCTTGGTGGTTTCAAGACTGGAAGAATTATGAAACCGTGAATAAACTTGGAAAGTGAAGATTTTGAGCTACTTTTGAGGAGAAGATGATGATGTTGATTTCGGACACAGTAATTTTGAGGTAATATTGGCGCCTCTAGGTGGTAACATCTAGTAGGAAACTGGAAATTTGCTGCTAGGTTTCAAGACAGACATTAGGGCTGAAGAGAACTGTTTTGGAGTTTTCTGCACAGAGAGAGTACTGGGGAATATGAGTGATGTCCAAAGGAGAGAGTCAAGGTTCAGCTTTGGAAGGTCCCAGGCTTTGGGGACATGAGGAAGGAGGGAAAAAGTAAACACAGAAGGAGCGAATAGTCAGACATGAGTTGGTTTAGTGTGGTGTCGCTCAGGCTAAAGGATGGTGTAGGTGATGGTCTTAAATGTGGCAGAGAGGTTAAAGGAAGGTGAGGACTGAGAAAAAAGCCGTCATATTCTGAAATTACAAATTATCTAGGATAGACATTGAGAAGGCTTTGCCACCTGAAGATAGAAATGAAGCTTAACCCTAACTTCTCTATAAGGACATTCTGTATGATAAAATAGCTCATTACATTTGAAAAAATTATTTCCCCCAAGGTACTTACTGGGGAAATAGCATTAGACTGTTAGGGGCCTGCATTCCAATTTCATCTTTGCCGTTAGCTAGCTTTGTAACCTTAGGCAAATCATTTAATTTCTCTGGGCCTCATCTGGAAAATGAGCTGTTGGAGGAGCGCAGGGTGTATGCCTAGCGCTCTTGTACCACCATTACACTACGAAATTATCAGCTATTGTTTATTGAGCCCTTTGTGCCAGGCCTTGTACTAATTACTTTATATCTATTTCTTTATGTGATACTTAATGGTCCTGTTATCTAAAATTTCCTGATTTAATCTGAAATGCATCAGAAGCACTAACACTTGGAAACTGCTCTGAATTAACCAAGAGTACGTCTGAAAATTTTTCCAGTTGATTAATTTTTCCAATTGATTAATTGCTGGGTGGATTTTTTTTTAAAAAATGGTAATCTTACATCTTGAGTGAATCATGCGTATATTAATGTCTACGATCTGAACCCTGGATAGATTTAACACTTAGAAATTCCCATGGGAAGGAGCACTTGTATTTTTAGGCATATTTCTTCCACTAAAGACAGACATGCTCATTAAGAAACTGAATGAAAGATTTCTTTAAAAAGAACTCAGTGTCTCAGGAAGGCTGCCTGGCTTTCGTCTGCCAGTTCCAGCACAGCGATGTCCTCAGTTATAAAAACGTATCTTTTAGTTCTCTAGGAACAAGGTAAATGTTCTCAGGTTCGAGAGAGAGAGTTGTTGAGAAATTAAGTGAAACTTTGGCTGCCCTTCACAAACCTCAGGTTTACCAAATCGCTGATCAATGGACTGAGCTCTTACTGAAACTTCTAAGGGGGAGCCCTAGACAGAAGGATCCGTGGCTTAAACACAGATGTTTTTTGAACCGTGCTTGTGAAAAACAAATCAAATACTAGATTTCTTATTCCGCTTTCTTTGATTGCCCAAAATAAGACTATTCATAACATTTTCATCTTCTCTGTTTTCCAAAAATAAATTAGATCTCAGCTCTGATTATAGAAGCATCTGTTGAAGTGAAACTTCTTTTAATGAAGTCATGGGAAAGAGTTAAAATGCAACGTTTTCCTCATTTGTCCTCGCCCCCAACCCTTGTATTTTTAATACACCCATCGAATGCAATATAACATGTTAATACAGATGGTTATTGCTGACGTCCATTTCTCATTTCGCCCAGCTTTTTGAAGATCCACTACAGTGGTGTCAGGCCTGTGAGGGATTTACACTCCTTGGAAAGCAAACAGGTATATTTGCCATATTTAAATAACAGCTTCTCTCTAAAAGCATTTGTCTTTGAATGCAGATTTTACAAATGAAAGAGGACGTTCTGTGGGTTCCTACATTTCCGTGACTGCTCATTTGGTTTCAACAAATCATCTTTAAATAGGTCAGATGCCTCCCTGAAAACGAGAAGGGAGGTCAAAGAAAAGCTGGAACCGCTGGCCTCAGCCACTGTGAACTGAGGAGAAAGTGAGAGCTATGGTTGCCTCTGGCCCAGAAGATAAAGAGTTGAGAACAAAGGAATGGTTCTTTTAAACAGCCATGCCATCTTAATAACAACACCCCAAACTGCTCTTAGCTGTTGTGAATATAAGACATCATTGTGGCCAGATAAAAGACCAGCTCCTAAGAGCAATGAAAGGTTGTGATTCGTGTTTTCTTCTAGTGTTGGGAGGTTTTGTCTGGAATTGAGGCTCCTTTTTACAGAATTTAAGTGTAGCCCTGACTATACCCCTTCATATTTCTCATGAAAGATCCTTGCTAGGTCTTATGTTGCTCTCTTCAGAGACAAGCTGGGTTATGTTTTAATCGTCAAGTGGAAACTCTTTTTCCTGGCATTCAGATCTCTGTGCTGTTGTCCTAACTTCCATTACTGGTTCTGTCTTCCAAGCTCCTATGCCCGCTCAACCTTTTAATGTGATTAGACTTCTCCCTGTTCTCCAAACTCTCTTTATTTTTCTCCTGGGTACTTTGTTCATGCTGTGGCTTCTACTGCAATGCCACCTCCTTTATTTCTGCCTTTGGAGAAATCGTCCCCTTCCTTAGACCTTAAATAAAAGCTGGCCTTTTTTTTTGGTAGAATGGCACATAGGGACATTCATACTGTAGATACAAAATTTTCTTAGTTGACATCTAAATCCTTTCAAATTATGAGATTTCATTACTTTATGACTTCAGGAGCCAAGGAGGAATCCCAGTGAGGCAGACAAGGCGAGTTTGTGGGGACCAGAGGAAAGGCTGAGATGGACTGGGCATTTTGGTGCCCAGAGTGCATGCAGGATACTATTGGGGAAATATAACTAAAAACAGCATCTCCTCTGGACTTAGAAAACCTCTCCACAAAGATAGAGAGAAAGAAAACACCTTTAATATTGAATAAGTATTAAACCAGAACGTGATGTGCATCACAGGCAATCTAAGAGGTTGTGAAGACGGAACGAAATCTTACCCTTTTGTATGGCTAAGCAGATACAAATCATTGCATGCATGTTCTCCAGATAAACGATAACCAGTCCCCAAGGACGAGGACTTGGTAGCACCACTTGTCAAGCACAGTTCATCCTATATTCACCTGGTAATTGGGGTGGCCGTCTAAAGTCATTGTGTTACCTCATTGACTTTATCCAGAGGAGAATAAACTTCTCGCAACAGGAGGTAGTTTTGCAACTTGGCACAAAGCACCCAACAGTTAGGCTCCTCCCCTCCCACAGAGATGGGGAGAGAGGGGCGCTGTCTCCCTTCAGGTTTACATTTCAGAGATGGCTCCCGGGTCCTTGCGAAAGACATTCCTGGGTCTTAAAGCCAGCAAGAGGCTTATTTAGCTTTTAAAAAGATTTACATATATTTCAAAGAGACAGAGAAAGAACTTACAATTACAAGTTTTCTAAAGTAAATTCTCTAAGAAAAGAGATAGACAGGGGAGGGAGGATACCTCTTCCCTTATTTTTGTCTTCTTTTTTAAATAATTCCAAGATTTTTAACTTTCTTTATTATACAGAAAAGTGATCCTCTCATTCATTGTGCTGTTGTTGTAGATACACATTCAGACATTCTTCCCGCTAAAGCTTTTTTCTTTTCTGGTAGCATTTTATATATCACATTGTTAACTTTTTTTATTGTGGTAAAATACACATAACATGAAACTTACTATATTAACCATTTTTAAGTATACAGTTCAGTGGTATTAGGTACATTCTTCTTGTTGTGCAACCAACACCATCAACCATCTCCAGAATTCTTTCTATTCTGCAAAACTGAAACACAGTACCCATTAAACAATAACTCTCATGACCCTCTCCCCCTAGCCCCTGGTAACTACTATTCTACTTTCTTTTTCTTTTTTTAAAAAAAAATCTCTCGGGGCTGGCCCCATGGGCTGGTGGTTGAGTTCGCGCCTTCCGCATTGTTGGCCCGGGTTCTCGGGTTCGGATCCCCAGTGCAGATGTACACCACTTGTCAGCCATGCTGTGGTGGCATCCCACATACAAAATAGAGGCAGACTGACATAGATGTTAGCTCAGGGAGCATCTTCCTCAAGCAAAAAGAGGAAGATTGGCAACACATGTTAGCTCAGGGCCAATCTTCCTCACCAAAAAAAAAAATAAATAAAATAAAAAGAAAACTAAATATATATAAAATTTGAATTAATGTAATTCAACCAATAATTATTGAGACCTACTAGTTGTCAAGCTCTGTCTGTTTGGATTATACTAAGTATAGAATGCTGCTTGTGGTTTAAAGAACTTATTTGGGATAAACCATAAAGGTATTGACTTTTTTCAGAAAAGTTTATAGGGAACATGGTTTAACATACCAGACCATCAGAGCCAGGATACATGTATATATCTTCTTTTTTTTCACTCAAGTATTTATGGAGCACTTACTTTGTGACAAATCCCATTCTAGGTGCTGGAGATAGATCTGCAAACAAGACAGTCAGTGCCCCTGCTTTTGTGGCACTTATATTTAGTCTAGCGTGGAGGCATAGGATAAGCAAATAAACCAAATAAAATATGTCAGATAATTGTAAATGCTATGAAGAAACAAAAGCAAGGTGATGGTGAGTGACTCTTTCAGGGTGGGGAGGGCTGGAGGAGGTCAGGATGTTCAGAGAAGGCATCTCTATGGAGGTGACATTTGAATCAACACCAGAATGACAAGAAGGGGACAGCCATGTGGAAAACCAAGGAGGTGACAGCAGGTGCAAAAGCCCTGTGGTGGGAGTGACCTGGTGATTCAGGGAGGCAGAGGCAGAATGAGGGAGGGCAGTCTTGACCACAGAGGTCTTGCTGGCCATGGGAAGGTGGAGGTGTAAGTGCACGTGTAGGTAAAGTGTTTTCTGAGACATTCCAGACAATCTGCTCCCCAATATCACTCACTATATTAACATGATTCATGTTCAAATTGCATTTCAATGTCTATCTATGCTCTGATATTCAATAAAAATCAAGTTACTGTGCCAACTGCTTCTTCACAGGCACTGTAATTATATTGTCAGTGAGACAGAATATTTTCCTAATTTCTTCTTTCCCGCATTGACTTTTTTTGTTAAAAAAAATCTTTTTCCCAAACCATTTTCTAGGATATGAAAAAATTCATAGACTTCTTGAGAGAAAAAATACAATGTCTATTATACGTTCTTGGATACTGAAGATAATTATTTTAAATTTTGTCTTAAAATTTTTTTATATTTGTCCTTCCTTTTATTTATTTAGTTTTTTTGAAGGAGAGCGTAGTGCTTCAAGGCATTTTAATTCACAAACTGCATAATTGCAGTTTAATTTTATCACATGTAAATGAGGTAAAGGCATATATACCCCATTTTTAGGCAAAAAATTGTCATCAAAGGTAAATAATGTAGTTAAAGAAATAAATCAAAAGTAGAAAGCTTTCTTATTTTGCCTTAATATTATAGACCATAACTGAATCACATTTTTTTTTTTTTTGCTGAGAAAAATTGGCCCTGAGCTAACATTCTATGCCAGTCTTCCTCTATGTTGTATGTGGGTCACTGCCACATCATGACTGACGAGTGGTGTAGGTCTGTGTCCAGGATCCGAACCTGCGAACCGAGGCCACTGAAGCAGAGCATGTCGAACTTAACCACTACACCACGGGGCTTGCCCCCACATATATTTTTTATATTGTCTCAAATACACAAGGAAAAGAAATTTATCCCTCCTATTTGCTTTAGGGGTGTGTATGTGTGTGAGATCTAATAGGTATTAGGTAATATGCTTACGTATTAGTTTTAATATATATAATAAATATATTTTATATTTTATATATTTATTATATATATTTATAATATGTATTTTATCTGTCTTTTTTCCTGATACTGTATGTACGTGAAAATAGTATAACATTTATTACACTTAAGAAAGCAACTTTATTTAGCTTTATGGTTAACAAAACATGTTTAAATATGTTATCTCGTATAATCCTTAACACAACTCTGTGGAGAATATTGAGGCAGACTTTGCTAGTGACATATTCCTTCCATTCTTCCCTTCTTTACTAACAGAACCCAATTGTGTCTGGACTGGAAACGTGTCCAGCTTAAGGAACCTGCACTTCCTAACCTTCCTTGCTACCAGTGGCATGTGACACAATTCTAGCCCATGAACTAGGGACGGAAGTCTTACTTGGATCTGAAGAGCCTCGTCTCTTCCGATAAAGCCTCTGCCCCATTCTTCTGCTCCCCACTGGTCCCCCCTTCCTCCTTTTATCACAGATGCAATTCTTATAGCTGTCACAGACTTCTTGGGACCAGAGGGGAAGGCCAAGAAAACTCTAGTGACCATGACCCTGGCACCCTTGAATCACCAAACCTACTCTAGCAACTCCGTACTCCTGGCCTGCCTTGTTGTGTGACAGTAACCCCCACAGTTGTTTATCCACATGCAATCCATTACTAATAAATAGGTTCTTAGTATTCTCATGTTAGAGCCTCTGAGAGTTAACTAAGAGCACACAGCATGTAAGTGGCAGTCTTTGGGATTTGAACATAAGTCTTTGTACTCTGTATCCTATATTCTTTTTCACGATACTACGTTGTTTTATTTGTATCACACAATTGATTTAACATTTGGGTTGTATATTCCTATTATTGTTCTTCTCAGAAATCTTGTCTAATTAGATTGGACTATTTTGAAGAGCAGGGACTAATATTCGTCTTCACCAGGTACAATAAGGAGATGTGATAGGTCAGGGGTCAGTACGCTAATATACGCCAGAGGGAGCAGATAAAGCACTTTTTGTTATAGTCTTCGCTCTGCTTTGGATAGCCACCACCAGCCACCTCTCAGAAGAACCATAGCTGGTCCTTCTACCCTCAAACCCCAAATTTCTAATTTAAACTGTAGAAATTAGAAGTTATATTTATTCATTAAAAACAAAATTATCAAATGGCAAACACTGGGCGAGGTGGTGGACTAGAATTATTCATAGATTCTTACTATAGTTTATGCAGTTAGTGTCCCTCCTCTGTTTGTCATGCTAGACATCAACATTTCACAACACTGTGGCATTTTTTGCCCTACAGCAAAGGGTTCAACACGTTCTTGGAGCTTGATTAAAATGAAAACATGAATATTTTCGAGAGAACTGGCTCTATTGTTGTAATATAATTTGACACTTCAGTGGCTTTTAAATCTATGTCTTTAGAACCACAATTATGCTGGTGATTTGGGCAAAAGCAATTACCCATGCAACTAGCTGCAGCTGTGTACAAATAGCCTGAAATTATTCACTGCCCCCATCAGAGCTCTGCGCCTCACTTCTAGGGGAGAGCGACCCTGGAGTTCAGAACAGCAGAACACAGATCTTGAAACAGGAGATGAGTTATCACGCAAAGGAGAACGTCGTCAGGATGTCCACATCTATCCTTCAGAACCGGAGGAGACAAGTTTGGGTTCCAAGTTTCCGGAGAACTTGGGACCTCTTTATGCCACAGGCAACCAACAAATAAATAAGTAAAATCTCAAAACAGGGAGTGAGTAGTCCCATTTTAGTGCTGTCATTTGGGTCAAGAGTGAATTCGTGAGTTTGAGGAGTGTCAGGGTGCCTCATCCTCTTGGGGGTTTTCTTCCTCCTAAGCTGCTTTATCTGTATAAGGAACTGACATAAGTTCACATTTTTCCCAATAGTTTGCAGCAAATCATATCCACTTTAAGTTTTTTTCTCTACATTGTTCACTGTGCATATAAATTAGTAATCTGAGAATGTGAAGGTAATTAAAAAATGCTCTCTAATGAGTATGGCAGGAAAAACCTTCCAGACATCATCCTTTTTCCCTCTAGATACAGTTGACTGCAGTGTAAGGTGTTTGCACATTTTCCAAAACAATATCCTTCTGCTGTGTATTTTATGGATAGGCCTCCTGCTCCAGAGGAATGTACTAAATCAGAAATGTCTGCTTTATTGAAAATATTTTGCACTCCAGCCTTGCATTGTGGTTCCTAGTCTTCCCTAGAACCATAAACATCTAAAGGCTAATATCAGTTTGTTTCACTAGTTCACTGGGTGACTGTATCTGATAACTAAATGAAACATAACCGAATTTATTTCTTGAGTCTTGTTAGTATTCCTAACCCCATAAATATACTTCTCTAAATAATAGAGTCTATTCTAATGTATGGCACAGAAGCCCTGTTGGGCTCAAGGGTGTGTAGCAATAGAGATTTCTATTCTATGTACAAGATGCACAAATCTGGAGGAGAAAGAAATTAGCTTACTAATGCTTTTCTGGCTGGAAAAGTAGAAAAATTACAGTTGAAATCAGAGGAAGCTGGCTAAAGGATTTTCCCCGCTATGACAATATATAATTGCGTTACAAAATTGCTACTAAAGTCTTATCATAAGCTATCAGATCTTTTCTATATGACACTAAATAACTACAGAGACGTCAGATATTGCAAATGGGCCATAGATGTTGTCATTCTGGGCAATCTTCTGCATTTAAAGTAGAGAGGACCTTCCTTTTTATAGAGAACACATCTTAGGCTTCTCTAACAAAGTCTAGGAACACTATTTTTCTGTGGAGACTTTTAACTAAGGACCAAACTGCGAGAGGTTGGCGAGAGGAATGCACTGTGGACAGTGGGCAGGCTCCGTGGGCTGCCTTCAGCACTGGCTCAGGGTCAGCGGTCTGCTTCATGAGGCACCGTGGGAGGAAGCTGAAACCAGCAAGATGGGTGCTGATTGGCTGGGTGACCTTGGACCTTGATTTGCTCAAGTGGTTGAATTTGTAAAGAGTAAAAGAATGCCTTTCCTGCCTGCAAGAAGGAAACCAGTCTGCATCTCACGGGACCTCTGGGAGCCCCTCTGGCTCCAGGAGTCAGATTTTGGGCACATTTGAAACAAATGAGAAACTGCAGGTCAGTCCTCCCCTCTCCCTTTGGTGGTGGTGGTGATATGAATGTGAGCAAACCTGTGAAATACAGTAAAAAATTTACCTGGTCATGTAAGATCCCAAATGGGTAAAAAATAAGTTGAGTTTTAGGTGAAGGGACACATGTGTCTTTTGTGACTAGTCTTTTTTTTTTTTTAATGACAAGGCCTTCGTCACTTGGCTGACTGTGCCTATTTCAGTCTAGGAATGGGTTCCTCAGACCTATCCGTTCATAAGTACATATGGGGGATGAAGCATTTAGGCAAATTCCATATTCTTTGCCTCAAGACTGCCTCTGACTTGCTACTGTTGTGCTGATTTTATTTTGAGGGCAACATGCGTGGTGTGGCAGTTAATATTTTCAAGTAGATGAGTGATGTGATCGGAAGAAGCCTGTTAGGAAAATTCATCTGATGATTGTAGGATGGGTTGGCAGAGAGGTTCAGTCTATGAGATGATCTAGGAGGCTAAGAGAGGAGAATATATATCAGTTACCTACCCCTCCAGGCAAATTTAAATCAATGCCTTCTCTTTCCAGAACATGCTAATTCAATTCTTTATTTACCTATAATCCCATTTTATTTACCTATAATCCCATCTGTTTTCAAAAACAGATATGAGACAGGTTACAAATAAAGGTAGATATACAGAAAGATCATGAAAATAAAAGAACAAGAGCCATTCAACCAAGATCTCTTTTAGGGAAAGCATCATGTTTTAATAATCTTTGTGCTCTTGGTGTCTACCACAGTGGTTGGCACCCAAGTGCTTACTTAATGTCGGCTGCATTAATGGAGAGCGGGTGATAATTGATAACTGGGTCAGAAGACACAGCATGTTGAGTACAGTTCCTCCTCCCGGCTCCATGCCTTTAAACACTACATTTAATTTTCAGTTAACTGGCAGCTAACGGCAAACCTAAATTACTTGTTCTTTGGTATCTTAAAAAAAGGAAACATAGAAGATTTTCCAGCCCTTATTGTTAAGGGAAGTTCATTTCATGTGTCTTTATATAAGGTACATGGACAATATCTTCAACAGCAATTTCACAAACAAGGCAGAAATGTTTGTCACATTGCGGTTCCTTATATCGACCCCTGATAAAGGCCAGGGTATAATATTAAATTGTAGTTCTGTGAAGGCATTTCTGTTGCCGAGTGAGAGTTGAAGGAAGTCATTTTGTGTCAGTGGATACTGAAGAGTGAATCTCAAAAATGATGCTTGCATTTTGGCGTAGTTATTAACATACTGTTTTTTATGATAGTAATTGGTAAACAAGTGCAGTTGTTCCTTCAGGCAGTTTTTGTTCTTATTTGATAAGGCAAGAGGATACATATTCAGTTCATCTAAAGAAATTCATATAGAAAATGTTAATATTTTGGCAGCAAAGCCATTTTTTTCCATACAAAATCTCAAGCCTATACAAGCAGATGAAATCTGATCTACTTTGATTGACAATGAGTGAATGAGGGAGAGTGGGGAGAGCCATCCTTCTGAATTTCCCTCCACCCTGAGGGCTCCTGTGATACCTCTATGGAATCCCAGGGCTCTGTAAACCTGGTTTTAAAACCTTTTTCCAAAGCTGTAGAAAGTTGCCTAGATCTATGTCTTATCTCTTGTTCTCCACCATGTACAGGACCTGAATCTTAACTCTCAGGAGCCACTTCCTATCTGTGCTGATTTTTAAAGAAATTGCAGTAAAGAACCTGAAGGAATATTTATATAAGAACACATAGCAAGGGCTGGCCCCGTGGCCTAGTCGTTAAATTCAGCATGTTCTGCTTTGGTGGCCCGGGTTCGCAGGTTCGGTTCCTGGGCACGGACCTACACCACTCGTCAGCCATGCTGTGGCGGTGACTCACACACAAAATAGAGGAAGATTGGCATAGATGTTAGCTCAGAGACAATCTTCCTCAGCCAAAAAAAAAAAAAAAAAAAGAACATATAGCAGGTTAATGAATGTTTTAGTCTTGGAATCAAAAGCAGATGATATATTAACAGATGCTGTGAGTCTGTGCTCAGGATCAGGCTGAGGGTGTGTCCCCTCTAGCTGAAGCCCATCAATTAGACATGGTCTGAAAAGAATTCTAAGTGATCCTAAGATTATAATGTTGGGTAATGGGATCACAGAAAACATGAATTTTGGCAGACTATCAGGTTGGGATGTCTAGGAAATCCACAATCACCTCTGCAAGGAGAGCCCAGCATGTACATTAAGACATGCTGACCTTCTGTTATTGGTGGGGGGCATATTGGCGTTAGAAGGAATGATTTCTCATTGGCTATATCAGGTCCCTGAGAAAAGTCCCTCTTAATGTTCATCAAGATCAGGGAGACAAAGCCCCTTGTCTCTACATTGCCCAGTGGTCATATTTCCATAGAGGACCCAAACTTCAGCAAGAGGCAGTCACTCTCTAGATCTCAGGCTCTGCATCCACAAATCGTTTTAAAGCTCCCAAAGGAAGATGATCAGGTCAGAATCTGTATTTGGTTTTTTTTATCTTGTCACATCCTAAAGATTTTTAGTCCTTATCAGATAAATTCCAGAGAACCCTCAGGATCATGGAAAAGGCAGCCTTTTGCCTCCTAAAGCTTTGGACCACGTTCCTACGTGTAACAGGATGTTGAGTGGCACTTTTCCTGTTGCCTGGTATATAGGGACTAGACCTCAAAGCTAGGGACAGAGAGTTGAAACTCCCATTCTAAAGAGAACCACCATAATTGGGAGCCACACACTTCACTCAGGGCTAAGAGGCAGAAGCCTTGCTGTCTCTAGCCATTACTCCAAGCCCCTGGACCCCAGTTCCAATCTCTAACAGAAGATGGGATGATGGAAGGGGCAGCTTTGCAGGCACACCGAGTAGCAGCCTTAGGAACGCAGTGCTGTGATGGCAGGTGGGAGAGTGACGCCAAACAGCAGGAAAGTGTTTCAGCTTTTCAAGGTGGAAGGAGGGCTGCTCTGAGGAAACTCCTCTTGGAGACTGGGGGTGCCTGAAAGAAGGGGAAACTGTCACTCCAGAATGGGTGTTAGATTTGGCAAAAGGACTTGGTATATCCCTATGCTTATCTCAGCAGGGGAAAGGAGAACTGGAGTGAGATAGTGGGGCAGAGAGGAGGCAGGGGGGAATAGCCTGTATTCTCACTGTCTGGCCTGGCAAGGAAGGAAGCATGAATTTCTCCTGGGTCACATAGATAGCAAAAAGTATCTTAAGCTGTCTTCCCCATACCCCCCAGAGTATGAGGGGCATCCTCATAGCAAAGAGTTTTGGGGTATACCACTCATGGTAGGAGTTGAGAGCAGGCCAGCAAAGATGTCGGGCTGGAACTAGGTTTCACCAGGTCAAGGAACTGTACAGCGAGGACATCTTGCAGAGTCAGCTAAAGAATTCGCACGTGTGCCTCACGAGAGAGTGAGGAGTTGGACATTTCTCCCGACTGGGCGTCCGCAGCCAGCCATGGGTAACCAGTAATGCCATCCGAGTAAGAGAGCCTTGTTCCTCTCATCTGAAGAGGGAGAGGCTCCGTGGGGGATGGGGATATTCCAGAGGGAGACCACAGATGTTCACCCTGAGGTAAAGGAGGAGGATGGGTTAAAGAATTTATTTTCCTCCACTCCCTTCAGGTCCCTTCTACCAAACGAGCAGGGATGGGGGAGGGAAAAGCTTTGAATCTGATGTGAGATTGGAAATGAGACTGGACTAACCATTTAAAACGGAAGGAGATTAAGAAGTTACCTGCCCAGGATGCTGTGAAATGATCCGCTACACAGGGGAAGGAGGGACCACTTAGGAGGCTTTGGAGGGACAGAAAAATCCTTTTATGCTATACCCGGCCCTGAGAAGAGGCTTTGAAATAGGCTGGTACGTGTAGTTGATGATTTACTGACACCTCCAGGTGGGACATCAAGACCAAGACCACCTGGCTGAGGTGTAGTTACCAGACCTTCTGAACTGAGGATACAGGCCCCCTTGACCAGTCCATCCAGAGAGGGCAGGGGCTTAATGAGAAAACTGCGGGCCCCGGGGTAATAACGTCCTATGGCATTGTATATGGGTGGAGTTCTCCTTAAGGGTCTGGGATATTGCTTTAAGTGAGGCCAAATATTGGCGGTGTCTCCTTTTGGGCTAATCTTAATGTGTATTTTAAATTAAGAAAAAGAAACAAATCTAGGACACCCAGAGGGAGAGATCAGTAAAGGGCTATTTTCGGCTTTTTTGTTCCGTATCTAAAACAATATCACACAACGTTTACATGTGACCACACTGGCATCAGCTCCCTTCTGGGTTCTTTTTCTTAATTTTCTCACTAACGTCCAACCAGATACGGACCTTTCCTTTTTTTAGTGGGGGAGGGATAGGATCTTCCTTCCTAGGGCCCTGGTGATCTTACTGCCTCTGTGCTGAGCTCTCCTGAACGGAAGTGATCTGCAGGAATGCCTGCATGCCTCAACAGAGGAGGTTCCAGAGAAGGCCTCTTGCTGCTTTTTACTAGCAGTATTAAACATGAAACTCACGTAACTTTGGACAGAGATGTTTCTTACAGGAATTTGGTTAGCATCTTGTTCTCTCTATGTTGAAATGTATCTTCTAGAGAAGGACACACGCAGGTTACTGAACGATAGACAGCAGTCGTTTGCCGTTTCCATTTGTTTCCCAGAGGAAAGAGAAAAACTATCATTTATATGGTAAACATAAGGGAGCTTTAGAACTTTAGAAACTAAGGGTCTCCAAGAAACAGGTACCATTGAGAGGAGATGGTGAATAAGTTTGTGGGGACAGGAACAGAAAATTGTTGTTAGATTGCTGTTAGGTGTGTCAGGGTTGCTGCTCACAGCTGCTCAGGTTGTGCACTGTACTGATCCAGGCAGCTCCCTTCCCATAGATCATGTGAGTGGCATGTGCTGGAGTTGTGCAGTGTGGTGGCTTTAGGGATGTTACCCTGGACAGATTTTACAGATGAAAAGAAGTTCCTGGTCAGGTGGTCTTTGGGCTGGTCAGAGTCTTTGTGAAGTTAGCAGATGCAAAAATTCCTTCGATGATTAGTTCTAAGGCCTAAGCTCTGTATACTGATCACTTGGCATTATAGAGGTCGGACACACCTGTAGCAATACCTTGTTCTTTCCTAAGTAAATTTGCAAATGCAATTAGGAGACTTTCTTCAGATGACTAGTCGTATATGGGAGATTCTTCTGCAAAAGGTGCTTAGTATTTTCAGGGAGGCAAAGAAGGAGATTATCGGATTATGCAGTAGGAGGGTGTAGCCTAGCATTGTAGCCATTTCTCTGTTGAAAAGCCTTGTTAGGCACAATTTTTTTTTTTTTTGTGAGGAAGATTAGCCCTGAGCTAACATCCATGCCAATCCTCCTCTTTTTGCTGAGGAAGACCGGCTCTGAGCTAACGTCTATTGCCAATCCTCCTCCTTTTTTTCCCTTTTTCTCCCCAAAGCCCCAGTAGATAGTTGTATGTCATAGTTGCACATCCTTCTAGTTGCTGTATGTGGGACATGGCCGCAGCATGGCTGGAGAAGCAGTGCGTCGGTGCGCGCCTGGGATCCGAACCCGGGCTGCCAGTAGCTGAGCGCGCGCACTTAACCGCTAAGCCATGGGGCCGGCCCTAGGCACAATTTTAAATTTAGCCACTTAGCTTTCTTTAAAAGTGAAGGAGTCTGGAAAGGCAGGTATAGAGGGATTGTAAAGTGCAATGGTCTCTGGCACTGGAATGCCTGGGTTGAAATCTCAGCTAAGCCCTTGTTTACAGTATCTGTGAGCACGTTCCTTGACCTCTGTGTGCTTCCCTTTCCTCCATCGGAAAATGGGGATCCTAGTAGTTCTTATAAAATAAGGTTGTCCTAAGGATTAAAGATGCTAATCCACATGAAGTGGTTAAAACATCGCCTGGAAAATAGTTACAATTCAATAAATATTAATTATTTAAAAAATTATCTCAGGCACTCTGCCTTGACAAAAGGTGGATCTGTTTAATTGGATTTCTTGGAGAATCCATCTAAATTTAAGGGGATTCTAATAATTTAATTATAGATTGTTATGCCTCTTTCAGCAAATGTTGTAGGAAACTTTGATTGAGGGAGAGCTGAGGAATTTTATTGAAAGTTCTGCCTTGGGTAGAACTTTTCTCCTACTTTCTTCTCAGCTGCTCTGGAATTTTGATCAACACTGGGGAGTCATGCATGGGAGATACTAGGAATTTTTGTTGTGGTATGTCTTTAGTTAGGCTCCAGACTGTTCCGGAAACATAATAGTGCCGTGATCTGACACGATACATGTAGCAAAAGGAATTCAGGCATTTGGAGACTGAGAGACAAAGTTGGAATTCCTGGCCTGCTACTCACCAACGTGTAACTCTGCATAATAATAATAGAGCCACCATTTGCCACAGAATGCCCTAGAAGTTTTCCTGTAGTATTTCTAATTCTCATCCTATTTAGCCCTCATGACTTTCATTTATTCAACAAATGCTCATGGAGGGCCTAGTGCGGGCCTGGCAGAGCTCTAGGAGTGGGCATGTACCAGGCCCCGGTGGTTATAATTTTTTCCATTTCACACATGCCAGAACTGGCTTGGACAGGTTAAATAGCTTCTCTAAAGTCACAAGGTCGTAAAGTGGCAACTTACTTAACCCTTATGAGCCCTAGTTTCTTCTTTTATAAAAAGGGGGAAACAACACCTACCAGTGGCTAGCACACATGGAGATGAAAACGCCTCCATCGCTGGGTGGTGAGGATAATGTGTACAGCGAAGCATTCTGGGGCACTCAGTAGGTGGATGATAATAACAACAGAAACAATGATAATCTAGTGTGAAGCTGGTTTCAATACATTTCTAGAGGAAAATTCAGTTTACACACCTCCTAAATTACGTGGATCGGTAACAAGTGTGGCTCTGTCAATCTTTCTTAGTTGACCGAGTCTGATGTTCATGGAGGCTTGGCAAGGAGCCCCTGTAGGGATACAGGAAAGGCTGTGCAGAACTAACTATAGAAAATAAGCATTCAGCTTCCCTGGTTTGGGGCACGGCTTTCCTCGTAATTGCTTTGGTTACATTGTCTCTTAATGTTTATGGTTTAAAAATAAAAAAAAAAGCAGCTAACAGTATAAAAACAAATCAAGATATTGCTCACTAAAAAAAGACAAAACTATTAAACTGCAACATATGTTAAAATTTAAGCATTGAAATAGCAGCCAAAGGCCAGGCGAAGTTCTTTGTTTGAATGCTGTGAGCAGCAAGTCTGAGGTTTCTCCTCGAAGCAGGGAGCAGCGCTGGGGAAGGAAAGGTAAAGCTTGTGAAGGTTGAGGCTACATGAGAGCCCATCCAACAGCACCAGGCACTGGGTCCTTCCAGGCAGGCACTAACAACCTGGAACCTCTTCGGAGAAAAGCATCGGCCCTAGCTGAGGGAAGGCCCGGGCCTGCAGTGTTCCTGGTCAGGCTGCATTGACACGCAGGCCCAGACCCCCTCATCATTCTCTCTGAACTGTCCATCTCCAGAGACACTTAGGGGCTTTAAACCCGCCCTCTGTGTATGGAATGAAGACCTTCATTCATTGTTAAAGGAAATTCAGGCATCTATGATCAGGTTGGTGACCTTGAATGATTTATTTAGCCTTTCTGAGGCTGTTTCCAAAACTATAAAATGGGAATAATAAAACCTACCCCAGAGCAGAGAGTGGTTATTAGAATTTAAAGAAATAGCATATATAAAGCACCCAGCGTGGTGCCTGGCCCAGAGAAGCTGATGATGATAAAACATGAGCAGAGGGTCCCGCCCTGGTACCCACCCCACCAGGGGCCCCTGCTGTCTCTACAGTCAAGGCTGATTCCACTCAGCCCCATGGGCTAACATTTTTGATCTGATGTGAGCAGCGCCTATAGCCTTTCATCAGCCAGTCTCTCACATTCCCTGCTCCCAAAGGGAAGAACCTATTTCTGACAGCGTTAATACAGCATCAGCACGGGGGAAGTTGGTTACAGTATGAACTGGGCACCACTCTAGGCTGGCTGAAAGCTCGGGGTTAGGGCGTCTGCTGGAGAAACAGGGTAAACATTTGTTGTAGGTTGGATTGAGTGGAAACAGACATTGGGACAGATCTTGGGGTATAAGATATTTATTGGGGATCAACACCTGTGAAAGGAAAGGATTGGGAGGAGGGAGAAGTGGGATTGTGATGCAGGTCTCACAGAGCCTTGTTCCCCCCGACTGTGAGCTCTGGAGTAGAATTGTCCCTCAGAGTCATCCTGCATTGGCTGGACCGTCTAGGTTGTTCTCCCACCTTGCTTGGACACCTGAGTTGGGGGGTACCCGAGGGCTTGAGCTCCGCCGAGGCCGTTCTCTGCAGCTGATGGGAAGCGGAAGGAGCTGATAGCTGGAGTTGCTCTTTCCTGCTGGGCGGGAGGAAGTCCTTCCTTGAATGTCCACCACAACATTCTGTAATGAAGCAAGCCCTCATTCCCTTGACAGGCACTCCCTCGCAAAACCGCTTCTCATCTGCAGGCATCGGTCTGGGGAGGCTGGGATAAAAATTTAATCCCACAACTAAATAATAGGAAACTGCTAAAATATTTACAGTAAAATCTGCCAAGTTCCCAGGACAAATCTCTTCATAAAACACATTTAACCAAGAGCACATCAGGCTCTGGGGAAATAAAATACACATTGCCGCTCTGGCATCGTCTTTCTCAAGTCTCTATATTTAAAAATACAAATAAACAATAACAAACGACAGTGTCCTTTCTGTCTCTGTCTTTCTTCCTGCTGCTGAAACGAAAGGAAAACCAATATTTATGGAGTACCCACAATGTAGTGAAAACACGATTGGATTGAGGGGTGAGGGCCTTTATTTTAGTCCTAGCTTAGTCACTGGGTGACCTTGGGTAAAGTCACTTCTCAAATCCAAACCTCAATGATCTTGTCTGTTTAATGAGGAAATTGGGCTCAATCCTTTCCAGCTCTGATGTCTTATGACTTTGGAATAATGAGACAGCTTCTCCCCAAAGTGTAGGCCCCTTAGTCTGTTTATCACATCCTGTGGTCAAGCAACGCGTGTTGCTAAGATGTATGTCATTGGTCACACAGCCTACTAACTGGAGAAAATGTTTCTCTTGAATAGACACTGGGTAACATATCCTTCTTCCCATTCTCAACCTGGAGAAGACGTATTAACACATTCTTTGAATTGCTATGTTTAATTTTATATTAAATCAATGTGTAAACTATAAAATAGTAGGCATAATTTTCATATTGTATTATAAAATTTTGTATTTTGCTTTTCCAGTAAGAACAACTTATAAATGCTGATACTGTGGGGTAGGATGTTTCAGTTGATCACACTTCTTTGTAAATTACAATCCCTAAATAGGGGAAATGAATCCTACCAAATACTTAAGACTTTTATGACACTCTGTCATTCAGTAGGGAGCCCTCCTTTTACAGTGTTGGGTGCATCGGTTGTGACAGCATCAAGTAATTATAATGATGACTATCTTGCCAACTAAGTGTTTCTTCAGAAGTATTAAAACACATTGGCTTACTTATTTGTATTTATTTTGTTTCCCGGAAACCCACCTTTTAACAGGTGATTGACAAGACCTCTGCCTAGGTTGGTATTAAAGTAACCAGCTTTGGGGCTGGCCTGGTGGCGTAGTGGTTAAGTCCACGCACTCTGCTTTGGCAGCCTGGTGTTCGCGAGTTTGGATTCTGGGTGTGGACCTATGCACTGCTCATCAAAGCCATGCTGTGGCAGGCGTGCCACATATAAAAAAATAGAGGAAGATGGGCACAGATGTTAGCTCAGGGCCAATCTTCCTTAGCAAAAAACAAAAAAAAAAAGAAACCACCGTTGAGAGTCCCTCCTTCCACACCCCCCACCATTTAACCACGTCTAATGATTTCATAAAATTGTATGATTTCTTCATTTACATATCTAGTTACTCCATGGGCAAGGAGAGAAATTATTTTTTTACCCTATTGCTGGTCCTTGGGTGGCATGAAGTCTATTAATTCTTGTGACACTCATCATTGAATTAAGGATTCAGTTGGCAAGCCTGTTTAAAATGGAAAGCTCACACTTTTGAAAAAGGTTAGTTTAAATTAAAATGAACGTTTCTGTTTCCATTGTTTTAGATGTCTTAACTGGTGCACTGAACTGAAAAGAGGATGTGAAGCAGACATTTGGTCGTACCAGGGGAAGCCAAACTTTGCTGAGCGCTGGGTATGCACTCAGAGGCTGCATTTAATTGGCCTGCAGTGGCGCGTAGCAAGGCAACGCTCCTATCAGAGCAGCCGTCATTGAAGTAGGTGCTAGAAGACTGCACAGTTCAATATCTTCTGTTGATCCGTCGATTGAGACTTGAAGTGCCAGTGACCATTTATGTATTTATTCATTCATCCGATGTTGATCATGTACCTACTGTGTGCCTGGCGTTGTTCTAGAAACTGGAGCTGCAGCAGTAAACTATCAGGCAAAAACTGCTGCTCTTGGGAAACGTATATTCTCCAGGGGACAGAAAACAGAACATAGAGAACAAGTAATATTAATGGTATGTCAAATGATAGCAAGCGCTATGGGGACAAAGAAAGAAGGGTGGGGGGATAAGGAAGTCAGGGTAGGGGCTGGTATGCAATTTTAAATAGTGTGGTCAGGGAAGACCTCACAGAGGGGGCGGCATTCGAGGCAAAGTCTTAAAAGATGTGTGCGAGTCTGTAATGGGGAATCTGGGGGAAGAACATTCCAGGCAGAGGGAATGAGCAGTACAAACGTCAAGAGGTACATCAAGGAGGCCAGTGTGGCTAGATTGGGGAGATCCATAGGGAGAGATTTCAGAGATCCGAGGTGAGGTCAGAGAGGCAGGGACGGGGCCTGATGGAGGTGTATTCTGTAGGCTTTCGTAAGGCTTGCTGTGTCTATTCTGATTATGTTGGGGAGCCACGGTAGGATCTGAGCAGAGGAGTGATGCTGTGCTGTAACTCATGCTCTAAAAGGATCACTTTGGCTGCTATGCTGAGAACTGAATGTCTGGAGTCAAGACTGGGTGCTGGGAGACTGGTGAGGAGGCTACTACAGTAATCCATAGGCGACGATGATGGCTTACACCACGCTGGGTGCAGTAGAGGTGGTGAGAAAGGGTTGGGATTCTTTTGCCTACATTAGGCATGTGCTCCAAGAAAGAGGCCCTGGGCTCTGACTGTATTCCAAGCACTGTGGGTGACCATGCCGTAAACTTAGCTGGGGGGAAACAGAACATAATAGAGACAATGTGGGCCTTGGATTTAGAGAAATCTGAGTTAGAATCCAATTTCTGTCATCTGCCTGCAGTGTGACCTTGGGCATGTTATTTACCCTCCCAGAGCCACTCCTTTTGAATGGGAATGCTGTGGTCTGAATGTTTGTGTTCCCCCAAAATTCATATGTTGAAATTTAACCTCCAAGGTGATGGTATTAGGAGGCGGGGGCTTTGGGAGCCGGTGAGGTCGTGAGGGTGGAACCCTCGTGGATGGGATTAGTGTCCTTGTGAAAGAGGCTCCAGAGGATCCCTCTCCCTCTTCCACCACAGTGAGAAGGTGCCGGCTGTGCAGCAGGAAGAGAGCCGTCACCAGAGCACGTCCAGGCTTGATGTCTTGACTGACATCTGAAGACTTGACAGCCCTTGACTTGAATGTCTTATAGTTCTGGTGCCTTGTTCTTGGACTTCCAGCCTCCAGAACTGTGAGAAATAAATTTCTGTTGTTTATAAACTACTCTGTCTGTGGTATTTTGTTATAGTAGCTTGAACAGACTTAGACAAGGAATAATAACTAACTCCCAGCGTTCTTATGAAGCTTTAATGTGATAAGATGGTGACGACAACTGGTAGAGGGTTCAGAACACCTCAGTGCTTCGTGAGTATTGGTTTCCTTCAATTCTTCATCAGCTTAGGTATGGTCATTTACAATGTGAACCCAGTAGATCATGGCTTATTTGCCCATAAAATATAAACATGTTTTTTGGCTCTTTGGGCAGAATCTGTGCAGGGCCTTTCCCAGCACATCTGTCCTTGAGGTGTCAGGGGTGAGAAATGGGGGCTTTTCTGGCGAAATAGCTGCAAGTGTATTGAAGACAAATTCCTAATATGTACAATGCTTTTTTCTTTATGTTTCAGTCTAATGTTTAGGTGAGGTTCCGCTCCAAAGCAGAGGCTTTCACTGGGGATGGAGGAAGGTTTCCGACGATAGACTTAAGGGGCTCAGGGAATCCCCTCAAAGTTTTTGAAAATTTTGTGCATATTTTTTCTAGGGATAAGAAACTGAAAATTATAAGATTCTCAAAGAGGCCCATGAACCCCCGAACATTACCAACCAGTGTTCTGTAAAGCTTTACTTAGCCAATAACTGTGTTCTCAATATGACCCTCCCCCTTCCCCCAAAGAGAAATTGTTGCCTACCATTGCTAATTCTCTTAACAGATATTTCACCATAAAACACTCTGTGGTTAGAAGATGTTATCCTGGCTTCTTAAATTTCTCAGTCTGTCAATATCTTCTGTCCTGGACTCCCCAACCACTGCTAATTATAAGCTTCTCTGCGTCTATACTGTTTACAGAAAAAGCTTAGGAAGACTTTATACCTTATACTCATTGTCGTGAATTAGGAAGATAGCTTATTTTTTCTGTGCAGTGTTCCCTCAAAACCTGAGCCGGGGGAATCCTATTCTGAAAAGGTTTGTCCTCTATTTGTATTTGTTGACTGTTGGAATGATATAGTTTCATAGAGAGGAAAAGCAGATATCTTCTTTGAAAATTATCAGCGTTGACAGAAGAATCACAAAGGAGATGAAAACTGCCACATTCTGTCTGATTCTGGATTTGTATCTATCTATTGCATCTGTATCCATAATTACATGAGATGATTCATAACAATTTTGGATCACTGTATTAAATAAAATAACTTTTAATATTCTTGGATCTTCTAAATTGATGAAAGGGAATATACTTTTTCTCCCAATAAAAATCTCTATAATTAAAAACAAAAACCTATCCATTTGTTAACTAGGATTCAGACCCCAAACACTGCTGTGTGCGCAAGCCAATGAATTTATGAAGTTGAGAAGTTGCATGCAAAATAAGTGTCTAGGCAGTGATGAGTCAAATACTGTCTCATCAGCATTCATCATGACGCCTCTGGCATGAAAAAGAGCATTCTTCTCCTGAGACAAATGGAGAGCAGAGAAAAGTCAATCAGGGTGGAGAAGCCATGCATTTCTTCTATACATATATGATTTCTCCTGAGAGTTACGTTGTTTATCAGTTCACATCACAGAATAAGTAAATTCTCATTCTTTAGCTAACTACTGACCAAAGGTAGGCTTTTCTAATAGCACATTATATGAATTTTCACTTTATTGCATAATACAAGCTTTGTTACCAACTTAATTGAGCTGATGATATCCACTAGTGGAATAATTCAGAGGTAGTAAATCAGCCCCTAAATTTGCTTTCTAAAAGGAAAGCTGATTTTCATGTTTAATTTGGTTGTTTTACCATGATATATAAAATCTATTTTTCATTATATGTTTTTTTTATTTCTAATGTTTATTTTCATTTCAAATAACCCCCTGCTTTGTATCTGTAATGAATTTTCTAAATCTTCTCGCGTTGTAGTGGTAACTCTCTGCTGGCTCTGTAACCTTGTGTTGAAGGGATTTTTACTTTTCTTGAGTAGTTGAGTTTCCAAATCATAAACCTGATGGCAGTCTTGTGATGGCTGTCACTGGAGTGCTAAGCAATCTATGGGACTACCCAGTCCTTCAGGACTGGCATTTTGCTTGATATCAAGTTAGAGGAGTCAGAGTTTGCTAAGAATGTGGCTTTGCTTGGGTCATTTGGAAAAAAACCAAAACAAGGAGCTCTTTTTTGCAGTATGCTCTTGCTCACAACCTCAGATCTATGTACCAGTCTTATTGGAAGAGGGAAGGGAACAGGTTCTGTTGAGTACCTACTATGTGTCTGCAGCTGTGGCCAAGATACAGTCCTTACCTCTATAGAGCTTACAGTTTACTAGGGAAAAGAGATAATAAAATAATTATTATAGTAATAGGATTAGTATTATGATATGGCATTATTGCAGTGGACAGTAGGGGGTCTTAACTTGGTATTTGGGGCCAGAAAAGGCCTTCTGGAAAAGAATGATGTTAAGATAAGACCTGATAGAGCAGTAGAAATTGGGGGAAGGGAGATGGGATCAGGAGGGTGGTAGGTAGTATTGCAATGCTGGGATGGAAGAAGACTTCTAGCAGGAGAAATAGCATGTGCAAAAGCATGTTTGAGGAATTAAAATAAGTCCAGATAGCTACAGAATAAAGAATTTGAGTGGTGTGAGGTGAGCTGGAGAAGTAGGGACCATTCATTTGACAATTTTATATTGACAATTATGTGCTAGGTGCTAGTGATAGATGAACTAGACAGACATGCTTCCTGCCCTCATCAAGTTTACTTTCTAGTGAAAGAGACACTGGATAAATAAGCAAACAAATCAAAGCCAAAATTAGTGTAGATTGCAATAAGTGAAATGAAAGAAATTAACGGTGTGTGATAGCAATGTGGGCGTGGCTATAGGGTTGCCTGGGATGACCTGGTGGAGGAAGTGACACTTACCTTGAATCATGAAGGACCAGGAAAAGCCATGTACAAGAAGGGGAAGAGAAAGCATTCTTACAGAGGACATAACCTTTGTAAAGACCAGGACTCAAGAAAGAGAGTGAGATGTTTCAGGTTTTGCAAGGAGGCTAGTGTGGCTAAAGCATAATAATCTAGGAGTAGAGTCTTATGAGATGAAGATGGAGAGGCGAGCAGGTAGAACTCTGTCCCCAGTTTTACAGGTGAGGAATCTGAGAGGCTGTTTATTTGCCCTGGGTTATCCCAGGTAGTAAATGGCAAAGCTATGAAGATAGTACAAGCCTACATACTCCATGTTTGTTTGTTCAAGCCTGTGTTGTTTGTTTATTCCTTCAACTAATTAATATTTATTGGCAGCCAGCCACCACGCTATGCTCCAGGGACACAATATTATATCAGACATTCAAGATCCTTGCCTTCATGGGGCTATGTCTTTCTCTTTTCCCTGAGTCATGGTGCGTCCTTGGAGGTCGAGGGGAAGATAAGAGAACTTCCATCTGTAAGTAATGGAAAAACAAAGATTAATATGGCTCACATATTAAAGGGGAATTGTTTGCTTATGTAACTGAAATAAGGCTTCCAGGACAATTGAGTCAATCTTTATCTCTATTTTTCTCTGCCTTTCTCTTAGTTCTTTCCTCTTTTGTGATTCAGTTTTGCCCGATTCCAGGTTTTGTATCCACATACCACACTGTCCAAAAGGAGAAGGGGTCCCAGTATTTCCATCATAAATCCTGAGATTTGTGCTGATTGAGTTGATCTTGATAGAACCAGGAGAACATTAATGCTGACTGGCTTAGGCCTGGGTTCCATATTCATTCCTGAACTAATTGTTATAGTAAGGATTTTCCCAGTGATTCTTAGTGGGGAGTGATATTGGCTTTTGGGGGGTGTGTGTCCATGGAAACTCGTGAAAAGGTGTGCCTAGAAACTTAGGAGGAGTGTTGTGTTGTCACAATGAAGGGATGGGGTCAAAACTGACATTTAGTGGGTGAGGGCCAGGTGTGTTCAATGCATAGGACAGGCCTGCACCCCAAAGAGTTGTCCCACATTCTGCATACCTTTTGGATGTACTTCTGGACAATATATAGGTGAAAAATTCTACATAATCATCTGAACCTAGAACTTAGCTGTTTCACCTTTAAACACAAAGTGGGGTTTGGGGGTGTACTATTTTAATATATACTGAATTTTCCAGAAATGTAGCTATTGGGTGTATTCTAAGAATATTGTACTTTATTTTGCTCAGAATTTTTCCATGATTTGTTCACCCATTTAAAAACATCACATCACATTGGGATTCCTCTGGCATCTGAGTTGTCTGTGCAATACACCCTATCACCTACATGTGTAGGTGTCTCATTTCGCAGTGATTCCGTGTGATGGTGTAGGCAGTTTACCACATTGTCATGCCTGAGTATTTACATATTGAGATACATTTGTTTTCTAAATTACTTTTATTTCTGCTTTATGTTTTATTTTGAGCATTATATTGATTTTTGAAATTATGTATGGAGATAATTATATTTATTCATGAATTTCATTGTAGTATAGAAAGGAGGCATTGAAAGGGGGCATTACAAAACATTTGTTATATAACTGGGCTGTTGGGTCTGATCCAGTTGAAATCACTGGTTTAGCCCCATCAGAGCCCAGCCCTGGAGTTGGGGGTGGGGTCAACACTTGCACAGCCTGGTTACTGTACACCAGGGGAAAGGTGGAATGGATATTGGGGAGACGCCCAAAGTGTCCACTGGATACTCATTTTATTGTTAGACATGGCCTTTATCAAGAAAAAGTGATTAGAACTGAATAATTTTAATGTTAAATGTACTCTGAAGGAAAAGTCCAGATTAAGGTAACTTGTGAATATGGGCCCAAATCGTTTATTTTAAAGAGCAAGTTAACCTGGGATGAAATGTGATACAAATTTTATTTCATGTTGAAAATTTTATCAATGCAGATTTCAGATTGTCTCTTTTTTTTAATTCAGTTTCATGCAGGCATCTCTCATTCGTTCGTTGCTTTAACACACCATTTCCCATTGTAGTGTTGTGAACTAAACGTACATCCAGCATCTAGAAAGGTTCTTAAACCAAAAATGCGACCTGGCCATGAAGTTGGGAAGGGAAATAACTGAAATACTAATTCCCAGTAAAAGAACCATCATCATGGAAACAATGAAAGGATAGAAATGGAAGGTAGAGGGCCGGCCCCGTGGCTTAGCGGTTAAGTGCTCGTGCTCCGCTGCTGGCGGCCTGGGTTCGGATCCCTGCGCGCACTGACGCACTGCTTCTCCGGCCATGCTGAGGCCGCGTCCCACATACAGCAACTAGAAGGATGTGCAGCTATGACATACAACTATCTACTGGGGCTCTGGGGGGAAAAAAAAAAAGGAGGAGAATTGGCAATAGATGTTAGCTCAGGGCTGGTCTTCCTCAGCAAAAAGAGGAGGATTGACATGGATGTTAGCTCAGGGCTGATCCTCCTCACAAAAAAAAACAAAAAACAAAAAAGAAATAGAAGGTAGCAAGTACAAAAACTGGAGAACAATAGCATGGTTTGTTTAATAGGCTAAACCGTTGAGACAACAACTCAGACGGGAGTTATACAAACATATGGAGGTCCTTTAAAGCAGGATTTAAAAAAGATAGGAAGTTGGAAAATGGCCATTTTAGATAGTGGAAATAGATTTTTTTCTACTGCTACAAAATTCACACCCACATGAATGCCTTATCTGTTGCCTTGAATTAAATTAAAAACCAAAAAGGTGTTCCTGTTGCTTTGGTCATAACATATCTGGTGCAGTGCACACATAGCCCCGGGTGCTCCAGGACCACAGCGGAGAGTCATCTGAGTTGTGCAGAGGAGTTTGCGGAGTATCACTCCCACCTCTTCACTTCCAGGATTTACTAAGTTTCCACAAAATAATTGGTTAACAGACGAAACTTCCTCTAAATAGGTCGGAGCTAACTGCTTGCTGTTGGATAAGCTTAAGTGCCTAGAGAAAGTGCAAACATGACCTCTTTTTTCTCTCTCCCTGTGTATGGATGTCACCCAAAGAGTCTTTACAATTTAAGGGGTGATAGGTGATCTATTTATTTTGTAATTACTTAGTAGGAACTGGCTCTGACATTTTGCTTTTGTGCCCTAAATTCCTTACTCCTTTAGTGAACTGCAGTATATATTTTTGCATGGCTTCGTATGTGACATTCTTTCCACAAAGCCAATGAGCTATACAGCATTGTCCCTTTTCATTAGTGAGGTTTTCAGTTTTAACCTGTTATTTTATGTCAGCTGGTTGTTTTGGTTTTGTATCAACATTGTAATCGGCAGCTAACATTTTGTTAGGCAATTTGTTGACGCTTATCACTTGTCAGGTTTTCAGTTTGCTAACTGCTGACGTGATTTTCCTTCTCTTGTTCAGAAAAGGATTTTTACAGTGTAATAAAATGTTACCAAACATACCATTTTCTCTCTCCTCTCTTTTCCCTTATTTGACCCTTGCTTATAAACAGGTACAACCCTCTCAGAGAAAACATGTTGTGTTTGAAAATCTGAACAATTAAAACATATCAAACATAGGTCAGTGGATTTCAAGTGCCTCCTAGAGAAGACCGTGATGTGGAGCATGTCATGCCTCTGTGTGTGGAAGTGCTCCCTGGCTCTGTCACATCCGCAGCACAGGGCCTGCCACTTGGTGGGTGCCCAGGAAGTGTCACATGAGACAAAATGAGGAGCACATGCAATAATCACTTTCCAAGTTTAAATATTAGGGAACTCTTTTCATTCATTTTCCTACCACTGTATATCCTGGGGAGTGGGTTAGCCAGGAAAAGTGCCATGAACTTGTCTTAAGGTATTTGTAATATTAGTTTGTATATTCGGTTATTTCTTACCCTCTTGAATTGTGTGTTTCATTTTCATCACTTTAATTTTGAGCTAAAATGCAGTGTTTTTCCTCCTTCATGTGAATTTGAGCAACAGCAGGGGAAACTCTGAAGGCTTCCTGACAGCTGTTGAAAAGATATGGATTACCTTGTTTACGGAGAGAAAGAGAAAAAGCTAAGGGGGACATTATGTACCAGGTACAACTATGGCTGTAAAGTCCCTCAG
Organism: Diceros bicornis minor; assembly: GCF_020826845.1. Taxonomy (NCBI): domain Eukaryota; kingdom Metazoa; phylum Chordata; class Mammalia; order Perissodactyla; family Rhinocerotidae; genus Diceros; species Diceros bicornis. Next base: position 7,783,527 of record NC_080756.1, read on the forward strand.
GCCCCCGAGTCACTTGGGACAGCGGAGGCAATTTACCAGAAGAACTCTCCCTTGTCTTGTAATTTACTGTTGAAAATAACTGCTAAAATGTAAGAGAGTTGAGTTCAAGAATAGAGTAAGTACTTTAGATTTATGTTTATCATTTGTTATAACAAGGAAATGGGATTTATGAGTTACTCCTATATGCTGGTTGATGGAATGTTACTACAGCTTAACATAGAGACTTCTCATTTATCCGGAATGGTTGGGAGATGGAATATTATAGTATTTTGGATCTTCAAGAATTGCCACACATTATACCCTCTATAGCAGTGGTTCTCAACCAGGGGCAATTTTGCTGCCTAGGGCACATGTGGCACTGCCTAGAGATATTTTTGATTGTCAGGGTGGTGGGAGGAAGGGGTGCTACTAGCATTTATATTTGTTTCAAAATCTGTTAGCAGCATCCCACAATGCACAGGACAATTCTCACAACAAAGAATTATCTGGCCAAAATGTCTATAGTTTTGAGAAACTCTGCAAGTTAGCACTTTTTATCAAATTACAATTCAGCGAAATTCAGTTAAATGACAAGATAATAAGCGAGCACTTTTGGTGATTTAGATGATAATTTAGCATCTTACAGTGAGTGCTTCAGTGTCTTTATCAACATTAGTTACCACTGTATTGGTGAAGTGTAGAAGTGTTGGTTTATGAGGATTCCTGGTTGCTAGATAAAGATGTTATGCTGTGGCACAGTTATCTGAAGAGGCTCAATTAATTCTATGTCATAACAGTTATTTGAGTTAGAATTGCTACTTACTTTTTCTTATAGAGAGAATTATTTACTTTTCACATTACAACAGAATTGAAATATAACTTAATCATTGAGTTTTAAATATACTTTAAAAATACTAAGTGACATGGTCTTGGAAGATTACTTCTGTCAACACAGCTGTTGTTATGAATACCCTATGCTTTTATTTTAAGCCTACTGAGGAAATGTAAGAAAGAAGAAAAATTTTTCTTCTACCATTTGGATAAAGTTTATTTGTGTGCACAATCCAAGAAAATGGAAAATAAAAATACCTGTTTTTGGGTAGAAAAACAAAGGAATCTGTTTATTTATTAGTTAATGAATTAAATAGTTATTGAGGACTGTCTCCTTCACATTCTGGGGCTAGTGCAGTAAATAAGGTAGAACTTTTTATGTTGTTTATTGAATTATTTGGAAAATAATAAAAGTATAAAGCATGGAACTGAAATTAATTTTATGTGTCTGTAGTAACTTCTTGCACCATGGACTCAGATACAATGTATGGTATTTACAACTATAGAGACTTATAAATAGTAGACCACCTATTGTGTGACCCTAATCTTATCCGCTGAACCGCTCGTTATGAGGTGATTAAGTAGCTTATCATCAGGAAGTGGGTTTATGCATCAACGATTCCTTTTTTACTGAGCACATAGTAGACACCTAATATGGGCTATGCTATTCTGGGAAGAAGAGACAGAAACACGAATCAGGAATAGTCCCTGCCCTTCTACGAAGCTGCAGGTGGGGGCGGGGGGGCGAAGAGAGAGTTGGAGAAGGGAGGATTGAGAATGTTGAGTGGGTCGGGAACAGTGAGGAGATAGTTCTGTGAATAGTGATGTGTCATAAGTGGTAAAAGAGGATAAACAAAGCTTGAAAGGAGCAAAGTCTGTCACTTATACCTGTGTTGATCTCCTGTTCTTTGCCGGGATTTGTTTGTTTTTAACCTTTTCTGTTAGACACTTTTAACTCTCATCTGTGTTGAATAATTAGCCTCGGGAAGGACAAGGTAAGCACAAACCAATTTATATTTGTTTCACAACCTCTGAGTTTGCAAGGAAATGAATTATCTGAACTCAAACCAGTGCATTGATTTTGTCACACTTAACAATAACAAGCGTGTGACTTTTGGGGCCGTTTCTCTGAATAGATTAACATTGAATAAACAATAAAAAATCTGGAACCTATATATTCTGCAGTTTCTGTTTCAAAGTATAATCCTAATTTAACTTTTAAATATTTTTTGTTTTGTCCTAGAAGAGAGTGATAAAATTGAGCTGAGATAGAAGAAAAATGAATGTAACTCAGGCCCCTTCATCTCATGTCTGAAATAGAATGCATTATTTTCCATCACACACTTGCTTCTGACTCTATACTAATTTTTTCTTGTCTTGATTGTGCCTCCAATGGGTTTCTTTCTTGCCAGTCTTGATACTCTAAAATCTGTTCTCCACGTTGCTGTTGGAGTGATACACAGAAACCATAAATGTGAAGAGAATAATAATACATTTAATTGAGTACTGACTATGTACTTGGTACTCCTCTAAGCGCTCAATGTACAGTAAATCTTTCAATTTTCACAACAGTATAATGTCAGCACTGTTATTAACTTCATTGTACAGACAAGAAAACTAAGGCACGAGAGGCGACTCGCTCTGGGTGACAGATCTCATATGTGGCAGAGCCAGGGTTTAACTTCAGGATCCTGACTTGGGAGCACTGGGTCATAACTGCTGTGCTATGCTCTTCTGCTGAGGACGTTCATCATCTCCTCAGAGCCTACCACGAAATTCAAAGTACACTTCTCTTTCGTTTAATGACTTTAATTCATTTTTGCAAAACGTATTGCTGAACGAAAAACTAAAAGTAAAAAAAAAAATCCATGAATTTTCATGAGAAAAATTATGAGTTCCATCCCAACTTAAGATACCTAAACAGTTTCCACAGGTAGAAAAAGCAATTCAACAATGAAAACAGATTTATATAAATAATAAATAACAATTTGAAAGTAAATAGACCAATTTCTACATAAATGAAGGTTTATTATACTTGCCAATGGAGGGAGAAAGGACTTGGGATCGGGTCGTGAATATTGGAGGTAGCGTGCAATGGAGTCATTCTTCGGAAGGTGCAATCTTCTTTGTGTCCCATTTTCTTCGCCAGTTATTCAACCTTTTTGGACTTATGATTACCTCGTACTCAAGCTTCACTTTATAAGTGATTGTACAGGAAAACCCCTTTAGGGCAAAAGTGTTTGCTAAAGGCTAAACCCGAGACCACGTCTCGTCCACAACGCCGTGATGGTTTACACAGCAGACTGATGCTTTAGCTTTCTTTCTCCAAGAAAATTTTGGGGTTCATCCAAATGTAGTACTTAATTTAAATGTATTCTGTAAGATACTCTCTGCCTAAAAACTGGTAAGTCAAGTAAATTGGGGATTGTGTCTCCATAAGACAGTTACATCAGTATATCACGTCTTAAAGCCTACTTACTTAGTGGATTTTGGAAAAAAAATATTGCTCTAGTGAAAAAAAGATTCGCTCAAAAAATGGCTTAACTTTTCAAGAGCCATAATGGTGAAAAATCATTAGCTAAACAATCATTATGAAATAAATTTATACTTGGCACATAAAGTCCCCCCAGCTTCTTCCCTTGGGTTGTTCTCCAGTCTTTCCAGTCTCGTCTGTCCCCTCTTCCTATCTCATACTTGTTGGCATTACTGCATTGTTCATACTTATGCATCCATTCGATGCTGTTTCACACCTCCGATCTCTCTGCATGGAATATCCACTTTTTCCTTCTCTACTCACACAGTGGGTTTGTGGCACAATGGAGGACTTCCAAACTTTGGAAACCTCAGTCTTTTAAAGGACTTGCCAGCAAACCTGCCCAAACTTTGCCCTGGAAGGACACATTATCTTTATTATTCTGGCCAGAAAACAAATCTTCCCTCTGCTCTAGAGAGAGAGAGACACTGTATCTTTCAAGGCTGTTTACTATACAAATATTCCTGAACAGCCAGTCTGGAACAAAATATCCGTTAATGCCTTTGCTCAGAAAGTGCAGAAACAGGAGAGATCCTTGGAGAATTGTCTCCTAACTGTCGTTGCACTTGACACATTGTATTAAAATTATCTATTTAGGTGTCTGGTTGGTGAGCTCATTTAGAGCAGAAATTTAATCTTGTCAATCTTTACATCCCTAATATCCAGCATTGTGCTTATTACAGAGTAAAGAATCAATATATGTTATGAAATAAACGAGTAAATGAAGACCTTTAAAAATCTAGAGAACATGGGGCCTATACCAGAAGTTATTTTATATAAGACAATCCATTAAACCACACTAAGCACAACTGAATTTTAAATGCCAGGTGGCTCATAGACAACCAGCTGCTTTTCTGTGATCCAGATTCTAATACATTTGAAAAAATTTTTTATTATATAATGATGATACCAAATTCATCATTTATTATGTGCTAAGCACTGAGTTAAACACTTTATAAATAATGCCTCATATATCCTGGTAGGCAACTCTGTGAGGTAGTACTATTATTATTTGCTATTGGAAACAGAGATTCAGAGAAGTTACATAACTTGTTTAAAGTCACACAGATGGTCAGTGGTGGAGATGGGATTTGAGTGGTAGAGATGGGATTCCGGCAATGGTTTGATTCTGGAGGTTGTGTTTTTAACCACTTAAATTGCACAGCCCCTCACTGGAAAGGAAAGGAAAAAATCTGCATGAGTTGTCTTAAGTTCTCTTAACAGAGGCTCTGTCTCCAAAACCAAACTTGGATAGACAGAACAAAAAAATGCCCTATTAATGGGTTCCAGTACGCATTTGCGGAACTAAACTGAACCATGTTTTTTTAAGTAAAGATGTCTCTCTTGCAAAGGAAATTCTTTGAGGATGGTAAGACTAGGTTTTCATCTTAGTCTGTGAGTGTTGTGTATGAAGGACCCATAAAGACATTATTATTACTGTTAACCTCAAACTAACCTAGGGCTAGAGCAGGGCTGGCTTCACGGGCAGCCGACCTATGCAGTCGTCCAGGGCCCTCCACCTGGAAGGGCTGAACTTAGAAGAGTTTACTTGGTTGGTTTTCTGCTCTGCTGTCACCATCTTGAAATTATTAATATTTTTTGAGAAAGGAGCCCTGCATTTTTGTTTTGCACTGGGCATCTCAAATTTTGTAGCTAGGCGTGCCTGGAGTCTTGGCTAACCCTTTATGGCAGCTAATTATTTGACAGTGGAGAAGTGAGATGGACTGGCAACACCAGAGAGCTACCAGTAGAGTCTTTAGTGACCTGAGGTTCTGCCTTATCCACACTGGACTCTGGAGAGAAAAGCTCAGGTCCTGAATTTCTAGGCTGTGAAATATCCAGCTCCCTGAGTATTTGATGATTCTACAGGATCACCCTGGGGCTGATTTAAGATATTTATTGCAGAACACTAGTCTATTTTAAGGAAAAATAATTATATTACGGACAGTGTTTTCCAGATTTTTAAAGGTCCTAGATCTATTTTCATTCTTTTTCCTGGTCCGATGATTTGTTTTAGGTCAATTTAACCATTCTCATTTATAATAAGCATCAAATCAATTAACTGAGAAATAATATTTCCTTTTAACAGGAATCAATATCTACCATTTCCATTTTGATGTATAAGTTACATTTCCATTATCTTTAGTAAATGAGAATGCACTTTGTGGTTTTTTTTGGTTGTGGGTGACTGTGTAGGCTCAATATACTCAATATCCTCAGGTTTGCTAGTATATGTCAGTGATGTTATCAACAGCTTGGATCTGTGATACTTCGGTAGTACTACCTGCTTTTTCTTTACTTCCTCACAAACCTTACTGAGAGACTTTATATGGCCTTTGGTCATATTCATCTGGATTTGCTTCTAACAAACACATATGTAATCCAGATCTGATTTCATGTGATTACTTTCTTCTGTAGAGTTTTGTAGCATTATATCTGCAGTCTTTGATATCCTCTGCTGAATTCCACCGCTCTTCTACAAATGAAAGTAAGCAAGGGCAAAAAACACTGATTTGTGTAGCAGTTTCTTGAACACCCCGATCTTGATTTATTGTTGCTAATTTATCCACGTCCTAAATCTTTTCTGCTTTCAAATGGTTACATTTTGTTGGAGAGTAAGTTTCATTTTAGCTAAAACAGGAGGAATTCTGCGGGGAATGAGTTCCATGACCTCCAGTTCTGCAGAGTTGTATGTTTTACTGCTACAGACCCAGCAGAGGGAGCCCAAGTTAATGAAGGAAACTTTCTCTGGCGCTGTTTTGATGACTCAGAACTAGTAATTCATAGTCAAAAGGTGGGTTTTTTTCCGGAGGGGGTGAGAAGTTAGGAAATATGGTGTCTGTGGGTGTGTGTGTGTATGTTAGAGAGAGAGTAGAAGGAAGAAATAAAGGAGAAGGTACAAGCTGTGTGACTTTTAAGATGTACTTGAATGTGGGAGATATGTTACACCTCCTGAAGGAGAAAGACAGAACTGACAGAGAGAAGCTTTTGATTTTCAGATCTTGAAAAGGAACTTTGATGCTAAATGTATAAAACCACTTTCTTTTTCCTTCTTTTCCAGTTAGCCAGTTGTCCCTTTAAGCTTTTCAGATTGAATCCTTATACATTTCCATTTCATGTGATTTTTATATTTATGGTAATTTCCCAGTGAAAGCTTTTTTTATTCCCTTCTTCAGTCCATTATCTCACTGGCTCACACATTGTATGTGCATCTACGTCTGAGTGTAGAAAATCTTGGAGGCTATTTAAGTTTGGGTGAATATTTATTCAATAGATTAATCAATCAGTCCACCAACTATACAAACAGTGCTTATTGAGCTCTTAGTGCTATATGAGGGGCGGAATGTGTGTGTGTCTGTGTGTATGGAGGGTGGGTGGTACAGCCAGAGGGAGAATCAAAACCATTTTCTGTTCTCAATGAACTTACATGCAGCTGAGTAAATAAATGTGTTTGGTAAAACACAGAACATTATATAACCAAATGCTAAGCAGTAGTTCAAAGTGCCCACAAGGACCCACAAGGTAAACGGAACATAAAATAGGTGTCCATAGAAGGGATATGCAGATGCTTAAGGTAGCTGGAAGAACCCAGAAAGGAGTCAAGGAGGATATGGCTGGGCCTGAATGATGAGTGACTTTGTGCATGGTGAGAAGAGAAGAGAGGAGGGGGGACAGGGCCTTTCTTGGTGGAGAAGCAACACAAGAAAGGCCTTGAAAAAGAAAGCATGGTTAATGACGGAGGTACAGGTCGCTGTGCGGGCGATTATGGTGTTTGTGTACTGCATACGCCTGTGAGGAACCATTCGCATCAAGCCTATGTGAGTGGTGCTCCTGGAGGTACCTAGAGTTCAGAAGTGACTGTGGTTATGTTGACCAGGGGCTCCTCACCCTTTGTGTATTATAACCATCAGTCACTCTATTGAGAGGAATCTATAAGGAGGCAGTAGAGCACAGCGGGTACAGATTGGACTGTACGATCAGACAGCCTCGATCACATCATAAAATACCTATGTGACCTAGGATAAGTTTCTTAACCTCTCTATGCCTTATTTCCCTCATCTGTAAAATGGCAAGATAATAGTACCTACTGCATGGAGTTGTAATGGTTAAATGAGACAGAATGTTGTCTGCTTAAAACAGTGCCTGGGCCTAGTGAGCCCTGAGTGTTAGCTGTTATAATCAAGGAACTAATGTCTCACTCGCACAGAAAGCAGACACTCTACCTTTTCAAGTTAAGAAATATTCCATTAGGCTTCCCGTTATGAAAATCCCGGGTCTCATCTAGACTACTCTGTCTTTTGCTGGTTGAGAATGACGAAGCAGATCATATGGTTTAAGATTATGCGGGTTTCACAGACTGGTTTATGAAATAAATCAGATAGCGTGGCCTCCCTTGTTTAAGCAAAAAACAAAGACGACACCCGTCGCAGCAAGAGTGATGCTCAACTGGGAATTCAGGGGTCCTGCTTGTGCATGCAGTGTCTCCAGCTGTTTTGAACCATGGACAGAATATAAGCCCCATGAGGGCAGGAACCATCTCTACGTTGGTCACCATTGTATCTCCTGTGCCTGCTGTTCACTCTTTTTTTTCTTTTGAATGAATGGGTCGATGATTGAACGAAGGCATGGTTTTGAAAATTATCCCTGCCTTCTCCTATAAATTTGTTGGCAGTCCTATTCCTAGCGTAGGTGAACTAGGTATTACTACGGAATGTCTTGAGGGATGTCTAATTAAATATCTTCCCTGATGGTTTATCATTGCCATAAAATGAAAATCACTTATATTTTAGATCATTTTATAGTTTACAAATACTATCTTATACTTCATGTAATTTTCTGCCACATTCATGTGAATTCATTATTATTTCTTCCATTTAATAGATTGAATAACTGAGTCTTAGTAGACTTAAATGACTGGCTCAATCTCATGCACAAATTATTGTGGACTTTGGACTTGATCTGAGGTCCCTTGGTTACAAGTGCAAAGGATTTTCTTTAGATTTTTGTGAATGGTACAAAAATTGGCCTGAATTGAAACTCTCATGATTACATTCACTCCCCTGGGAAGGATGGGTCCGCTCTAAATTTCTCATGTTGGTGTACATTATTTGTGAGATTAGGTTGGGATTACCTTAGAAGACACCCAAAATTCCTAGGGGATGACTGGGCAGAGCCTTGAGGTGGGAGTAGTGGGCAGAATTAGAATTTACCTTGGTAGTTCACAGAAATCACGATGTGTCCATTGGAACTGGAAGGCCTGGATGGGATGCTCCACTAGAGGTTCTGAATAAAGGCAATGGGAGTGCGAAAAACAGATAAGACAGGAAAATGGAAGACCTAGAGCAGACATTACAAATCTTCATAGTTTTGTGTAGAGATGGGCCTGCTGTTGGGGTCAGGTGGAAACCTAAAGCCTAGCAACCAAGTAGTTACTGAGCAGAGCTGAGTAGAACTGCCTGGCCACACATACCACAGGAAGGGAGAGTTTGGAAAGACCCTGTTCCTCAGTTCTTCCTCTTTTCTCTTGAGTTTGGAGAAAAGCCTTCATCAAATATGTTGGCAACATTCATCATCTTCTATGCCATTATTTACGTTATGGTCTGAGGCATGCCTGGAAATGGATTTTGCCTAACAAAGTTTACTACTGTTGACTGTTTTTATTTTAAGTCAACATTCTAATTTCAACATCATGAAATTACTAAATGGACTCTTTAAAAAGAAATAAAAAATGCCTATTTAATGAGACCATTGAAATGTGCAATGCCATATCCTGGTAGGTGCTTAGTAATTACAAACATAATTGAACTCAATCAACATTCCATTATATAACTTATCACGGGTGGCCCCATTTTAAATTTATTTATGGCTCCCTGATTATATTATAGAACAAATGTTTGCTCTTTATGTTATCTAGTGCAGTGTTTTGCCCATAGTAGATGTTTAATAGATGTTTCTTAAATGGATTGAAAGTTAAACACCTTTACAGAGTAAAATGGTGGAGAAACAGAGAAACAAGAGCTCCTCTGAGATAGTGGACATTTGGCAATTAATTTCCCTTTTGGTGTGCCATTTCTTTATTTGTGAGCTAGTTATATATAAAGTAGAGGTTAACTCAATTTCATTTAGAGCAGAATTCAAAATAACTAATATAAAAAATGATTGTCAAACAAATTAAATAGAGTAGGTTTGCAAAAATGGACATGGGAGTTGATATGTGGAACAATGATGGTGCTTGCCTTTTCCACATTGCCATCGCTTTGTGTGTGGTCTGTGTATGTGGAGTTCGTGTGGCTGTTTCAGTTAGTCAAAATAGATTTTTAAATATGCCTTGGTGGGCCGGCCCCGTGGCTTAGCGGTTAAGTGCGTGCGCTCCGCTGCTGGCGGCCCGGGTTCGGATCCCGGGAGCGCACCGATGCACCCCTTCTCCGGCCACGCTGAGGCCGCGTCCCACGTGCAGCGACTGGAGGGATGTGCAACTATGACATACAACAATCTGCTGGGGCTTTGGGGGGAAAAAATAAATAAATAAAATCTTTAAATATGCCTTGGTGAGGGGCTTGGGGACACTTAGTTGTCAGGAAAATCACCTTCATATTTCTCTCCTTTTTATAATCGTTCTTATTGTGTATGACGGGATTAGCAACTTCAATTCCTACTGTGCAAGCTTTTCTTTCATTAGGAAAGCGTTATATAAGTAATCAATATCAGAATTTTGGGGTTGTTTATTTTAGAATCATGTAATAGCAATTTCCTATAACTAGAGATCAATGCCTAAAGAATAAATAGTTTGTTATGTGTTAAGAAAAATATGAAATTAGATCCTTACCTCACACTATATAAAAAAATCAACTCCAGATGGATTAAAGATTTAAATGTCAAAAGCAAATCTTTAAACACTTAATAGAAAATACAGGTGAATGTATTTTAGAAGTAGGAAAATATTCCTTAAATAAGGCATGAAACGTGTTGACTATAAAAGAAAAGACATAAATTTTACTCTATTAAAATTAAGAACTTTGTTCATCAAGAGACCACTTGAAGAAAATGAGAAGTTTTATCACAACTAAGGGAAGATATTCACAACATACACAGCTGACAAGGGACTGGTGTCAAGAACGCAAAAACAGCTATAAATTGGTAAGAAAAATGTGCACAAGTCCTTAATAGACATTTCACAGAAGAGAAACTAATATGACCAATAAACATATGAAGAGATGTTGATTCCATCTAAGATCCATTAGTGATCACAGAAATGCAAATAAAGACTATAATATAATATCATTTTATACTCTTTTTGGCAAAAAATTAAAAGTCTGATAATATCAATTGTTGGAAAGGATATAAGTCCACTACATGTTCATTGCTGGCGAGAGTGCAAATTGGTGCAATCATTTTAGAAAACATTGAACATTTTGAAAAACATTGCACAATCATATTCATTCAGCATATGAATGGATATGACCCAGAAATTTCACTGCTAGGTATCCAATGAAACTTGTTTACATGTACAACAGAAAACATGTACAAGGATGTTTGTGTCAGTGCTGTTTAAGAAATATCCTGGAAACTGTCCAAATGCACATCAGTAGGAGAGTGGATTAATAAACTGTGGTATGTGCACAATAAAATATGACACAGTAGTCAAATGAAGTACAGCGTTTACAAATATGAATGAATCAGCAATATAATACTAAATAAAAAAACAAGTTCTAAAAAATTATATACAATATTCCATTTTTCTAAGGTTAAAAACAACTAAAATATCTCTTTAAATACAGATAGATGTAATAATTCTGTATAAGAAGGAAATCAAGGGAATAATGAATATGGGGTACAGCGTGGTTATTGCCTCAGATCTGGGAATTGAAAGGGGTGTCATATGAGGTGACCACGTAGCTGAACATAGGTTGTTATCAGAGTCTTCTTATTTCTTTTGGGTGGGGAAATTCCTGGTTCCTTATTACATTATTAAAAATGGCAAAATAAATGAATAAATAAAAGTGGGGCATACAGTTACCAATGATGAGAGTATGTTATGAGTCAAGGATTATGATTAACCCAACTTTGTGCACCCGAGGAACAAAGAGGAGAAAAAAAAGATGAAATAGTTCCCAAAATATATGAATATTAAGGAAATTCAGTATTTAACCACATTTTAAGAGTTGACATGGCAGGCTATATTGTGTTACTGTTTTTATATTATCAATACATTTTTAGATTTTATGTTACATGAAAAACATTTTTTAAGCTCATTTCCAGATTATCTGTGTCTATCACATGAAAAAGGATGGAAGAATCATTCTACTCCATTTTCTTGGTAACATTTTAACTATATTTCATCTATTTTTTAAAGAAAATAAAGACAGCATCTGAAATCAATTTTTACTGTAAAAGTATTTAAACCTTATAAAGATTAGATATTTGAAACATTTAAAGTGCTAAGTATTTTGATAATCAGCCTAACTATATCTGTTAGAAAGATGTGGGTTCTTTGGCTAAATACGCTGGGTCAGTGTGTGGAATTTCAGATCTAAATATCTTATTTCCTTAAACCCATTTCCTAAAATACACAGTTTGTTATATTTAGAAATCAAAATTGGAAGCATCTTAGAATAGCAAAATTAAATCCATTGTGAATTATTGTAAATATAATACAATACCAATATAATGTGGCATATACAAGATCCAAAACAAACCCAAGAACTAATCAATAAAAGGGATAGGATTTTCAGCTTACAATAATAACTGGCAGTTTTTAGAATTTGGAAATACTGTTTTGTAATGAAACCCAGATATTTATTCACATCTGTATTAGTTTGCTAGGGCTGCCGTAACAAAATATCACAGACTGAGTGGCTTAAACAACAGAAATTATTTTTTCTCCGTTCTGGAGGCTAGAAGTCCAAGATCCAGGTGTCGGCAGGTTTGGTTTCTTTTGAGGCCTCTCTTGGCTTACAGATGGCCGCCTTCTCGCTGTGTCCTCACATGGTCTTTCCTCTGCGCATACACATCCCTGGCCTCTCTTCTTCTTCTCATGAGGACACCAGTCATCCTGGATGAGAATCCCACCCCATCAGCCACACTTTAACTTAATCAACACTTCAAAGAATTTATCTCCATACGGTTACCTCTGAGGTACTGGAGGTTGGGATTTTAACAGATGAATTTGGGAGGAACACACTTCAGCCCATAACAACATCCTTTTCTGTGACTGATTCTCGTAGTGAGTGCCTGCTGTTTTCCAGGCCCTGTTCTAGGTGTTGGGGTACAGCAGGAAAGCTGACCGTCTCTGTCTCACAATGGACATAGGGAAGCGGCAAGGACCCAAAATTAGAGGAAAAGTTTTATGACATTAAATTTGCAAATGCCTTTATCTCTAACTCCCTGTCATTTTTACAAATAAGATCTATAGGCTCCCCACCTTAATGTTTTGAAGAATTAACCACCGTTAAAGAAAGAAATCTCTGGTGCTACTTACTCCGGAGTCTAGAGCTTGTTGTCCAGAGGTGAGCACATGAGAGCAGCTTAATTACGAAAGAACACCCATAATTAGAGGCATCTGTCATTGTGACGATGGGTGTGGACTCCTATTTGGAGCCACCGTGTTTTCTCTGCCAAGGTCTTGCGTCCTGCCTGAGGTGCCTCCTCTAATTGTGGTCAGCTGGGCCCCTTGCACCTTGGTGTTCGCTGCTCTAGAAGACGGCTACCTCTCTCTTTTGAGGTACTCCTCCATTCCCCAAAGGGAAATTTGGGTGAGCCACACAGCACACGTTTGAAATCAAAGACTTCTAAGGATACCCTCTGAATTTTGTTTTTCAGAATAACTTTAGTATTATTGTGTCACATTCGAAAAACTAACACCTTACTGTACTTGTGTGACAACACAGGCCACCTGAAGGCAGGAAACAGATGATGTCATGGAAATGGAGACAAGCGGCTTAGACAGGATAGAAGTTTTTCTCACACCTAAGAGTTGGGTGCAAGCCGTCTAGGGCTGGCAAGGTGTCTCCCAGTGAAGGGGCTGTCTTTTCCCCTCACCCTCAACTCCCCTATCCCCAAACCAAGAAAGTGGTTTTCAGCATGGCAGAAGCCTGGGTATAAATCCCATCTCTGGCCAATGCACTCAGTAAGGCTCACTTTTGGCTGCAAATGCTTGATTAAAACGGCCCAAGCAGATCAGCAAACGATTTACTTACCTCATTTCACTAAGAGTGGGCAGAGTAGGGGTGGCGCCTCTATGATGTCGTGAAGAATCCCAGCTCTTTCCTGCTGTCTGCTCTGCCTCTTTCATCACATCGATGTTTGGACTTGAGCTTGTCACTTTACGTTTGAAAAATGGCCCCAGACATCACATTCCCATACTGGTGCCCCAAACAGAGAGGGAGGGAGTTTTCCTTGTGTGTCTTCCTTTTTTTTTTAATCAAGGGAGCAAAAGTTTCCCAGAAGCCCCTCAGAAAACCCCTGCTTGCATCTTTTTAAAAAAATTCAGTTTATTTAAACAAAAACAAAATCAATTCACCCATTTCTTCCACCCCCTACTCTCCACCTCTGGCACCACCAGTCTGTTCTTTGTATTTATGAACTTGGTTTTTATTTATTTATCTATTTTTTAGATTCTACATATAAGTGCAATCATACAATGTTTGTCTTTCTCTGTCTGACTTATTTCACTTAGCATAATGCCCTCGAGGTCCAGCCATGTTTTTGCAAATGGAAAGATTTCATTCTTTTTATGGCTGCATAATATTCCATAGTGTGTGGTATTTTCTTTACCCACTCATCCATCGATGGACACTTAGGTTGTTTCGATATTTTGGCTATTGTAAATAATGCTGCGATGAACTGGGGGTACATATATCTTTTCAAGTTAGTGTTTTCATTTTCTTTGGATAAATACCCAGAAGTGAAATTGCTGGATCATATAGTATTTCTATTTTTAATTTCTTGAGGAACCTCCATACTGTTTCCCATAGTGGCTGCACCAATTTACATTCCTACCAACAGTTCACAAGGGTTCCATTTTCTCTACATCCTTGCCAACACTTGCTATTTCTAGTCTTTTTGATAATAGCCATTCTAACAGATATGAGGTGATATCTCATTGTGGTTTTGATTTGCATTTTTTGATGATAATTAATGATGTTGAGCATCTTTTCATGTACCTGTTGGCCATCTGTATGTCTTCTTTGGAAAAATGTCTATTCAGATCTTCTGCCCATTTTTCATTCCAATTATTTGGATTTTTTGCGATTGAGTTGTATGAGTTCTTTATATATTTTGGATATTAGCCCCTTATCAGATATATGATTTGCAAATATTTCCTCGCATTCAGTAGGTTGCTTTTTACTTTTTTGATGGTTTCCTTTGCTGTGCAGAAGCCTTTTTGTTTGACGTAGTCTCACTTGTTTATTTTTGCTTTTGCTGCCTTTGCTTTTCGTGTCGGATTCAAAATAATCATTGCCAAGACCTATGTCAAGGAGTTTACTGCCTATGTTTTCTTCTAGGAGTTTTATGGTTTCAGGTACACTGAAGTTTTTAATCTACTTTGAGTTAATTTTTGTGTATGTTGTAAGACAAGGGTCCAGTTTCATTCTTTTGCATGTGGCTGTCCAGTTTTCCCAGCACCATTTATTGAAGAGAATGTCTTTCTCCGTTGTGTATTCTTGGCTCCTTTGTTGTAAATTAATTGGCCGTATATATGTGAGTTTATTTCTGGGCTCTCTATTCTGTTCCATTGATCTATGTGTCTGTTTTTATGCCAATATCATACTATTTTGATTACTATAGTTTTGTAATCTATTTGAAGTCAGGGAGTGTGATGCCTCCAGCTTCGTTCTTATGTCTCAAGATTGCTTTGGCTATTTGGGGTCTTTTGGGTTTCCGTATAAATTTTAGGATCGTTTGTTCTGTTTCAATGAAAAATGCTGTTGGAATACCCTCCAAATTTTGTGAAAGTCTGATCAATTATTTCCCTTTTTTTTTTGGAGACAGACAAAAGAACTAATATCTAATTTTATTTAAAAATGTGATTGATGTTATTTTCCTAGATTAGCTAACGCATCCTTCCTCTCGCCATGGTATTTTCTGTTATTCCCTTGACTCGACTTTATTGGCGAGGCTAGATCAGAGAAGGATGCAGAGAACAGCAGAGTCAAATGATTATAGTGAAGTTGAGGCATCTAGAAGTGATGGGACTGTTGTGGCTGAGCATGGAGGAGCACCCTGTCCTTGGGCCAGTGACCAAGGACAAGAACAGAAGCTGGATGTCTGATACCATTGCAGATAAATGGTGTTTGAGGGTCAGATTCACTCCCTGCTCCAGGGGTTATGGTACAGTTAAGCTCCCTCCACAGGGAAGAAATCAGATATAACCTTGGGAAACAAGGACTGTGGGGAGGGCAGGTGAAGGTAGATGAGAGGATGCATCCTGAAATTAACTGAGATGACGTTTCCACCATACGGTTATAGAAACATCAATACAGACATACCTCATTTTATTATGCTTCACTTTATTGTGCTTTGCAGATATTGTGTTTTTTACTAATTGAAGGTTTGTAGCAACCCTGTGTCGAGCAAGTCTATAGGTGCCATTTTTCCAACAGCATTTGCTCACTTCTTGTCTCTGTGTCACATATTGGTAATTCTCTCAATGGTTCAAAGTTTTTCATTATTTTTATATTTGCTATGGTGGCCTGTGATCAATGATCTTTGATGTTACTAGTGTATTGTTCGGGGTGCCACAAGCCACCCCCATATAAGATGACGAACTTAATTGATAAATGTTGTGTGTGTTCTGACTGCTCTGCTGACCAGCTGTTCCCCTCTCTTCCTCCCTCTCCTTGGGCCTCCCTATTCCCTGAGACACGACAATATTTAAATTAGGCCAGTTAATAACCCTGTAATGGCCTCTAAGTGTTCAAGTAGAAGGAATAGTTGCACATGCCTCATTTTAAATCAAAAGCTAGAAATGATTAAGCTTAGTGAGGAAGCCATGTCGCACGCTGAGATAGACCCAAAACTAGGCCTCTTACATCAAACAGCTACCCAAATTGTGAATGCAAAGGAAAGGTTCTTGCAGGAAATTAAAAGTGCTACTCCTGTGAACACACAAATCATAAGAAAGCGAAACAGCCTTATGGCTGATATGGAGAAAGTTTTATGGTCTGGACGGAAGATCAAAGCAGCCACAACATTCTCTTAAGCCAAAGCCTAACCCAGAGCAAGGCCCTAAGTCTCTTCAGTTCTATGAAGGCTGAGAGAGGTGAGGAAGCTGCAGAAGAGAAATTTGAAGCTAACAGAGGTAGGTTCATGAGGTTTAAGGAAAGAAGCCATCTCCATAACATAAGAGTGCAAGGTGAAGCAGCAAGTGCTGATGTAGAAGCTGCAGCAAGTTATCCAGAAGATCTAGCTAAGATCATTAATGACAATGGCTACACTAAACAACAGATTTTCAGTGCAGACAAACAGCCTTATATTGGAATAAGATGCCACCTAGGACTTTCATAGCTAGAGAGGAGAAGTCAATGCCTGGCTTCAAGGTTTCAAAGGACAGACTAACTCTCTCGTTAGGGGCTAATGCAGCTGGTGACTTTAAGTTGAAGCCAAAGCTCATTTACCATTCTGAAAATCCTAGGGCCCTTAAGAATTATGCTAAATCTACTCTACCTGTGCTCTATAAATGGAACAACAAAGCCGGGATAACAGCACATCTGTTTACAACATAGTTTACTAAATATTTTAAGCCCACTGTTGAGACCTACTCTCAGAAAAAAAGATTCCTTTCCAAGTATGACTGCTCATTCACAATGTACCTGGTCACCCAAGAGTTCTGATGGAGACGTGCAACGAGATTCATGTTGTTTTCATGCCTGCTAACACAACACCCATTCTGCAGCCCGTGGATCAAGGAGTCATTTCAACTTTCAAGTCTTCTTATTTAAGAAATACAGTTCCTAAGGCTATAGCTGCCATAGACAGTGATTCCTCTGATGGATCTGGGCAAAGTAAATTGAAAGCCTTCTGGAAAGGATTCACTATTCTAGATGCCATTAAGAACATTCATGATTCATGGGAAGAGGTCAAAATATCAACATTAACAGGAGTTTGGAAGAAGTTGATTCCAACCCTCGTGGGTGACTTTGAGGGGTTCAAGGTTTCAGTGGAGGAGGTAACTGTAGATGTGGTGGAAATAGCAAGAGAACTAGGATTAGAAGTGGAGCCTGAAGATGTGACTGAGTTGCTGCAATCTCGTGATCAAACTTTAATAGATGAGGAGTTTTTTCTGGATGAGCAAAGACAGGGGTTTCTTTAGGTGAAATCTACTCCTGGTGAAGATGCTGTTAAGATTGTTGAAATGACAACAAAGGATTTAGAATATTATGTAAACTTAGTTGATAAAACAGCTGCGTGGTTTGAGAGGACTGCCTCCAATTTTGAAAGAAGTTCTACTGTGGGTAAAATGCTATCAAATGGCTTCGCGTGCTACAGAGAAATCGTTCATGAAAGGAAGAGTCAATGGATGCGACAAACTTTATTGTTGTCTTATTTTAAGAAATTGCCACGGCCCCCCCAAATTTCAGCACCCTGATCAGTCAGCAGTCATCGACATCGAGGCAAGACCCTCCACCAGCAAAAAGATTATGACTCACTGAAGGCTCAGATGATTTTTAGCATTTTTTAGTAATAAAATATTTTTTAATTAAGGTATGTACATTGTTTTTTAGACACAATGCTATTGCGCACTTAATAGACTACAGTATAGTGTAAACATAACTTTTATATGCACTGGGAAACCAAACAATTCATGTGACTCACTTTATTGTGATACTCACTTGATTGTGGTGGTCTGGAACCGAACCCGCAATATCTCTGAGGTATGCAAAAAGTGATAATTCTTGCCCTCCTGAGTTTTGATCTGCAATTTGGACCTGGCACTGTACATTTCTTATGTTCGGTTTAGTCACAACAGCCTCTGCTAACAAGGACTGAAAAAGACTGAGCTGCAGCCTGGCTTCATCCAAGGCTAGAGACTCATGGGCTGTAAAAATCTTACCATAGCTCTGGTAATATGCTGTCATAAACTGAGAAAACCCAGTACAGTGTGAAATGCTGGCCTTCTGCAGCAGCATGAAGATGATCTGATCCATAAACTCGGAAAATAGGGGCCTGGGGAGGGAGGCATACACAATCTTGGTGCAAATGGGAAGGTAACTCTGGTTAATGTTCAGTTTGCTGCTGTTCAGATCAGGATGAATTTATTAGTTTCTCTTCTGGACCTGAGATTAAAATAAAAATGGAAAATAGCTAAATGATAGGGGAGGAATGACTCAAAGGAGGTCAGTATTTCGAGAAAATATTTAAAAAGAAAGGCGTTGTGTTAGTTTTAGAAATCAGCTTTGATCTTAATGAATAAAATCACACTGCATTTCAACTAATCCATAATTAGATCAGCCCACGTTCAGTTAAATAATGCCCTTGAATTAGAATATGTCCCTTATAAGAACTATGACAAAAATCATAAATAAAAATAGAGTTTTTGGAGGACTCTTTAGGGAGTCTTAGAGCTATGAATCATGCCAAGAAAAACAACCTGTGCAGTTACAATAGCGACAATTGATATAAATATACCTGGTCATATTAAGTAATGGTTAAAATCCTGGGCTTTCGATTCAGGGAGACGTTGATTCAAAGGCTGGCTCTACTGTTTAGTATCTGTGTGAGCCTGGGCAATCCACTTTGCTTTCTGTAAAATGGGAACACAACACAACTGCGCAGTATGTTGTCGATGTTAAATCTGATCACATATTTAATGTGCCTGGCAAGGGTAATAATTTATATTATTATTAAAAGTTTTACTAATTGGAGGTTTTTAGCAGCGTCACCCATGATGTAAAATTTTCTTTTTTGTTGGTTTAACAAAATATCGTTAATTATTGAGACATTATGATTTTTGCATTTCCTAAACAATTTAATTTTTGTTATGCATTAGAAATTATTGAAACATGATCAAAGCTTTCGAATGGTTTTTCACAAAATATGGCAAAAAAAGCCATGAAAAGACAGCGAATGAAAGAATGAATTCTTTAGACAATACTCTTTATGGCTTCTTAAGCAAAATAGGAAAAAGAGAAGATAATTTTAATGGCCTCTGGCAGATACTAATGATAATATTAGTGTAATAAATATGCAGTAATTTATATTCTATTTATTAGCATTCTTTTTTCAGTCTTCCGGGAGATTTTAACAAAATGAACCGGTGAGCCTTTCCATGCTGAGTGAGGAAAGAGGAGGTGGTTGTTATGAATTCGTGCTGAGGGAGACGCAAATGCAGAAGAGTTACAAGTCCATTCATTCTAATGAAATAGTTCTTCCTGCAGGCCTGCTATTCCAGTTGCCTCTCTGAGTGCAAGCCTTACTTAAGAAAATAGGTTTATTGTGAATAACGCTGCAATGAACACAGGGGTGCACGTATCTTTACGCATTGGTGTTTTCAAGTTCTTTGGATAAATACCCAGCAGTGGAATAGCTGGATCATATGGCAGTTCTATCCTTGATTTTTTGAGGAATCTCCATACTGTTTTCCGTAGTGGCTGCACCAGTTTGCATCCCACCAGCAGTGTATGAGAGTTCCCTTCTCTCCACATCCTCTCCAACACATGTTGTTTCCTGTCTTGTTAATTATAGCCATTCTGACGGGCGTGAGGTGATATCTCATTGTAGTTTTGATTTGCATTCCCTGATAGTTAGTGATTTTGAACATCTTTTCATGTGTCTGTTGGCCATCTGTATATCTTCTTTGGAAACATGTGTGTTCAGGTCTTTTGCCCATTTTTAAATTGGGTTGGTAGTTTTTTTGTTGTTGAGATGCATGAGTTCTTTATATATTTTGGACATTAAGCCCTTATCAGAAGTATGGTTTGCAAATATCTTCTCCCAATTGTTGGGTTGTCTTTTCATTTTGTTGATGGTTTCCTTTGCTGTACAGAAGCTTTTTAGTTTGATGTAGTCCCATTTGTTTATTTTTTCTATTGTTTGTCTACCTAAGTGCCCATCAAGGGACGAATGGATAAAGAAGGTGTGGTATATATACACAATGGAATACTACTCGGCCATAAGAAACGATGAAATCCAGCCATTTGTGACAACATGGATGGACACTGAGGGTATAATGCAAAGTGAAATAAGTCAGAGGGAGAAGTTCAAATACCGTATGATTTCCTTCATTAAGTAGTAGATAATAACAACGATAAACAAACACATAGGGACAGAGATTGGATTGGTGGTTACCAGAGGGGAAGGGGGGAGGGAGGAGGATGAAAGGGATAATTTGGTACATGTGTGTGGTGATGGGTTGTAATTAGTATTTTGGTGGTGAACATCATGTAATCTATGCAGAAATAGAAGTATAATGATGTACACCTGAAATTTTACAATGTTATAAACCAATGTTACTGCAATAAACAAAAAATTAAAAAAAAAAAGAAAAAAAAAAAGAAAAGAAAATAAGTTTAGTTCATTAAGTCAGAATCCTGAAAACGGTGTGGTCCCTAGACTAAAATTAAGAAAACATGACTTTAAAAATTCTTCAGAATTCACTACTTTATTTTCATGTTTGAGCCAGAATTTGGTTTATTTGGAAAAATAAAGTGTAAGCCAAACTTAGGACTCTGGTAGCATTATTTGATGCTCCCTTTGGTAATTCTTTCTTTTTTGCCTTTTGCCATTTTGAACAAATGATGTCTATCTTTTTTCTAGTAGCTTTATTCACTCTGATTGGTCCCCATTCTCAATATTTTTTAGAAAATACCAGAGATATTTTACACTTTTGCCCAAACTAGAGAGTGATCTAAATTTTTATTTTGCTTTTAACTTTTTATTAATTACTTTTATCACTGGTGATGGATAGAGGATGAATCTTAATAGTATAAGACTATGAAAGAAAAATCAATGCGTGAGGAGCATTAAGAAAGCAGAGTCTCTTTTGTTAGCGCTTTTGTCTTGACCTTGGTCAGTGAGGGAAGCAGCAGAGAGAGTGGTGGTGAGTGAGTAAAGGAAGGGTAGCATTTCTTGAGAGGTTCTTTGTTGGAGTCAAAAGGTAGCTGGGGTCCTTTGGAAATCAAACACTCTGGGGCAGTAGAGTGAAGCTCTTTTACAAGGCTCTGCATTGCTGCTGCTCTCCTGACGGTGAAGCTATTTTAACTTTTAATTTGCTGAAAGGCAAATAAGGCAGCTGTCTGCACAGTAGGAAGTTAAGGGTGAGTGTTGGAGAAACAGCTTCTCTTTTCATGTAAATTAAAGGAGAATATACTAAAGAAAGGTTCACTGTTACTCTCCAGACTTGCAGCAAGCAGGCCAGAGTGTCATCTTGAGTGATTCTCTCATGCTTTCCTTTAATTTCCCAAACACATCAGATCTGAGGCAGATTTTAGATCTGACAGCATTGAAGCATTCCTTCCCTTTTGCCTGTTTTTCCACCTTCCCAAACAGCGAACGCCAGAAAACTTTTCGGATAATGTCTGAATTTAGAACTCTACTTAGTGTTTTCATTCAACCTTTATTCTTTTCTTTATGATATTTCTTTTATTGAAGCATTTTCCTAGAGGAATTGAAGCACAGGTAGCAAGAACTAAGATTGCAGCTATTTTTAATTAAATAGGAGCTGTGTTAGCAGCTTCATCAACGTTTCATGGGGTCTACTAATGGCAACAGCCTCTGGATGGTTCCTTTTGATGTTGCCCTCTAAAGGTCTCATCAGAAAGCATTACTCTCTGCATTATCCCCTTCTGACTTCTGGTGGTTTTGTTTTATTTGGCTATTGATTGGTATTACACATCCTTCTTAATGCTAACATTAGATGATGCTTTATAAGAGCACTTAGTGGAAAATTACCATATACAGGTAGAAAGTTCATTAAAGAGTTTGAACTACGCGTCTGGGATGCGTCATCAGCCCGATATATGTTCTAACCATAGGACTGATTGGGAATTTTGGTAAGTTGACTCATTTAACTTATCTCTGCTATCCTCTTTGTCTGTTGTAGGGTAACATGCATTATTTAGATGAATGCAGAATTCCCCTTTGCACTCAATATAATACATTTTTAATGGCAAAAGATTGTATAGATAATCTCATCCAGGGGAGCAAAAATGTTTCCCTTTGGTTATCATTATAAATTTACTTCTGAACAAATTAAAAATGAAGTCATCATCCCTGTCAGAAATGGGCAGGAAAACAAAGGGTTATTAAGAATTTGCTTTTCCCTTGGTGAAGTGATTATCAGTAATCATTGTAGTCCACAATGCATGCGTTTTGGCATGACATATTAATTTGTGTTGACTTAATGGTTTAGAAGCCATTTTTGTTTTACTCTTTTTGTTTTTGGTTTTCTCTTCTGGGGACTTGCAGTAGTTACATATCTTCTGTGAAGGAGTTTGGGTTATGGTCATCCCACTGAACCTGTGTGGGGTAAGGACAAAGAAAAATTAAGAGGCGTAATTCTCCCTGTTGAAAATACAGGAAGAGACTTTCCCACTTTCCTTTTTCTTAGAACATTTACTTTAGCAAACTTGTAATTGTAAGTTCTTTCTCCTCTCTTTGAAATGTATAAAAGTCCTTCTGAAAACTGGTGAGGGCTTTCCTCAGCTTTGTGACCCAGGAATATCTTCCTCAAGGACCTGGGAGTTCTCTCTTTGAAACGTAAACGTCAAGGAAGATATAGCACCCCTCAGTCCCCATCTCCCAGAGCTTTTGGAGGGGAGGGGCCTACCTTTGGTGGGAGCTTTGTGCTAAGTTGCAAAACTAACTCCCCTCATAAAGGTAGGAGAAGTTTGTTTCTCCTCCGGATAAAGCCAATTACCTAACACAAATGGTCACCCCCATTACCAGGTAAATTTAGGGTGAACTGTGTGACAAATGGTGCTGTCAAGGTTTCTTACTTGAGCAGCGTTATTGTTTATCTTGAAAATATGTATGTAATGATTTGTATCTGCTTGGCTCTATAAAAGGATGAGATTTCCTTCCATCTTTGCAGTCTCTTAGTGGATGGCATGTCATGCACGTTGCATTCTGGTTTAACACTTCTTCAAAAGTAAAAGTGATTTTTTCTCTCCTTTGGGGGAGAGGATTTCTAAATTGGGAGAAAATTTTGTTTTTAATTATAAGTCCCCAGCAATGTCCATGGACTATTATAAAAAGTAACACTTTGACCAACTTGTGCCTTTAGTTGGGCTGTGTCTTCTTTAATCTGGTGTTCAGTTCAGAGAGAACTCTCTTGGCTAAAATCAGTGAGGATTAATCAGTATTATGAAAAAAAAAAAACAACTCTGTTTCATTAGCATTTTTTTGCAGAAGAACAACTTTCCAAATTCAACTGTGAAAGCTATTGTGACGATAGAATTAGCTAAGTGGCACGTTTGTCACTTTTTCTTTTTAATTGCTACTTAATAAATTCTCTCAAACAATCTATTTTTAGGCTAATTTTATTCTATTAAAGTTATCACTATTCATTTTAAATATCACTTGCTTTCCATTATATTGTTTGTAGGATCCTGCAAAATGTTAAACTTGGCGTTGCTAACTCAAAGGTGACTTGTAGCACAGGAGTGATTTATGCCTGTGGATTGCAGAGGTCTAAAAATAGGGCCTGAAGTTACATTAATATGTACTGCGGTACACAGGCACAATAGGGCTTGAGGGGGATGGAGTTTCCTCCCTAACTCTCAGTTGTCTTGCTTTTGTCTCCCAGTCTGAGCAGCACTGGAATAATTAGACATTGCTCGTTTGTCGTTTGTATCATTTCCCATCAGGGCATACCATCCTGCCTGCCAGCTCCCAGGTGTTTACGAGGAAGCATGTAGTCTGTAAAGAGCCACTCTGCACAAGTCTAGTTGCTGTCTTAATTTGAAGATATCCTCTGTGTGTTGGACTGGACAATAACAGACCATTGCTGCTAGGTTCTGATGGGGTAAGTGTGCGACTCTGACCTTGGGATGAGATCAGAAACGGAAGTGTCCAGCGAGACACAAAGCAGATATTACAGATTCCAAGAAGGTGTTTCTGTTAGTAAGGTGAGTGCCAGCAGTTCTGAAAAAGCAGCATTTCTGAATGAATGGCAAACATTTTGGTCAATGTTTCCTCTGGTTTGATGCATCGAATTTCAGCCGTAATGAGTGTGAAATGCTAGTGTTGACAGATGCATTTCTTCAACCTTTCTGAGTATGAACTCTGAGAGTGGAAGTCGTGTAATTGAATTCATACATCTATTGTCGACAGGGCTAGAGGTTGCATGAGCGTAAAGGTGTGCTGTGGAAAGAGAAATCAAAGCTAGTACCATCCAGAATATATATGGGCAGTGTAGGAATTGGGTAGTTTCTCTCCTCGATGGATGGACTGGAGAGGACTGTTGATAAGACAGATGAAAAAGTGATGGAGCGACTGTGCTCAGGACAGCCCAGAGCCTTCTTTAATGGAATCTATGAGGATTAAACATGATAGCTATAGGTTTACCTGCATATCATGAGTTGCTAGCTTAGGTTTTTTCTACAAGAGTATATTTGATTATCTTTATCTTGCTTTAAGCTGATGAGGCAGTTGGGTCCAGCACATATTATTGTTCTATAATAAAGGAATTGTTTAGATGTTGGAGGTAGCTCTGGAGTTTTGTAAAGCCTGGTAATTTAGAACTATTCTGACACTATTGCTTAATAGTAGCTCAGCTCTCGGAATTTACTGGACAAGATCTCAGGGATCACCATCCCAGCAATCATTTTACCATCATGTGATGGCTTCCGTGTTGCTGTGGTGTAACAATGTGGAACACGTTATACTAGTCACCAGCTGCCAATTTAAATACACACTGGGGAGAGTAACCTAATTTTCAGGGAGTATTAACTTGATTTTAATAAATGTTGATGTTTACTTTAATTGTGACCTTTAAGGTGTACTTTTTGAAGAAAAATATCTCGTGTTTTCACAACATGAACTGTTGAAAAGTTAAGATACTGTGGCTGGTTTTTTTAATGGACCTAGAAAAATATTTTTAATGTAGCAGTAGTTTCTACCTGAATCTGGCCCATTCCATTTTAATCCAAATAACAACCTAATGAATCTCCCCTGATTACCTACTTTAAACTCAAAGAAAATATAAGCAAGGGAGGACAAGGGACTAGTAATATGAGAGCAGGAAGACAATTTTCCTCTTAGACTTTTACAGTTAATTGTACAGCAAGAACCTTGCTCCCACTGGCCCTACCTCAGCTTTTCAACCAGGCAAACTTCTACTTGTCCTTCAAAACCCGTTAGTAACATTGCATTTTTCATATGATCTTTTCCTAGCCTCCTGTACTACCCACAGACAGAGCTGATTAGTGTCTCAGCGCTTTGTTCATATTTTGTTAGCACTGCTATGTATCTTAGAATTTTTTTTTCTTTTTTATGTTTCCTCCTTCCCAACTGTGAGTTCCTTGAGGACAGGGAGTATTCCTTATTCATTTCAGTATATCGTTGTCTAATGTGAAAACTGGTATTAGACCTAGAGTAGGTACTCAATGAATATTTAATGAAAAATAAGAACAATGAGTGGGCTCGCAAACAGACTCCACAAATGGTCCATCCTCACCGTGTTGAAGTAGAACTTTCTGTGTAGGGTGGTGATGGTAAAGGTCTTCTGTGGATTGCTCTTGTAGAAACCGCACCTGGGGACCTGCAGTCCATCAGCTGCAGATCTACTTTGGAACCCACTTGCATGCTACAGTGCTCTGTCTTTCAGAATAAGAGATGTGTCTGGGCTTATGGGGGAACTAACTCTCAATCTAAGGAAATTTGATAACCAAGATGTATGAGTGTACATCTTCAGGTAAAGGCAAAATACCTTCAATGTAAGTTCAAATTCATGATAAGTATTATGGATCAGAGATGTGTCAATTCTTTCACCTTTAGACTTATTGAGGAGATGGTCTGATAATTTGATGTCAGCCATGGCACTCTGTGGGTCAAGTCCATTAGTCAAGTATGTATTGGCTCTTGGGGATCTCAGGTGGGCAGGGGTTATTGGTCAAGGAACCTAGTCAGTGAAGTGCTGGCCCCTCAAGCTGTTCTTATGTTTGAGGGTCTCTTAAGAGTCCTCAGGACTTTCCTGGGTCTTGGTTTATTCTGGAGCACTCTTGAAAAACAGACTCTGGTTCACAGTTGTTGTTGGATAATCTGCTACTAACCTAGGCCATTTCTGTGTTGTGAGTGTTTGTGCTTATGTATCTGAGAGTCTGCGTGTATGGGTATTGTCTTAGTCAGTCTGGGCTGCCATAACAAAATACCGTAGACCTGGTGGCTTCAACAACAGAAATTTCTCTCTCACAGTTCTGGAGCCTGGAACTCTGAGGTCGGGTTGCCAGCAGGGTCTGGTTCTTGGTAAGGACCCTCCTTCTGGTTCAGTCCTCTGGTGATATCCTCACACGGCAGAGAGCGGAGGGAGAGCAGGCGCTTGTGTTTCTTCTTATAAGGGCACTAATCCCACTCATGAGGAATTCACCTTCATGTCCTAATTACTTCTTAAGGCCCCTCCTCCTAATACCATCATGTTGGGGGTTAGGATTTCAACACGTGAATTTTGGGGAGACACAAATATTCAGCTCGTAAAAGGTAAGTCTCAAAGTGTCACAATTAAACAATATTCTATAGGAAACTATAGGATGCAGCTCCTCATAGTGACTGAGGCCTCTTTTTCTGATGTATCTCTAATATTTACATAACTTTCTAAGCCTTGTTTTGCTCAGTTTCCGTGATATGGGGATCCGAATAGTACCTCCCTTTAGGCAACTTCATGAGTTGGGCATTGCCCATCCGCAAGGAGCATCATCCATATTGTAGTCTATGTGACTGGCACCCCGAAGAGCGAGTGAAGAGCACAGTGTGTACAGCACAGTGTGTACAGCTGCTTCCAGAAGACCTGCTTGGTTATGAGAGTGAATGAGTCACCGCACATAGAGTGCTTAGCACAGGGCTTGGCATTCAGGATGTGCACAGCAAATGATGGCCCTCATTGTTGTAGGAGGCTCACACTGTTCTTTTAAGAAGACTGGAGAGGACAAGAGGGGGGCTAAAACAAATAATATTTTAAAGTGATACTAACAGGTGAGTAAAGGATGGAGAATACAATCTATTCCATGAATCATTACTAGAGTTTAGGTTTAGAAGTCAGCTTGTTTGCTAGAAATCCCAGACCAGGCTGTATAAATGTGTAATTACAGCCATATTTCATGTATGGGGGTGATTTTCTTCTCCAACCCTGCTTTCTGAAATGTCAGTCTTTTAGGGTGTAAATTTTACTAGAAGTAAGGAAATAAACTGAGGAGGCCTCTGAAGTAGTGGCTTCCAAGACTTCACTATGAAGACATGGAATTGACTTTCTGGGTTCTTCCAGAGTTTTACTGACTCTTAATAAACTTATGGTTTAAACACATGGTCGTCTTTTTTCCTCATCCAAAGCAGATCGGAAGAGCAAACTTGCAGGTGTATCTGTATGTGTATATACACACACGTGTGTGTGGAAAGCTATTATGAAGAAGGCAGTGTTTGTGGCACATACAATACACAATGACAGCAAGTGGAATAATCAAAAGCTTGACCTAAAGGGGTAAGAAAGAAAAATGAAAAAACATCTCCATATTGATGATTACTTCTGAGACATTAAGAAAATATGTTCAATATTTTCTTTTTTTTTTGGTGAGAAGATTAGCCCTGAGCTAACATCTGTTGCCAATCCTCCTTTTTTTTTGCTGAGGAAGATTGGCCCTGGGCTAACATCTGTGCCCATCTTTTTCTACATTATATGCGGGATGCCGCCACAGCGTGGTTTGATAAGCGGTGCACGGGTCCACGCCCGGGATCCAAACCCGCGAACCCTGGGCCACCAGAGAAGAGCACGTGAACCCAACCACGATGCCACTGGGCCGGCCCCCAATATTTTCTATTTTAAAAGGAAATGTACATCTAAAATTCATTTTCATTTTATGACCATTTATTGACTAAACGTGATCTAAATTAAAAAAAAAAAATTGTAGCTAAGAGTAAGCAGCATGATAAGGTGAGAAGATGGGACTTGGCGTGAGATTGGGTTTACATTCCAGACTCACCTCTTGTGCTGAAGTGATGTGGGCAAGTGACTTATGCTGTGGGCTTCGGTTTTCATATCCTTCTTACCTATATAGCAGGGATGATACTTCCCACCATGCAGGGCTGCTGTGAAGCTGGGATGACATCGTCTATGTAAAGTGCAGCCAGCAAGGACCTGGCACATTGCTGCCTCTCAATATATTATTTGCCTCCTTATCTGTCTTGTGAAATTTATTAATCTAAAACACCCCATTCTCAATGAGGTCTCACTGCATTGCTATTTCTCTGATTGAAAGTTAAATTTGTAACGCACATCTCAGATAATATCTGGTCATTGAACTCAGTAATTATGAACTTTGAATGATCTAGATACTGCTAAAAGCCTGCAGGTGCAAGTCTGTAGTAAAGTGCTAGGGTGGTCTAAGAGCTCAAAACTATTTGTTTTGTAGTTTTGTGAGGTTTCTGGAATGTTATGACTCACTAGTATGAAGAAGGAAAGATAAATTTTATTTATTGCCAGTGCTACCGAAGTTAAGACTGATCACATTCTTGTGTGAAATGGACTTTTAATATAGTTCAGATAATGGTTCTGGGCTGTGTTACAATTCACTTTTTTTTCATTTACTTTTAGGTGCTTCTTGTCATTATTATATATCTTATTGATTTGGAGGATGTTCTAGAGACTTACGCTATTGATTAGGCAAAGTGTTTCTATATTTTGTGATTTACCAGTTTTTGCTCCTTATATCATCATTACCACTAGAATCAGCTTGAAAAGACCCACAGATCCTTTTCTATCATGGAATTTTTAGAGTCTTTTATGCCATGTACTGGATTAAAGAATTTTATGAGAGCTGCCTAATTCCTTTAAATTTATCTAAAGTATGCCATCTGCTTTGTAACCTCAAGTGATCTTATGGTTTATTAGAGGTATTAAGCAAACATTTAATGTGTAAATATAATTTAATGAGCTTCCCACAGGTGTCTAATTAGGCTTTAATTTCTGCCACCAGAATTATATCCAGTAAAATGTATACTATGACTTAGGTCTCTAAGTCACAGTATTATCTCTCAACGTTAACTGGTCAAATATGAAGCTGTATTTTGGTTCAATATCAATTTTAATATCATTAAGTCTCTAATGGATTCTGATATCAGTTTATTACATTAAAGAGATGGTTCTTAAGCTTTTGGGGGTTATTTTATAAACCAGGACTAATTCTGTTGTAAGTGACAGAACTCCAACTCCACCTAGCCTAACAAAAAGAATTGATCAGCTCAAGTAGCTTGGAGGAGTGCTGGGGTAGATTCCAGAACTGGGCGAAGAGATGCAAGAACTAGGTCCTTAATGAATGGAACTGGGGACTCAATGTTGGCAAAAATCTATCTCTGCTTTTATTTTTACCCATGTTTCTATTTCTTTACATATTTGTTCTGTTTTGGAAGGATTTTTCCATATGGTGGGGAACATGGCCATTGCAGCCCAAGCCTAGCAACTGCAGTGGAAAAACAGCTTCTTTCTCTTCCTGTTCATTTGTCAGTGCCAGGGAAACTCTGATTGGCCAGGCCTTGGTCGTGTGTCCATGGCGGTGATGGGAAGGCTCACTAGGCATAGGTAGGTTAACCTCAGTCCCTCACTCTTGAACCCTCCTGAAAATCTGATGAGAGTTATAGACTTCTGCAGGAAGATCTCTAAGCACAAATGGATCTAAGTATTTGCATATTATCTCAGAGAGTTAGTTCATGGTCTCTCCTTAGTGGTTTATGGACTTCAGGTTAAGGATCCCTGTGATAAACGTTTAGGCAACACAATTCATCGTTGAAATCAAATTTTGGCAAAAGTGTTCTCACTTCCAAACTAGTAAATTCTTGCTATTTAAAAAAAGTGTGTGTGTGTGTGTGTGTATATATGTGTTTGCGTGTGGATATATGTGTGTTTGTGAGTGTGTGTACATTTATCCAATAGAATTCAAGGAACTATTTCCTTGGAATACAAGAGCATGCAAAGACTTTATCTAGAGATCAACTTCACAAGCTTAAAATATCTTTAAGCTTTAATGACAAAGCAGCTTCCAAGAACAGTGAACACAGCTGAGAAGAGCCAGAACTTTTCTCACACTGATTATTTGATCTGCTGCAAAGAAGAAAAGAGGGAACTCCTGAGGGATCCTGGTGTCTCTAGTAAGTCAAGCTTTTCCATGAAAAATCAGAGTGGGGTATAAGTGGCCGGAGGTGATAGAAGAAAATCACTGAAAAGAAATGAAGTCCCCCTGGACCACTGCAATGCCCCCGTCATTGGCTCCTATCTTCCGCTCTTGTCTTCTTCTTAGTTCTTTCCCGTGGAACAGACAGAGCAATCATTTAAAATATAATCAAGCAGATCATGTCAGTACAGTTCATTGGCTAGTCCTGTGCTAAAAATCCTTACCAGGGCCTATAAGCCATGCTCTGGCTCCTACTTCTTTCCCCGCCTCATTGTGGGCCAGTTTCCCCTTCAGCAATGACTGGCCTGCTCTCAGTTCCTCACATGTGCCATGCTCGCACTGTTCTCAGGCCTCTGCTCATGTTGCACCTTATTCCTTGAATGTCTTCTCTCCACGTTTTTCCTGGCTCTCTCCTACTTATCCTTTAGGCCTTGGTTTAATGATCACTTCCTCGGAAAGGTCTTCTGGAACCTAAGTCTAAATGAACTCCTTTCTGTTCTTTCCCGACAGCATTGTGTTACTGCACATTGTAAGGATGTATCTGTTTGCTTAACGTCTCTCGCCCTTTTGTGTTACAAGCACTTTGCAATTAGGGGTCATGTCTATTTTGTTCACTTAGTGCCTAACACAGTGCTGGGACATAATTCTTACTCAGTAAGTGCTTTTTGAATAATCAGTGAAGAAATGGAAAGAGAATAGTGGAGATTAGAAACAGCTGCAGGAGCTGACGACAAAGCTCGGAAATAGCGAGGGAGCGGTAAACACCAGCAGACATTCTGATGTGGGGTCAGCGAGCGAGAGATATGCAAAAGCCCACGAACAGCGCTGCAGCCTGGGGCACGGGCCGTGTGATTCAGGCGTGTGCCTCATGAGGACACGCTCAGGCACGTGTGCCTCCTGCTCAGCAGCCCCTGAGCGAGTCGGTGTGACGTCAGGGGGCCTGGCGATCAGCACAGCTTAGCAGCCTGGGGAATGGTTTGCACAGCCTGTGAGTGACAAGCTGACCATTTGTGTCTGTGTTTCGACACTAGCTCCACTGGCAGTTGCGGCTTCATTTGTAACTCTCACTTATCATTATTGAAATACTGGAAATTGCATCGTACACTTTAGAAATATTTTCATTAAAAATAATTTAAAGGAAAAATCTGACCATTTGCCTTCTTTTGGGAATACTTATAAAAGGGATACTCACTTGTAATTGGGAATTATAATCCTGGATACCCAATTTAGTAAACCCTTTTTTAATAAACTTCATTTCCCTGCTTTTTCAGCTAATATTTTGCATTTCCTTATCTACGAATAGAATCACATCGTAGTACGCTACATGTCTCTTTATCTTAGCTTGTTTTTTTAAACAGTTTCCTTTTGATTCAGATATAAAGCAGAGCTCCTTCACCTTTCCATTTTCTCTATAGTACTTATGTGATCTTAGTGTTTGTATGATCTTAGTGTTTGTATTATCAGTGATGTGTGGATGCTTGACGTTTGAAAGAGCATATCTCAATCTAAGCAACATCTTTGGCATCAAGATAGGAGTCTCTGGATCCATCTGGGGAGTTGAGCTGTGCTTAAAGATATTAAGAGCCCACCAGCAGATAAGATCTTCAAATAAGAGAACCAGAAGTCACCACTCTACTTCTCTGTTAAAGGTTTCCGCATCTTATCACAGGATGCTGGTTTCACGGTGGTGGGAAATGGTAATGTACAAAGGTATGAAGGAAGATATGGCAGTATAGAGAGACATTTTCCTAATATCAGCCTTTGTAGAAGTTTGCTCTTTGAACCAGGTCTGTAATGCTCTTTTTCTTGGAGCTTTGCATAACTGGCTCCTTCTCATCTTTTAGATTTCAGTTTAAAGATCACCTCCGCAGAGAGGCTTTCTGAGTTAGGCCAGTTCACAAACACTGGTTCAAACTTGAGGATTGGCAGAAAAGGATTCTTCATCTTTGAGCAATGTTACTTTTCTTTCGTATTGCTATAAATCAGAATATAAGCAATGCAATGGTACACACGAGTTAGTAATACAATGAATAGTGAGGATGGATGAGGATTCCTGGGACCTCCTGTGTTCACCCAAAGGTTAGTAGATTCAGGTGTGAAGGACCCTTCAGGTGAGAGGGATTTTTGCCTTTTAACCCTTTTTAGGCTAGTGTGCGAGTTGGGCATATCAACTCACGGAGGTTTGCCTTATTAAAAGAATTTCATTTCAGCTGTGCCACTCATGTATGGATACTGATGCACGAATTCTTGCTGTGGCACTTCAACATTTTATTCGCTGCTGTGCCATCTGACCTTACAGGGTTTCAGTGTGTTGGCCTGCCCGTGGTTTTTCTAGACTTTTCCTAACCATGCCTTTATTGTCTACCACAGTGCCATGTATTTCCCTCATAATATGAATAACACTCATTTATTTAATTTGTTTACTTGTTTCTTGACCGTCTACCCCTCCAGATGTTAACTCCAGCCGGGTGGCAATGATGTCCCTTCTCTCAGGTGCAGCCTCAGTGCCCAGCACAGTGCTTGACACTTAAAGACCTTGCGTTTCCTGGGGCCAGCCCCATGGCTTAGCGGTTAAGTGCGTGCGCTCCGCTACTGGTGGCCCGGGTTCGGATCCCAGGCGCGCACCGACGCATCGCTTCTCCGGCCATGCTGAGGCAGCATCCCACATACAGCAACTAGAAGGATGTGCAGCTATGACATACCACTATCTACTGGGGCTTGGGGGAAAAAAAGGAGGAGGATTGGCAATAGATGTTAGCTCAGGGCTGGTCTTCCTCAGCAAAAAGAGGAGGATTAGCATGGATGTTAGCTCAGGGCTGATCTTCTTCACAAAAAAAAAAGAAAAAAAGAAAAAAGACCTTGCATTTCCTACTCCCTTAATGTCATGATGACAATGCTCTTGATGTTGTATGTATCATGAAGTAGGGGTTTTCCAAGAGTGTGCAAGCCAGACACTTTAACTGCATCACTCAGATACCTTAGTAAGGCCTTGTCCACAAGGTCTGGGGCCTGGGATCTGCGGGTAGGGGAGCAAGTATAATGATACTACTACAAACATCCTTAGCATTTGGAAAACTGGGCAATTAAGAAGAACTTGTCAGTGGCAGATTATTGTTATTTTTCCTCACTCCTGCAAATTTTATTACCTTTGAAATGACATTTTCCTAATTTGTCATGATAATTTGGCCAGTGTTCTAAGCAATATAGCACTGTATTGCTATAGTGATTGAATTGCCTGTGATCCTGTCCTGGCTCAACCTCTTTTGAGCTATGGGATTTTTGCTGGTTTCTTAATCTCTGATTTCAGTTTCTTGATTTTTAAAATGAAGCTAATAATAGAATGTATTTTACAAGGTTCTAGTAAAGATGAAATGAATTAATGTGTTGAATGTGTTTAGTACAGTATCTGGAAGAGAGTAAGTAGTCGATGTTAGCCAAAGTAAATAAACAAACGAATATATTAGATAATTTGGGGATAAAATTAAAGTTTACATTTGTTCTATTTTTCTCTATGTTATGTATCCACTTGAATTTTAAAAGATAAACTAATTTCTTTCTAAATTTCTTTCCTAATAAAGCCAGTCACTACGTCAATGATACAGATATTTTTAAAGTTGGGAGACATAACCCTGAGAAGGAAGGGGAAGGTTGGCTCCTAGGCATCTAAATTTACAAATATCCACAGGAAGGAATTTTTAAAACACAAAAATTCCTGAATATATAATGAAAGTGATTGATATCTTGCGAAGTATTCCCCCCTAGAGCCTGCACACATTTTAATGCTGCTGCAATTGCCCAATACATGTTAACATCTCCCCCTCTTTCCGACTCGCCTTCAGAGCAAATTTACAATCTTTACAAGGACATCTGCCTTTTTATTTTGTAGTTAAATTTTGTTTTAGATTCAAGATGGTATTACTCTATTTTATCATTCACCAGATTTATTGGGCTTGACCCCAAATAATTTTGGTTCTTTAAAAAAAAAAATCCACCCTCAAAGTATGAACATTTGGCTCTCTGAGGACAATCAAAAGAGTGTAATGTGGGCTTTGCTGATATTTTTGAAGGTGGTGTTCCAAAAATGTTCTGAGCATATGGCACCATCATTGGAATACGGCGCAGCCTGGGAAGGTTATCACTTTGAGGAGAACAATACCTATTTGAATGTATAAGTTCTAGCAGTTATTATCTTTATGGCTAAAATTTAGACTGCCTGGAGGGTCTCGTTGATTCCTTGCTTTTAAGATACATAACAACTTTGAAGCCAAAATTCATTTGAATGTGTGAATTTTATTAGTTAAAAAAAACCTCTAGGAGCCGGCCCAGTGGCGCAAGTGGTTAAGTGCTCGCGCTCCGCTGCGGTGGTCTAGGGTTTGTGATTCGGACCCTGGGTGGGCACCGACACACCGCTTGTCAGGCCATGCTGTGGCAGGCGTCCCATATAAAGTGGAGGAAGATGGGCGTGGATGTTAGCCCCGGGCCAGTCTTCCTCAGCAAAAAGTGGAGGATTGGCAGATGTTAGCTCAGGGCAGATCTTCCTTGCAAAAAAACCCAAAAAACCTCTAGCAACACCAATATGCAATCTATTTTTGTCATCACTGCATCTTACCATTAAACGTTTATCATTCTAATTACACATATTTGAAATCTTCATTTCCATCATTAATACTACCTTGATAAACCCACAGCATGCACACAAGAGTGGCTTATGTTAACAACATATAAATGTATTGTCATTACTTTCCATCACAATGTATTCCTGAAAATGGTTCTATAAAGCAGATAATATTTTCCCAAATGAACAATATTGTTGGAGGTTGCGCTCCTAACCAATGACAGACAATCAAATAAATCAGAGATGTAGCAATAATGCATTATAAATGCAAAATTATAACAGTCAAGCCCTTGATAATCATCTAAAATAATAAAGTTATATACTTTATTATAAAGTATCCATAAATATCCATAAATATACCGGACATATTGATTACAAAGAGGATATGAATGGACTATAAAGTTTTCATACTGCAAAGAAAACCTCTATTGATATGTAATTTGACTGGAAACTAATATCTGACCAATAATAAATGGTAATTATTCATTTAATTATAATGGTCTTAAAAATTATATGAGATTTGGAGGGAGGTGATTTTCAGCGCTCATGTCTCTGAAACTGTCTAAGGGAATTTAAACATTATGCCTTTTCTCCCTTGATAGAATATTCCCACAAACAGGCTGATATGTAAAAAATCATGCATTGACCTCGGAGCCATCTCCTAACCTACTTTAGTAGGTTTAGATTTTCAATACATTTCTTAATGAGATTGATTGATTGATTGATTCATTCAAGAGATATATATTGGACATCTACCATGTTCCAGGACCTGTTCTAGACATTAGGCTATTAGAAGTTGAGGAGTTGAGCAGGAATCAGTAAAGGAGGCTGAGAAGGAGTGGAAAGGAAAACCAGCTGAGTGTGGTGTTCTGGAAGTCAAGTGAGGAAGATATTTCAAGGAAATTGGGCTGATTATTTGCGTCAAGTAATATGAA
The DNA here is from genome assembly GCF_020826845.1 of Diceros bicornis minor. Classification (NCBI taxonomy): domain Eukaryota; kingdom Metazoa; phylum Chordata; class Mammalia; order Perissodactyla; family Rhinocerotidae; genus Diceros; species Diceros bicornis. Next base: position 7,819,731 of record NC_080756.1, read on the forward strand.
GACTAAAAACTGACCATGGAATTTATCAAGGAGGAGGACCTCTGTGACCCTGATAGGAGAGCTTTGGAGGGATTGAGCCTGATTGGAGAGAATGGGAGGCTAGACATTGGAGACAGGAGTGTAGACAACTCCTTTAAGGAGGTTTGCTGTAAAGGGTTGGAGAGAAATGAGATGATAGGAGATGAAGGTACAGGGGAATGGGTCAAGAAGGTTATTTTATTTTTTATAAAATGAGAGAAATCTCAGCATGTTTGTGTGTCTATGATAGTGATCTAGTAGAGGGACAATCTGATCATGTATGAAGGGGAGAAGAACTGGACTGATGTTCCCGAGTTGTTGTGAGGGGATGGGATCTAGTGCACAAACGGAGGGTTGATCTTAGCTGAGAGCACAGACAGTCCCAGGTTATCAAGAAAGAGAGTATGTATGTGGGCATAGACGTCAAAGTAGCAGTGGGTATTATTTATCCTTTTAAAAATAATTTTACATGCTCAAAGGATTCAGTATTGCTGTCCAGTATTGCACCAGACAATGATCAGCTGAAAACAATATGTCACTCAACTTGGTGCTCTGTTGACAGTCATTAGAATGCTTTACTCTTCATTGGAAACTCATTAAAAACACTTAAGAGCCACTCTTCAAAAGGTGCTTCGAAATCTCTTTCCTGGAGCAGGTATGGGACAGTTAAAGGACAGCAGTGTGATTGAACTTGCACTTGGCTTCAATTTGACAAATCATTGAGTGAATGTCTAGAGACTGGGATCACCTGGGTGTGGTTGTTAATTTGGAATCTTCAAATGCTTGCATTGGAGATTGAGTACTGAGAAAATATGGCAAAGAGCTGTGTGAGATCTGAATTCCTGGGTAGACGACCAGTTCATTATCAGTTCTTCATGGGCAGTTTGGTGATCCTCCTCTTCTCCACCCCTGAGTGATAGGAAGATTGTAAAGTACACGCATGAAAATGTAAGGCTTGTATTGGAGAGACGTTACATATTGGGTTTCCATGTGTTCCTGTAAGTATATGCATTATGTTAAAGTATATACAAATGTTAAATGTTTAACATACATCTACTATATATGAAGCAGGTGCCAAGCTCTGTAATGATGTTATTTAATGTCAAATGGACATTCACTGCCTTGAATTAAAATGAAAAATATAGACATAAATGCTATAGTTGCTTAGAAAAAGAAAAAAATCGCTGTGGACTGGAATAGTTGCAGAGAAATTGGATGAGAAATGTGGACCTTGCACTGGGACTTCAAGCCTAGCCTTTGTCTTGGAACCTGAGATAAGAAAAGGATGTGTCTGCACCTCGCAAAATGTTTGGCACATATTAAGCACTTAACAATGCCCGTTTGATTAATATTGCTATATTGTGTGTGTGAATATTCAAATCTTTTTGTTCACATTTCCTGAAAATGGCAAAACAATGGAGAACAGGCATAAATATCTGTGTATGTCTGGTAAAGAATCCAGCTTTGCCAGTGTCATCTAGTCTTCATTGGAAATCTGATTTCAGCCCAAACTGGCTATCCTCTGAAGGATTTATGAAATGTTCTAGCAAAAGTGGCAGATTTCTGGAAAGGACTAAACAACCAAAGAAGAGATACTTTTGCTTATTCATCTTGATCTAACTGGGAATATTTTCCCTGGAAAATGAAGGGTGCAATTGGGATTAACTATTCTTTAGAAAAAATAGTTGTCGTGATTAACAAGAAAGAAAACAGAATAATTAAATGATTGTGGAAAAGAAGTAAAGAATAGACTAGTTTTTCAGTTGACCTTGAGGCTCTAGCACAAGGGTTGGCAGGGGCTCCATTTCAGCCTCTGATTGTTCCTCAGTTGCTGAAGGAAAATGTCTTACACAGTCTGGAGGCAAGCTCTTTCTTTTTCTAAATCGGCAGATTGCTCAAAGTGATGCCAACTGTTTTGTTTAGAAACTTCACTATTCTTCAAACTGTAAAAGTATGCTTCTATTTTCCAAAGTAGAAACATATTTTCTGTTTTCTTTTATTTTGCAGTACAATTTTGATAACTTTGCAGTAGAGTTTGAAAATTTTGTAGTAGATTGTGGATGGGTAAATGACTGCCAGGAGATTTTGTTCAGAGTCCAATTTCCTATAGCTCATCACTTATTTGTAGAAAAAGCTTTCAATTAGGTCCATTAATTGAAATTCTTCAATAAATTCCTCAAGAGTTTACTGGACTAGGGTTAGAACTATTTTAAAATCATGTTGAAATTTTATCTACTGAAAAAGCCAAGATCTGGGGGCCAGCCCAGTGGCGCAGTGGTTAAGTTTGTGTGCTCTGCTTCGGCAGCCTGGGGTTTGTGGGTTCGGATCACAGCTGCGGACCTACACACTGCTCATCAAACCACGCTGTGGCGGCGTCCCACGTACAAAGTAGAGGAAGATTGGCAACAGATATTAGCTCAGGGCTGATCTTCCTCACGAAAAAAAAGCCAAGATCTGAATGTGAACTGAAGCCAAAGGAGACTGTAATGCTAAGTGAAATGGGCAGTCACTGCAGGCCTTGCAGGTCACTATGTGTGGAGCACAATATTCAGGCAGTCTTGTGAGAACTGATAATATTTAGGTAGCACATAACTCATAAAGGATAACATCTAAATGACATCAGCTTAATTTAGAGTACAGGATACAATGATGAGGGAGGTTTGTTGGATCTGTAGAAATATCTACGATTAAAAAACTTGGTTAAGGGAATAAAGAAAATGACAGTGGCAAGATGAATGATATTTGCACAAGCAAAAGCCTAATCAAGTATGTTACTGGCAGCCGTTGATCTTGAAAACCTGAAAAAGTTTCAATTCCAATGACTCTTTAGCAATTACTTGTTTCAGCTCTGTGGTTTTTTAAAAGATCGTTCAGATACTTCTGTGAACCATATATATTTAAAAGACTGGACCAGGTTAACAGGAATATAGAAAAGATTCAATTGGCCTAAAGGGATTCATATCCGTCTGTCCCCGCCCACCCCCCCAACCCCGCCACCCCATGATGATACAGCTGAATTTAGACTCTAGTTAAGTCCTGCTGCTCATCATATCCTGTTTGGCTCAACCCAAGGCTGTCAACTGACAAAGCCAATTACCAAAATTAAAAAATCAGCATTGAGTCCTTGGGCGCTGCGAGGGTCTTTCCATTTGGGGTGATACTGGAAATCACGGCCTGTAGATGGTTCACAAAACTGAGGCTTAAAATAGCCTGGAAATTATGGGTAGCAGGGGAAGCGCAGAAATTCCCTTTGAAACACAGCTAATCTTTCTGTTTACTTCTTGACTCAGCACACCTTCACTGACAGTCCTCAACTTATCAATCATTTTTTAAGAAAATATACTGGTTCATTTTGTAGGAGGAGGTTTTCATCTTAACTAACGGGCCTTCAGCGATTAATAAAGGGGAATAGTTCTAGTACTAAGCTTTGGTGTTAATTTGGTTTAACAGTTACCTCAGCGTTGGTTTGAAATCCTATTTTGGCCTTGAGGAAATCTGTTGAACCTTAGAATTAAGAAAACTTTGGGGGATTTCTTATTGCTGCTGCTTCTCCTTTGGATAAAGGGAAAGGAAAAGCAATACTGATTTATAAGAGGTTTTTTTTTGAGAAAGATAGATAGCAGGTATTTCTTCAGGCCACATCGATCTGCGTTTTTTTCCCAGAATGCAAAATAATACTAAATCTGACACTTTCAGAGTATCTTAGGAAATGACAACTTCCAGATATCCGAATGTATTTCTTGACTTCCAATTTTACACAGGGCTGTCTCCATCACTTCTAATTATTTACATCCAAGGTATTCCTGTGCCACCATCCTCCTCCTAAGGAAGAATTCTTATGGAGCCTTAGTTCCTCACTTTTGTTGTGTTTTCTAACCCATTGCTGATGCCGTTTTCTGTGGAGCAAGCTGTCTCTCCTAGGGCTCTTTTCCCTGAGAGTCTTTCTTTCTATGAATTTAGTGGTGTAGATCCACAGGCTCCAGGCTCCAGGATAGAGCTTGTTCTACCATAGCCTTGCCAGACCAAAGATCTACTTCCATGATCTTTGTCCCTGCCTGAGCAGAAGGACTGGGGGCACCTTGAGAGCTACTCCTGTACAGGTGGCTCCCTCCTGGAAATTGCTCTTTTTAAATTTTCTGTTCATTTACTTGAACTGTTGTTTAGCAGGCTAATTCAATTTGCCTTATTTTTTTTTTTTCCTACTGAAGTTTTGAGAGGCATACATATTTACTGAATTGGGATGGAAAGAGGAACATGGGACTGTTGAATGATCACGGACAGAAAGGACTGATGAATAAAACAAGTGGAATATGGTGTTCAACTGTATTCTTTCCTTCCTTAATGATGCTATTAATAGACTGTCTTTGAAACATCAATACTACAAACTTCTAGTTGCTAAAGTTGAAGAGTTGTTCTTGATTCTTCTTTTTCCTTTATTCCTCACAGCTAGGGCTACTATATGATTTATTGTCCAAACTGAGATAATGTTGAGAGTAAAAGAGACACTAACTGTACACGATTTTGGGACAGTAGACAGAAATCAGTTCTGTCCCAGGCAAACAGGGAATATATGATTACCCTCTCCATAAGTAAATCAGCAAGATTTGTTGGCTTTACCTTCCAAACAAATGGTGAATGTATTCATTTGTCTCCATCTCCATTGCCATCATCTATTCCAAGCCATCACCATGTCTACGGTGTACTGTTGTAACAACTCCTAATGGATCTACTTTGATTCTTGCCCTCCTGTGATTAATTTTCTATACAGCGGCCAAAATGATCATTTATAAACAAGTTAGATCACATAATTCCCTTGCTTCAAAATCTCCTAAGGTTTCATGGTGTCCTTAGAAGAAGATTCACGCCGCTTCCCTGGCCTACAATGCCTTATCTGTCTCTTGTAGGTCACCCCGTATCAATATTTCCAGGATCACCCCACTGGGCCTTCTTTCTAGCTCTTCAATTGCAGAGCTCATGCCTGCTTCAGGGACTTTGTGTCTGCTCTTCTCTCTGCCTGAAATGCTTGCCCCTCAGGTCTTACCTTTCTGACTCTTTCTTGTCATTTAGATCTCAGAAAAATGTCGCCTCCTCTGAGTACTCTAACTCATTCTAATGCTGTCTTCACCCTTTCTCCAGTCACTCTGTCATACTGTGTTTCTTTATAGTGCTTCTCAAGAGCTGAAATTATCCTATTCTATTTTTTTAAACTGTGGTAAATTATACATAACATAAAATTTACCATGTTAACCATTTTTAAGTGTACGGTTCCATGGCATTAAGTACATTCACATTGTCATGCAACCATCGCCACCATCCATCTCCAGAACTTTTTTCATCTTCCCAAACTGAAACTCCATACCCATTAAACAGTAACTCCCCAATCCTCCCTTCCCCCAATGCCTGGCACCCACTCTTCTACTTTCTGTCTCTATAAGTTTGACTAATCAAACTACCTCATATAGGTGGAATCATACAGTAGTTGTCCTTTGTGACTGGCTTAATGTGACTAAGCATAATGTCCTCAAAGTGCATCTATGTTGTAGCACGTGTCAGAATTTCTTCCCTTTTCAGGGCTGAATAATAGTCCATTGTATGTCTGTATACCACATTTTGTTTACCCATTCATTTGTTGATGGGCACTTGGGCTGCTTTCACCTTTTGGCTATTGTTAAGAATGCTTTTATGAACATATGTATACAAGTCTCTGTTCAAGTCCCTGTTTTCAAATCTTTAGAGTATATACTCAGAAATGGAGTTGCTGGATCATATGGTAATTCTATGTTTAAGTTTTTCAGGAACCACCATACTGTTTTCCATAGTGGCTGTACTATTTTACATTCCCGCTGATAGTGAACAGGGTTTTAATTTTTCTACATCCTCACCAACAATTATTTTCTGTGTGGGTTTTTTTTTTTTTAATATAATAGTCATTTTAATGGGTGTGAAGTGGTATCTCATTGTGGTTTTGATTTGCATTTCCCTAATGATTAATGATGTTGAGCACCTTTTCATGTGCTTATTTTTTTTTTGTATATCTTATTTTGAGAAATGTCTTTTCAAGTCCTTGGCCCATTTTTTAATCAATTGTTTGGGTTTTTTTGTTGTTGAGTTAAATGAATTCTTTACATTTTCTGGATATGTTCCTTATCAGATATATGGTTTGCAAATATTTTTTCCCATTCTATGAGTTGCCTTTTTACTTTGTTGATAGTGTCCTGTGATACACAAAAGTTTTTAATTTTGAGGAAGTCCAAATTATCTATTTTTCCTTTTGTTGTGTATGCTTTTGATATTATATGCAGGAAATAACTGCCAAATCCTATATCATGAAGCTTACCCCTATGTTTTCTTCTAAGAGTTTTATAGTTTTAGCTCTTACATTTTAGATCTTTGATCCATTTTAAGTTAATTTGTGTATATGGTACCTGTTCTATTTTTTTATTTCTGTCACTCTAATAAAATATAAACTCAATGAGATCATGGATCATGCCTGTCCTTCTCTACATCGTATCCGCAGTCCTTCCCTCAGGGCTTGGCACATAGTAAAATGTGGAATGAATGAACAAAAGAAAACATTCAAGTGAGGTTTCTAAGGCAAATAAATGTTTACTGTTCAGAATCATCGAATCTTGTGCCAGCGTGAGGGTTATTTACCTCATTTATGTTGGTCGCCTTCTAGGCCAACTTTCTTCTGCTGCTCTTGTTTCTTTTGTGACCATATAGCCTAGAAGTTATACTCCTGGAAGCATGGTTAATCAGACTTAATTTATCCCAGTCCACTGAGACGAGAATAAAACGTAAGGTAAGTAACGTGATGTAAATAACGTAATATAGCGTAACAAACATAACAGCGAAAAGTCTTCTTTTATCTGAAGAAGAAATGGGGGCAGTGAGCTTCAGAGTAGATCTAAGTTTAAATTTCATATAAGATATCTTTTCACTTTAACTTAGGCTAGTTTCTTTATTTTACCTGGGGAAATCCAGTCCTATTTATGATTCTTAACATATCATATGACCAATAATTGAGGAAACGGGCCTAAAAACTTCAGCGTTGCCCTTCTTAATAATTAATTGGAGGGTAGAGAAGTCTCTTTGCTTATACTGCTTATACTATTTGTGAATGAATCTGCTGATGGAGAGAGGGAGATCTGATAAAAGGAAGACAAGTCATATATTCTTTGATGGTAGAGGTTGGAGGGACTGAGGATGGATCTTAGGGATGGATAGCCCGGGACAGTGGAAGACAAGCTTCTTCTCAGTCTGGTGTAGGGTGATCACTCTGGTTGGCTGTGAAGTGGGGGCATAGGGACCTGAACAGATAGCAAAGAAGCATTTGTCTTGGAGAAGCCTGATGAGAGAGGGGTCTGACAAGACCAACAACACTTGGATTTTTTAGTTCTTGGTGGGAGCAGCAATTGAGGAGTTCCTCATGGATCCTAAAGCTTGAGGTCATGTGTGATGAATGCAGTGGCTTCTGAGGCACCTCAAACAGGTTATATTTCTCTTTTTTTTTCTTTTGAGGAAGATTGGCCCTGCTAACATCTGTTGCCAATCTTCCTCTTTTTTCTCCCCAAAGCCCCAGTACATAGTTGTGTATCATAGTTGTAGAGTTGTAGCTCTTCTATGTGGGATGCTGTCCCAGCATGGCTTGATGAGTGGTGAGTAGGTCTGCACCCAGGATCTGAGCCGGCGAACCCTGGGCCACCGAAGCAGAATGCAGGAACTTAACCTCTGCGCCACTGGGCCGGCCCCTATATTTCTCCTTTTGAGGAAATAAAGAGATTTGGATATTCTAATTCAAATTACCAAATGAACTGAATTTTTACTATACCGTCTGGTTCATGTGGTGTGGCAACAACCGCTATACCTGGAAAGCCTTAATAAATGTTTTAATTGATGTCAACGTGTCTTGACTATAACTATTTTCTCTCACTGATTTTTTTTTTTAAAACATGAGATTTGTTTTTCACTCTACAGATTATGGGTAAAAGAAAACAAAATAAATTCTCTGGGTGGGTGTTTAAAGTGTTTCTCCAAGCTTCTATGATTCAGATATCTGTCTGGTATCTCTGCTGCTTCTGTGCCCAGTCTTCACCTCTAGGCATGATGTTTATGATGGTCTAAGCGTGAAGCCTGCTAGTTCGGAAGGAAAAATTCAACAGAAGTAGATGAACCACTGGAGGAAGAACTTGCCTTTGACTATTCTCTTTTTTCCCTTTTTGGGGAGCAAATTTGTCTTCTCATAAAAATTATTGCAGATTCATGTCCAAACACTGCTCTTAGGTTTTGGCACACATCTTCAACTCGGCATTAGTAAATAGCCAAGAGGTCTTTCCCACTTGTGAATGTGACTTTGCACTGCTCTGTTCTGGATCATTTGTATTATGTCTCTACCTTTGTACTGTACTATGATAATTAGAGAAGAGCAAATGGAAAAATGCTAATGATTGTTATAATTGGGTTCATTATTTAAACAAGCATTAGATAAGCTGTTAGGTATTTAAGTATTAAGCATATAATTGGGAAGTGGTTTTATGCTCTCAAAATGCTTTCCTGTAAACTTGGATTTGAAAATTGTAGAAGGGAAAGGAATATAAAAAGGTGAGGGAAAATATTAGAAAAATGTAGTGCAGTTGCCAGGTGATTTTGTCTCTCTTTGCATACCTAGTACAGATTTTGATGAAAGGTTGGCTTTTTTGAAAATGTACTGTGTACTCATATTTAAGCCATAAATCTCTTGAATTTGGAGTTCAGTATAAAAACACCCTAGGAATACTGATGCCTCTCTTTTTGTATGTATCTTTTGAAACACACACACTCAAGCACACACACAATGAGAATAAAACATTCTCCAAGTAACAGTCAGCAGTGTGGGAAGAATTCAAATTAGATGATAAAAACTAAAAAAAATCACATAAATGCTAAGGCTACTAACATAATTTAAATGTTCTAGATATTTTAATGACAGAGAAAATCTGTTGAAACTCCAGTACACTAAAGATACTCCTATAGTAGTTTCTCCACTATCTATCTGGCCATCACTACATAAAAAGAATATTTAAACATATAAGACATATTTCTCTGTCTTATGCTAAAACTTTGGGGAACAAAGCAAAGTTCTTAATGGCAGAATAAATTTTTATTTGTAAACGACATGTAAGTCTTTGTAGTCAACTGTGATTTGGGTTTGCAGCTATAAAACTATTGTTCAGACTGAGATTAACAAAAATTCACCCCTATTTAATTTTGTATTGCTTTGATGGTGGGGAGGAGAGAGGCGTTATTGAAAGATAGAGGTATTACAAAAGATAAAACCTGCTGCATTTGGCATGCACCCCAGAGAAATGTTTAATTGGAATTTGACTGGGGGGTGTCCAGTAAGGATTTTTCTGCTTTGTGAAACTCCTTTACACATGAAAACTCTCTTCTGAGAACAGAAAGCTGAGAAGGAAGAAGTCACTGCCGTCAGGAAAGTGGTAGAAACCTGTAGCACTTCATTTTCTACCCAAAGAGACGATTCAGATCAGATCATAGTCATATCAGATCATAACAGATTCATATCAGATCAGATTGCTGTGTCTGTCTATAATCTCCATTAATTAAAAAAAGCCATAAAAAATAAATTCCCAGGGCCTGGAATTTAGAAGACACTCCACAAAAGTTTTTTGAGGCAACAGAGTCTACTGGTTAAGAGCCTCGATTCTGAAACCTGATTGTGAGAGTTTAAATTTCATCTCAACTACTTACTATGTATGATTTGGGGCAAGTTTCTTTTTTTGTTTTAGTTTCCTCATCTGTAAAATGAGCGTAATAATAGCACTTACTCTCTGAGGGTTATTGCAAACGTTAAACGGAAAAAAGAATCACTGTAGGACGTGGTGAACTCAGAGTTACTGTTATGTGTTAACTGTTCTTTTTCGTGAGTAAGTAAATGACACCAATTATTCTCAGAGGCTATGTTTTAAAATTATGTGGGATCTTCTTTAGAATTCAATTGAAATGTTCCACTGTGATGAGTTTGTGATTGGTTATTATTTCGATATGTGATGTAATTGCTGTCTTTGCTTGACTTCATAGCCCACATCAAAAGACTCTGTGTGCTTGGGTGTTCAGGGGCTCCCCGGAGACTGAGTCAGAAATCACTCTCCTTGGGAATAATATCTTAACTTGATAAGCTTCGTGACGGCAGGGCTGTGTCTCGTGTTGGGGCAGCCCCAGTGCCTCAGCATGGAACCACTTTGGCCACAGCAGGGCTCAATGCTGATCGCTTCCACAAGCACTGACCACATGCTGTGCCCTGTGCAAAGCGAGATAAGCAAGGTGCGATGTCTGTACACTTTTTAAGAAAACAATCGCTTACTAATGAAGATGACAGGGAGACTGAGGAATAGGAAGTGCCTCAGGCCGGAGGAGAGGAAAATGGGAATCTGCTCTTGGTTCTGTTCCTAACTTGCTGGGGAAAAATCCTTTAACCTTTCTCAGACTCAGGTTTCTTTCCACCTGTGAAATTAGAAAAGTAATACATGCTCTGCCTATTTTACGTGCATTTTTTAATTTATAAAATTAATGTGACAATAATTGTGAGGGTAACTTGAAATGTTAAAATGATTAAATAATTGCAAAGATATTATTATAATTCTATAAATAGAAGAAATACTCAGGAGGAGGTTTTAACGCTAAGAGCAAAGGGGCCTTTTGTCAAAGGCTCAGGAGGCTGCTTTTTCATGAACTGGTGTACAGACTACTCTTCCCGGACATTAACATGAAGTTGTTGAGCCCATTTTTTTCTTTTTTGTAACCTTGTACATTTTATAATGTAAATATATTATGTGTGAATGTAAGGTCATACAAAGTGGGAGTCGTTTTATAAATTATAAAACTGAAGGCCAGAGAAATTCAGAGATTTAATAGATCCACATGGAATAATGTATAGATTTTAGAGTTTTGTAAAGTTCACATATCTAGCAAATCAAAGAAGCCATAACAGCACACATTTTTCACTCCCCTGTCTATTGTTCCTTTTTCTATTTTTCCTTCCTCTCCCTGCCCGGGGGGTAGTTCAATCTAGTTCGTGGTCATGTGATAGGAAAAGACTATTATAAGTAGGAAGAGTAGTGTGGTAGGCAGATTTTAAGAAGACCCACAAGATTTCTATACTCTGGTGTTTGTCCTTATATGATTCCCTCCCTTCAAACGTGGGCCTGAACTGTGAATATAATGGGGCTTTAAGAAAGAGATATTATCCTTGGTGAGCCTGACCTCATCAGGTGAGTCTTTAAAAGGGACTGCACTCTTCTTGGGGAATGAAATTCAGAGTGAGTGGGATTTTTTTGACACGAGCGAGAATCTCTGTTGCTTGCTTTGAAGATGGAGAGGGCCACATGGCAAAGAATGTGGCTGGCCTCTAGGAGCAGAGAGCAACCTCCAGTTGACAGCCAACAAGGAATTAGGGACCACAGTTGTTCAACAGCAAGGAACTGAATTCTGCCACAACTACCTGGTCTTCAAAGAGGAGCTGAGCTCCAGATGAGAACTCAGCCTGGTGACACCTTGATTTTAGCCTGTGAGACCTAAGCAGTGAAACCAGTCTTTGTGCTTGGATTTCTGACCTACTGAACTATGAGCTAATAAATTGGCATTGTTTTAAGCTGCCAAGTGTGTGGTAATTTGTGATGCAGCAGTGAAAAATTAATGCAGGGAGATTAAAGGATTGGCTTTGTCGTTAGTGTGCTACTTGTTAATACTTTCTGTGAGTAGCTTCTTCTGAAAAAAGGGAGTGTGTTGGACCATATTAACATGAATATCCTAGACTTATTTTGAGACAGGAATACTGATTTTTAGATCCTAGATTTAGCAACAACATGCTGTTCAACCTTTGCCAAGCCACACTGCTGACTCCCACCCCATAAACCTATCAGAAATATTACATAATTTAAAATTAATTGATAAAATATATTTTTATAAACATTGACATTTTAAATTTATGCTCTTTTTTCTTTGCTGAGGAAGATTTGCCCTGAGCTAACATCTGTGCTAATCTTCCTCTATTTTGTATGTGGGTCTCTGCCACAACATGGCTGCTGACGAGTGGTGTAGGTCTCCACCCAGGAACTGAACCCAGGCCACTGAAGTGGAGCATGCCAAACTTAACCACTGGGCCACAGGGCTGACCCCCCATGCTCTTTTTTTCTTATATCGGTTTACTACCTGCCCCTGTGACAGGGATGAGGGTGGGTGATAGGTGATGAGAAACGCAAACTTTGAGTTTGCAGATTTTGGGACACGTGTGTGTGTGTGTGTGTGATTCTCATAGTTGAGACTAAACAGATTCAAATGTATCTGGGTATGTGAGACCAGCAATCTGCTTAGGCTTCTGTCTGCATGGTTAGACTTATTTGGAGGAAATGGGCTTGCAAGGAGATGTTACTGTGTGGCTCCTGGAGAGCTGAGGTTGGAAGGAGGGGCAGTTGCAGATGATGATGTGGCATTGGGACTACAGCCTGACTCAGTGGACTACATATGACCTACAGAGAGAAAGGCTACAGTTGGAACTTAAGGAATTGTTCTCAAGAGGAATTTTTGAATGTGCACATAAGCTGGACTGCATGGATCTCCAGGGGCCAAAGTGAACCAGAGAAGCGGATTTTAGTTTTCTCCCGTCCTCCACCTGAAGCATGGCACTGCTCTGGTGATATGAAGGCCATAGGTACCCACAGGTGTAGCTGGAAGAACACTGACAAAGCACTGGAGAAGACAGAAACCATTCATCGAGAGAGGGAATGCAGGAGGGCTAAGAGAGCATTTGGCTGTGGGATAGGGAGTAGAGACAGTAAATTTGGAACATGTTGATTTTGAGGTCCTTGTGATATAGAAGTAGAGGTTTTAAAATATGGATTGGGGACTCAGAATGAGGAGTGTTGAAGATGTGGATTTTCACAGTCAGCATATTGGTGCCAGTTGAATTCATGGATGTGGGTGAGATCATCGTGGGGGAGGATGTGGGATAATAAGACAAAGCTCTGGAGACAGACAGGCCTGGAAAAGATGGATAAATTGTCAGAGTTTGGAAGAGAATTGGAACAAAGTGGTATCTTGGCAGCTAAGGTAGAAATGAGATTTTATATCTTTATAAAATTTCTTCCATACTGTATAATACCTGTTGCATAGCTTTAGAGGGATTGAATGATCCATTAAAATAAATTCCTTCTCGGAAATCAGCCACTCTTGATGTTGATCCTCTTTTCTTCATCAACAATATTACTTTCTTTTTAACAATCTGGAAAGAAGTTACCAAGCATTTCCTCTTTTGTAATTAAACAATCATTACTTGCTAATTTAAGAAGGAACTTTAATTCTTAATGTACTCTTATGTAAAAGATAGCTTATGCAATGACTTTGAGCCAAAATATCAGTGAATATTTCTTGTCAATTAATGAAAAGAGAACACAGAATAAAAGCATCTCATTAAACCGTGTTCATATGTTTTGCAGCTTCTGAAATCACTGGTGTCAAATTAATTGAAAGAAGTGTCTTTAAACTGTTGGTTTTGAGGAGAGACCTAATCAAGCCAGCCAACAATAATTCTCTAGGCTGGTAATTAATGAATTTAATATTTTATGTAGTGTTGCATAATTCCTTTTATGCTTGATGGATCCATAAATAATTACCTAGGATTTGAAGAGTATGCAATATTTTCATTCATATTAAATATCTCAAGAAGTTAATCACCTAATCTAGACTAAGATACTGGAGGAATTTAAAATTCATTGAGGCTTCATTTCTATCAGAATTCCACTTTTGAGCTCTTTTCTCCTCTTCAGAGATCCATATGATTTTATCCCAGAGACTTTGACGCTGCCCTAGCGGCAATTTACATCTCCAGGGCCTTCAGAAAAACCATCTAATCTGAATACTAGCCCGTGAGGATGCGTGTGGGGACAAGAAATAAATTATATCTTTATTCCTTCTGCTTTGTATGTTGTGTAACAGTAGAACTGCTGGTTCATTCTGTGGAAAAAGGAGTTGGTGGCAGTCGTTGTTTTACCCTCTTCTTTACGGAGATGGGAGAACCATTGTTTAACTATGACGGGAGATGGGGTGAGGAATGCTTCTGGAAGATTCCTGGCCAATATACACAGACTTATGTATGGCGTCTAACTTTAGCAAAAGAAGAATTTGGAAGAGTCGTGAGGAGAATATTAGATTTTATTGAGGAAGATAACCTGGAACACCCGAAGGAGACCTTAGGAAGCAGAAAAAATAGAACTATCCCCACTGTCATGTCAATGATAAGACTTTGCTGAAATCCAGGACAGAAAAGTGATTTTCAAAAAAGTTATACAGATTTGCACTGGAAATATTTATTTATTTAAAAACAAAATTTCTATTTCTAATGCCATAAATCTCACTGAGTTACTCTGCTAACAAAACCTAAAGATAACTTGAAGGCTTTTTCCTAAGACACTTGAAACTTTAAAAGTCTTCCTTTTTCTTTTTTTTCCTGTTTCTCTACATAGATCTATTGGATTTGTCAGAATAATACAGATTATACCAAACATGCTCAAATATATAGAAGTAGGAAAGTCTGATCTTAGCTAATTTTTAATATAACAATACCAGGCAAAATTCACTTCTGTTTTGAAATGTTCAGTTCAAATTAGCTGAATTTACCAAGTCAACATCAGAGGTATTGTCACAAAGAGGTGGTGAAATGTAGTCTAAAGAGCACAGATTTTGGTTTAGTGCCAGTTGATAGCTGTGTACTATTTGGCAAGTCATTTAACTGCTCTGAATTTTAGTTTGGAATCTGTAAAATAAAAGGAGCATAATGAGGATCAAGTGAGAATGTTTTTGGAAATGTTCTGTAAACAATAAAATTTAAGTTCAAAACTGTACAGCTGACATGGTAGTTATCATTAGCAATATAATAATCAGAAAACAATAGTTTCATTTATAGCTCATGTGGGTGTTCTTAGTGTTTTAGTCTGTACTTACTGTTAAAGACCTTAATGGATTAATAAACCTGCAAAAGTAAAAACAAAAGCCCCTATAGGCTTTTGACTATAAAACACACATGTATGTATATGTGTGTGAATGTATATGCATACGTGCATACATACATGCATACATGCATTCATGCATACATATGTGTGTGTATGATCTATTAATTAGGGTAGGCTAAGCTGCTACAATAAATAGACATCAAAATAGTGGTTAAATAACAGTCCTAAGTTAAATGTTTCATCTAGTTGGCGGTTCTGCTCCTTACCATCACTCAGGGACAGAGCTGACATGGCCAATATAGGAGGGTGTCTAATCTGGGTCTACTAATTTCCACTTAAGCAAGTGAGGTGGAATTTGCACACATTGCTTCCACACCCATAGTCCACTGGCGAGGGCTTGGACACGTGGCCACACGTAACTGCATGGGAGCCTGGGGATACACAATGTCTAGCTTGACCTCCATATCCCACCTCAAACTTGATTACCATCAGAAGAACAGCTGATTTAGGTGGACAGCTAGCATGCCTACCATGCTGGGCACTACTTTTTCTTTATTTCTCTTTTAATGGAATACCTAGTACATTGAATGACTTACATACTAAATAAGATACCATATAAACAGTACATTTGTGTCTGGCACATAGTAAGTACTCAGGTGATAGGCACATAGTAAGTGCTCAAGTGATAGCTGCTATTATTACACAAACATTTCATTTAATAACAATGAACAAGAATGTTGTATGCTTGGTATCTGAAAATATAGTAACACATGCCCATCTTTCACGTGACAAGTTTCCTGTAGTCATTAAACATTTAAAAATCATGTAGATAAAAGGGTTCTGGATGTACTAGATGTGAATATTGCGTATATAAGCTTGCTTAATGCTACTTGGGAAAATAAATTGATGATGGAAGGATGTGGCTTCAGAAATGAGAGGGAAATAGAATTTCTTATTTTCAAAGCATTCTGTATCTATGGATTTGTTAGTTATAAAAAAAACTTTGACATATATAATGTTTTACTGCAAATGCTTCCAAATTAACAAATTTATCATCATCCAATAATTTTCATGAATTATGAATTAGCTCATAAGACATATCATTCCCCCCAAATTAAATTGCATTAGAGACTAGAATTTGAGGGGGTTTAAAAAAATCCTTCCTTTTAAGTAAGCCCTTCAGTTTCAAGATTAAGCAAGATTTTGCATTGCAAAAATGACATATCCTGGAAAAACTCTATGCCTGTGCTGTCCTGCTGCCTGGAATGTTGTGGGGCCTGATGGTGTATATATTGCCTGGGCTCAGAAATTTAAAGCTAATCTTGGCTTTGACATACATTGTATTTCCTTTAGTGTGTGTGTGTGTGTGTGTGTGTGTGTGTGTGTGTGTGTGTTCTAACTCTAGGAAATAAAGGGATAATAATACATAAACTTAAATCACTATTGCATCCATTAATTATTGTACATTTAACGAAAAATAGATGTTACTACAGTATGCTCTGATAGCCAAGTCAATCAAATGCAAGCAAGTTTGCACCCACCAACCCAATCTCAAATTCAGCACACATGCTTTAGAAACGTTTCTAACACAAACATGTAGCAGAGTCGAGAGAGAAAGACATCTAATTTGCTTTAGTAATGTGCAAGTATGAGAGCTGGTTCCTCTCATCAAGAACAGCTTTCTCACCATTCTATAGAAGGATTCATTCTTGTCTGTATAGTCATGGCGTAGGAAGAGCTCAGTGCCACCTGAGTCACCGGTCACTTTATAATGGTGGATAACTGAAAATGTCCTGTGTACCTACTGTGTGATCAGAAATGTATCTAGCAAACTATAAAAAATAAGGAGGCACTAACATGAATTTTGAAGTTAAACAGACCTAAAGTCAAATCTGCCTCTGTCACTTACTAACAGTGCAATAGTATACAAGTTACGTCCTCTGAACACGAGTTTTCTCATCTATATAATAATTTCTACCTCCTAGGGCTGATGTGAAGATTAAACGGAAGAAGACAAACTATGAAAAATGTCTGGTACCCAGAAGGGAACAATACTAGAGTAATAGTGAAATCTTTAGGCGGGAGTGTTTAGGATAAGGTATTTATAGTATTATTTTCAGATTCCAGCCTCCATTTTTGCTTACTTCTGTCTATTGATCTGCAGTGCTTAGTTTTGATTTCCATAACACTATAAATGGAACGAGGCAGCACTTCCTGGTATCAAAAGCAATATCCTGGATTAGTCTGTTTTAGCTCTTGCCCTGTCCTCGGTGCTGTTCTGGTGGGGGGGATTCTAAAGGCCTCGGTGGTTTGAGATGAGAACAAGAACATCCAAGAACTAAATTCTCACACCGATTTCTCTTTCCGACTAAACAGTCTCATTGCACAGGCATGACCTGCCCTAGGATGAAAGTCAGCTTTGTCAGCTCATCAGGAATCTGTTCTTTTTTCTTTGCCCCATCATTTTGGTCACTCAGTACTTTAACCTGTGGAGTGGGTCATTTGTCACGTTGAGGGTGCAAGATATTGCTGCCCAAGGATGTTGGTCCTCACGCCCATGTTACATGTCAGCTTACCCCAGAGATGCAACTCTATCTAAACCAGATGCTTGGAGAACGAGTGTGACAAAATAGTGTCTAAAATGTAATATTACATTTTAATGAATGTAATTTAATTTAATTTAATTTAATGAAGTTCAGTTTCCCTGCCTATCATGCTACTGTTAATTTTTATAAACATTACGGTAGTGAAATATATTGTTTGATAAAACACCAAGAACCGGTGTGCCTGGGCATCTCAAACAGAACATGGCCAGAAGAAAACTCTGTTTCCCCACCGGCCACAAGTTTACTTCTTCTAGTCTTCCCCATTTCAGTGCTGGGGCTATGATCCACTCAAGATGGTCACGCACCACATAATGATGTTTCCGTCAAAGACTGACTGCATATGTGACAGTGGTCCCACAAGATTAGAACCATACAGCCTAGGTGTGTAGGAGGTGATACCATCTAGGTTTGTGTAAGTACGTGCTATGATGTTCACACAATGACAAAATTGCCTAAGGACACATTTCTCAGGACACATTTCTCAGAACGTATCCCCCACGTTAAGCAACACATGACTGTAGTTGTTCAAGCCAAATATCTAGGAGTTAGCCTTGCTCCCCATGTTTACTCCATCAGCCAGTTATGATTAACCTTATACTTGAAACATATCCCAAGTCTGTCTTTTCTCTTTCTCCTCACATCTGGTCCGAGTCGGCAGTGTCTCTCTTTGGAATCCTTCCTTGGATTGTTTCTTCCCAATAACTCACCCTTTATGGAGCAGCTACAGTAATGTTTTAAACATGTAAACAACTTCAGGGCCAGCCAGTGGTGCAGTGGTTTAGTTCACGTGCCCTGCTTCGGCGGCCCGGGGTTTGTGGGTTCGGATCCTGGGTGCGGACCTATGTACCTCTTATCAAGCCATGCTGTGGCGGCATCCCATATAAAGTAGAGGAAGATGGGCAGGGCTGTTAGCCCAGGGCCAGTCTTCCTCAGCAAAAAGGGGAGGATTGGCAACAGATGTTAGCTCAGGGCTGATCTTCGTCACCAAAAAAAAAAAAAAAAAGTAAACAAGTTCATGTCACTCTCCTGCCACTCTCCTGCTTAATAACCCCTCAAAGCTCCCCATCTCACTTAGGAGAAGCCACTCTCCTTGGGGCTTACAAAGTCTTATGTGACCCGCCCACTTCTATGCACTCATTCCTCGATCCTGTTCCCACTCCAGCTCACTGTGCTCTAGCTGCAGGCCAGACTTGTTTGCACTTGAAGCCTGTGCACTGTGTGTTCCCTCTGCCTGGAGAGCTCTGCCTCCTGATCTTCATAAGATTGTTTCCTTCTCAACATCCCAGTTTCAGCCTAAATGTCACCTTCTCAGAGAGGCCTTTCCTATGGCTTTCTTTCATTCTTTCTGGAGCATTTATCACCCTCTGACCCATTGGGCTCTAAGCTTCTTGAGAGGGACTCCACAAATTCTCTTCAACCTGCATTCACAGTCTCTAGAACAGTGCCTGTCTGCAATAGATTTAGTAAATATTTATTGAAAGACTCTTTTTTGCCTTTTATTTGAGTAGCACTCTTTGCAATTTACACCTTAAACAAGACAACTTTGCAGTAGTTATATGAGGGCACTAAGTGATGGTAGATTGTGTCAATTTATTTCATGTGTTCAGATTTGATTACTCTATTTGAAACTTGGTATAGCTGGCACATTCATGTTTTATAACCAAGAGATAGATGATGAGACTGTAATAAATTATACACTGGCCCCTGCAAATATGGACATGAAAAACAAAAAGATCAAAAATAAACAAGAAAGAGTGTCCTGACACCTCATGATGCACTACAATGATATTCATGGTTATTTAAACTTTAGGTGAGGTATTCAGAGTCAAGGCGATTAGGGATTTTTCTATGGGTAGCTGCGATGCTATTTCTTTTGAACTACAAATAATTTCTGAATTTGTTATCAGATCACCGTTAACTCGTTGGTTGCTACGGGTGTCGCTCGAACTACTACAGGTGGGAGCAGCCCTAACTACTAGCAAAGGCAAGAGAGTGGAGCTCCACCACTGTCTCCATCAGTGAGGGAACACTCAACATAAACCCCCTGGCCAAAGAGCTGCCACTGAAAGTCTTTGGGTTTCAATTAAATCAAGTGAAAATCAGATTATTGACTGCATTTGCTTTTATGGTTGTTGCTCCTGGCTGGTATATTTTAAAACCTATTTTTCAATATGTGTTTGGTGAGTTTTATAGCATATTCTCTTTCTCTCTCTCTCCTCTTCCCCTTTCCCCTCTTTTCTTCTCCCTCTTCTTCCTCCCCCTCCTTCTCTTCCTCCTCCTCCTCCTTTCTCTTCTCCTTCTTCTCTCTCTCTCTCACACACACACATACACTCACACATTCTTGTCCTTATGGAAAGAATTATATCCTTTGAGGTTTGCTTAAAAAAGCTGCCAGTTGTATCAGTGTTAGAGGTTAAGTCTCTGCAGTCCATCGCTATTATTACACCTCATTCGATACACCTTTAAACTCAAATTCCCCAGTAATGTTCTACAAATGAAGCAGCACAAGCGGTCCATATCTTGAAAAGGAAGCTGACTTCTGTGTCTTTGGAATTTCCTCTAGTTCCTCGCTGAGAGCCGGTCTCAGACGGCTCAGGAAAGAATGAATAAATGGATGAATTAATATTACTCCCAAGACTAGCAGGCAAGTGTATACACGTCTTCAGGAAGTAGGGCCACCTTGCAACATTATAAATATTAGAAAGAACTCAACATATGTGCATTGGCCATAACAAGCATGATACTTAATTCAGGTAAAATTGTTTTACTTTAAAATGTGGTAGCAGATCTCTACAATGTCAGTGGAGAATGCAGTGGACATGTGCATTGAAGCTGAGGCAACGTGCGTGGCCGCTATTGTGTTGTTTTTGTCATGTGGAAGAACCAAGATTCAAACATTTTAAGGGTGGCAATTGAGTCCTAAATAGTGATGTATTATTTTGTTTTTTTCGAGCGAAAGAAACAAGCACTTGGACTCAGCATACGTATGTAAGGAACTTATCTACACGTTGACCTGGCACTTAGGAAGTGCACACACATTAGCTAGTGTTGTCATATGGTTTAAGGCATTTCTTGTCTATTGTTCATGTTCCCCTGGAAGTTGCTCATGCTATTAAAATACAATTTGGGTGAACTGGGGCACATAGCTTCTGAAGGTGGCTATCTATCCAGGAGATAGCTTAAGCCCTGGCAAGTTGTAATTCAGTGTGTTCTTAGTTTTGGTGATGTACTAGGTGTGTATAGAATAAAGGATTAGATTCTGTCCCTGTCCCCTTGGACTCATAATAAGAGCACCAGATCAGTGATTTCCAGAAAGTAAACACCGCAGACCTTTAAAGAAATGTGTTTTGATTCTTTCCTGCCCCTGTGCCATTAGGGATGTTCTGCTATGGTCAGAGATAAACTAAAAAGAGTAACAGTCCGTCATGGAGCAATGAGAACGGGGTCAGCATGGAGAGCAGGAGGCCAGTGTGGAGCCCAGAAGCCATTTACTGGTGGCTTCCATAGACTGCATAAGCTAATCCTCTCTGTGGAAATTGTGATACAAAAATCACTACTTCTTTTGTGATTGAGTTTTTCAAGCTGGCTTTGTTCATTTCTAGAGAGAACATGCTTTGTGATGTCTCTACATGAGAAACTTTAAAACCTGGAGAAAATCAGTGACATTCAGGCTCACCGTTTCTGAATAGCATCCTTCTATTCGTGTGGGCATTGATGTTGCTAACACTGATGCATTCAATCAGTAGGAACTCATCGTTTCTATTTTTAAGTGATTACCTATGATCATCAATATTTCTGGTGGATGCAATCATGCAGACCACAGGTTCGTGTTTCCCAGTGGTTCTTAACAATGACCGAGTAGTACAAAACATCTGAAATCCTCTATACAAAGTCAAAGATAACGTTGGCGTGGTGAAGGAGAAATCCTCTAAGTTGAATTTTTTGAATATTTGGGGTCTGTGAATTTTTCCATTCCCATATTTCAACAGAAAGTGAGCCCATCTGGTGATTTGACTGGCGTGATATATGAGCCCCTTGCTTCACTTCATCGTAAGACATTCCAAGGAGGCAGGTGAAAGACGAGATCATCGCTCCGTGGGTGCCAGCAGGAAAAACGGCTTAGCTTGGATATTTTTCAGCTTCTCAAAAGAGAGCAGAGGTGAGGTTATAAAGAGAATTCCATCTCATCTCTTTGTCCCCCAGCTTCATCCTACAACTTGGTTAGTGCCAGGATACCAATGTGGTGGATTTGCACAGATGACTGAGGGTGTGCCAGTGGAACTGAAGAGAGGCCACTGAGAGTGCCAGTCAGCTCATGTCGGGGTATTTGTAATTTAAATTTCTTGAATGTTCACTTTGTAGTTCTAGTTCCCTCTTTTCAATTGTATTTATAAGGACGTTCATCACAATGTTTCCTGTGTTAAAAAGAAATAAGAATATAGAGATTTGTTCTGAGTTGCATTGGTGTTTGTATTTTCAAAGTGAAGGAGATAAATAAGCCTTATTATTTCTGTTTTTGTAGAAGCCAAGGGAAAAGGAATTGTAGTTCAGAGACTAGAATTCAGCCACTGTGGAATTGTGGAATGGAGTTTGCAGAATTGGAGATCTAATACTAATAATCTTCCTTTATATTCAGAAGAACCTGAACAAATGAAAAAGTAAAAACAAAAATTATTACAAAGAGAAAGAAAAAGAAAGTAATAGAGACACATAGTCAAGTTAAAATAAGTCATTTAAATAATATCATAAAGGGGCCAGTCCGGTGGTGCAGTGGTTAAGTGCGCATGCTCCGCTTTGGCGGCTCGGGGTTCGTGGGTTTGGATCCTGGGCACGGCACTGATGCACCGCTTGTCAAGCCATGCTGTGGTGGCGTCCCAATAAAGTAGAGGAAGATGGGCACGGATGTTAGCCCAGGGCCAGTCTTCCTCAGCAAAAAAGAGGAGGATTGGCATCGGATGTTAGCTCAGGGCCAGTCTTCCTCACACACACGCACACACACACACACACACACACACACACACAAATATCGTGAAAATGCATATCTACTTGTGAAGCCTGATGTTTTATTTGCCTTTTCAATGACACCTGGATATTTAGAAGACACTCGAATCTTTCTTGAAAGTTCCTTTTGACATTCTAAGGAGAGTAAAATTTTGTCTGATCCTTTACCATTTTAAAACATTAGGCAGTTTCAGGGAAAGAAAGGGTTATCAACCTTTTATTTGTGTGGGGAATTCTCCTGTTTTTACTTTCCAGTTCCTAATTCGCAGTATCCTTTCTGTGTGAAAAATTACTGTTCCCAGTCACACAGAAATGACAGCGTTTATCTCAAGATTTCCTGCGTGCACTGGCGCTCTCTAGATTACAGTGACGTTAATAATTGTAACCAAGTGTTTTATAAAGTGGTGTGGTTCTGGAGGCTCTTGGTGTGTTTATAACTGACATGCAAGAAAAAGCTTGTTTTTCTTTTATTATTTTGTGGAAGATAAGGCTGAGCACAGGTGTAAATATTATTTTTGAGGTGAAATATCCTATGTGCAGAGCTCAGAGCTATAATTCCACCCACATTAATCATTAGTGTACGGCCATACATGCACAAAGTCAGATTTTTATCAGCATACATATTGCTTCTTGGTTAGTCAAACTGTATGATTTTAAAAATTGCCACACCTGATGATCTTTTAGTGATACAGAGGTCAACTAAGACTAAATATGAAAAAGTTTATAATATATTAGGCTCTGGCCTGTACCCAGATACTGTGACTCATTTTTCAGTCTGAATACTGATTTTGCAAGTCTGGGTATGATTTGAAGTTTTCAACTGCACACTTTTTCAACATTATTTGATGTTTTCATTGGTAAGACTGGGCAGGAAAACAAGAGCCTCTTATATTATGGTCAGTGATTGTTTCTTTGTAGGACTTGAGCCTGCAACAGGTTGCTGAATGTTTGATTTTTGTAATTTGGAAATTCCTTTTCCTGTTAGCTCTCCATACAAATATCGTAGACATTTTGACTGGTCTATGGTTTCTCCTGGAAGTGAGGCGTATGGCTCAGATTTTTCCTGGAAGCGAGGTATACCACCTTGATGAGCACTTTCTTAGTAAAATACGTATGTTGGGTATTACATTTTGATTTCATGCAAAGCTTGTACTGATTATGAAAATAACTTGCAGAAAGTGCTTGCCCCATGCCTGGTTTTTGAAATTAAATTCCTTGGAGGAACAACAAGGTGGCGTGATTTACTAATCTTGAGGGAATGCTTTTAGGCATAATGTTAAAGTAGAGCAAAAACAGCTATCTCAAGTAAATTGTATGTAGCATTCAATTATGTATGCACAAGACCTCATGTTGTTAGTTAAAATAGTAAAATTGATGATTTAGAGAAATATAGACAACAGAAGCTGGACTTCTAGTTCATAAATGGTGCAAATTCAATAGAAGACTTACTGTGAGGATTGTCACTGGTGTCCTACAGTGAAAGTTATTGGAGGTGATGTGAATTCTATGGAAACCATGCACACTGGAAAGTTGTAATTTACCACAATTTTGTTTCAGGTTTGCAGATGGATTAATATATAGTGAACTAATATGTATCTTAATATCATTTATTAGGGAATACAATTCAGTTGTATAGGTCAGATTTTCTAAAATTATATTGTATGTGAAACAATTGGAAAACTTAATGATTATGTTGAACAGAAACAGAAAATTTATTTGGATAATTATTTTAGGATTTTTGCATTCTCTCTGCTGAATCCACCAAAGGCAAATTTGAAAACCAAAGTCCAACAGATTTGGGTGATGTATATTTTCCCTTTTATTCTCCTTTTATTGCTTTTGGCTCCCAAGCTAGCCCTGGGTTCCCTCTTAATGTTGTACTGGCAATCTGTTACTAAGAAAGTGTAGGTAAGTTGTTTATTGTCTGACAACTACAGTTTTTAAGTTGACACAAACTTTTTTTGTCTCTTTGTACGATGATACAGCATGGCAAAATGGTCTCTGTGTGTTCCAAAAGCCCACAAAATAAAAGTATCTTAAAATTTAAGATTTAATTTAAAAAATAATAGTGTTTTTAACTGTTAGGTAAAGTTTTTAGTAAATTTGAGAAAGACCATGAACTTTGAGCTCACACTCAGATTAAAAAATCCCAACTCTGACACTTATTAGCTGTTTGACCTTCAGCAAGTTTTAAAAAATTGCCTGTGAGCTTCAGTTTCCTCATCTCTACAGTGGTCAGGCCACATAAATCGCACAGCTGTTGTAAGGGAAGTGTTAACGGGTATTAAGCACCTCGCACTCTCTCAGAAACAAAGTGAACAACAAATCATTGCTCTCGTTGTTCTACTGAGTTGTTTCTCTTGCCCTTAAACATGAGGATCATCTGATCTATGTTGTCTGTGCATCCAGCCACCTTTCCTAGGTGTGACAACCAAAGACTATTGGCTTTCTTCGTATTTGGATTCATTTCTGAGACTATCCATATCATTAACGATGACTAAATTTTGTTCTTAAGGTTTTTGATGACCAGAAATCTACATGTTGCCTATCTCTATTAACCATAATATTTAAGATATCAAAACACCTTATTTCCATTTGGATAATGAAGAATTTACTATGTGAATAGCGTTCATTGGGCAAAGAGAGACAGAAAAATATGATTTGGATAACCATTAAGATGAACACTTCATTGCCTCTGTATCTGCCTTTCTTTTTTTTTTTTTTTTTAAAGATTTTATTTATTTATTTTTCCCCCAAAGCCCCGGTAGATAGTTGTGTGTCGTAGTTGCACATCCATTCTAGTTGCTGTATGTGGGATGCGGCCTCAGCATGGCTGGAGAAGCGGTGCGTCGGTGCTCGCCCGGGATCCGAACCCCGGGCCGCCAGCAGCGGAGCGCGCGCACCCAACCACTAAGCCACGGGGCCGGCCCTGCCTTTCTATCAAAGGTGCCTTTTCTAGGGCTGCATCCTGAGTGGATTTCACTGCTGTAGAGACATCCCAAGAGTGTTGACTAAAGGTTAACCCAAACTGTGTATGGAATACTTAGTTCTGTTTCTTCAGATAAACTTTAGCATATAAGCAAATAAGAATTTTATGGTAAAGTATGGCTCTAGATTTATTCATAACACAAAGTAAATACATAAATAGCCCAATTGTTATATCTATTGCCTTAGATTATCACTAGAAATTGCAGGACTATTTCATGTTATGATTTGGGGAAAGCTTTAATAGTAAAAGATTATAACCAATTTTACCTTCTACAAAGCAGCTATCATTTATAAGAAGACTAAAACGATTAAATAATCCTAAAAAAGAAACTAATCTTCTAAGAGGAATAGAAAAATGTACTCTGAAATCACAAATAACAGTTTTAAATTTTCCATTTCAAGTTGAATTAATGGAAAAAACTTGCATCACAAAAAAAGACAATTATCCTGAAGTGATAAAGTACCACAAGCATAAACTTAGAGCAAAAAACAACTAATGCATTGTCATTATTAAAGTTTTTGTGGAAACAAATAATAGTTCCCTATTGTGACATGGCTTGGTGTTATGGATTTGGATTATTATTGTTTCATAAAGCATCTTAAGGATATGTATGAGAACTTAGCACAGAGCTTGCAAAGTTATTGTTAGTTCTGTGTCACAAAATACATGCACCCCAATAAAAAGTTCTATTCTTTATTAGAAAAAAGTCCTATTATGTTATTTAGGAAGTTTATTTCCTCTTTTGAAACTTTCTAAAATCATTTTTATATGATAGTTAGTAATTTAATTATAGCAATTATTTGAAGCCTCCCATTTTGTGCTGTGCATGACCGAAAGAAGCTGTCAATAAAATCCTTCCCTTCTTCCCAACCTAGCCTCTGTTTGTAGGCAGCACAACTTCTCTGCTTAAGGACCATCATGGCCAAGTCACCTAGGGCTATGTGCTGGGAGGAATGATGGCCCCCCAAAGATATCTGTGTCCTGATACTCAGAACCTGTGAATATGTTACCTCACATGGCTGTCTTAGTCAATACAGGCTGCTATAACAGAATATCATATACTAGGGGACTTATAAGCAACAGAAATTTATTTCTCACAGTTCTGGAGCCTGGAAGTCTGAGACCAGGGTGCCAGCAAGGTTGGGTCGGGTTCTGGTGAGGATCATATTCCAGGTTGCAGATGGCCATATTCTCATTGTATCTGTACCTGGTGGAGAGGGTGAGAGAGAGCTTTCCGGGGCCTCTTTTATAAAACACTAATCTCGAGGGCTCTACTCTCATGATCTCGTTACCTCTCAAAGGCCCCACCTCCTAATACCGTCACATTGGGAGTTAGGATTTAATGTAAATTTTAGAGAGACACAAACATTCAGGCAAAAACAATGGCAAAAAGTGGCTGTGAAGATATGATCAAGGGTAAGGACATCGAGATGGGAGATTTTACTGGATTATCTTGGTGGGCCCAATCTGATTACACGAGAGTTTAAGAGTGGCACACCTTTCCCTGCTGGACAGAGAGATGAGACAGAAGAAGGAGGAGGAAATATTCGAAGTATGAGAGGGACTTGACCTGCTGTTGCTGGCTGTGAAGATAGAGGAAGGTGGCTATGAGCCAAGAGATGTGGTGGCCTTTAAAAGCTGGGAAATCCTTTAGCTTTCCCAGCAGGAAAATGGAGACCTAGATTTTACAACTGCAAGGAAATGAATTTTGTCAACAAGCAAAAGTGGATTTTCCCCTAGAGCCTCCAGAAAAGAATGCAGCCTGCTAACACCTTGATTTTATTCTGGTGAACTACAGAACTGTAGGATGATAAATTTCTGTTGTTGTAAGCCACTGTGATTTTGGTACTTCATGATGGCAACAACAGAAAACTAATACATGTGGGTTCACCTCTTCACATCATTCCAAGCAGATCAAGACAAGGGGCAGTGGGGTTGGACCTTATTAGATTTAACTTCAAGATGGAAAGGGGCTGAGTAGGCCTGGGACCTATACTGCTGAATCCTTGATCACCCCTCCACCACAACTGCAGGAGCATGAGAAAAACTTGCAGATGAGATACTCTGATGTAATAACTCTTTTTGTCCTTGTAAGTTTTGGCTCCAAACCCCTGGCCCTCGTAAGTTGGATTGGATTGTGCATGGACTTCCAGTGTACTTTGTCTTTCTGATGTAAGGCCTAGGCTAAAACCAGTCCCATTGTACTGGGCCATTTTCCCTAGGCCAACACTTTAAACTTGACCCTTGAGGTCTTACTCCTAAGATGGTAAGATGAGGAGGGAAAGATGAACCCAAGGAACAAGGCATCACATTTCTTCCTGAGACTTAGAGCAGAGATGGCCTAGCTGGCTCACTCACAGGTGTCCTCAGAGTGGAAGAGAACCTCCTTCACTAGGCTGTCGAAGGACTGTCTTTCCACACCAACTGCATGGTAGCAAATACTTCAAAATAAGGCTGAGTCGAGAGATCAGTATTCTAAAATAAGGAATTCAGGATGTTCAAAGGATACTTCCTGCACAGAAGAAGAGATCTATAACTTCTTGTCAGGTCGTACTGAAAACCCCTCTCCTATTCCAATATTATTTTTAATCTTATCCTCCATCAGTGGTCCCCATCCAATGCAAGAAGCTTAAGTTCCCCCTACAGGGCAGAGCATGTTATTCACAAGATTAGCAAGGGTATTAAGGTAATAGATTTGATCTTGAAAATGAAGGGTCAGATCTGATTCTAACTAAAGTGAACAAGTAGGAGAGTTTTATGGTCTATATCTCTTTCTTTCTGAACCTCCGTTGGACGACTTGGTACCATGTATTTCCCACCCTTATAATAAAGAGCTTAATGTCATCATGCTTACTAGAATGTAAGTTCCCTGTGGACAAGGAGTGTTGTCACTTGTATCCAATGGTGTGTCTCCAAAAGCTAGAGAATTGTCTGATCTGATACCCTATAGGTGCTCAATAAATATTTGTCAAATGAAGGGATGATGCCTTCTTACTTTTTTTGGCACCTTATAGCTTTCCCTTTTCCTATGGTGCCTCTAGTTTCCAAAATTACTTCTTGTACCTCATAACATAGGTAACCTCGTAGTGACAATCTGATTTAATTACATTTAAAGGTTATGCTAAAAAGGTAGCATTTTTTCTCTAGCACATCTTGTGACTGCCCTTTACCCACCCCACTGTAGGATATATTTAGTACTTATAACATCTCTAGAGGCATCTGCCTATAGGAACTTCTACTGGATGGCTGCACAGGGCAGAGGGTAGGAGACCAAACCTAAGGCCCACCCAAAGTGGGCAGTTTTAGAGACCAAACGGCTGCATCTTCAGTGAAAGAGTAAAGCAATGAAAACCCATTGTGCAGAAAGATAAGGCAAGAACATATGGTTGTCTTGACATTGTTCTTGGGTTATAGGGAAAGAAATTCACCCCTGAGAATTTGTAAGAACAATATGGCTCTCACATGTGTTTGAAATTTGAATTCTTGTTGCTTGTGTGGTCCGTAAAAAACCTTAAGCCAGAAGCTGATTTTGACATAGTCTCCATTTCCTTTTTCCTGAGGCTACTGGTAGAATCAAAGCTAAATCTTCTCTAGAGGAAGGCTTCTTCAATCTATGACTCTGAGAATTTCCTTAAACAAGGTAACCAAGAAAATGACCTCGGTTGAAACAAGGCCCCATGTGAGAGAACCAGCTGAAACAATGGGCAAGAGAATCAGGCCCACTGGCTGAGAGACTCAGTGGGGCCCCATGGTCCTTGCTTCCCGATATTCACACCCTTGTGTAGTCTCGTCTCCTTGAGCATGGATGGGACCTGTGACTCTTACCCATTGAATATGGCAAAGGTGATAGAGTGTCATTTCTGTGATTACGATACATAATATCATATTGCACATCTTGGGAGGAGACTCTCTTCCTTGGTGGCTTTGAAGAACCAAGCTCCTATATTGTGAGATGTCCTTTGGAGAAGGCAAGAAGCTGAGAGCAGCCTGCAGCCAACAGCCAGCAAGAAAGTACGACCCTCAGTCTGGAAACTGCAGGGAACTGAATGCTGCCAACAGCCTGTGAGCTTGGAAGTGGACCCTCCCCTAGGTTGAGTCTCAGATGAGATTGTGGCCCTGGCTAACACCTTGATTGCAGCTCTGTGAGACTCTGAGCCAAGGACCCAGCCATCTAAGCCATGCCCAGACTCCTAACCTACAGAAACTGAGAGATGATAGATGGGTGTTGTTTTAAGTTTCTAAGTTTGTGGTAATATTGTTATTCAACAATAAATAACTAATCTTCAAAGACTTCAGATATTGGAATTATCGGACACAAACTATATAATAGGTTTAATGTAGTTTGAAGAAGTAAAAAATAGGATTAAAATATGAGTGAGGAACAAGAGACTATGAAACTGATCAAACAGTTTTGAAAAGTAAATAGAACTTCTAAATGAAAAATACAAAAGCTGATATTAAAACTCAGTGGACAGCCTAAACAGTACACATAGCTGAAAATGGAATTAGTGGCCTATGAGAGAGAGCTGAAGAAATGATTCAGAATGACCTTACCTTGGCTCTTGCTGTTTGTTCTTCCTGGAATACTGTACTTCATGGTCACGTGGCCTGCTCCTTCACTTCTTCCAGGTTTCTCTTCAAATTACACCTTATCTGGCAGTCCTTCCCTGACCATCCATGATAAAAGAGCAACCCCCATCCTGCACTTCCCACATCTCTTACCATGGTTCCTTGTCTTCACAGTATTAATTACCCGGTGACATACTATTTATTAACGTATTTGTTTATTGCTCGTCTCTCCCTATCCCCCCAATAGACTGTTCTTCATGTTTAGTACAGCAACTCTAGGGCCAAAAATAATGCTTGTCACATAGTAGAAGCTCAGGAATTACTTCTTGAATAAATGAATGAAAGGAGTACAGAGAGAAAAGAGATGAGAACATGTGGAAAGGAGGCCAGGAGATGAATCACTTACTCTATCAGACACACTGTAACTGCACTTCCTTCCTTCTGCCTGCTTCGCCTCACTGGCGCGTAGGCCTCTGAGGGAAGGGCTTTGCCCGTGTTATTCACCGCTGCGGTCCCAGTGCCTGAGTCCGTGTCTGGCACCTAGTGAGCACTCTCTATATATTGCAGAATAAAATCATAAATGAAAGGTTTAATATCTACCTAATCAGAGATGTGGGAGGACAGAGGAGAGAGAATTAGGGGGGAGGTAAGTTTTGAAGAGCTAATGGCTAGGGATTTTTCAAAATTGATGAAAGATACTAATTCTCAGGTTTAGGAAAACCCAGGGAATCCCAAGTAAACAAAGGAAGTCTATGCCTGAGGCCCATCACAGTGAGGCTGCAAAGATCTTACAGTCAGCGCAACGAAAAGACACATTCTCTACAAAGCAATGACACACATGGTTGACTTTTCAGTAGCAAGAATGGAAGCCAGAGGACAGTGGAAGAATATCTTAATTTATTAAAAGAAAACAGTTGTCTAACTCTAATTTTATATTCAGCAAATCAGTCTTTTTGCAGAATAAGGGCAAAAGAAAGATATTTTCAGACAGCAAGATAGTTTGTCATCAACAGATCCTTCACTAAAGGAAATTCGAAAGGATGTACTTAAGAGTGATTCCTTAAAGGAGATCTGAATGCAAGAAGGAATGGTGACCAATGAAAATCAGAAGCTTGTGGTTACAGCTAAACTGATACCCACTGCATGAATCAGTAGCAATGTTGTCTAACAGTGTGGTTAAAATGATAGAACTGAAATATTTGGCAATAGCATATGATCGAGGGTGGAGTATGACAGGAGGTAAAGTATCCTGAATTCCTTATATTTTTTTGAAAGGAGGATAGTAATACTAATTAATTTCAGATTTTACCTTTTTAAGTATGCATAGTAAAATTTCAAGGGTAAGACTCAAAGAAAAGGGATGGAGTACATAATTTCTAAATTAGTAAAGTAAAAAATGGAATGAGAAAAGCAGTAATTTAAGATAAGGCAAGAAAGGAAGAAAAAAAGAAGCATAGAAAGTGAGAAAAATAGAAAAACAATATAATATAGTAGGAAGAAACTCAAATATAATCACAATTTAGAAAGAAAACATGGTTTTAAGAGAGAGGATCAACAAAGTTAAAATTTGTTTCTTTGAAAAGACTAACAATTATCAAATATCTAGTAAGATGGATTAAAAGAAAAGGCAAGAATAAAAGATTCTTAAGAATAGAAGGGACACAATTGAGAAATTAACAAGGTCAGAATGATATTGTACATAATTTAATGGTAGTAAATTTGAACACTTAGACAAAAGTGGAATAAAATTTTTAGAGAAGCACTTTCCACCAACACTCAAAAAGAAATAGAAAACCTGACAAAATTTTTTAAGCCCTGAAGAAATTAAATTAAAGAAAATCTTTCCTCAAATAAAATACCAGGCTCTGATGGTATTGTAGGTAAGTTCATCCAAACATTCAAGGAAGAAGTAATTCCGACATTCCACCACACACTTTTCCAGAGAATGGCAGTGGGAGGTATAGCACACTCTTGACACCAAAATCAGAAAAGGACAGTATGAGAAAAGAATATTGCAGGCCTGTCTCTGTCGGGAACAGCGATAGAAAAGCTCTAAACTACTACTAGTACCTAATCTTATCTTGATGAAGGATTAGAAACCACCCCATCCCCAGCCCTGCTGTACCTTCCTCCCCCGTTCCCCCACCCCTCTTCTGAGAAGTAGACTTTCCTTTTTTTTTGTTTTGTTTTGTTATATTTGGGGCAGTCAGCACCTGTTTAGCCTGCTAGAGAACACAGGAGTCAGCTTCTGTGAGGTACACTGATTTTCATTTTCCCTCGATGGCCAAACATTTGTGACCTCAGTGTTTTTGGGAGATCCTGGCTAAAGGGTTTGCTCATCCCCAAGTATGAAGATGTACATCAGAGCAGACAGAAGTGTCCAGTGGTTGCCTTAAATGAGCCCTAGAAAGTTGCAGATTGCCGAGATGAAATTCCAGGAGAGTGGGTATGTTTTATGGAAGTAAAGTTGATAGGGAAGCCTATGGACCACAAACTCCCGGGTCCCTGAATGTTCTAGAACAATTTTTTTCTGCTAATACACTATCTGGTTAGACCAGGTACTACTACTGGTTAGACCAGGTACTACTACTACTTCTAATGATAATAATAATTATTATTTATTAATTATTATATGCCACACTGGTGGTTATATACATCGGGTTAACTTCTTTGTGTTCAGACATTCTGGTTAGTTATTTTTATAGCATGATATTCTGTACATATCTTTGAAAATTAGAGGGAATATTGGTCACTATAATAGTATACTGCTGAACTGAAGAAGAGAATGTTTTAAATTTCTAGGAAGCTAGTAAGCTAACATGTAGGTTGCCTTGTGCTACTCAACTTCAAATATCCCCTTCCCCCACCAACAAAAAAAAGAAGTTAGACGAGGTGGATAGAGCAATAAAAAGAGAAAATTTTTATTTCCAGTTTTCAAAAATGACAGTCATAAATCCGAAATGAAAATTTGGACTTTAATGCAGAGAAGCATTTTTTTATATTTGTTAGAACTTTAGATATTGTGGAAGTGTATTAAATTGTTGGGTTTGTGTGGGAAGTGAACTACATAGATAAATTGTAAGCAAGAGTCAAGAGTTTTCCATTTTACTTTTATTCTTACACTTAGGCATAATAGTTCTCTATTGACTTTCAAAGGTTTTTGGCAGATACCTATAGTAAGAAATAGATTTTAATTGCAATCCACTATGTACACAAATACATAACTGAAAAAGACATTTTATGAAAATATGCTCTTCTTATACATGTGATATACTTGAATATTTCTATTCTTTTCCATTTTATTCTGTTCTATCATTTAACTAAAAAAACACATGTTGTAAACCACTAAATTGATTTTGGGACACACTAATAGGTCACAACCTGCAGTTTGAAAAATACTAGCTAAAATATGATTAGCTTGCTAATCTCTCTTTAGATAACTGTTGATCGCTATTATTGAAAATTATTCAGGTACAGTCACTTGAAATTGTGTAACACATGATCATCTTTGGTAAATTTAGTTCTGCTACTCAAGGTTGAAATTAATGCCAGTGGTAACTGAATGTGGAAATATCTATACTTACTGTAATAAGTTGACTAAACAGTGTGTGGAAAATCAGATGGAGAGGGTCTTTTCTATTGCAGGCATTTTTTTTTTTATCATTCTGGAATATATGGGTTAAATATTAACTGACCCAGGAAAACCTATTATATGTGTGAGAATAATTTTTATTCCTTAATTATATTTAGAAGATAAAAATACTATTTAAAAAATAAGAACCTGTGTTGAAATCATAATGCTTCCGTATTAAATTGTGACACTGTGTTATAATTCTTTAGTTCTGACATCACCAATAAATGCAAGTTCAGAAAACAATGCATTTTAAAATGCCATGAACTGTACCCAAGTGTTAGATATTTAGGACAAAGCTTTATAGAACAGAATGTTGTTTTATGTAAAGTAGCAGCTTTCACACTTCAAGTATCTGGAAGAGCTTTATAAAACAAAGCATTAAGTGTGAACTGCTCCATTTTTATTCAAAGTTTATGAGATTCCAGAAGTACCATTATATTGCCTTTGCTTTAAAATGCAATTCACAGTAAAATATACCTTCCTTTTCTTGTTTAATAAGTTTCACTGGGCTAAAGCTTAAAGTGTCTCATGCCTTGCAGCCATTTCCTTCAGGCTGAAGACATTGAGTGAACTCAGATTTTGCATGGTCTGAGACTTAGATTTAAGTGTTTTGGAACTTTATTTTTGAAATGTTGCTTTGTTGGCAACACACTGGGCAAGCCTTTGTATGAAATCTAAGGCGCTCATGGCGAAAAGGGCTGAAAAGGCCAAGTAGGAACCTTTTCATATCATGCCCATATTTGAGTTTGTGCACATGCAGACACACTTTCCATATTTGAGTTCTAGTTGATAGCCATAGAATCTGTCACTGTATGTACTTTTGCCTTCTGGATTTCTGGTCTGCTTGATGTTGCTGGCCAAAAACATTGCTTTGGCATCCTGCAGGGCACCAGACCCGCCTGGTGACCGTTGTCAGTAACCAGGAGTACACAGCTGTATTGTGTCTATTGAGCTGTGCTCATGTGTGTCTCCTATCTAAACTGCTTGACCCCAGTTCTCCTTTCTAAGAAGCTATCGTCTCTTGTCTGTCATTTGTGAGGTAAAATTGTAGTAAATAAAATGACATAGAGCTGAGAAAAATGATTGTGTTACTAGTGGCTAACATTTATTCAACATTTTCTGTATATTAAGCTCTGTTTATAGTGGATTAAGAATATCTCACGTAAGTCTCACGTCAACTGTATGAGATTGGTTCTAATATTATTTCCATTTTATTTTTTTATTTTTATTTATTTATTTATTTTTGTGTGAGCAAGATCAGCCCTGAGCTAACATCCATGCCCATCTTCCTCTACCTTATATAGGACGTCACCACAGCATGGCTTGACAATCGGTGTGTCGGTACGCGCCTGGGGTTCTGAACCGGTGAACCCCGGGCCACCGAGGCAGAGCGCGTGCACTTAACCACTGCACCACTGGGCTGGCCCCATCTTATTCCCATTTTACAGCAGAGCAAATTGAGATCCAGAGAGAGGTTATGTAACATGGGCAAAGTCACTCAGGTACTAAGTGACAGAGCCAGCATTCGCCGTAGGGAATCTTATTCGGCTGTGTGGTAGAGCTTCTCAACTTGCAAAGGAGTGAAAAAGGGTAAACAGTTCCCCTCAACATTTTTCTCATAAATTGAGTTATTGAAACATATTTTGTTGACATTGTGGATGCTTTGCTTTATTTTAGGATTTTTTTTGTGTGTGTGAGGAAGATCAGCCCTGTGCTAACATCTGCCAATCCTCCTCTTTTTTTGCTGAGGAAGACTGGCCCTGGGCTAATACCCATGCCCGTCTTCCTCCACTTTATATGGGACACCGCCACAGCATAGTTTGCCAAGCGGTGCGTCGGTGCGCCCCCGGGATCCGAACCGGCGAACCCCGGTCCGCCGCAGTGGAGCGCGCGCACTTAACCGCTTGCGCCACGCTGGGCCAGCCCCTATTTTAATATAATTTTTTTAGTAAACAATAAATATTTCAGGTAGGATCATATTAAATAGCTTAAGTTACAAAATTTTTAGCTTATTTATTGATTTGTTTCATTTCAAAGTTAGCAAATTATCCACATATTATATTTACATGACAGCCTTATATACTCTGCATGTTAGTTTCTCCATACAGGGCCTTTTCATTTTCCAGACGTATCAAGCTACTCTTTCATCCCCACAATGAAAGGATAAGCAAGAATATTCTGAAAATGTACCAGAAGAGTAAATCTATTTCTGCAGAGCAGCATCTCATCCTGACCAAACAAATAAAAATCAACTGCCCAGAAAATATTAATCTGGGTTGTAGTAATGTACATAAAACTTAGAGAAAGAAAAATTATTGCTTGTGGAAAATATACTGTTTGCTTTTTACGTGCTTTCGTGATTTTGGTTTGGATGACAATGAATTACATTAACTCCCATTTTGGACGTCTTTACGGTATTGTCGGTAATTGGTTTACTGGTCCTAAGAGATTAAATTTTGGATCTTTGCAATGTTTTGGCTTATTGCTCAATTCAGAAATTTCTGTGCAGTAGAAGGAATCACTAACATTTCAGCCTTTTCTCCCCATCACCCTTTACTTCTTAAATGAGCCAATGCGAGTTTACTTAATTTATGACAAAGGTCAGAATGAACTCAGTAAACTTTCTCAGTAAACTTCCAAATAATACTTACCCAAATAACTTACTCTAAAGAAATTGTCTTATCAGTTTTAAACCTGTACTCAAACAATAAACAGTAGTGCTTGAATACAGTCTTCATTTGTGACTAATATCTCCCCAAAATCTGCCAGTTCTCTTAAATCCCACTTTTGCATTTATGTCCTGAGTCAGACCCTGAAGCTCTAGAACACTTAGAATTTAGGCAGAGCAGCTTTCATCATTTTAATAGAACTGATAGAACCAGTTTTCTGTACTGAGGACCTAGTATGTGCTTCTTCATTGCCAGGTGCTGGGAGGACTGATGGGGGTGTGTAGGCAGAGGACTGTTTAAAATAAAACATTCATATATCAAAGTATTCAATCCCCAATTGCTTAAAGCACACATGTTAAGACAGTCTTCCCAGAATGAAGAGAAGGCGAAACAAGGAGATCCGGGTAAATGTCAGAGGCACTTGTGAAGATGTTTGGAATTTTTAAAATTGAAATTGGGGTTGGTGAACTATGGTCTGTGGGCCATTTCCGGCCCACTGCCTGTTGTTGTAAATAAAGTTTTATTGGAGGTTGGCATGCTCGTTAGTTTGTGTATGCCTGTGGCTGCTTTCATACTACAAAGGCAGAGTTAGTAATTGCCATAGTCCAGAGACCATCTGGACTCTAAAGCCTGAAATATTTACTATCTGGCCCTTGTTAGAAGATATTTGCTGATTCCTGGTCTAATTTGTGTATGCAAATTATTTGCAAGGTCCCTTCAAGGTAGTGTATGTATACATATAAGTTGATGCAATACCATGCAGCTTAAGTATTGTGATTTGGAATGAAATTTTTTAAAAATGCCCCACTGAATAATTGTTAAATTATTTATAATATGAAAAGGTATGTTCAGGAGCTATCTTTGGAAAAACATATTTTTTATTACTACAATTCAACTGTTTTAAGAACAGATTGCTATGTATTCCTTTAGGTGAAATGAACTTTTATTTTGTATGGAGATTTAATTTTTATCAATTGGATATTTTGGTCCTGTCAATTAAAATTGGAATATTAACAGTTTCTTTCTATTTTACTTACTGCGTCTGATATTATTTTATTAATAGGAATTAGTATATTTTAATTTTCTCATTTATAGAAGATCTTACTTGATAATAAATTGCTAGGTATCAATTTAATATTGCTTTGACTTGGTAGCAATCTATGACTTTAATGTGTGATGTACATAAGTTTCATGTTATATGACAACCATTAACATTATAAAATGCATCTAGTGGTTGAAAGAGAAGTGTTCTATTAGCACAATTGGTTCATTTTCTTGAAGGGGAGGAGATAGTTATTTTTGAAAGAATGCCAGCCTATATATGTTTTGGTTTTATTTAATCCATTTGAATATTTTTTCTGGCCATATATAATATAGTTCTAAGGGCTAAAGGGTATCTTACAGCTGAGTGGAATCTCGCATACGGCTCATACTGTAGTATAATTTCACTGATTGTATGTTTGCTTCTCTCACTAAGTTTCTATCTCCTCATGGACGTGTGACAGGTATGCGTAGTGCCTAGCTCACCGTGGTCACTAAGTAAATGAATTGCATTGAAGTGTTCATGTAAGGAATTATACACTTTTGGAATTCTCCTGGAATTCCAAAATATTCTCGCTGTTTCTATTCTTACTTAAAATACAGTGGGGAAGCCATTGTTTAGATGTCTGTTGCCACACTTGATTTCCATAAAGAGGGACTGTGCTTGATGCATCTTTGTATTGAGAGCACCTGGTGCAGAGCATGGAGCATTACTTGCAAAGCAAGGTTATTAGTAATATGATTGGCATTCCTTATCACAAAAAAATGGGCATTTGTTTCTGGATCTGGATGAAGTCCTTTCACACGAAGCAAGGAGGAGGAGGAGTAAGGAATCTGTATGCCTCACTGGGCTGAAGGTCTGAATAGTCAAGGATTGCTGAAAGGATGAATGGGAGAGTGGTAATCAGACTCCTAGCTGTCAGGAACTGAAATATTAGAGCAATACCAGAAGCTGATTTAGCAAAAAACTGTTTTTTTCCTCTGGTGTAATTTAGCAACACTGAGGATGCCGTTAAGGTGTGTTCTCTTGGAGAGAGTGAACTTTCAGACTTGAAAATGTTGGCATTTTGGAAATCCTGGAGAACCCTTACAGACTGAGAGATGGGAAGGGATCCAAATCTGCTTTTTTGATGAAGAGGATGCTTCGAGCAGTGGTAGGCTGGGAAAGGTTTAACAACTGCCTCCAGAAGGCGACGAAAACTCTGATTTGTAGTGTTTTCCAGGTTCCCTGGTGTAAATACTCCCACCACGGCTGATGTAATCTCATTGACCTCATTGAACGTGGAGTTGGGAAGAAATACACAAAATTCACTCTCTGGCGCCAGCATACAGCTCCTTTACAGTAACTAGCTCTTGGTTGTAGGGGTTTACGGCCAGGTTACTAGGAACTATGTGGAAGTGTTTCATGTAATTAACTAATAAGTAGGGATGTGACCATTTGTTTTACATGCATGGGTGAATATGGAATCGTGAAAAGTTTGCAATCAAGTTTTCCTTCTTTTGATCTTTGTGACATCTTGGCGTGAGAGGCAATTGTAATTTTCAGCATTTGTGTCTGGATGGCCAGAGGGCATGCTCTCAGGCATTTCCTTTGCCCTTCAGTTGTGGTAACAGTAAAAGCACTTTATAATTCTCTTTCCCAAAAAATGGGCTACCTCAAAGGTACAAGGAGTAGGTGGCTCTGGGACTTTTTGCTGTACCCCCAAATGAGCCAGCACCGTGCAATTGCTCTAGCCAACGTTAGTCTGGTTTTACACTGTGAATCTACACATTTTCTGAGGGTAATTCAAGCTTAACTCAATTATTCATATTTGATATTCAGGTGGCAGCTTGAAGTTTTTCGGAGCCACTTTCTCTTACAGGCAACTGGTAACGACGTTCCCTGGCAGCACCGTGTCCGTTCTGTCAGCATAGTCTCCATTGTAACCTCTACTTAGACACATCCTAGCATTCCAGGGAATCCAGAACTATATTATTCTTGAAGGCCAGGAGACTAAAGAGGGACTAATAGGTTATTATCTATTTATTTTTTAAAAAATCTTACTTAGGTAGTAAAATGACAATTCATTTACATTTGTGGCTATGTGTACCTCAAGGAAAGAAATGAATTTATTAATTATCTGGTTAAATTAAATTTTTCTGTTTGACAGGTATTTATAAAATATGCCAACTAACACTTTGGATAAATAAGTTGGAAAATCTACATTGGAAATTGAATTAATGAAACTTAACCATGTTCTGTGATCAAATAAACCCAGCACCTAATCAAATTTATTCTTCATTATTTCTTATTGTTTCCTTTGTTGAGCTGAATATTTGTAGTAGTAACAAATTTATATTATTTATATAGGGCTTTGTCATTTATAAAATAATGTCACCTACACCATCTAATTTAATCATCATGATGATCCTGGGAGCTAAGTTGAGCTGATATAATAAGCGAAAATTGAGGTTTAGAGAGGTTATGACTTGCCAAATATCATACAACCTATCAATGGAGGATCTAAAATCCAGGTGTTCTGACACCTGGCCTTCTGTTTTTCCTTTTTTCCTCCCTCCCTCTATCCCTTCCTTATTTCTATCTTATAGATCTTGCTACCACTGAGATGCTAAATAGCGATCAGAATTGATCAAGATCTCCTGCCGAAAAAATGTGCATCACCTATTAATAAATCAACACATTTCTTGATGCTACAGTTCCTGACCTAATTATTATTATTACTGTTTTACTTTCCTAATTTTAAGATGATGTTAGTTTTATTACATGCATTTTCTTTGTATATTAGCCTACGGAATAAAAAATAAAAGTATAACTAAAAATTCTTGAGATTTTGCAAATAATATGTTGATGTATTAACATCCTCTAATGAACAGAACAGTAATCTATTAAATAACCATTAGACCAAGACAAATCCCTCAACCACATGGTGTTAGTTATTGATGTATTGATTCTGACCAGTGTTTTTGCTGATTAAGGCACAGGCAATGAGAATGAAGTAGGCCAAATAACAATTATGGTAACAATATTTACTCAAATCTGTATGATATTCTATACTTTCTTAAATATTTTTCATTTACATAAGTATCTTTTTATATTGGATATGTTTGCTTTGTGTAGACAGTCAAAATAAGGGCTTTTTTTAGCTTCATTTAAAAATATTTTTATCAGTTAGGTAACAATACATCAAAATTCAGAAGGAACATGCTTAAATGTTAAAATCGGCCTTTTTTTCTTTAACACTCTCAGTGATTTATAACCCATACTAAATTAGGTTCTGCATATCTTTTTGTGTAGTCGGTTGAGATAGGAGATTGCAGAAGTTTTAGCCTTTTTAGTATCTTTTTTCCTTTAATCTTTGTTTCTGATCAGTGAGCCGCGAGCTTCCTAATTGGATAGCAATAAATCAGCACAGGAACTGACTTATCTGGACTCATTTTTCTAGCTCTGATATACAACAAACATGGGAGCAGGTTGAATTTTTGGGGGTCAAATATTAATGGAAAGCCACTTTAATCTTTTGGCTCCACTCTTAGTTTTTAAAGAGTGAGTTACAGAAGTATTGCTTTCTGAATCCATCATTATGGCTATGGGCTACTTTGGCCTTTGTATCCCTGTCTATCTGGGCCCCTCATTTCTGTAGCTAGTTTTCGTCCTTTCCAGTTCCACCATTCACCTTGTTTTCCCTCAGATTGTCTTTGGATCACAGTTCTTATTCTTAAGTTCTCTGCTGGCTCACAGATCCCTCGCTCTGGTCTCTCTAACCACGGGCAGTTCGTATTCTTTGCTGTCTTTTGTTGACTCTCTGCGTGCAGTACTGGTTTGGGAAGCCTCCTTGCTGTTTGCTATAGATGTCTTGTGAAAGATGAGGTTTCTCTCATACTGTTCTGGTAGCCATTGTAATTTGATTGATTTTGGAAAGGGGAAAGGAAAAAAGAAAAATATCATGTTAGCTTCTTCCACATATAGTAGTTCTCAATTTTTATAAACAGGAACATTTAAAATAGCCCTAGGTTAATATCTGGCACCTCAGCCTTAGGCTGATGTTTTCTGATAGAAGACATGGCAAAAGTTTGTAGACTATAATTTCAAAAGCATCACATCTTTACCTATAAATATTTTGTTGTTTTTGAATGTTTTATTTTTGGCTGAAATTTTCAGAATCCACGTTACTTTGCTTTGAGGGATAAGCAGAGTTGTTTTAATGGTAGCATCTCTCTGGGGAGTACACCATGTGCATTGTATGATGAAATCTAAATTGTCTCTTACAAGTTATTCCTAGGAGAGCATGAACCTTTTTTTTTTGTTACTTGGTCAGATTCCAGCCAAAAGCATATAGTATTTGATGAATAACTAACACAGATAATTAATAGATTAGGAGAATGTGCGGGCCCAAGCATGAACAGAGAAGTTGGGAAGGAGGTTATCAACGTAAGAAACATTGAAAATGAACAGGGCAATTGGAGCATGAAAGAAATCCATTTAATTTGTGGGAACTTGTGTTTCCTTAGAATTATCTTCTCATTTCTTACTCTGTACGATTTAGGCTGTGGCCACATTAAGTAAGGAGTGTCTGTGCCTCAGATGTCTGCCAGATGGGCTAGTTAAAGTTTATCCATAAAAAAACCCATGGCTGTATTGGATGAAGGGTTCAGTCTGTTCTTCCCTCTAAAAGGAGTGTTGTCTCTGGTACTCAGGGCCTTAAAATATCAGACACGGTGATTTTCAAAGGGCTCAAGGAACACAGATGGAGACCATTTT
The DNA here is from genome assembly GCF_020826845.1 of Diceros bicornis minor. Taxonomy (NCBI): domain Eukaryota; kingdom Metazoa; phylum Chordata; class Mammalia; order Perissodactyla; family Rhinocerotidae; genus Diceros; species Diceros bicornis. The sequence continues at coordinate 7,862,019 of NC_080756.1, forward strand.
CTGCCAAATGTGAGAGATGCAGACATCAGCCTGACCATCCTAGGTCTTGTTCTGTTTGCACAGGGCTTGAAAGTTTGAAGGAGGTTGCTTGCCTTCTCTTTCCATTTTACCTGGGAGAGATTTTAAGCCCAGCTGTTCGACCAGCATTTGGATAGTGGTACCTCGAAGGGATGAAAGATAAAGATAAGAGGCTTCGGTTCTCATGGACCTTTCCAAAACCAGTTGGCCCCTAAGATGTTTGGCACATGGAATAATGTCTGCTAGAGACTGTTGATTCACCAGCAGCTGGGAAACAGACAGTGGAGCCAGATAAACGGAGGATGAGTCTGACCTGAAAATCACCGGCCACCTCCATGTTTATTAATGGTCTGTTGGCCTGTGCCATGTCGATGCCTGCCTAGTGTAAGCCAGAATCCAGGCTATTCAGGCTTTCTCCACTCATGGGAAATGCACACGATTGGCCTTGTTTTCTCCCCAGAATCTCTTGCCCTTTGCTACCTTTTGGTGGCCCCTTTCCCAGGTGCAGATTCCTGGTAGCCTCAAGATCCATTTGCTCTCACGACTTTATCTGTAAATATACAGCTTTTGTTGCTCTAAGTTATATAAAATGGTAGCAGCTTTAAAGTGTTAAAATTCCCAGATTATTGCCAGTTATATTAGTATTAACAACTTAAACTAAAATGCTTTGGTGAATTCAAATAACAGGAAATACATGAAGAGAGGGGGAGATTTTTGGAATCTGAATTTTCCTGGTACCTCAAAAAAAGAAAAGAGAAAACCACAGTTCCCTAATACCCACTGCCTGCTCTCTTTCACAGAAGGAAGACATGTCACTTTAGGATCAGACTGTTAGTGGATCCTCAAGTACCTCTGTATCTGAAAGCATGCGTTTCCAAGACGAAAAATGTTTGGAAATTGTGTAGAATAGTTACAAGTCTCTTGAGTAATTAATAGAAGATTTTTGAATTGAAGAGGATTATATTTGCTTTAGAATGTTAGAACAAGTGCCACTTGTTACTTTTTACTGCTTTCCTTTGTTTATTTGTGATAATCACTTTGTTTAAAGTGATTATCATAATTGTTAAAACAGCATTCAATCCGATGGCAGCAAAGCTTTTATAAATCTTAATAAAATGCCCCTGCATGTGGTTTTAACCAATATATAGGGATTTATGGATTTAATATTGGATGGAACTGTCACATAATATGCAAGATGACATAGCTCTTTCCTTTGAAGAACTTAGACTGCTTGCAAGGTACCTAATACGTGACATAGTTCCAAAATTATTTGGAGCAAAACAAAACACTAACAAGTAAAATTTAAGGATACGTGTAATTAATTCTTGAGATTCAATTACCCTAATAATTTTAATTAAGTTCAAATATTATCCTTCTGAAATAAGGATTCCTATTTTAGGAGTGAGAAGCATATACTTATAGGTAGGATATTTCTTACTTCTGCCTTCATCATTTGTGACTGACATCTCTATCTCCTTTTTTTTTTTGAGGATTTAATTTTTATCCTGTAAAATCAGTGAGATGAGTGGAAATTATGAAGCTTTGATGAGGAAGACCCTAAAGAAGGGGAGGGAAGACAAGGTGCTGACAGCTCTGCATTTGGGCGGATCCAAGAAGTGGTCACCATCATAGCTTGTGCTCAGGATTGGGCTGGTTATAGCACAATTAACCTTGTCAGGATAGAGTATATTTAGGCTACTCGGTTGGAATGGGACAGGTATTGAGATGATTTATGTGGTTCAATACAGTTGATGAGATGCAGAGCCCATTATTAAAAGGGATAGCAACAAACAAAATATAGGCTCATCATGGAGATATAAGTGTTTTGATAGGTAAGATAAAGTAATATAATGCAAGTACTTAAGAGTCCAGGCAGACATGTAGGCTGGTAGGACCAGAGAAGGCATTCAGCTACTTGCAAGTTTTCAGCCCCTACACTAGAATTCATGGCAAGACTCTATTCCAGCAGAGAGACTGGCCAGATGAAGACAAAGTCTCAATTCTGGAGATTATGCATGTTACTGAAAGAAAGACTTGAGTGCAGAAACTGGAACTAAATCCAGCTGATGAGAATTGGGATACAAGCACCTGAATGGGACTGGCAGCCAAGGAGACTTATGCTGATTCTTTTTGACCCTAAGGTTTGGGCTAGTGCTGTTCATAGTGTTCCTCCCCAAGATCAGGATTGGCCTAAACGCCAGGGGACAGTTGAGCCTTCAGTGCTTTTGTGGGAAGAAGAGAGCTTGGGGGCAGATAGGACACCCCATGAAGGAATCCCCTCTGTCCTAGGAATTCCCTTCAAATCTGGAACAGATGCCACAATGGAGGCGGCCCTCTTAGAGACTTTCCATCATGATCATTATTTAAAATAGAGTTACATAAGGTATTAAGACTACATGGATAAGTTAAATGCCTCTGGACATCCTTTATAGCTCTGTGATTCCAAAAATAAACATTTAATAATAGAAAGAATGCTGTATAATTTGCTCTTCTGGATTCTTGGATTTTAAGCAATATTGGAATCTTCTTTCCGAACTTAAAGATGAATGAAAAATTGCCTTAAGATGAAGTAGGGTAGTCTTTGAAAAAAACTCTTTTAGATCCTGTGAGAAATCTTTATTAAACCACAAGGCTTTATTTAATGCTCAGTGTGGTAAGAAAACATGATGTTATTAAAAATACTTAAATTTTATATTGTAATGTACCATAGGATTTGTGTCTCATGCTGATTTTCCACTCTTTAGCAAGGAGAAGGATAAGCAGGTATACACATGATTCTGATACTAACCTCCAAATTCTACCTTGAGATTTCCTAACCACATAGCCAGTTAAAGTTGTTCACCTGACCAGAAAGACCATTTTACTAATACACACTGGTGGGAAATATATTTTATTGTGGCTGCAATAAACTAATTACTTCTATATGAATGGTTTCTTCAGCTGCTTTATGCATAAGGTCTCTCAGATAAGAGAAGTATAACTATTTCTCTGAAGTTAGGAATCTATAGTTTCATAAATCTACTCTCAGTACCTATCTCATTTTAATAATTATTTCGTGGAGCTCAGCAGTCCATATGGAGGCCAGTCATGGTGTAGTGGAAAGAACATGAGTTCTAGTGACAACAGACATGAGTTTGAAAGTCTTTTTTTTTACCTCTTACCAGCTCTCTGATCTTGGATGATTTGCTTAACATTTCTTTGTTCCTGACGTGTGAAAGGTGGATAGGACACCTCCCTCAGAGGGTTGTTTTCAGTATTAAATAAGGAAACAGTTAACATAATGCCCACACATTTTATAATTTTACTTAAAGTTGAATTCTTTCTCAGCTTTAGTTTCCTATTCAAACAGTGGAGACAATGCCTACCTCATCAGATAGTTCTGAGAACCAATGATAAAAACATTTTGACTAGTGAGGTCCTATAGATTGTAAGGGTTCATTATTATTCTTTCCGGCTAACAACTGATGTCTCAAAAATGTTTTGAGATTTCCTAATCACAAGGCCAGTTAAAGTTGTTCCCCTAACCAGAAAGGTCATTTTAAAGGGAAAACAATTGTTTAGGTAATTTTTGTGAAATTCTTACATGTCTTTTTTTAGTCTAAATTCAATTCGACCTCTTTCCCCTCTAACCATGACCTCTTAGCCTCCTTTGCTGGCCCTTCCTTTTGTTCCTGTAAATATTGGTGTGTTAGTTTCCTAGGGCTGCTGTAAAAAAGTACCAAAAACTAGGTGGTTTAAAACAACAGAAATTTATTGTTATTTGCTAGAAGTCTGGAATCAAGATGTCTGCACAGCCATGCTCTCTCTGAAGGCTCTAGAGGAGAATCCTTCCTTGCCTTTTCTAGCTTCCAGCAATCCTTGGTGTTCCTTTGCTTGTAGATGCTTCATTCCAATCACATGGCCATCTTCTCCCTGTGTGTCTTTGCATCATTTTCCCTTGGTGCGTGTCTGACTCTGTGTCCAAATTTCTCTTTTTTATAAGGACACCATATCAGATTAGGGCCCATCCTAATGATCTCATTTTACCTTGATCACCTCTGTAAAGACTCTATTTCCAAATAAAGTCACATTCTGAGTTACTGGGGGTTAGGACTTGAAAATACCTTTTTTTGGGGGAGGGGTACAGCTCAACCCAAACATGTAGTAGTCCCACCGTTTCTGACTTCAGCCTCTTTTCCGTGCTCTCTTTCTCTGTGAGTTAGCTCATGACTTGAATGACAGCTGTGGTATGAGATGAACATGGTCTTTGGAGTCAGGCTGTCTTAGCTTGGATTCTGGCTATTTCACTTCCTAGTGAGTTTAGCAATCTAAACATCATAGTTACAGGGATCTGTTGAGTGGCATTCTCCTCTTCAAGATCCTTCTTGGGGAAATGCAGGGCCCCGAGTGGGATAATACAGGCCAAATCCCCCAGTGTGTTTGCTGTCAACCTGCTCAGTTTACCAGGTTGCTATGAATACCCAGAAACAACCCTGACGTGTAAAAGGAATCAGAAAAAAAACCCCTTGGAAGAATGTCACTCAAAGTGTGGTCCACAAACCTGCATCACCTGGGAGATTTTTGGAAATGCAAACACTTGGACCCCACCTCATCCCACTGACTCAGAATCTCCCGGGGTGGCGGTCAGCTATCTGTAAGTTCTCCACGTGATTCTTATGCACTTTGCAGGTTGAGAAGTACTGAATTTGATTGGGTGTGCACAGGACACTGTGGGTATCGGCCGTTGTGACGATGGTGGGATTTATGGGTTGATTGCAGGAGTCCTGGATCTCAGGACTGTTTAAGCAACCCGTGGTGGGGCCAGCCCTCCCCTTTAACTTCCCCTTCCTTGAGTTCTTAGCAGCACTTCTAGGCCTACTAATGGCAAAGATGGCATTGATATTGAAGCAAAGTAACATTAATTTCATCTGAGTGATTTTTAAAAGTTCTATTCTAAGCTCCATTTGGCAACTGATCTCTCCCAACATTGCTTAATGCCCTGCTCTCAACCATCAAGTTTCTGCTTTACAACTGCTTGTCCAGAGTAAGAATCCAGGGAAAGATGTTTCTTTCCTTTTTTTAAGGAAATCTGTTATGCACATCAGCATCCTATTATCCTCTCCAAGGGGATATGCGCAACATAAATTATAGTAATTTATTACAAACGAAGAACCTATTCCAGTGCCCTTACTCAGCGATTTTCATGGAGTGCTCTGTAATTGGGAAAACATTTGTCATTTTTGGACAGATTCGGAATAAATAAAATAGAGAACTAGCGAAAGGTGCATAAAGTTTAACATACCAAATGAATTTGTGTCATTGCAATCCAATGCACCCATTGCGTTTTGTACCTGCATATTCATAATTCTGGTTCTGCATTTCTTGTTCTGCATTTGAGCTACTGATGTCTCAAATCAGATGTGGGATTTAGAATTTCCTTTGTGGGTCATGTGGGGCAAGGACAGAAACTGTTGCACTGTTTTTGAAAAGACACAGACACCTTCTGAGGCAGATGTTGCAAAAGAGTAACGCAATGATGAGCAGTCAGGTCAGCAAAGGGGGTGTGTGAGAGATGGTGGGTGAGGGGCATGGGAGTAATCTCATTTCTTCCTGGGAGCTTTATGACTATTGTGTAACATGGCTTACTTTCATTTCTTGTAATAATTGAGACTTAAAATCAGCTCATGGTAGAAAAGATACGGGTGAGAGGAACATGCATTTCCTTTCTGGGAACCTGATATATTTACTTTCTTGCACATCGTTTCCAAGTGATAAAATGAAAGTCCTGGCATTTCATTTTTTCCTCTTCCTTTGTGTATGCCTAGGAGTTTTTATTATATACAAATGAAATGAGAAAACTAATTAAAGTAGATATTCCTGTATGTAGATATGTATGTGTTTATTTGTTTATCTAAAATTTTTTGAGCATATGCTGTATAGCTGGATCTGGGGTACAAAGGTGATTAAGACATTTTGTTTCCTCCAAAGAGATTTTAGTCTAGAAGAGACTGTCAAATCATCTGGGGTAAAATAATATATGTCGTCAATTATATTTATCCCTGACCAATTAATAGTGAATTGTATGAACATTATTAATTATTGCTCTAGTCTATAAAGTAGTTATTCTTGAATTTTGGTGTTCATCAGAATTTGGTGTGTAGGTTCTCTTGGGGATTTTGTTAAAAGTACGGATGGTCTGGGGCTGGCCTGGTGGTGCAGCGGTTAAGTTCGCACATTCTGCTTTGGTGGCCCGGAGTTCACTGATTTGGATGCTGGGCGTGGACCTACTCACTGCTCATCAAGCCATGCTGAGGCAGTGTCCCACATAAAGCAACTAGAAGGATGTACAACTATGACATGCCACTATCTACTGGGGCTTTGGGGAGAAAAAAGGAAAAAAGGAGGAAGATTGGCAACAGATGTTAGCTCAGAGCCAATCTTCCTCAAAAAAAAAAAAGAAAGATTAAAAGTATGGACGGTCTGCCCCTATCTCTGGTTACTCTTATTTCATAAGTCTGTAGTGGGGCCCAGGCATATGTATTTGTAAAGGGCTGTGCAGATAATTGTGATGTCTACCGAAGCTCATGAACCTCTGCTGCAAGTGCTCAGAAGCCAGGCGTGAGACACGTTATTAACTTGTGGCACGAGTGGATTAAGAATCATATGGTTTCATAAAAATCAGGAATTTGCCTGGAACTTTGAGACAGAGCTCAAGTGAGAGCAATTTAACCACAGCTTTGGCTGTTGGAGGCTTAACCTGGCTCATGGGTCAGAGGGATTCTGGTGGTAGTGTTTTTCCGTTCCAGCATGCTTGAGGACATTGGCTCTTGCTTCTTGGCTATTGGTTTGAGTGAAACTCATCCTGCACAGATGGGCCATGGTTTGTGAGGACAGAGGGAGAAGGAACAGCAAGTTCACTGGCAGAGCCCACACGTGGGAAAGAGCGAGAGAGAAAAAGACAAAGGCTGGAGGTAGAGGCAACTCAACAAAATTCACATTCACCTGGTCATTATAGAAAATGCTCCCTTCTCTTATGTTTCTTAATAAGGGTGTACATAGCAAGTCTTTGAGAAGCTCGTCCAGATTTACCTTATTTATTGCCTTTAGATAATATAATAAATACCTTCCAAGCATTCATTAAAATAAAAATAACTAACAATGCCACAGAATTGAAATAAAAAGAAACCTCCATGACAAATTATATGCTTTTCCTAAACAGCAGAGGGAACTGAGTTAACAAGGATGGAAACAGTTGACTGACTTTCTGTTCTAACTGATAAAAGTCTCAAGTTAGTACAGCCGTGAGACTTCTAAAGAAAGGAATTACTGCTTCTGGTGGCACAGCGTCTTCATTTTCAGTATTTGATATTTGCTTTGGTTTTGATATTTGATTTTTTTAGTTTTGTGCTAAAAATATGTATAAACATATACTCAAAGGAGCATAAAATATCATGGCTATATATTCTATATTTTTATAATCTCCATCTACAATTTATTCTCCATACTATTTTTAAGTCCCACCCCCCTCCCCAATATGCATGTTGGAATTCCAACAATTCATCAACAAACACTCTGTAGAGCATTACTGTCAGGCTGCGTGGTGAACACGGGCTCCTGAAGTCTAAATGATCCGGATAAAGGAGCGGACAATGGGGAGGGACACTACTAGTGGCCTTGTTCCCACTTCCAGTGAGGCACTTGACCTAATTGAGAGCATCTCGGGGTTGGTTGACCTGCTGACTCCACCTCTTTTCTGCAGGCTTGGAGAGCTTTCATTTATTTCTCTGGCAGCTATAGGATTTCACTCCTTTAATTAATTTCCTCTTGCCCTTTCCAGATTGTTTGAAAAATCACTCATTTGCTTAAAGTATTCAGTGTTTTCTCATTGTTTTTAGGATAAAGGCCCAACTTATTAACATCACCTATAAGGCCCTGTGGCAGTGGTTCTTAATTGGGGGCAATTTTGTCTCCAAGGGGACATTTAGCAAAGTCTGGAGACATTTTTGGTTTTCATAGGGGCTGGGGAGGGAAGGTGCTACTGGTATCTGATGTGTAGAGGCCAGAGATATTGCTAAACATCCTACAATGCGCAGGACAGGTCCCTACAACAAATAATTATTGACCCCAAATGTCAGTAGCACTGAGGTTCAGAAACCTTGCCCTGTGACGTCTGGCCCCTGCCTGCCTCACCAGCCTCATCTCGGGTTCCTCCTCTTGCTCTCTCTATTCCAGACACATTGGCTTCCTTTCGGTTCTTTGCATGGCCTCCGTTGCTTTTTTTATTTTTAGGGACTTTGCATTTGTGGCTCTCTGAACATGGACACTCTTCCCACTTCTTTCATTTGCCTGGTAGGAATTAACTCTGAATCCGTCAGAGCTCAGCTCATAGCATTTCTCAGAGAAGCCTTCCATCCCTCTCCCACTAGGTTAGATCCCTTATGCTCTTAGAGCACCACTTATTCCTGTGCCTCGGACCTTATTAATGTTCTAATTGAATAATTTATTTTGTAATTGGTTGTTCACATTTTACCTCCCCCATTAGAATCTGATCTTCAGGAGGGCAAGGCCTATTCACTTCTGTATCCCCAGTGCCTAGCAGAGTGCTTTACACTTGGTAGTCACTCAACAGACATCTCTTGAATGAATGAGTCATCAAATAAGATAATGACCCTGATTTATAAAATAATGGCCATGATTTATAAAAAATTAGACCGATTGCTATTTTTGACATATTAACTGAAGGTGACCTCTCTCTTCTAAATCTATAAAGCATTTTTATTTAACCCAATATCTGGTATTAATCATACATGATTTTGTATAGTAGTTGTAGGCAAAGTAGCGTGTGTTATGTTGTGGCTTTTGGATGTGGTTGTTTTGATACGAGAAGTGCAAAGTCACTCTCTTTTTTATCACCATCCCTTGCTCTCTTTGTTCTTTCACTCCAATTATAGCTGACTTTCAATTTCTACTTTATTTTTGCATTGTTTGACTTTTAAAAAATTAATGAATGTTAATTTTATATTCAAAAAGATGATTAAAATTTTAAAATTCTATTGGAACTGGACTGGATTCTAAGATTATATCATCCAGTTCCCCAAAGTATAGTTTTATAGGAGTTTAATAATATTATCACATGCATACTATTGACTATGAGGAAATTTGTGAGAAATTTAATTGAAGATTAACTATGCAATTTGGAGTTGAGACTAAGGGATCGTATTGTGATCCAAACATCCTGCTTGGCTCACTGTCTAATATATACTTAGTCAAATATAGTTAGCCTAATTAGGCAGCCTACACAAAGCAGAGGTGTTCATCCTCTAGGTTTTTCCAATGGAAAACAGACTGAATATCCTTATTAAATTGATTAATCTATTTATTACCTGAAACAAATTTGAACATTACAGCTAAAGAGAGTAATAAGAAAATTTGAATTACAGACCATTATATATGGATAAATTCATAGAGAATGAGCTGACTCTGGCCTTTGCTGATGTAGGCAAGTCTAGTAAACATTTGACTCCCATTTATGTGGAGTCAAATTTGCCTGCTGGGTAATGCCAGCCTGTCCCTACTCAGGTTGTGGGGTTGGCAAAGGGGCTTGGGCTCAGAGGTGAAGAGTCTGCTGCTTACATTGCTTACAAATAAAAAAAGTGTCTGTTTTTAACTATCCTTTGCTCAAAATGCATCAAACTGCTGCCCATGATGTCAGGCACCCATGATATACATTGGTGTGTTGACTGGATGTGACCATCTGTAACTACAGGGACTTTGACTTACACGTGTTTATTCCCAACCTCTTTCTATCTCATGCTATTCAGTTATTTTTTCTTGAATGAATGCATCAGGTTGAACCATATGAAGTTGTCTATATTCAACTATTTTTGACCTACAAAAATAACATTTTCATATGGTTCAGCCTAATATAAGTGAATGAATGGATGAGATTTGAATTTGTTTTTCATAGAAACAATGTTCTAATTAATAGTGAAACAAACTAGAAATAGTTCTATTTATACTTTGTTTAGGTACATAGTGGTTTAAATCAATTTTTATAGGCTAGCCAGAGAACCTAGCCATAATTTAAACCATTGACTCTGTAGGAAAATGCGTGTCAACTACAAAACTCAACTTACATATAAATGTTTGGTACACAAACTATTCATAGGTTGGTGACATAAATCATGACATCTGTAAGAATTTTCTTCATATTCTCACAAGGTCATTGGTAGAATCTTCTTTGCTAGTTGTTTGGTTTAGGACTAGCAGTTAGGGATGGGTAGAGAATTAGGTGATAATGTCAGTGTTGGAGTCTGTGTCCTCTTCTGGAGGCATAAACTCATTATGGAAACCTTTGTCACTGGGGAACCGGGTCTTTGAGATTTGATGAAATGTAGGAAACATGTGCAGAATTATAAACAACAAACCTCTTACCTAGGGGCTCATGTAATCTGCATCAGTGATCTGCAAAGAATGAAGGTCATTTTTGGTCATTATCTGTTTCCTGATCTTAGGGTTTTGCCAATTCCTTAGCTCATGGCCTTTTAGCTCTTGAGACACATAGAGATATATGCATTTTCATGAAAAACCTCGTGATATGAGTGGGCCTCTGGTGGTGTTTCATAAGGGTTCACAGGAAGGGTGATCTTTCTGCCAAAGGGTAAGGTAACCCACAATAATTTCAGCTTTTGGAAAGCAAGAGTAATAGCTTGAGCTTGGTCCTGCTCCATGGACGGGTTGGAATAACTTTCCAGGTGCCAGTCTGACATGGCTGGAGGACTGGGCTGGCAGTCCCTGTATTGTTGCCTTGCAAGGCAGATCCTTAGCTGGAGGAGAGGAAGAGATTGAGGTTTGGATCATAAATTTTTATTTACTCTTTAAATCCCTTGAGACATATAATAATAATAATGATAGTAATAATAAATAAAATCCATGAAGAAATGGAAATCATTGCTGAGGTGGAGGATATTCTCAGATGAGAATGCTGCTTCCTTTTCTGATCTTATTTTTTAGATAAATAGAGGAATATGGGAACCGTCACATACTCTTCTGTTTCTATGTGTCTCATTGATATAGAGCAAGTGAAACTAACAACTCTCTTGATGCTCGTAAATATAAGAAGCTCCAAGCAGGTTTGTTGTTTTGCTTTGTTAAAAAAGAGACCTCAAGATTTTTTACTAACGCATCAAGAAGTCTTATATGAGAGTTTTTGAAAAAAAGTATGACTATGGAACTTAATTTAAAAAAATCAGACTGATAATGATATAATTTCTGATGTTTATCATGTCAGGGTGTCTTGAGGCTGTAAACACTTCAGATTGGTCAGACTAGAAATACTACTAAAATTATTATTGTAGATACAATTATTAATACAGACATAATTATTTTTTACTCCTTTCGCATACGTTTGATCTGCGAAACAGTTCTCAGAGCTGTTGTCAGAGATATTGGCAAAGTTTGATTAAATCTTAATGTGTATGCTCTATCACTGCTCATGTGTATTACTGGATTCCAGCAGAGAAATTTGAGTTGAAAGAAACTGAGTCAAATTCGGTCAAATTACTGAATGAAGTTCCGTCCTGTACCCACTCTCAGGTGCGTTTTTCCCTCATCATAGCTATATCCTCCTGCTTCATATGTTCAACATTATTTTGTTAAAATTACCAACAGAGATTTTTGTAATTCATCATTTACTGATCTCTTGGATGAATACTTGCTTTGCATTTCCAGGTTGGTATTATGCCATCAATAACTGCTTTTTAAGTACACTTTCCAGCCAACTTTTCAATGTTATTTACATTATGGACCATATTTTCCCAATCTGGTGATAGAAGGCAAGCAGGGCCTAATTAAAATCTTTGCTAATGTTAAGAATTCACTTTTTATTTCCTTATAATATTTTATATACTATATTACCTATATTTTTCTTATCAGCTAAGAAATTAAATTGGCCTGGAAAATTCATCCTGAAAATATTAGAATACACTCAAAAATAAATAAGACTAATGATAAAGTAGGTCACCATAAATATTTGAATTGTGCTTCAAATGCTACAAAATATATATCACCAGAAGTGACACCATTCTGAAACACGGAGATTTGTGCTTTTGTTGCAAGAGAGAAATTTATAGTATAGGTGACTACTAAACGTGTGTTCCCCGAGTTCTCAAGGTATATACGCACAGGCAGATTGTGCATTGATTGTAATTTTCTGTGGATTTGTCGGCCTTAGCTCTAGGGTGTTAAGATGGTCTTGGCTCCTTACACTGGGCCCACCCCTTGGCTTGATCCTCTGCAACTTCTCTCTCTCCACAGGTACAGAACCCTTCTCTGTAAAGCAGAGATGCCCCAGCTCTTATAATCCATGACTCCTTTGCCCTGGAGTACAGAGTAGAGTAAATTCTATTTCTCATAAGTAAAATGGGAATAATAATAGTACGTATTACAAGGGGTCATTGTGAGGACTGGATGTGCACTGAGACTAAGCCACACCTCCCTGTACCTTTTACCTGCATCATTGAGGTGAAGAGGCAGCCCCAGAAACCCATCCCTCCTACCTCCAACCCTCATGGCGTCATCTTCACCACCTGCCTTGAATCTATTGGAACAAATCTCGTTGAAGTCAGTCCCCACGAGAACTTTCAGTCTCCCAGTTCACACCCTCCATGTGCCATACTCTAATTGTTTCAGCCTCTGTACATCCTCTTATAACACCCCTCCCTGACTCCTAAAACCCCTTCCTCGTGCTTTCTAGAGCCCATGGACTATTATCAGCAAAATCTGTGATAGTTTCAGACTCTTCTCTGAATATTCCTTTTACTTTCTTGTTCTGACCACTGGCTCCTGGTGAGGCTGCTGCTTTCATTGCAGACCTGGCAAGAGGTGGCTGTTTCCCTCCTATACCTCTGCTTCACGCCACCAGGCTGGGGCTGGGATAGATGTCTTCCTTGCTCCTCGTGGCCTTTTTCAGACCATGTTCCTGCCCTCCTCTTAAGCTCCTTTAAACCACTCTTACTTGTTTCTCTCGCCTACCAACCCCTGGGTCCTCTCTCTCCATTTCTCAGCAATTTCCTCTCTTGGCTCACTCTCACTTTGTCCCATTCTACTCATCTTAATTCTTGGCCATTGAAATATACATATAGATGGTCCTTCCTGTACCCTTGTTTCTCAGTTCCTAGGAGTCTACTTTTCTGTGACCTTATCTTCCAACCTCAGTCAACCATTTCTTCACTTATACCTAAGACTCTGCCATTGCCAATAATTGCAACCCCTCCTTAGTCTCCGTTTCAGGCATCCTTCTCTGACCACCATCTTTGGATCCCCAAGGATTCTAGTGTATCTTTTTTGTTTTGAGGTAGAATTTATATACAACATTATATTAGTTTCAGGTGTACAACATAATGATTTGATATTTGTGTATATCGCAAAATGATCACCACAATAAATCTAGTTAACATCCATCACCATACATAGTTACCAAATTTTTTTTGTGTGTGATGAAAACTTTTAAGATTTACACTCTAAGCAACTTTCAAATATGCAGTACAGTATTATTAACTATAGTTGCCATGCTGTACATTAGATCCCCTCTAATATATCAAAGTGTATCTTTGACCCAATCTGAGCTCCTTCTCGGCAGTGGAATGATGAAAATGAAGAAGTGGGAGGAATGGGCATTATGAATTCTTCCTCTATGTTAAATTGTTTGCCTTTATGTTGCTAAAATACCCTGGGGTGACATTATGGAAGAATTGCTGTGATTACTCTTTCTTTACATGAGGGGTCAGATGAGACCTCAATGGGAGGTAAATGTAGCTCTGAAAGCAGTGCCCTGGGTTAATTCTGAGGTCATTTTTTCAGACGCTGTTATGCTGCTGCTGCTGTGTTTATCCTAGTTCTCTAGAAACTTCTCTAAAGTCCTGTATGGGGGGGCGCATGGAAAGAGAGACCAACCCCTCTCTATGTAGGTTCATCTACATGGCCATGATCATGAGGGTTGGAGTCAACTTTCCTCACTTGGGTTCATTGTTATTCCAGAGAGACTTTGACTTATACTTAATTAATGGAGTGAGATAGAAGTACGGGGTCATTGCACTTTCTCTTGCCTTTACAGTCCACATTTTTGTGTTTTGGCTTTTTCTTGGGGAGGGGCGAGTGAGGGGGAAGAACAGTCGGTTCAGGATGTTCTGCCATATTGTTTGACACTTAGCCACCTTCTTATATGAATTGAAGTTCTTCAGACATGGGACAAAGAGACCTACTAATTATTAGCTGTATGACCTTAGATGAGTTCGCTAACCTCTCAGAGATATAATTTTCTTATCTGTTAAATGGCTATGATAATACCTCCCTCACAAGCATAATATTAGTGTTAAAAAGATACCATACAGATGACCCTATCTAGCACATCAGACCCTCGCTAGCTCTTCAGTAATTGATAGTTTTCTTCCGTTCTGTCATCTCCACTGACCACAACACTACTGCCACTGGGTATTTTTCTTACAGATTCTAAATCCTAACTGAATGGTTTGAGATAGCTGGTCTGATTTCATTTGGAATCAATATGTAAAAGGATTGTTTAAAACCAATTAGTGGAGGTTAAAATCTTACTTACCTAACTTTTAATTAAAAAATTAAATACACTGACAGCATTTTTCATTTTCAATATTTAACATATTATTCAGTCTTTTAAAACAGCCGTCTTTATAAATTTTGTAATATATATCTATTCATTCCATAATAAGTATGCATGTTTTAGCCTATGTTTTAAAAGTAAAAGTAATTATGCTTTGGTAGCGTGTTATTGTTACCACACTGCAGACAATAGATGGCAGAGACTCCTGTATTAGATGTGAAGGAGGTATAAACAGAAGCAAACAGGGACTGGGAAGGAGTTTGGTCTGTAGTTTGTCCTTTGGGGTGGTTGTACTGGCTGTTGTGGCAGATGTCCCTTTTCCTGCCTGATAAACAAAGTAGATTTTACTCACATTTGTTCTTGGCTCCTACCTCACAACAGGTGGCCAGTCAGCCTGTAGTCGACTCTGCAACTGCTGGCTGTCAGGAGCTTTGAGAATCTTCTGTTAGGATTAAAGCAATAGTTCAGAGGAAACTTAGGAAAATTAACTGAGTTTGGGTAATTTGTGTAAACTTACTTGTGAGCTGAGAACATGGATTCTAGTGACTCACATGATGCCTTTCTTTTATGCTGTATTGACATGTTTGGCCATAGAGGACTCTAGCATTAGCAATGCAGTAAGCCTTCAGTAGCTGACAGCTGAGAATTATTTCAGAAATGTCTCTGCTTTGAGCCTTAGGTAGTAGAGTTATTTTTCTAAGACCTACTGGATTTCTCTTCTTACAGACAGAGAGATAACGTTCAGAGGTTAAAGATGGAGAGAGAGACAGGGGAGACTCATTGTGAAGGAGCCAATGAACTATGTCTTCCTGCCCCTTCCTGGTCTAGCTCTTGGTAGATAGACTAGGTCCTGGAGCCCAGCCCAGCTTTTGTAGAAGGCCAGACTAAATTCACGGAAATCAGCTATGAACATTAGCCTTTGTATACATTTCTTAAGAACTTGATATGGTACTAGATTAATAGAGAAATATTTTGGGAATGTTCTCTCTTATGAAAATGAAAAACAGGAAACATTGTTTTCTCCAACCATGACATGGCCTCATGGGATCTGAACCCAACCAGTCTGACAACAGAGCCTGCCTCGATAGCGCATGAGTTAGTAAGTAAACACCTAGACTGGAGGTTCAAAGTCCTTCACATAGAAGGCTAATAGTAGGCTATTCTTAGCCTACTGCACCTCAGAACTCCTGAGCTAGTCTTGTAGTTCTCCAGAGGAGCTTGG
Source organism: Diceros bicornis minor (assembly GCF_020826845.1). Taxonomy (NCBI): domain Eukaryota; kingdom Metazoa; phylum Chordata; class Mammalia; order Perissodactyla; family Rhinocerotidae; genus Diceros; species Diceros bicornis. Next base: position 7,877,873 of record NC_080756.1, read on the forward strand.
TGATGGAAAAGCGTTAAAGCATGACGATTAAGCCCATGAACCCTACAGACAGATACCTGCACCAGAATGTCTGCTTTACCATTTTCTACCTTTGACATATGGGCAAATTAATTAACCCCTGTGTACTTCAGTTTCTTAATCTCTAAAATGGGAATAGTAGCTACTGCATAGAGGATTTAGAATACAAAAATACACTTCAAACTGAGGCTGGCATATGGCAAAGCTCCACATATGAGGTACTTTTTTTGGAGAGGGGGGTAAAATTTAATCTCTATAAAGTAGGATAACATTGATGTTCTATGCAAGAAAAAATTATTAGACTGTTTTGGGATTCTTATATGAAAAGTGCTATACAAATGTAAATATTATCAATCATAACACTAGCAAAAAGAAAATTCTTGCTTTGCTTGTTGCAATGAATTTTACTTTCTTAGAAATTTTAAATTTCTGTAACTTCTCTTGAGGATAATTTAATTTTCTCTAGTAGCTTTTTTCATCCCTACTCTGTTGCTCCATGAACAATACTCTAGTTTATTAATTTGTTTGAGTGTAAACATTGTTCTCTTAGCTTCTGTCCTGTGTCTAGGGCCATGCCAAAAGGCTATAGGCTACATACTAATTCTTTATCTTGCAGTCACACAAAATGCAATTCAAAATAGTAACTTATATGCAAGTCCTTGGTCCAGCCTAGAAAATTTTTATTGACTTATTTTAGTCTGCTAAAATAGTTTGCTCTTGGTTCAATGATTTTTGTCTAATTTTATAGTTATAAATATGTAGTGGATGTTGTTTAGCTAAATTTAAAAATTAGGAATAATTATTGTAGAAATGGTGCTTTTATACATGTCATTCTGTGAACCATGGGAGACCTATTATTCAAAAAGAGAACAGAATTCCCTGGAAAAAATGTAAGTCTTTGAGCTATTGGATTTTAAAGGAAAGACCCTAAAATTATTATGAAATCAGATAAGTTAGGACTATAATTTCAAGCTGTGTTCTGATTTATCTCATGCTGTCTGATATTGCCACATAAGTGATGCCAGCATGGTCAGCATTTAAATGCAAATTTATAGTTCTAAATACTTTCCTTTGTTGAAGGCATTTTGTTTAAGCCTGAAATCCCCAAAAGACTTCTCACGATTTTGAGTACTCTCTGAAATGGAAGACTTTGATAAAAATAGAAGATGCAGAGAATAAACCGAAAAATAACATTATTCAGCAAATTGGAAACATAGACCATCTCCCAGACTCTGCAAACCAAAACGAAGTGGGACAGAATGACCACTGTCTGCCAGCGGATAGAGGAGTCCGAGCTGTTGTGAGACAAACGAGGGAGTGTGTAACACGAAAGGCCGAGTCAAGCTGGAGCAGGAAGAAAGGGAAAGTCAGATCAGTAAGCAGAGCAGCTGTGTAGTGACGAGGGATGTTTCCAGGCTTTGCCAAGAGACTGGAAATTCACACTAGCAAGAAGGAAGCAAGTCCATCATGGGTTCCCCTCGGTGCCCATTGTGGGGAGGCCTGGCAGGGGGGCTTCCGGAAAGACCTCAAAGGAACTCGCATGTTCCTTTCTCTCTTCTTTGTGTGCCTTCTTTGACTGGCTGCGTCTGTCTACTCAGGTACACCTTCTCGAAACAAGTGAACAATGAAAACCACACGAGGGGAACACCTTAGCAGCCTTCCTATTTCACCAGTGATTTATCAGAGGGTTAGAGAAAGGCAATAGGCTAATTTTAATGCATCTTTCTCATAGTTAGTGTTTATGACTATCTAAAAAGGTCGCTGTGAAGTCTCTTCCAATTGTTATATTGTAAGTAGGTTTTTTTTACCCCTTGAAATACAAATTATGAGTGATCCTCATTGATTGAGTTCCTGCATGTACTGAATTATACATGATGAAAAATGAAGCAGGATTGACTGTTTGCCATGTTATATGTATTACCAGTTAATTTAGAGTCTTAACTAGACGACTTTTATTTATCTGGGTTCTTCTGCAGTACACATAGTAGGTATTCAATATTTTTTATTAGAGTTTTTCTTTAGGTAAAAACTCTAGTTTGTATCGTAATTAAGATGGAACAACCAATTCATAGAAATTAGAGCTAGAAAATGAAATGTGAATTAGGTTACAATTTTTCTCATAAGAACATTTTTCATTATTAGATGCCTTTAAAATAGAATGTTTATTAGGCTTTACTAAGTGTGATACAATGCAAGTTTAAACAGATTTTTTTACAATATCAATTGCAAAATAAGAGCAATAAAATGTTCTGGCTAAATTTTACCTGCTCTGATTGAAAATAGATGATAAATTTTATGTAGAAACTGTTTGCTATGAGTAAAAACAGTCCACAATAACATTTTTTGGATCATGTCATACTGGGAGAAGGCTGTTGAATATCAGTTTGTCATTATGTAGAAATCAGAATGTTTTCTCAGATGGGACATTAACTTCATCTAGCTGCAGAGGACAAACCATCTGCAGAAGATGTGCTCTAATTAAGCAGTGGGCACCTCGAATGTTATCACAGAATCATTTTAGATGTTATGCGTAGTGAGGGCCGTCTCTCTACCTAGACCACTAATCATCTAAATTTCCATGACTATTCATGTTCTATCAACATGATATAGTCAGATCACTTAGGCTGTGGGGTTTGGAAGGTTGTATTTCCAGTAGTATATACCAAATCTGTATGGAAAGCTTAGAAGAATGAACGCTAAGATCCTAAAGCTGTTTACTGACTTTCCTAGTGTAGCCAAGGATGATATACCAAATTATGGCGTGCTGAGAGGGGGAAGGAGGGATCTCCATGATGCAGACAATGTCTCCACATCAGAGGCAGGCTCGAGGAGTAGGAACAAAGAGTCTCTCCAAGCAACAGAGGTAAGACGGCTGACCTTGATATTGGAAAACTTTTAATTAAATCAAACACAAAAGACCCTTTAAAACTAATCACCACTTCTGACTTTTCACAGTCTTAACAAATGTCTGCTTAACTCTTCTGTAAACCTTCTGATAAGGTAACTGAGGTTAGCTACTCTCTGGCAATGAAGATGATAATGTGCAGTGAAGAAGAAAAATTGAGTGAGACGTAAATGTAGGTGGGAAGCTTTGGGGAGAGAGCTGTGGTTTTCGCTACTACCGTTTTTTCTCTTTCCCCCTTTTCTCCTTCTCTTTGGCAGCTGCTCAAGTTTAGACTGTAAGGAGTGGATGTAGTAGCAAGGCTGTTCATCTCAGTAAGGCTGTACAACACGCTGCCATTCCCTCTCAGCGTCACTTTCTAGTGAATCTCAAAGGTATGTTGCTGCTGTAGGAAATTGAGAGGAAATTCCAGATACACTTCAGCACCTTTTTAGTTACAAAATCGTGGTTTCTAACTCATGATCCATAAGTCTTGGTTTGTAAGTCTTGTACTGGGTGGGCAGTGCTCCAGTAAAATGGTAACTTCCTTGTTTGTCATCTGATTGTATTTAATTTTCCAGTAAGGTGACTAAGCCTATAAAATACACCATATCCTATATTCTAGGTATGCATATAATTACTAAACTTAGGTCTGAACTGAAAAGGAAATTGATTTAATATAGGCAAAATATTTAGAGGCATGAAACATTTTCTGCCCCTTTTATAGTATAAATGAAGGCAAATGCTACGTATCCAGAGGGAAGTCCACCTCTCGTTCACACCATAGTGTGTCACTCTTCCTTCCCTGTGCCTTTTTCCCTCTGTTCCTAAGCTAGTCACTCCAGGTGACAAACCCTTATTATTTCATCAGTTTTGCTTTTGAGAAGCAGACCCAAAATACCATGTATGAAGCATTGATTTCTGTCTTCCTGGCTTCATTCTCATCACCAATGCCCATTAATGCTCTCTGTCTCTCTCTCCCTTACCAGAACATCCAGCCACAAAACTACTTAGAAAGTGGATGCTTTAATAAGAAGGATTTCAAGAAATAGGTGTCTCCAGCAGTATAATCCTGGGTTGATGGAATGAGCAATACTGTTTGAGGTCTGAGACTGGGGGTGTGTGCTTTCCTCATTCAGCAGTTGGGACCCCTGGGAATGAGAGCTGCTTGCTGGTGTGTTCCACTGCCTCCTCGGCACAGTTCTGGATCCATGGGAGACACTTTGTTGTCTAAGGAACATGATAGTTGTAGTGGAAGGGTGAGTGATTACTCAACTACCTGTTTTGCTTGACATAGGGAGTTAAAGTTATGCTACCTGTTCAACATATTCACCTAGGAGCAGAAAAAATATGTGGTTTGAACACTAGAAATGTTTTCATCCGGAAAAGAATTAAATGTAATCACATTATTTTGTGTATCCAGTTCACCAAAAGTTACTTGCACAGGTCATATGAGTGAGGATTGAATGAGTTAATACATTTAAAGCACTTAGCAAGTGCCTGGTACACAGTAATACTCAATCAGTACCAGCCATCACTGTTATTATTATTAAGAAAGAGAAAATGAACAAGAATGATGATTGCCTGATAAGAATGCTTATCAGTTCTTCCTAGAGAAAATAATCCTTACTTTCCAATGTTGTGTTTGCTGTGCCAGTAAAAGGCATTAAGTACAATTAGATACATTGCCATCAGGATGGCTGTTGTAAAATACAAGACTGATCATGTCACAGGCCTTCTGAAAACCACGCAGAGGCTTGCCATTGCCTTCAAAATGAAATGTGAAGTCTTTAGCATGACATGTAAGACTCCTTAAGATTTGATCTCTTAATTTAATCTAACCCAATTTCATAAGCTTTTCGTTATGCACAGTCCCTTGGCACAGTCTGGGCTATGTGTCCCAACTGTGTGTTCCTATAATATTCTGAGATTATTTGTACCCCAGTACTTACCATACTGAGTTCTGTAGGTCTGCTTCCTTGTTCTTTTCCACAAGTAGACCTTGTTTAGTTTCTGCATTGTCTAGCACAGGGATCAGCAAACTCATTCTAGTTTAGTAAATGCTTTAGGCTTCGTGGGCCGGACTGTCTCTGTTACAGCTACTCAGTTCTGCCGCTGTAGCACAAAAGCAGCCATAGAGACAAGATGCAAAGTCATGAACATGACTGTGTTCCAATAAAACTTTATCTATGGACACTAAAATTTGAATTTCATATAATTTTCATGTAGCAGGAAATATTCTTCTTTTTGATTTTTTTCATCCATTGAAAAAGTAAAAGTTATTCTTAGTTTGTGGGCCACGCAAAAACAGGCAGTGGGAAAAATTTGGCCTGTGTGATATTTGCTGATCCCTAGCCTAGCAAAATGCCTGGCATAGGACTAATGCTCAGTCAATACATTTGCGCAAATGAGTCAGTGAGTAAAGGGATATGTTTTCATTGAGATCATTTTCAAAGGAAACACAAGGGGAAAATTTACATGGCCAACTAACTGTTGCCTGTAGTCTAGAGTCTAAACTCCTTAGCATCACATGGAGGAATCTTTACAGTCTGGTTTGTAGGTAGCTAATCTCCACTTTCATCTTCTTTATCTGCCTGCCCCTCGTGGCCTCTTCCCAATGTCACCTCTGCTGCAACTCTCTGACACAACTAATTGACATTCTCTGAAAACACTATGTCTGTTCCTACCCTGGGCCTTGTGTCTTGCTTTTTTCCTTACTGGGAATGTCCTTTGCTGGTTTTTTGTTTGTTTCTTTGTTTTTTTTTAAATTTTCTGCTTAGTGAGCTATTATTTGTCTTTCAAGATTCAGCTCTTCTCCAGGTAGAAATGAGGGATGGGGATGTTGGTGAAGGACATCTCCTCTGTATATCCGTGGGGCTTTGTATATAACACTAGTGTAGCACTTTTCACATTATATTTTAATTCTTATCTTTGTGTGTGTTGTGCTTTTCCACCATGTTCTGAAGTCATATTATTTGCCTAGTACCAGGATAGTAATTTAGTAACAACTTAATAAAATGAAATATTTTCATATAAAGGTAAGTTCCCAATATTTTGTTGAAAACGTTTGACATCAGTTTAATATACAGTGATGAGACTATATTTCAATATTTGTAGTGAGGTAGCCTCAGTGTTGGACATTGAAATGAATACCATTAAAAATAGATAAAAATGTAAGTAGTATCACAAAATTAAAAATATTTAAATTGGAAACTCAAGAACTAAAAGCATTATGTGTAGTATAAAACAGTAGTTTTATAACTTAATTTCAAGCTTAGTTGAATTGAAATCTCTAGATGTGTTAAAAAAAAATACTGTCATTAAGCCTTTGCTTGGTTTTGTGTGGATAAATGGTGATATCGTTGAACCATTTATGTGTAGTGCTATTATTTCCTGGAAAGATGGAGGACAGTGATATACTGGAGATTTCATGGTAATAGGTAATGGATTTTGATTAACGGTTGTGTATTTCAGCAAGTTAAGTGATTTCAAAACTTGACTTTGTTGGAGTTGACCTGGAAGAGATAGGAGGCATTTTGTAACATGCAAAGTGTCAGATATTCCATTATTGTAAATTCTCTCAGATATTTTATATATGCTCAATACTTATTTTCTGCGGGAATACCCGGTACCTTATATCACTTCTTTCCCTATTTCCCTGGGGAAATTTCTTACATTTCCCAAACTATAAGATTTCCAATTGAGATCAGTGTTCTGTGTAGATTTCACCATAAATATCTTGGGAAATCTCTCTAGGAATTGAAAACACATTGTCATGTGAGATGAGTAAGAAGATTTTCCATTTTCAGTAATTTATTTTCATTCATTCTGATAATTATCACAGCTAGTAGTGAGTTTGAATGGTAGTTTTTGTTGTCATTATAAACAGAAGGTCTGAATGCTGGCTGCTCCTCTTTTACTGAGAGAATTGCATACCAATGGTTGGAAATCAGCATGTGTTCAATTGGTACAGGTTCTATAAAATATATGCCATATTAATGTGAAAAACAAGAGCAGCTGTGCTTAGGAGAACTTACCTGGTATTTAACTTGTAGAAAGTCATATTTCGCAGGGGAAAAAAGTCATCTTGCAGTTATATGACAAAACAGTGGTGGAGAATGTAACAGAATACACTCCAGAATAGGGACATTTCACACCAAGCCCCAAGCCTAATTAATTTAAGATACAATATCTTAAATACTAATTTTAAGATAGAATATATTTTCTTATAAATTCATTGGATTACAAACACCTTAATGATAGGAATTGTGTTATATATCTTTGTGTACATTGCAGTGCCTGACACAGTGTCTTGTATATAATAAGAATACAAATGCCTGCTGAATTAAATTGTATTTATAAACAGTTCAGACAGTATGTATAAAAGAAGTAGTGATCTTTAAAATGCCCCTTAGAAAAACTTTTCCAAATGTGTGCTATTTCTATAGAAATTTAATAATTAAATGATGGTATCAGTATTCATTCAATGAGAGCCTAGAGTACCTTAGTTATTTTTTAACACATTAACTCATTTAACTTTCAAAATCCTGGTATGAGGTTGGTATTAATCCCTCTTCTCCCCCAAGGAAACTGAGGCTCAGGGAAATTAAATAACTTGAGTTTATGTGTAAAATAATAATAGCATTTACTTTACAGGGTTTGTGAGGATTAACAGGGATGGATTATAGACCAAACTTCCTGGTGCGTGGTAAGACCTCAGTAATTTAGCTATTGTTATTAAGGTCATATAGCTAAAAAGTTGTAGAGTTAGGATTGCATCATTGATCTGTTTCAGTCCAGAGCCCATGCTCATTTTATCGTTGTATTCCAACTCCCTTGACCAAAATATATGATACACTTTTTATCCTTCCTATTATGAGCTCCTGAAGGGCAAAAGATGAGACTTTTTCTTTTGTATCAGCTACTAGTACCCTCTACACACAATAATAAATGTTGCTGACAGCTTTTGACTGGCTTGTTGGTGACACTGTTCCTGGTTCTCCTTTCCATATGAATGATTGGTAGGATGGTTGATTCTGAGAAGGACTCAGAGGAATGTTGTTACAGTCTGCCTTACGTTTTATATTTTAAATAAGTTTTCTTTTCCCCTGTAGTATGCCACCTGCATCTTGATTCTAAATTTTGTTTCCCTTATGCCTATGTGAAGCGATTGAGACCAGTCAGAGTATTCAGGCAGAGTTAACATTTTCCAATTAGCTTGGCCAGTATTTCTCAATTTCATACTGAGGTCATTTCTGGTGGTTGTGCCTTGGGATTTTTCGAAGTAAGGCTTTTTCACTTGAGGAGTAAAAATTTCTTTGTGTTTTGGAGGTCAGAGAATTAAAGAAAAAATCATGGAGTCTTGTAGCCCCGGAAAGCTTCCTGAAAGGGAATTTGAGTAAAAAATGAGCTGTCAATGTCCTTGTGGTTCCTTGCTAGTCACATAATGATGCATCATTGTCAAATGTATATGTCTGTCTTTACCTGAAGACTCTGCTGTTGGGGGTGTTTCTCCGTACTTGTGCCTGTGGAACTCAGTAACCAACTCAGGAGCAGCGGTTCTGTATGTGGGTGCTGAATGCTGACTACACTGCCTTGTGTGACTCAGGGTTTTTTTTTTTTTTTTTAGTTTTTTTTATTGTGGTAAAATATACATAACAAAAATTTACCATTTTAACCATTTTTTTAATGTACAGTTCAATAGCATAAGTACATTCACATTGTTGTGCAACCATCATCATCCATCTCCAGAAAATTTTCATCCTCCCAAACTGAAATTCCATGCCCATTAAACACTGACTCTCCATTCTCTTTTCCCCTCAGCCCCTGGCAACCACCATTCTGCTCTCTGTCTCTATGAATTTGACTGCTTGTGTTTCAGTTTTATATCTCCATGATTTATTGGTTTAAACTGAGGGCTACTATCTTCTGTTTTTCCTTGTTGTGGTTATTATCTGATTATTGGGATTGATGTTCCACCGCTAGATCTATGCCAGGATGTGAACCTAATGCAATTCTCTTGCAATAAATATTTTACTTTGCTTCTCTATATAGTAACCCCTTAAATTTCATTATCACACTGTATTTACTCTGCTCACCACTGTATCACCAGTGTCTGGTACCTTGTACATTATAGAAAAACAATAAATATTTATAGAATAAACAAATGCTGCTGATCTTCATCATCTAAAAAATTTATTTACTTAAAAAAATCATTTAAAAATCTTTTACTGGAATTTTCTGCTATGTAGTAGAAGACCAGCTAAGTCAGGAACTGTTACTCTTCTGTGACTATCCCTCTAAAAATAAGTATGGTGATCTAAATCAAATGACTATGAGCTTATGCCCCTCAAATCATTTATTCTTTAATTTATTATTTATTATTCTTTAATTTATTCATCCATCAAGAATTTATTGAGTACCTGATGTATTTTAGGTGCTGGCTGTGCAGTGGTGCACAAAATGGCCATGATCCTTGAACCCATGAGAGAGTCCTAGTGAAGAGCTCAAGCTGTAAAAATGAACATATGAATGACATATTAGTTGTAATTTACGTGAAGGAACAAGATGGGATGCTACCAGAAAGATCAGTGATGGGCGGACAACTTTAACTTGAGAGAAGTGGAGAAGTGATAACTGTTGTCACGTTTGTGAAGAGCTGTGCTCTCATGTAGGAGAGCAAGAGGGCTTGTGTGAAAGACTTGAAGAGCTGGAAAAATAGACATGCTTAGAATACAACTTTTGTCTAATTATGGAAGAAACTGCTAATAGAGCTCTTCAAAGATGAAATGCATGGCCTTTTTCAAGTTGTCTGTTCTATCTCTGGAGCTAGTTGGGCATGGCTTTGTGGAGATATTGTACTCATGCACTGGCAGGTTGGTTTTGTGGGAGATCAAGATTTGGCCACCTTGAAATATATCTCTTTACCTTGATTGTTTTCTCTGATGGACATTTGACCTCTCCCACTAACTGCCTAAAGAATTTGACATGGAAGATCTGTTCCAGGAAGGAGTTACTATCTGATGGCTGTAATATAATGTAAATAGATGTTACCATAGGTAAGGCACCAACAAACCCATCTTATCAAAAATTCTGTCTCTCTGGCCACATTCTCTAGATGGCCCTGCAAGGAGTTGCCAGACAAACATTTACATTTGTAAGGGAAATCTCCATTTGTAAAGGTATCTCCCTCTCTGTATTGGGAAGAGGGGGGATGACCTCATTTCTAGAAACTTATCAATGTGGAAGGTGAGGCCTTAAATCTGCATAATAACCTTACTCTTGTTTACTGTGCTTTAGTGGTGATCTCCTGTAACTGACTCCCCCCACCCCCAACATCCTTCTTTGTCTGTAGCTGAAGATGGTATTTAAGATGAGAATTTCTGCTATTGTGTTGAGAAGTGCAGTGTCCTTGGTTTCTCCTTGGTATACATGTTATTAAACTTGGTATTATTTTCTCCTGCTAACCTGTCTTGTTAATTATTTGGCCAGCCATAAGAACCTTAAGGGAAAGGGCAGATGGGGATTCTCCCTCTTCCCCCACAGTTTCCAACTCGGTTGGCCATCAGAATCACCAGTTTATGTAGAAAGGTCCAGCCCAGGGCTTGGTATTTAATAGTTCTGCTTAATGAATACTAGTTGAATCTGACTTTGCATTGCTTTTTGGTATATTTAATTATGGCAGCCAAGATGAAAAGTATCTGAAAACCGAAAATGGCCTTAAATTATTTCCAGCTCACAAACGCAAAATTAATTACTCAGCAGCGTTGGTGAATATACTGTCTGATTAGGTTTGAATGTTGGTATCTTGCTGCCAATTTGGCCCACTAATGTGCTAAAAGTACACAGTAACCTTGAGGATGTAGCTTTCTAACTACTCATCTTTCAGTGCCTAACATAGAATCCATATTTGTGATGCCAGTAGGGTCTTTCAACTTAATATGCGTTTATAGAACTCAGTGAAATAATAGGTATTTTAAAGATTTGATTAGTGTCACAGTGGTTTACTAAGGTATCAGTCAACAATCAGATATCAAATATTTAATGATCATCTATTGTGTCCCAGGCACTATTTATGAAAAGTGGATCTGAGATTGATAATTTCCACTCTGCACATATTGATGAAACCAATTGGATAGGCTTTGTAAGATAGAACCTGTTGAAATTGTATCAATTATTGTAAAAGTGTAGTGATATTTTGACTTTTGATTATGCTATATTTGAAGATGACTTTACCTTATTGCTTAACTTACAACTAACTTATCATATTTCCATATTGAATCTCCCACAGTGCCTAACTGTAGATGGTCAAGATTTAAAGACTGAATAGTTGAGTGAATAAGATAGGTTATTAAATGGAACAACCTGCTTCAACACATTCCACTGAAAAGCAATTTCCTATTATTGCAGCTCATTAAGTGATCCTATACAACTTACAATGCAGTTCATTACTCACACTGTGGTATTGGGCTGGTAATAAGGGTGATTTTTTATAATAGAGCTAGTCCAACAGAGCTACCATGCTGGGTGAGGGTGACGTGTGTGGTGTTAAATAGCTGGGTGTGGTGTTTGCCTGAAGAATTAGATATTGGAATTTTAGACTTACTATGAACTTAAGTCTCAAATGGTACCCATTAGCAGCAGGAAGTCTTCTTTCCTTTTTCTTGTCGTGTGTTTATTAACACACTTACTTTTAAAATATGTTAACCAGGAAAATTGTGTTCGACCCGATCTACATTAGTTCAAACGTGTTAACATGCTAGGATAAGAGCTGTGTGGGTGGGGATTGGCAGGCGTTGATTTCTGCTGTGCCACACTTACCGTAAATACCACACATTTATGCGCTACAAAGCTTGAAGTTATCTCACTGATTTCCATGTAGTAAAATTCCACCTCGTTTATAGTCTGATAACCTAATCCTTCTCAAATAGCCTATCCTGAATTTACTCATCTTTTGTCCATAAATTGCAAATGCTCAAAAATAGGCTAAATTCTTATGACAGCATCTGCAGATAATCTAAAAGTTCCTCTTGTGAACCAGCATGATTTTAAATGTGGGACCATGAATGCCTCTTGAGCAAGGAATGAATTCCAGCATTTTAATAAGGCAAGTGTGTAAGTATGCCTTGAAGCTCTGAACTCTTTGTTAACTGAGCAAATTTCAGGGCGCTGCTTGTCTACAGCATGAGTGCACTTACACGATTTTCTGCAAACTGCTTTCCCTCCAGTATTTAGATTTACGTGATTTTTTTCTAACCTTGCGATATTCAGGAAAAGAGGATTTTTTTTTTTCTTCTGAGTGCATTTTATTGTGGAATATTTAACAGTGTTATAATATCAAAGACATACTGATTCTCTTTGTTATTGGTAAGATTAAATTTCATGTGCTGTGTTTTAGAGTGGATTGTTATTTCCCATTAAAATTCAAATTTTGTTTCTGTAGAATAATCTTAGGAATAAGACAGAATCTGAGATGAAATAATTCAAATACAGTCTCACTCCTGTAGAGATTTTTCTTTTGTGCTTTGAGAAAATTCATGAGAATGTAAGCAAAGGAAGTTTGAAAGTACTTATAAAAATGGGAAATATCTTCTTTCTGACCATAGGCACCTTTGTGCCTTCACAAAGCATCTACAGAGGTTAAGACAACATTTTATTGTAAATCAACAGTCTGTTTTGTTGGAAATGCTGAGATATGAGAAAGTTGATATGTGTTCCTCCCACTGATTTCAATATGGTACCTTCACCTAAAGGAAAATAAAAATACTTATTACAGATGAAATGATTTGTTTTTTATATTTGCCTTAAGAGAAGTACAGACTTATCAACTTTTAATAATATGAAGTCAGCTAATTAACGTTTATTGATGATTCTCCATGCACTGATGTATATCAGGTGGTCTGGATTCTTATTATCACTGCTAAATCACTTTTATTTAATGCCTACTGGATATGACTAAAAACAAAATAGGCGTGGGCCGGCCTGGTGGCTTAGTGGTTAAGTGCACGCGCTTCACCACTGGCGGCCCAGGTTAGGATCCTGGGCGCGCACCGACGCACCGCTTCTCCGGCCATGCTGAGGCTGTGTCCCACATACAGCAACTAGAAGGATGTGCAGCTATGACATACAACTATCTACTGGGGCTTTGGGGAGAAAAAAAGGAGGAGGATTGGCAATAGATGTTAGCTCAGAGCTGGTCTTCCTCAGCAAAAAGAGGAGGATTAGCATGGATGTTAGCTCAGGGCTGATTTCCCTCACAAAAAAACAAACAAACAAACAAAAACAAAAAACAAAAACAAAATAGGCCTTAGAAATTCTAGATTTCTATAGATTCTTGCTGTGATGTTGAGCATGCACTATGAAATGGCTTAAGAACGCTTGAAAATTATAGACAAATGTATGCTTTATTTAGCATTCATGTGCTGAGAGCTCGACCAAGCATTTTGTGAATGTGATAGTTGGTACTAGCTCTGTTTCACAGATGAGGCAAACCAAGGGTTAGAGAAGAGCTTAGTGGAGTTGCTGGGGTTTTAACTCTGGTCTACCTAATGCAAGCCCAGGGGCTCATTGGCTATCTTATACTACAGTTTCACATTAATGTTAGTGTATAGATATTTTGACTGCTGGAGAAATATAGTAGGAAAATATACAAATTAATGGAGAATGGTGTTTCTTAGCCACATCTAAGTGTGTTACAATGAGGCTACTTCAACTGGCCTGTTTCCTCTATGTTTTTACGGTCCTGGAAGAGCTATTTGGGGTCAGTTTTCAAAGTATATTGAATTATGTTAACATACTTTGTCACTAAGGCATGCCCATCAGTGTTTGAAGAGGGAAATGGGAGGAAGATGAGTTTATTCTCTATGATCAGAGAAATTATTATAATAGGAAAAACCATGGACTAGGAGCTAGCAGACAAGAGTTCAGATCTAAGATCTTATTTTTTAACCTTGTACATGTCACAAAGTTTTCAGAATATTGATTTCCTAATCTGCAAAACAAGAAATATAATTCTCTTATTACTTCCTAGGGGTGATAAATGGATGGAATGACATAATGTATCACTTCTGATGGCTTAGTCATTTGAAATAATATCAGACTTTCACATGAATGTATTTTTTTGTGTCTGGAATGGCCAAATGAATGTGTCTGAATTCCTCCATATCTAATGGTTAGTCTCTTTTTGACTTTTCTTTGAGAGCTTTTCATGATAGTGATGTTATCTTCCAAATCAGAAGTTCTCTCTGCCATGTTATTGCTTCTATCAGCCCTAAAGGGGTGGGGACTATGTATAATCTTTAGTTCCTGAAATACAGTGAGCTCTCAAGAAATGCTTATTAAATGAATAAGTGAAGAACTATACCTAAGGAACTCGAGGCTTCTCCCTGGCTTTTTGATACCTCTGTAAGAAGGATGGGTATCAGGGAACACGATGATGATGAAGAGGACCTGCATCACTTTTTGGTCTTATGACATTCCTAAAATTCTTTTCATTATTTTTTAAATGATTTATTATTTTGCAAAATATTATGAAGATCTGAAATTATGCCTTCAATATGATTATTCTGCATAGATACTGAAGTTCCCATGGCTTTGCCTTTTGTAAAAAAGCTGATTATATGTGCTATGCGATATCCCGCTATGTAATACGTACTTGGATGGGAGATATTCACTGAGAAGCACGATTAAGTAACAAAAACTTACTGATCAGAAAAGTTGGTCATTTAAGAATAAGATCCAAGCATGACTGCAACAACAATCCTTTCTGTCAATTTCTGTCACTTTATTTTTCTCTATTCAACCCCACAATTTTCTTTCAAAGGTCAGTTCTCTCATCGTCTGCAATATGGGGCCTAAAATGTTGGCAATAAAGTGGAGAGTGTCAGGCACTCTTCAAGACACCAAATGACTGTGATCATTTTCTTGTGTGTAATCCTGATGCATCTAGACAGACAGCAATGCCAGAAAACCAGCCAGGAATATTTGGACATGTTAACAATTTTGTCATTTTGCTAATTCCTTAGTGATTATAAGTAACTTAAAATCTGTTCATCCTAAAGTTGGGCTTTTATAGTAGCATATTTTTAATAGAGTATAATATTTCCTTAAGATAAATTATAGGCATATCAGATTTGGATCAGACTTAGAAGATGTTATAATGTGTGATAGTGTGTGAAAATACTTCTATTTTAACAAGGTTTGGCGGTGTCATAATAAAAAAAACCAGTAGGTACTAGCATATGCTCACACATTTAAAATTTGTATTTTTTCTGTGTTATCACTTTTCCTTTTTTGTTCTTGAGAAGCATTATTCTATTATAAGCTGAATTTAAAAAAGACTAGAAACTACGTGAAATATTTAATATTTAACCACTTAACCATTTGCAGGAATGTGGTATTTTGTAGCTATTTTTGGTTGCTGTACTTTAATTGTCTTAAAATGCTTGATCGAAAAGAAAAAGATAGGAACCTAGAAGAAACACATTTTACATGGTAGTGCACTGAATTATTTAAACATCTGATCAAACTTTTTTCATGGGGTCCTCAAAATTCATTTAATTGATTTATTTATAATTTGTTCCTTTGCAAACAGTTATGAGGACTTCTGAAACTACTCTCCTAGTAATCGATAGGAAGAGGATGGTGTGTGTTTATTCGAGATGAGTTTTCTTTATAAAATTACAGGGTAGGGCTCTAGAAGTCATTAGAGCACTCTCTCGTTCAAAGCACAAATGATCTCTGTAATATCCCGGATAAGTTCATTTATTTATTCATTCAACACATATTAATCGATTACCTCCCCTGAACCGGCGGCTCTTCCAGTCACTGTGAACAGAGCAGTGAACCAGGTAAGTAAGGTCCCTGCCTCACAGAGCTTGCCTCCGAGTGGGAAGATATGGACCATAAACAAAACAAAGTCGCTAATAACAGGACGGGACAGATGCTGGGAAGGAAAGCTGGGTAAAGGGAGGTGTGATTTTGCTTAGGGTGACCAGGGAAGATCTCTGATGTGGTGCCGGTTGTGCAGAGCCGGGAATGAGCTGTAGCAACAGGCTGCGGGGCTTTCCGTATAAAGAACATGACAATCATATAGGTGCCAGCAATGCGAAGGCCCCAGGGGCGTGGTGTGCTTCGCAAGGGGTCAGTGAGGCCAGAGCAGAGAGAGCAGCGGAAGAATGGTAGGAGAGGGGCAGATGACGGGGCATGTAGGACAGATCTCCACCACCCTTCCCAGAGTTTCCTTCAATGTCTGTCATGCTTCGTGGGCAAGACCTCTTTCTCAGCACCCCATAGTAAGGAACACGGATGGTCCGTTTAGCCGACAGAACCAACCGGGGAGGTAGGAAATATTGTCCTATGTTCATAGTTGACAGCGTAAGTAACTTGCCCGAGTCCAAAGCACGCAGTTGTAGTGCACGTTGGTGGTGAGCCGGGATCTCTCTCTCTCTTCACTTTGCAAGCCGAGATTGAAAAGGCTGATGGAGGGGCCGGCCCGGTGGCATAGCGGTTAAGTTCCCTCACTCGGCTTCGGCGGCCCTGGTTTCCCGGCATTGGATCCTGGGTGTGGACCTAGGCACCACTCATCAAGCCATACTGTGGTGGCTTCCCAGGTACGAAATAGAGGAAGATGGCCACAGAAGTTAGCTCAGGGTCAATCTTCCTCAAGCAAAAAGAGGAAGATCGGCAACAGATGTTAGCTCAGGGACAATCTTCCTCACCAAAAAAAAAAAAAAAAAAAAATGCTGTTGGGGAATTACTGAAGAATGGTGATAGGAAGTGGGTGGGGAGAAGATAGGCTGGTCACCAAATTTGGTGACTTCCATTTAAGTGACAGTGTCAGAGCTTGTGATTGCTATTTTGCAATTGATAAGCAATTGACAGTTTGCTTGGTAAAATATGGTGAAAAACAGAAGTGGCTCCATCTATCTGAGGATGGTTTCACTTTCTCTTCCGGGGTGTAGTCTCTGTTAGACTTCAGTTAGTAGTAAAGCAAATGTAAAGGGCTGAAATAAAGACAAATTCTATCATTCCGTTTCAGTTTCTATGCCTTGTAAATCTATTTTCTTTCTGATTTTAAGTGCCTATATTCTAACATGATGGTTATTTTAAAATTAATCATTTGTAGCTTGGCATATTTCAGATCTTTACATAATACCAGATAGTCACATAATTCATAGAATCTCCTTGGTTTTAAGTATGACAATTTTCCTCTTTTTACCAGCAGAGGGCACGCTTCACAGCCCTGTTTGCGTTTGTCAACAAAAAGCACAAATAAATTAGAAAGGAAGGTTTAAAAAAAAAAACTTACAAAAAACGATAAACTTTCAAATTCTCTGTACGTAGTTTACAAAACAGGAACATCATTAAATGGAACGGAATTTAGAATCTAGTCAATATGCCTATCATCAGACTAGATTTTATACTGTTCTGAGTCATCCAAGAGAGATTTAAAAGTTGTTTTTATAAATTGAGAGAAGAAAAAATACAGTAATAAATCCTTGCTATGAGTCTTAATAGTATTAAAAAAGAGAAAACAGATTTATTTTGCTTAATAGAGCTTGATATGAAAATATTGAAATGCAAATTTTAATAGATAGATGATTTGGGAGCAGATTATCCACCTTGGTTTGCACTTGTCTCTTTTTCAGACATGGTTTTCCGCTGGCAGGTTTGCGTGTCAGAAAGAGCGTCAGACTCCGTCTGGGCTGCTTACTGTCCGTGCAGCTGAGGGCAATGACCTGTCTACCCTCCCTTTCCTTATTTGTGAAATGCACATAGTGATGCCTGCTTGACTTATTTGTGTGGATTCCGTGGACAGAGAGGGAACCTGCATTCTAGGCAGCTCTGTGAGCTTGGACGAGTCATTGATCATTTCTGGACCTCATTTCCCTGCTCTCAAAATGAACAGTTTGGACTAGATTATCTGTAGTTTATGGTATGTGGTCCCTGAAAGCACTTTTATGCTAAAATTTCATGTTAAAATGGCTAGTGAACTGGAAAGTGCTATATAAATGTAGCTGAACAATAAAGCATGCATTTCCCCATATTTTAAAATTAAATTATGTTGTATGTGGATTTCTAGGAAGACATCTGTATTCTCAAGCTACAATGATCTGTATGTAAGATCTGATTGGAAAGAAAGAAGCAAGGCTAACATGGAGACAATATGAAGCAAACTAGAACCTTAAAAGGCAGCCAGTATGACTGACCATCAGGGAAATGTAACTCTTATTCTCAAGCACCTTCCTCCCCAGAGTGAAGGCAGCCCTCGAGTTATAAACTCACAGTTTATGAATTCATTCACTTATTCATTGATTCACTAAATGAACAGGTGTCTTGCTCATCCTGCTTATCTTAAAGGCAATTTACACACTGTCATGTTTCCCACCAGACTATGATAGGTTGTTTTTTTCTTCCTCTCTGCTCATCTCTGAGCAGACATGAGATGCTCCCTCTTCCTTACAATACAGCTATTTTCAGCTCAAGTAATTTTCCTCCTTTTTAAAGTCTTTTTGTTCCCCCCTTCCAGCTGTTGCCTAGTAATGTCAGAAACACCTGCTTTCCTTCGCCCTTTCTAGCTCTATTTATTTTATTTAGATGAGTTGAAAAGAACCTATCTGTGGACTAGAAGTCTAAGTGCAGTGCTGGTGATCCACTTGTAACAGGGATGAGGGAGACCATACTTTGAAGTGAAAACAGAAGTAACAAAGACTCCGTTTCTAATAAGTTTGAAAGTGCCTTGAAGTCCCCTCCAGAATTGGCATAAAATTTTCCATCTTGCTTCTCACTTTCTTTAGTTAAATATGGCTGCCCTTAAGTGTTGATATTCAAAATAAGATAATACTTCTTATTACTTATTTGTTTTGCTTTTTTAAAAAACAGCTTTATTGAAGTATAATTGATACACAAAAACCTGCACATATTTAATGTGTACAATTTGATGAGTTTGGACCTAAGCATACACCCATGATACCATCACCACAGTCAAAGTAATAGACATAGCCATCGCCTCCAAATGTTTCCTTGGATTTTGCATTCCTGCTTAATTATTTGCTATTGATATGGTTTAATTCATTGTTATCCATTTATAGTAGATAGTATTTTGGATAACTATAAATAAAATATGCTTTTATAGACTGACCTGTAGATCTACAATTAGGACATTTGTTACCTATGGGGGGGAAAATGTAGAAATCAACTTTTAGACTGTAACATATGGGTCAGTTAGGAACTTTCTATTCCTTTTGAGTCCACTTCCTATAGAAAGATTGCAAATGAGGAATCGGAAAGTTTTTACTGCAATCTAGTCTGGTTTTATTGAAATCCAGCAAGTCACACATAGAGACATATGTGTGTGTAATTTATTTAAACATATTTATTGTGTATGTACAATGTACTAGGCATTGCTCTAGGGGCTTGGGATATATAAATGAGTAAAATAGATCAAAATCTTTGTCCCTCATGGAGTCTGAATTCTAGTGGTGGGAGGGCAAGGGAAAGATAACAGATATCATAAATAAACAAATTATTTAGTATAGTGGACAGTTAAAAGTGCAATGGTAAAAAGAAAAATAGAGCAGGGTGTCGATGGTCAGGAGTGCTAGGCTGGGGTGGGTGGGTTGCAATTTTAAAGAGTTTTAGGGTAAGCTTCGTTCAAAAGCTGAGATTTGAGCAAAACTTGAAGAAGGCAAAGGAGGAAGTCACAGAGAGTATATCTAGGATAAGAGCATTCTAGGCAGAGGAGATAGTCAGTGCAAAGGCCCTGAGGCAGGGGCATGTCTGGTGGGTTTGAGGAACAGTGAAGGGAGTAATGTTTCTGATCTTGAGTAAGTGAACAGAAGAGTAGGTGGGGAAGTCAGAAAGGGCACAGGTCATGGCGGGCTTGTAAACCATCATTTGGAATTTGAATTTTACTCTGAGTAAGATGGAAGCCACTGAAAGTATTGAATAGAGGAATGAGATGATCTGATTCACATATTGAAAGGACCCTTCTGGCTGCTCTGTTGAGAGTAGACTGTTGGTGGATAAAGATAGAAGCTGGGGGAGCTGTCAGGAGACAAATGCAATAATCCAGGTGAGAGATGATGGTGGTGAGAGAGGAAAGGAGTCAGGGATATGAGCAAGGAAGTGATCATATGATTTGCCATGGAATTTTAGTTGAGTAAGGAGGCTGGGGAGACATCAGAAGGGTGAAGGACAGTGAGAAGTTAGTAGGATCAATGTTCTGCCAGTTCCTGTGGGGTTTAAGCACTGTTGGTGTGAATTGAGGTACTAGAAGGAATGGGCCTGAAGATAGGAAGTAGTCAGGAAGTGGGATCCATGAAATTTAGACTTTGGAGGTTTGTAGGTAATTACAAGGTGAAGAATGTGACTTGGGAGTGAGTGGCTTGGAGAGGGTGTAGGACATGATTATTGGAGGAGAGAAATTCAGGAAGATGCCAGGTGTTGGAAAGCTTGTCTATGTATGAATCGAAATGGCCAAAAATCAAGATAGGAGTTGTGTTTTAGAAAGTCATAGTGAACTAGGAGCTAAAATTTTCAAGCAATGAGTAGGAATGCCTCAGGCATCAGTAGGTGGCGTCCACAATGAGGGCCTGGGGAGGACTGAATCTGATGAGATTGTAAGCTAGGAAATTTCATGGAGGAGAGAGGGAGAATGTAATGAGGAGGACGTAATGTAATCTAGTGAGAAGGTAGGGAGAGAGGGAAGGGGCAATGAGAAGCAAGGGGGATAGCTACCCCACATGTAGGCCCAGTTGTGTAAAGGTTGTGAGAGAAGGCCAACACTCGAGAGAGAGACAGGGGAAGCAGGTGTTCAGGGAGGAGACAGGATTTCTGTTAGAGGAAGAAGGTCAAGATTACAAGAGGGCTACTTTCCCACTGAAAGGAGAAACGAGGAAATGTCTTTTCTGACTGAAGTGTATGCCTCACAGAAAGCTTCCCCTTTTATCCCAAGGAATCAAATCTATAAAAATGTACTGAATACCTGCGATATACAAAGCACTACATCTTATGCTTTATGCAAACACAGCGAAGCATAAGCCACTGCAAGACTTAATGGCAGTGATCTGCCCCACCATATTATTTCCAGTTCCTGGAGATTTTTTCCATCAGCTGGGCAAAGGGGACAAGTGATGTGGTTCTACAGAACAGGGAGAGGTTGGAGGATTGAGGGTCCTCAGATTAATGATATAAGCATCTGGCTCTTATTTTTCTGGTAACACTGTTCTGTTCATACCACTATGGGATCCTTTGATTCGAAGATTTATTTGTATTAAAACCTCTTTACAACACCGTCACTTAAAGCAGCTAATTATAGCCCCCCATAGTTTCTCTTGATGTTTATGTACTTTTTAACTGGTTGTAACCATAATGTATTTTTTTTTTACTTTTTACATACAATGTGAATCATTATATATTGTGTTGCCTAGGGATAGAAGAGGTCAGTCCAATACATTTATTTTCCAAATGAGGGAGCACAGAGAAGTTTAGCAACTTGACTAATTTGCAGAGCTAGTTCAAGGAAGCAACAGAACCTCAAAGGTCTTATAGGGCAATGTTTTTGCTGTGAAGTTCTTTCCCCTGCCTTTTATAATTCCTACAGAATATTCATAAATTACAGTGATATCAATAGACAGAGGGAAGAGAGCAGTGGAGTACAATGATGTTGATCCTGAGGCTTTTTATTTACACAAACATTTTTTATTACCAGTACTCCGGAGGTCTCTCCTATGTCCCTCTCCCAAAGGCAATCACTATTCGGACTTCTGTCTTTATAGAACCATTCTACCTGTTCTTTACATTTATATAAACTGAATCATAGAGTATGACTCTCTTTGGATCTGCTTTCCTTTGCTTAGCATTATGATTGTGAGGGTCACCTTTGTTGATATGAGAGGGAATAGTTTGTTTATTTTCAGTGCCGCATGGTATTCCATAATATGAATATACCATAATTCACTAACTTATTCTATCTTGGAAAAGCATTTATATTGTTTCAGTTTTGGGCTATTCCATGTAATACTGCTTTGGACATCTTTGTACATGTTTTTTTTGATGCACTTATTTACACATATTTGCTGAATATATACCAGTAGTGGAATTGCTGGGTCATAGGGTATGTGTATGTTTAATTTTTGTAAATACATCCAAACATTTTTCCAAAGTGGTTGCACTGATTTTGACTCCCTCCTGTAATGCATCCGCATCCTTACCAACATTTGACATGGAATCTAGTTCACAACTACCGTGGCCTTATCAAGGGACTGACCTTCTACTAGGTACTGGAAATTATAGTAAGTGTTGCAGGGGATCAGAGAGAAAGTATTTGATGTGGTTTCTGTCTTTGAGCTTTTCCTAATCTAGTTGGATGGCTAAAACCCATAAAGAAACTAAAGGATGACACAGGCAAGATATAATAGAATGCTAATTATAAGATTAAACTAATAACAGCTATATTTATTAATTTTTTGTGATTTAGTTTTGGTTCCTATATTTGGTTTTCTTTTTAAAAAGTATAAGCAACAGGAAATGACAGTAATCTTAATAGAAAAAAATAAATGAGTTGGTTAATCCAAAGATTTGATCAAATTAATTTTGGTATGTCTCTGAAAATCATATTCACTTTTTGTTTGGAAGATTTTTCTTTGTAAATCTATGAAAATTTCTGGGAAAGTTCTCCTATATCAGCAAATACGGGTAAGAAGAATTCTATTAGTCAAGATGCTACCTCTTTCCATAAATTCACAGTTTGGGAAAGGCTTTATCCATCATTTCTGATATATGTCATCCAGGCCACCTCTCCACCCTTTGGTGAGAGGAGCTCAATCATTATTAGATAGCTCTAACTGCAAAGTTTTTCTTTGTATTCATTAAAATCCTTTGTGCTAGGCACTGTGCTAAATGCTGACATGCATGACCTCATTTAATCGTCTCAATAATTCTGGGATTTGGTACTAGTACTAGCCTCATTGTATAGATAAGGAAATAGGTGCAGGGTGGTTAAGTAACTTGCTTGGGAGTTTCAAATGATTCTCTATGGAACTTGCTTGATTGGGACGGAACTGGGCACACAACGGGCTTGCAGTAAGCCAGCTGAGTGATTGATTCACCTTCAATGGATGACTGAATGGTCCGATCTTCACTTTAGTGGAGCTGTATCCACATATGTCCTCCATACCTCACCTACTTGTGTGGTCCTCTGCCAAACACTTAAGATCTCTGTCCTTTAGCTTCTTTATCTAGCAAATGCAGATACTAAATCTGATGAATCTTCTTAGCTAGTTGGACTTTTGTGAGGTTTAAATGTGGGTACTATAAAAGGAAAGCCATTATTTATAATAAAGTCAGCTAATTGTATTTGTGTGTTAAGGCTATTGCGTGAATTGTATGGGAATGTCTGAGAAAATTTCTTGAGACGAGAGTCTTGAGGCCGTCTTTAAGGAAGAGGACATGCTTTGGTTGAATGGTGTTTTGAATTTGTCATCCAGTTAAGTTGGAGGGAAAAAAACTCCTGGAATCAAATAAAATTCTTTCCTCTCATATTAAGATCCTCTTACGGCAAGGATATTTTTCAGTCTTAAATGAAATCTCTGGAATAAGATGAATGGAAGCCTAGTATTTGAAACTAGATCTTTTTCACGCAGCGGAGTAAAAACCCAGCTTCTTTGTCGTGATGCCCTGGTATGACTACAGAGCAGGGTAGCGCCTGACTGCTGCTACCTGAAGAGGATCCTCAGGATGTGAGAAGCTGTTACGATGTGGAAGGTGAATTGCTCACACTTTCAGGTGAGATGTTTGGCAGGATTAGAAAATGTCACTTGCATCTTCCCTAGTGTTGGTAGAATTAGCTATTGAGGAGAGACGTGTATGCCCAGCCCCTCCCTCATTTTTCTTCAATTACATCCTCCTGGTGCTGCTTCTAAACCAAGCTACCATCTGCACAAGACAATAGGAAGTGGTGTGTGTGGTGGTTCAGAGTGCAGAGCTGCAATGCCTGGGTTTGAATTCTGGCTTCCAGCTGTGAGGACTTGGTTAAGATATTTAACTTCTTGGGGCCTCAGTTTCTTCATCTGTAAAATGGGATGAATAATAGTCTATGCCTAAGATAGTTGTGGGCATTACATGGTTCTATATATGCAAAGCACTTAGAACAGTGTTTGGCATGTAGTACGTACTGTGTTTGCCATTAATACATGAAGTTTTTGTTAAATAGGGAAAAAGATACCTACCTGTGTTATAAAAGAGTATTGTTTGAATATTTACATCTAGGTTCAATCTTTTCTTTAATTGACGTGTGATTGGCATATAACATTATGTTAGTTTCAGGTGTACAATGTAATGATTTGATATGTGGATATATTGCAAAATGATCACACGATAAGCCTAGTTAACATCCATCACCACACATACACTCACAAATTTCTTTTCTTGTGATGAGAACTTTTCAGATTTACTCTCTTAGCAACTTTCAACTGTACAATACAGTGTGGTTAACTGTAGTCACCATGCTGTACGTTACATCCCCAGGACTCATTCATCTTACACCTGAAAGTTTGTATGTTTTGGAGCACTGTCTTTTTAAAGATGTGAGTAAGGAGAGGAGATGAGATCAAGGAACAAGCAAAGGGTGTTTTATAAAATTAAGTTTTCTGGACATATTTTTAAAATATTATTCTATATTACATTTATTCAAAAATCTGTGCATCTATCTTATCATTTCAGTTAAAACCTCAGATTTTCCCTCGTACTGACGTCCTGAATGACAGGAATTGGCCATTGTACTTTTTATTATTTATTTGTTTATTTTTTGTGAGGAAGATCAGCCCTGAGCTAACATCCATGCCAATCCTCCTCTTTTTGCTGAGGAAGACCGGCTCTAAGCCAACATCTATTGCCAATCCTCCTCCTTTTTTTTTTTCCCCCAGAAGCCCCAGTAGATAGTTGTATGTCATAGCTGCACATCCTTCTAGTTGCTGTACGTGGGACGCGGCCTCAGCATGGCCAGAGAAGCGGTGCGTCGGTGCGCCCCGGATCCGGGCCCGGGCCGCCAGCAGCGGAGCGCGCGCACTTAACCGCTAAGCCATGGGGCCGGCCCAAGGCCGTTGTACTTTGAAGGAAAATTTCTACTCTCCTTTGTACTGGCTTATTCCTTAAATTCCTTTGTTAAATGTATTTATTAAATTCCTTTTAATTTTTAGAACAGTGAACCTAGAGTTTTCTTTTCCCTCCTGACTTGTATAATTTACACTTGACCTGTGATTTCCTGTAGACTGTGACTGAGGGGGGCTGATCTTAGATCTCTTCTTAAAAGACGTGCTTAAAAATAAAACTTTGCTTTTCTTTGTAAACAGTATGAACACTATGTAATATTCCAGAACAGTATTATACTTTCTTATTTAAAAATTCATTAAAAATTTTTTTTTATTAAATATGAATAGCTTTTTGTCAAAATGTTCATTTACAAGGAAAATAACACTTGAGCAGAGCTAACATGTTG
This sequence comes from Diceros bicornis minor, assembly GCF_020826845.1. Classification (NCBI taxonomy): domain Eukaryota; kingdom Metazoa; phylum Chordata; class Mammalia; order Perissodactyla; family Rhinocerotidae; genus Diceros; species Diceros bicornis. The sequence continues at coordinate 7,903,270 of NC_080756.1, forward strand.
ACTTTTCTTTTAGATGCTGAAGTCATTTGCATGCTTCCTCCCTCCCTCCTCCCCTCCCTCCCACTCTACTGTCATCTCTCTCCTGGACCACTGTCAAAGCTTTCTCCCTGATCCTCCCGCTTCTACTTCTGCCCTCCTATGAGGGGTTCAGCACGTAACAGCCAGAACCATCTTATAGAAATGTGAAGTCACTCACGTCATTCTTCTTTACAAAACTCTCCGATGGCTTCCTCTTGTTTTCAGGATAAACTCTAACTTTTGTCCCTTGGCCTTCAGGAGCCACCCTGACTCTTGCCATTCTCCTCCGTGCTCATCCACTCCAGCTGCACTGCCTTCTTGTCTTCCGTGAACGTATCAGGTTCATTTCTCACTGCAGGCCTTTGTCCTCGCCGTTCCACTTGCCTGGGACAGTGTCCTCCAGACATGTTCAAGACTCACACCCTCACTTCATTCAGAGCTCTGCTCAAATGTCACTTTTTCAGAGATTCCTTCTCTGGTCACAGCCTCTCCCTGTCACTTGTTATCACATGACTGTTTTATTTTTTATTATACCACTCGTCACCACCTGGCATATTATGTACTTACTTGTTTGTTGTTTGTTTCTTTCCACTAGAATGTAGCCTCTGGAGGGTGTGCATTTTGTTATGTCCATTGCTGCATTTCCAGAACTTAGAAGAGAGCCTGGTTTATAGTGGACAATCAATATTTGATGAAGGAATGAATGAATTGTTGAATGAATTATCTTGGCAAGTATATAGACCTAAGCAGAATTTATGGCTGTCTTGTCAGATTGACATGCCATGCTTTGGATTCTAAATATTTGGTTCCTCTTGCTAAAGTGATGAGAGTAGAGAAATAGACTTTGGATAATGTCTGAAACCCCTCCCTTCCCAGAGCAGAGCCTGGGACAAGGGCTTTCACAGAGGTAGTTTATTTTGAGAGGTGATCCCAGGATACAGAAGTGGAGCACTTGAAAAAGAGAAAGAGGGAAGGAGTAATAGCCTACCCAAGATGCATTTTTGAACTGTTTCCTGTGGTGGGCAACTGTGACCCAATCCCATCGGGCACACTGTGAGAACTGTGTACCTGAAACACAGAAGAGTGGCGTATTTATGCATCAGCTCCCATATGGTCAAGGGTCTTACCAGTTGTTGCCTCCTCGCTCCTCCAGGTTGCACATATGTTGGAATGGCTGAGCAGTTATGCAAGGTCCCACAGGGCTGCAGTGGAAGCCCTGGGTAGAAAGCTGAGGAAGACTTTTTACCCCTGCACACTGCTAGTTGCTGAGGCACCGGCTGGAGTAGGGTAGAGGAGGGTGGGAGATGGGTCACAAGAGGTTACTGATCCAGTGACCTTCACTGTTTTCCTTTTAATTGCCTTAATCTGGATTAAATTGGTTCTTCAAACTCCTTAAGGGCAAGGTTGTGGCATTTTTCTTTTTGGTCACCTCCAGTACCTTATGTGGCATATAGTAGGCGTTGAATAAATACTTCTTTACTAATTGACTGCCTTATTAGCGTTATCTCATATTCATTTACTTGTGTTAGTACCCTTGAGTAAAACAAATAAATAAAACCCCAAAAAACAAAATATAGGCTAGTGTACATCTTTTATCAATGAAATGTAAAAAAAAAAAAAATCCCCAATCGGGGCCGGCCCGGTGGCGCAAGCGGTTAAGTGCGCGCGCTCCGCTGCGGCGGCCCGGGGTTCGCTGGTTCGCATCCCGGGCGCGCACCGACGCACTGCTTGGTAAGCCATGCTGTGGCGGCGTCCCATATAAAGTGGAGGAAGATAGGCACCGATGTTAGCCCAGGGCCGTCTTCCTCAGCAAAAAAAAGAGGAGGATTGGCGGATGTTAGCTCAGGGCTGATCTCCTCACAAAAAAAAAAAAAAAAAAAAAAAAAAATCCCCAATCAACCCATGGATCAATCAAATGTTTTCTTTTTTGGGGGGAGGCGAATAGCATTATTGGGATATGATTTACATACTGTACAATTCACCCATATCAAAGTGTACAATTTAATGATTTTGTATATTTGAAGTGCTGTCCAAGCATCACCATGATCCGTTTTTGAATATTTTTATCACCCCAGAAAGAAGTCTCCTACCCTTTAGCAATCACCCTCCTTTCCTCTCATCTACTCCAAGCCCTGGCAACCATTCATCTACTTTCTGTTTCTGTTGATGTGCCTATTCTGGATATTTCATATAAATAGATCACATAATCATGAATCATATAATCAAACGTACTCTCAAATCTTGCACATATTCATTGATTCATTCAACATGTATCTCCTGAGTACCCCCTGGAACCAGGCACTGTGCTAGGCATAGGGGTCCACAATGTTGAGAAAGGCAGACCTGGTCCCAGGCTATATAATAGAGAAGACAGACTGAAACAGACAAAAAAAGCCTAAACAAAATATAAAATAATTACTGAGATAAGTGCTGTGTTGAAAACATAGTATACAAATAGAGAAAACTGATGGTGGGGAAGACACTTTGAATTGTGAGGTCATGAGAAAAACCTCTTTAGGCAGGTGACACTTATGTGAACTTGAAGGGACTGGCCATATGAAGACGGAAGGGTGTTCTTTGAAGAAAGAACAGCATGTGTAAAGGCTGTGATATAGGAAAGAACTTGGTTTATTTGAGGAACTGAAGGTAGACCATGTGGTTGAAGCATAGGGAGTTAGCTGTGGGTAGGGACACAAGATTACTCAAGTCCAGTTGGGGCTGGAGGTGGGGGCAGACGATGCAGGAGATCGTTGTGAGATCATTGGGAGAGGCAGGATTTTGTTCTGTGTATGGGAAGCCTTGGAGGGTATTACACAGGAGAGTGAAGTCATTTATGTCTGATAGGATCGCTCTTGTTGAATGGCTAGTGGAAGAGACATGAGACAGAGAAACTGGTTAGGAGGCAGTTGCAGTGGATGAGGCTAGCAAGGATGATGGCCTGGAAAGGGATGAGTTCAATGGAGATGCAGAAAAGTGAATATGTTCAAGATATATTGTAGAGCACAGAGAGACAAGATGGTGCAGAGCCAAGCCTCAAACATTAGAGTTGAGATGACGGAGAGGGAGCCAGACAGACAGACGGAGAAAAGTCTCCAGGCAAGTAGGGAGAAAGCTGGGAGAAGAAACATAAGGGAGCCAAGAAGGATGGAATGGGCGACTGCGTCAAAAGCTACAAGCATGTCAAAAAAGATAAGGACGAAGAAGAGTCTGTTGAATTTGGCAAGAGAAAGGTCATGGGCAACTTTGAACAGAACAATATTGGTGGAAATATCAACAAAGATGGGTAGACATTTGGTTAGAATGGCCTGAAATGGGAATGGGCCTGAAAAGATGGAGGTAGTTCGTGCAGCCTATCAGGGAGAGTAGAGAGGCAGGTGGAGGGGTAAGGGAGGGAGGTGAAGTGTTTCCCCCCCTCCAGTTGGGATGTGTTGAAACATATTTGGATGTTAGTGAGAATTACTTAGCAGAGGGTGAGAGACAGACTGAAGTTTCAGGAGGGAGGTCTTGAGAAGGCCAAAGGGTAGGGGGTCCTGAGCATGGCTGGAGACCTTGGTCTTTAATGAGAATAGTGAGATTTTTTCTGTTGTAATCCGAGGCAAGAAGAAAAAGCAGGCACAAACAGGTAGGTTTGTCTGTTCAAGGATGTGAGGATGACAGAGCTCCATTTTAGGGGCTTCCTTTTCCTCAGTGGAGATGTCTGGACTCTGAAGAATGGTGAGAACATTGATCTTGAAGAGAGGGGTGGCAGAGATGCTCTGTGCAGGTGAACTTACCTGGGCAACGGGGCAAAGCACAGAGTAAAGGTATTATGTGCATGTAATATCTGATTGAATTACTTAAAAATGAGCAAGCTTATTGGTCTAGAGTGTTAGTTACAAAGTTGTGGGCCAGTTTGTAGAGTGGGATCTGATTGTGAGAAGTTTTCAGTGTCAGGCAGAGAGTCTAGACTTCATTCTATAGGTAGTAGAGAGCTCTGCAGGGTTTACATAGGTGAGCAAGCGATGTGAGGGAAGTGGTGTTTAAGGAACATGAATCTTTCATCGGCCTTCAGTGTAGATTAGAGAGGAACAAAATGGAAGCACCGAAGGGGAAAATAACGATCCTCTTAACACACACTCTTTAGTCTCTGTGTTGGAAAATTATTTTGCATCTCTTTCAGTATCTGTACCTAACAGTCACCTTTAGTGGAGTGTCCTCAACTTACAAATGGGGAAACTGAGGGTTAGCAGGACTAGAAAGGAAAATCCTGATCTATGAGACTTTCATTGTTCTGAGCAAATGGGCATCTACTCTCTGTGCTCTTTTGTCGAATGATAGGAATTTCTGACTGGCAACAATGAGATATGTAGCTTCTGACATCCACCTACTTTGTACTCTTCTACATATATGTGTGTCTTCAGGTTAATCCATCATTTAACACTTGTTAGCCTTCTTAGGAACATTCTCAGTGACCCATATATGAGGCAGAAAGACATTTTAATGAAATAGACTCCAACATAGAGCCCTGAATTGTATTTGTTTGGGAAGATAAGACTAATACAAACATACAAATTAGAAAACTATGGAAAAGTGTGTATACTTGAGAGCCTTGTAGTAGTTCACAAAACTTAAGTGCTTTAATCTTTAGAATGGAAACTTTACAAATCGGAATGGTTCATATGGATGAGTGGGATGTTGAAAAAGGAAATTACCAAGAGAAGCATTGATTTGTAGTAGAAATCTGAGATTTGGGGTTGAGATGTCAGTGTCAGGGTTGGAAGAGGGCATTCCAGATATGATAAGAACACCAGTTTACAGAATAAAAATGATTGTGGAATATTTAGCAGGCCGAGAGGCCCGGTGGAAAGAGCACAGACTCTAGTTAAAAGCTCAGTGCTGCCACTTTCCAGCTGTGTGACCTGGAACATGAAATGTAACCCTCTGTGGTTTCAGCTTCCTCATCTGCAGAATAGGGATAATAATGTTTGTCTTCAGAGTTTTCATGAAGGTTTGACATGGTGTAGGCATTGGGCTTGGCACTCAGTGAGTAGGAGCTATTATTTATGGAACAGTAGACAGAGAGAGAGATTCATCATTCATTCAGTCAATTCTTTCAGTGAATTTATGAGTGTGCTAGGCACTGTTCTTGCTTCAGGGGGTACGGCAGTTTATAAAATGCCCAGGTTTCCACTCTCATAGAGCTTATATTCTTGTGGGGGGGTATGTGTTGGAAGAAAAGGAAAGCAGTGTAGCTGAAGCAGGAAAAGAAGGTTGGAGGAGGTGGTGAGGAGCGATGGATGAGGTCAGAGAGGAAGCAGTGGCCAGATCATACAGGGCCTTAGTGAAGACACCATAGGGGGCTATGGTGAAGATACTGGATTTGACTGGGTGAAATGGGAATTTGGATATTTTGAGGGGAGCGGTGACATAATTTGATTTATATTAAAGGCTCACTCTGGCTGCTGTGTAGGAACAGACTATAGGGAGACAAGGGCAAAAGCACAGAGAGAGGATCTTGCAATGAGAGGCAAAGGGGCCTTTGGGTTAGGTAGCAGTGGAAGCTGTGAAATCTGGTGGGATGTTGGATATATTTCCAACAAGGAGCTGACAGGATGTGCTGATGGATTATATGTAGAGTGTGAGAGGAAGAGGGTAATCAGGAAGATTTCTCCTGAAAGGAGCCTCCATGTACTGAAATTAGGGAGACGGGGTAATAGCTGCTATGGGAGGAATAATCAAGAGCTCTGCAGGACATCATAACGTGGAGACTTTTTAGGCTTCCAAACGGAATGGATTGGGAGGAATTAGATGTGTGTCTGCATTTCAGGAGATAGGAAGGACCTGAAAATATAATTTTGAGAGACATCTGCACTTCGATAATTTTTCAAAGCCATGTGACTGGATGAGATGAGCTGGAGAGTCAGTGGAGAGAGAGAAGAGATCTGAGGATCGGGTTCTGAGTTATATCAATGTTTAGAGGTTAGGAAGATGAGAAGGAACCGGGAAAGAAAAGTCTGAGAAAAATTGAAAGAGTAGTGTTCTGGAGGCCAAAACGAAGGAAGTGTTTCAACAAGGAGGAAGTGATCAGTAAAGTCAACTTTTGCTAAAAAGATGAGTAAGAGGAGCCCTGAGAAATGACACCTGGGTTCGACAATGTGCAGATTATTGGTGACCTTGACAGGAGCTGTTTTAGGGGGACCAGCAGGGAATAAAACCCGATTAGAATAGATTCAAGAGAGAATGCAACAGGAAATTCAGACAGCAAGTATAGACAGTTTTTTCAAGAACGTTTGCTGTAAAAGAGAGCAAAGAAATGAAATAAGGAAGAACAACAGAGATGTTTTTCAAAGAGGGGAGATACAGTGTTTATTTATGCTAATAGAAAAGAGCCAATAGAGGGGAAAATTGATGTAATTGAACTGTATAATTCATGTTAGAAGTTCTGAGGAATGTTTGGATATTGGATGATAATATAGTTATCATCATTTAAAAGTCAACGAATGACTTTAGACTGTGTATGGTAGGCAACACGAAGCCTTTGTAGACACTTGAGTGGAGAAATGACATAAAAACCTACATAAGTGCGCGCTCCGCTGCTGGCGGCCCGGGTTCGGATCCCGGGCGCGCACCGACGCACCGCTTCTCCGGCCATGCTGAGGCCGCGTCCCACATACAGCAACTAGAAGGATGTGCACTATGACATACAATTATCTACTGGGGCTTTGGGGGAAAAATAAATAAATAAAAATTTAAAAACCTATATAGGTGCCTATAGTAAAATTCACTGAATTATTAATTTATAAGCATCAATATCTCTGATAACCCCCCTTAAATACAAAAGACAGAAAAGTCTCTGCATTGTAAACAGCTCCTCCTTAGGTAGGCTTACAATGTAGCGTATAACATGTACTTTACTATGTTAGCCTGTTTAATCCTCCCAACAATTACAGAATGTGGATACAATCATTGACTACATTTTATAGATGAGGAAACTGAGGCACAGAGATTAGGCAACTTTTCCTAGGCAGCTGCTGTTAGTGATAGAGCCGGTAATTGAACCTAGACAATCTGCTTCCAGAATACAGCATAAAGTACCGTGTGCTATTGCCTGTTCATGTATTATCTTCTAAATGGTAAATTTCTTTTAGCTTCATTTATAGTTATTTTATGAGGCTATAAAAAAAGTTCACTATTTTCGTCACTTAAATATTCTGCCTCTCCATTTCTGTTAATTCTACAAATTATATTTTGTTTGTTAGAGTTCACATATATTATAATATGTGTATCATTGTGCATAATTTACATATCACATACACACAAATTATATATATATATATATATATATATATATATATATATATACACCCCTTGATGTAGTGGTCAGATGCAGATTCAAGCAGATTAGAATGTTTTTAAAACTAGTCATTTTATAATTACATAGTGCTTTATTGTTTACTAAGTGCTGCCACATAAACAATTTTATTTAATTCTCATATTAATGTTAATCAGAATAGAGATAAATATTGCCCTTTAAACAAACAAAGAGTCAGAGACTGATGGAAACTGGCACAGTGCTTAGCTCAGAGTAGATACTTCATAAATAGTTGAATGAAAGAATAAATGTACAAATAGTCCCTAGTCATAGACTTGGAAGAACAGAGTGGTGATAGAAAACAGACTCCTGACGGCTGATCCAGGGCTTTTCTCGTTATACCTTAGTTGTCTTGAATTTTTTTAATCCTTATTTTTAAATAAAATCCTTTGGCTTCCAAGCACTAGCAGTTCAAATACAATCAGAGTGGTGAGATGGAGTTCTTTACTTGCTGTATCTTAAATTTAGAGCTGGTTTTCGAGTGGAGAGTTGTTGGGATGCCACAGGTAGCAGACAATTCTTTTGGTCAATATGTAATTAATGTCTCAGCAGGTTGCTAATAGAGACTGAATTGTAGTGAGTGCTGTTTTGGAGGTAAAATGCATAAAGAAAAGAAGATTCTCAATTACTGAAATCATTAAAATACTGAGGGTGATTGTTTACAGACACAGAGTGCATGGGTTGTTCTGACGTGGGCGCTCTCCAGCCTGGATATCTTGTATCTTTTCCTCTGCATAGCCCTCTCTCCATTTATTTTAGCAGGCTATGAGGGTATTGTGCTTTCTGGCCTCCTGTTTTGGAGCGCTTCTATGAATTTGCTTCAAATGATTAGATCTGCCAGATGCCACTCTTGAACTTGGCCTATTCTGGGGGAAGGCAAAGAAGTGCAGCTTCTCACATCCGTCTTCTGTCACAAGCTGTGAGTTGGCTCTGGCTTCTCCTCTCTGAGAAGGTGGGCAGTTTTAACACTCTTTCTGGATGAGGAAGGCAGTCACAGTGGTGCTGAGGGGTTTGGTAAGGAGTTAGAGAGCGGGGAGCACATATTTTATCTTCTTGGTTAGCCAGGAGCGATTTCACACAGCCAAGTGACTGTCGGAATGTGATGGGCCTTTGTCAAAGTCAATATCATGTGCAATTGTCCAAGTTTTGCTTTGTGGGGAAAAGTTAATGGGAGGACTCAGTTTTTCAATATGTCTTAGGCATGAGCCTTTTTTGGGGGAGGAGGGATAACAGTTCATCTTTGTATGGGGTACATGTTATTATTGTCTTTCTCCTCTGTGGATTGCCAGGCATTTTTCCACATCTTGATGAGCAGATACATGCCACTCTATTTTAGAGTTCCAGGCTACTGTACAAAACCAGTGAGCATGCACCTGAGGAACCACTTCCAGCTAACTCATGTCAGGGGGGAGCATCAAGATGCAATGCTGCTTTAAATTTGGCATCTGAAAGCGGTGTGATCAATACAGATGCTACTAACAAATATCTGCGTCAAAATGTTTTTCTGGTCAAAGGCATCTATATCACATCCTATGTAAGAAGCATTTGAGCAGCTGAAAATATATTCATTTTTGAGAAAAATATCATTCTTGTTCACAGACACCTCTGTACCTGCCTATATGCCGAGGTGGGATTCTTTCCATTGAAAGAAAGATGAAAGTTTTATTCCTAAGTGTCAAAATAGAGTCCCTACTATGCTTGTCTGGCATCAATTAAAAACTTAGACTCCCATGTGCTGCGGCACTCAGCAGAGAGGCCAAGCTGGCAGAGACAGCTTCCTGCTGACGCCTGTTTGCAACAGTATTTTGAGATGCAGTTTAGTTCAAGAGACACACTTGCTATTCAATAAAGACTGAATAGTCTCTAAATTCTGTTGCTGGGGCCAAGTTACATCACCAGAATACATGTTTTAGCTAAAACCTTCGTTTTATGGTAGTATGTATTTGTTGAGAGATTTTGTTTGAGTTTATTTGATTTGTTGAGTATAATTAAATGTTACGTCCTTAGCTTTGATCAGAGGCAGAGAAAGAAACAGCTATTTGAAGAATATTTCTTAAGCAAAATTGCAGTGCACATAGCAGGTGCTTTCAATAACCAGTTGTTGAATGAATGAATTGAAGACATCATGTACTCTGCTTCTTTAGGTCTCCCACAGGAAGTATCATGAGGAAAACTCCTGCAAGAGTTTATTACCAGCAGAGTTTGTCTTTCCCTATGGATTTGCTTACTTTTTTTTGATTTCATTACTTCCTAAATGGTTTCTGATCCATTTTAATTTTTAACTCAGCTGTTTTATGTATTTTAATATTATAAAAAATTCTCAAGACTCTAAATCTTGGAGCATTTTAGAATACATTTAGTCTGTTTCACTATGTGCTGCTTGAAATGCTTCAAGTCCTATTGGGGAATGAGGCAGGCATATATGATATATGAAAAAAAACCCAACAACAAAATCATCTCCCACAAAGAGCTCCCTCAGGAGAAAGGGACCCTCCCATTGAGACGTGTGAAGGAGGGTGCTTAGTTCAGTCTGAAGCTCAGGACTGAGCCATGGTGGCACTCCCATATAAAACCCTCCAAAGTTTGGGCACTACCAGGCAACCTTCCAACCTGGCCGTCACCCACTGTATCCATCAGAAGCATCAATTCATCCACCATGGAAGAACACTAATTGAAAGAAGGGTTTCATCGTGGTGATGATTTATAATCTTTGGCTTATTTTATGTGATTTAAACCTTAGGAAAATTTATTGATTTTAATTTACTTCAGCAAACATTCGTTGGGAGCCTCAATTTAAGTTGGGCAGTTTACCAGAACAATGGATTTTCCTCCTGAGCTTTCTGAGTACACTCTGTTGTGGGGCAGCATTTCGAGGTCTATTCACTTGCTTCCACCAAAGAGACCCTTTGTAAGATGTTACATTATTATTTCATTTATAGATTTTGATAGTTTACTTTAGGTGGAGGATCAGCCTGAATAATTTAAGTGCTTTTAGATTAGCCTATCAGGGGTTTAGGTATGATCGTATTCTCAGAAGTTTAGCTTTCAACAGGTCAACTGTCCTTCAAGAAGGTGCCGACTGTTTTGGACGCTCCGCAGATCAGCAGCTTGTAGGGGATCATATTTCCTGTCAGTTTCTAACAATGGCAATCTGCATTTTGAACAAGGCAAACACAAACTGCGGGTGATACTCAGGCTGTGCAACAATGGACGAGACCCGGAGAGAAGTACGTTTGCACATTTGCTCAGTGATGAGTTGACCAGAACCATTTATTCCTTTGTCCTGAGCCTCGATGGATTACTGGCTTGACACGCAGGCAGAGATCTGTAGACACAGCCCTCATTCTAACAGGAGCCAGCACTACAATTGCTCACCCCTCCTTGCTTTTTTAATTCAGCTACATGGAAGGAAGTGCATTATGATTTGTGAGTTGTGGAGCCTGCTGCATTGAGAGTCTTCAAACTGTACAGCAAGCTTGTTTTCTTTGAATTTTGAAAAGAAAAAAAAAGATATTTTCTGTCCTCATTTATGAAATTGGATGCTTAAAAATTATAGCAAAATTATGATTTTAATGACTTTGTTTATATTTGGAGGAGGACAGTCAGGTACATAAGGACATAATTATCTCTGAAAGGAGATAATTTGTCTGTTCCGTTTTAAATAATTCCTTAAGATGTGGGCCTGCTGGAGTTCATTTTCTTGATCAAGAGAATGATTTTATAGCCGATGGTGGCTTCAGTGCCGAAGAACGGGAGCCTCTGCCTGGAAGGTCTGCTTGTCTTCTCGCTGGTCTTGCTCTGTCAAGGCCTATTTATCTAATGTCATATTTTTATGTAATATTCCAAATTTGAATGATTTTAGTTTTCAAATGTATAAAGTTGGTATGCTTTTGACTCTTATACATTTATATATACATACTTCTTGGGATAAAAAAGATTTTTCTCTGATTTCTCTTGTACATATCCTGATCCTAGAAGTCTGAGAGTAAGAGCTGTGAAGAGGAGGAAGGTGAAAATTACCAGTACATGTGTGCTGAGCTCTTTCATCAAGGAGCTCTATTTTTGTAAGGACTGTATTTTATTTCTGCTTGAATGAATACCACATACTGAAGATTTAATTACATTTGTGATTTCATTACTGTTGACCAACTATCCACCCCCACACACACTTTTTTTTGTACTATATAATAATACCTTTTATTTTTATTTGATGCAATTTACCCTGATAGGAAGGCAGACTGAGTTTTACCATTGAAGATGTTAAAGGATTTTTTCCAGATCTCATGGCCAGTAAGTGATAGGCCTTTTTGTAGAACTGAGATCGTTTGACTTGGGTCCTGTCACTCTGTCACTTAGGAAATATGCTGAACATGATACAAAAGATGGTGTGGCCCAGAGCCACTTTGTGTGTGCTATTTATTTAGTGGTTGCCAGGGGAAGCCATTAGATCCCATGAGAAAAATGGGATGGATGGATGTGGGCTGAGTCAGGTGAGAAGGCTGGGAAATATGCAGAGTGGTCCAGTGCTCTGATTCCCAATGCATGCCCCACTAAAACACCAAACATGACCAAGAAACATGCAGACTGAAATTTCACATCTAAATATAGTAATCAGAAAATCATTTTATATATGAGAACATAATGTTTTAGTCTGAAAAAAGAAAAAAATCTCATTTGGTATTTCTGAATATCACAATTCAGTGGAAATAGGTACAGTGGCTTTGCCACATTCCAAAACAGGGAGCAACAAAGAAAAAGAGAAACGTGTTATTAGAAAGTTAGAGAAATCAAGAAAACTTTTGAAGAGGAAGGAGCTGGTGTTTTAAGTATGTGGTACTTATTTATTCTCTTTTTCATGAATTCTTATACTTTTAGTCCATTATGTTAATGCAGTGTTCCTGAACAGGGGAGATTTGTGACTCAAAAGTAAATATTAGAAACCTGAGAATTTGAATTCTGCTCACCAGAAATCATTTCAATTCAGACCTTAAAAATAACCCCATAGCTGGGGGTGGGGTGGGGTGGGGAAAATAGTGAGAGGTTGGTAAAGGGTACAAATTTTCAGTTATAAGATGAATAAGGTCTGAGGATCTAATGTATAACATGGTCACTATAGTTGATAACACTGTATTGTATAATTGAAATTGGCTAAGAGAATAGATATTAAATGTTTTCACCATAAAAAAAAAAAGTAAATATGTAAAGTGGTGAATGTGTTAATTAACTGAATGGGGGGAATTCTTTCACAATGTATATATATATCAAATCATCACACTGTACACTTTAAATATCTTACAATTTTATTTGTCAATTCTACCTCAGTAAAGCCAGCGGGAAGAAAGGATGTAAAATATCTCATGAATAGTGTTCATATTGACTACATGTCGAAATGACAATATTTTGGATATATTAGATTAAAGATAGGATTAAAATGTAAAAAGAATAAAATAAATAAAAAGAATCCCATAATAACTATACAGAATACTTATAACAATCAATGTATTTCATAATAATAGATGCTGCAAACTAAACCAGCATTGTTTTCCTCTCCTCAGAAGCTCAGGATTAGAAGACCACCGCTTAACTTTGTCCTTTGTGGCCCCCAGCAGCTAAAGTATGTGCAGGACAAAATAAACTTCTAGCGAGGACTATTTGCAAACTATTTCTGTGTTCCTTTTTTCACCCATGTTTAGGCCATATTATACAAGACAAAATAAGCCCAGTATCCCGCCCCCAGTCTTGGGGAATGGGCCCCTGAGCTCTCGGTGCAGGAACTAGTCTGTTGGATTGGTTTGCTTGTGTCAGACAGCGCTGTCCGTCAAGGCGAATGAAATGCGGCTTCTAGGGAGTAAATTGCGTGATCAGCCCAACTTCACATTCAGAGCACCGTTTGCCCTCTCCCTCTCTCTCCATTAAATTCTAGGACAGGGTTTAAAACTTCAGTTCCTTTCACTTTCCTCAAGTTTAGTCAAGGAGAGTCTGGCTTAAAATATAAAATAGGATGTTTATTCCTTCCCCAATGCATGTGGACAGAAGCTTTATGTTCTGACTTGCTCGCTGGTAGAACACTGCCACAGTTCTAATAAGGCTTGGTAGATATTGCTTTCATTCTGTTAGAAAATAAGCATCATGACTTAATGAGGACAAGTTATATAACCGCTGAAACGTTTCCAAATTGTCGATTCCTCTACCCATTGTTAAACTATACATGCAGTTATGTGTATGTGTAAATTTATGCACATCGATTAAATTACTACCGTGATAATTTATTTAAAACCTAAATACTATCTCATGTACACAAAATATAACTGAAAATTCTCTTTAGAATATTAGGAGTCTGTGAAGAGTCCTCATGGCTACTACCTCTTTTGTGGGCTCTAATCTGAATGAGTCTCTAAAAAGCCACAAAGGCTTTAAAGATATATGGTGGAAAAAGGCAGCTAATTCAGCCTGTATAGGCTTCTTTGCTCAGGCTTGCTAATATCTCCCTTAGCTGCTACTAAATAATTGAACACCATCTTTTGTACTTTGTTTAGTGTAGCAGAGCGGAAAGAGCCACAGGAGTCAGAAGACATGGTGGGTTCTACCACAAATCCTACAGCCTGACAGTTTGTTTCTCCTACAAGAGTGGAAGCTCCTTACACTGGGCAGGGCCTGGGCTCTCTTGTTCATTACTGGATCTTCAGCAGCTATCGTAATGTAAATCGATGTGTTCTACAAGTATTTGTATACTTTCTTTAGGCCAGGCTGGTTCTAGATGCTGGTGATAGCCCAGTGAAAGAAACAGATAAAATCCTTGCTTTTATGGTGTTTTCACTCCAGTGGAAGATGTGTGTGATAAGTACTTTGAAGGATAATATAGCAGAGTGAGTGACTGTGTGAGGCACAGTGCTCTGAAGGGTGGTAGGGGAGCTTTCTCTGCTAAATTGACACTTGAGCAAAGCCGGGCACAAACCACGTGGATACGTGGGGATAGAGAGTTCAGGGCAGAGTAAATAGCAAGAGATCCCAGGATACTTGATGTGTTCACAGAAGAGCAATAATAATAAACATGAATGAAATGAGTAAGCCTGAGATCATAGAGGTGTTAGGATTAGGACTTGAGATTATTAGCTTTGTCTGTTTAATTGTAGCTTTTAAGCTTGTTTTCAGCCTCTGAACAGGATGTTGCACTGGCTTCTCTGTTTCTTAAAGAGCAGGGGCTTCAGATTGGTTTCTGGAGTGCTGATTAATGATCCTAGGGACCTAGGACCTAGAATTCCACCCCTTCCCGGTGTTTATTACTTGCTGATCGTAGCAGAAAGTTTCCCAGGCTGAGTCAGTGGTCATCAGAATGGGAGCTTTTGTGTGTTTTCTGCCCCAAGGGTGTCGTTTGGATCATTGAGGGTATAAATGAGAGAGTGGATTTATGGGAGATGTAGTTTACTGTAAAGGAAAATGGGGTGTACCGCAGAAAATGCACCGTATTCCGGCATTGTAGCGCTTTTAGCTTCCCAATCGTGTACACCATGGCTGAGCCTTTTTAAACGACAGCAGTTTTATACCCTACTCCGCTGAAATCACGTGCCAGCTGTTTCCTGTGCTGTCAGAAATAAGCCTTTCTTTCTTCTTCTTCTTCCTTTGTTTTTAAACCAAATTTGAATGGACTGTGGAACCACAGGGAGGGGAAGAGAGTTAAAGAACTTTTAAATATATGAAAGTCACCAGGGACAGAGTTTTTAAAAAAATTATACTTTTTTTCTCACCCAGTTGCTGGTGGGAATATAGTCATTCTGGAAAGCAGTCTGGTAGCACTTGGTGAATTAAGTCAGCATATGCTCCCTGATGACTCACCCAGGCCTAGGTATACCCTCTAGAAGATTCTAACAAAGGCGAAGGAATATGTTTGAGGATTCTCTTTCTCTCCATCTATTTTGGTGGTATTGGGAGTGGTGCTTGACAGTTAGAGGCAGCAAAGATGTCCATAGCTAGGGAACTGAGGAAGTACGATGTAGAAGATGCCTGCTTAGCAAGGGCGCTTCAGGCAGCAAACCAGACATAAACAGAGCAACATGGATAGGTATTAAGAACCTGGTATGAGTTAAGAAAAAAGAAACAGTAAAAAAATGAGGTGCATAGTCTAATACTGCTTTTGTAAATTAAACCCATTCATATGAACTTACTATTTTTATAAAGATGTGGGCGTATTTAAGGACATAGAGCAAGCAGTTTACAAAAGGGGGCTATGGGGCAAGGGAGGATTAGGAATACATTGGAAATTAACCTAAAACGAGAGAGGCTTTATGATAATGATAGTGTGCTATGAACCGAGGCATATGATGATCTCACCTCCTTACACCTGAGGTTCAAAGGACAAAGAAAAGTATGCTCTATTATTTGGAAATTAAATAGTCTTTTCTGATTCTCTCCTATTGTGATTCCAGGGATGTATTCCTATGAGGAAAGAGCATCTGAAAGTAATTCTAAACAATTCACGAGCGTGCAATACACTTTAAAGGTAACTTATGTAAAAGAAAATAAATCATTTTCTAAATAAGCATTAGCATTAATGCTTCTAGTGAGCGTGGCATTTAAAGTGTTCTTTGATGGAGCACAGGGTTGGTAAGGCTGGCCTGTGGGAGATGGGTGGGCAATGAACGTAGAGGGCTGTTAATGTTTCCTTTTTGTTTCTTTATCCCATGATGCTTCATGTGTGAGACTTCTCTTCCAGGGGAGTCCCATATCCGCAGCTGTCACTAACTGGCCTACTTCTAGGCGCCTTTACTGGAGTGATGGAGCTTCCCCGGGGGAGGGGCGATGCTGTGCGCTTACTTTGTGGCAATAGTACTTTTCTCTTTGAGATTGGTTTTTCTTTTCTTCCCCTTATTTTCTCTGTTCTTCCTCCTTATGAACTCTCCTTCCTTTTCCAACTCTGATGAGACTTCATCCAATTCAGGACTTTTTATGAGCGGTACTTCAGTGAATTGCTAGAACATATATTACCTCACTCCTTCGCACTTTTCCTATGCCCTGGCTGTGTAGATTCACTTGGATTTTAGCATTTTTAAAGTGGAAAAGGTGAACTTGTGCTGCCAGCTTTAAGTTCTGAAATGATGATACAGTAGATGAATCACCATTTCACTAAATTTTCTCTATTTGACTTTGTTCCTTCTTTATTCAGGTGATATAATCTAAAAACCATGACCTTTGAGATGTTCTTCGGTGGCTTAATTTTAAGGCCTTCAATGAAAATCTCCTTCCCTTGTTTATCCAGTAAGGCAGTGCTCTCGTTGCCATACACCAACTCCACTTAGTTATTGGTTCCTCAAAGGATAATTACTATTTATCTAATTATGTGGTAAGTGCTATGCGGTGGCAGGTAATTAACAATGTACTGCACAATTACAAAGGAACTGTGGCATTTGGGGGAGTTTGTTTGACCAGAATTCATTTTAATGGTAATTCATTTTATACTGAAAGAGAATAACATCAAGTTATTTTCAGGAAAATGGCAAATGTCATTTAGTTTCACATTATAACCTATTATAGTGTAGCACTAAAGAAGCGAAGTGTATTCTCCCGTGAAAATGAATTTCACACACTTTCCTGGTTATTGGGGAACTAGGCTCTCGGTTTTTCTGATGGGGAGGCAGTGGCAAGTTTCGTTTAGGAAATATTGATCATCTCCATGTGTGCCTAGTTTGAAAAGCAATGCAAATGTAGGCCAAAATGGACAAGAATCAACAAGCGTAGCTATTGCTCCCTTGGGACTTCAGTTCTATCAATTTCATAAAGTATGATACGTGGACTATTGGCCTCACAGTCACCGGGAGGACTTTGAGCCTCACAGAGGGTTCTTGCCAAATGGCAATTTCTGGGCTCCCCCCCCAACTCCAGAGGTTCATATCAGTATGTTTAGGTTGGGACCCTGAAATCTGCATTGCATCCAGATAGACTCAAATGCTCCCTGGGTGAATCCAAGGCATCTTCAATTTTGAGAGCCACTAGGCACTGCGAGGACACCCAGGTCGACTGCGTGTGAATGCGCGTGACCTACGGGCTTTTTCTTCTTCATTCCCCCAGTACTTCCATCTGACATAGGTGCACCCCAACCCTCCTTTCTTTCTCCTGTAGGCACCTGCCTCCTTTCTTTTCAATTTCAAAATACATTTTCATTTTGGAAATTATTAAGTCCCCCATTAGAGAATCTATCACAAAATACTGTGACATTAATAGGTATCTGTCTTGGAAGGTGGAGTATGATGTGCATGATGAATGCAGATAAGGATGTTGGATTCACCAAATTCATTTCAGAAGACATTTATAGAGGATGCTAGCCTTTTGGAGATCTTCATTAAATTCTGCTTTCAAAGTAAGGGTTAATTTAATTGGGCAATTAAATTAGGTGTGCAAAGTGTTTTATATACTGAAGCAGTGGAGAAAATTTTCCTTCTTCCCTTCTAGGTTCTTTGGCTGGCCTAACAATTAAATAGATATAAGACAGATTAATAGGAGAAGAACAAATTTCACACATACAAGAGCCCCATAAAGATATGAGACCCAAAGGGCAGCCAGGCAATTGAGGCTTATATACCATCCTGAGCTAAGGAAAGAGCAGGCGTCTGCAGACACAGTGGGGAGGAAGGCCATTCACGGGACAAGAGGAGGTGTTTGGAAAGCGAAGCTTGCCCTGTTATGCAGATAAGTCTCTTAGGCTGAAAGGTATCTCCGGTAATAGCTCTCTTTCTGGTACAGGTACCCTTTCTGATGTAAATTTAGGCAGTTGACTAGGAGGTAAAGAACTTTTCTTGAATCTGCTGGGTTTTGATTGCCTTTGGCTCAAAATAGTCCTCATGCCAAAGTGTCATATCTTGGGGTGTCAAATTCTGCTCCCATTCGATACATTATCCCTTTTAATCCAACAATCTCCTGTTGAGAGAAGATTATTATACTCATTTTCAAATGAGTGGGAAAATGTGGCATGGAGAAGCTAAGTAACTTGCCCAAAGTCACACAGCTCAATAAATATTCATTGCTAAGTACTGCTGGTGTAAGGGAGGAAGAATAATTTTACCCTCTACCCTTCTAGGTTCTTGGCTGAGAGCCCCCCCCCTTTAATAAAAGACAAATTAACAGGAAAAAAACAAATAGAAGTTTAATAACATGTATACCTACTGTATACAGGGGAGATACCCAGGAAAACTGAGTAACCCGGAAATGGTCCAAGCCACCACCTTAAATACCATCTCCAGTTAAAGACAAAAGAAGATGTTGGGGGGTGGGAGGAGAGGCCAGTGATAGGAGGTGACCAGGAAAAGCACAGTAAATGAGGGTAAGGTTTTTCTGCAGATTTAAGTCTCTGCCTTCTCTGTTGATAAGAGTTTGTGGAGGTTTAGAGTCATCCTCCTCTTCGTGGTACAGAGAGGGAGACACTCTTACAAATGGAGATTTCCCTTATAAATGTAAATATCTCTTGCAAAAGGGTAACTTCTATTTGGTTTTCAGACTTTTCCTATGTCCGCTATTTCTTAAAAATAATCAACCTAAAATAATCCTTATGCCAAAGAGACATATTTTGGGAGCAAATTCTGCTCCCCTTCACTGCTTCTGAGCATCTTCATCATGGACAACGTTGTAGGGATATTTTCATGATTCCTTTAAAAGGAATTCTTAACGGAAAAGAAGGCAAATCCATAATCTACTGAAATCTGTGTTGTTCCTTCCTTCCTTCTTTACATCCTTTTCCCTTCCCCCATGCCCCCCAGACATCAAAGGATGTCTGAGAACTGATCAGAAGAATGAGGACACCGCTATGTTTGCATTATAACAGCCTGGCTGAAAGAAAGACTGATGTTCACAAAAGTGGCTGTTTTGCATTGATTTATCTTATGATGAGAGAAACAAAGTGAAAGAATGGCCACACACTCTAGGAAAAGACAGAAACCTGTGGAATTAAATGAATGCAGCCTAGAGAAAGCTAGGTGTTTAAAAAGAGTGACAATTTTACTTCATTGGTCTACCAATTATAAGACATACAAATACAATTTTATTCTTTTTAGAGGCCAGGTACAGGATTACTGACTGAGTTTCACAAAAGAAGAGGTTTCAGTCAGAAAGGGCTTGCTGACACCAGCACATCCATTGTCCTGGCTTAGCAATGGAAGCCACGACATTCAGTGCCCAGTTGGAGAACAACGCTGAATAGGAATATCAAACAATAAGGCATTTTTGTTTCATAATTTGCTCGAGCTCTTTATAACATTTATAGCGTGGATGCAAAAAGCATAGACTGTCTTTCAGGGAAGGAGATAATATTAAAAATGCTTATTTAATGTTAGCAATTTGGAACCATTTTAAAATTAGAGACAAAATATTTTATTTATCCAAAGATCTTGCTAAGAAGACTGATTACATTGAAATGAAATGCTGATTACATCAACCATTTAATAAGGTTTAGGCAGAAAACTTTACTTGAGTCTTTCATTTGGGATTAAAGTATATGCAATATACAATGCAAATTCATATGAAAAGTTGCAAATGTTTTGTGCTTAGAAAGAATTATTTTTAAGCTATCTCATTTTCTTTATAATGTTTGGATTATAATAAACATTGCTGAACAGATTCAAAGTAAAAGCTGATTTAGATGATTCATGTGTGTTTCTTTTTACTTGCTAGGAGTGATACTGAACCTCTTAATCTCAAGTCTGTGTGTCTGATGTGCAATAAGCCAATCACTGAGACATCAGTGCTTGGAGATGGAGAAAGGTTTACTCCAATTGACCAAAATGAGAAGGTGGGAGGATAGGTTCTCTCAAATCCACTTTAAAAAAAGAAGAAAGCAGGAGGTTTTACAGAGCTAAGGAGCTTGGGAGGAGGAGTTTCAGAGAAACAAAGGGGAAATCCATATTTCTTTCACTCCAGATAAGCTCTTGGGCAATCAGACTTCTGGGTGTCAACAGCAGCTGGGGAACAAGGTCGAAGGGTAATCGTGTCCCTATTGAATATTGACAGTACCCTGCTTTAGGAGGGTCCACTTTAAAATTGTTTTTATGATTTTTATTTTCAGAGTTAGGTATGTTAAAAGACAAACCGAGGCATATTAAGAATGTTAAGAGTTTAATTGAGCAAAAATTGATTCAAATCTGACAGCACCAAGCTGAAAGTAGTTAGGAGCATTCTACATACAGGAGCCAGGGAAAAAGCCTGACATAGAGAAGGTGTGGAAACCAAGAAAGGACATTTATTTGATTGGCTACAGCTTAATGCCTAGGTGGCTGTGTTGGTTGTCCTTCAGTTTCAATTTCACAACCTTGAGGCATTTATAGGCTGAGATTTTGGTCTGTTTACATCAGTCATCATGGCCTTAGATCCACCTCAGTCTCATGGCCTCCTTGTTTAATCAACAACACCAACTCAGGTTGTTGGGAAAAAGCATCTTGCCTTTTGATTGGGTAACTGGTGAGTCCAATAGTGGCTCAGTAAAGAAGTTGAAAAAGTAGATCATATCGTCTTTGACTTTTTCATCTACAAAAGATTCTTCCATGCTGATGAAGAGGGAAAAGTGACTTTTAAAAGTTTGCCTCTTGATTCCCTTTTGATGTTTCAGGGTAAGACTACTAACATCTAGAATTGCACCTGCCTTCTGCCTTAGAAACTTGTGCAGATAATTTAGAAATCTGTTGGTTCATAGGGCTTTGGCCCAGGGATTTGCGCTTATAACGATTACTAAACCCTCCCAAAATGATTGGCTGTATAGATGTTTGCACACAATGTAACCACAGGATTAGGAACAGAATTTGCCACCCCAAAATGTGCCTCCTTAGGGGCCGGCCTGGTGGCGTAGTCGCTAAGTTCACGTGCTCCGTTTCGGCGACCGGGGTTCACAGGTTCAGGTCCCAGGCCCTGACTGATGCACTGCTTGTCAGGCCATGCTGTGGTGGCGTCCCATATAAAGTAGAGGAAGATGCGTGCGGATGTTAGCCCAGGGCCAATCTTCCTCAGCAAAAAGAGGAGGATTGGCAACGGATGTTAGCTCAGGGCTAATCTTCCTCACCAAAAAAAAAAAAAGTGCTTCCTTGGCATAAGGGCTATTTTGAGCTCATGATTATTAAAAAATAGCAGACACAGGAAAAGCTCTGAAAACCTAGTAGAACTTACCCTTTTGTAAGAGAAATTTACATTTATAACAGAAATCTCCATTTGTAAGGGTATCTCCCTCTCTGTACCAGGAAGAGGAGGATGACTAAATCTCTAGAAACTCTTATCAATGAAGAAGGCACTCACTTAAATCTGCATAAAAACTATACCTTTGTTTGCTGTACTTTTACTGGTAACCTGCCATAACTGACCCCATCTTAACAACAAGATGTTAAAGCTATTTTTCTGGGGTGGTGAGCCAGCCAGGAGCATGCACAGAAGAGAAAATTTTGATCAGCCAATCAAAACACATCCTGCCAGTGCTTCCACGTACCAGCTGACCCTCCCTGATCTCTTAAACCTTACCCCATACCCTAGGTGGGGGAGACAGAGTTGAGAGCCTGTCCTTCTGTCTCCTTGCCAATCAGTTGTGCAATAAACTGTTTCTTCTTTCAAAGACTCATGTGCCATGGTGTTGGCCTCTGTGTGCATTGGGTGGCGAGCCCTTGCTCAGTAACAATAACTTTGTTTTAAGCCAATTGGTAGTGCATGCCTAGCTGTTACTTAGATGGACTGGTGATAACTGAGGCTTTTTAACAGGCAGTCAATTTGCAAAAGTTAAAAAAAAAAAAAGACCTTTCCCCCATTCATGTAGCACACAGGTTTTTTCACCAAAGGAAACTGCATTGATTAATAATTTAAGTGCTAGTAACCCTGCAGGTCTATAATCACGTGCACTGTAGAGACTGGATTGCATTCTGCTGTGAGCGTTGTGCAAAAGATCAGCTGTTCCTGGGTGGCATTGCTGCTATAACAGTGTGAATTGCACTTTTAATTTGTCTTCCCATCTGACAGCACATCTAATTATACTTTATAAAATCTGTTTTAAATGATACTTAAACCTTCCGTTGAAAGATATTTACATAAAAGCAAAGATTAAATAAACACTTAAAATTATATCATCAAATCATCTTAATTCAACCACCCCTTCTGTTGCTTTTGAAATGTAATATACATTTTGTTCTTACTGAGCTAATTTTCAACAGAACCACAGAGTGGCCAAGAACTACTGATGAGAATGGGAGTGAGAGATAAGAGATGACCTTTTCTTGCTTTGAAATTATTCAATCACTTAATTTACATATCTGAGTATTTGGAAACCTTTTTCTACCTTTCTTTTTAATTTTCTTTTGAAATTCTTTTTTTTCTTTTTAATTTTCTTAGACACACTTTTGGCAAGAGTAGCGAATAGGACAGGAGCATATCTTGTTAATTATATAGAGATTGCAAGATTCAATCACCCATCTTTAAATGACAATAGGTTACATTAATTTTTTTCCCTTTGTCTTGCTTAGTCTTTTTCTGTCTCTGTCCTAATTTTCAATATTGTTAACATAATAGCTGGTCTACTTACTGGAGCATCATTATCTTTACATAGCATAATACACATTCTTGTTCTTTTCTTCCTTTTTTTTTTTGAGAGTTTTAATAAGAATTTTTATTGTATCAATGAAGTTCTTTTTCCAGACATCTAATGATTTTGATTAGTATTAGAAACCGTCCTCTAGGTTAAAGCATTGATCCTCAAAGTTGGCTGTACATTTGGGGCTTTAAGAAAGTAGAGGAACAGAATTTGCAACCCCAAAATGTGTCTCTTTGACTTGAGGATTATTTTGGGCTGACTATTTTTAAGAACAAAAGACTCAGGAAGAAACTTTGACCTTCCCCCTAACTGCCTAAAAGAATTTAAGATAGAAGGGCTGTCCCAGGAAGGAGCTAATATCATAGATAACTATAGTATAATGTAAAATAGGTGTGGTAGACAGGGAGGAAGCCAGCAAAGCCGCTTTGATCAAGTTCTGTCTGTGTCCCACTGTCTCTAGATGGCCCAACAAACATTTGTTTACCAAACATTAACTCTTTTCATCTTCCTGTAAATTACCTTCTTTCCATTTGAAGACCTATACTTCGACTCCCTTCTCTTTAGTCCGGGATGACATGTATACCTCATTTTGCCTGACTGTCTTTGAGATTTTTCACGCTTATGTGAATTCCCTGTGCATGTGTATTAAGCTTTGTTTGATTTTCTCCTGTTAACCTGCCTTGTGTCATTTTAATTGTTCTACCAGCCGTGAGAACCAAGAGGGAAAGGGGGTAATTTTCCCCTCTCCTACAAAACACAACCGATGGCTGGTCCCCACTCCCCAAAGATTATAATTTAATTAGTTTGGGATGCAGCTGGGGTCTAGGGATTTTAGAACTCCCCAGATGATTCGGAGGTGCAGCCAAGTCTGAGAAGTGCTGCTTTCAAGGGCTAATCGAGTTTCCTTTAAAGAGTTCTATATTAACACAGTGGTTTCCAACTTGTCTGCAGGGTGGGATCACGTGGGGAGCTTCGAAAAATAGTGATGCCTGTGCTCTGGCCCCAGAGGTTGTGATTTAATTGCTCTGAAGGGTAGACTGGGATGTGTAATTTTTAAAACTCTTGAGGCTGGCCTGGTGGCATAGTGGTTAGGTTTGTGTGCTCTACTTCCGTGGCCTGGGATTTGCGGCTTTGGATCCTGGGCTTGGACCTGTACACAGTTCATCAAGCCATGCTGTTGTGGCGACACACATACAAAATAGAGGAAGACTGGCACAGATGTTGGCTCAGGGACAATCTTCCTCACATACACATGCAAAAAAAAAGCAACAACTCTCCGTGTGATTCTAATATGAAGACAAGTTTGGGAACCACTGTGGTAACATATAATTAAAAAAAATAATCTTAGTGATATTTTCTAAGGAAATCAGAACTTAATATGTGTTTGCAACATGTAGTCATCCTTGGAGGATATGTACTTGATTAAAATAAGATATGAAATGTCCTTTCCTCTTGACTGTTAACGTTATATAAGTGAGAAGGTTAGAGATACTTGGAACTCCTAACATTTTTGTAGTGCACTTTTAATTTGCATTTATATATATTCTCCTAGGTAGAAGGAATGGACCCAAATGACCTTTACTGACAGTATCTATAATCTGTCTTTGACAGATGTAGAAAAAGATGCATTTGTTTTAATGGATGTGATATGTTTGGAAGGGAAAAAACAAACTGTTCTTTTATACAATTCACGTGAATATTTTTATCTGGGGTGATAATATAGTAAGTGTCCTATTTTCTGGTACTAGGATTTGAGAGGGTACTGAGGTAGGTGGGAAAATCATTTCTGAAGTATGAGTACTTGATTTGGATCACGAGATTTTTCTATATGATAGATCCTCTACTTCTCAATCATGGATTTGAACCATCCGTAATCCAGTTGACCCCAGTTTAATGGTTGCCTCCCTGTTTCCCTCAGATATTCCTTGTCTGCTTCTTCCTTTTGGCACTTCATCCCCTGCTGCCCAGCTGCTCTTCTGGAGGGTTTACTGCTGCCAATAATCTCCATTTCCAAGGCCTAGTTTGTTCTTGGGTGCAAGTCACTTGATCTTCTTAAAAAGTCGTTTTACTTGTTGTTCTCCTTCCATGACAGATTCTTCATTCTGTCCAGTGTTTTCCTGCTCAGTCCTTTTCCCATTTCTAGCTTCCTTAAGTTATCCAGACCTAATACCTTTATACCATGCCCCATCATCAGGATTTGGCCAAGAAAACAGAATCCACTCCGTGAATTCGAAGTGGGAAGGTGTAACGCAGGAATTTAGGGTTCATACAACTTTGGAAGGGCTGGGAGAGTGAAATTATCACCACTTGGGTGTGTCTCCTATCTGCAGTCCTCCTTTCTCAACTTTTCCTTCTCTGTAGGCAATGCTGATGTCCTAGCCCAGCCGCCTGGTCCTTTATTGAATATAACTTTTTTTTTTAAAGATTTTTATTTATTTATTTTTCCCCCCAAAGCCCCAGTAGATAGTTGTATGTCATAGCTGCACATCCTTCTAGCTGCTCTATGTGGGACGCGGCCTCAGCATGGCGGGATAAGCGGTGCGTCGGTGCACGCCAGCGATCCAAACCCGGGCCGCCAGCAGCGGAGCGCGCGCACCTAACTGCTAAGCCACAGGCCCTCTTATGCATTGCCCTCTTACACAATGTGTAGGATAAGATTTGGGCAAGCAGACCAGGTCTTATATTTTTAAAATAATCTAATAGCCACGAGCTGGGTTAGGATTCTCCTCTTTAGTCATTGACTGTGTTTCCAGACAGCCTGTGTGATGCTGTCGCTTTTCACATCCGTTATATAGTCTCTCTAAAAGATAATAGACTCCGAAGTTAGGAAGAAGGAAAAGTTTAAAGTAGATTTTTAAAAGGGGTCTTTTTTTAACCTTAAAATTGGTTAGTGTATGAAAATATCTTTTTTTCTTAATAATAATAAATGTGTGTTGTTCAGTCATAAAGCATTTATTGATTACTTATGATAGCATTATTATATTAGAAACTAGTGTCATAAAGATGTTTCTCGACTTGAAGAGCATCTAATTTATTTAGAAGGAAAAGGGAAAAAGAAATAACACCTGCTGCGTGTTTCTTGTATGATAGTCACTTTTATTTTTATTTCATATATATAATTCCTGTCAATACTCACAATCACATTATTTCATTAAGAAATGTGGCTCAAAGTGGTTAATGAACTCACTGAGGGTAACCTGGCTTGTGAGGGGCAGAAAGAGTTTGAAATCAGCCAGTTGCTATGTCCCTAAAGCCAATACTTTGGTTCCACCCTTTACTAGATATTATCTCTAGTAAACATGAGAGTTCATAGAGATAGGAATTCTGGGGCAAATTCCTTATCTTCTTTTCTCTATCAGTCTCCTAATGTAGTTAATTGAAATAATTATCCTCGTAGCAACTCAACTGCCTAGCATTGTTTCAGTGATTGGCTAAGATAATGTGTGAAAAATCATTAGCACAGTGACTGGAATAGAGTAACCTCTCAAAAACTGGAAGCCATTGTGATTTTTATCATGATGTAATCATTCTACCTCTGAAAAAAATGAACAAGCAAAGCAGACCTTTATATATCCAAACAAACACAGCAAGCTCAAGATGCTGAATGTGGGGCTTGAAGCAATGATTCTGAGATTGAGGCTTATGTTGTGTGTCTCATATTGTTGCCTACTGGTTGAAAATAAGCAAGCAGCTTTCCTGTGCGTTATTAAGGCATGTAAAATGTAAGGGGGTGAGGCACAAGCTTCTCATACTGTAATGCATGTGTAGAGTACTATGGGAGCTCAAAGAAAGTGGTGTTTGGCTTGGAGAATGGAGCGAGTTAGGGAAACCTCTGATAGGGTTGTAATGGAAGTGCTGGTAGAGGGGTTATAGCGGATTTACTGTGTAGGTAAAATAGCATGATGAAAGGCCCAGAAATTGGAATAAACAAGTTGCATATGGAAAGAGAAAATGAGGTCAGTCCAGCAGAAATAAGGATTTTTAATTTCATTTTCTAAATATCTAGCCATCTCTACTGCCACCTAGAAGAGTAGCTAATGTGGGCAGGAGATAGGGAACATGTTTTCAACAAGTTTTAAATGGTAATATGGTGTAGTAATGTCTATTAAGTGATAAATACCCACTGAACCAACAAGAAGACCTCATTAAACAATGGTTGACTGCCATGATATTACCAGGCCAGGGCCAAGATTGCAGAAATGTGGGACTGCAGACCTGTTTATGGGCTTCATTGCTTGTGTGTGTATCATATATGGACTATTATCTTCTCTATTGGAGAATTAATGACAATGGTGAATAGATCTTCATCTTTTTTCCCTACTCATATGAGACTACGCAGAAGCAAAAACTCCATAAATCCTGACTGTTAAGTGCTTATTGGTTTGCTTTCTTCTGATATGTTTTCACTCCTCCTGCCACTATTCTTGATTACTTTTCAAGCACCGAACTGAAATATTTGGTATTTCAACAGAGGACGCTCCTGTGAACATTATTTTGAATGGTTCAAGGAGTTGGTTCAACTTTTACTTCAATTTCCAGAGCCTTGCGTTATTATGGGTTGAAAGAACAGTGTCAGCCTGCCAGTGCTTTTTGCTATAATGTTTGTGGTGTTCTGGACATGTTTCATTCAAACTGATAGAAGGAACAGTGGGGGTTAGTGTATTCTTTAGAATCAAATCATTTCACCAGCTACATAATGGATGGTTATTAGATTCTCTTTAACTTATCTTTTACTTTTAAATTATTGCATTTGAGGACTTTGAACTTCCTCTGGTATAGGACTTCCATGGAGTATGGATGGTTATTTCTAGTCTCTATTGTCACTTCTTGGGAGCAAGTCAAGTCCTTGGGTTCTTCTTTGCAACCCCACGGGGTCTAGCACAGTGTTCATATTTAGCAGGTGATTAATTACTGTCTCTTGATTAAATTAACTATTGCCTAGTTACAGAAAAGTACATGTGCTTCTCTGAATACTTAATACAATAGAATATACACATAGAGAAAGATACACTCAAATATCACCTCCTCACTGAAGCCTGACCCTCAAGAAATGGGTCACCTGTGATCTAGTCCCTCAGCACTTCTCACTTTTAATTTGGAGCAATTTAAGATTTGTTTGTAATAATATATGCATTTTGCCCCCAGGTCAACTTGGGTATTATTCTTCTACACATCTACTGCTCATTTGTAAACTTACTTAACACACTAGAATATACACATAGAAAAGCGACTGTTTCATTGACTGGCAAAACGTAAGGAATTTCACATTTATTCTTGAAATCTCCCACTCTAGTGTTGTAAATTGTCCAGATAGGGTAAAACACCTCAAATGAGAAAGTAGGAAGATAGAAATTGTGTTAGCATAGCTGCAGAGAACGAAAACGGGATCTACTCTACGACCTTGGAGATGGGATTACCCATGTGCTGTGCGTCTACTTCCCTTGGATACTACTGAGCTGAGATCTTTTCCAGTTTAATTCCATAAATATTTATTGAACATTTACTATATGCTCAGCCATAGACTTAATGATATGGAAGATTTAAAAGATGATCAATACCAACTGACACCCATTAGATAAAAAAAAAAAAATAAGAAAACCCAGAAAATAATAAGTGTTGGCAGGAAGGGGGAGAAACTTAAGCACTGTTGGTGGGATTGTAAAGTGGTACAGCTGCTGTGGAATACAGTATGACAGTTTCTCAAAAAATTGAAAGTAGAATTACCATATGATCCAGCAATTACACTTCTTGGTATATATCCAAAAGAATTGAAAGCAGGGTCTTGAAGATTTTGTACACCCATGTTTATAGCAGCATTATTCATAATAGCTAAAAGGTGGAAACAACCCAAGTGTCCATCCACAGATAAATAGATAAACAAAATGTATATACATACCATGGAATATGCTTCAGCCTTAAAAAGGGTGGAAATTCTGATGTGTGCTACAGCATGGTGAACCTGGAGGACATTATGCTAAGTAAAATAAGCCAGTCACAAAAAAGACAAATACTGTGATTCCACTTAAATGAAGTACCTAGAATTTTCAAACTCATGGAGACAGAAAGTAGAAGGGTCATTGCCAGAGGCAGAGGGGAGAAGGGAACGAGGAGTTGTTGTTTAATGGAGACAGAGTTTCAGTTTTGCAAGATGAAGAGTTCTGGAGATTGGTTGTACAACAATGTAAAACATGGGCCAACCCTGGTGCCCTAGTGGTTAAGTTCAGCATGCTGTGCTTCAGTGGCCCAGATTTGGATCCCGGGTGCAGACCTTCACCAGTTGTCTGTCAGTGGCCATGCTGTGGCAGTGGCTCACATACAAAAAGAGGAAGATTGGCAACAGACGTTAGCTCAGGGTGAATCTTCCTCAGCAACAAAACAAAGCAAAACAAAACAACATGAACATACTTAACACTGCTGGACTGTACACTTAAAAATGATAAAGATAGTAAAATTTATGTTTTGTATATTTCACCACGTATACTCAAAATGATTAAAACTGTCGAGGAGGAGGAAATTCTCCCCTTCTGCCCTTCTTGTGTTCTTATGGCTGGACTAATAATAAAATTGACACAAGACCATATTAATGAGAGAAAAACCCAGTTTAATATGTATGTATTAGAAATCATAGAGAAATGATGCTCGGAGAGTGAACAAAGCAGGCAGTGTATATATCTTTTACACAAAGAAACAGTAAATTTGTGAGGAATGACAGGACAAAGAAACTTAGGTTTGAGGTATGAAATTAGTGAGGAATTTAAGCAAAGTTTAGGCTTGAGGTAGTGAATTATCAAAGTTTGTCTATATAGGCTTCTCAGCCCTGAAGTCCTAGCTCTGGTGATAAGGATGCTGGGAGACCACCTTTTACATGGGAGATTTATTTCCTACTTTCAGAAGGAACCGAGACAGGAGGGTCAGGATGCCCCTTTTGCATGTCACGTAACTTTAATTCAAGATAATCAAGATGCTACTGTGGGATATTTTGGGGTGGCCTGCCCTGGACCCCAACAAGACACAGTTCCTGCCCTTAAATGCTTTACTTTGTGGTAATGAGGTTATCTTTATTTGAATGCAAAACTAAAGGATGAGTAGGAGCTAGCTAGATGTAGAGAGGAGAAGGAGGGAAGGCAGAGGACTCTGGGAGAGGCATATGGAAAAAGTAGATGCTAGGGTGGCTGAAGCCCAGAGGATGTGCCAGGTAAGCAGTGGTAACAGGTGAGCCTGGAGAGGGAGGCAGGCTCCGTGTTTTTCAGAAATTCTAGGCCATGTTATGGATTTTAGCCTTTCATGCAAAGACTGAATGCAATTGAATGTATTTCTGGTTAGGTGTTTTAGGCATTGCACAATTCCATGTTATTCTTAGCATCCCGGAGTTGGGGGCCGCTGGTTTGCTTGCAGTCTCAGTCTCATTCCTGCTCCACAGTGCCATTTATGACTGGTTAAGGAGTAGTAATTCCATGATGTTGTCAAAGTACTCTTGGAACTAATCTATCCCTGGGAATTGGACCTCTTACTTGTTGCTCCTGAGAATCAGTCCTCTCCTGGACTCTGGGGTTTAATTTCTTTCTCCAGTTTTATTTAGGTATAATTGACAAATAAAATTTAAAATATTTAAAGTGTATAATACGATGATTTGATATACATATACATTGTGAAAGCATTCCCCCCATCGAGTTAATTAAAACAGCCGTCACCTCTCATATTTACCATTTTTTTTGGTGAGAACATTTAAGTTCCATTCTCTTAGCAAATTTCAGTTATAAAATACAATATCAACTATAGTCCCCATGTTATACATTAGATCCTTAGACCTTATTCATCTTATAACTGAAAGTTTATACACATATAAGTGATACCATGTGGTATTTGTCTCTCTCTGTCTGACTTATTTCATTTAGCAGAATGCCCTCTAGGTTTATCCATGTTGTCGCGAATGGCAAGATTTCATTCTTTTTTACGGCTGAATAATATACGATTGTGTGCGTGTGTGTGTGTGTGTGTGTGTGTGTGTGTGTTTACGCATTACATTTTCTTTATCCCTTCATCTACTGATGGACACTTAGGTTGTTTCCATACCTTAGCTATTGTGAATAATGCTACTATGAACATGGGAGTACAGATATCTCATTGAGATCTTGATTTCAATTTTTTTGGCTATATAGCCAGAAGTAGGATTGCTCAATTGTATGGTAGTTGTATTTTTAATTTCTCAAGGAAGCTCCCATACTGTTTTCCACATTGGCTGTACTAGTTTGCATTCCCACCAGCAGTGTACAAAACTCTCTTTTCTCCACATCCTCACCAGTATTTGTTCTCTCTCTTTCTTTTTTGATAATAGCCACCCTAACAGGTGTAAGGTGATATCTCATTGTTGTTTTGATTCACATTTCTCTGATGATTAGTGATGTTGAGCACCTTTTCATGTACCTGTTGGCCATTTGTGTGTCTTCTTTGGAAAAATGTCTATTCAGTTCCTTTGTCTATTTTTAAATTGGTTTATTTGCTTTTTTTTTTCTACTGAGTTGTATGAGTTCCTGGTATATTTTGGATATTAACCTCTTATTGGGTGTGTGGTTTGCAAATATTTTCTCCCATTCTATAGGTTGCCTTTTAATTTTGTTGATGGTTTCCTTGCTGTGCAGAAGCTTTTTAGTTTGACATTGTGCCACTTGTTTATCTTTGCTTGGACTCTAGTGTTTAAAATAAACCTGTTGCCTTGCTCCCTGATTGAGTCCTTGCTTGGTTACCTGCCCAGTACCTCACTTTTCTTCTAGGACAGGGACCTATTCTTGCCAGTTACCTTCTCCCAAGTGATTGCTTGTTTGCATGGATTGTTAAGTATGGCCTTTCACTAAATATTCTGCCTGTGCTCTGCTAATCTTTTGGATTTTGGGGTTACATTGGTAATTAATCTTTGAACCTGTATATTAACTTCTTGATGGGAACCTAAAGATGGGTAAAGCATTTTATTCTTCCATAGGCATGTATAATCTAGTGGAAGGGGTTCCAGTAACTTTCTAATTCAAATCAAACTGCAATGAGTGTTGTGATAGTAGTTCTTGATGCAAATAATCTATAATCAATCCATAAATCAAAATTGAATGAGTTTATTATGAGCCAGACCTAAGGACCATATAGCCTGGGGGAGAGTACCTTCTCCCCCCGGCCAAGGAAGGAAGCACTCCAAAGAAGTGAGATGTACAGAGTGGTTATATACCATCTTAGGACAAAGAGCATACATCACATATGATAGGAATGTCCCTTTTACAACAGTCATGGGATACTTTTGCTGACATGGCAGGTCAGTGGCCACAATGTGAACTCAGCAGGTCAGTGGTCAGCAGGTCAGTGGTCTCAAGGTAAACA
The DNA here is from genome assembly GCF_020826845.1 of Diceros bicornis minor. Taxonomy (NCBI): domain Eukaryota; kingdom Metazoa; phylum Chordata; class Mammalia; order Perissodactyla; family Rhinocerotidae; genus Diceros; species Diceros bicornis. The sequence continues at coordinate 7,935,540 of NC_080756.1, forward strand.
CAGCAGGTTGGTAATTAATCCTTAGTTTCTAGGAAAAGATGCTTATCCTTAAAGAAATGCTGATATGGGGGGAAGCTACATCTCTGTCTTTAAGGGCATCATCCTTGTCTTTGGCACATTCTAAATGTTTAAAGCAGATGTACAATGCATGCTCAACAGGCCACGTCAGGCCTTTCAGGAAAAACAAGGTCAAGTTGAATTAGTTTTAAACCAAATGGCTTCCTCATATACTCCAGTATATCCCATTGCTTATCATTTATTCATCATAGTTGAATAAATTAATAATTCTTCGGACACATAAGAAAACCATTCTTATGAGGGTGTGTGGGGAGTAATTAGAGGTTTCATACAGGAAGTGCAAGTGTCGTTTGAATTGGGTCTTGAAGGATGAATATAATTTTGACATGTGGAGAAGAAAGGTGGTAGAAAAAGAAAAATCTGGCAAAAAGAACAAAATGAGTAGTACATAGCACTGTTCCAGATACATAGTCGAGTGCCTCGTACATTTGTTCAGTGTATGGATGACTCAATGAAGAAAGTGTGGGGTGAGGAAGGAGGAGTAATCAGAGATGACTCAAGGTTGCTAAGTTGGTTATGCCAAGACTCAGGAGCCTGGAGCAGTGGCAGAGTGGGTGGGGGACGGGAAGAGAGGGCTATTTAGCATCTGGTGAGTTTGAGGTTGATCTCTTAGAGGTTGAAGCATTCTGATAGCTCAGCTTTAGTCTAACTGAGCAGTGCATGGAAGGGAGATTTCTCACAGAGGAAAGACAGCGGGAGGGAGATAATTTGGGGGACTTCTACAAAAATCTGGGTTAAAATGACAGTCTAAATTAGGCTATTGGGAATACATAGTACGGAAGGAGCGATAAGATTTTCTAATGAAGAATTTCTATGAGGATGTAATCTGAAAACAAAGAAATCTGAATATAGACTATATATATTGATTACAAAAAAGTTAAAAACCAAATAAGCAACAAGAAAACTCTTATGACTCAGGTCCCCATCCACTCATGACTGCCCATTCAGAATTATAAGCTTGGCTATTTAATTACCTACTTTTGAGCTCCACGGTAACTAAGGAGAACACTAGTTTAAGGAAAAGATGACCAGATCAAGCCTTATGTATGAAAAATGAGAACTATTTCAGGGAGATAACTTATTCTACTTGAGTTCTGCTTTGAATTAAGCTGTGAGGCAGAACTTAAATTCCTTTTCAGGGGTATGGATTAAAATATGAAGATAAACAGGAATTCCTGGAAGTTGTATATTAACTATAAAGCATATGATCTTTAACAATAACCAGTGAATGAATGAAGAACGAATGTGGCATTTGTTTGGTTTTAATGTAAATCAATGTAAGTAGTGAAAGTATTGTTGTAATTGTAATCAGCAAAATTCAAATTATCAAATGCTAGTGACAGAAAAAACCAATATGTAGCTAAACTTTCTGCCGATTAGAGGGATTAGGTATTCTGAAGTCAAAATGGCGTTGAATGCTATCTCCTGTTTGTTTGTGGAGAAAGCACTATATCTACTTATCTCAAGTAGGTAACAAGATAAAACCAAATAAATTTGGAGAATCTTTCTAAGCAAAGCATTTTATGTTATAGAAGAGATCGAAACAAACATGGAAGGCAACCAGTATATTATCCTAAACAAACAAACGATACAACCAATCACATGGGGAACTTGAAATACACCAGATTGCACACAGGAGAAGTGAATGGAACAGCTCCTTGACCTTGGCGTCATAGGACCTGGTGTGCCATTCAGTGTTTCCGTGACCTTGGATGAGATGCTCATCTTCTTTAGACCATAACTTCTTAACCTGTAAAATAAGGAGCGGGGGCGGGGCGGCCTGCCCCACTGACGTTAAATTTATGTAAAAGTGCTGTGGAATATAAGCCTTATGTCAAGCTAAAAGCTTCCAGAAAACACAAGTGAAGGTTTAACTCTAGAATAAAATTTTAATTAGAAACTGTATAATCTCATCAGCCAAAATGACCAGTTATATAACACGAAGACTTGGGCAGAGAGTATATATCCAAGTAAAAATTATAGGCCCAAGTTGATAGCAAATACAGAAAGGAAAAAGAAGAGTTCTTGTTTCTCTCTTTTCATCAGGTAGTCCATGCTTGTGAGATGTAAATGTTTAGTCTAGCAAGGCAATTTGAGATTGGAAGGTTTTTTCAGTGAAACAGGAAGCACTACTTATGGTCATGTGGTAACAGCAGTGAGTATATGGGAAGGCGGAGCCAAGAGACCAGATTCCAGTCTTGTACACTCTCTGAGCTGCTCAGAGTCTAGCTCCTTATCTCAGAAGTGAGATTAATAATAAAGCAGTTCTCACAGGGTAGTGGTGAAAATAAAACGAATCAATATAAATTTAGTGAACCATAAAACTCTATTCAACAAACATATTTAGCACCAAAAACATGCCCAGCAGTGTGTTAGATACTGGGGCTACAATGATAATTGGACATAGCTTGTTGCCTTGAAGAACACACAGTGTAACGGGCTGGGTACCTTATCGTGCTATCTTATTGCCACTTAATTAGAGATGTGTGCAGAGTGATCCTGGAGCCCAAAGGAAGGAGCCTTGAACCCAGAGATATTTTCTAGAGAAAGATTTTGAAGATAGAATCATAGCATAAAACACCATACAGATTTTAGTTATTAAAATTTACATCCATAGACTTAACATGGTGAAAGATGAGGGTATTATCAAGTTATTTAAATATGAAATTTAAAATGTGAAATTAAAAACAAAAATATGACATTAAAAATTAAATCAACAAATTCCAGCACCAAACCAGCCATGTTATTTTGGATAAAAGTAATGCAATGAAGCTTTTGATAAACTGTGAATTTATGAAATCATTCCAAATGTTTAAAGAAAAAACAGAAATGTTTAATTCTGGCTGAAGAAAAAAATGTGGAAACTGAGTGATAATATATAAAATCAGTTTCATCAATCCATATATTTGTGAGATCTCTCAGAGTAGACATTCTCTCTGTTTTTCCAGCTCCACAGAGAGGCATAATGGTTGATGCTAGTGTGATGGACACAATCTCAGGGGCCCATATGGTTACCCCACGCTTTTGTTCCTACTCAGTAAAGCATATATCTAAGACATATATTTATATTGAATGAAAACAACTTATAGAACTAATGATAGAATTTGGTAAGTTGGCCAGATATGCACCACATAAAAGTAATCCATTGATTTTATTCTTGCAAGAAAAACCTAGAAACACTGCCTTTGTAATAGTGACAAAACTGTAATATACTGAGAAGTAAATTTAACCAGAAGAGTAGCAGACCTGTACGAACAAAATAATGACATCTAATTAGAACCATAAAACAAAATTTGAATAAAGGGATAGACATATCACGTTCTTGGATGGGGGAGGCAATTATGAAAATGTCAACTTTCCCAAAATTAACGTATATATTTAATGCAATTTAATGAGAATCCCAACAGATTAATTAACTGGATAAAATGATCTTATAGTGCATATGGAAGAATAAATGTCTGAGAACAGCCAACAAAAATGCGGAAAAAAAAGAAGAGCAAGGAGGCATTTTTCATATCAGATATCAGAGCATACTATAGAGCCTCTGTAGTCAAATCATTATAGGAACAGGTGAATAGATAATAGAAAAGAATAGAAAATGATGACTAAGGTAAATATAAGGAATTAATATTGACAAAGGTGGTGGCCTCAATTTTCTTCTGGAAGAGAATAAAAACAGATCCCCATCTTATGCCATAAACAATAATAAATTTCAGACAGATTAAAATGTAAAAAGTTAAAAAAATGTATAAATGACTCAAAAAATATAGGAGTTAGAGAAACCTTAATCAAAACTTACAACCCACAAAGAAAAATAGAAAAGTTTTATTTAACCACTTAAAAATTGAAAACCTATGTATGGAAACCAAAACATAGTTGATAAACACACAATAGATCTGGCAAATACATGTGGACATGATGGTTAATATCTATATAGATCATAATATATGTCAGACAAAGGCAAATAGCCCAAGAAAAATGGGAAAATATTATGAATATATTATTCACGGAAGAGCAAATACAAATGGTCAACAAACCTATGAAAGGGTGCTCAAATTTATCTGTAGAGAAATGCAAATGAAAGTAAAAATGAGATATAACTCTAGACTAGAATGGCAGAAATTAAAAAGACTAATAAAAAATTATTGGCAGGAATATAGAAATAGGTTATTCATATATTGCTGATGGAAATAGCTTCTTTCAAAGGTCTTTGGAAAAGTTTAGAATTGCAGTGTTGGGAATTGATATCATAGAAATTAAAGCATCTACATATAAGTAAATATTTATTATGGCATTTTGTTCTGTCGAAAATCAGAAAAGAAAGCACCTATCAGTAGCGTACATATCCACACTTTGGAATACTATGCAGCCATTAAAAAAGAAAATACTAGAGTTATACTGGATAACATGGAGGGATTTTCATAATGTATGAATGTGTGAGAAAAGAGAAGTTCAATAATATGATACAATTTTAATAAAACAAAGCAAATTGGATATATGTATCTGTACATATATTTCTGTGCACATGTAGATCTGTATAGGATTATATGAAAAGATAGGAACGGACACACACCAGGTTGCTAATGTAGGTTATCTGAGGAGCAAGGGTGGGGTGTGTTGTGGATGGAAGCTGGAGGAGCTGGGCAAAGGATGAGGGGACATGGGAAGCTAAATAAAAAGGGAAATAAGAAAAAGAAGACTGCCGTTCCCAAAGTGTGAACCCCATTTCTGCATTTGTGTGTGTATGCATAATTTAAATTAAAAGCATTAATGAACTAAAGAAGAAATTATCAAAATGTGAGTGAGAGATGGTATTAACAGCTAAGTATGAATTTGTCTACATTTGCAAAAGAAGTCGTTTGTAAATTTTAATATTTTATTTTTATAAAAAATTATTTGTGATCCACCTCAAAACTCAAGCCACAGTTATGAAACACTACTCAGAGCAGGGTTTCCCTATATTTTTCATCTCGTAGCACATGTAGGAAATGATAATATTTTCTCGGAACACTGGGTTCGTGGGGGAGGCTGTTTGCAGCTCAGTGCAGATATGCTGAGGGTCTCTGCATGCTCACTCCTGTGAGCCATGTGCTCCGCCGCCCAGGGAGAGCTCTGCTCTGGAGAACTGATGTAGCTTAAAACGTCCATGTGGCTATTCAGAATGTTGTAATTTCAGTTTTCATGATAGATGACTTTCTACTTTACTTAACCAAGAATCCTATTGTTACATGTGGATTATATGAGCTCATGCTAAGTTTTTAAAAAAGTGGGTAACAAATCCTTATATCCCACAATCCAGATTTCTCTCCGGTGTGGAATATTCTCAAAACGTACGTTGCATGAATGGTGAAGAAAGAGATGTCTATAGTTCATTCATCCTAATATTTAATTTTTCTAGAATTATCTTTTGAATTTTATCTTTCCAACTGAACATATAATGATTTTGTGAACACTGTATCGGAATAGGGGAACCGTATTTGCCAAAAGTCTCAGCCAAGACTGCTGTCTATTGTGAACTACAGAAAACCTGACTATAGTGGCTTAATTTTTCTCACATAGCAAGAAGTCTGGGGGAAGCAGCCCAGAGTTGCATGAAAAACTCCACATTTTCACGCGTGTCCAAGGCTCCTTCTTTCTTTTCCACCACCTTTGACGTGAGGCTTTGATTCCCATGGTCACGACTGGGATTCATTGCGTTCAGGAAGGAAGTGAGGGAAAGAGGCATTGCCTATATCAGAAAAGTGAAAACACTTCCAGAACTTTCCAGCAGACTTTTCTTTATGTGGTGGTGTTCAGAACCATGTAACATGTCACACCCAGCTACAAGGGAGATTTGAACTTTTAGCTGGAAATGTGGTGACAAAGACTCGGACCAAACTTTACTTAGGCTCCTCTGAGCCCTTCTTTTCAACTAGGCCTCAACTTTGGCCCCACTCCTGTCTTTGGCCTGCCCAGCCCAGTGTTAGCAAAGGATCCTGCTAAGTCAGTTTGGCGAGAATCCCCTTACCCTTGGTATTTGATCAAATTCCTCGTCTCCCACCTTTGATGTATGAGTCCTTGGCTCGTCTTTAGCAAGAATCCTATTAGGTCAGTTTAGCAAGAATTTTCTTACCCTTGATGTCTCCTCTCTGTAATAGTCTATCCACTGACCCCCTCACTCTGTTCCTTGGCTATAAATCCCCAGCTACCTTTGCTATATTTGGAGTTGAGTCCAATCTCTGTCCCCTATTGCAATATCCCTATTGTGATAATTTGGATAAAATCTTCCTTACCATTTTAACAAATGTCAGAATAAGTTTTCTTTAACAATGGCTCCTGTGAGCAGAAGTAGGTTTCTGTTGGCTAAGAAGAAGAGAAGAATGGATAATGGAGAAGCAACTAACAGTGCCTGCGACACCAAAGGTCTCCTTATTCTAAACACTAGTCACTTGCATTTGTGGAGCAAATGTGACACGGAGCATAAATTCTTGTGAGTTTGGGATGTGCATTTAACTTCCATCTCTGTCAGTGGTATATCTGGGAATTCAGTAAAACAAAGCTTATAAAACTTTCTACCTACGTATTTTGCAGAAGTGTTGTGAAGTTTAATTAGCTAATGGTTATAAAGTGATTTGAAGAAAGTTACTCCCAGTACATAATGCTTTGTTAGGTAATGTGTGAGTAATTTCACAAAATGTGGATAAGTGTCAAGTAATTAAAGGCAAATGCACTGTAGATGTTGTTGTGTGACTTCCATTAGTGTTCGTCAGAGGCTGACACACGCGTTGAGGAAAGAGCAGACCTCATACTGTTCTGAAATGGTTTTTGAAAAATCCTTACTCCTCTTTTAAAATCACTTTCACCATCTGCTGGTAAAAGAATTGAGATGGCTGCCTGTGAATTTAGCAATTAAATGTGCTAATACAGTAGTAAGAGAAAATGATTGTCACACCTGTTTTTTCAAAACAACAACAACAAACAAAACACAATTCCACTACCACCCCCAAACCAAAAACACCATCTGGTTTCCTGTGAAAACAAGACTTCAGATTCTTAAAAAAAAAAATCCAGCTACATTTTCAGGTATCATGTATACTGAAAATCCAGTCGTTTCACCCTCTTAATGCTTAGAAAAATTAGAGTCTCAAGGCAAAGAATCATCTGACTAATATTACTGTGTGTTTTCCTTCCTCCTTTTGGATTTTGAGAAGGTGGAGGAGGAGAAGAAACTGTGAAAGAGTTGTTTCACTTTACTTTGCAGTGAAATCCTTAGTCTGTCTGCAAAAGACAGGATTATGTATTTGTCTCTATTTAAGAAGTATTAGTGCATGAAAATTAACATGCATAAAGCCAATAAAAGGGTACATTGCTAAAGAATTCTTTACAAAAAATCTGAGACAGAATGCAATAAAATAGAGTCCTTTGACTCTGATATAGGTTCCCTGAAAATCTTTAGCAACTGCAAGAGAAAATTATTTTTTAAAAAATTGAACTAGCTAGCATTCATAAATTAGTGTGGGGCCTTGCTTGCTCAGCAAGAACCTACGTGCCCTAATGTAACCATGTGTCCTCCTGGCCCCTGTCTGGGCAAGATGCCAACCATCTGGGATTTGTAATGATTCAGGGCCTGATGAACCTGGATCTTACCTTATCTCAGAGAATAGCACATCTTGAAGGAACACAGAGCCCTTCCACATGAGCTACTGTTCCTGGGAACGCTGGTCATACCAAAGACAGTCCCTCTTTGCAAGCATGTAGCCTTTATTCCCCTGCCTATATAAGCAACCCCTTCTCTGCCTGCAGTAGTGGGTGCACAACTCCGTCCGGCCAGCCACTCCTGGACACTCCCTATATGTAAGTCCCAATAAACCTATGTGTCTCATTCACCGTCTCTGGGTCTTTTCTTTGGTCTCTCTGAACCCTATCCCACACTCCTCACTCAACTGGGTGTTGAGACCACACAGTAGGCTACTAGAGCCTAGCTTTCTGATCACTGTTATTCATGTGTTATCCTCTGCCACTAAATCTCATGCTCACATCTTAACAGAGAAATCATAATTGAGACTGAATTTAAAAATTTGTGTATATTATTAAGCTATTAATTTTAATATCACTAAAAATAAATTATGAAATTTGAGACATTAGAACTTCCTGGCACCAGGAAAATTGATATAAATAAAATCACCATATGTGCTTGATTCGTGGTTGAATCAACCCACCACTCCAGTGTCCAGTGTGAGAACCATGTATCATTATAAATTAAGCAATTTGTGAGATCCATGGATTTCCAATTTTGTAGTTCCTGCCAGAAAACTCAACCCTCCTCTTGACTATGGATTAAACTTAAAATTAACTTGATATGCAACATTTTGATTAAACTTAATTTTTCTAGAAACATCTATTGTGTAAAGGGAAACATAGGACAATATTGTGCTTGGTTTTTCATCTAAATGGTATAGTTAACATCGTGTGCCCAACCAATCTATGTTAACACTTCCTCTAAATTAAGCAATAGATACCAGCTAGTAAGTTTATAATCCAGATATTATTTTATTACTCTAATAATATGGAGAATTGAAAACACTATTTTTAGTAAAACTAATATTATTTCCACATACTGTAGTCTACTACATCAAGATCCTCAATATGTTCTTTACTGGGATGATGATATGTGTGTATTCAGGAAAAGTTGTATTGCCTAGCACCTGGTAAGCTTCTAAGAGTTGTAAAATAGGGCCGGCCCCGTGGCTTAGTGGTTAAGTGCGTGTGCTCCGCTGCTGGCGGCCGGGGTTCGGATCCCGGGCGCGCACTGACGCACCGCTTCTCTGGCCATGCTGGGGCCGTGTCCCACATTCAGCGACCAGAAGGATGTGCAGCTATGACATACAACTATCTACTGGGGCTTTGGGGGAAAAAAAAAAAAATAAATAAAATTATAAGAGTTATAAAATAAATGAAGACTTCAGGTTAGTAAATCTTTTCTGTGGTTTGATGATTTCAGGTAGGTCAACGACCCCTGAAATAAGGCTTGCTATGAGAAAAAGTTCCTGAAGTCAAAATATCTGTGTCGTAATGTAATAGCTAGAGATTTTTTTTGTCTGTTTTAGTTTCAAATACTAAAAGTTGCTTAGTATCATTCATGTACATGAGTTTTCCTTTTTGCACCAAATTGAAATTACACTTAACAATGTAGTAAATAGCTCACACAAATAGAATTAAGCACCATTTAGATATGAAGGATGCTTATTTTCTGTTCTGTCCACTTTATTCACCAGTCATATTGTCTTGTCACCTTAGTCCATCCCACCCATATATCTCTAAGTAATAATACCGAAGATATTTTCCCTATGTATATTGAGTTCTCCCACTGCAGGGTGCTGAGAGATGGGCCGGGTCAGAGAGAGAGTAATGTTCTGAGGCTGCTCCTCAGGGGAAAGGCTGGAGGAACAGGCAGCCATGGTCTCCTGGGATGAATTTTAGACACCTCGCAGCTGCGGGGAGGAACAGCTGGCCCAGAGGATGTGCAATGGAACAGAGCATTTGAGTTGCTACAGCCTTGGACCTTGGCAGATTCTGGACTGGGGACCCAGGGTTCTCTGCCAGAAGCCCAAGTTGCTACTCTGGGCCATTCTGGCTCCTGGAAGGCTATAGATTTGCAGCTGGTGCACGCGCAGTTCACGTTCCTGCTCTGGCCTTGGGCTCTGCCACCCCTGCACAGCCTTCGGGCGACAGACTTTCTCCCTGCACCTGGCCGGTCGTCTGGGGTGAGGCGCCACCATACTGTGATTCTGACTGGAGAAGGGGGTGAAGGAGAGGTCGAGGTGTCTTCCTAGCTGAAGCCACGGCTTATTAATCATACACATTTTTTAAAAATTCTTATCTAATTTTATTCATTGGCTTTTGTAATCCCACATAACATTTTTTTTAAAATTATTAAAGGGCCGGCCCCGTGGCTTAGCGGTTAAGTGCGTGCGCTCCGCTGCTGGCGGCCGGGTTCGGATCCCGAGCACGCACCGACGCACCGCTTCTCCGGCCATGCTGAGGCCACGTCCCACATACAGCAACTAGAAGGATGTGCAACTATGACATACAACTATCTACTGGGGTGTTGGGGGGAAAAATTAATAAAATTATAAAAAAAAAATAATAAAATAAAATAAAATAAAATTATTAAAGTATAATTGATATACAATATCCTATTAGTATCAGGTATACATTATAGTGATTCGATATTTATAGGAAATGATCACCACATAAGTCTAGTTCCCATCTGTCAGCGTACAAAGTTATTACAATATTATTGACTATATTCCCAATGATGTACATTATATTCCTGTGACATATATTTTATAACTGAATGTTTATATGTCTTAATCTCCTTCACCTATTTTACCCACCCCCACACATTTTTTTTGTGTGTGTGTGTAGGCTAAAATCTTACAGAATTTTAGCAAATAAATGATAATGGAAGCTGTAGGAAATGTGAATTTCTCAGCAAGTGATCGGCAATAGTTATTTGTCGCAAAGAAAAGCTGAATCATAGCTGCATTTCATTTGTTCTTATCCTACAATGTAACTTCACTGAAATTACACCTTTATTGAGTTACTGTTAGCCATTTTCTGGCTTGAAAGCTGGTGCTGACTTGTACCTATTTTGCAATGGATTAGTATCTTTTGCGTTTAACTTCTTGTTACAAAGACCTATAATTCAACTGAAATAACCAACTGAAAAATACAGACTAGGTAATGGCGATAATACAAAGTTATGGGGCTTTTCTTAGGGGAGTGTCATTTTCCCTTTGGAAAGTGCAAACAATGCCTTTGCGTAGTCCTCTCACTTGGAGGGGATGGGTTCTCAGGACACTGGACTGCCTAAATCTTTATTTTTTGCCTTTCTTGACCTCCAGAAGAGCCTTATTGGTTCATGGAGGAAATGAGAAACATGAGGAGGACATGGGATGAAGAGACACTTCGTAGTTTTGCTTTGGTAGATTTTTGTAATTTCTTAGTGACTACTAAATTAAGTAGAAATCTAGCTAGACATTGGCCTTGTCTTGCACAGTCCTATGCCCTATATGTTCCAGCTAATTCTCCTAAATGCTCAGTTCTTCCAATACATGTAACTCTTCTTTGCCTTCGTATACTGTCTTTAGCATAGAATGTTATTTCTACTGTTTCCATTGTCACAATTCTTATCCTTCAAGGCCCATTTTAAATATCACCTCCTACATGAATTCCTTTCTTATCTTCATCAGATATCAAAAAATTCTTTGTTTGGAGGCCGGCCCGGGGGTGGAGTGGTTAAGTTTGCGCGCTCTGCTTCGGCAGCCTGGGGTTCTCAGGTTCGGATCCTGGGTGCGGACATATGCACCACTTATCAAGCCATGCTGTGGCAGGCATCCCACATAAGGCAGAGGAAGATGGGCTCGGATGTTAGCTCGGCATCCTCAGCAAAAGGATTGCAGCGGGTGTATCTCAGGGCTAATCTTCCTCACACACACACACACACACACACACAAAATTTGTACTTCTCATGAACATGTGTATTCTTCCCAATCTACTATTTATTTCTATTCCTATCTCATTCTTCCCCACGAAATACTGTAAAGTTCCTGAAAGCAGAGGCCCGGTATCATTCATGTTTAAGTACCCAACCAACAAGAATTTAAGGTGTGGTCACTTAATTAAGTGGAAATTGTGTATAGATCCATATATCTAATGGCTCCAAAAGATTCCTGACATATTAACCATTTTTTTCAAAATTCACGTTTGCTTAAGTAAAGTTACTCGTGCAAGACATAGCCTTGTGCTATTCAGAATAAAGTGACATATTTAAAAATTGGTCTTTGTTCTCTAGGGTATGTTAACAGATCATATCTTTCTACTTTTACAAAATATAAAAGAGGAGAAATGATCTAAAAAAATTCATCTTGGTTGCAAAAACAGGCACTTGGCTCTTTATATGGCCACATATATAATCATATATATACAATCACATATTTAGTCAAGGAGCACACCTGATACTGAGACACGTAAATGAGTTCTCTTAAACTCTCATCCATCTCATTAATTTTCTATGGATTTAGATATGCAATTTTTAAGGCAATGAAAGGAATCTTAAAGATTAACAAATTGCAAAACCACAGTGTAGATAGATACATGAAGTTTATATATGTAGAGATAAAAGGGTCAGTTGTTTTTTTCTCTTCTGTAAATAGCAGAGTGCAAGTATTGTGTTTCTGAAAGTCTTTCTGCTTCCAATGGGCTAGTCTTTGTCAGTTCTTCAAGTTTTTGTATTGATCCCAGGAAGACAGGTATTTAACTCCTGGAAATCTAGGGAAGAATAAGTTAATTTTAGTTAATTAAAAAAAACTTGACCACAAGAACCAGGAGTGAAAATAGAAAGCCTCTGAAAGGGGCATGAAAAACAAATTGAGGATGGAAAAAAATTGATATAAACCTTGGGTTTTTAATATTTTACTTTTTTATAGTCTTTTTTTTTCACCGAAAGTCTCATAGCTTCTTCATCATTACCTAAGAGATAGAGAAAAATAATTATCTAATGAAAGCCTTGAAATGTTGACTGACATTTTTACCCTAGAGCATCTGTGGTGGAAAACAGACAGCACAGATATCTGTCTTGGCTCCGTCTGTCTTGGCTCCGTCTGTCTGCCTTCCTGTCAATCATCACCTAGATAGATGGTAGCATTTGCAGAGACTTGGGACCAGGCATGTGTGCACAGGAAAAGAGGCAGAAAAAAATGTGGGGGTAGAGATGAGGAGTATTTTCTTCAACAATCCATTTTCCTTACCACTTAGCCATCAGTAACACCAGGAAGAAAGTCAAATTACTGCTCTGGGTTTGGTTGTCTTTGGTTATCACATTGCTTAAAGTGCTTTGCATTTTTTTCTCAAGTAGGTATTAGTTAAGCTATATTTAACACTTTTTTTTTCTTATGAGATGAATATTGCAGCTTACATAACTCTCTGACTGAAGCCTTAAACGTTAAGACCAACCAGTCTCCATAATAGATGCAAATAGGCATTAGTTTGGCAAGGGTATGTCGTAATTGATAATTCCAGCATTTTGAAAACTGGGATGGTGATTCTATAATCAGGATTCTAGAGTTGTGGCATATTTGTAGTAGGAGAATTGTGGAAAGACTGTCTAGAGGTGGTGATGGATGACAAAATTGAGACAGCAGTGACACAGCAGGGTTATAACCCTAAAGATGAACAAATTGGCTATGCCAGTGCGGTGCGGTGGAAAGTAGTCTGGACATGACTGACTAATATTGTTGGTGACCCTGAGCAAGTAGCTTAAGTTCTCTGGGTCTCAGTTTCTTTCTTTGTAACACGAGGGTGGTGTACCTGGTTGCTGGGACCCCTTTTACTTCTAACATTTTCGTCATTGGGGACCTGGGAGTTCAGACTGCAGCGAGAGGGTGAATCTGGGGAGGCAGGCAGTGGAAGACACTTAGGAGTTCTCTTTATCCTTAAGCGGCACGCATTGAGGTTGTCAGCATCCTGTTTAAGGCAGATTTCCTGATTTCCTTTGGGCAGTTTTTGACCACACACAGAGCCGAGCTTTTATTAACCATTGAGAATGCCAGGGGTTTATTTTAACCCCTACAGTTGTAGCTTCAGCTAAATTTTGCTTGATCATCTGAAAACTAGTCTTACAATCTCTTTCTTATGTTCAGATTTATTTTCACACTATTAGACTTCCAAAGTTAAAGCCAGGCAGACAGCACCTCAATGTAACTCTACAGTTTGTGTCATGCCTTCTCTCCATCGCTTCTCAGTCTTCCAGGCACTTAAACAACACAGTAACAAAATTAAAACCAGTTTACTGCAACAGTCGCTTAGCCCAGAGACTCCTCTGCTTGTTTCCAAAATAAGAAAAGCCGAAGGGCCAAACTCTAAAGATTTATGGAAGTTGGAATTTCTTGGCAAACAAGATATTTTATCCTGTTGTAAAACCATAAAGTCGCTGCCAGGGAAATAGTAACAACTAAGCAGCATTTTATCAGGACCTTGCTGCCCATTTTCAAATAGATATTTATTTTAAATAGTAGTATTCTGAGAAAAGTGAATATAGTGTGTATACAATGCATACACACATTTGCATATTTTATTTTCTTATTTAACACATACTTTCCATATGTCGGACACTGTTCTAAGCATCTTATAAAAGTTAACTTATTTCGCATTTATTTCAGATATGGAACCCCTGTGCCAATGCACCTGTACATGAATTTACCAGTTAATCGAGTTCATGAAATATTTTCATTTTTAGCTACTATTCCTCTCCTAGCTTACCTGAGTGCTTACAGGCACTTGATATAAATGATCTGAATAGATATTTCATTCAGAGGAAATAAGGTATAATAAACGTTGACACGAGGGCGTATTACTGCCAAGATTCCCTGGGGCACCAAATCCTATTCAGTGGGTGTCCTCATCTCATATAAGCCTAAAGGGTGAATATGTTATTGTGATCATCTTCCAAAGGGTGCCACAGGTAGATTATTGACAGTCCTTCCAGAACCCATGAATGAAACTATGGCACATTTTTAGCTGTGTGTATTGATTTCCTGACTTATTTTGAAATTCGTAGTATAGACCTCAGTGTCATCTGGAAGGAAAAAAGGATAAACCGCACTTCCTTTGTGATACCGTCTTGACTTATTTCTCTTTCTCTCAATGCACTTCATCTCCTTTCTCTTTGTAGCCTTTGTTTTCCAGACATAAAGTAGCCAAGGCTTTCCCATGTGGTTCTGCCCTCCCCCCATCCTCTCTCTGGATTGTTTAATTTTCATCTCACATCCAACAGTCAGTTGTCTGATGGGAGCCACCATATTTACACATACCCATGCACATTTATTGTAGACATGCATGTTGATTCTTTGTTATTTTCATTCTATAAGGTTTTCTGGGTGGGGAATAGTTCTTGTCGCTGATATTTCTTCTTTCTAAAACACCAGACTTCTATTTTAACCACTTTGTTAAAAAAATCTTTCTAAGTTACATTATTTATTTGCCTGTAAAAAACATGTAGTTTAACCTCTTCTTGGTAAGATCATTTTTGTAAGCATCACTCTTCCTCCTGGGCCCCGTGGAGCCCGTTAGGAGCATCCACGCGTATGAGGCTGCCTTCTCCTGCACCAAATCTCCTCAGTTTGCTGCTGAGTTGATTCTTCTGACTTCTTCCTTTTTGTTCATTCTCATGTCTGCAAGTCTTCTTTAGCAGCATCCTTTTCTCCATCTTTGTCTTTTAGCATCTAATTTGCAGTCCTTGTCATTCAGGGCAAAACTCTTGTCTAGGAAAAGCCAGAGGAACGTGTTTGCTAAATTGTACAGACAAGAAGAAGTCAGTAGCCTCTATTCCAAGGAAGGATCCCACCTTTCCTGTGGAGTAAGAGGGGTGATGGTAGAGAGCTGGTTCAAAGACCGTGTCCACTCTCCCAGACATATGCAATATATTCATTCTTTGCTTTTCGGTTCCCATTGGCTGGCTGCCTACTCTCAACTTGTCATTGTAATAGGTTCTGGGCGTATAGCAGAGAAGAAATAGACATGGTACTTCATGGAGCTTCCAACCTAGTAGGAGAAAAACATACAGAAACAATAAAGTTGTTATTCTCAAAACAAAAACACCACAAATCACGATGCTGATAAAGGATTAATATTCAGAATATAAAAGAGCTTCTACAACTCAACAACAAAAAAATTAAATAAACCGAATAAAAAATAATGGGGAGAGGACTTGAATAGATGTTTCTCCAAAGACGATATACAAATGGCCAACAAGCATATGACAAGATGCTCAACATTACTAATCATCAGAGAAATGCAAATCAAAACCACAGTGAGATATCACCTCATGCTCATTAGGATCATCATTAGGCTACTATCAAAAAACCAGGAAATTACAAGTGTTGATGAGGATGTGGAGAAATTGGAACTTTGTGCACTATTAGTGGGATTGTAAAATGGTGCAGCTGCTTTGGAAAACAGTATAGAGGTTCCTCAAAGAATTAAAAATAGAATTACCATACGATCCAGCAATCCCACTTCTGGGTTTATACCCAAACAATTGAAAGCAGGGTCTTGAAGAGATATTTATACAGCCATGTTCATAGCAGCACTGTTCACGATAGCCAAGAGGTGGAAGTAACCCAAATGTCCATCAACAGATGAATAGATGAACAAAGTTTGACATATACATACAATGGGATATCACTCAGCCTTATAAAAGGAAAGAAGTCCTGTTACACACTGCAGTGTGAATGAACCTCAAGGATATTATGCTAAGTGAAATAAGCCAGTCACAAAAAGACAAATACTGTACATTCTACTTGTATGAGGTATCTAAAGTAATCAAATTCATAGGAACAGAAAGTGGAATGATGTGGTTCCCAGAGGCTGGAAGGAGGGGGAAAGGGCACTTGTTATTTAAGGGATGTAGAGTTTCAGTTTCATAAGATGAAAAAGTTCTGAAGATCTATTTCACAACAACGTGACAGTACTTAAGACTACTGAAGTGTGCACTTAAAGATGGAGACCAAGGAGAGCTGATGGTGTAGTTCCAATCTGAGTCCAAGGGCCTGGGAACCAGGAGAGCTGATGGTATAAATTCCATCAAAAGCTGGCAAAAGCCAGAGAGCTAAGAAGAGCTGATCTTTCAGTTCGAGTCTGAAGGCAGGAAAAGACCAATGTCCTAGCTCAAGCAATCAGGCAGGAGGAGGTTCCTTCTTTCTTGAGGGAGTGGCAGCCTTTTTGTTTTATTCAGGCCTTCAACAGATTGGATGAGGCCCACCCACAGTAGGAGAGTAATCCACTTTACTTAGTCTACTGATGCAAATGTTAATCTCATCCAAAAATGCCTTCACTGACACACCCAGAATAAAGTTAGACCAAATATCTGGGCACCCAGTGGCCTAGTCAAGTTGACATAAAGTCAACCACCATCACAAGTGCTAAGCAGTAAAAAGACAGAGAGGACCTACTTAAGTAAGAGAGTTAGGGAGTCTTGAGTGGGAGATGATATCTAAGGTGAGAGAGGAGTGACGAGCAGGACTCAGCTATGGAGGGAGGCAGTTACCTAACTTCTGCTCATCTCTTCCAATGGATATAATGGAGTGTGGACTCTAGAGCTGAGATGCTAAGTGGTCACTATTGTTGTATTTGTGTAAAACATACATAGAATGTAACTAAGAATTACAATGCAAACAACCAAATATATACCACCCTGGTCAATAAACAGATCATTTACGACATCCCCAAAGCTCCCCGTGATCACAATAAATTCTCTCTTCCCAAGAGGAAACCAGTATCCTGTCATTTGTGACAATCAATCGTTTGATTTTTATATTTTTAAAATTTAAGTGTCCATGAGGAAACAACATAGCTTTGCTCTGCCGGGTGTTGTGCTTTATATGAATGGAACTATTCTGAATATGTTAGTTAACCTTGACAGTGACCTTCCACGTTTCTGATCGTCTTTATTTACCTTATTTCCAGCATCTCCAGGAGTGCCTCACTATTGCCCCACATGCTTCTATGGACAACATTTACCTCTGGTTGATTTCTCTTGGCTTCCAGATTGGTAAACGTTTATATTAGAAGTCCTTTGCGTTGAGGTTATGCTTACTTCAGATTTCAAATATTAGGGACTGCCTGGGTTTTAGTCTTGGCTGTGACACTTATTAGCTGTGTAATCTTGTGCAAGTTAGTTAACTTCTTGGCTCTGTGGAATGGAGATAATAATAGAATCCATACTATGGGATTGTGAAGATGGAAAATGTTAATATATGTAAAGTGCATACCACAGTGTCTGGCAAATAATAACACTTAATAACTGTTAAAGTTTATTATAACAATGAAGGGTTCTTGTGTAGATTAAATGAAAAAAACTTGGCAGAGTGCCTGCCTGGCACATAACAGGTACTCAGTCATTCTTAGTATGGTTTCTCTATTTTCTTTCAGATTAGAGGGCTGTTTTTCAGATGCTAGAGGTTTCTATAAGTTTGACACCTGGATAAATGAATTTCCTTAAAGAATGCTTGTATGTATCTTTATGTATCTGTACTATTATCACATCCTGTTCATACTTCTTTATTCAACAGGTATTTTTGAGGCTTACCCTGTGTCAGGACTTGTGCTAAGCTCTTGAGATCTAAAAATGAATGACACGTCTTTGCTTTGAAGTGGAGAAGTCTTGTAGGGCACACAGATGCATAAAGCATAATGTCCCAGTGCTCTCATGAATACCCCAAAGTAACAGGGAGAACCTTGACTTTCAGGGGTCAGAAAATTCACCTTCTTAGAGTGTATATTGCTGGAGGAGAATTTTGAAGGATTGGTGGGAAAAGGTGGGGCTTCCAACCAGTAGGCAGAATGGAAAGAGTACCAGTCAATTTCCAGACGGGAAGCATCATGTGATCCCTGGTACATCACTGTTTTTCAGTTGTTGTACAGAAGCTTGTGATTAAATAGGTGACGAAGTTCTTAATTTTGGCAAGAACTAATTTTGTCTACAACATTAATCCATTAGACCAGAACTGTCCAATAAAATATAATGAGAGCCAATATGTCGTTTAAAAATTTCTAGTAGTCACATTTAAAAAAGTAAAAAGAAATAGTTGAAATTAATTTTAAAGATTTTTTTTACCCAACATATCTAAAATATTATAATTTACTGTGTAATCAATGTAAAAATTATTAATGATATATTTTAAGTTCTTTTTTGGCACTAAGTCTTCAAAATTTGGTGTGCAGTTTACAGTTACAGTATATTCAATTCAGATTCTAAATTTCCATAGAAAATACTTGATCTGTATTTAAATTACATAAAATTACAGTTAAAAAAGATTCACATATGCAGCTTCTTCAAAACATACATAAAAGATTTTAAATAACTGAATCAGGTATAAGTTTTAGAATTAAAATTTAAATTAATTATATTTAAGTAAAATTAAAATTAAAAATTCAGTTCCTAACTCACATGAGTCATATTTTGAATATTCAATAGCCACATATGACTAGTGGCTCCTGTGTTGGACAACCTGATATTAAACTACATTTCCTTTAAGTAAATGAATACCATTTCTCCTAATGAAGCCAAATGATAAACTTACAACTATAGTATCCTCTTGGCTTCATGAAGTGGTTTATAGATATGACCAGTGTTTACACTTCTTCTGAAGTTACCTTAATAGCCACGATTTACTGAAGGTCTACTCTTGCTTCCACTTGTGTATATCCAGAGATCAATTCTTGGTTGTCCTCTTACTTGACCTCTAAGCAGCCTGTGATGCAGTGATGTCCTCCTTCTCCTGGACACATTCTCCTGGGATCCATGCCATCACACTCTCCTCGTTTTCCCTTAACCTCACTGGCTGGTCCTTCTCAATTTCCTTTGCACTGACCTCTAAGTGTTGAAAGGCTCAGATCTCAGTTTTTGGACCTTTTCTTCACTCATTCTTCTGTAATCCTATCTAGTCTCATAACTCTAGATATCATCAACATGTTGATGACTCCCACATTTGAATCTCTAGCCCAGAACTTTCCCTGAGCTCCAGACTCATATGTCTACTCTAGTGCCTAGTGTGATGTCTAATACACATCTCCAGTATAATGTATCTAAAGTTGACTTCCTGAATCCCCATGAACAAGTTCTGCCAGTCTTCCCCATCTTGCTTAATGGCAACTCTATCCTTCCAGTTCCTCTGGGCAAGGACCTTGGAGACATTCTTGCCTCCTCTCTTTCTTTTACACCCTCTAACAAATCCATCAGCAAATCCTATTGACTTTACTTTCAAAAACACGTCCTAAATCTAACCACTTCTCATCACTTTTTTTCTGCTACTATCCTGGTTCTAAGCCACCGTCATCCTCATCTGAATAATTACGACAGCCTCCTAACTGCGCTCCCACTTTTGCCTAGTCCAGTCTATTCTCAATCCAGAACCCATAACATGATACTTTGTGCAAAACTCCAATGGCTTCCCATGTCTAAATGGAAGCCGAAATTCTGATGGTCTCACAGTTCTGCTCGGACCTGATTTCCTCCCCACCGTCTGGGCTTATTGGCCTCTGGGCTGTTCAAGGAACATGAGCTCCTGTGTCAAGGGTCCCGTGTCAAGACCTTTGCACTCACTGTTCCCTTGGCCTAGTTTCCTCTTCCTCCATTCTGCACAACTCTCTTGCTCACCTCTTCAGACCTTTACTCAAAGGTTACCCTTTCCGGGAGGCCTTCTCTGACCAGCAGGCCCATTCCTAGCTTACCTGGCACCTCTGTGTAAATAAAAAATGGTGCCCACCCTGGGGCCATGGCTCTGTGGTTCACAGATAGACCAGCAGGCTGCTCGGCCACTGCCTTGAAAGATACTGAGGCGCATTGTAATCTATATGAGTGTCATCTCTAGAGCAAGCTGCCTGAGTCGGTTTTGTGCTCAGAAAAAGGCCCCTTCCTCCGGGCGGTTTTCAGCCCCCATGAGCCCTCTCAGCTAGGCACCTTTGTGGAGTGTTCAACATGCACACTGTCATGCTGAGACCCTGATGAGTACTCCCCCCACCTCCCACCGTGCGTCTCCTTATCCCCCTTCTCACTTTTTCTCCATAGCATCTACCACCATCTAAGAAATGCAGACATAGGGCCCCTTGTTCATAAAGTATTAAGAATTTTAAGACTGCAACAGCAGAGTATTAAATGAAGCAGATGTCCTTCTGAGCTCAGGGCCTTGTGCACTTACACAGGTTGTGTGCCCATGAAGCTGGCACTGCCATCATCTGAAAGACTATAGATTTTACTTAGTCATTCTGTTTAATCTGTTTTCCCATCCCCGAATATAAG
Organism: Diceros bicornis minor; assembly: GCF_020826845.1. Classification (NCBI taxonomy): domain Eukaryota; kingdom Metazoa; phylum Chordata; class Mammalia; order Perissodactyla; family Rhinocerotidae; genus Diceros; species Diceros bicornis. The sequence goes on from NC_080756.1 coordinate 7,956,457, forward strand.
CTCAATGGGGCAGATTTTTCTGTTCCATTCTCTGTTGTATCTGCAGCAGCTAGAACAGATTATGTGTTGAATAAGTGAATGTGCTAAGTACTAGGCTATATGCTTTAAATGTATGATCTCTAAAGCCAATTTTACAGATGAGAAAGCTGAGTAAGACAACGCTGTTAGATCTGTTGTCACATGTCTGTGTAGGTGCGGGAAGGTAAGCTGTTCTTTACAAAGGAAGAGATACAAGGCTCAGTGAAGTTTATTGACTGCCCCAGAGGTGAACATTTCAGGACCAGGGTATTGCTGTTTTTCTCTGAGTTCTAATTCAGGCAAGAACTTATTTTTGGCTACTCTGCTTTGAGTGGATGAAGAGAATAGTCACGCGAGGAGAGGCAGCCACCAAATGTATTTCACTGTTTCCGTTGCATTTGAAAATGCCCTTGATAATAACGTTACATACTTTTGTGTATCTCATAAATTATTCCATTTGCTCCACAAAAAAAATCTATGAAGTAGACAGAAATTGTACTTTTTCCTTCTTTAGAGATGTGAAATTTGAAATCCAAATTGGCTAAGATCATGCCGGTAGTGAGGAGCAGGGCTGCTGGATCCCAGATTTTTTCAGTCTCTGTTTCTCTTTGTGTTTTGTTTAAAAGCTGATTTTTTAAAATGATTCTTTTAATTTCTTGCCAATTTCTTTTTTTTGATAAATGTTTACCATTTTTCTATGTATATGTTATGAATATGCTGAAGAATCTCATATTATTTTCCTTAAAGCTGTGATTTTTGTTAAGCTTGTGTAAATCCCATCATGAAAGTAAGTGTATATCAAGAATTAGAGTTTCTGATACATTGGATGGAGTTTAAAATTGGTGTGGCATAGCGCATCAAGTACTTGATAAGGTGTTTATAAACTTATAAATAACTAGATGAATTATTTCGTTAATTCATGGATTAAATGGCAATTCAGTCTGTTGGCTTTTGATGAAGTAGAGCATGGTGAAGTTTTCTGGAGAACTATGATAGAGGCAATTGCCTATGATGAATTTCTATCAATTGAGAAACAGATTGTATTTCTGGGGAAGGTAGCTTGAAATATTTCTTATCATTTTGGTACTTGGGTTTCTTGGTATTCACTATTGAATAATCATTTCTGGATGATGTTGTCAGAAACCAAACATTCAAAAAATAAAACACACTCTCATAGAATTAATGTTTTTTCAGCATAAGGCATATTAGTGAAACGTTGCACTTTGCAGTTCTGTTTTTCCTCCTGATTCAGTTGATGGTGCTATACAGTCAATAATTAATTATTTCATATACTCATGCCAGGCTTGGTTCATGTATGAATTCAGCCAGGTGGACTCATTATTTCTTAAATCTTATCTGATCTGAGACACATAGGTGTTCTTCACTTTACAAATTAAACATATTTCCCCAATAGTGCTAAGTATGTAAATAGAATCACACAAACGTGTTAAAGAAGTGGTTATCTAAAGAAATCCTGCCAAGAAGTGGAGAATCTTGCAAAATCAATCTGTTTTATTTGTCTAGATTTTGGTCTAGGTACCTCTTCTCTTACTTCCCCGAGTTAGCCATTGGATTCACTATGTGATAAATGTCGAGAGTGATGGTGTGGAAGGTTCTCTCCAGAGAAGCTCTGGCTCAGTTCTGACTTTTGAAACCGCTTCTGAGATACAGAAGTTCTGTCAAGTGTCACAAACAGCATGAAGAAATGACTGGAGAAGTCGAGGTCCATTTACCTCTGCTTTGAGGCAGGATTTTCCCAGGCAAGTGAGCATCTAGTTGATGTATATGTGATGGTGCCATCTGAGATCACGTCTCAGAGTTCAGTTTAGCGTGATGAAGAAGTACAGGAAGGGGCTTATCATCCTCATGGAACAATTTCCATCCCTTCTGAAGCATGAATGTGATTTCAGTCGGTGTTTGGACTCAACATGAATTCCTGATGAGATGGTCTTTCCTCCAGTATTTACTTTAATTAGTGTCGTTAGTGGTGGTGAGAGTTTATTCCCCAATTCTGAGTCTCTGAGCTCTTCTGAATGGGAGTTTGTGACCTTGGGTCACTGTCAGTTTAGCTCTTGAGGACTTTCTGGTTGGACTAGAGGTGCTGGCCTTCTCTCTCTGGTAGGTATGATATTACTTAAGCCTACTCCATGGGTTTCTGTTTAGGGGAGTTCTGGGGAATAGCGTTTATCTGACAGTCTTGGGCTGTGCAGCAACAAGACTTAGGGTGATGAGTTTGCACGGATTTACTTAGACTCCAAGGATCTCTTTTACTTTTAGGTGTTGAGATATGTTGCAAAAACTAGGGAAAATAGGGGCCCGGCCTGGTGGCACAAGCAGTTAAGCACGCACGCTCCGATGCGGCGGCCCTGGGTTTGCCGGTTCCGATCCCGGGCGCACACTGATGCACAGCTTGTCAGGCCATGCTGTGGCGGCATCCCATATAAAGTAGAGGAAGAGGGGCACAGATGTTAGCTCAGGGCTGATCTTCCTCACCAAAAAAAAAAAAAAAAAAAAAAAAACACAAACAACCAGGGAAAATAACTATTACATTTAGAATATGTAATGAAAATGAGCATTTGGCAGTTCTCAGCTGTGTGACCTTGGAGAAGTTACTTAACCTTCCCAAAGTCAAATTAGCTGTTAATTTGTCTGGAAGAACCCTGACTCGAAGCACAGGATGGAATCTCCTTTACTTGTCCAGTTTTCTCCTGGCTGTTTTAATACTTCACAGAGACACTTTTCTGTTAAATAACATCCATGTCGTGGGGTTTTATGAGGTTTAGGAACACTATGTGCATATGCTTAGCACAGTGCCTAGCCTATGAAGAGTTTAGTAAAAGGTCATTGTTCTTACTACATCTGCTACTTTTATAATGGCTGCTACTATTAAATTATTTTGAACAGTTTTAGACCAATAAACAGGTAACATATTTTTAAGCCCCTGTGTTAAAGTTCTGCACCAGGGACTTTATATACATTATTTTAGTTAATCCTCATGACAAACTAATGAGGTCAGTATTACCTCCCCATTACATAAATGTGGAAACTACAGCTCAGAGCTATTAAGAATATTTGTGTTAAGAATCTTTAAGAGAGTTGGACTGGGATTTGAGCACAATCTGTTTGATCCCAAATTCTGTGTTCCTTCCTTGATGCCATGAAGGATCAGAGATAAATCTAGCAGTGAAACAAATTCCAGTTAGCACACACAGGTTCCTTCCTGAGTCAGCATGAGTATCTCCTTTGCCTTGACCTCCATAAGTCTTTTTCACTATGTAGAAGTAGTTTGGGGAACTTGATAATAAACTCAGCTGGGTAAACTCAATTTTCTGTTAACTTCCCTGGTTGCATTTAATCCAGCTCAGCTCTCATAGTTCCTTAGTCCCAGCAGACAGCAGCTGTGGCCCAGGGAAGCCCACTGTGCTAACATTTGACTTGGTGGCTCTGTAATGCAACAAAAAGTCTACGACGCAGAATAATTTCCAATGGACCCTTTAAAATGTTAAAAAATCAACTCTCTGCCAGGAAGAGGAAGGATATGGAAAAGTTAACGGAGCCACTTGGGTACAGAAAATCTAGAGCCTTATTGAATAGAAAAGAAGGGATTTGGGGGCTTCTTCCGGGGCATTAAAAGTTAGGGGGGTGCACGACATCTTTCTTCTCCTGGCTGTACCACTATTTTTCACTTTCGACTTTCTGGCTACATCATTTCCTGGCCTCGGAAAGCATCTGTTATCACCACTCTCACTAAAGGGTCACCACCTTCCAGTTTTTTTTCAAAATTTGAACACAAATAGAAAAGGAAAATACCATCTCGTCATTTACATCACAGCCTCTTGTCTTCTGCTGTAAAGGGCACCAGCCCTGATGAATCGGTGGACTGCATTTGTGACGGCCCTTCAGAGACCATTCCCCAAGTAGGAAAGTCTATCCACTGTTTTTCTCCTTTAAAATAGCATTTGGGTACTTTTTGTCTACGTATGTTAATAATATACATTATTTTACTACTTTGGATAAGGAAATTAGTTTTCTGGTAGAAAATTTAATTTGAAATGAGTCAGTGATATATAATGTTATTTGATGAAGCTGAGATGAAAAAAGGTATGAGGTGAAGGAGGAAATTTATGCTTAGGTGTAATATTTGCAAGGAATGAAAACATTGGTGAAAAAGAATTATCTTCAAATACAGTTTTGTAGGCAAGCAAGAGCCCTCTTTACAGAATTTTGATTATCTATAGAGATTTCCTGGCACAAACCTGATATAAAAATTGGTTTGCTGTATATTACTTTTTTGTGTTCCAGAAGATTTCTCAAAGAAGATAATTCATCTGATCAAGTTGCTATGTAAGCCCACTGTGCATTTTAAAACCAAAGCCCTCGTAACATTACAAAATGACAATGAGCACCAGGGACACAGGCAGTTAGAGTTAAACAGCACCTTCCGTGCTGGAGATTACAACAGCTTATTTCTCTTCAGTTTTTGAAACCACTGGGAGAGGCAGGGCACAGCCAAGTTTTCGTGTGTTGTATAGCGTTTCACGAAAGACATGAGTAAGCTGCAACAAAAATTACATGGTGGGAGTGTAGATTCCTCATTCATGGCGTTAGTATAGTATGCTTATTACAGAAAGGCTTTAAAAGGTATACAATTTCACAGCAGCTGGACAGTGCCAGGTGCTCACACAGCATAAGATCAGGCATTATGCTCTCTTTATTACATTGATTTCAACTGGACTACTACAATATTTATATCTAAAATTAAAGTAAGTATTTTTATGTATCCGATGAATCAAAGTATCTGAGATTTCCAATCTTATATAGGCGTACAGCATGAGGATTAATTTTGGTGTGCTTATAGCAGGGGTTCATTATGAGTGCTGAAGGACAAGCCGTGGAATGGATTGGAGTGTCTTATAATCCTAAAATTGAAAAAAATGATAATACACTTTAATCACAGAATGCCTTATGAAAAACTACAGTTTATGATAATGATTAAACTGATGGTGGCATGAAGAGCAAGAATGTGGTGAACAGTATAACTTCTTTAGCTGTTTTGACATGTGGTAAAAGGAAATAAATGATCTCTCATCTATCTGTTTAGTCATTTGTTTTATCAAACCAACTAACTGTCGCGAGGCTTACGTGGGAGACAGATTCTCGTTGTCTTCATTAAGATGTTGGCACCAAATTACTGCTGCCATGGAATCTTCTTAGGATTTGACATCAAGGCTATCAAAGAAGTGCTGCTCCCATGTGGACCGTTGTGCCTCATGGCACCTGACAAATTGGATTACAGACATTGCTATTGAAGGCCATTCATTACTCGTGCAGAGTGCTATAAGGGGAAACTCAAAATTCTGAAAATATGTTCCCAGGTCTTGAGGAGCTTAATTCTGGTGGGAAAATAAGTCTTTTGGAGATATCCACTGAATCGAATGCTCTCAAGTGAGGTAATATCCTAAAATAGAGAATATATAAATGGTTTGCTCTGCTAGATGGAGGCTGTTTAGAGCGTGGTGACTAGGGTCTGAGGCTTCATATCCAGCAGTTCGAATCTTGGTTTTGCGCCTGTGCAGGTACGAGACTTCAGCTTTCCTGTCTGCAAAATAGACGGACTAATAGTGTTTACTCATAGGGTGAAGAGGACTGTGATAGCCGATGTCAACTCTTTAGCGTGAAGCCTACCACAGACTAAGTGCTCAGTGCACATTTCCTACTACTACTGAAGTGGCTTCTTAGCATTCAGGGGGTACAAAGAGGTAAGGTTCTGTGTGTTCCTTTATCTGAACTTAGTTTAGTTCTGTAGGCTTCATTTTTACTCAGAGAAAGGAGAGTTAATCTTGCCAGTTTAAGGTTATACAGTCACTTCTGGTTTAAAGCTTAAGTCTATTTTAGGTGAATAGTCAGATTCAAGGTTTTTCTATTCCCCTTCTCCCCAAGGCTGATCCTAAATTCCAAGGGGCTTTTGGATTGTTTTGGCATCAGGAAAGTATCAAATGGTCTGAGTTGCTTTTCATTCGCCATCTCTTGTTAATGTATCGATTTATTCTATGTGGAAATGCATGGTGATTGCTCTGGGGGAGAATGGTGGACTTCCTCTGATGGCTTGGCCCCGCCTTGGCTCTTGATACTGAGTAGCCCATCCAGTTCTATTGGCCTGTTGACCCCACGGCCCTTGCAAACTGTGCTTAATGAGATGATGTTTATCATTATGATTATTAGTAATTCTAACTCTTCCAGAAGAGTATGCTAGACATTAGGATAACATAAATGAGCAAGGCGCTAAGGGACAGCTTGTGTGACCATCAATCTCTTTAGGACCATAATGGCCAATGGGGAGCTGGTGATGAAATCTGTAAAAACAATTCATTTGATTACCAGTTATTGCAGCTGAAATTTAACCTCAAGTGTTCTGTTTCCAAACCCCATGTTCTTTTCACTGTTGCCATCGCCACCTCAATTTTTTAAAAAGATATAGTTTTCTTACTCAGTTTTACTCTAAATTTTAAAGAGAGAGCCTGAATTCCAGCAACAGGACGGCTAGGAATGTTCCATTACTCTAGACCTCCTTGATTCCACCTACGGGGTCGAGAGAGAACCATAAATTCTTTTTTTTCGATTTTTTCTAAACACTCCCAGCCTCACTATCACATTCTGCCTTGAGCCCATTAGGATCAGCTTCATTTGCCCTTTATTCCTTTAAAGTTCTTCTCCACAAGTAACTCCCGACTTTTCCCACATGCGAATTCCCATTAGGTTTGCCTGTCTCCTTTTCTATCTCCTTCTCTCATCCTTCCTCATCTCCCAAAACTTTTCCACTGGCCCCTTCAAGGTCCATCATAAGCAAACTCCCATATTCTCAACCTCTTCTCTGAACAGTTCCTTCCGCTTCTTGTACTAATAATAACCTGGCTCCTCAGAGGATCTTGCTGCCCCTGTAGCTATCTCAGGTGGCAACTTTTTTCTTCCAATAGGCCTCTTACCATCAAGGCTGGAGGTGGGGAAGGTTTTCTAGTTATTCGTTGCCATTTTTAGAACGTTCTCCCTTTGTCCTCCCTGAAACACCCCAGCGTCGAATCTCATCTCCTACTATATGATCCTCTGCCTCTCAATGTGCCTCTACCTCTAACTGATCTTTGAATCTTATTCCCCCATTTCTTGACGATCGTAACTCCTGCCACTGTCCATTCCCATTCCTGTTTTAATTCATTGCAGTTTTAATATATATGTGCATAATTCTTCCAACACCTTGGCAGCTCAGTTGCTTCTCCCATAATCTTGTGCTGCTTCCTACCTTAGCTGCTCCATCGCATGGTCATTCTCTGGCCTTGACATTACCAATGACTGTAACCCACACATAGTTTCAGCTGCACTGCTCTCTGACTACCATCTATGATCTTTTAATTTAATTCCTTTTGCTATCCTGACACCATTCTAATATCCTTCATTAATCCTTCAACCCCTCCAGGATTGTCAATCCATTAATCCTACCATCTTTTTCCTGCCCTTCAGCCTCTTTATTCTCTCAACCTTTTTACCTAATTTTAATCCTACAGTCAATCATTACACTCACTGCCTTGCCCATATCCTTGACTCACTTGTCCTTCTTTTGTTTCTTTAAAGATATTGGAGAAGAATCCTCTTTCAATCCAACTCCTCTGTTTCTGCACTTGTGCAGCTGATTGAGGCTTGAGTAGAACAGGTTGACTGTATCACTTTAAGTCTGTAACTACACACCTCAAACGGGTCTTGACTGCTTCTTGGCAATTGTACCGTCCTTCATTAGCTTCACTCCTCTACTCTCTGCATGCCTGTTTCACCATTGCCCCTCTCTCCTCAAAGCCCAGCACCTCTTCCTCATCCTCACTCTTCCCTGATGGCCTTGCTTCCTGATTTATTGAGAAAACTGAAGGATCAGCAGAGAACTTCCACCAGCACATTTACCCACCCACCAGCATCTGCCTTCCTGCCTCGTACTGCAGAGCTGTGGATCTCAACCCTGTGGGCACACTAAAGTCGCCTGGAAGTTTTATAAAATGACTGATGCTTCAGCTTCTGCACTGGACCAGTTAAATCAGAGCTGGGGCCTCAGTATTATATATATTTTTTTTGGTAAGGAAGATTAGCCATGAGCTAATATCTGTTGCCAATCCTCTTCTTTTTGGTGAAGAAGATTGGCCCTGGGCTAACATCCCTGCCCATCTTCCTCTACTTTATATGTGGGACTCCATCACAGCATGATGTGATAAGTGGTGCATAGGTCCACGCCCAGTCTCTGAACCTGTGAGCCCCCGGGCCGCCGAAGCGGAGCGCGTGAACGTAACCACTATGCCACCGGGCCGGCCCCGTGAGTATTGTATTTTTAAAAGACTTCCCAGGGGATATTTCTGTCCAGCCAGCACCTGTGAACCATTGCCATAGAAGAAGTATCCCTGTTCCTATCTAAAGCTCATCCTTCCATTTGTTCGTTGGATCCTATTTCCTCTCACCTCCCAAGGACATAACTCTAGTGATTCTCCCTTCTCTTTCCATCATCAGTTATTCACCTCTCTGGTGGCTCATTCTCACCAGCATACCAATATGCTGTTATTTCTCCAATATTTTTGTAAAAAGTTCTTTTTACTGCATTTCCCCACCAGTTCCGTTATTTTACATCCCTCTGCAGCAAATCTTGCTCTTCTTCCATTCTCTCTTACAACAAATCTAATATGGTCTTTGTTCACCAGTCCTCTTGCGTCACCTGCTCTTATTAAGATAACCAAAGATTCCACATGGCTAAATCCGTGGCTCGTCCTCGTCTTTCTTGATCTATTAACAGCGTTTGACATAGTTGATCACGTGCTTCCCCTTGATTAACTCTCTGTCTTTGGCTTTCAGGACACCACGCTCTTGACTTTTCTGCCTCATTTTCTCTCAGTCCCTTTTACCGGTTGCTTCTCTTTTCCTTGCCCTCTCAATGTTGGTGAGGCTTTGGGCTCAGTCTTTAGTCCTCTTTCCTTTTCTGTATACACTCACCGATTGTCATACCATCTAGTTCTATGTCTTTAAATAACATCAATATGATATTGGCTCCCAACCTAGTATTGGTACCCAGATCTTTATCCATAACTCTTCAATTATATGTCAAATTGCTTAATCTAACAATTCCATGGAGAGCTGACAGATAGCTGATAGCCTTTTCCATCTCAGGTAGTAGCAATTCTATTCTTCCATTGCTTCGACCCCAAAACCTCAGAGTCATCCATGAGACATCTTTTTTGTATACTCACATTCAGTCTATCAGTAAGTCTTACTGTACCTTCAAATTATATCCAGTATCTGGCCACTTCTCACCACCTCCTGTTATCCTTTTAGCCTAACTCACCATCATTTTGACCTGAATTAGTACAGAATCTCCTAACTGGCCTCCCTGCTCTCTCCTCGCCCATAGTCTATCTCAATCAAGGAGGTGGAGTGATTAATTTAACACCTAAGTCAGATCTTGTCATTCCTCTGCTCAAATACTGTGGCTTTCTTTGCCACTCAGAGTAAAAGCCAATTCCTTAAAGTGGCCAATCAATGCCATTATGACATGACCCGCCATTTTCTTTCTGATGTTGACTTCTAGTGCTGTCCCTCTTTCCACTTCTGCTCCAGCCAGACTGGCCTCTAAACACACCAGTCACACTCCTGCCTCTTGGTCTTTGCACAGGCACTTCCAGAGGGGATTTTTGCCCCAAATATTTGCTCAGCTATTCCCTCATCTTCTTTCAGTCTATATTCTCTTGGTGAGGGCTTCTCTGGCAACTCTCCACTTGTCCTTTTTTTCATGCATTTTAAAATTACCATCTAATATTCTATATGGCTTACTTATTATACTATTATATTATTAGAATATTATACTATTCTATATAATATACTTATTAATGATTTATTTAATTGTTAATTGAAAGAATGAATATTCTTTCACAATTCATTGTCTCATTTAGTGTCTAAATTAGTGATTTATTACATCAGTTATATATTATATCAACACTATAGATATTTTAATTTCAGTGCTTGATAATGCTTCAAGTACTTCAAAAATTGCCTTTGCCATCATTACTTTATTTTTAAATTTTGCATATAATAATTTCACATTGGTAATGAACTAATGAGACCGAGACATTTTAGCATGAGTCAACATCAAGAAAGTGAAGTGGAAAATTGAGGATATTATACTGATAAGCTAGGCCAAAAATGCATTTGCCTGAATTAAGCAGTTGAAGCAGCTCTTACTGTTTGGGTTGAGTGATTAACTATCATTCACTGCCCCATTTCCTCCTTTTCTACTCTTACTACAGGTTTACACTCAAAGATCAAGTGAGATAAAGGGAGAAATTGACCATCATACAATTACAATTAGAAAACAAAATATAATAATCGGAAAGATTGCTTTGGGGAAGTGATGGTTGATCTGAGTGTTTCACAGATGGAACATATTTTGCTATTCAAAAAGGCAGTTAGAAGGGCTTTCTAGGCAAAAAGTGCCATATGCCAGACGGCTTGTTTGAGAGAAATGGCAGTGAAGATGCAGAGGGTAGTGTCTGGGGGAGGGGAACTTGGAAGGGGGAAAGGTTGGATATAAAAGATATAATGAATATGAAATTAACAGGTCTTCTGGTTGATTCCTCTATGTGCTATTTCCAAAAATATCTTCTGAATTTCAAACAGAGCATCAGAAATAAGGAAGCCAAGAGGGAAATGTGGTCTTGATAGTGCAAGTAATTCCTTGAGGGGAAGTTGAAATCAATGCATTGTAATAATGAAAAATAAACATAGTAATTGCTACAAATTACTTAATGGGCCACTATAGGCGGTGTGCTATATGCTTTACACTCATTTTTTTATTTAATTCTTGTAACAACCCAAAGAGATTAGAACTATGATTGTCATCTCCATTTTACTAAGGAAGAAATATGGTTGGGACTGGCAAAGCACGGATATTAACTCACATCTTTCTGACTCTAGAGCTCCTAACCATGGCACCATTATTTCCCAAAGAAACTGTCCTTGCTAAATGGGAAGACTCCTGGGCCCCACACTGAGGTACTGATTTAGAATCTCCAAGGATGGAGCCCAATAGACTGCATTTTAGGCAAACATGGTTCTCATGCCCAGTATAATTTGAGAATCCCTGAACTACCCAACACTACCTCTCTAGAGCTGCATATGTTCGTAAGATTCACGAAGCTCCTGAACAAAGTGTTGTCCTTTGTTTCCAAAACTTAGTTATTGATTCTTTTCCATGGGGCTGGGCTCTGCCTGCCTCTTGGCCAAGGGATTTTTTTTTTCACCACATGGCTTCTTGGGCCTTTAGATCCATGCCTGATGTAGGAATTGTGTGACTGCGATAGACCTATGCCCAAGTAACGGAAGAACATTCTCATCCTGTCCTTCTCGGGCCCCTAGTAGGGCTCGTCCCCCAGTAGGAATAAGTGGCCCAGCCTGCTTTAACCGGCCATGGAGAAAAATGCACTGTCCCCAAAGACCCACCGGCTCTTTCCCTTCAATCTCCCACCTGCTGAGCTTCCTGCTATGTCACTCTAGAGAGCACAGGCCAATTATAGGGGGCAGTTATGGGGGGTGTCGAGTTCAGTCGAATAAAAGGAAGAAATGTCTAACCAAAGGAGATCTTCGTCAGTGGAATGCTCTGACTTGTGAGGTAGTGAGCCCCTCACCAGTGGATGTAATGAAGCAGAGCCTGGATGCCTTATTGTCAGGGATACTACACAAAGAACTGGATATGACTCGGACCTTGTTATTAAAGAAAACAAAATGTTTGATTTCTGACAGGAGAAAATTATGAAACAAAAATGTGCATTCCTTTCAAAAGGCTGTCTAGACATAGATTTGTAGGGGCAATTTTATGCTTTTTCTTACTATTTTATTGTTTCACGAATGCTTTCCTTGTCAAAAGAAGGTTTCCATGTCCAACGACTTCAGATCTATGTTGTTCAGGCAGTCCTGCCAGGTTCTCTTGACAGTTACCCTCTTGATCTTAAACACCCGTCTTCATTTCCCTCTCCTGTCTTCGTATCTTCCAGTGGCAGGGCTGGGGCCTGGGAGATCCACGTGACTCACTCTCCTTGCCTTGTGTAAGTTCTTACTACTCCCAGTTGGGCATTTACGTTAATTAGACATGAATGACAATGATGTGAGTGAACTTATCATAGTTAATGTAGCTATTAAGAATACATTTCCATGCAGCATCTGTACATAATTTGGATAAGGAAGCATAAAACCTGAACTATATCCTTCTTCAATTATTTTTCAAGCAAAAATGGAGAGTATCTTAGATTAATTTGGAATTTTCAATGTGATTCTGCCAATTGGGAATAAGAGATTTATCTTGAACCCACACTCCAGATTGACTGTGACACATGGCTCAGGTGTCCCCACTCAGAAATTTTTTTCTAAATAAAATGGGATGAAAGCAAAAGCCAGAGGTAGGTGAGTTACCGAGCCAAGAAATCAGAGAATAAAAAAGCAAAAACATAGGATTGCAACCAAAAGGTGAAAAATGGAAAGAGGTAATAGAGAGACTTCAAGTAAATTTTAAACAACTTCAAAGATGACTTAACAGTCATGCTAGTCAGATTACAGTGGGAGAATAAAACAATAACAATATAACAAAAGTACCGTTTATAAAACCGTTGCTATACATCGGATACCATACTAAGTATCATCTTATACTATACATGGCTTATACTACGTATTATATTACGTCACATTTAATCCTCACAGTCAACCCTGAGGAATGTAATGAAACATTCTGATCCCTATTACGTGGAAGTTTAGATGAGGAAATAGACTCAGAGAGGTTAATTAACTTGCTGAAGGTCAAACAGTTGGCAGTTTTAGAGCTGAGGTTCGAACACAAGTCTATCAGACCCCAAGGCCTATTTTTTAAAACGATTATGATATATATTCTCCTCTCATTATGTTTAGCTCTGGATCGCCTCTTACAAGAGGGATATAGACAAACTGGAACCTCTTCAGAAGAGAGTGACCTCAGTGACAGAGGGTTTCATGCCATTCCATGTTAGAAAGGGCTGAGGGCCCTTGGGATGCCATAGATCAGTTAGGGAAAAGATGATGGCCATCCTCTAGTATTTAAAAATGTCTGCATGGGCGGGGACTCTGACTTGATTTATATGGTGTAGGACCACGATCCACTGGGAAGATGACTTTGTCCTAATAGATTGGCGGGAGTGAGTTCCTCTTCATTGGGTGATTTCTAGAATATATGGGACAGCCACTTGGTGGGGATCTTGTAGAGAGGATTGAATGAATGTTTGGACTACATACATTTATGGTCCCCTCCAAACCTTAAACTATATTAATCTAGGAAACAGAATTGTAGAGCAAGTTGCAAATCACATTCAGCCTATGACGCATCATTTTCTTATACTACGTATATAAGAGAAGTTTTTGTTATAGCCTGTCTTTCCAACTAGAAAGCAGCTATTTAGAGAATAAAAGCCTTGTCTAATTCTTTGTCAACTCTAGATCCCTTGCCTGGCACACAACACACACTGAAATCCTTGTTGAATGAATAAATGAATGAATCAATGAATAGTATATGATAATTTTAAATCTTGAGAACATAATGGCAGGTCCTACAATCTAGCAATGAGAATATTTCTTAGAAATCTCTTTTGGAGTCAAGTCTCCTGTGTCCAATGTTTTCTGTTAAGGAGTCTTTGCTTATTGATGGGCCAAGAGAGTCTCTAGACTCTTGGAATAGCACTAATCATTCTCGTGGGACTTAGAGTGACTCATAGTTTCAAATAACAGGACTTTCTAAATAATGCATTTCCAACCTTATGGACACTCAAGGTGATTGCCCAAATTCCCACGCTTTTGGATTTCTGAGCAAGCCATGGGGGGCAGTATGGTGAATGTGATACCTGCATTCTGAGTCTCCCTCTTACTTCTGGTGTGAGGCTAGCTTTAGCCCTTTATAGAAATTTATTATTAGATCCTAAGACAGGAGTGGCTCGTGGCAAAATTATGAAGTAAATGAAGTTTGACTTTGATGCCTTCCAGCTGGACTTTTAACACTGTTCTCTCCTTCTACTGCCTGAAATTACCCACAGGTCTTCATCCTTAAAGTTAAGGCATTGGAGACAGGTATGGGGAGAGAGAATGGCGATTGGGGTGGACTTCTTGGTGTCCCGAAATCTCATCACTCTTTTTGCCTGTAGGAGAGATTGGTCTGGTCCTACATGGCCTTATTATAATTGCTTAGAATAGATGTAGGGAAACCAATCTCTCCATCACAGAATCCTAGAATGTTAGTGCTGTTAGGGGATTGAGTGGCTCCCTAGTCTAACTCCAGCAAGGTTACATGTCCTGCCTCAGGGCAATCAGGATGGCACTATAGCTGAGTCTTCCTCTTTCAGTCCTGTGTATATGACTGTACCACTTCCAAAGTGTCTTATTTAAATGGTTGTATCTTTTGTCATCTCTATTCTGATTACAATGAAGCCATAGCCCTCAGGACTCAGATGCTGGGTCTGTTGAAGCGTTGGAAGATACTGCATCCAGCTTCTCCTGTCATCTGACTGTGCTGAAGTTTTCTTTCAGGCTGGGCATAGCTACCTTAGAGGCATGGTCTTTTCTGACCATATTGTGGCTTTCTTGCCTGAAAGACATTGTCTCCTGTTATGTGACCCCATTCATTTGCTTAAGAATTAAATTACTGAGAAAGCCATGTCGCGCAACAAATATGAATAAGGAATGTTACAGATACTTGGAAGTCAGGATTATGATCCCTATCCACTTGCTTCCTGTGATTCACATCCTCATGACTTCTGTCCTATAAAACAGAGAGGAATGTGACCCATAGACTGAGGCCAGAATCGTAGTCACCCTTTCAAAGTGCCATCTTAAATAATGCAAACTTCAGTAAATTTCTTCTCCAATATCTCCCAGTTTTCTTTGTTAACAAAAGCTGTTGAATGAGAGTTACCTTCAGGGGTTATTGTGTATACTGATCAACACATATCTGTAACGTCATTTGAGAAATGTTAGAGGCTTTATAAGTATCAATTGATGATGCTGATTTCTTGGGTCCTGTAGGATAGACACTTTGTTTAGTAATCAAGACCATCTTAATCTTAGTTTCCTTTCTTAACACCTTCTTTGTCTATTTGTTTTCTTTCCTGGTTCTTTCTTTCTTAACTTGTTTTTTATTCTAGTGTGCTAAACACTACAGCCTCAAAATTGGGAGAGATTGTTCATGCTCTTTAGCAATTATTGCAGCGTGTTTTTAAAAATTTCAAATTTGATGCCTTTAGATGGATATACATCACCTATTTACCACACTCACCACCACACCCTATAGCACCACACCAGAACTTCTCTCTTTATATGACCAGTATAGATCCTATAAGTTTTTAAGTCTGTGACCACATGTGGCTAGTGGCAACTATATTGGACAGTACACTTCTAGAATGAGAGCTACATGTCTTTTGCTATGCATAAACCAGCATAAATAACATATTATAGAAAAACCAGCCCTTTGAATCCCAGCTTTGGCTCTTGCTGTCTGAGTGACTTTAAGAAGGTTACTTAACCCTTCTGATCCTTGGATTTCTCATGTGTAAAATAGAGAATTAATAAATGTCTAGAGAGTTGTTTTGAGGTTTAAATGAGATAAATGTATGTAAAGTGCTTAGCATCCAGGCACTTGACAAATTGCACTGTCAGTATCATTAGGTTCCCCTGGGGAGTTTAGCTAAAATTTCTTCAGTTCTTCCTCTGTAAGGACTGGATGAGAACTACTAGCCAGTGGGGATGAGGCATTAGCTTCTCTTTGGCTTGGGTTTGGTTCTTCTTCTTTGAGATTCTCTATACCCTTTGCTGTGGTGTGTGTTGTTGCATTTTGACTGCTCCCTTCCCTCATCAGAGCCTTGCTTGTTGTTTCCTGGCTGTTATTCTGATGTTTCACCTTCTCAAGTTCTCGACATCTCTCTTAAAAAGAGTTCAGACTCCTTGTAATCAATCTTGGTTTTACCCCCGATTCTATTTGTGACTCACCGTCTAGGCCTGATGCTTGCTTTCTGCTTCTCTGGCACCAACCCTGGTTTTGTGTTTGCTCTGCCCCAGAAAACAAACTAGGACAGATGACCTTGCTCATTGAATGCACGAGAAGTGTGGGCCTTCTAAAGATTTGGGGTGATCTTCAGTACCTGTACCACAGCTTGACAGTGAATTCCTTACGGGATTTGATTTGGTAGCCAAGGCAAAGGAATTTAAAGTGCTGTGTGAGTGCAAAGTGTCCTGATTTAACTCAGACCTGCAGAGCTAAACACAGCTTAGCCTGGTGGCCCATGGAACTCACTTGACTTAGGAATAATGAGTGTAAGAGAAATGGTGGGGTTGTCGATTGTTTAGAGGTTTTGGAGGATCGGGCCAATCCCAGTGCCTCTCTGCTTGAAATGTTACCCAGAGTCTGGGCAGAGGTGGGAGTACAGAGTCCAGAATTTGGAAGGGAACTTCCTGCTGCTGAGTGGTTACGAGTGCTAATTATGGTAAATTGCTATGGGTTTTTTGGTTTGTTTTTAAATGCAAAAATCCAAACCAAAGAAGCTCTCCAATCCGGTCTTAAATAAATGGCCCAGAAAGTATAACGTAAAGGAAATATGGCTGTTTTCTTCTGAAAATTGTGAGGACAAGATATGGATAAATACGACCTTCATGAACATCTGTATGTCATAGAACTCTCCAGCTATGCAGGGAGCTTGTGGGCAAATTACTTGTCTTATTTTTGCAAGTCCTGAAGACAAAGGAACAGTCAGAAATCTGATCTTTGAAACAAATGCTTCCTAAAATAGAGTTGTCCAAACCACTGGCAGTGTTGGGGCTGATAGTTACTCGCTAAGAGGAAACACATGTGGTGCAGAGGTGCACAGAGTGAGTTTCTCAGCAGTGATGGCAGAGGGGGTACAGTTATGATGGCACCAGCTGACTTTGCTGTGCTGCGTGGGAGCTCCACCGTTACCTGGTTTCAAGACCCAGCACAATTCCTGCCTCTTTCATAGCTTTCCCTTAAATGTATTCTTTCTTCTTTTAATGTGTTTCAGCCTATAGCACGAGTCTGGTAAGAATTATGCATAACCCTGGGCTAGCTCCCCTCTAGCTGTCTTGATTAGCCTGCAAAATCTTAATGTTATTTAAGATTTCTCATGGTTATGTTTTGTTTTCCAATTAAATCAGGAGCTCCTTGAGGACAGGGGCTATTATTTATATCACTTTTATCCCCAGCCCTGCCCAGCAGGTGATTATTGATTATATTTATCCCAGAGTCAATACCTGGGGAGCATGTTGTCCGCTGAGCTGAGAGACAGGCAGAGTCACAGCCTTGGAGCTGCATCAGCCTCTTTGGTTGTTGGTTGTCAGCTTTGTGGGAGTCAGCAGGGAGTGACCCTTTCCAGCCTTCTTTGGTTAGTCATATAAGTTACCTTCCTAACTCGCAAGTTGTGGTATCAAAGACTAAAATAGGAGAACATTTCTTTCCATACTGTGGGTTGTACCCCTAAATTCCATGAATCATATTATTAGTGTATCCCTTGTGTCCAAAGGACTGAACAAGAATAGAGTATGGGTGGGTCAGCATAACCACCAGCCACAAAACACACACACACACACACACACACACACACACACACACGAATGCTCATGACTCTTTGAGGGCCTTTTTTGCATTGTGTTGGAAATTACTTGCACAGTTGAATTCTTGGGGTCAGAGATTTGTGATGTGTATCCTTGGCCTTTCCCATGACCTCCTTTAACAATGATTTGTTGAATAAATGCACCATCTTTACACATTTAACAGGCAGTGCGTATATCATTTGTTCCTTTTAGTAGCCTAGAAAATTTTTCCTCAAGTAGATTCCTCTCAGCGAATATTCCAAACTTTCACCACTTTCTTCAAGACCGTACTCAAATTTTCCACTTTGATTTTCCATGGTTACTATGCCTTTTCATTTATGGAAATCCAGAAGCCTTTAGATGTGACCACTCTCAATTCCCCCTCCCCCATTCTATCAACATTCAGTGAGTGGTTTCCAATCCCTTTATTATTCTTTGCTGCATTTGCCACTGCTATTTAATTCCTTCCCACCCGACTGTCCCCACTGGCTGCCTGACCCTTGCGCCCCCCTGGCTCCTCTCAGGCCTCGTGTCTTTGGTAGGCATTTTCTCCTTTGCTTCTCCTGAAATATTGGCGTTTCTCTAGGGATCTATCTTCTACTAACGCTAAACTCTTTCCTGGTTGATCTCGTCATGCCTCTCAGTCCTAGCTCCTCTCCCTTATGCTGTGACTCACAAATGTGTATTTCTAATCTAGATGTCTCCCCCGAGGCTCAGAATCTTATAGGAAAACGTCCTGTGGGTCAGCTTTACCCGTAGGGAGGGTCTGCACCTTGCTTATCCTTGCATCCCCACACATTATTAGGATGCTCTGAAATTGCACGACTTTTCTCATACTTTGGTAATTCACCTCCGTTTTTACAAATAAGAAAAGAGAATGTTGGAAATGTTGGGACTTCAAGGTCAAAATGCTCGTTAGAGTTTATGAATTTGTGACTGACTACTCGTCCTGCGCAGGGCCTCGGATGCCTTTCTCTCCAGATTTCCTGATATGTGACCATCCTTCATTGTGTCCATGGGATTACAAACCGTCATCTCCAGTAACTCTCTGACAGTGAAATGCAGGCTCCTTCACGCAAAACTTGCTTCCTGAAATTGCACTGTTGGATCACTCTAGGATTAAAAATTACACTGCAGGCCAGGGAATAAACTGACTTTGGGGAAAAGTTCAGAGCATTTTGGCCTAGGTTTTCAAAGCATGCACCATTCTGATCATACAGTGAGATATAGGGATGGGGAAGACCACGGGATATTATTGAGTTCATTCCCTCATTCTCAGATAGAGGCAAAACTATGTTTATTTTGCTCTGTAAAGAGATTTCCCTAAATTTACATGGAATGGGTTCAAGTTCTTTAATGATATTATCTTCAGTGGATCATCATTCAGTGTCATATTTCAGTGTCCGGGCTGATGGTTCTTGGCTGACTTAAAGTTCTGGGGCATCCTAGCGCCACATATCGCTGGGCTTGACACTTTCAAAATCCATATTCTTTGTATTTTCCAGAGCCTCCGTGGAATCCACGTTCTTGTAGTAGGGTTTATGACATCCTCATAACCTGCAGACGGTGATATTCTGCAATGTGGTGGAATATTCATGACTCTTCTGTATTTCCAAGTTAACATTCAATGTTTAGAACAGTTATACTTTTTCTTGACAACCCAACGAGGACCAATTTCATGTCTCTGCAGTTGCTCTGAATCAGGTAGTATACTTCCTTTGTTAAAAGGGAGATTAAGAGAAGTAAAGATGTATGTTAACAACACGATTACTGGACTTAGGCTTTCTCCATGTATACTCAGATAAATTGATAAAGCATTGAACAAGACAGAGGTTTGGGGCCTGTGTGTTAGAGAGTGTGTCTGCTTGCCTGGTAGCAATAGATAGGTGTCAGAGGCATTTTGTTTAGAGACTTAATAAAATGAGTATTTGCCTGTTGGTAATTTTCAAAAAGCTATTATCCCCTGTGTATGAAAAAGGAATTTTGCATTACGCTTTGCTTTCATAACCGAGGAGGACAAGAAGCCTTTTTTCTAATTAAAATCTCATTTCATACTAATTTGATGAGGAAGTTTTTCCTGGAGACCTCCACAGTCTTTAACATACATAAAAATGATCTGCTTGGTGATACTAATTCAGTACATTTGTTAGCACTTTGCAGTTTACATATTCATTTACATACAATACCAAACTTGATCCTCAATGTTAATGAAATAACATCAAGACTGTCTTACCTTTGGAGAGGTTAAGCTAACAATTTATTTTCTTTAATTTGGATCCTCTAAATTAGAGACATAAATAGCTATAATAATAACATAACCTTGATGTCAAGGTAAGGGTAATTGTTGGGTTATTGAACTATAGTTTCAAAAGAACTGACAATTTATTGCTTTTTCATTTGTGGCACTTATCATGTCATTTCAAGTAATTAGTACTCTTATTAGAAGACCTGATAATGACTTAGGTCTTTGAACAATAATATAATCTCTTACTCTATGAGAAGATAAGAGATTCCTTTTTAAGATAGTCATAAAATAGTTCTATTACATTGTAGGAGTCTCATGTATTGCTGAATTAGGTACAGTAATTCTCTGTGAAACAGAATAATACTTCTTGGCTATATTCCTAGATTTAACCAATTAACTTTTATGAAATGGAGAACTACAAAATGAAAAAAAAAAAATTGAATCTCCAGTGGGGACTGAATGTACACTTTCTTCTGATTTCTTTTTAGCATCTAATTTTTAATGGCTGAAGATATTACATTAAAAAATATCTTGGTTGGTAAATAAAATCAACATGGTGGATTTTTGCACTTTTTCATTGAATCAAAAAATTGAGGGCAATGAAACATTTACTTAATAAACCTTTAGTCACACTGAAAATTTGTAAGTACCACTGTTTCTTTTTTAGTATAATTCATTTTGTGCTCAGGCCAATAATTATAGTGTGATTTTTGCCAATGGAATGGAATGAATCTAAATTTTCATTTCAGACAGGTACTGTAAATCGCTGGAAAGAATCAGATAGCCCATGGGTTAGTGTAACCTGGTTGAAAATTGTAAAAATAATAAGTTATTTATTGAAGTGTTTTCTTTGGTGCTAAGTATGTTGCCTACTTTATCTTGGTTGTTCACCAATGGGGTTAGTATTATTCCCGTTTTATCTAGGAGAAAACTAAGGTTCTAAACCAAGTCTCTAAACTACTACAAGGGTTTATTTTGTAGCCCTGGCACCTGGTACAGCCCCTGGCAGAGTAGGTGCTCAGTGAATACTTGATGAAGGAAAGATGTGTAATATGCTCAAGTGTAGACCAGTAAGAGCAGAGGCAAATTTTGAACTTACACCTAAAATCTCTCTACACTCTCACTCTTCTACTCTGCCTCTTAAATACCTGAGTTTTGGAGGGAGTTTGTCCTACCAGAAAAAAATCTGTAGTATTTTTCATCCAAATGTCTAAACTTTTATATTGGAGGTTGTTTATCTTCAACCTGGTATGGTGGCTGCCAACCAGGGGGCTCTTGGTGTGTGTCACATCTTTAGACCACCACCATTCATTGCCAGAGTGTATTGATGCTGATTAAATTTATGTTTTTCTTTACCTTATTAATAATATAGTTGATACAGAAGGATGTTTTGAGGTTTCTGCTTCTGACTTTTATGATGTTATGTGGATTTTTTAGTGTCCCAAGCACCTGGCTTTGAAGATACAGAAGTCTGGTAATTTCTGATGATGGATCTTGAAAAGAATAGTAGGACTTGTCAAAAGCCAGGCATTTTTCTCAAATCATGTAGACTATTATTATTCCATTGTCTAAAAGGCAGATAATTTAATGAGTGTAAATTGCAGTCGACTTTGTAGAGAAGAGGTTTTGCTCTTGAAGTTCCTCAGAAGGAAAAATAAAACTTTTCGACTTCATGAGTGTAATTGCATTTTTGGCTCATGTGTAATAGTTGACATGCAGAGAAACTGCAGAGATTTTAAATGACTGTTTCTTCACATTAGAGAGTAGCACACAAATCAAGCATTTTCTCCAAGGCCATTAAATTTGACATGAAAATAAAAAGAATTCAGTGCCTTTTTTTGAGGATGGCTATTGTGTATTAGAAGGAGGGGCTTTATAAACTGTATTTCTTTAGTAAATATTTATGGAGTGCCTACATGAGCCAGCCACCGTTCTAGACCCAGTAGCTTGGAACACAGTGGTGAACAAGACAGAAAAGGTTCCTCACGTGGACCTTAGGTGCTAGTTGTAGGAGTCAGAAAATATACAAACAGATACACAAATACATTATTAGGTATAGTGATGTTCATTGGATGGAAATAAACTGAGTGCTAAGCTATATGTGATGGTCGGGAAAGTCTCCTGAAGAGAGTAAATTTGAACAGAAATCTGAAGAATCAGGGGGACTTCCAGGCAGAGGAACTATGCAGTGTAAGGACTTGAGGACTTGGGTTTAGCATTTTTAGAAAGGAGGTGAGTGGGAGGGAGAAGGATAAGTGATCAAATGGGAGAGGCACAATGGGCCAGATCACTAACAGCCCACCTAGGTCATGGTAAGGAGTTGGGATTTTATTCTAAGTACTAGTACCTTGGAAATATTTAAGTGGGGCAGTGGTAAGATTTGCATGTAAAAAAGAAAGTCACGACTCTGTGTGTCATTAGGAGAAAAAATTTAGGGGGAAGAGTGGAAGCAGAGACATCAGATAAGGGTCGTTGTAGTAGTGAAGGCCAGACTTGGACAAGAATAGAGGTGGAAAAAAGTGGATGGATTTAATGTATATTTAAGATGTTGAGCATAGGATGTGCTGAAAGGTTGGAAGTGGGGGTGAGGGCAAGGGAGGAGTCATAAGTGACTTCTGAATTTTTCTCTTGGCTGGACAGTGGTGCAACAAAGAATGGGAGAGGGATGGTATGTTGGGGAGAAGGATGGAAATGCACAACTCTACTTTTTAAGTTCGAGATGTCTATTAGCCATCTAATTGGAGGTGCTAAATTCCCAGTTGAATATGAAAGTCTGGCTCAGGTAAGATGTCAGGGTTGGAGGAAAACTTTGTAATTGAACAGTGAGGAGATCATACTAAAACATGGGACTGGATGAGATCAACGGGGGAGAAATTGTAGACAGAGAAGAAGGCTCCAACAGAGCCCTCAGGCACCACAATAACCATCCAGAGGTCAGGCAGAAGAGCAAATATCAGCCAAGCACCCTGAGGATGAGCGGCGAGTAAGGTAGGAGGAGAACCAAGGGCAGGAGGGTGTCGATTCCCCACTCCCAGAAGAGAGAAAAGTGTTTCCAAAAGAAGGGTGTGCTCAACAGTGTTGATGCTACAGAAAGATGAGGACAGTGGTAAACTCTAGCACAGAAGGTGGTTTCTGTGCTGTTTTTGAGTGAGCATTGATAGTATGCCATCTCCAGCTTTGAATTAGATGATCATATGGGAATAAGTCATGGTATTGATATCTTATTTTAAAGGTAGTGATAATTGGTCATTTTATAAAATGTAAAGCTGTTACTGAAGGAATATATATTTCTCTGCTTCCATAGTTTGGTTAGAATTCTTAGATTTCATTATTTTGTAGATAGCATGGACTTAATAGGTTACCAACAGGCTGGATTCCTATAGTACCACAGCAGAAAAAATATGGGTGCTTTAATGTTAATGCCTCATGGTTCAATCAATAGGTTGCAATGAGAAAGTTTACCTGGCAGAGGTGCAGAGGTGGAAGCTCTATCTATAGCCATAGCCAAACGCTGTAAAAGTCATAAAACAGTATTTGCTAGAAGTTGTGCTGCTATCCTAGTCATGTGCAGTAAATAAGTAAAATTTGATGCCTATGCATAAAAATATTCAAAGACACAGACCTCATTCTCAGAAATGGTATCATGGCAGATCTGTGGCAGGATATATAACTATATAATTATCATCATTAACTGACATGGTTTAACAATCTAAAATCGTCTCTCCATGCTGTGGGAGACATAATATAACAAAGCTGTGTGGATCCAAAGTGTTTTATCAGTACGGTGCCTTCAATTCAACTTCAAATCCCATTGTATTTCTTCTGATCTTATCTGAGAAAAAGAATTAATTTTCATAGGCCGAGTACATTTCTTCAAATGGCCTTTTGAGAAAATCAAGGTTTCGTGCTATAATTACATTGTTTGTGTGTCTTTTATGCTATAAGAGTTCTATACATTTGTTTTGTGACAATTAGCAAGTGAGAAAATTTAGAGAATGTTTTTTGACTACAGAGGTGAAAAATAGAATTAAAAATTATTTTAAACAGTGAAATTGAAGAGTTAAAACTTGGAAAACAAATCAAGTTTGGCAACATTAGAATAATTCTACTTAGAAAATATACAAAATGCTGTTGGGAAAAGATTATCAGTCAAATAGACATATGTAGGCATTTATTTTATAAAGATCATGGAAAAC
This sequence comes from Diceros bicornis minor, assembly GCF_020826845.1. NCBI lineage: Eukaryota > Metazoa > Chordata > Mammalia > Perissodactyla > Rhinocerotidae > Diceros > Diceros bicornis. The sequence goes on from NC_080756.1 coordinate 7,980,595, forward strand.
TGACTAGCAGATCCTTAAAAGAAAACCTAACATACTTCTTATAAAGTAGATCAGAAACTGGTAATCACAACCACAACTCAAAATTCAATACTGGTTGGCTAATTTAATGAAAAAATTTGATGTGATCTTGGTGCTTTGGTGATGGAAACAAAGCAATGATACTGACTGCTTACTTGAAAATCCATTACTTGTTCAGAAATTAATGGATATCCATGAATGTTATGAAGTTAAAAAAATAAGCATCATATAAAGACATTGGCAAATATAATGTTATATGTCAATTTTATCTCCATAAAAAAAGATATCTGTCTTCAGTTACAGTCAGGGAAATGCAAATTAAGACCAAAAATGGATACCATTTTATACCTACTAGAATGCCAAAAATATAGAAGCCTTTCTATATCAAGTGTTGGCAAGTATGTGGAGTAATGGAAATTCATATGCTGTTGCTAATGGGGATGTAAATTAGGACAGCCACTTCTGTTATCTGCTTGCTGCCAGACAAAGGCCAATCAGTCAAGAGGCAAGGCAGTGGTAGAGAAAGAACTTTATTGAGCGATGAGCTAGCTGATTGGAAGATGGTGGCCTATCATCCTAAAAAACACATCTTAAAGGGGGACTGATTTGGAAACAACTTATATAAAGCAAATGGGGTTGAGGAGCGGGCTCAGGAATGTCAAGTGATGGATGACCACAGACCGTTGGGCACCATTCACAAAGAATTCCGGATCTGCTGACAGATGGTGAAGGTCTGACATTCCTGACATTTCCTCATCTGAGACAGAAGGAACAGTTTCAGGTAGGGGTCATAAATTTCCTGCTAACAAGCTATTCTTTCTCCTGGTTACTGATTAGCTTGCCTACCTGCAGTTCCAAGTGTTTCTAAAAAGTATACTGTGAGAGTAAGACGGAGGTCAGGTAAAGTTCAAAACATGGAGTCTTGCATGCTAATATGGAGACTCAGTCTCACTTTGGAAAACAATGAAGTATTATCTAGTAAAGTTAAACACATGCGTTCCTTAGATTGACAGTTCCTTTCTCATGTGTAAATCATAGACGAACTCTTAACTCATGTGAACTGAGACATATATAAGAATCTTTCTAGTTGTATTATTTACAATGGCAAAAAAACTAGAAACAACCCCAATGTCCACTGATGAGAAATGGATGAGTATATTTTTGCTAAAATCACACAAGGGATTATACAACTGTGAAAATGAATGAACTACAGCTGGATGCAACAGCACAAACACATCTTTGAAGCATAATGTTGAGTGAAAAAAGCAAATTTCAGGAGATTACACCCAGTATGATACCATATTTATAAAGCTAAAACCAAGTAAATTGAAATAATACATTGGTTAGGATACATGTATATGTGCTAAATTTTTTTTTAGAAAAGGAAAGTTAGGGTTTACTTTTGGACGAGGAGAAGCAGGAGGAGAGATGGGAAGAAGCACAATATAGCTTTAAGAGCAGTGGTAATGTTTTTGTTCTTAAACTGGGGATGAGTTTAGTAGGTGGTGGTTCACATTTGTTTTATTAATATCCTTCCTAACTACGCACACATTACTGTTTCTACATGTATCAAATGGTATAGAAAAGTAGTATCTCATGAAATCCGTTATTATTGGGATCACCTTGACTGACAATAGGGATAAGGTACTACCTAGGTTACCATGTTCTCAGATAACTATATCCTCCACTTACTGTTTATGTCAGAAATAGCTTGATGGCAAGCAAAATAAAACAACACAGATAACACAGTTACATTTGTCTTTGAAAGTTTAGCTTGGGTTCTGGGGTCTTTTAGAAATTAGAATACATATTGAGCATTTTGGTTGACAATGAGACATGTTGACGCTGAGCTCTCTCTTCTTCCTTCATTCAATTTTAGAAGTGCTGGTAACATGAGAATCAAGAACATCAGATAAATCATCTGCCAAAAGGCTCAATAGTGCAGGAGTACTGATTAAAACAAGCAGATTGAAGCCCTGATGACCTAAATCTCTCTAAGCAGGAGATTGGTAAGAGAAGAGCTTCCCACATTGGAAGCAGCCGCATAATATCAGGAACAATGATGTGACTGTGAATTCCAGCACTTGTCAGGTGCTGGGTATTTAACCGAAGAGCTAATTGTCTGCAAGTCTATGGAATCCCTGGGCAGATGAAAAGCCTGGAGTTTGGTAGATGATTAAATATTTCATAATGTTTTTTACATTCATGAAAGTATAATATAATTAGATCTTGGCTTAGTTTGTGCTTTTGAGTGCCATTGTTATTTTTTTCATTCTAGAATTTTATTACCTATCAACCCCAGAGTCATTACTTTCCTTGAGGACTTCATACTTGGCTTTAGCTAAGTTTAAGGCTTTAACTGCTATAAAAAGAAAGAAGTGAAAAGTAAGATAAAAAACTGGCTCCCCATTTCTTCATTTATGAGCATAGATTTTAGGTACTATCCTCTTCACCCACCAACATTTGATGCTTGTATTCCTTCCCTCCTCCCTTTGGGTCTTCTCTCCCCTCCCCTTCTGCCTGCTTCCCTCTTTTCTTTCTCTCTCCCTCTCTCTAATTGCTTCATGGACTTGTGGTCTTATGTCTCAAGAAATCCTATTTACAAGACAATCCTTTTTGGGAAGGAGGGGTAACTTCTGTATAAAATCAAACACTTGAGAAATTTGTGTAATCTGTTTTTTTAATACATTAGATTAGGACATTAGATACCAGGTTGCATTCTACTTCTTCTTGCTTTCATTCTTTCATTCAGTCATTCATCCAATAAACATATGTATGAGTACCTACGATATGCCAGTGCTCTGATGGACTTTTGGGATACAAACTTGAGAATAATACAGTCCCAGCATCCAATAAATTCCCTTTATGAAGAGATTGCTCCCATTTATGATTTAGAGGTGTGAGCTGTCAAATATCTGAACTATTGAGGTTATTTAGAATAAGCTGGGTGTTATTCTTGGAGATATTGGCCTTTGTAAATTCCTGTCTAACTCTACTGCTCTCTATTTGTGATGGCTTTGAAACCCTTGCAAAAATCCCAGGTATCAGGTCTTAAATTTATTGTAGCAGCCAAGATGTGGAAACAGCCTAAGTGTCCGTCGATGGATGAATGGGTAAAGATCTATTGCATATAATGGTTATGTATACAATGGAATATTATTCAGCCATAAAAAGAAGGAAATCCTGCCTTTTGCAATGACATGGATGAACCTTGAGGGCATTATGCTAAGTGAAATAAGTCAGACAGAGAAAGACAAATACTGTATGATCTCACTTATATGTGGAATCTAAAAAAGGCAGAATTTATAGAAACAGAGAGTAGATTGGTGGTTGCCAGAGGCTGGGGGTGGAGGAAATGAGATGTTAGTCAAAGGATAAAAACTTACCGTTACAAGGTAAATAAGTTCTGGAGATCTAATATATGGCATAGTGACTATAGTCAACAATACTGTACTGTATACTCGAAAGATGCTAAGAGAGTAAATGAATGTTCTCACCACAAAAAAGAGATAGATAAAAAAATATGGATGTGTTAACTAACCTTATTGTTGTATTCATTTCTCAATACATACGTACATCAAATCATCACATTGTACACCTTAAACTTACACAGTGTTATATATCAATTATATCTCAATAAAGCTTGGGGAAAAAAATCTAGCCACAAGAGCCTGGAGTGTCATTGGATTAATTTTTGTGAGATCTGTTTTACTTTTTGACTGTATGAATGGGTAGATTGGGTGAAGGAGAGTGTATTCTTTGTGGAGTGTGGAAGGATGTAGAAGGACTGGGTTTTTAAAATTAAATTAAAATATTTGTCTCTAACTTGTGGCTTTAGGGATCATAGCAAGTTGTTGAAAATCTTTGATATGTCTTATTTTTCTTATGTGATTAAAAAAAGGATATTTATAATCTCTTTTCACTATCTGACTAAATTTCATAGCTTCCCTTCCCCATAATCCTCTGGCCATCCATCCATCCCTTCATCCCTCCCTTCATCGCTCCCTCCCTCCATTCCTCCATCCCTCCATCCATCCCTCCATCCCTCCCTCCCTCCCTCCCTCCATCCATCCATCCATCCATCCATCCATCCATCCATCCATCCATCTGAATTGACTGCCTTTTGGGTACCAGACACTCCGCAATGCATATAAGGCCTCTGTCTTTATGGAGCTTAGAATTTGCTCTGTCTGTGCTCCTTGTGTTCACATAGGTAAACTAAGACAAATACTATTCAAAGGTAGTGAAGGTGGAAATTTTAAATTGTAGTAAACATGCTGAGAAAGAGGCCTGTTTATTCTGGAATGTTATCAGTAGATAACCACATATTAGTTGGTTTAATAATCAGGATTTTTTCCTGCACCCATATGTTATCAGTTCTAAAAGGAGTATTAGTTTGACTTCAAATGGGTGATATGGATAGGAGACACGTGCCTTTAAATAGTCAAAAGAATACAAGATTGTTTTAGCTGTGAGCTTTGTGTTAAAAATAACAGGATTGTGCAGACAATCCTTCCTCTGAAACTTTAGTAAACCAGGGAATTTTGTTTGCCAGACTATCACTCTTTTGTTAATAAGAACATGAAGTAGGGAGCAAATAATCATGTTCATTTACAAATATCATCAAAACCTCAGGTAACTGACAAATGACTACATGATACTTAGAGAAATGTTCTAAAGGTATTATATCTATAATACAGTGCTTCCAAAAATGCAACACTGTCTCCTTGCTGCTTAGCCGCATTTATAGCTGTACCACTGAATACCTGATTTTTATTTTGGAGTAGATCTAATGCAAATACCCACATTAATGCAACACACGCAGAGGTCAGGAGGGCCAAAGTGTGGTTTACCCAGCAGCTGACCTTTGCTTCTCTGGAGCTCAGCGGTGTTTGCTTTCACTTTTTGTTAGCAAAACTTTTCTATTTAATGGTGTATGGTATGGTGCAGTCATTATGGGAAATGTTATTTAGGAATTTCTGATTTCCATTTAGGAAAACTTCAATTTTGATGTTGTAAGAGTTTAGAGACTATTTTATATTTCCCAAACTCATGAAAAATAAAGGCAACCATGGGAAAGTAAAATGAAACACTTTTTTTTTTAAATGATTGTCTAACAATAATTCATTTAGCTATCAAAGCAGCTTGAAACAAGCAACTAATTTTGAATATATCTCTGTTTATATGAGTATATAATAGCTGGGCAATTTTGAACAAATTAAAATGTAGGAAAAATATCTTATTATAAATGAGATATTTTTGTGTCCATGTTTATAAATGTAGTCATTTATGAAATTTGAAACCAACAGAAACCTCACCTATATTTGCTATCTTCTTTCTGTTAAAATGGAAGAATTGTTTCCACTATATCAAAAGTCAACCCGTTCGTCATGGTTTGGATCTCATCTCCTCTCAAGGGCTTTGGTTCTGCTGTCTTCTCTTCTCACTCCTGAACTGTCCACTTCTCCCTCTCCACCAGATCATTCCTGTCAACATACACACGTCCTCCTGTATTTCCCCCACCCTGTGACCACCATAGCTACCACCCTATTTTCTATATTCACTGTCTACACTTCTTCATCTCTTTATGTCACGCCATTGGGTCTTCTGTTCCTCCACTTCACTGTAGTTGCTGTTTTCAAGGTCACCAAGGCTTGCTTTCATGCTGCCAAATCACAGTTACTTGTTGGGCTCATCTTATTCAAACCCCAAGCAAAAGTCCTAACTTTTGACTCAGTCGAGGGTCTCTTTCTTCTTGGAACACCACACTCTCCCTACTGGTTCCTCCTTCTAAGGCTCCTTATAAACACCTCATAAATTCCTTGTCCTCTGATCCACCTCTGAAGTTTGAAGTACACCGGGTCTTGGTATTCTATTTACAATCTCGCCCTGAGTTAGGGTTGCCAGACTTAGCAAATAAAAATATAGGATGCCCAGTTAAATTTGAATTTCAGATAACATTTTTTCGTGTACGTCTCATGTAATACACACACACACAGACACACAGACACACATATATAAACACACACATCTATCTGTCTGTCTGTCCGTCCATCCATCCATCTGTCTGTCCGTCCATCTGTCCATCCATTCATCCATCCATCCCATAAACTTTTGGGATATACTTTAGTATAACTATGTTTCATGCAATGTTTGGGACATACTCATACTAAAAAATTATTCATTGTGTCTGAAATTCAGTTAACTAATGTCCTGTATTTTATCTGTCACCCTGTGCTGGGTGAGCTCATTTGTTTACTTGGTGTTAAATACCATCTGTATGCTCCAGAAGTTACCTCTCCCTAAGCTCCAGTTTTGTGCTCCCAACTTTGTGAGTAACACCTTCTTCTCAAACATAATATGCCTAAAAGAGAATTATTCATTTCCACCCCCACCCCATCTTACTAACGATGCCAATATTCTTTTTACCATCCTCTCATCAAATCGTTGGACAAGTCCCAAGTTGTATATATCCAAAGTCATATCACAAGTATATGTACTTCTCTTTATCTCCACTGATACCTTCCCAGGTCAAGCCGTCATGATAACTTGCCTGGATTATGGCCCCAGCTTCTAACTGTTCCTCCTGCTTCCACTACATCTACCCTCTGTACAACTCTTTATCCATGGAAAAACACTTTTTAGGGGCCAGCCTAGTGGCGCAGCGGTTAAGTGTGCACACTCTGCTTTGGCAGCCTGGGGTTCGTATGTTGTCAAGCCATGCTGTGGCGGTGTCCCATATAAAGTAGAGGAAGATGAGCACGGATGTTAGCCCAGGGCCAATCTTCCTTAGCAAAAAGAGGAGGATTGGCATTGAATGTTAGCTCAGGGCTGATCTTCCTCACAAAAAAAAAAAAAACACTTTTTAAAGTAATCTTTAAAAAACGTGAATGAGATCATGCCATTTGCCCTACTGTTTCAAAGCTCCCTTTTCTTGCACTTTCCAGTGGCTTCTCACTGCATTTTGAATAATCCCAGATTCTTGATCGTACCCAATAAGGCCTCCAGGACCTGATTCTTGCCACCTCCCCTCTTCTGGCTCATGCTTACCTACTCCAGCCACACTGCCTTCTATTTCATTGCTTCTCTATTTTTATTCCTTTTTTTTTTTGCCCAGAATATACTTTCCACTCTTTTTTTCTCGTGGCTGGTTCCTTTGGCTAACATCATCCTCACTCCTATGTAATGATGCTTTATAAGTTCTACCCCTCCATCACTATCTATCACATGACTCTGTTTTATTTTTTTCCAAGCACTGATCAATACTTGCAATTGTCACATTGGTTTATTTAGGTATTCATTTATTTTCTCTCTCCTGGAATGTAAATTCCATGAGGAGAGGGACCTTCCTCCTTTTGTTAATTATCTACAGCTCCCAGAATAGAACATAGTAGGTACTCAATAAATATTTGTTGACATTTGAATTAGTGGTTTTCTGAAATAGATTTGAGCCACAATATACCATGAAAATTCCAGCTTATTACCCTTCCTTGGATTTGAAGTTAGGTATGGAATGAAAATATTTTCACTGCTTTTTTTCCCATTGGCATTAGGCTATGATGTTGAGTTGGATATGTTGGTGAAAAAAAACCCAGCCATCAGCACCAATGAAAGCACTGAAAATGGTTTCATCTGTTGGTATGAGTTGGCTTTGTCCCTGGGGAGAAGGCTGATATATTAGAGCCAGTCAGGATCCTGCAACGAATTGTCTTTCAGAGTCAAATTTCAGCCTGTCAAGAGGTGGAGAAAATGATTTGTGACCTGGAGAGACGGTGGATTAATATTTCTGAACAACTGTGCCCGAAACCCCCTGTAGCTACTTGTTTGTTCCACTATTAAGACCTTCCTCCCTGTGGTATAGGAAATGCTTTCCACGAAACAGCATCTTTGCTTTGTATATAGACATTTTCCCTGCTCCAAGATGGGGTTTCCCAATGAGGTGTAACGTTCATTAGCCCCTTTGGACAATGCAGTTGCTAAAACAGACTTGTGTCTTTATCTCGCAGCTTCAGTTCACAGTCAGAATGCACTGGGCGTTTGGGGGAAGCCGTGATGTATGAAGCAGAAAGAAGATTGATTTTCCACCAGGTACCTTGTACCTAGAGTAATGAGAGTGGCAAATTACTTGCTCACTGAGCAAACATGACAGGAATGTCATACAGTGAATTTATATTTATGCAAACACACTGGGGTCACGTAGGTGGGGATTCCACAAGGTGACCTTATCTCTGGAAGATATCCATCACAATTGCCACCTTGCACTGGGAAGACTACGCTCAGCAAAAGATTCATAATAGCTGCTTTAAAAAACAAATACTTCTAATGAATAATGTAATGCACATGGTACAGTAAGAAATAGGATAAATTGTGGTGCCATTTTAAAATGAGAGTCCAACTCACAGGCTATTTCTGGTGTTCATCTTGGATTTTGTGGCAGTGGAACATAAAATATCTACCTTAATAGAGTAAAAGAAATGGAGAGATTTATCCTAGTCGTTGTGGGCCTTTAGAACCTCTCATTTGGTAATGGAAAAAAATCCGTGGTTGATGGGGACGTAGATAACTTTTCTATGTTTAGGCAGTGCAATGCATAGAGAACACACGTGCTTCTCAGAATGTATGGGGCAGACAAAAAAAATTTAAAATGTCTTCAAGTGACAGAAGGAAATGATGGTAATATTCCGTTAAAACATTTCAAAATTTCCAACATAATGGTTTACACAAGTCACTTTAAAAAGCACTGCTGACGCTTTTAGCTGTAAACTGTTAAAAGAACATTAAAATGATAATAATTTTCTTTTGTTAATGAGTTTAAAAGTCTGCTGATTTCAGCAAGTAGTCCTGGATTTGGAATAATTTTTTTCTGGTTCGATATTCATTTGTTGATCATTCGTCATTTATTTTTTGAGACCCTGGTTTGTGCCTGGCACTGTGTTAAATGTAAGATACACAGAGATCAAAGGAGCTGTCCGGGTTCTCAAGCTGCTCGTTCCTAGTAACTCAGATTGTAATGTCAAATAAATCAGGAGAAAATGAACCTATTAAGCCTCGTTGTGGGGACTGAGCCCTAGAGAATGAGGTAGAACACAACATTCTGAGAGAGGTGTCCTTTATCTGCTTTTGCCCCCTCTGGTCCCCAGAGTATGGGGTGGAGTACACAGTGGGGTCCAGTTAGTCTAGATATTATAAACAACAAATGGTGACATCCTTTAACTCGATACCTTTGGGACAAGAGAATGTATACATGTTTTCTGTGGGTCATGCACCACCCTAAGTGTCTCATGTATGTTAGCTAATTTAATAATCATGCTACAGCATTGGGTAGAGTCCAACATTAGCTCAACTTTGTGGACAAGGAGACGAATGAAGAGTGGGATGAAATAACTGCCAAGGTCACACAGGCAGTTAGCGGTCAACCTGCTGTAGCCACCTCTGCTGTGCAGCCTCCAACGATCCCAGGGGCGTTTAACCTCCACCGGGGATGGGGAGGGTCAGAGGAGCCTTGGTAGAAAATAACCGAATCTATATTTTAGAATAAGAAGTAAACTCTAAAATTTACTGTGTGACGAACACACGCTTTTGTACAACTCAGATGGTGTACAGTGGAACTCAGGTGTTCATTTCTAGGACTTCTGGGACTAGTCACTAAGAACCTGGTAACACCCGCCCCTCCGTCCGCTCTGAAACTCCCTTCCTTTAGGCTCTTTGAGCCTCCTGTGCGTCCACGGTGTTCTTGCCTCATACCAGCATGTGCTGGCTTGTTGTATTCTTGCTTGGGGCCCCTAATTTTTATTCTAAGAGTCTTTTTAGCCACTTGATCTTTTAAAGTGCAGTCTCTCACTGAATTTCTAAGAAAGATTGCATCCTTTAAAAGCCTTGCAAAATGTGAGTTGTTATATGTGCTTGCTCTGCTCACTTTGCCTGCTTTCTCTGTTTATAGGAGGATGTGGCTACGATTGCTTCCTTTTGAACTGAGTGATCTTTTCCATGTGGTTTGTTACTTTTTGGGCTGCAATTAAGATTTGAATTTACTTTCGGTGGGAAGAGGCCTGACTGGGACTGGAGCTAATGACAAACTGCCCATTTGTCAGAAACATGGATACCTCCTGGCTCTGATCGCTTAGGGACATTCTGGTTGCATCATTTCATCTCCCTGACTATTGTGTGGGCTACACTAATAACAGAAATTAGCTAACACTTAGGTATTTTCTATATGTCCGGCACCATTCTGAGTGCTTCATATGTCTTAACTAATGTAATAATAAGGCTAACATTATTAGGTAGGAAGCATTATTTTCTACATTTAACAGATAAAGGACTTTCACACAAGTGGTAAGCTGTTATGGCAGACCTAGTGCTCCATCCTCCCTGCGAAACAGTTCCTGATGTGTAGGATCGAATTCAGCTTGTCCTGGGGAAAGTCAGAGAAGTCTTCTTGGAAGAGTTAATAGTTGATTTCAACGTGGCACTGATTTTTCTATTTGATCTTCTCCATGACTCTTCTAATTATTTGTTGGATATGGCAGCCCACCCAGATAACACTTATCTACTTGTGGAGTATTTATTACAAGTGGGGCCCTACTGCAAGCACTTCGTGTGTGTTAACACATTTAATCCTCACAAGTTTTTGAGAAAGGCATCATTATTTCCCCCCACTTGATAGCTGAAGAAATTGAGGCACTTGTTAATTTTGTCCAATGGCCCAAAGTTGGCAAATGTTAAAGCTGGAATTTGAATCTAGGAAATCTCGATCCTGAGTTACGTCCCCAGCATTCAGTGCTGCCATTACACTGTCATTGTCCAATAAGGTGGTCATAATTGTGGCTGAATAATGCCCAGCAGCATTCCAGTTCATGAACCACACTATTTTACACTTTGATGCTTTAAATGCCTGTAAGAGTGAACAGTGTAAAACAACAAAAGTCAAGAACAAATCTTTTTATGGACATCTCTTTCAATCAGACTGTAAGCCCCGAGTGATCAATACCAACAAGCTGACACAGATGGGGACAATTGGGATCCCAAACTAGACTTTGTCGCTACGAGGGCCTGATAATGGGATCAGGCCCAGCTTGGGTCCTGAGGGAAGGTCCATCCTGGTAGGTGAATCACGGTATCTAGTCCATAAAGCAAGAACAATATAAACCCTGCAAACTGTTTTGGAGGGCGAGAGAGGTATAAATAGGCAGTCAGCATCAGGGAAGACTGTCAGGAGGGAGCAAAGACTAGGGTTGAATTTCAGGGACAGCATTCCAGCCGGGTGGCAGGGGCAAAGCGAGGTCCTGTACAGGTGCCCAAGAGAAGGAGCCAGGCCTGGGAAAATGACAGAAGCTCAGTTTCCGGAATGGGGGACCATGAGAAAGCCAGACTGACAAATGTGGTGTGAGTCCCATGGTGTTGGGCTAGATCTCCTTAAATTTCTTATTCCAGCTGCTAGGGCTGGTCCTAATTACCAGAGAGAGGTCTGAGCCTAAAGAAGGGGGAGATGGGTTCTGACTTTGGAAAGATGCTTTCTCCTTTGGGAGACCCATATCCTCTTACCCATATCCTCTCTCAAGTAGTAACCAATTATACTATGAGGGTTATTTCTAGATTTAGGTAAGTTTCATTGGTTGTACCTACTAGATTCCTTTCTGATTGGTTCTTGAGATAGAGTGAAGACGGTATCCCTAGACATACTGCCTGCCTTACACAGGAGTAAAAATTCTGAAGGGAGAAAAGAATCGTTTATGTCAATAGTGTTATCCTTTGTCAGAAGGTGGGAATTAAGCCTGTTTAGACATGGCATAACATCAACAGTCAACTCACTGGCATGGAAGGAGGAGAGAGGTGATGCCTATAAGCCCAAATAGCTGAGTCCAAAATTATTGCTATTTACTATTAGGAACCATTATAGTTTTCTGGCATACAATTACCTTCTTAAATACATTTTAATAGAGTGGTCAGTTTTTATTCTTCCTCCCTTAAGATGGAAAGAATTAATCCAGAATCAGGTAAACAGCAAAGTTGAACTGAGGTGGAGGATGCATGCTCCCCAGATAATTCGCAAATTGGATAATGTCAAGTAGACTAAAACTTCATGGTATTATCATCTACATTTGATGTTTACACAGTGTAGTGTCAGCAGATGGTGTCAGGGGTTCTGTGAACTTGATTATTTTTATACAATTCTCAGTATGGGAGGTATAGAACTAAAGAAGAGGAATAAAGGAAAAATGTCCTCCTACGTCCTGCCATTATGTCCTCCTTCTATTTTTGCGCAAAATGGCAACGAATGTGAAAGCCAGGGACTCTTCCTCACTGTTTGTCTGGTGCATAACATGTCCACTCATATTGCTGTAGGATGCTGTGGTGGAAGGAATGGAAATTTGTGATCAGAGGACCTGGATATGTGTCCTAAAGCTATCGCTTATGGATGTGACACTATTGGGCAGCTCACTTCACCTCTCTGAGCCTCAGTTTTCTTATTCTTGAAATACACTGTTTCAGACTTAACTCTTATTACTGCATCCCATAGACTTTAGGCTAAAGCCAAATGAGACTGCTTGCCTTTCCTACTCCTTGCATCTTCCCAATTCCATGTCTTTCCCCAGATTGTTCCCTTGACTTGGCATGCTTTTCTTATCATCTGCTTATTAAGATCTTACCCATACTTCAAGGTTTAGATCAATTACTTCCTACTTCAGACCCAGGCTTAACACTTATGGAGGATATTCTTAGTGTCAGAAGTAGTGAGTATGCTCACATATATTATCTAATGCAACTACCAAAATTGTGGAGTACTGATATTCAGATAAATCTGTTTATTCTATCCTGAGTTTTTTTCAAAAGAATTTGAGAAGGCCAGAAGGTTGGGAATGTTTTATATTTTTATTTCATAGTTAGGAAAACTGGGTTGAAACAATTTGCTTTTGTTCATATAGCCAGACTTGGGTGAAGAGATGATTAGAATCTAACTCAGAATTGACTACTGGTCTGGCACTTTGTTGTATTTGTGAAAATCTTGTGAAGGTACCTTTGACTCCCTAGGTTTGGTCTGTCTCTCTAAGCCACTGTAATCCTTCATTTAATGCTCCATGAATCATTCTCTTCCTTACACAATCTGACAAATCTTACTTCATTCTGCTATTATGAGTCCTTTGAAGGAAAGAAGGAACTGGGGCTTGCTGATCTGGGTATCACTTAGCAATGTCCACCTTAGGGCCTCGTGTAAAATAAGGACTTAATAATAGCTATTTTGGATGAATACAGAGTATTTCCCCAAGCCAAACTTTGAGTAAGCAGCTGCATTTCCCTTAAGTTCGCCTGATAGCAAGTATGTCTGTGCTGACTGGTTAATAATTACTATGTACCGATGACATATGTATAGTAAACAATACTTTGACTATGTGATTTCAGGCTAAGTGTCTTTCTGAATTTAATTAAGATATGCCATTATATTCTTTTCTTTATGGAAATTAATGGAAACAAGCAATAGATCATCACAAGCTTATTTATAATCCATTTATTAGCTGAAAGATGAATTATTTTGTTTACTATGTTATCAACAAACCTTAAATTAAGAATGTACAACCTTAATCAGAACGTAGGCTCCATGTGTGCAGGCATCTTGCCTGCCATTTTCGCAGCGACATCACCAGTATTCGGAGTAACAGTCGATGTTTAGTGGTAATTGTCGCATGATCGATGAGGCTGTAGCTTTCATTCAGTGATGAACTTTGGACTCTTTAGATATTATCAGGATTAAAACTTGTAAGACACTTTCATATAGGTTGTCTCTTTTGATCTTCACAACAACCCTGTGAGGTACTTAAGGCAAGTGTTATTACCTTCATTTCACAAAAAAATCAACTGAGGCTCAAAGAGATTAAATGACTTCAGAAATCATCTACCTAAGCAGTGGCAGGTGACCAAGACTTGAATCCAGTGTTCTTACTGCAAATCCTGTGTTCTTTCTGTGCTTTCATGTAGTTGGTAGAGGATATACATGTAGAATGCAATATTGGCCAAGGCCGTCGTGTTAGACACCCTTTAAGCTGCTTTCTGGAAAGTTATACGTAATAAATTGAAGTGACTTTCACATCTGAAAGATGGTGCCACCAAGGAAGCAATGTTACTGAGTTTGTTGAAAGACTGCTGAATCGTCCTTTGAGCCTCACACTAGGAGAAAGACAAAGTACAGCCATTTCATTCTCCAGTTACTTTCTTTGACTCTTATTTATTGGCTTGTCTGAACCATAAGCTTATTTAAGGCTTCAGATTCTTACCACAGTCTTCTAAATATCCTTTAGTACTCTGCAGTTTTTGTTGCTACCAGTTGAAAAGAGCCAGCTGACTCCTTTGGTATTTTTATACTTTGTGCTTTTTTGTTTTGCTCCAGTGTTTTCCACCCAACGCGAAAGTGCAGATGCTGTGATTGCTACTTCTAGCTCGAGACATCTGCTTTTCGGTGGGTCCTTTTCTTTCTTTCGTTCCCAATTATCATCTTTATGTGCCACTGCTAAAGTATAGAGTCAGATCTTGTCCTTGCAAGAGAGAATACTCTGTTTTTAGCCTCTGGATTCTCCCATGGAAGGCAAACTGAGTTTTAAGTTGCATTTGTATACTAAACATCTTCAAATCGAAGGACCTTAAAATACTCCTAGAAGCACAGTTACTTGACATAAAAGCACTCATCTGAAGTCCGTAAATCTAGGCGCAATTTTGAATGGGCGTAAATAAGAAGCACAGAGAAAATAACTAATTCGTTTAAGGCAATTTTTGTCTTTCTGTGCTCCCTTCTTGCTTTGTTTTTTTCTGATTCCAGTCAAACAGAGTTTACACAGCCTGTGACCAGGAATTGCTGTCTGTTCTAAAACCTACCCAGGAAAATGACGGCTTAGGCCAGAGGCCACACACTGGCCGCCCACAGGCTGTGTTTGGCACGCAGAGTGTTCTTAAAAATTGCATCAATTGAGAACATTTAATTGAGAGATTTCAGATATGATTCTGGATTTCTGGCTTTTTGTGAGAAAGGGGAGGGTGTGGTTGAACAAAGCTCACGTTTCCATGTGTCATCAGTGGGCTGGAGTGGAATGGTTTCTGGAGGTGCATTCGAGGGTAAGAATGAGCCCTCTTTCACTGACTTACCTGACTGCTCCTACTGGCCCCATTGTAGGTCGATAAGCAGCTTGCTTTCTCCTTCTCTCCCTCCCTCCCTCCTTCCTTCCTTTCCTCCTTTCTTTCCTTCCTTCCTTCCTTTGTTTGTTCCATCATTTGTTCTTTCCTTCTCTCCCTCCCTTCCTCCCTTCCCTCTCTCTCAACTTCCTTCTTTCCTTCTCTTCCCTTCCCATTCCTCCCTCCCTCCCTTCTCTCCCTCTTTCCCTCCCCATCCCTTCCTTCTTCCCTCCCTTCCTCCCTCCTTCTCTTCCTTCCTTCCTTCCCTCTCTCTGTTTCTCTCTCTCTCTGCTCTCTCTTTCTCATTCTCTCTCCCTCCCTTTCTGTCTCTCTCCCTCCCTTTACCCCTCTAGTATTATATTGGTAAATAGTTAGCTAAATTTATTTCCAGATATGTATAATTTGCCCCTTTTTGAGCATTTTTAAAAAATCCATCGTTAAGGTGTATGTTTTTATAAGCCCAGAAAAGAAATATAGCATGAATTATTTTAAAGTATTCTATTTTAAAGTATGAAAAATAGGACCTTGACATCATTGTTTTCATTATCACACTTCTAATGGAAAGAATTTGGGGCCTGGAGCTATAAGACCTGATTTTGAGTTCTGGTTCTGCCACTTACTAACATTGACCTTAAACAAGTCACTAAACTTCTCTGAGCTTGTCTCCTCATCTTTGCAAAGGGGCTAATTATATCTGCCAGCCTCACGGTCATGCGTATCAGATGTGATCATGGGTGTGAAAGTTCTTAGTACACCATATGGCACTATGCAAGGGAAAGATACTTTATGAAGAAGCAGAGCTGTAGCATCTGGTTTTGCAAGGAGCTTGGAATCTGGTTACAGAGACAGGACTTACGTATAAGATGAATAAAAGTTGAAAGTATCCTTCTGCCTGCAAGGGATGGAGGCATTAAATGTTATCAGACATGAGAAAAAGTGCATGATCATCTAGTATAACCAAACTCAAAATTAAAAGGGCATATATAGCATTTCTTCCATTTATTAATTCATTTATTCCACAAATATTTATTTTGCATCGACTCTGTGACAAGAAGCATTTTAATAAGTGCTGGGGATAAAGTAGTGAAATAGAGAGCCTAGGTTCTCACTGTAGGTTCTAGTAGGGGGACGGAGGGACAATAAACAAGGAAACAAAGAGATCAACATTGTAATTTCAAATACTGTAAAGTACCATGAGGAAAATACGTATAGGTTATATGACAGAGCTGATGAGCAGAGCTGTTCCCGATATGTCCCATTATGACATACTGTCTTTTTTTCTTTATTTTTATTATGATAAAATGCACATAACATAACATTTATCATTTTAACCATTTTAAGTGTACAATTCAGTGGAATTAAGTACATTCACAATATTGTGCAACCATGACTACTATTCATTTTCAGAACTTTTTCATCATCCCAAACAGAAACTCTATACCCATTAAACAATAACTCTCCATTTCTCCCCCTGCTTAGCTACTGGTAACCACTATTGTATTTTCTGTCTTTATGAATTTGCCTATTCTAGATATCTAATATAAGTGGAATAATATAATTTTTACTTTTGTGTCTGACTTATCCCACTTAGCATGTTTACAAGGTTCGTCCATGTTGTAGCATATATCAGAATTTCATTCCTTTTTAAGGCTGAATAGTATTCCACTGTATATAAACACCACAGTGTTTATCCATTCACAATATTACCTATTTTAACATTATTTGGTAATAAGTCTAATTTGTAGAACATTTTGCAAAGCACCTTAATATCCCTTGTACATGGCAAGAAGAGCATTAACTCAGGGATTACTGGTTAAACCGTCACAAAACCGTAGTGTTATCTGACACAGTTGTTTTGTGTAATATTCTGTCTGATGCATCTTGAATTCTTGTTCCCAACAATGAAGTAATGGGATATAAATTGGGAGGAAATAAGGTCAGTAGGTTTTCAGCAAACATGAAATGACAATGGCTGTAGTGTGAACTGGTCCTACCTATGCCCCTAATGTAGGACTTGCCTCCACTCAGAGTGTTTTTGGAGCATTTTTCTAAAATAGATTCGGGTAATATCCTTCTACCACCACCTTGGGACATGATTTCACAATCTAATAAATGTCACCGCTGGGAAAATTTCTCAACATTGCACGTTTAATCACTCAACCGCTGCTTTGCAGTGTGATTGCATACTGCTGGAACGTACCTGCTCCGTGACTGAGGAAACCAAGTTCATCCATAAGGAAAATGTTAGGAGTGGAAAGAAGTGGCTGATGGCAAAGAGAAGGTAGGGTTACTGTATATTATGTGATTGATTTTATTCAGAAAAGGAAGTCCCAGATATTGGGAAGGGTAAAAAAGTGAGATTTAAAAAGGAGCTGAAATATCGTTGCAAAAGGAACAATCCAGAAAGCAATCTATGACAGAGGCTTACTGTAGACTGAGGTTTATAACATATAGCAGTTGCTGCTTTGATTCTAAATCAGTTGAGTTCTCAGTTGCTTAAGCTATTGACTGAAAGCTGAGTATTGTACTTTGCTATATGAAAGTCTGGTAATGTTCCCCTCTTCCCTCAAAAGGAGCTGATTAAGATATATGAAGTTATGCACAAGTATTGAACACATACGAGGAGTGTGTATACAGTGTAGTTATAAGAATGCACATGTCCCAGCGTCACTGTCTCTTTCATTGTGCATTGTGAAGTTGTTGTGCTTGGAGTTTAATGCTTGTACACAGGGTTGTCCAAAAATCTTGCTCAAACTATTATTCTTAGCAAACTGCGAACTCTAGTGAACTTGATTAAGCAGCCTCTTCTCTTTTCGTGGGTTTCTTCTGAGGACGTAGAATGGCATGCCTTTCAACATGTAGCTGTCACTGTCTTTCTCATGGTGTATTTGCTTTTATAATTTTTGATGGTGAGGTTGAAATGTGTTAATGTTGGTGCCTTTTGGGGGATGGTTATATGAGGCAAGCCTTCAGATATACAACTTCAGCATTTCAGTTCACTTACCTCTGAGAAGGTTCTGTGTTGAGGGGAGGGTCTATGTGGCAATGGTTTATTGGTAAAGCTGTCTTTCTCTTCTGAATGTATGCTGTTAACTAGCTAGTGTTTGATGACATATTGGCCATACAGGATGACTGAATTGTCAGAGAGAAGAATCCCTCATACCCATAGCTGTAGCCACAGTGAGAATATATGTCCCTGCACCACAAATTTTATACTAACAAAGAACCCTTAAAGGTTAATTTTTTCATCATTCTCACTTATTCTTTTGCTCCTTTGCTAGCATGAAGGAGAAGGAGCTGGGTTGGAGTGGATTTCTTCTGTGGCCTCATTTCCCAAGAGAACAGGACACTAGAGTGAAAGGAATAAAAGTATTTAACTAGTCCCAGTGGTAATAGAGGAGACAAATAGTTAGAGCTTATTTCCTGACCATAAATTATTTGCTTTAATAACTATAAAAGTTCTATTGAAAAAAGAAAGAAAATATTTTGTTACGAACCCTCTACATGGAACTTAGAAGTTACATGCAGAGCTGGCTCTGTTTTTGCCATACATAATCACAAAGTCAGATGCTAGGTTTGTCATTAGCCACCTATAAAAGGGTGCATGTGATTGGAAATTTTCTTTCTTCTCGTATTTAGTCATACTTCACTCAACAGTTGTGAAAAGTAGCCATCTCTATATCGTTCAGGAGGGGGTGCTTTGTGGGTTTTTGTACTGCCTATCTCCTCCCACCTATTTCTAACTACATTGTGACATAGCATAGTCATTACTGTAAGAGGGTGGGAGGAGATAAATCTAAATTTTTTTAGTTGTTGACATTTTTGCCCAAAGTTTTTGTAGGAGAGGAGATCGAATATAAGATGAGGTTTTGTGTTGTCTAGATTTCAATTATCCAGCCCTCTCCTTTATAAACATCACCAATGTACCATCATTTGGTGGTACACATACATTTTATGTTAAATTGTCTAAGCTAGGTTTATTTCAAATTAAATAGCTTTATCACATTTTAAAGTTTAGCTCAGTTACATTCAAATTTGCTTATGGCTTATTGTTTGACATCATATTTTGCTTGTTACAGGTGGTTCAGTATGAAATCTCACTTGGATCATACCATATAACCATACTGCCTTTTGTTTATTTTTTTCTGTGGGAAGAACAGATTTGGGTCCTGGAAATGATAGTTCATAATTTGAAAAAAATCAGTAAACAAATGGTAAGGATAGCGGCACTG